>NC_141698.1:461591278-462791278 GCF_964263255.1 Lissotriton vulgaris | reverse complement strand
GTGATAGCTGTATTTAGAAATTAAATACGATGCATTGAACTAGCAGGGTTAAATGAATCAACCAGGAAACTATGCAATAATGCAATGAAGTTGTTTCTCGATCATCTATGCACTTTGATACCGAGGGAATACTTTCAGAACTGCTCGTCTTTTTGAATAGATCAAGGGTGTTAAAGCATTCACTATCCTCACAAATTCTGTCCCTGAATTGAAAGAGAGGTAGATGGTCCCGATGATACACAAGGAAATAATCAAAAGATTCAGTGATTTATTAACTTAAAAAGGCTGAAGAATGTAGGCAAAGACTTAGAAAAAGAATCATATAATGCACAGTATGGAGGGGGAAGCTCGAAACTCAAGTTAGAATCTATTAAAAATCTACAAAAAATATTGTCTGATATGTATATCAAGCCAGTCGAATAAAAATGATGCAACTCAGGAGACGCGAGAGCGCGCAATATAAGATGGCCACCGCCTAGAGCGCTAGAGCGCTCCGGCACATCGGACCTGTTTTTTTGGCCAAAAACGCAGAATTTTAGTCAAAAATGCGGAGAAAAACACGTCGCTTATGTTTTTGAAGCTGTACGTTTGTGTGGTGCTTTCTGACGATTTTGGTGTTGGTGAATAGCCTTCCTCCTCCACTCTGCTTCTGCCTCCAGCTTTACTCTTCAGCACAGCCAGGTCAGTCAGTCAGGGGGGCGGAGCAACTCCTCAGGAAAGGGCCGGCTTGGGCCTAGCCACTCCCATAGCCCAACATACCTGCTGCACCCCTTTTCTGAGTCTTTCTTCTTGCTGCATTATAACTTTGCTAATATTATATATTCTTTCAATCTATTTTTCTACTTTTGATACATGAATAAAATGGAAAACAAGAATTCTATTCATACCAAAAGAAGGCAGCAAGTTTCACCTCCACCAATTAAATCAAAGGCGGTTGAATCATCAGAGCGCTCATTATCTCTAATTTTAGTGGAAATTCAAGCTCTTCGAATTAACACTGACTCTATTGCTTCAGAAATTAAAAATGTTCGAAAAGAAATGTCGAGCTTATCAATAAAAAACTCCGATAATGCTATTAAAAAACAGGATAATAAGACTAAACTTGACTCTTTTAGCCCACTTGTTGCCAAAATAACACCAATGTCTGCACAACTGTTGGACATGGAAAATCGCAACAGGCAGTACAACCTGCACATTTTTAATTTGCCAGAAGAGGTTGAAGGTACTAACTGTAGACTGTATTCGGAAAATTAGATTCCAGGCCTTCTTCAAATTAAATTTCCAGAAAAATTTTAGATTGATAAAGCCCACAGGATTCCTTCGCATCGCAGTCCTAAGAACACTAAACCTTGTCAAATGATTTTCAAAGTTCTACGTCATCACCATCTGGTTTTGATTCGCAAAGCGGCGAGAGAGATTCCTACTCTGATGGTTAATGTGAACAAGATTTTCATTGATCAAGATTTTACGAAAGAAACTGTTTCGACTCGCAAGGAGTTTTCTAATTTGCGTCCTCAATTGCGAAGTCTTGGGTTCAAATAGGGTCTTTTTGACCCTTCTACTATGCGTATTTGGAAAGACAATTTTTCAAAATCTTTTTAGCGTCCTGATGATTTACGTCATTTCTTAGACCAACGGTCTCACCATGCTATGGATACTCATGACTCTAATACCTGAATTTTACTAAATTCTTATGTTTCTGAACAGATAATTGCTTTATCTTTTACGGGCTCCAATGGTTCTGGTCATACTTGTAGAACGTATGTGCATTTCTTTCTTGATATTAATGTTCTTTGTTTGTCCTTTTTTCCTGTTTCTTTTTTCTTCCTGTCCTTTCACTAAATTTGGAGTTACTGTTTTCCTGTATTGCATATCTCTTTTTTTCTTAACCTCTTCTTCCTTTCTTCATTTTTTTTCCTTTTCTTTTTCTAAGTTATGGCTAATGTTAAAAATAATAAACTTATTTCATTAAATGTTAAAGGTTTACGACACCCAGTTAAACGTTCCAAAATGTTAGATTATTTAGGTAGTCGTAAGACAGATATTTGTTTTGATCAAGAAACTCATAATGATGATAAAATATTGAATTCTATGAAAAAAGTGGGTTGATACTATTGTTTCGTCTCCTGCTAATGGTAAGAAAAATGGTGTTGCTATTTTCTTTGCAAAGAAATTACATTGTCAAGTTTTAAGTAAATCTTCAGATGTAGATGGCAGATACATATTAGGTAAAATTAAAATTCATGATTCGCTTTTATTTTTACTTAATATTAATGGTCCTACTGCAGATGACCCTTTTTTTTGTCTACTATTACCACGGAAGTCTTAAAGTTGGGCAAAGTTCCCTTGATTGTTTGAGGTGATTTTAATGTTATAGCTGACCCATTATTAGATTATCGAGTACTAAATTTCGCACTCCTAAGGTTTTTCATGCTTTCAAATCTTTTATCCATACCACCAAATTAGCTGACATTTGGCGCTTATATTTCCCTACTGAAAAATGCTTTACTTTTTTCTCTAACCCTCATAATTCCCACTCCCCAAAATTGATTATTTTTTTAATTTCTATCCCACTCATCCAGTCTGCATCTAATCCTTTGATCGGTAATATAGATATATCTGATCATGCCTTAATTTCTTTTGTTATAAATTTATCCTTCACTTTTACAAAACAAACTAGATGGCGCATGAATACTAGTATTATCCTCAATGAACATAATAAGCCCAAAGTCCTAAAGGCCATTCAAGAATATTTCTCGCTCAATCCTGAAGACTCCACTTCTATGGTCACAAGATGGGACAGCTTTAAAACCTATATTAGAGGAGCTACTATCTCTATTATGGCTTATGAGAATAAAACTTTCAATGCTCATATTGATCACCTGGAAAAACAAATTGAGAAATGTGAAAGACTTTTCATTACGTCTAATGACTCTCAATTCCGAGTCAAGCTACAAAAACTTAGATACAAATTTAACTCGATTCTTAGTAAAAGAGCAGGTATCCAACTCTCCAAATCTAATGCTAAATTAAGTTTCAATGCCAATCGTTCTGGAAAGCTTTTACCGAATTATTTACGAATTAAAAAAGATAAGACGCAAATTACTTCAATTCCTGGGCCTAATGGCAAAATTGTGTTATCCCACAATGATATTGTTAATGAATTTTTATATTTTGTATTCCACTCTCTATAATAAGCCTGAGCTACATGATGTATCATTAATTGACTCTTTTTTAAACACTTGTGATTTGCCCAAAATTTCTCAATCTGATAGGCTTGGACTTGATTTACCCATTACTGCTGAAGAAATTTCAGCTGCCATTAAATCTCGACAAAAAAACAAATCTCCTGGACCTGATGGTATTCCAGCCGAATTTTATAAAGAATTCCAATCCCAACTTTTACCTTATTTATTTCAACGTTTTACTTTTTTCGGTTCCTCTGGCTCTATTTCAGGTTTGTTTACCGATGCTTTAATTATTGTAATTCCCAAGCCTAATAAAGGCCCCTACCCTTGTTTCAAATTATCGTCTTATCTCTTTAATTAATCAAGATTGTAAATTATATGCTAAAATTCTTGCCTCTAGATTAGCCCCTATACTTGACTCTATTATTCACCCTGATCAATCCGGCTTTATGAAGAATAGATACTCTACTAATAACACAAGAACCTTATTACACGTAATTGAGCAGAGTTCTTCTTTAATTGCCCCCTCAGGAATTATGGCTTTAGATGCAGGAAAAGCCTTTGATAAAATTCGTTGGCAATTTTTATTTCAAACCTTAATCTCTTTTAATTTTGGACCCTTTTTTATACTTATGATTTCTGCATTGTATTTTTCTCCCACTGCTCAGTTATTTATCAATGGCCAAATATCAAGTCAATTTTCCCTTTTTAGAGGTACAAGGCAGGAATGCCCTCTTTCCCCCCTTTTAATTCTTATTGGAATTGAACCTTTCCTTAATCATATCAGAAAATGTGATAAAATTAAAGGTATTAAGGTGAAAAAATTCACCATTAAAACCTTAGCTTATGCTGATGATGTGTTATTATTTATTAGTGACCCCATTTCATCAATCCCTTCCTTATTAGATATTATTACAACATATTCCATGATTTCTGGTTACAAACTCAATATTAATAAAACTGAATTTTTCCCCTTAAATGTTTTTTGTACTCCTGATATGTTACCTATGCCTGAGATTATTTGGCAAAAAAATAAACTGAATATTCTTTTTATGTCCTCAGTCAAAGCAACATTTACATTAAATAGTACTTTTACATTAAATTATATTAAAGATAAAACTTCTAAATGGTCTTTGCTTCATCTCACTTGGTGGGGTAGAATGGAATCTATTAAAGTGACTCTTGCTCCTAAAATCTTTTATACCCTGGCCATGATTCCTACTCAGTTTCCATTAAAGTTTTATAAACGTGTTGATAAACTTTTAGCCAAATTCCTTTGGAATCATAAATCGCCTCGAATTGCTTATAAAAAACTGAAAATACCTAAATGTAATGCTGGATTTGGTTTACCTGACTTTTTTTATATCATAAAGCATTCCTATTGAAACAAAGTTCTGTATGGTTCAATTCCTCTTCTGCAATTAATCAACCTACTTGGTTTAATATAGAGAAATCTCTTGTTAATCCTTTTCCAAATCTACAATCCTACACCAGTCAGTTGTTATCAAATCCTCGAAATTAATGTTTAATGACTTGAGTAAAATGTAAACGTCTGGAATTCTTGGATTACTGCAGGTGTCTTTTATCTTAAAGATACATAATGTAATAATGCCTTCATTCCTTTCAACACTTTGCAACTGAAATTTAAGTTACCCAAATCTGATTTTAATAAGTTTGAAGAACTATGTAAATCTATCTTAGATTCCTTACCTCATGGTATCCCATCAAATGTTGCATCAGATTTAGTAATTTATACTCAAGCTGTTTCTTCGTCTTCTCTTGCAGTTTCTATTTTGTATAAAAAATTAGGTACCTTTATAGGTACTAATTTAAACATAATTTCAACATTTTGGAACAGTGAGCTTTCCCTTTCTTTATCTAATGACATTTGGAAAACTATTTGGCTCAATAGCATTTCAGGCTGGCTACCTGTATCACTTTACCAGACAAACTCTTACATCTTATTTAATTGTTTATGGACCCCACTCCGCTTATTCCATGCTAAACTACTACAGTCAGATACCTGTTGGCATTGTACACAATACCCAGGTTCCTTACGACATATGTTATTTGAATGTCCTTTCATTTCCAAATTTTGGTCTGATGTTTGGGATATTGTACTAAAGATATTACCTATTCAGGATGTTCTTTCTTATAAATTATTCATTTGTAAATCGATGGGTCTTGAGCATAATCTTACTGATGTAGAAGAAAAACTATTCAATTTTTTAATGTCAGCTGCTTTAAAGTCCATTACTTTTTACTGGAAAAATATTTCAGATTTATCTGTCCATGCTTGGTGGTCTTGGGTCATTTTTACAAGAAGAGCTGTACATTTCTTGTTAACTGGGATTAATCATAATTCTCATTTTTACCAAACATTTTGGTTACTTGTAGACACTTCTTTGTCATTCCGAATGTATTTTTGCACCTGTTATATAGTTTGATATTATTCTCTTACATTATTTATATCTTACCTGTAACTCTGTTTTTTTCTTAAGATGATATAGTATGTACTCATGTTTCCTCTTCCCCTTCCCCTTCCTTTTTGGTTCTTCTCCCTCTCCTTTATTGAGTATTGAAATTTGGATGCCTATTACATTTCATTGTTAGCGGTATATTGCTTCTTATATTTTGTAGGTATTTTCGCTTATGCATAATTTTTCTGTATTGTCTATTTATGTTGTTCTTCAGAAACTTCAATACAATTATTTTAAACCCCCCCCCCCCCAAAAAAAATGATGCAACCAAGAAAATCAACATCAATAATTGTGTAGTTTACAAAATACAGGAAAGGAGGGAGTATAAAGCGGTCTTAAGTAAAGCAAGACAATCAGGCCTGCTACTCACCCAGACATAAAGGAAGCTATCCTAATCCCTAGGCAAAACCTAAATTATGTAATACATATAAAAAATAAATACATGATAACGATTGAAAAATAATGCAGAATGTAATTGTTTGTAGCAATTATATAAAGGAAAATAGTTTAGAGTTTCAGTAAATGTCAACAGAAAAAAATGACTGCTTGGAATCAGTGATTGAGTCCATATTTACTTCATATATAGCTCATTGCTTTAAAAATCAAGAAAATGACAAGGAAGGTGATCTGATATATAACAAAGAATTGGAAATAGAGTTTACAGAGGAAGAAATTTACATCATCATAAATACCTTGGGCCACTGAAATTATGTGATTCTGCAGCCTGAGTTTATTTTGCACAATTATGGATTGGTAACATTTGTCATATAAACAGGGCTGTAAGTGGGCCGGGTCTCAAGGGGGCTGAGCACCAGCAGTTTTTTAAAGGGGGCTTCGAAACGGGTCCCGATCGGGCTCTGTTTTGAGCCCTGGCACAGACCGTCCGTTTTTTTTTCGGACTGCAGTGACAGCAGTTTGCTGTCACTGCAATCCAGAAAAAAGTGCCAGGCCTCAAAACAGCCAGAAAGAGACCCGTTTCCAGACAGCAAGCACATGATGTCATGCCAGGTGAGCATTGTGGGGGAAGGTAAATCCTTTAAAGAGTCATTTACTTTCTGGATTCCCTTCTCTTTCCGAAACGCAAGAGCAGCAACATTGTAGTAGGGTCACCTGGGTTTTAATTTGAAGTTTTTTTCAATATTATATGTAACAAGCCATAGTTGCAGCTTATTTATCTTATGCAACTAATAACCATTGACAAATCCCATAGTCCTTACTTGTTGTAGGTATGATTTTACTTGTTGTATCACATATCTGGATGCAATGAAGAAACAGCAAAATACAAGTAGGGCAGCACACTATGCTAAACACAGATTTTTAGCGTAAGTGTTTTAAAACCACACCCCTAATTACACTGGCCACTCCCCTTTGAGAGACCCCCCAGTTTTTTCATCCCACTGAAAGCAATGTATATAAACCATCATCTGCTGAATAAACTGGAGATTTTAACAAAAAAACCTGTTTCTAGCTCGAATTCACCAAAAGTGACAGCAACATGTGTTCGCTCCCAGAGGAAGGCCCTCTGCAAGGGTTAACTGGTTATCTTTCATTTGCTTATTTCAATATTTATTCGTTAAACTGACACTAATGATGTTGAATATTTTCCAAGGCGTTATTACTATGTTTAAAATAACGAATTATTAGTACAAAAAATGTGCCTCATTATGCAGCGTAATTGCCTTTTTTTGCCACATGATTTTGTCACCCCTGCCACATAATGTGATTCTCCCCTGCTACATACTTCCAATGGCCCTGTAAATAATGTACAAAAGTCAAATGCCACAGAGTCTCCTTTTTGGTGCACTCACTGGTACAATGAGTATTATTTTTCCAAACTTTACACCATGGTTTTCTAGGACCTTCTTTCTTTTTGGATTGGGGACCCCCACCATTAGAAGCTTTCTGGGGAACTTGTGAAGAATTCTGGTCTTTAGCTTTCTCCCCACCCTTTTGGTCTTGCTTCTTCTGGTCACCACCTTGGTTCTGTACCTTCTTCTTCACCCTGGTTCTGACCCATTTGTCTGCCTTCTTTCCGAATTCTTGGGGAGAGGTCAGATCAGATCCTTACAAAGTACTGATGCAACAACTGGTTCTGATAGTTATTAAGAATTTATTCTATCATGATTAGATTATACAATCCTGTATAGTGACACACTTTACTGCCCAGTAACCAGCCCTCCAGAGCCTTAGTAGCACAATCTACAAAGTCAGTCCAGTCATGGGTGTGTGTCTACTGTGTGTCTCTGAACTGCAACCTATACTGTTCAGTGGTTAGGCCAAACTCATTGATTAGAGCACTCTTCAGTACTTTGTAATCATCAGCATCCTCTTCTCTCACAGTGAGGAGCTTATCTCTACCTTTGTCTGCAAAGGAGAGCCACACGGTTGCTGTCCACTGCTCCTGGGGTACCTTCTGTACTTTGCAGGCCCTTTCCAGTGCAGTGATCCATTTGTGGATGTCATCCCCAGTCTGATAGGGAGGGCAATCTTGTTTAGGTTTCTATGGTCATAAGACCTATCCCTACCACTAGGGATATTGCTGTCACCAGGGTATTATATCCCCATCTTCTTTTTCTCTCTTTCAAGAGCTAGGGTCTCTTTCTCCAAGGCAATGTCTTGCCTCTTGATCCTGAGCTTGACTTCTCTCATTCTAGCTTCATGTTCCCTCTTCTCAGGAGAAGTTCTTCTCCTATGAGATGAGGCAGAGGACCCTATTGATGACACATAATGGTTAGATTCCACTGAAGGTGATCTTGCCCTTCTAGGTACACCATTAGGCCTATGTGGGGGGATGGAGGGAGGCCCATTTTGGCCCACTTCATCTCCAGGTAGCCTTGTTTCTCCCAGGTTGGGTCGCTTGACCACATCCTGGTCTGTATCCTCATATTCCTCAGAGTCCTGGTGGGGTATTCCACTGGGATCCTCTTCAGTTGATGGTTGCACACCATCCCCATTACCTAGTCTCTCTGGATCTGATGCTTTGTCTAAGTCATCTGCCACTAAAATATCTATCAGGTGTTGGGTGGTGGGACTTTGTCCTTGCATTAATTTTCTGGTGGCACACAAACCCCTTAACTCCTGGAAGGAGAATGTGTCACATTTAGATGTCTGCACTTTGCTGACATCTGGCAGAGATACACTAGCTCCTGCCCTTAAAGCCATGACTAATGAGGTGTGGTGTCTGCACCTGCATACACTACTTGGTTTCCTACTAGAACCTCTCTAGGAGTTGCAGTCAGGGTGTGCTAAGCCCTTAAAACCAACAACTTCTAAGTTCAGCAGAACTTATGTATTATAAGCTTGATTTATATGTACCTACTGGTACCTTAATGTGATTTTTCAAATGATATTCTCAAGAATATTCGGTAAAACAATGCAAGCTCTAATCTCACCCGCTGCACACCAATGTGAGAAGTTGGCCTGGTATATGATATCCACTATTCTAGTGGGTACCTTGCACTAGTCCAAACGACCCTTATTGATGGTAGGTTGTAAAGTCAACCTTATAGAAAGCTTTCCTAGTGGTAGCTATGGAGAGCGGCCTTCAGGCTAAGACTTAGAGGCAAGTTAAACTAGTTGTATTACCAATTATAATCTCTTGAATGATCAAATGAAAGCACACCATACAAGGTATATATCAAATATATATGTATGTATTCTAAACACGACCCCTCTGGACTCTTTAAGAGGTCAGAGGAAAAAGTACAATACAAGGAACTTAATTAGCATACGATAAGTTGCACAGTATAAGTTATGCCCTAGGGGCCTCACAAACAATATACTAAAATAGTGGTATAAGAACCATGTGAGAGTTAGAAAGCTGGCCTAGGGCCTGTAGAACTGCTGGGGATACCTATAACAACCCAAGGTTAGGATGCAGGAGGGCCACGGGGGATGCGTGCAGTGTCTAAACACAGCCGCAGATCACCATTGTCTTTCTACGGAGAACGAACAAGTTAAAATTTGAAAGATTAAGGGCACTTCTAGGTGAACTACGATGGAACCCTTTTAGACTAGGACACTTTGAGAGTCAAGACCCACTGGAGCGCCGGAGTACTCGTGTTACCTCACCCAGGGAAGCCGGGTGCATAGGTGTCTTTTGATGTCGGGTTTTGTCGTCGATTCCTATGGAGAGCTGAGAAGAAATGCTGCAGGCGACCAGAGGAAAAGTGTCTGGGTGGATCTGAGGGTGGATCAGAGATGTGAAGAACCTGAAAACAGAGGAGACAGAGTCTGGGTCACTAGCCAGTGACCAGGATGGGGATAGGAAGATGCCAGCCGATGTCAGGTGATTTCAGGTGAAAGAGGTGAAGCTTGACTCTTCAGCCACGAGAACTAAGAGGTGTTGATAACAACCAGGAGCTGTATTCAAGCTGTCCCACAAAGGATCTAGTTGACTGCAATGTCGGAATCTGAATTGGAACCAACAAGCCTTGGCAACAGCAATCCACACAAGATGACAAGATTGGCTTTGGTGCAGACCAGCAAGGTCTGAGGGACTCCTCCTTTGAAGAGGAGTGGAAACACCTCTGGAGCAACCAGAAAAACTCACTAAATCAAAGATGGCTCTTTGTGAGGGCTCGCTAACCAATAGACTAGGAACCGCAAAGGGGCCTCAAGTGGAAATGCACAAAGCTGGCCCATGGGACACTCGTGGAGTGTAGGCCTCTGAGCTTCAGTACAAAAGGTGCTTGGGGGAGGGACTTGAAATACCCCAATGCACAACTTCAGGATACCTCTGGAAGTAGGTGCAGTTGCAAAGATGCAGGATGTCAAGGAGTTCCGGTCCCACGTCTCTCGTGTCTGCTACAGGTCTCCGCTTTGCTGGAAGCGCAGGTCAGCATCAGAGAGGTCTGGAAGTCTATGTCCTGTGTCGCAGATTCTTCGGGATCCAGCAGGAGCCTCAAAAATGCAGACTGGCAAAGATGCAGTTGGTGCCTGTTTGAACAGGGTGGTCACTCCTTGACCACAAGGAAGATTTCTTTCGTCTTCCAGTCGCTATGGAATGTTGAAGGTCCAAGATATATGTTGCAGAGTTTCGTCTAGGGTAATATAAAGTCCAAAGGACTGGGGTTCTATACTTATAGTAAGTTGAGGGGTTGGACAAACTTTAAGGTCCATCCTATGGGTAGCCCTGGGGAGGGGTTGGTTACACCCCTTCCCCTTTGTCCAGTTTTGTGCCAGAGCAGGGGCTGAGCACCCCAGCAACCGGTTTGAACTGGGAAATGCATGGAGCACCTTGTGTACCCCAGGCAGTGTCTGAAAAGCATTCACTGAATGCAAACCACCCTGCCCCAATACACTAAAGCCTGTTTGGGGAGGTGGGACAAGAAACCTATTGTGCAGGCCTCCCCTGCTGGAGTTTCTTCCAGCAGCAGGAGGGCAGACTCGTGTCTGTGGCAGCAGCATCCATTTTGTGATGCTGGGGCTCTGTTTAACTTTAACCGGGTTTACCAGTAACTACATGTCTTCTCCATCAAGAAGGGTGGAATGCTACCCCCGCCACCAGAACTGGCGGTGGGGGGTAGTATTCCAAAGTGTTTGACACCTTACACAACATGTTTTGATAACGCCAAACCAAACTTAGCATTAACCGCGAGGATTATAATGCACTTAAGAGTATATGGCATGGCTATATCATAGAACAGCTATAAGAAGATGGTTCCGAAAGCTGCAGAGGGGCTCAGCTCATGCTAGGGCACCCTGACACATAAAACAAAGCACTCTGCCTCCAGGATTTTCAAGTCCTCCCATACGAGTGACTTATAGGTTGCTAATTGTCTATATATAAGGTAGATATAGGTATACTATATCTAAGTAAGGGGTGCTTACACCACCTTACCCAGGCTGTAAGAACAGACCTGTGGTGTCAGTTTGGAAGGCTAACCAGGGGTGGTACAATACATGCTGCAGCCCCTGGTAGGCCTCTGGGTTCCCTATGCTCTGGGTACCTAGGGTACCATATACAGGAGCTCACAAGGGTGGCTCAGCAACCAATCTGGTATGTACCTAAAGGACATGGTATCAATTTAGAGAGAGCACAGTTAGTCTGTGGGCCTGATTAGCAGGGCCAAAGCCATACTAAAGTTGAAAAAACAGTGAAGCACAGCAAAAAGGGGGGGTAACCATAGGAAGCACACCCTTCTTTCCTACAGTTTTGGCTAATGGTTTGAAAATATCTGATTGAAAATATGTAGGAGGATCACTGAAACTACTGGCTCAAGCAGTTGGAGGACCGGTAACCTCCAACATTCGAATATTCCTCCCAAGTTTGGATTTCGGACTTATTAAAAATTATTGATAAGGCTGAAACTTCAACTGAGTGCACATTGCTGGGTGTCAACAAATGAATCTGAGAGAGTAACTCATTCAGTTTTATTCCGTTTGTGGATCTACTTTGTTCCCCAACTGATAAATGGCATATACTAACAATAAAATGGAATCGTACCGATAGACTGCAAAATTGGATCACTGGGAGTCAATAGAGGAATGACATCTAAGAATACAATAAAAGCATTCCTTACAAATTCTACACTCTTATCCTGGTAATCAGCTATGGAATAAATATGTTTGAAAGCTTAGTATGGATCTTTTTATTAATTACTGCAATATTAGCACCTAATGAGAATATATAAAAGCTTCATGAAAGCTAAACAATATAAGATCCTTATGTTGGTAAGAATCAATTTTCAATACTTCAGGTGAAGAGGAGATGCTGGGGATCACAAGATACGAAAGATACAAAAGAAACGGCCAGTTATGTAAATCAACTTTAGAAATTCCTTTTCAGTTTGTAGGTATGGTGAATCTACAAATACCTGAAATTGTTTTATTTCATTCATTATAAAATGAGGCAAAATTAGAAGATGGAATTTTTTAGAGTGGCAAAAATTGACTTGCATGTGTAATATTGTTACGTTTTTAGACAATTCATATATTTTGATTTATTCATTGATTTATTATGCTATTATGACTTGTTTTTCTACTGAAATGAACTTAATAGCAAAAAACGTATACTCCTGCATTGCCTATGATAGCTCATACCCAAAAACTACCTACACTCTCTTCTCCTAGAGGAGAATTTTCCCAACTCCCTCTGCAGGCCGCATCCATAGTAATCACACCACAAACAGCACACATTAGTTGCAGAATCATGAGTCGTTGCAACACTGTGACCAGACCATCCAAAAATGCATAGGCCGATTCAATATCAGTTAGTGTGGCATCTTTTTCAGAAGTCCAAGGGCAGTCAGAGGTTACCTGGATCGTATTGTAACAGTGAGATTCTTTAACCATTGGTATCCTTGAGCTTTACCACTGAAAGCCAAACTAAGCATGAGCACCAAGGGAACCCAGTTAGCATTTGACCCTCAGAGTAGAAAAGCTGAGCAGTTGAGCAGTCCTAGGTATACTCAGGGAGGTGATGTGGGAAAGAGCCTCAAAACTTAATGAGTCATGTATCAGCAATCAATACCTCACCGTCTAGCTAATTGCTCCATGAGAGAATATACTTTACTTCAGTTGCACATCACAGTACTGGATATAAAATATTAGAAGACACGAAAAGGCAGTGCACAGTTTTCAAAGGGACAATTACTTTGTGAGGGAACTAACTATTACTAGCAGATGCTATTCCTTATTGTAAGACAGTATAGGATCCCTTCAGTGCAAGTCAAACCAACTGCCATATTAAGAATTGTGTGATTGCAGGGCTTTTGACCACCTATTCTGGGTTCTGCCATTTACTTTCCAACAGGAAAATATGGCTAGGTTTCTGGTAGTATGTCAGGATCTTCAAAGTATCAGTCCCATTAATGCTTTTTGTCCTACAGTGTACCCTTGTGAATTTTAGTTATGAGCATATTAGTCCACTCTGGACAGTTGCGACTCCCAGTGGTGTGTGGTCCTGCATTGCCTACCAAGCCCAGGTGCTCTGACTCATTCCAGCTGTATCAAACCTATTGGGGCTTCCGGTCTTACTTCAAGGGCAGTGATACACTCTCTCAGGGAGGAACTATGGTGGCTCATACCAAGGCACGGTGAAGGTCACGGTCCACCAGTGCTTCTTGAATTTGGTTAGGTCCATCAGAGGTCGGTGGAAAAAAAGTCAGTTGATGTGTGCGATCTTTGGATAGTGCCCTGTCTCTCAAGATGCTTTGTTTTTAGTTCAAGTCACCACTGATATGGGGTCTCAATTAATCAGGCACCCCTGCAGTCGCAGGAGCTTGATTTCTATTCAAGGAGACAATGAACTGGTTATATTTATGTTTATGATTTATACAGCACATGATTGCACCAACTAGGGCTTCCCAGCAAACGCTGAAGGGGCTTGCTGAAGATCATTACTGGCCCAACAATGGTTTTAAAAAGCTAGGTTTTGAGCTGTTTGTTGAAAGCCGACCCATGCAGGCATAAATGCAGCAGAAGAGGAGAGGGAAATCCATAGTGGAACACCTTCCCAGAGCAGAGTAACGCAAGGCAACGACTTGCGCTGCGTTGCTTTACTCCAGATTGGCTCTGCGTGGCATAGTAAATCTCACTTGAGGCTTGCGTTGCGTTGCCCTTGTATCACCTTGGGTAATGCAACAACAATGCAATCCTTTCTTAAATCTGGCCCAAAGTGTATTAGTCTCCATCCCCGAAGTTCAGGCCTAGTTGCGCCTCTGCCATTAACAGAGCCGACATCTCACACAGTGCGTGCCACACAGGGCTGACATCCGCTTTAGGGAGATGCGACCCTCTCTCGTGGGAACTCCGAAAGCACTGCTGGTGCTTGCTCTAAATTCCCAGAATCCCTGGTCAGAAGACAGACTGCAGTACGCATGGAGGTACATTTCTAATGCTCATCATCTGGGGAACCTAAAAGCATATAGTGAAGCAGGTTAGCGGTGGAGTCTGAAGACGGACTGCCCAGGGTCTATCATGGAGCATGAAGGGTGCAACATGCCAGACATGGAGTGTTATGTCGTGGGCCCTAGGCCCACATGCTAGTAATGACTGGACACGCACACCAGGATGTATAGTTGGTTAATGAGCCACGAGCACGTGCGCTCGGCTCCTTTTATTGACTGTGTCACGTGATGTCGTGACATCAGTGGTGGGTGGGTGTTCAGTGTTTCATTACACGGAGAACAACTAGACTGTGCCCAGCAGGTCACAACAATGGAGCTTGGTGGCGATCTCGGACACAGCAGAGCAGTCTCTGGAGTAACAGTAGAACACAATCTGGATGTAAACTTGTAAACACTGTCATGTAGTGGTGCGCCACATCGCTTCTGCTCACATTCATACATAGAGGATGGTTGGTCCAAACACGTTGCTAAATCATACACTCAGAGCTACCTGCAGCTTTTATTGCCTGGCATCAAATATAACTCTATATGTATCTCTTTTGGAAATCAGCAGAATAAAGCCACCTAGGGTTAGATCCTACAGGCGATCCAGACCCCGTTTGTGATTAAAGCCTTACAGGTTTAGGTGAAACGAAAAGAACTATTATTATTATTATTAAAACATATTAAAAAAAAAGAAAAAATGGTGGAATGAGAAATCGAAAGAGAGAGATATGGAGTGCAGCGAAAGTCTACTTCCACGCTCCTACATCTGCTGTAACTGACCATTTACCATCAGCACATTCATGATTGCTCTGTGAATGCGTTTACCATCTTTATCATCTCACTTGTAGAAGTTCTTGTACACGCTTTCTAAGGTGCCATTTCCAATGCACTGAGCACCTGATGGAGTGCAGCCCTTTCTCCTCAGATGTCATTCTTCACAGAGCGGGAAAGGCTGATGAGGCGTGACCACATTGAACCCGCTTTTCTTCTACCTGAGACTGAAATGTTTAACGAGGCTGCATGAAATCACTGGTGCAGTTCAGTGGCAAGCGAGGCATCACGCGCACTGATAGGAAACAGAGATGCACCCGTCACATGTTTGTTGTTTAGAGATAAGGAGCTTAGATTCGCGCTCTCACTCTGACCTTCAGTGTCGGATCTACCTATAGGGCAATCAGGTCAATGCTTGGACTAATTTGTGGCTGCATGTGGCCTTTTGGGACGAATGCTACTATTGATTACCTTCATATTACCACAAACATTGGCAGCAGCAAGCTCAAATGTATGCAGTGCCTATACCTTGCAAAAGACTTAATCACCGTCTCTTTTTACCAGTTCAAAAGGACCCTAATTTGTAAACACGGGCCACTTTTTAGCTTTCTAATTCACTAATGGGGGCAACTTTTCTTTTTAGTGCCCAGGCCATTTTAGGTCGAGCCTGGGCAGGGCATGTGCATGCGCTGCTCCGCGGCATGCTGTATTGCAGTATGCACTTGAAGCATCACCCAATCTCTGCCCATATTTGTCATTGGCTAATGTCATTGCGCTTCGGAAATGCTGGCTTCTGATTTGTACATAGGCTTGTTAGTCCCTCCTTACTACCGCTTGTCTTCATTTGAAATCTCCCATGAGGACTAGCCCTTTTACTTCGGTTGTTACACGGTCTGCTTTATAAGTTGATGAGCTCTATTTTCTTTAATGCTCTTCCCCTACTCCACCCATGACATCAAAGCACCTGCCTACTTTTATTTTAATAGTGATGTATTTTTATTCAAATTACAGTGCAGTCCACTTCATAGCGGCAGCGCTAATTTAATTATTTAATATTTACCAGCGGGGACACTTTCACTTTAGCGAAACACATATTTAGTTATTTAATTAACAGCACAGGCTGCTTTCACTTAGCAGCAGCGCTACAGAACCTTTTGAAAGAACTTTTTTTTTTTTTACTGTGGATGAAAGTGCCATTCGCACTTTTACTCTAATGTAGGCCGCGCACCTTTCTTTACATGCTGCTCACGGTAACCTGAATATGCGAGTAGTCCCGCATTTGTGAGAATTTGAGCTCTTGGCATTAAAAACAACAGTGCCTTTACTATATGTGTTCCTTCTAAAAACACATAAATAAAAGGCATTTTCATTTTCAATGCCTATAGTTCAAATGCTCCCAAAAGTGAGATCTAACGCATTGAAAATGCTTGTTTTCTTTTTCAGTCCCACCCTGTTGACCTGGAAAAGACCAGTTTCGGTTTGTTTGTTGTGGGTTGTGGTTTTATTTCGGCATAACGCCATAAAAGAGTACATAAACAATACAAAGGCAGTATTCACCGATGATACTTCAATTCATTTTTATATACATATAAGTTAAAACCCATACATACTAAAATAGTGCAATAATAGAGCAAGTTCTTTAAGAGCCAACGGCTAGTCAGTAATCATGCATTGACAATTAAGTGCCTAGCGCTTGTGCCACATGGCTGCCAGGAATTGTGAAACGGCAAATACAATGTGTCTAGTGGGATCGGTTTTTAATACCCTGTAGGCTTGCATGCACTGTACAAAACCCAGGTTCTCACACAGAGGTACAAGCTAGTACCTCCTAGGATTGCGATAAGCTGGACAGAAGAAAAGATCGTGGAGATCATTTTCTGTGTCACAGCTGCAACCCGGACAATTTGTTGGTGCGGAAGAAGACCATTTGCTAGTAAAGGCTCTTAAAGGTAGAGTGCCATATCTCCATTGTACGTATAATTTCCTGTTTAAAACAGGATAGATATCATCCATGAAGTGCTCAAAATAGTAAGAAACTTTGGTAGCTAAAAAGGAGTCAGTTAAGAAGCCAAGATGAGGATTAGACAATACTGCTGCAAGTTTATAATCAACATGTAGCCCGGTGAGGGACTTTCGCGGAACCAATTTACAGCTCCTCTCAGGATCATACCATAGATCAGGTACTCCCAACCTTACACATTCGTTCTTTATGAACATGAGCCAAGGAATTTTACCTGCACTGTGGAAAGTTAAAAGTCCTTTGAGTTCTAGCCAGTAAAATGATAGCTCAGGCGTTGTCCAGAGCCTACGCCAGAACCTCAGGGGTTTAAGCGCTAGTTCGTCATCGATTGGTCTCAGCCCTAGGTCAAGCCTCAGAGGGAAAAGTGGGGTGCTAGCTGGAAGAGCCACCAATTGTCTAAAAAATGTGTTCTCTATTTTAATCATTTCAGGCCTGCAATGGTATCCCAATAGCTCACCGCGATACATAATTGCTGCTCTTGCTTGTGTTTTATAACTCTCCAGGGGAGGGCCAACAGGTTTAATTGTAGACGAATTGGAGAGCTTGAGAATTCCCCCAGCAAACTGTGCCAATTTCATTTGTGACTTAATTTGCTGGGGACCCCATGACAGGTTCTGGCTACCCCCAGGTAATCAAAAGTCGACACCCTTTCTAATCTGGTTGCTCCTAAACTGGGGTTAGACCGAGTAGTAGCGGGGGGGGGTTGAAGATCATGAATTTGGTTTTGAGGACATTGATCTCCAAACCCCGAAATCTACAAAATTCCTCAAAGCCATCCAGTATACGCTGAATCCCCATGGGGGACTTTGACAGGAGAAGGGTATCATCGGCGAACATGATCGCCGGTATCCTGCTACCTGCCAACTTTGGGGCATCATTGTTTTGTAGTCCATTTAAATGGGCGATTACCCCGTTGACATAGAGGCAGAACAGGGTGGGTGCCAATTAACACCCCTGCCTAACCCCCCTGTCAACGTGGAATCTAGATGATAATCCCCCATTCTTGCCACATCTGACCTGGGCGAAATTCGCCTCATGTAACCTCATCAGGATAGTTAAGAGATGGGGCGGTATACCAAGTTCGAGCAGCACCAACCATAGTTTCCCCCGGGGAACTAAGTCGAAAGCAGAGTGAAGGTCAACGAACACCATATAGAGGCTGCCACCCTCTATCCTGACCGTTTTCCAGAACAGTAGTGCTAAGCGGAAAATCTGGTCCATTGTAGAGGTGTTCCTCCTAAACTGTGCTTGGTATGGACTAAGAATTGCGTGCTCGTCTATCCAGTCTTGGAGACGATCTAAAATGAGTCGCACAAAAATTTTCTGCTGGACATCGATGAGGCTAATAGGCCTGTAGTTGGCTGGGAGCAGAGGCGAACCCTTCTTAAATATAGGGACGATTTCTGCGCCCAGCCAAGTACAGGGAACCTCTATTCCCCTCAGGACTGCGTTGAAAAGTATTTGTAGATACGGGCCGCATATCTTAGGTTCGTGTCTAAAGAGGTCAACTGGGAGTTTATCAAGACCCGGGGCTTTTCCTACGGCAAGTTTCGTAATCGCATTGCAAACCTCCACTAGAGTGAACCCTAGCAGTTCCGACTGAGGTAATGGAACCGGGTTTGCATTGTACTCTCCATACCGTCCTCTGTGGAGTACAAGGCCTGGAAGTGATCTTACCAGACTTTGGCATCTATATTAGGTTTGATGGCTGATTTCGGGTCACCGCAACCGGTGTTTACTATAGACCAGAATTTCCAAGAGTCCCTGGTGGCAAGGGCAGTGGTTAGACTGGTCCACTTTTCCTGATCCCATTTGCGTTCTTAATTGCCATTTTATAATGTAATCTCCTTGCATGTATTTGGAGTTTATTGTTACTTAACCTTAGGGCCTGGACTAGCTCTGTCTTGGCCTTTCTACATGCTGCATTGTACCATGAGCTTACAGATGCCCTTTTACTCCTGGTAACCGCCCGGGGATGAAATACCTCTGCTAAGTTGGACACTAGATCCGTATGGAGGGCCTGCATTTTTAAGTCAAAATCAAGATGCAGTGGTTGAGTGTTTAAAACATCAACCTCCACAAAGAAGGGAACAATTCAGTTGTAAACTTTGCAAAGTTCTTCTGGGCAAGCCGCTATTTTATCCCACCTAACTCTGCGTCTATCATTTGAAAGTATGATCCTGTCATCCGGGTCCCCAAGAGTGCCGTTCATGCTAGGGTTGGGAGAGGCCAGCTCCAGAATTAGAGCATTATGGTCGCTCTCAATTCTTGAGTTGACGTTGAGGTCAATTACAGTGACAGTGGGAAGGGTTGGATAGCTGACCCAGGATTGTGACACATCCACTCGCAGATGTGCACCACAGTCCGTGGGTCCCTAAAATTTACCAGAACACTGTCCCCTTTGGTACTCTTTGGCCTGTTCCCCACCCAGGACACCCTACGGACCATCAAAATTTCACTGCTGTTATATGCCAGGAGCGGTCTATTTTTGTTGAGCCAGTCAGAGACTTTATTTTTTAGGGACATAAAGGATTCCCTGCTAGTATCACTTATCTCAGGGACCCCTAAAAGAACCACGAGGTACGGGCTCGATTCTGGAGGCAATTCAATTCTAATTTCCTTAACCGGGCCCTAATCATATTGGTCATGACAAGCCTCCTTCGGTTCTTCGTTGGTAACCACTATCGGTGTGTTAACAGGGGGTGCTGCTGGGACTACCTGGTTTGAGCTAATCGCATTAACAGAGGGCGAGTCAACTGGTAGTGCAGGATTTACTACCGGTAGCCCACCCGGACCTTTAGTAGATTGAACATTACTCAGAGTCACATTAATAGACCTTAGGGAATCCACGGTCACCAGTGCTGTTTCCTCAATTTTAGACAGCCTTAGTTCAATCTGTGACAGTCTAGTTTCAAAAGGTTAGAGTGCAGTCCTTAGGAGAGCACCCAGATTTAGAAGAATTGAGTCCTCCATTGCAGCTGGTACGATGATTGGGTTTGTCTCTCCTGAAGTGAGTGCGGATGGAGATGATATAGCATTTATACCCTCAACTTCCGAAACCACAGGGGCCTGGCGTGGGCTAGGAAGGTCTCTGTAATGTGTACACCTTGCAAGCTTAGGCTTCCTGCCACCGGGGGCATTTGCACCTTGCTTCCTTTTGGGCATCGCCCCCTCACGTCTCCCCCGAAACTGGCGAGTGTTGGGCATTTCTGGCGTGTTGACTGGCATTGACACTGGAATGGTATCTGCTATTCGGAGTGACTGTGGCTCGCCTGCTGAAAGTATTAGACCCACGTCCTGCGAGAACTCATAGCTTTGTACAGGCAGTGAAGCTTCCAAGGCAACTGCTAGCGGCATAGGCTCTGGTGTGCGGGCATTAGCGAAATGTCCCAGAGAAGATCTTTTAGCTAGAGCAATGTCTTGGGATAGACGACGCTCCATCATTATTATTTCACAATCCAGTACAGAGTTTGCTCTAAGGATGAAATTATCCAGCGTCCCCATTATGTATGCGCCTGAGGTCGTCGCCTTGCTCCTAGATTCACGCCTCAACATATTCCTGGTGGAGGTAGTAGTTCAAACAGGTACTTACAATATCCCGGGTCAGCCTCGATGTGAAAGCAGGCTAGATGAAGGAGGGGTGGCCCGGTCCGGTCTCCTCCGGGCTACAATGGGCTTAAATGGGCCCGCCCGCAGTGGGTCTAGTCTAGTTAGTTATATACCAGCAGGAGGGGGCGGGAAGAGGACACAGCCGAGGGCGATGGCGGGGCTGCTGGTCCTCGCAGTCCTGTCCGATGAATGCAGGCAACAACAAAGTCCCAAACCAACTGCTGCGAGCGGCTCCCGCAAAGCGGTGGACACGAGCAGTATATGCGGTAGCCGGAGGGGTGGGAAGAGGACACATCTGAGGGCGATGACGGGGCTGCTGGTCCTCGCAGTCCCGTCCGATGAATGCAGGCAACAACAAGGTCCCAAACCAACTGCTGCGAGCGGCTCCTGCAAAGCTGGGGCCGCGAGCAGTATATGCGGTAGCAGGAGGGGCGGGAAGAGGACACAGCTGAGGGCGATGGTGGGGCTGCTGGTCCTCGCAGTCCCGTCCGATGAATGCAGGCAACAACAAAGTCCCAAACCAACTGCTGCGAGCGACGTTATGTAATGCTGGTCAGAGACAAAGTGCGTCGGCCGTCGCCTACCTTGTTGAAGTAACGGAGGCACTGATGGCAAATAGGAGTGCAGGCCCACACAGTGCGCTCATCTCCGTTCCTGTCTCAACAGCACATATGCTGAAAGGTTTCAGCTCTATCTCTCCCACGAAGAATGTTTTATTGAAGGCAGCTGGTTCTCGCACCAATGATCTCCAACGGCTACTGGCAGCTCGTCAGAACCCTGGAAGTAGGTCCTTGCAGTGCAGCCCAGTGCAGTAATTATTCAAGAGCGTCTAGCCATTTTAATTATAGCTGTAGTGCAGGCCTCTTTCCCCAAAAATGACATTTTTTATTTTTTAGAAACGGTAACATTTTATTGGCGTGTGATAACCCAATGTGGAAAGTGCATATTTTAATCAAAAACCCAAAACATATTTAACGTTGTTCTTTGAATGATAGTCAAACCAAGTCAAGGAGCTTTGTGGCTGTGTTTCCTTTCTGCCAGAGGGCGATTGTTGCGGGCTATTTCATTGCTCATGTCAAGGTATTTTATGATAATAAGACTTCTCCTGGCATTGATATTGTTTCACTGACAGAATATCGACCACAAAAATATACATGTAAAAAATATTGAGGTAAAAATATATAGTTTACAATAATATGGTTGTATTAATTATCAAATTCAAAATATACATAATTTAAAATATTAAAATAAACATACATGAAATGCTATCTTTAATTTATAAAACAATATATACTTGAATGTATATTTGAACAAATACAACAAATACACTTCTTTAAAAAAAATGTAAACACACATATATATATAATTATACATCTATAACAAATATAAACTGCTATTTTAATTACCAATATAGTGTAAAACATCTTAAATAGTATAATATTATTACAAACATTTGTAAACATATTTAAATATACCAAAAACATAAAAGATCAAAAAAGGGACTCAATCTAATTTAAAATAAAAAGTAAACACGCATATTTTACAATTTGTTTAAAAATAACTTGCAAACAAAAATTATTGCAAATTATATTATTATTATAATAAATAAAATACATATTTAAATACATTGCAACATAAAAAAAAATTACAAATTACAATGACGATTTGTGAATTGGGGGATTAATTCCCCTTGAATCCTAAGGGTCCTTGGGGTCCACCTAGCCCACCAGGTACCTCTAGTAAGTGCCACAAAGCTGCGTTGGAGAGAAGTGGTCCGAGGCCTTGCCCCTTTTTACACCACTCTGCCAACGCTGCTTTGAGTTCACCCCGTTTAGACCAAGCATCATCGCAGGGTGAGCACACGGATCTGTCAATAATAAGGATACAACTATTT
Source organism: Lissotriton vulgaris (assembly GCF_964263255.1). NCBI lineage: Eukaryota > Metazoa > Chordata > Amphibia > Caudata > Salamandridae > Lissotriton > Lissotriton vulgaris. Next base: position 462,768,479 of record NC_141698.1, on the reverse strand, counting down.
ATTAACTTTATTCATTTAGACAGATACAGACTTATTCATCCTGTAAGCCACTCACGGTGAGTATCAGATAGTAGGCTTATAACTCTAAAGCATCTTGTTCCAAAATATATTGAACTTCTTTCGTAACTGCTACTCTCTATTTGGGCTGTAATAAGAGTATAAAACTCTTTATTGTAAATTAAATATTCATCTAACCGTATCTATAACTGAGTAACATCACATTGTAACATTTAATTGAACTATGATGTGTGAAGTTAGCCTCGAAACCTTAAAAGTTACCTGTTTTGATAATCAAAACAAGTTCCAGTTTAAAAATTGATAATCCACTTTGGCATGACTTTATTCAGTCCCATGACTTGATTTGTCTTCAGGGAACTTGGAGTAAGGAAGCGGCCCATCTCAATGGGTATAAGACCTATCATACTCCGGCTGTTGAGGTTGTGCACGGGAGAGCCAAGGGAGGGCTGAGTGTTTATCTTTCCAATAAGATGAATCTAAAAGGGGTTCTAGAGCCCATCAAAGACACTTATTTTCAGTTTCTGGTACTCTTACTGGATTCTGACACTTCGATTGCCCTGGTTAATTTTTATAATAACATTTCCCAGGGTGAAGTATCAAATGTCATTAAAAACATATCTAAAGCATTGTTGTCCCAGCTTGTAAGTAATAGGAAAGATATGATGGTCCTCTTGGTAGGAGATTTTAACTGTATTTTATGTAGTATGGTGGAAGATAATAGATGCGGAGTGGTATGGGAAGAGGGCCAGTGTCAATCCCATTTTACTCACACCCCTTTGGGCGAACACTTAAATGAATTGTTGAGTCATTTTGACCTTGGATTTGCTAATGAATTATGTACACTGCCATCTTCCTTACCTCTAACATTCAATGGTAGGGGCTTTTGCTCCACGATTGATTATGTTTTAGTAACTAACAATCATGCACATAGAATTAATTCTTTTAAAGTCTCAGACAATGCACTAAGTGACCACTTCCCGCTCTGTTAGTCCATTTTATTGCCCACGAAGAACATCTTAAGGAGTAACACTGAAAAAGCAAGAGTTCTAGAAAACTTATCTATTGGTAGAACGAATGGGTACTCGTTACGATGGGCCATGGTTGACCAAACAGAAATACTTAATTCAGTAATTGGCAAATGTAAGCCTGAGTTTGCGATATGCTTGGGCGAAGATTCCTCCCCGAAACGCTCCTTGCATCGTTTTTAACCATCACAAATGTAATAAGGAATTCTCTTATGAGACAGCGTAAAAATAATAGAGTCCAGGGAGGATGGTTTAATTCTAATTGTACTAAAGCCTATGCCCTCCTTAAGAAGGAACTGCATAAAAACCCAAGAAGTATTATGGAGGTGAGGAGACTTAGTAAAGAATATAAGTTAGCTGTTAAAGACAGGAAGAATACGGTAAAAGCAGAGGCATGGGAAGCCTTGCACTTTTAAAAATACTTGTGTAATTGATGTGATTTTAAAACTGATTTTACCATTTGTTGAGTGTACTTTTGTGATATAATACAATCCTACCTCGATCCCCTCTGCCACGGGATACTTCCTGGTGTGGACGCCCTCCCCTGGGACACGCAGGCCACGCCCACCACCTGTCAGGCCACGCCCCTTTTTCCGCCGAGCACTTAAATAGCGCGTCAAACCGAACGCGAGGCAGAACCTACTGACCTCCTGAGGCGGAAGCCGGGAGAGTCGCCCTAGCAAATTTTAAAAATACTTGTGTAATTGATGTGATTTTAAAACTGATTTTACCATTTGTTGAGTGTACTTTTGTGAAATAATACAATCCTACCTCGATCCCCTCTGCCACGGGATACTTCCTGGTGTGGACACCCTCCCCTGGGACACGCAGGCCACGCCCACCACCTGTCAGGCCACACCCCTTCCTCCACCCCTACTTAACATGTGCTTCCACCGGAAGCGCAGAGTACGAGCGCCTAAGGCAAGCCCGTCTGCGCACGTCCGCGACCAGACCGCGGCCGGGGCCAGTTATGCTGCCGGTCATGGAACACAAGGGGGAAGGATAGTGTGGTCAGGTGAAGACTTAAGGGCTCTTGATTCCCCATCTGAATGTTGCTCTCATACTACAGATCCTCTGACTTTCAACTCCCCTCAGATCTGTGGCAATTGTGGGATAGTTTTTGGCAGTGAAGACTCTGTGATGCCCCCCAATCTCAAACCTCCAACTCATATAGGCCTTAGAGCTGGCCTACTGAACTGCAGATCCCTAGCCAAACATGCAGACGATGTTTGGTTATTACTAGAAGAGCAGGAGTGGGATGTCCTGTTTTTAACAGAAACTTGGATCAAGGAGGACAACTTGACCTCTATTGCACTAGCAGTCCCTCCGGGATTTAAAATATGTCTTGCCAACCGCCCTGGGACAAAAAGAGGCGGTGGTGTAGCTATTATCTTTAAAGAGCAGCTAATATTAACATCCTCGGCCCCCACTACTATTCAGGGAATCGAAGGCCTTCACTTCTGCTTTCAGGTTAGCCCTCAGCTATCGCTAGCAGGATTGGTGATATATCGCCCTCCGGGCGGCGTAGACCCCAACCTACTCACCCTACTAGACACGATTGTTCAGAGCTCTCTCCTCCACCCCCAATTCATTGTGGTAGAAGACTTCAACATCCACATGGATAAACCCGACTGTGCCGTGGCAGAGCTGCTCAGAGCAACGTTAAATACGGCCAGTCTTAGACTGATCAATGAGGGCCCCACACATACAGGGGGCCACACGATCGATCTCATCTTCACTAATATCAAGAATGTGCTGCCTGAGGCACCACTCCCTCTGACATGGTCAGACCACTCATTGGTCCCATTTAAACTGAACATGGTTTATGACATTCCAGCTTCAAGTAAATGCTATTTCCTGAAGAGACAATGGAAAAGGCTGACCCCCGATACTATGGGCCCTGTCTTGGCACAAACTACCCCATCTTTGACCAACAATGCCAATATAGATGCACAGCTCCTCAATGAGTGGGTCGGAAAGATGGTCTCTTCCATTGCTCCGGCCTCACGAGCATTATCAAAGAGAGGCTCCCCCTCAGCTCCCTGGTTCTCGCAGGACCTGAGGAAAGAGAAAGCAGCTTGCAAAAAGCTGGAAAGACTATGGAGAGCAAACTACGGCCTGGAAGAAAGAACTATATATAAGGAAGTTTCCAAAAAACTACGGAAAGCAATTAGAAAAAGTAAAAAACAATTTTATGCGGACTCTATTCTACAGGCAGAACAGTCAAGCAAACAGATTTTCAAGGTGGTACAGTCGTTTTTTAAACCCAAGTGCATTGAGAGGGAGGTTTCGCCGACATCTACTCTATGCGAGCAAATCTCAGAGTTCTTTGACCAAAAGATCAAAAAGGTGTATGATTCTTTCGGACCAGAAATAAAAACGTTAAAACAGGACCTCGCGATTAAAGACGAGCCAGGTGAGACCTTCACCCAGTTCATGAATATTTCCCTGAGTGAGGTAAGACAAGAACTTATCCGATGCAAATCCTGATCCCCAGACGACCCATGCCCAGCTAAATTATGGAACTCTCTAGCTGAGTTTGTTGCTCCCACACTACAACACATTTGGAACTCATCCATCGCTTCGGGTATATTCCCGGACGTCTGGAAACATGCTACTCTTCTCCCACTAAAAAAAAAACCTAATGGGGATCCAGAAGACCTTAGTAATCTCCGCCCAATATCACTGTTAGCCGCCCAGGGGAAAATGTTGGAGAAAGTCATACAGCGCCAACTGAGCAAATTTGTAAAAGTAAATAAGGTACTACATGAGACACAGTCAGGCTTCCGACCCGGCTTTAGTACGGAAACAGTGCTTATTGAGGTAGCCGAGTCAGTAAGGTGGTCGATGGATGCAGGTAACTCAGCAATGCTGGTACTCCTGGATCTGTCGGCCGCCTTCGACACGGTGGACCATGCCAGACTACTCAGCCGCCTGGCCGAGATAGGTATCCAGGATAAGGCACAGGGATGGATACACTCCTATCTGTCCCAGAGACCTCAAAAGGTGGCACTAGGGACGGTCTCTTCAGCACCCAAGGTCCTCAGCTGCGGAGTTCCGCAAGGGTCGGCTCTCAGCCCCCTTTTGTTCAACATCTACCTCGCTCCTCTCTTTACGTTGATTGCCAACTTGGGTGTCAAGGCAATTTCCTATGCCGACGACACCCAGTTGGTATTTCCATACTCAGAGATGACGCAGGAGTCCTTTTCGAACTTCAAAGGCTGTCTCCAAGACATAGCCCATTGGATGAACACGAATAAATTAAAAATAAACGCCAATAAGACGAAGTAATCTTCTTTGGCAGAGGCCCCACCCCTGCCTCAGAACTTTGGTGGCCGACGGAGATGGGCCTAGCCCCCTCACCCAGCCGCACGGCAAAAAATCTTGGAGTGAGGTGGGACGATAGCATGTCCTTTACCTCCCACATCCAACAAGTCGCCGGCTGCTGCTTGAGCAAACTGAGAAATCTCCGTAAAATCCTGAGACTCCTCCCGGAGAGCTGCCGGAAAACGGTTATCCATGCCACTGTTACATCACGGCTGGATTACGCCAACGGACTCTACCTAGGCCTACCAAAATACCTGACGCAAAAACTTCAGGTAGTTCAAAATGCGGCTGCGAGACTGCTACTGCGAATCCCTCTCAAGCAGTCAGTCTCTCCGCATCTTCGATCACTGCACTGGCTGCCAGTTGCCAGCAGAATAAAATTCAAAGCACTTACGCTGGCGTTCCGATCTCTGCATGGCTCCTGCCCAGAGTACTTGAAAAACCGCCTCCCGAGATACTCCCAAACCCGCGCACTGCGCTCCAATTGCCGCGTTCAACTGGCCGTCCCGCGTACGAAAAAGGCTCTACTAGGTGGTCGGACTTTTTCGGCAAACGTTACCTCTCTATGGAACACTTTACCGCAAGAAATCCAGCAGGCCCCTTCTGAACCTTGCTTTAAGAAGCTGCTGAAAACATGGCTCTTCACCCAACCCCGCTAGCTCTCCTATTATTTTTAGCCTCCAGGTCAACTGTGTTCTCCTAGCGCCGGGACACCTCCTAGCGAGGTAGCTGTTCGCGCTTTATAAAATGCAGTATTATTATTATTATTATTGCACGTAGCTTCGGTTAATAATGATAGTGCTGGCTTCTGGAAGGTTATTAGAACCCCCTTCTTTGTGGAAGAGACCGGTCCCAAAATAGAGATAGCGATCCCAGAGGCAGACTGGATTGGGCATTTTGCCCACGTATACGAGGGAGAGGAAATATCATCTTCCCTCTGCATATCTACCTCCTACCCCAGTTCAAGGAACCTGGCGTTTACCTTGGATGAGGTTGAAAAAGCTCTCCACACCAGTCAGGTTGGTAAGGCTCCTGGCCTGGACAGTGTCCCCATAGATATTTTTAAGGCTATTATACCTCTGGGGGCCACCCTTTTGGTCCAGGTGCTTAATGCAAGTTGTACAACAGATTTCTTGTCTACCTGGGTGGAGTCCGTAATCGTGCATATCTTCAAAAAAGGGGATAGAAACGACACAGGTTGTTATAGGCCTATCTCCTTATTGGACTCTTTCACAAAGATAGCTGGACGGATAATTCTGGACTGTCTTTTGGACTGGGCCGATGATAATTCTATCTTATCAGACTTGCAATATGGTTTCCGGTCTGGCCTGGGAACAGTGGAGCAGGGCCTAAACCTTTTAATGTTGGTGGGAAAGTACACAAGGGCCAAGAAAGGGAACTTATTCTTGGCTTTTGTGGACCACTCAGCCGCATTTGATTGTGTGATTCATTCTAAACTGTGGACTTTACTAGGACAATTAGGGGTTGATAAAAATATTATTTATTTTCTTAAACATTTTTATAGTGATGCATCAGCTTGCGACCGTTATGGCTTGAAGGGGGAATGCACAGCTAAAATCCCAATCAGGAGTGGAGTCAGGCAGGGCTGTGTACTGGCTCCATTCCTTTCTAACTTGTATATAAATGGTCTGGAGGGAGCCCTGTGCAGAGATAGTTTAGATTCCCCCTATGTATCAGGCCGTTCAATTCCGGCCCTCTTGTACGGAGACGAAGCTGTGTTAATGTCTCGTACCCAAGTGGGTCTTTAGTGCGTGGTGGATAGTTTTACCCTTTTCATGACAGATTTGGGGTTAAGAGTAAACTCATCTAAAACATTCATCATGCACTTTGGTAAGAATTTTAAGACCAAAAGGGCCATTTTTATTGCAGGACAGAAGCTTGAGGCATCCAAGCAATTCTCATGTCTAGGTATTTTATTTGCACAGAATGAGCCATGGGCTCAAGCAGTAGCAGCTAGGAAATTGCCGATGACATGTTCTACTGCTGCCCTTAAGTACTTTGCCAAAAAGCTGGGTACAAGACCTCTTGTTGAGTTAATCAAGATCTACAAAGCCAAATGTGTATCTGCTGCCATTTATGGGAGTGGGGTTTGGGGTTTTGCAGATCCAACTCCCATCCAGGTAGTTGAAAACTCTTTCCTGAAATATATATTAGCTGTGCCAAACAGTACTTCAAGCTAAATCTGCCACGCAGAATTAGCCCTTCCATTTATATCCGACTTGATTAAGCTTGAGCCTGTGTTTTTATGTTTTTATGGCACAGACTGTGGACCAAAGAAGAAACCAAGCAAAATAGGGATATTGTGTCAGATATTATGAAATTGGAAGGAGTAATGAGGATCCCATGGCTGAGTTATGTGTTTAGGTTTTTAAAGATCTTGGCAAACTTGAATACTTTTTAAATCCTCTCACCATCTCAGCCATTTCTAGAAAAGATTTGAGGAAAGAGGGCCTGACTCTGCTAGATACTGTAAGAACAACAACAGAGGTCCTAAAACCAACTGTCCTGCAACATCAACTGTTATTAACTACTTCTAATATTCAACCCTATTTGGTTTGTGTTCCTGGTAACTATGATAGATTTTTATTATCTTGCTTCAGGTTGGGAATCTTTCATAGATTGGTTAGCTTCCCAAACGCGAATGATTGGTCGCGTGATTTGCAGCCTTGCCCCTGTGAAGATGTGTCACCCCAAAGTACTATGCACGTTATCTTATTTTGCAAATTTTATATATTTATAAGGCGCAGGATCCTACTGCCTTTATTGAGACAGATGGGTCTGCGCCAATGTTGTGTGGCTCTGTTATCTTTACAACACTTGGATACGAAAGAGGTGTTGCAACAACCACAGTCTTCCCTACAAAAGTGGTATACCATAGAAAGACTTTGATCATGTAGAGCACTTTATGTATAGTGAGGATGCCTAGGATGAATAGGAAATTTTCTCATAAATAAACTGTTGCGTACGTTTTTACGTGCTGATTTTAATAATATGGTGACTCTGTAAAATGAATTGAAATATTATTAATTTTTAACATGTATGCTTTTATGATTGCTTTTTTAACAATCGAATAAAGCTATTTTTGACTTTGACTTTGGCTTTGACTTATCATTTCATTTTAAATAAAATGAGGGAAGACAGGTGCAAGTGCTAGAGTTATCATGCCCTGAATGAGCTGAATTCAAACGTGTAGCAGATGGAGGCATACTACCTCAATTAGTGCAATGCAACATAAATGATTAAAAAGACGGGGCTGGTGGAAGACCATTCATACATCAATACATCTAACTATAGTGTTACCCTGTTCCCAAAAGGAATACAAATAATTATATTTGACATATATACAAATATGATGACAAAAGTGCAGTTTCAGATTCAAAGGACATCAGATTCAATTCCAAAGATACATATAAAAGCAGAGGAAAAAAGCAGGACTTCCATAAGTATCTAACAGTATGTATCGTGAAGCTAAATACCAAGCACATTTCATACTTCATCGCTATCGATCTGGGTGGGACCATGGTTCCTAAATCATTATTGAGACCCTGGGGTGACTTAGTGCCTAGTTCTATAATGTATCGCGATTCTAGGGCAAGCAATTTTCTAACCCTGTTTCCCTCTCTCTCACTTTTGGGTATTTGGTCAAGGCAGTAGAATGTCAAAAGATCTTATTTACTGCAATGGCACTCCTCGAAATGGCGTGCTACCGGGTAAGTTTTATCTTTCTTTGTTATCGCCCGCACCGGTACTGGACTTTTGACGATAAAGAACTTTGTCAAAGAGAAAGATGTTTTCATTCAGACAATATGCCATCATGAGTTTTAGCATAATAGTATGTTCATGCAATGCAATTGGTCTTCTTTGTAAATAGTACATACATGCATTAACTCCTTGTTCTTGGTCTATGCAAGTATACAATGAACAAACGTTCAAAGTGATGAGCATGAAGTCTTTTTCCCACTTAACATCATGGATCCTTTAAAAAAAAAATCTGTGCTGCCTTGACAATACGAGCTTAGATCTTTGACGTAGAGGCCAAAAACATGATCCATAAAAATAGATGTGTTTTCTAATAGGCCCCAATTCGAGGAAACGATAGGTCTCCCTGGTGGTTTGGTTCGATGCTTTCACAGATCGAAATCTTGGCAAATAATTGATGGTAGTACTTTACTGCTATGATATCTACAGCAGAACACTTTTTGAACGTATACCGATCGGCATGTTATATACAATGAAATGGTATACATAATGGTTCTTTATTTGCATTTACTATTTAGTTGCTACTTAGGAGTCATGTAATGAATTATGATTATATGTTCTCGGCCAGCAATTACAAATTATGAGTGATTTAGCTCAGTGACACGGCACTTCACTGTATTTTGCTACCCATTAACGTTATTCTGTTGTTTTGACCTCTGTAGTAGGCAACGCCCAGAATTTACTCCGATCTGCTTTCGAATGACAATCATTATTATACACATATATATTTTGTGATTGTTATTATTTTCAACCATTTAACTGCGGTGTAGGTGTCTTTCAATTTATCACAATTAGTTACATTTGGTTTAAATTGTATAATTCACCAAGACTGATAACATGAAGTATTTCCTCACTGTTTATTATTGTTTGGGCGGATATAGTGCAACGCATTTCCGGTGCCCTTTGAACTTGACAAAGGCTGTTTCAGCTGAAACGGGTTGTTCAGTTTATTTTTTTCATTAGGAATAAACTATTTGACACTTGACCGGTGTGCCGCCTATCCTTCCTGTGGATTGGACTGTTGCTTATCTTTGGGATGGCTGCCAACCCTGGCTGGAACTGACACTTTACGGGTAGGCTATCGGCATTTTGGACAGCATTTGGTGACTCATAAATGTATATCTATCATCATTTCTGTTAATAGAAGGACCATAATAGGCTATTAATATCAATCGCACATGGAGACGTAGCGTATTTGCACAATATACAGTTTTGCACTTGAAAGCACTATGCACTTTATTATGTATACCGTTTGTAAAATGTTTACATATGCATTATGCACTTTAATTGAGTAATGTCTCCAGCGTTTTATGGTTCTCTACAATAGGAATACATGTTGAACTACTTTTATGCACAACCAATGTCGACTTGCAAACCATCATCAATCATGTATTTGTACAAATATAATGTTTTCATTTGATTGAGAGCAATATTGCGCCATACTTGATTACATTAGTTGATTATTATGCCACAAAATTTAAGCACATAAAATGAGCTTGTGAATGTTTAACTATTATATGTAAACATTTGATAGCATGGTTTTTACCTGTGTTGTACCATTCCAAGATGGCGCCCATCTTTTCTTAAAATCAGGATCAGGCAATATGTGAGTCCTACATCCATTTTTATGCATTGACGTTTGAATCTGGGCGGTGGAACATGTTAACCAACACTATATATATTGTATGTGGTCCATACTCCTGTTAACAGTGAGCAAGGACGCTCTGTCCGAAACGCGTCTGTTCGACTATTTGTACCTGCACTTTATGATTTAATAAAGCAACCGATAACAAGAGACTGACTTGGGCGTGTCTGTTGTGTCCGCGCGCTGGATTCTGCGTTTGGATGTTTACGCGGCTGGATTGTTATATATATATATATATATATATATTCACTGAAAAAACCATAGGTTATAGTCGATATATAGTTAGGGATTTGCATTTACAAAACCTTATTTTACTCGCATAAAACCATTGAAATTCCATATATAGTTAGATGCGCTAACTATATATCGCGCACCCGCAATCCACTGCTGATGATGTCACATATTACATCATTCATGACATGGTCAGTGACATCACTGATGACATCACTGATGACAACTCAAATGACATCACTGATGACAACATCCAGTGACTGTATTGAAGAATGAGTGGATGTATAAGTGTCTGGATGAAGGATTTAGTAGGTGCATGACTGATTGTATGAGGGAGTGATTAAATGTGTCTCACTGAGTGCATGGGTTAGTGATTAAACTGTATTAATTTGTGCATCATTATATCTGTTGTTCTGTAAACTGCTGCATGTGTTGATCAGTAGCTATATGAATAACTATATGGGTTATTGATTTGTTGCTCAAGTATTTGTATGGGAGACTGAGTATGTGTGTGGGTGGCTGGGAGGTGTGTGACTCTGTGCATAGATGTGTAAGCAGTTGATTCACTAGGTGTATGAGTTCAAGAGTGCATGTGGAAACAGCTATATGGGCGGTTGACTGTGTGCATGAGTGTATTGGTGAGTGAATGGATATCTCAGTGCTACATGTCAAAGTAAGTACATATGTAAAACACAGTACATGTGAGAGTTAACATATATAAATAACTGTGCATAAGAGCCAGTGAATGTGTGAGTGGCTGTATGGATCATTGTGAACATGTATCAAGGATTGTATAAGAGAGTAAATATGTGTTAGAATATGTTTCAATAAGTAAGGTGTGTATAACTGTATAGTTGAGGAATTGGAGGTGTGTTTGATTCTTTGCATGACTGTCTAGGTGTATGAGTAACTCCATGGATGAGTGACAGTCTGTGAGTGTCTGTTTTCACTGAGTGTATCTAAGGATATATCAGAGTCTGTAGAGGTTCATCGTATTAACACATGAATGATGTCATCTGTGATGTTGTCAGTGATGTCATTTGAGTTGTCATCAGTGATGTCATCAGTGATGTCATTTGAGATGTCATCAGTGATGTCATTTGAGTTGTCATCAGTGATGTCATCAGTGATGTCACTGACCATGTCATGAATGATGTAATATGTGACATCATCAGCAGTGGATTGCGGGTGCACGATATATAGTTAGCGCATCTAACTATATATGGAATTTCAATGGTTTTATGCGAGTAAAATAAGGTTTTGTAAATGCAAATCCCTAACTATATATGGCCTAAAACCAATGGTTTTTTCATTGAATTTTCAAGGTTGTGTAAATGCAAATTCCTAACTATATATCGACTATAACCTATGGTTTTTTCAGTGAATTTCAATGTTTTTTTAATAGCAAATATGAAAAGCTTTAAAATGTCAAGTACGTGATAGATAAAAACATTTTCGTATTTATGCACGCTGATGTGCTTTGAACGCTGCACCCCCCCCCTCCCCTCTTTTCTCTTAGTAGTACTCTCTCTTTGCAGATAGTGAACGGTAGTTAACGCAGGCCTTTGCCCCCGTTGTAATCCGTCGTGCCTGCTTGTCTCTCCATTTGATTGATTGTTATCCAAGCATTTACTGTTTTAGAATTGGTTCTCTTTGGATCATTCTCTATTTACAAACAAGCACAAAGTCGCAATACTCTGTTTAGTCTTTGCAGATAGTGAAAAATCGTGTAAAAAAATAAAAGTAATCGAGCAAAATCAGTAGGCCACTAATTGGATCTCTTTTTGACCTCGCTAAAATAGAAATATTAGGAACAACCCTTCATGAGAAATACGAAAATAGTGAGATGAACTGAGCTCCACACCATGAGGGCTGCAAGACAGCTCGACTCCGTCACCCACCCCGCCCAAAATAACGACAAACCCTATGCAAATATTAAAAATATAGACAACACACCAGCAAAGAAACAGGGTAAAACATTTTATTAAATAACTATTTACATAACTATTTTATACTTTTTATTGCCCGATCCGGCTAGCTCAATCGATCGAGAATGACACTCATGCACTCTGATAGCAAGCGTTGCTACTGATGCTATGCAGACCAAAACTGGTTTTCAGTTTGTACATTTTTCTAGATTTTTCAATCCAAGGTTTGTTGACTTTGTAGAACGATGGCTTCAGATTTTCAACATACGGTGTGGTGGCGCGGACTGGGAGGGGGCGCTTCGCTCCTGCCCCCTCCCCAAGTAAGATTTTCATACGTGAAAGTACGTTAATGGTTTTGGTCCCTGAGTTGCTTCAATGTCACTGCCATTCTCAAATGGCATAAGTTCTGGATGTTGGGTGCCATAGTTCAGAGTTCTGAGCAGCGCTTGTAACACTGTCTGAAGCTTATTTCCACCTACTGCAGCTTCACTATTCTCAAAGTAAGTGAGTGTCGTTTGTGGACCTGACTGCATTTGAAAACAATGTGATATGTTACCTTCCTAAACAGCTTGACGGAGGCCCCCGAGGGGCGGTGTGATGGCCATGGACTCGGAGAAGACGCTTGGCTCCGACCCCCTCCCCAAGTCTTATAGCACTGGTGTAGCCTGAGATCGCCCCCGACATAGGCGGCCGGCTCCCGGGGTCCGGCGGAACTTTTTGCCTTTTGATGACTCTTCTATTCTGGACCTTGTCCCACAATCCGTTTGACCTGAAGACACGCTGTAGTGGGGCGCCCCTTTACCGTTTCAGTTGCCATTCCGCCCGCTTTTGCTACACTGTGCCTCTTCCGCCATTCAGCTGTTTACCGCCCGCTCTTGCGACTACAGCGTCTCGCTCACCATGTAGTTGAGTTACTCCCGCTCTTGCGGTACAGCGATAGGCGGCTGCCACAGGACTCTCAAAATGGCGGCCGGCTCTTCGGTTTTGGGCCTGGTCCACTAAAATGGCCCTGGGACACCTTTGAACTCGGACGCTTCCCTGATAGGGCTTGGGTCCCATTCTCGAAAGCGTCCCCTCAGCCGTGAAGATTCTACAAAAGTCTTGGGGGCCCCCGACTCCCGCAGGCTTCTGGTGGGGAGCGGCTGCCATGTCTGCTCGTGGAATGGCCACGACGGAGCTACGAGATGGTAGTGCTCTCATGCTGACGCCAGCTTTAGTCTGAAACATCCAGAAACACTGTAGACTACCAATTCGATCAGTTCCGGTAGCGCCCCAACATGACCCGGAAGAGAAGAACTTGCCCTCCCCTCTTTGACTGATGGTTCTTGTTGCCTGTCCCCTCTGTTGTCATTTAACAGAACTTTTTGGACTGCTGAAAGGGGTTGTGTTCCGAACGCTGGTTGGTGGAGACATTTTGACTATATTCTTGACCAACGTTGTCGCGTAATGCGTTATATGACACGCCGCGTTAGCGCACCCGGAAGTGATCCGAGGCGCGGCGCGCAGCGCGTAACGTAAGCATAACAGGTCATGTGACTTGTTAATAAAACTTTTCATTGGTTCATTTTACTTTTGTTATTTTAATGATGTAAAGCTTGGTCATATGACCTAAAAATTACGCTTTTTATTGTTTTCGAACATTATTTTTTTTTAAACATATGTTATAATATTCCAGGCTAATGTACTTTCCCGGAAAATTTACAACTGTCCTGCAAGTAAAATATATTCCTTTTTCGAGAAAAAGGGCGTTTCTTCGTTCCATGACGGAGCCGTTGAGTAAAAGAGACTCGGCCTGCTGTCTTAGTCGCCGATACGCCTGATTATCAGATTCTTATCGATCACTTTATGTTGCAGAAATGAAAAACACAACTGCCCTTGACCATTTATCTTTACTGCGTTCCTACATATTATACCTTTTATCCGTCATGTAATTGGACTACTTTATTTCACTTGCCTTTTACTGATTCGAAAACAGTGACTAAAAGTAAAAACTTTACCAATGTAAATACTACTACCATGTTTTGTTTTAAAAACCTTTATTGTGAAAATGTCAGTATACAAATACGGGCCTATAACCACGTGGGCCGGCCACGGAGCAAACTGGAATCGTATATGATGAGGAGACATTTACAATATGGAGGAACGTAACGAACGAGCCATTAGGTTGCAAGAACTAAAGTGTCTAACAGTTGCGGAATCGGTGGACGTACATTTTGTAATTAAAATACGACAGGGCCACTTACAAAAAAGTTATCTAGATATACATTTGCGTGCAAGTACCATGGGTGACGTTAATTCGAACTTTCAATAGTACAGTAATCAATAACACATCAGAACTTATTATCAATAGGGATGTTGAAATATTCAATCAATTCTCGTCCCCGCCCGCCATGAGCATCAAAACTGCATTCATATCTCGTGATATCAAGGTTGTTCAACTAGTACACAACAATGAGTTACGAGTCCCATTTATACCGGCGCCATTTTGGGCGAGGCCGGGCAGGTCCAAGATATAGTCAAAATGTCTCCACCAACCATCGGCCAGACCAGAACCCCTTTCGGCCCTTTCTGCTACAAGATGGTGTCTTCCATTCAGAAAATATTATTGGCAGCATTTTGAAAGGAAACATAAACAGCCGTTCTCCTAGTGAGTTTCACATTGTTACATTTAGGAAGAATGTTGAAGAGTAGTATGTGGAAAATCTGAAGCCATTTTTCTACAAACTCTCAATCAGCCTTGGATGGAAAAAAAATCCTGAAGAATGTACAAACTGAAAACCAATTTTTGTCTGTATAGCATCAACAGCAACGCTTGAGTCAGCTTTGTGTCAAGCCGCCATTTTCATTCACTCAATAGCGTCCCCCTGCACACATTCAGGGACCTGGTCGTGTTTTCAGATGAAACGGATTGTAGGACAAGAAGCAGAAAAGAAAAGGAAAAAAGTTCCGCCGGACCTCGGGAGCCGGCCGCCTATGTCATGTGCGACCATTGGCCACACCAGGGCAATAGTGAAGCTGCAGCAGGTGCAAATAAGCTTCAGACAGTCTTACAAGCACTGCTCAGAACTCTCAACTATGGCACTCAACATCCAGGACTTGCCATTCGGATCTTGGCGCCTTGTGCTGGTTCTGACCTATTCACACATCGGTCCACTACTGACATCACCTCATAAGCCAATGGGACACCCCACGCCGACTTTCGGAGCAGCATTGTAGGATGGCCACACCAGTGCGGCAACTTGCTGGACACCACCTCGGTGCCATCCGGATCTCGGCGCGTTCGAGTCACTGTACCGCAAGAGTGACCGCAACTCAGCTGGACACGCCGTCTTTCGGCGCAGCATTGTAGGATGGCCACACCAGTGCGGCAATTTGCTGGACACCACCTCGGTGCCATCCGGATCTCGGTGCGTTGTGCTGCCTTTGGCCTACTGTAGCCGCAAGTGCGGACGCAACTCAGTTGGACGGCAAGTGAAACGCTAAGGGGCGCCGCACTGCAGCCGAGGAGCCTCCATCTTGGGGGAGACGCACAACCCCCACTGACTGACGCGACCTCACAGGCCAACGGGGCGCCCCACGCCGACTTTCGGCGCAGCATTGTAGGATGGCCACACCAGTGCGGCAATTTGCTGGACACCACCTCGTTGCCATCCGGATCTCAGCGCGTTGTGCTGCCTTCGGCCTATTCGCACATCGGTCCGCTACTGACGCCGCCTCACGTGCCAACGGATTTTCTACGCTTTTTGTAGCCCTATGCCGCATAACAGGTCATGTGACTTGTTTATAAAACTTTTCATTGGTTCATTTTACTTTTGGTTTCCTAAAGATGGAAGGCTTGGTCATATGACCTAAAAATAACACTTTTCATTGGTTTAGAACATTTTTTTTTCCCAAACGATGAAAGCCCCACCTTGTTTCTGGATGTTTCAGACTAAAGCTGGCGTCAGCATGAGAGCACCACCATCTCGTAGCTCCGTCGTGGTCATTCCGCGAGCAATCATGGCAGCCGCTCCCCACCGGAAGCCTGCGGGAGTCGGGGGCCCCCAAGACTTTTGTAGAATCTTCACGGCTGAGGGGACGCTTTTCGAGAATGGAGCCCAAGCCCTAGCAGGCAAGCGTCCGAGTTCCAAGGTGTCCCAGGGCCATTTCAGTGGACCAGGCCCAAAACCGAAGAGCCGTCCGCCATTTTAAGAGTCATGTGGCAGCCGCCTATCGCTGCACTGCAAGAGTGGGAGCAACTCAACAACATGGTGAGCGAGACGCTGTAGCTGCAAGAGCGGGCGCAACTCAGCTGGATGGCCGCCACCTGGGGAGGCCCGTTCACGCCGCCTCCCCCACGCCCCCCCCCCGGGCCGCCCCACGCCAATTTTCGGAGCAGCATTGTAGGATACCAAAACCAGTGCGGCAGTTTACTGGACATCACCTGGGTGCTATCAACATCTCAGCGCGTTCTGCTGCCTTGGGACTATTCGCACAACAGACCGCTACTGACGAGGCCTCCCCCCGCACCACCCGGGACGCCCCACGCCAATTTTTGGAGCAGCATTGTAGGATACCAAAACCAGTGCGGCACCCAGGCGACATCACCTGGGTGCCGTCCAGAACTCAGCACGTTGTGCTGCCTTGGGACTATTCGCACAAAAGACAGCTTCTGACAATTGTTGCTTTTTTTGGTGAAAAATGTTTAAATGTTTTTACAGTTTTTGTTCCGTTCATTATATTTAAAAGTTAATAAAGTTTTATAATCTTACTTTGTTGGAGTGTTATATATTTTTTTAAAAACGGGTGAATGGGGCCTTGAATCGGGTTATTGTCATGTGTGGGCTTTGCAAGTGTACTGCTACAGGATCGGACATTTCAAACTCAAATGCACGTTCTTTTTCTTACCTTTCCGAAGCATGGAGCGCAATAGCAGGCAGAGAAAGGGTGATGCAAGTGTTGAACACTGCCTAGCCTGGAAGTTGCTGGCAATCCCCCCCTCCCCCCCGCCCGCTCCTGAAAGAGGACACACACACACCGCCGCCCCGAGTACTTCACAGATCTTTAAAAGACCATGCGCTTGTTTATGAGGCTTAAATGGTTTATCACCCCTTCTAGAACCCCTGCATCGACCCTCTGACGTTTCCTGGAAGAATTACCACGTAACACATTACCAAGCCCTGTCAGCTGAAACCCCCGAGGAATCATGGGGCATATTATCAAGGGGGTTTATCTCCGCTTTTTTTTGCTTTAAAAGCCAAGAAAGCGGAGATAAAATTATCTCCCTATTACCAAGCTGTCGCTAACACCAGTTAGTGACAGCTAAAAGGAGATAGCGACCATCGTGGACCCCGCTTTGCATGTCAGTGATAGTGCCCTGAGCAGTTCTTAGCCATGTTATCCAATGGGAGGTGGATAACATGGCTAAGAGCATTTGCTCGATAATACATGAATATCGCTGACTTTTCTGCGATATTCATGCATTGCGGCCGTTTTTTATCGCATTTGCGATAAACCATGCTAATAGCAAGGTTTATCTGCGATAAAAATCGCCGATGTGCGGCGATAATTTTTGTCTCTAAACAAGTTAGAGACAAAAATTATCGCTAGTTGTTGGTAATATGCCCCCGGGTTTTTGCTTGCAGAAATCGGGAGGCGGGAGAGTAGCACTGAAATCAGTAGTCTCACGCCTGAATCGGGAGGGTTGGCATGTCTGGATTCTCTACAGCTGGGGCCATAAACTACATCCGCAGGGGTAGGTGATAGCCTGGGACCAGCCTGGCATCTAAAATGGCTGCCGTGCACAAAATTGTGGCATTGGAAAAAAGGCAAGATGGCGCAGACAATGTTTATCAATAAGGATTCATTTATAACAAAATATTTTATCGCAGTGACAAATTGGCGGTCAACACTTCCTGATTTCCATCGAATCGAACGTTAACAGACGTCACGCAGCAAAAAAATAAAATTACACTTTTGAACCCATACATCTAGTGAATCAACTGCTCACACATCTATGCACAGAGTCATACACCTCCCAGCCACCCACACACACACTCAGTCTCCCATACAAATACTTGGGCAACCAATCAATAACCCATATAGTTACTCATATAGCTACTTATCAACACATGCAACAGTTTACAGAACAACAGACATAATGATGCACAAATTAAGACAGTTTAGTCACTAACCCATGCACTCAGTGAGACACATTTAATCACTCACTCATACAGTCAGTCATGCACCTACTAAATCCTTCATCCAGACACTTATACATCCACTCATTCTTCAATATGTAAGACATATTTTAACTTTACAGAAACATACAGTCACTGGATGTTGTCATCAGTGATGTCATCAGTGATGTCATTTGAGATGTCATCAGTGATGTCATCAGTGATGTCACTGACCATGTCATGAATGATGTAATATGTGACATCATCAGCAGTGGATTGCGTGTGCGCGATATATAGTTAGCGCTTCTAACTATATATGGAATTTCAATGGTTTTATGCGAGTAAAATAAGGTTTTGTAAATGCAAATCCCTAACTATATATGGCCTAAAACCAATGGTTTTTTCATTGAATTTTCAAGGTTTTGTAAATGCAAATTCCTAACTATATATGGACTATAACCTATGGTTTTTTCATTGAATTTCAATGGTTTTTTAAAAGCTAATATCTGTAGCTGTAAAATATATTCTTCTTTAAATCTTGAAATATATTTTTCATGTTCTTTAGACAATTTTTTTAAAACATTTTTTTTTGTTTCGCTCCCAGTCCGCGAACCGGTCAGCTTCCCGTTTGCTCAATTTAAAGCCGCGGCTTAGTACGCGAACCAGTAAACGTTCCTTTAGCGTAACTGTTACGTTTGCATGACGTTTTGCGTTATCGCGTAATACGTCATTGGACGCGCCAAGTTAGCGGACCCGGAAGTGGACCGGAAAGCGGAGCAAAGCGCGAAACGTAAACACAGCAGGTCATGTGACTCGATAATTACACTTTTCATTGGTTCATTTCACTTTTGGTTTCCTAATGATGTAATACTTGGTCATGTGATATAAAATTAACACTTTTCATTGGTTTAGAATTTTTCCTTCTCCCAAATGATGAAAACCCCTCCTTCTTTCCTCACTCTGACTTTCATCTTGGTGAGAGGAAGACCCTTTTTGATTCTTCAGCAATGGCTTCAATGATTGCTTCAGCCAGTGTGCCCCCACCACCTCCTCCACCTCCTCATGGGAAGAAAGGACCACCTGCTTCACTAATTATAGAAGAGGAGGAAAATCAAGAAGAGGAGGAAGAGGAAGAACATCCAGAGTTTTTGCCAGAGGAGCCCAGGAGATATAACAGGAAAGAAAATTACATCTGGCAATTTTTTAAATTTCCACCTGACCAAAAAAAAGTCAATGCCAGATACGTCTTTTGTCGTATTTGCGGCAATCGTCTTTCAAGGGGCACAGACAAAAAGTACAGCTATGGGAATCATACAATGCACAGGCACATGAGTCGGTGGCACCCTAACAATTACAGTAATGCCCAGCTTCGCGACCAACAACAAAATCCCCCAGAAATGGCAAGAAGATCTGTTGTTCAGGAGGTATCGGGACCGGAGGCGAGGGAGGTGATCCCGAACATCCAAATCAACATGGGAGAAGTGAAGCAAGTCTGTGTGTGGTGCAACCAGACACTTTGCTACCGCGAAAGTAGCATTACCCTTATAATGAGAGCCATCAACAATCATGTGTGCCCAAAACGCCCCAAAAAGTAAATTCTTCTTTTTTTTGTTGCTCCTGTTGAGCCGTCTTCGATGAATCATTTTTGTTTCCCCCCTCCCCCAAAAAATAAAAAAAAATACAAAATGTTCAGAAAAAAACAAAAAAATATAAAAAATGTTCAGAAAACTAATAAAAAAAATTTAAAACAACAAAAACAAAAAAAACAGTTCTTTTCAGAACTACCTCCCCATTATTAAAAAAAATTGGTAGAATTCTTTGAACTCTGCCAAGCTCTATTTCTATTAGTTCGCTCCCAGTTCGCACTCCGGTACGCGAACTTTGAGCGTACCAAAAATTTTTTAAAAAAAAAAAGGAACAGTAAGTATAAGGAAAGGAAACAGACAGTTATGTTACAAAAAAGACAGCTATAGGGAGTAAAGAAAAGATACTGTTACCCGCAATTCACTTCTGATCATGTCATATATTACATAATTTTTGACATGGTCAGTGAGATCATCAGCAGTGGATTGCGAGTAACAGTTTTTTTTGTTTACTTCCTATAGTTGTCTTTCTTGTAACATAAATGTCTTTTCCTATCCTTATACTTACTGTTCTTGTTTTAAAAATTTTTGGAGATCATTCAGAAACAGTAACATTAATAGAGACAGAATTAGTGAATAATAATGAAGAAGTATGAGAAGAGAGGGACTGAGAAAAATACTGGAAGGAGTAGAAAAATTAAGTAATAGAGAAAGGAAGGAGAGAAGTAGCAAACACAGGAAAGTAAAGATTAAAGAAATGAAGCAGTAGAACTAATAGATGTTAAATGTGATAGATTAAATGAATGATTGAGGGTGACGATAAGGTGTGTCCTCTCTAAAAGTTTGTTTAAGGTGAACCGTACTCTGGGTTGCATATCAAATTTATGCTTGTTGAAGAATACAGACGAGATAATAGATGTGAAGACCTACCATTGCAGTAAAACATGCCCACTTATTACATCAATCATAACATAGTCAGTGACATCATCAGCAGTGGAATGCAGGTTAAAAAAGTAGAAAACATTTACCTTATAATTCATGTTAACTTTTCAAGCAAATTTTTCATACATTCAATCTGTAAAAGAGAGAACAAACATTTCCAAAAATATTAAAACATGTATTTAAAAATTAAAAAAAAGAAGGGAAAAGGTTCAAGAAGAAACAGTTTTTAAACAACTTTGACACTTACAGAAACCTCTACTTCTCTACGACCCCTACACAATCCTAAAGATATTTATTTTAAACAAACAGTATCTTCATGCTGATGAAATGAGGCCTATTTTGAAACATGATGCTTCTTTTGCATTGCTTATGTCTCACAATAGTGATGCAATAACAGCGCAAAAGAGATGTAAAACCATCATAAAATTGTGTCAAACATTTTAAATGATTGTTTTAGGATGCAAATAAGATGTGTGCTTTCAAGAGCTTTCTTTGAGGTGAGGCCTATTTCTTTTTTTAAAAAAAAAACAGTACCTAGAAGTACAGCACTGTAAGCATTAAAATTGACACTTACAGAAGACTCAGCTTCTCCATATCTACCTCACATTTCTAAATGTATATCATAATTTCAAAAAGCATAACATTAATTATACATGTTAAATGGTTTATTTTTGCTGTTCTCAGAATGTATCAAATTTCACTTAAATCAGTGACTTGAAGGTATTCATCATGTAACAGCGGGGAAAAAAAAACACAATCAAAATGACTGTGTTTAAAAAACCCATACAAACTAAGAAAACTGATTTCAAAACTCCTTAAAATTAACTTACTTTCAATGACGTCGAAGGATCTCCTATGAACAGCATCCACTCTGTTGTGCTATAAATATTTTCAGCCCGCCACTTTCTGAAAGAAAACCTCCATCGATACGAAAAATATGTTACATAGAAAAAAAGACTTCTCTCATTCTATCACATGTTTCCACTAGGCCAAATCATGTTGCCGCGATTCGCAAGTCTTGTAATTGTTCCAATCAAATCCCGACATTTTCTATTTTCGCAACTTTCAAAAAGAAAACATTTGAGATTATTTTCACAATCCTGGACTACTAATATCTTACTCTTCTTTGTCACTCATGTTCTCCTTTTCCTATGACACTGATACTGCTTACTATGAAGCAGACTTACTTGCATCAGGTTTATATAGTTGGATTTTTAATCTAGACAGCATTGCAGACTTACATTCCCTCTACTTAAAATTTTGGTTTTAAAAACACCAGATAAGAATTTTTAAGGTCAAACGGCAATTTTTTTTTGAAAGTTACAACGGAATCATTGCAGAATGACCAGCCGTTTTGAGACTTTAAGTAAGCTGTATAATGTCCTGATGTTGTTGATAGACCATCGTGATAGATAATTGCTACAGTTACAAAAGTCCTCCCTGATATTGACAGCTGAGAAGCCACAAAATTTTTTATTAAAGTTGACAATTTTGATCCATCAGGCCTACATCGTTGAATCATTAAAATGACATACTGGCCATATCTACGTATAAATAATGTTGACATCATATCACATTTACATTGGCTACACTCCATGTTGTGATCCGCTGCATTTACTAGCTTATTAAAGGACACTGATTTACTGTCTGGCAAAGTTAAATATATAAATCTTTCTGAGTCTACACTAGTAGTACTTGATACCATACAGTTCTCGCAGTCATGCTGCCATTGATAAGAAAGCCCAAACAGGTGATCTACATCTACACCCTCATCTTGCAAAACATCAAGCATATACATTAAAAACTCCTGACAATCTTGCTGATTATTTTCAGAGAAGTCTGTTTGACCTGAACATTCATCTAACAGATAACGAACTTCAGACACACTTTCTACTTTTGTTCGATCAGTGCTACATTTCTCGAAAACAGAATTCAACAAACAGCATAAAATTTGTTCTGAATTCAACAGAATCTGTTCTCTTAAACTCTCTAGTGAAAAGAGAACATTAACCACTACATTTGCATAGCAGTTGACACCAGAACTGTTTTCAAATTGAAAACCGACAACATCTTCAACAGAATCCACTTTCTTTCTGCTAACAATTTTCGGTTCATTGACTTTTAGTCTTTTTGCAACAACCTCCCTACTATTACTGATATTTCTACGTTTCCGGCCTACCACACGTTTCTCAAACAAAGGATATTGAGGCAAATGTGGCGCATACTCTCTTCTTAACCTATTGTATTCCTTAACACAATCTAGATCCGCACAAATGTTTGTGACATCACAGTCAATCAAGTACAATCCCGATAAAGTTCTAACTCGTGACAATGCCACATATGCCATACCCTCCTTGAACACAGAACTGCCAATATTCACCAATGCACTGTCTACACTTAAACCTTGCGATTTATGGATTGTCACCGCATATGCCAAGCAAACAGGAAACTGTTTACGGCGAACATATAAGTCTTTAACAAGCAAAAACCTAGCAGAACAACGACCAATTTGCTGTACTTCCTCAATGCCATCAAATTTAATTCTTAAAAATTCTATTCCATCTCTATTTCTGTATTTCTCAAAATCAACAACATTACCCATTGATCCATTTACCAGACCTCTTTCTACATGTAAATTCCTTCTCAAAATGATTCGGCAATTTAAACACACATTCAAAGTCTTTTCAAAACCCGCTGTTTTAGATATAGTCTTCTCTAATGAATCCAATTTTGATTTCAAATTCTCTGACAAAATAATTGTTGATCCCATATGCTCTAATTTGTCGATAGCTTCAAGTTTCACAATCTCTTGCTTTTCTAAATTCAACATTTTGTTGTTGAAGATGGCACATTCTGCAAGAGTTGGCATCAAACATATCCCGGATTTCTTCTCAGTAATTTTCTGAAAAATATTCTCAGGCACAATCTCTTGTTTGGGATGTAAATTTGACAGTAATCGTGCATTTAAAGCTTCTTTCCCATGCTCGGTCACTTTTCCAATTCTAATATCTTGTAGAATATTCTTGTAATCTTCATCCTTTGCCTGACGCATATTTTCATGCAGTTCAGCATAATTGAAGTTTAACCATATATTGACGTTGCCAATGCTCCCTAGGCACTTCCTGGTATCTTCATGCGTGAGTATTTTGAACACAGGTTGACCTTTTACTGGTGTCAGCTGCAGAAGATCTCCAAAAACAATGATGTGTTTGCCACCAAATAACACATCATATTCAGTTTTAAGTACTTCTTGCATTCTCAAATGCACAAAGGCAAGCATGACATTGGAAACCATGCTTACTTCGTCAATGATAAGTAGTTTCATTTTCCTCAAGACTCTTGAAACTTCACAGCAAGCATCCCCAGATAACTTGTTGTATTGTAATTTGTTGTCATGCTCCACCGGCAGCATCAGTAGACGATGCAAAGTAATACCTTTAATGTTATGTGCTGCCAGTCCAGTAGGAGCGGTGACAACACAAGACAGCGATGACTCAGTCCTTTCCTGCAAATAACAAGAAATTGCTTTAATGAGGAAACTTTTTCCAGTTCCCGCTTCTCCACTCACGTACAGTCGGACAGGCTTCAACGATGTACATGAGCACTCTTTCTTCTCATGACTTAATCCGTGCTCAATTTCCTTGGTAACTTCATCATATATTTTCCTCTGCTCAACGTTGAGTTGTTTTTCCAAGTCTTCTAAGTTAACTGAATCCTCCTGAGCATGTGCCATGGCTCTTTCTACTTCATTCATAGCAGTGGCAGCTTCATTTTCGATAATAGGTCCTCCAAGTGGATCTTGACTCAATGAAACAGAACTCTGACTGTCCTGAGAACTGTCTCTGGCAATCTCAGCTGCAATCGTTGCTTCCTGCTCAATTTCCAAAGTTAGCATTTCTTGATATTTAGGAAAAGCAGGACATTCTATGGACTCCTTGGCTGCATTGAAAGAGTCTTCGTAACAGAGGAAATCTCCAAGCAGTTCCTCTTCTGCACGCCAAGGCTTGAAAAGTTGCAAAAGTGCTAAATAGAAAAACTCCTTTTTTTCTGGAGATTCACCACTCAATTTTCGATGGTTTACTAATTGGCATTTTCTTTGCTTGACCAGGCATCCCTCACTTCCAATTACAGCATACACTCCTTTCTCAATATCTTCTTTGATGTTCCTCTTGAATATATAATTTTGGAGAACCTCATATAGACAAACATTCTCAAGGTGACTGCTTCGATTTGGATAATATGTATCCAGCATGTTGGTCTTCAAAATGTCGGTACTGTTTGGTTCCTTTTCTGCCAAATACTCAATTTCCCGGACAGGTTTTAGAACTCGATTTCGCGTTGCAGCAAGACCAAGACTCCCCCAAACGATACTCCTGGATTTGGCATAGAGACTTGCTGAAGACAATCGATCAGAACATTCGTAAGCTCCGATTTCTCGATGCGACAACATCTTCAGACTGAAACTGTACAACTTCTTGCTGAGGCTCTTTTCATGGGAAATGTCCTCCCACATATCCTTCAGTTCTGTCTTTTCTTTTTTGGTGATGTAAGATGTGACATACCGAGCCACAGCCATACAGTTGTCAGCCACAAACTGTATATCCATGTTAGCATTCCACATGGACAAAATCACTGGGTTGTAGTCATTGATGTACTTGGACTCTTCGTTCCTTTTCAAATTGTATGTATTCTTGGGTGATTTCCTCGTCACATTATGTCGCAGCGAAGACATCAAACTGTTCACTCTTCCTTTAGAAATCACCGGTCGTGGAAAGTTGAAACGACATTTGGTGTAGAACTTGTCCTTGTTTCTGAATTTACGACGACAGTACTTTCCACAACGATGGCTTTGGAAACGTAGAACTTGTTCTCTTAGGCTTTTCTTCTCCGTTGCGTTTGGAACAGCACACGTAGAATACTGTTCTATGAAATTCATCACTAAGTCATCCGGATCTGTTCCAAATTTAGGTGCATCCTTGATCCACAATAACATATGTATATGAGGGGCACCTCTTGCTTGGTACTCCTTTCTCCAGAAGAAATCCAACACCTCTCCAAGAGGTGGATTCTTTTTATTTGTGATGAAAGGCATCATAGCTTCAAATCTATGATTGAAGTACCTGCATACATTCACAGGATCCAAAGAACACAGTTCTCCAGGTGTCTTGAATTCAATGTTTTCAATATTTCCATTTGCCTCTCGTAGAAATTCAAGTAAGTCTTCCCAGCCATACTCGGCACAGCTCAGAGTGAGGAACCATGTTGGAGTTCCTAAGTTCCTCAGCATACATTTTAAATCACCATGACGACGGTACCAGTACTCATTAGTACCACGCTGACACGCCATGAGATTAATTAAGTGAGAATCCAAAATGCTGTCTTGGACATTGACTTTATGCATAAAGTCACTTGCCGAGATGTTTCGCATCTGTATACCACTTTTTAAAATGTGGTTCACTGCATATGACAGTCCTGACAGATCGCTTTCAAACAGGAGATGAAACAAATAGGGAATGCATTGACGGAACCTAGGATCTTCTGCATACAATCGTAAAGTCCGGTATTCAGACGCAGGAATTTGATGAGGTCGCTCATCATATCTTCCTCCTTGACCTGTGGGAAATAGCTGTGGGAAACACCGAGCTTCCAAACTTTCCTCCCAAACACTAATGGGACTCCCTTTGGCTTGTTTCATTTGAAACAACTCAATAGCATTTCCCATGACTTCCTTGGAATGTAAAGGATGAACACTATAATGTTCATATATTTCTTCACTATTAGACACCTCTACTTTCTCAATTTGGCCAGCACACAAAACGCTATCCTCTTCATCACTTACTTCCTCTTCTGCAACATATACATTCTTATAGTACTTATTATTTTTCTTCAAATACAAAGTTGCATTTTTCACTTTCCTAACATCCACTAAATCTTGCCATATTTTCTTATTCTTTGTCGGAACCCCATTAACCAAGATAACCAGAGGTTCCTCTTCCACTTTCTCAACTCCAATTGTGTTAATGTTTTTGTTCAAATCTAGAGGCAAATAAACAACTCTTCCCTTTAATCCTCTATGTAAATCTGCTGGAGGCAACTTCCCTGTCTTTGGCTCCATTCTTACAATAGCCTGAAAGGGATGGATACTTTGAATCAAAATAGATTCATAAGTATTTAAATCCTTCAATTCTGAAGGTATCTCAACCAATTCCAGATTATTATGAACTGCCCTAGCAGGCATCTGGTTTTGATTTAATTTATTACAACAATAAGTACACACACGTTGATCCACTCCCAAATCAAAACAATTTTCTACCATCAAGTATGTGGCAAAATCCTTCCATTCACTATTATTTTCCCTTTCAGTTTTTGCATATAAATCCACTAACTTAGTCTGATTCTTATAATAAGTGCGTCGACAACATACACAAGTGAAATTAGGCCTCTCACTTGATTTCATCTGAAACGTGGCAATTTCCTTCTGAAAATTATCTGAACTAGAAACCTGTATATTATCTTCAACATAACCCTCTACTTCTGGGTCAATTTGAACATTCTCATCTCTACTACCAAAGTAACAAAACTCAATTTCTTCACAAATATTCTTCACATCTATTTCAGAACCATGCAAAAGAGCACCACATAATTGTTTAAGCATAATTGCTGGACTCTTAGCATAATACAACATTCTCACAAATTTTCTCACTTTATTATGATGCACTGCTAGCATCCTGAAATGATGAAAAACACTCTGGCATACTCTCCTGGAAAGACAAGCCAGTGAATGACCACGCAAACCTGTCATTTGTCTCACTCTGCAAGGATCTAAATCTTGCAACAACTTCATTTTCTGCTTCAAACTTTTCTTATTAAATGTCCGTATAAAATCACAAAGCAAATTAATGGAAACCTGTCGCACACTGCAAATAGAACTACACTTCCAAATGTACACAGGACCCTTAGGACGTCTTCCTAAAACCTCATCACTTAGCGCCTCTTCTGTCTCTGTTGTCACAAGTTGTTCTTTTTCAACTGGACAACCATCCTTCACTTCATAAGCTCGACCACTGGTGTCAACTGCAAACACCAAATCATTATCCTGAAAATAACTCTCCTCATTAAAAAATGCCTCACAACTCGAACTATGCATCCATTCTCCGGAAAAAACTTCACAAAAGTTAGTACGATTTACTACTCTCTTCCATCTACTTTTTGTTTTGAAATCAGAAATTACCTTGCTTAGTTTCCTAATTCTATTGATTACCAAAATAAACAACTTTCGCTTAATTTCAAAAGCATGATCAATAATTTTCTCTACATTTTTCTTCTTCTTATAAAATGCCGCTTTCTGTTGGCCTTTTTTTTTTATATTTTTCAATAAATTAACTATTATCCTGTTACGGAACATTCGATGTCGAATGTCCCTAAACTGTTCTTTCCTTCTACTATCATGCACAGAGTTATCTCTTCCTCTACCAGTAACATTTTTGATGGGTCTCTCCTTTCCATTTAAATTGCTTTTCTTTTTGTGGACTGAAACATTTTTTGGAGAAATACTTTTTTTACTACAAATATTTCTTAAGAATGATTTTGTGCTCTTACCCGGACCTTTCTTGGTGTTTTGACAAGTATTTGGGGAAGAGGACTGCTGCAATAAAACATCATCCTGCTGTCTTTGACGTTTTCTCGCCTTTCTAATTCTATTTTTTGTAGGCATTTTCCAAACTATGAAAGAATCTGCAGTTGAATCTGTGGAAAAATATAATAAAAAATGTTATTAACCACTATTACCAAACAGTAAATGAATAACAGTCATCTAAAACTTAATGCCCTACTAATTATTTAACATAGCAAATCTTTTGCACCAGCACTGCTTCACAAAAATGACACTCAATGGTACAAAACAGGCATAGAACAATCATAAATCTCTCCCTAATATTTTAAATGATTAATTCAGGATGACGATAAGATGTAGCCTATCAAAAGGTTTGTATAGGCCCAGATCTTTGGACTGGGGTGAATGTGTGTCATTGATCCACATTCGGTCCAACACCTGTTTTGTTTATTTGAGGTGAGGCCAACACATGGTTGCAGATAAGATTTTCACTGAAAAAAACCATGGAGAAAATACATGTGAAGGCCTACCAATGAAATAAGTCATTATTTGAAAACCATTACATTTCTGGAAATATGCACTGCTAGTGCTTCATAAGTTGTTTTGGGTCATATTTATAAGGCATTTGAGTGTCTATTATCCTATTTTACGTTCTTCATGGTGCAAATTTCTTGTAAATACGCTCCCACCTGCGGTTGGCAAATTTAGATTTTGATTATGGGAGTTACATAGGCATGGTAATAATTTCCCAAAAAAGGTGTATGACCCCAAACAACCTATGAAGCTCTAGCAGGACATATTCAGAAATTTAATTGATTTCAAAAATGGTTTTTAAAAACAACATATCTGTTTCAGCTTACATAGGAGACCATGGAATGGACTTCATATACAACAATAACTTGTGTTACTGCATGCCAGAATGGTGCACCGAATATGCAATTACAATTTCTCAAAGAAACAAAATCTATTTCTATATCACTACAGACAAAGCCACAGTTTAAAAACACAGCTTTCTTCATCATTTTCTCCTTAGCAAGATTTATCGCAAATGCGATAAAAAACAGCTGCAATGCATGAATATCGCTGAAAAGTCAGCGATATTCATGCATTATCCAGCAAATGCTCTTAGCCATATTATCCACCTTCCATTGGATAACATGGCTAAGAACTGCTCGCAAATGCAAAAAAAAACGGCCGCAATGCATGAATATCGCTGAAAAGTCAGCGATATTCATGCATTTTCCAGCAAATGCTCTTAGCCATGTTATCCACCTTCCATTGGATAACATGGCTAAGAACTGCTCGCAAATGCAAAAAAAAACGGCCGCAATGCATGAATATCGCTGAACAGTCAGCGATATTCATGCATTTTCCAGCAAATGCTCTTAGCCATGTTATCCACTTCCCATTAAATAACATGGCTAAGAACTGCTCAGGGCCCCATAAGGAACACTATCCATTTTAAAAGGAAAACATAACATCAAAGACACTCAAATGCCTTATAAATATGGCCCAAAACAACCTATGAAGCTCTAACAGTACATATCCAGAAATGTAATTGATTTCAAAATTCGTTTTTAAACACAGCATATAAATCAATTGTATACCTGCATTCATGAGGAAATGACTGAAAATGTCCTTGAGACACATGAAAGTGTTTTCTGGAATGCCCTAGCACCATTTTTGGGACACTATTAACATGGCTAGGTAACTCCCATAATCAAAATCTAAATTTGCCAAGCGCAAGTGGGAGCGTATTTACAAGACACTTGCCCCATGAAGAACGCTTTCCATTTAAAAAGGTAAACATAACATCAAAGACACTAAAATGCATTCTAAATATGACCCCA
This sequence comes from Lissotriton vulgaris, assembly GCF_964263255.1. Classification (NCBI taxonomy): domain Eukaryota; kingdom Metazoa; phylum Chordata; class Amphibia; order Caudata; family Salamandridae; genus Lissotriton; species Lissotriton vulgaris. The sequence continues at coordinate 462,738,380 of NC_141698.1, read as the reverse complement.
AACAACCTATGAAGCTCTAACAGTACATATCCAGAAATGTAATTAATTTCAAAATTCGTTTTTAAACACAGCATATAAATCAATTGTATACCTGTTTTCAAGAGGAAAGGACTGAAAATGTCCTAGAGACACAGGAAAGCGTTTTCTTGAATGCCCTACCACCATTGTTTGGACATTATTAACATGGCTATGTAACTCCCATAATCAAAATCTAAATTTGCAAAGCACAAGTGGGAGCGTATTTACAAGAAATTTGCACCATGAAGAACGTAAAATAGCATAATAGACACTCAAATGCCTTATAAATATGACCCAAAACAACCTATGAAGCTCTAGCAGTACATATCCAGAAATGTAATTGATTTCAAAATTCGTTTTTAAAAACAACATATCTGTTTCAGCTTACATAACAGACCATGGAATTGGCTCCATGTACCACAATAACTTGTGTTACTGCATGCCAGAATGCTACACCGAATATGCAATTACAATTTCTCAAAGTAACAAAATCTATTTCTATATCACTACAGACAAAGCCACAGTTTAAAAACACTGCTTTCTTCATCATTTTCTCCTTAATTCATACTATTCTCTATCTAAAATAAATAAATCTTTTCTCACCTTAGCAAATACTTTTTGAGTTTTGAAAACAGTCTCAGAAATACACCAAATTGTCTTCAGCAGAAGAAAAACGATGCACTCCAGAGGCTGCAGCTATTGAAAGCACAGAAATACAGATATTCATTTCACATATCTCTCATATTAGCCAATCATAACTCTTCCCTCACTTTTTTCAAATCAAAACCCTTCCCCCCTCTGCCCTCTCTGCCTTTTTCCCATAGCAACCACCTCCTGGAAGACCTCTCATGTTTGCAAATTCACACAACAATGTTTCAATTGAACTCTGAACTCTCAGTGCACCTGCGTATCCAGTGCAATCTTTCATTAAATGTTTCTTCCTTGACCATTCAAATTACATCTTTCAAAGAACACATCCATGCACCCTAACTTTCTGTTTTCAGAAATGGAAATGCACCAATCACTGCTAATGATTCATTAGCATTGGAAATCCACAGTTTTTTTTCTTTACAAACTCCTACTGTTTCAACTGCCCTTTCATTACCACACTTCATCTGACTGCAGCACAACCTTCTCCAACCATGTTTAAGGTCTGGATTGTTGGACATAGTTACATCCACTGGGCTCAAAGGTATGCTGAGAACAGAAATTTACACAACCTCAATTTACAGGATGTGGAAATTAAGTGGTTGCGCCAAAGAGGATTAAAATGTCACCAATTGATACCATTGGTGAAAACCTTTATGCATTTGCCAAAACCTGACCTGTTAATAGTGCACTGTGGAGGTAATGATTTGGGCACTTTGACAGGGGTAGGTCTGGAAATGCTTTTAAAGGACACCTTTGAGCAATTAATGGCACTTTTTCCTCAAACTGCTTTGGTATATTCCAATATATGCCAAAGACAGAAATGGAGGTGGTCCAACCAATTTTCTCCACAAATTGAGAAAGCGAGGAAGCATGTAAACAAATCTGTTTCAGCTTTCATGAGAGACCATGGAATGGGCTCTCTGTACAACAATAACTTGCGTTACTACATGCAAGATATCTACAGAGGAGATGGAGTTCACTTCTCAGATGAGGGCAACAGAATTTTCATTCTGAATTTAAGACTGTGTAATGGTACCTACTTATAAGTACCTAAATGAACCATAAAACCAAAAGCTCTTCTCAGAGCTACCCTTCATCTGATCACTCACAATTATTATTTTTTTCTAACTTTTTTCTGTAATTTTCAACAGACTACGCTCAAAGAGCGCTATCCGGTACGCGAACTGGAAGCTAACCGCGCAAAATTTCAAAAAAAAAGTTTTTTCTTCGCACATATAGTCCTCCTCAGCCACCCTCAGAAAACGTAGGGGGGCAAACTACTTGTACCATGCCCCCTTCTACCCATTCAGAACATTATTTACCCTCCATTTTATACCTTGATTCGAACACAAACACAAAATGGTGGACTCCCGTTACGCTCCTAGTTCGCGGACCGGACCGCTTTCCAGGAAGCGGTCCAAAAAAAGGTGGGAAAGTAATTTACAGAAAAACGACTGGAGACACTCTCACCAAATATAAATTAGCTCATACTACATAACAATCCCTTTCATTCTCACAAATTTGATTGAAATTTAATTTAGCCATTTAGCCTGTAGACCTCTCCAAGTACCGTGAGGTAAATTACTTCACAAAACACATCTGAAGTGTTGGAATTGACAACCAATGAAAATGTTACTTTCATTTTCTACTTTTATTACCTGACATCTGATTGGTTATATACTTGAATATATAAAGGAAGAGAAGAAAACACAGCCATTTTGACTACTACTTCTTGTTGTACATCACATTTCAATAGCTTCCAAAAACTTCAACTTCTTTGTGAAGGTAAGTTATAATTTTTAAAAATGAAATATATTGTGCACTATAACTTAATATAGTAGACTTTTTCTGCTACATATACACTATCCCTCTGTACTAGTAATGTATTTAGATAGACTTCTCTGTTATATTTATGAATGGAGTTAGGCTTGTCTTGGTTAAATCACATACACTTTTTTATAGTCCTATTTCCACTCTGATACTATACACTGCCAAAAGATAAATTCACTGATAAAAACTGTCTAACTGACTATCTAAAATTAATCCCAACAGTGCCCTATCTCTACTAATATATATTTTTTTAATCCAAATTTCAGGCAAAATGGAAGGCGAAAACCAAGTTTCTTTTGAAATGGACCTGCAAGAAAGCAGCCAGGAATTGATTGAAGAAATTGACATGGAATTTATGGATCAAAGCTTGGATAATGAACTGCTGCAATGTGTCCAAGCAGTAGATGCCCTCCTTGCAAATGAGGACATTTTACAAGCTCACAGCTTACAAACAATATTTCAAGAAAATAATGACATTTCAGACACTGAAATGTTAGAAAGTTTAATAAATTATGAAAAACAATCAAAATAAAAAAATAATTTAAAAATAAAGAAAACAACAAAAAAACAACAAAAACAACAAACAAAACAACAAATAATTAACATTTAGTCTTTGAAAAGTATATCATTCTATTATCCTTATAGTACGCAGCCTAGAACGCTTTCCGGTTCGCGTACTAGGCGCTCAACGCGAAAAAAAAAACAAGAAAAGATTTTTTTGAACCCTGCTGGGCCCTTTTAAAACCTCCACATAAAACCTAGGGGGTCAGGGAGGATCTACTATGCCCCCTTATGGAAATTTCCCCCTTTGTTTTGGCCTCCTCTTATCTCTCGATCCTACCGAGAGACAAGATGGCGGCTGCACCGGACTGTTTAGAATGTTGACAGACACCGAAGAGCCAATCAGCTTTCCGTGCGCAAAGTTCCGTTACGCGAAAAGTACGCGACCTGGATCGCTGCCCGGACCGCTGTTACAGATATATATCTTGATTTAAACGTTAATTTCTCAAAATCCACTGAAGCACATATATTGAGACCTAGCAAAGGCACATCGGGATAACAGTCCCTACAATTTTGCCAAGTTTCGTGTAAATCCATTCAGCCGTTCGGGCTAAAAGTGAGTCCAACCGCCCTACGGAAAACTCAATGTTAAAAACGCGTTTTGGGACCCCCCTTTTTTCTCAGCCCCCCCTTGACGAACCCCCCCCAAATTTCCAGGAGCTGCTCAGAAACAAAATGTGCCATTTTCCTGAAAATTTCAACCGATTCCGTCCACAAACGCCAAAGTTATTAGACATAGAATTTTCAGAAATCCCATAGGGAAAAAATCCTAACTATATATACCTACTGGCGACCGCCAGTAGGTAATATATATATATATATATATATATATATATATATATATATATATATATATATATATATATATATATATATATATATATATATATATATATATATATATATATATATATATATATATATATATATATATATATCGAGACAAGATTCCGGTGCATTACCAGTCCCGCTCGCGAGTGGGTCGAAGTCGGGCTCCCGGTCACCCACTATTTTCATAATTCTCCATTCAGTTAAAAAGACGTCTCCGACACTCCAGAGTTGCTGTGCACGTAATATTTTAATCAGCAGGAAAAACAACGCGTTTCGCAATGTAGCTTGATCATGTTTACAACTTCCAACCAAACATGTGTCCTTTTACTCTTTCCCAAAACATAGTCATAGAAAATGGACTTACACCCAAGTGTATCGGTACTGGTTTTGTCAGACATTTTAAACGAGTCAAATAATATGAAGTTACGTAGCAAAATTCATGGCTTAAACATAATATTCAGCCTAACAAATTAAATTCAGTCGATATTCATCTGGTACTCCCATCATATATCATTCTGATGTTATATCATGATATCTTGTTATCGGCAGACCAATACATTTTTAATTACTGCCAATCCATAGATCGTTATCTAGAATGTTAAATCATATAGTCCTTGATTGTATACCGCAGACACAAATGACATTTATATCTTACAGAATGCATGGCTTGTGGTGCTGTTTAGAAAATCTTATTACCAAGTGGGCAATCCAAGGCAAGTCAATGATTTTATCCTTGTACCCCTAATACTTGGGCGGAGCCTATGAGAATGTTACGGTGTATACCTACGTATGCCCACTTGGGCCTGGATGTTTGCAAAGTAATAAGATTTTCTAAACAGCACCACAAGCCATGCATTCTGTAAGATATAAATGTCATTTGTGTCTGCGGTATACAATCAAGGACTATATGATTTAACATTCTAGATAACGATCTATGGATTGGCAGTAATTAAAAATGTATTGGTCTACCGATAACAAGATATCATGATATGACATCAGAATGATATATGATGGGAGTACCAGATGAATATCGACTGAATTTAATTTGGTAGTAGTGAGCTAAAAAACGGTGTTGGATCTAGCCCTGATCTCTTGACTGGGTGAGAGCTTTCTGCTTAATTCAGAGACTCTGTCCCTCACCACCCCTTGTTGTAAATATTTTTGTCCACCCTAAGCGTGGAAGGGTATTCTCAGATGTGAGACCCTTGCTCATTGCACCATCAGGATTCAAGCAAACCGGGCCGAAGACGGCTGTAATGCCAGAAACCGGTCCCCGGGAGCTTGTTTCCTTCCCAGTGTAAGAATTGGCTTTTGTAGTTTGGTTTGCCCTGTTCCCATCATGCACTGGGACAGGAACAGACTAATTTGCATACAGACAGGTTCTGAAACTGGGATGGTGCAGTGAGCTAAAAAACGGTGTTGGATCTAGCCCTGATCTCTTGACTGGGTGAGAGCTTTCTGCTTAATTCAGAGACTCTGTCCCTCACCACCCCTTGTTGTAAATATTTTTGTCCACCCTAAGCGTGGAAGGGTATTCTCAGGTGTGAGACCCTTGCTCATTGCACCATCAGGATTCAAGCAAACCGGGCCGAAGACGGCTGTGATGCCAGAAACCGGTCCCCGGGAGCTTGTTTCCTTCCCAGTGTAAGAATTGGCTTTTGTAGTTTGGTTTGCCCTGTTCCCATCATGCACTGGGACAGGAACAGACTAATTTGCATACAGCCAGGTTCTGAAACTGGGATGGTGCAGTGAGCTAAAAAACGGTGTTGGATCTAGCCCTGATCTCTTGACTGGGTGAGAGCTTTCTGCTTAATTCAGAGACTCTGTCCCTCACCACCCCTTGTTGTAAATATTTTTGTCCACCCTAAGCGTGGAAGGGTATTCTCAGATGTGAGACCCTTGCTCATTGCACCATCAGGATTCAAGCAAACCGGGCCGAAGACGGCTGTAATGCCAGAAACCGGTCCCCGGGAGCTTGTTTCCTTCCCAGTGTAAGAATTGGCTTTTGTAGTTTGGTTTGCCCTGTTCCCATCATGCACTGGGACAGGAACAGACTAATTTGCATACAGCCAGGTTCTGAAACTGGGATGGTGCAGTGAGCTAAAAAACGGTGTTGGATCTAGCCCTGATCTCTTGACTGGGTGAGAGCTTTCTGCTTAATTCAGAGACTCTGTCCCTCACCACCCCTTGTTGTAAATATTTTTGTCCACCCTAAGCGTGGAAGGGTATTCTCAGATGTGAGACCCTTGCTCATTGCACCATCAGGATTCAAGCAAACCGGGCCGAAGACGGCTGTAATGCCAGAAACCGGTCCCCGGGAGCTTGTTTCCTTCCCAGTGTAAGAATTGGCTTTTGTAGTTTGGTTTGCCCTGTTCCCATCATGCACTGGGACAGGAACAGACTAATTTGCATACAGACAGGTTCTGAAACTGGGATGGTGCAGTGAGCTAAAAAACGGTGTTGGATCTAGCCCTGATCTCTTGACTGGGTGAGAGCTTTCTGCTTAATTCAGAGACTCTGTCCCTCACCACCCCTTGTTGTAAATATTTTTGTCCACCCTAAGCGTGGAAGGGTATTCTCAGATGTGAGACCCTTGCTCATTGCACCATCAGGATTCAAGCAAACCGGGCCGAAGACGGCTGTGATGCCAGAAACCGGTCCCCGGGAGCTTGTTTCCTTCCCAGTGTAAGAATTGGCTTTTGTAGTTTGGTTTGCCCTGTTCCCATCATGCACTGGGACAGGAACAGACTAATTTGCATACAGCCAGGTTCTGAAACTGGGATGGTGCAGTGAGCTAAAAAACGGTGTTGGATCTAGCCCTGATCTCTTGACTGGGTGAGAGCTTTCTGCTTAATTCAGAGACTCTGTCCCTCACCACCCCTTGTTGTAAATATTTTTGTCCACCCTAAGCGTGGAAGGGTATTCTCAGATGTGAGACCCTTGCTCATTGCACCATCAGGATTCAAGCAAACCGGGCCGAAGACGGCTGTAATGCCAGAAACTGGTCCCCGGGAGCTTGTTTCCTTCCCAGTGTAAGAATTGGCTTTTGTAGTTTGGTTTGCCCTGTTCCCATCATGCACTGGGACAGGAACAGACTAATTTGCATACAGACAGGTTCTGAAACTGGGATGGTGCAGTGAGCTAAAAAACTGTGTTGGATCTAGCCCTGATCTCTTGACTGGGTGAGAGCTTTCTGCTTAATTCAGAGACTCTGTCCCTCACCACCCCTTGTTGTAAATATTTTTGTCCACCCTAAGCGTGGAAGGGTATTCTCAGATGTGAGACCCTTGCTCATTGCACCATCAGGATTCAAGCAAACCGGGCCGAAGACGGCTGTGATGCCAGAAACCGGTCCCCGGGAGCTTGTTTCCTTCCCAGTGTAAGAATTGGCTTTTGTAGTTTGGTTTGCCCTGTTCCCATCATGCACTGGGACAGGAACAGACTAATTTGCATACAGCCAGGTTCTGAAACTGGGATGGTGCAGTGAGCTAAAAAACGGTGTTGGATCTAGCCCTGATCTCTTGACTGGGTGAGAGCTTTCTGCTTAATTCAGAGACTCTGTCCCTCACCACCCCTTGTTGTAAATATTTTTGTCCACCCTAAGCGTGGAAGGGTATTCTCAGATGTGAGACCCTTGCTCATTGCACCATCAGGATTCAAGCAAACCGGGCCGAAGACGGCTGTGATGCCAGAAACCGGTCCCCGGGAGCTTGTTTCCTTCCCAGTGTAAGAATTGGCTTTTGTAGTTTGGTTTGCCCTGTTCCCATCATGCACTGGGACAGGAACAGACTAATTTGCATACAGCCAGGTTCTGAAACTGGGATGGTGCAGTGAGCTAAAAAACGGTGTTGGATCTAGCCCTGATCTCTTGACTGTGTGAGAGCTTTCTGCTTAATTCAGAGACTCTGTCCCTCACCACCCCTTGTTGTAAATATTTTTGTCCACCCTAAGCGTGGAAGGGTATTCTCAGATGTGAGACCCTTGCTCATTGCACCATCAGGATTCAAGCAAACCGGGCCGAAGACGGCTGTAATGCCAGAAACCGGTCCCCGGGAGCTTGTTTCCTTCCCAGTGTAAGAATTGGCTTTTGTAGTTTGGTTTGCCCTGTTCCCATCATGCACTGGGACAGGAACAGACTAATTTGCATACAGCCAGGTTCTGAAACTGGGATGGTGCAGTGAGCTAAAAAACGGTGTTGGATCTAGCCCTGATCTCTTGACTGGGTGAGAGCTTTCTGCTTAATTCAGAGACTCTGTCCCTCACCACCCCTTGTTGTAAATATTTTTGTCCACCCTAAGCGTGGAAGGGTATTCTCAGATGTGAGACCCTTGCTCATTGCACCATCAGGATTCAAGCAAACCGGGCCGAAGACGGCTGTAATGCCAGAAACCGGTCCCCGGGAGCTTGTTTCCTTCCCAGTGTAAGAATTGGCTTTTGTAGTTTGGTTTGCCCTGTTCCCATCATGCACTGGGACAGGAACAGACTAATTTGCATACAGCCAGGTTCTGAAACTGGGATGGTGCAGTGAGCTAAAAAACGGTGTTGGATCTAGCCCTGATCTCTTGACTGGGTGAGAGCTTTCTGCTTAATTCAGAGACTCTGTCCCTCACCACCCCTTGTTGTAAATATTTTTGTCCACCCTAAGCGTGGAAGGGTATTCTCAGATGTGAGACCCTTGCTCATTGCACCATCAGGATTCAAGCAAACCGGGCCGAAGACGGCTGTAATGCCAGAAACCGGTCCCCGGGAGCTTGTTTCCTTCCCAGTGTAAGAATTGGCTTTTGTAGTTTGGTTTGCCCTGTTCCCATCATGCACTGGGACAGGAACAGACTAATTTGCATACAGCCAGGTTCTGAAACTGGGATGGTGCAGTGAGCTAAAAAACGGTGTTGGATCTAGCCCTGATCTCTTGACTGGGTGAGAGCTTTCTGCTTAATTCAGAGACTCTGTCCCTCACCACCCCTTGTTGTAAATATTTTTGTCCACCCTAAGCGTGGAAGGGTATTCTCAGATGTGAGACCCTTGCTCATTGCACCATCAGGATTCAAGCAAACCGGGCCGAAGACGGCTGTAATGCCAGAAACCGGTCCCCGGGAGCTTGTTTCCTTCCCAGTGTAAGAATTGGCTTTTGTAGTTTGGTTTGCCCTGTTCCCATCATGCACTGGGACAGGAACAGACTAATTTGCATACAGCCAGGTTCTGAAACTGGGATGGTGCAGTGAGCTAAAAAACGGTGTTGGATCTAGCCCTGATCTCTTGACTGGGTGAGAGCTTTCTGCTTAATTCAGAGACTCTGTCCCTCACCACCCCTTGTTGTAAATATTTTTGTCCACCCTAAGCGTGGAAGGGTATTCTCAGATGTGAGACCCTTGCTCATTGCACCATCAGGATTCAAGCAAACCGGGCCGAAGACGGCTGTAATGCCAGAAACCGGTCCCCGGGAGCTTGTTTCCTTCCCAGTGTAAGAATTGGCTTTTGTAGTTTGGTTTGCCCTGTTCCCATCATGCACTGGGACAGGAACAGACTAATTTGCATACAGCCAGGTTCTGAAACTGGGATGGTGCAGTGAGCTAAAAAACGGTGTTGGATCTAGCCCTGATCTCTTGACTGGGTGAGAGCTTTCTGCTTAATTCAGAGACTCTGTCCCTCACCACCCCTTGTTGTAAATATTTTTGTCCACCCTAAGCGTGGAAGGGTATTCTCAGATGTGAGACCCTTGCTCATTGCACCATCAGGATTCAAGCAAACCGGGCCGAAGACGGCTGTAATGCCAGAAACCGGTCCCCGGGAGCTTGTTTTCTTCCCAGTGTAAGAATTGGCTTTTGTAGTTTGGTTTGCCCTGTTCCCATCATGCACTGGGACAGGAACAGACTAATTTGCATACAGCCAGGTTCTGAAACTGGGATGGTGCAGTGAGCTAAAAAACGGTGTTGGATCTAGCCCTGATCTCTTGACTGGGTGAGAGCTTTCTGCTTAATTCAGAGACTCTGTCCCTCACCACCCCTTGTTGTAAATATTTTTGTCCACCCTAAGCGTGGAAGGGTATTCTCAGATGTGAGACCCTTGCTCATTGCACCATCAGGATTCAAGCAAACCGGGCCGAAGACGGCTGTAATGCCAGAAACCGGTCCCCGGGAGCTTGTTTCCTTCCCAGTGTAAGAATTGGCTTTTGTAGTTTGGTTTGCCCTGTTCCCATCATGCACTGGGACAGGAACAGACTAATTTGCATACAGACAGGTTCTGAAACTGGGATGGTGCAGTGAGCTAAAAAACTGTGTTGGATCTAGCCCTGATCTCTTGACTGGGTGAGAGCTTTCTGCTTAATTCAGAGACTCTGTCCCTCACCACCCCTTGTTGTAAATATTTTTGTCCACCCTAAGCGTGGAAGGGTATTCTCAGATGTGAGACCCTTGCTCATTGCACCATCAGGATTCAAGCAAACCGGGCCGAAGACGGCTGTGATGCCAGAAACCGGTCCCCGGGAGCTTGTTTCCTTCCCAGTGTAAGAATTGGCTTTTGTAGTTTGGTTTGCCCTGTTCCCATCATGCACTGGGACAGGAACAGACTAATTTGCATACAGCCAGGTTCTGAAACTGGGATGGTGCAGTGAGCTAAAAAACGGTGTTGGATCTAGCCCTGATCTCTTGACTGGGTGAGAGCTTTCTGCTTAATTCAGAGACTCTGTCCCTCACCACCCCTTGTTGTAAATATTTTTGTCCACCCTAAGCGTGGAAGGGTATTCTCAGATGTGAGACCCTTGCTCATTGCACCATCAGGATTCAAGCAAACCGGGCCGAAGACGGCTGTGATGCCAGAAACCGGTCCCCGGGAGCTTGTTTCCTTCCCAGTGTAAGAATTGGCTTTTGTAGTTTGGTTTGCCCTGTTCCCATCATGCACTGGGACAGGAACAGACTAATTTGCATACAGCCAGGTTCTGAAACTGGGATGGTGCAGTGAGCTAAAAAACGGTGTTGGATCTAGCCCTGATCTCTTGACTGGGTGAGAGCTTTCTGCTTAATTCAGAGACTCTGTCCCTCACCACCCCTTGTTGTAAATATTTTTGTCCACCCTAAGCGTGGAAGGGTATTCTCAGATGTGAGACCCTTGCTCATTGCACCATCAGGATTCAAGCAAACCGGGCCGAAGACGGCTGTAATGCCAGAAACCGGTCCCCGGGAGCTTGTTTCCTTCCCAGTGTAAGAATTGGCTTTTGTAGTTTGGTTTGCCCTGTTCCCATCATGCACTGGGACAGGAACAGACTAATTTGCATACAGCCAGGTTCTGAAACTGGGATGGTGCAGTGAGCTAAAAAACGGTGTTGGATCTAGCCCTGATCTCTTGACTGGGTGAGAGCTTTCTGCTTAATTCAGAGACTCTGTCCCTCACCACCCCTTGTTGTAAATATTTTTGTCCACCCTAAGCGTGGAAGGGTATTCTCAGATGTGAGACCCTTGCTCATTGCACCATCAGGATTCAAGCAAACCGGGCCGAAGACGGCTGTAATGCCAGAAACCGGTCCCCGGGAGCTTGTTTCCTTCCCAGTGTAAGAATTGGCTTTTGTAGTTTGGTTTGCCCTGTTCCCATCATGCACTGGGACAGGAACAGACTAATTTGCATACAGCCAGGTTCTGAAACTGGGATGGTGCAGTGAGCTAAAAAACGGTGTTGGATCTAGCCCTGATCTCTTGACTGGGTGAGAGCTTTCTGCTTAATTCAGAGACTCTGTCCCTCACCACCCCTTGTTGTAAATATTTTTGTCCACCCTAAGCGTGGAAGGGTATTCTCAGATGTGAGACCCTTGCTCATTGCACCATCAGGATTCAAGCAAACCGGGCCGAAGACGGCTGTAATGCCAGAAACCGGTCCCCGGGAGCTTGTTTCCTTCCCAGTGTAAGAATTGGCTTTTGTAGTTTGGTTTGCCCTGTTCCCATCATGCACTGGGACAGGAACAGACTAATTTGCATACAGCCAGGTTCTGAAACTGGGATGGTGCAGTGAGCTAAAAAACGGTGTTGGATCTAGCCCTGATCTCTTGACTGGGTGAGAGCTTTCTGCTTAATTCAGAGACTCTGTCCCTCACCACCCCTTGTTGTAAATATTTTTGTCCACCCTAAGCGTGGAAGGGTATTCTCAGATGTGAGACCCTTGCTCATTGCACCATCAGGATTCAAGCAAACCGGGCCGAAGACGGCTGTAATGCCAGAAACCGGTCCCCGGGAGCTTGTTTCCTTCCCAGTGTAAGAATTGGCTTTTGTAGTTTGGTTTGCCCTGTTCCCATCATGCACTGGGACAGGAACAGACTAATTTGCATACAGCCAGGTTCTGAAACTGGGATGGTGCAGTGAGCTAAAAAACGGTGTTGGATCTAGCCCTGATCTCTTGACTGGGTGAGAGCTTTCTGCTTAATTCAGAGACTCTGTCCCTCACCACCCCTTGTTGTAAATATTTTTGTCCACCCTAAGCGTGGAAGGGTATTCTCAGATGTGAGACCCTTGCTCATTGCACCATCAGGATTCAAGCAAACCGGGCCGAAGACGGCTGTAATGCCAGAAACCGGTCCCCGGGAGCTTGTTTCCTTCCCAGTGTAAGAATTGGCTTTTGTAGTTTGGTTTGCCCTGTTCCCATCATGCACTGGGACAGGAACAGACTAATTTGCATACAGCCAGGTTCTGAAACTGGGATGGTGCAGTGAGCTAAAAAACGGTGTTGGATCTAGCCCTGATCTCTTGACTGGGTGAGAGCTTTCTGCTTAATTCAGAGACTCTGTCCCTCACCACCCCTTGTTGTAAATATTTTTGTCCACCCTAAGCGTGGAAGGGTATTCTCAGATGTGAGACCCTTGCTCATTGCACCATCAGGATTCAAGCAAACCGGGCCGAAGACGGCTGTAATGCCAGAAACCGGTCCCCGGGAGCTTGTTTCCTTCCCAGTGTAAGAATTGGCTTTTGTAGTTTGGTTTGCCCTGTTCCCATCATGCACTGGGACAGGAACAGACTAATTTGCATACAGCCAGGTTCTGAAACTGGGATGGTGCAGTGAGCTAAAAAACGGTGTTGGATCTAGCCCTGATCTCTTGACTGGGTGAGAGCTTTCTGCTTAATTCAGAGACTCTGTCCCTCACCACCCCTTGTTGTAAATATTTTTGTCCACCCTAAGCGTGGAAGGGTATTCTCAGATGTGAGACCCTTGCTCATTGCACCATCAGGATTCAAGCAAACCGGGCCGAAGACGGCTGTAATGCCAGAAACCGGTCCCCGGGAGCTTGTTTCCTTCCCAGTGTAAGAATTGGCTTTTGTAGTTTGGTTTGCCCTGTTCCCATCATGCACTGGGACAGGAACAGACTAATTTGCATACAGCCAGGTTCTGAAACTGGGATGGTGCAGTGAGCTAAAAAACGGTGTTGGATCTAGCCCTGATCTCTTGACTGGGTGAGAGCTTTCTGCTTAATTCAGAGACTCTGTCCCTCACCACCCCTTGTTGTAAATATTTTTGTCCACCCTAAGCGTGGAAGGGTATTCTCAGATGTGAGACCCTTGCTCATTGCACCATCAGGATTCAAGCAAACCGGGCCGAAGACGGCTGTAATGCCAGAAACCGGTCCCCGGGAGCTTGTTTCCTTCCCAGTGTAAGAATTGGCTTTTGTAGTTTGGTTTGCCCTGTTCCCATCATGCACTGGGACAGGAACAGACTAATTTGCATACAGCCAGGTTCTGAAACTGGGATGGTGCAGTGAGCTAAAAAACGGTGTTGGATCTAGCCCTGATCTCTTGACTGGGTGAGAGCTTTCTGCTTAATTCAGAGACTCTGTCCCTCACCACCCCTTGTTGTAAATATTTTTGTCCACCCTAAGCGTGGAAGGGTATTCTCAGATGTGAGACCCTTGCTCATTGCACCATCAGGATTCAAGCAAACCGGGCCGAAGACGGCTGTAATGCCAGAAACCGGTCCCCGGGAGCTTGTTTCCTTCCCAGTGTAAGAATTGGCTTTTGTAGTTTGGTTTGCCCTGTTCCCATCATGCACTGGGACAGGAACAGACTAATTTGCATACAGCCAGGTTCTGAAACTGGGATGGTGCAGTGAGCTAAAAAACGGTGTTGGATCTAGCCCTGATCTCTTGACTGGGTGAGAGCTTTCTGCTTAATTCAGAGACTCTGTCCCTCACCACCCCTTGTTGTAAATATTTTTGTCCACCCTAAGCGTGGAAGGGTATTCTCAGATGTGAGACCCTTGCTCATTGCACCATCAGGATTCAAGCAAACCGGGCCGAAGACGGCTGTAATGCCAGAAACCGGTCCCCGGGAGCTTGTTTCCTTCCCAGTGTAAGAATTGGCTTTTGTAGTTTGGTTTGCCCTGTTCCCATCATGCACTGGGACAGGAACAGACTAATTTGCATACAGCCAGGTTCTGAAACTGGGATGGTGCAGTGAGCTAAAAAACGGTGTTGGATCTAGCCCTGATCTCTTGACTGGGTGAGAGCTTTCTGCTTAATTCAGAGACTCTGTCCCTCACCACCCCTTGTTGTAAATATTTTTGTCCACCCTAAGCGTGGAAGGGTATTCTCAGATGTGAGACCCTTGCTCATTGCACCATCAGGATTCAAGCAAACCGGGCCGAAGACGGCTGTAATGCCAGAAACCGGTCCCCGGGAGCTTGTTTCCTTCCCAGTGTAAGAATTGGCTTTTGTAGTTTGGTTTGCCCTGTTCCCATCATGCACTGGGACAGGAACAGACTAATTTGCATACAGCCAGGTTCTGAAACTGGGATGGTGCAGTGAGCTAAAAAACGGTGTTGGATCTAGCCCTGATCTCTTGACTGGGTGAGAGCTTTCTGCTTAATTCAGAGACTCTGTCCCTCACCACCCCTTGTTGTAAATATTTTTGTCCACCCTAAGCGTGGAAGGGTATTCTCAGATGTGAGACCCTTGCTCATTGCACCATCAGGATTCAAGCAAACCGGGCCGAAGACGGCTGTAATGCCAGAAACCGGTCCCCGGGAGCTTGTTTCCTTCCCAGTGTAAGAATTGGCTTTTGTAGTTTGGTTTGCCCTGTTCCCATCATGCACTGGGACAGGATCAGACTAATTTGCATACAGCCAGGTTCTGAAACTGGGATGGTGCAGTGAGCTAAAAAACGGTGTTGGATCTAGCCCTGATCTCTTGACTGGGTGAGAGCTTTCTGCTTAATTCAGAGACTCTGTCCCTCACCACCCCTTGTTGTAAATATTTTGTCCACCCTAAGCGTGGAAGGGTATTCTCAGATGTGAGACCCTTGCTCATTGTTTTTATTTTATTTTAGCTGTTTTATATCGCGCTCAAATACTACCAGAGTGTCCTGGCGCAGTATCCATTGCACCATCAGGATTCAAGCAAACCGGGCCGAAGACGGCTGTAATGCCAGAAACCGGTCCCCGGGAGCTTGTTTCCTTCCCAGTGTAAGAATTGGCTTTTGTAGTTTGGTTTGCCCTGTTCCCATCATGCACTGGGACAGGAACAGACTAATTTGCATACAGCCAGGTTCTGAAACTGGGATGGTGCAGTGAGCTAAAAAACGGTGTTGGATCTAGCCCTGATCTCTTGACTGGGTGAGAGCTTTCTGCTTAATTCAGAGACTCTGTCCCTCACCACCCCTTGTTGTAAATATTTTTGTCCACCCTAAGCGTGGAAGGGTATTCTCAGATGTGAGACCCTTGCTCATTGCACCATCAGGATTCAAGCAAACCGGGCCGAAGACGGCTGTAATGCCAGAAACCGGTCCCCGGGAGCTTGTTTCCTTCCCAGTGTAAGAATTGGCTTTTGTAGTTTGGTTTGCCCTGTTCCCATCATGCACTGGGACAGGAACAGACTAATTTGCATACAGCCAGGTTCTGAAACTGGGATGGTGCAGTGAGCTAAAAAACGGTGTTGGATCTAGCCCTGATCTCTTGACTGGGTGAGAGCTTTCTGCTTAATTCAGAGACTCTGTCCCTCACCACCCCTTGTTGTAAATATTTGTGTCCACCCTAAGCGTGGAAGGGTATTCTCAGATGTGAGACCCTTGCTCATTGCACCATCAGGATTCAAGCAAACCGGGCCGAAGACGGCTGTAATGCCAGAAACCGGTCCCCGGGAGCTTGTTTCCTTCCCAGTGTAAGAATTGGCTTTTGTAGTTTGGTTTGCCCTGTTCCCATCATGCACTGGGACAGGAACAGACTAATTTGCATACAGCCAGGTTCTGAAACTGGGATGGTGCAGTGAGCTAAAAAACGGTGTTGGATCTAGCCCTGATCTCTTGACTGGGTGAGAGCTTTCTGCTTAATTCAGAGACTCTGTCCCTCACCACCCCTTGTTGTAAATATTTTTGTCCACCCTAAGCGTGGAAGGGTATTCTCAGATGTGAGACCCTTGCTCATTGAACCATCAGGATTCAAGCAAACCGGGCCGAAGACGGCTGTAATGCCAGAAACCGGTCCCCGGGAGCTTGTTTCCTTCCCAGTGTAAGAATTGGCTTTTGTAGTTTGGTTTGCCCTGTTCCCATCATGCACTGGGACAGGAACAGACTAATTTGCATACAGCCATGTTCTGAAACTGGGATGGTGCAGTGAGCTAAAAAACGGTGTTGGATCTAGCCCTGATCTCTTGACTGGGTGAGAGCTTTCTGCTTAATTCAGAGACTCTGTCCCTCACCACCCCTTGTTGTAAATATTTTTGTCCACCCTAAGCGTGGAAGGGTATTCTCAGATGTGAGACCCTTGCTCATTGCACCATCAGGATTCAAGCAAACCGGGCCGAAGACGGCTGTAATGCCAGAAACCGGTCCCCGGGACCTTGTTTCCTTCCCAGTGTAAGAATTGGCTTTTGTAGTTTGGTTTGCCCTGTTCCCATCATGCACTGGGACAGGAACAGACTAATTTGCATACAGCCAGGTTCTGAAACTGGGATGGTGCAGTGAGCTAAAAAACGGTGTTGGATCTAGCCCTGATCTCTTGACTGGGTGAGAGCTTTCTGCTTAATTCAGAGACTCTGTCCCTCACCACCCCTTGTTGTAAATATTTTTGTCCACCCTAAGCGTGGAAGGGTATTCTCAGATGTGAGACCCTTGCTCATTGCACCATCAGGATTCAAGCAAACCGGGCCGAAGACGGCTGTAATGCCAGAAACCGGTCCCCGGGAGCTTGTTTCCTTCCCAGTGTAAGAATTGGCTTTTGTAGTTTGGTTTGCCCTGTTCCCATCATGCACTGGGACAGGAACAGACTAATTTGCATACAGCCAGGTTCTGAAACTGGGATGGTGCAGTGAGCTAAAAAACAGTGTTGGATCTAGCCCTGATCTCTTGACTGGGTGAGAGCTTTCTGCTTAATTCAGAGACTCTGTCCCTCACCACCCCTTGTTGTAAATATTTTTGTCCACCCTAAGCGTGGAAGGGTATTCTCAGATGTGAGACCCTTGCTCATTGCACCATCAGGATTCAAGCAAACCGGGCCGAAGACGGCTGTAATGCCAGAAACCGGTCCCCGGGAGCTTGTTTCCTTCCCAGTGTAAGAATTGGCTTTTGTAGTTTGGTTTGCCCTGTTCCCATCATGAACTGGGACAGGAACAGACTAATTTGCATACAGCCAGGTTCTGAAACTGGGATGGTGCAGTGAGCTAAAAAACGGTGTTGGATCTAGCCCTGATCTCTTGACTGGGTGAGAGCTTTCTGCTTAATTCAGAGACTCTGTCCCTCACCACCCCTTGTTGTAAATATTTTTGTCCACCCTAAGCGTGGAAGGGTATTCTCAGATGTGAGACCCTTGCTCATTGAACCATCAGGATATCAGCAAACCGGGCCGAAGACGGCTGTAATGCCAGAAACCGGTCCCCGGGAGCTTGTTTCCTTCCCAGTGTAAGAATTGGCTTTTGTAGTTTGGTTTGCCCTGGTCCCATCATGCACTGGGACAGGAACAGACTAATTTGCATACAGCCATGTTCTGAAACTGGGATGGTGCAGTGAGCTAAAAAACGGTGTTGGATCTAGCCCCGATCTCTTGACTGGGTGAGAGCTTTCTGCTTAATTCAGAGACTCTGTCCCTCACCACCCCTTGTTGTAAATATTTTTGTCCGCCCTAAGCGTGGAAGGGTATTCTCAGATGTGAGACCCTTGCTCATTGCACCATCAGGATTCAAGCAAACCGGGCCGAACACGGCTGTAATGCCAGAAACTGGTCCCTGGGAGCTTGTTTCCTTCCCAGTGTAAGAATTGGCTTTTGTAGTTTGGTTTGCCCTGTTCCCATCATGCACTGGGACAGGAACAGACTAATTTGCATACAGCCAGGTTCTGAAACTGGGATGGTGCAGTGAGCTAAAAAACGGTGTTGGATCTAGCCCTGATCTCTTGACTGGGTGAGAGCTTTCTGCTTAATTCAGAGACTCTGTCCCTCACCACCCCTTGTTGTAAATATTTTTGTCCACCCTAAGCGTGGAAGGGTATTCTCAGATGTGAGACCCTTGCTCATTGCACCATCAGGATTCAAGCAAACCGGGCCGAAGACGGCTGTAATGCCAGAAACCGGTCCCCGGGAGCTTGTTTCCTTCCCAGTGTAAGAATTGGCTTTTGTAGTTTGGTTTGCCCTGTTCCCATCATGCACTGGGACAGGAACAGACTAATTTGCATACAGCCAGGTTCTGAAACTGGGATGGTGCAGTGAGCTAAAAAACGGTGTTGGATCTAGCCCTGATCTCTTGACTGGGTGAGAGCTTTCTGCTTAATTCAGAGACTCTGTCCCTCACCACCCCTTGTTGTAAATATTTTTGTCCACCCTAAGCGTGGAAGGGTATTCTCAGATGTGAGACCCTTGCTCATTGCACCATCAGGATTCAAGCAAACCGGGCCGAAGACGGCTGTAATGCCAGAAACCGGTCCCCGGGAGCTTGTTTCCTTCCCAGTGTAAGAATTGGCTTTTGTAGTTTGGTTTGCCCTGTTCCCATCATGCACTGGGACAGGAACAGACTAATTTGCATACAGCCAGGTTCTGAAACTGGGATGGTGCAGTGAGCTAAAAAACGGTGTTGGATCTAGCCCTGATCTCTTGACTGGGTGAGAGCTTTCTGCTTAATTCAGAGACTCTGTCCCTCACCACCCCTTGTTGTAAATATTTTTGTTCACCCTAAGCGTGGAAGGGTATTCTCAGATGTGAGACCCTTGCTCATTGCACCATCAGGATTCAAGCAAACCGGGCCGAAGACGGCTGTAATGCCAGAAACCGGTCCCCGGGAGCTTGTTTCCTTCCCAGTGTAAGAATTGGCTTTTGTAGTTTGGTTTGCCCTGTTCCCATCATGCACTGGGACAGGAACAGACTAATTTGCATACAGCCAGGTTCTGAAACAGGGATGGTGCAGTGAGCTAAAAAACGGTGTTGGATCTAGCCCTGATCTCTTGACTGGGTGAGAGCTTTCTGCTTAATTCAGAGACTCTGTCCCTCACCACCCCTTGTTGTAAATATTTGTGTCCACCCTAAGCATGGAAGGGTATTCTCAGATGTGAGACCCTTGCTCATTGCACCATCAGGATTCAAGCAAACCGGGCCGAAGACGGCTGTAATGCCAGAAACCGGTCCCCGGGAGCTTGTTTCCTTCCCAGTGTAAGAATTGGCTTTTGTAGTTTGGTTTGCCCTGTTCCCATCATGCACTGGGACAGGAACAGACTAATTTGCATACAGCCAGGTTCTGAAACTGGGATGGTGCAGTGAGCTAAAAAACGGTGTTGGATCTAGCCCTGATCTCTTGACTGGGTGAGAGCTTTCTGCTTAATTCAGAGACTCTGTCCCTCACCACCCCTAGTTGTAAATATTTTTGTCCACCCTAAGCGTGGAAGGGTATTCTCAGATGTGAGACCCTTGCTCATTGCACCATCAGGATTCAAGCAAACCGGGCCGAAGACGGCTGTAATGCCAGAAACCGGTCCCCGGGAGCTTGTTTCCTTCCCAATGTAAGAACTGGCTTTTGTAGTTTGGTTTGCCCTGTTCCCATCATGCACTGGGACAGGAACAGACTAATTTGCATACAGCCAGGTTCTGAAACTGGGATGGTGCAGTGAGCTAAAAAACGGTGTTGGATCTAGCCCTGATCTCTTGACTGGGTGAGAGCTTTCTGCTTAATTCAGAGACTCTGTCCCTCACCACCCCTTGTTGTAAATATTTTTGTCCACCCTAAGCGTGGAAGGGTATTCTCAGATGTGAGACCCTTGCTCATTGCACCATCAGGATTCAAGCAAACCGGGCCGAAGACGGCTGTAATGCCAGAAACCGGTCCCCGGGAGCTTGTTTCCTTCCCAGTGTAAGAATTGGCTTTTGTAGTTTGGTTTGCCCTGTTCCCATCATGCACTGGGACAGGAACAGACTAATTTGCATACAGCCAGGTTCTGAAACTGGGATGGTGCAGTGAGCTAAAAAACGGTGTTGGATCTAGCCCTGATCTCTTGACTGGGTGAGAGCTTTCTGCTTAATTCAGAGACTCTGTCCCTCACCACCCCTTGTTGTAAATATTTTTGTCCACCCTAAGCGTGGAAGGGTATTCTCAGATGTGAGACCCTTGCTCATTGCACCATCAGGATTCAAGCAAACCGGGCCGAAGACGGCTGTAATGCCAGAAACCGGTCCCCGGGAGCTTGTTTCCTTCCCAGTGTAAGAATTGGCTTTTGTAGTTTGGTTTGCCCTGTTCCCATCATGCACTGGGACAGGAACAGACTAATTTGCATACAGCCAGGTTCTGAAACTGGGATGGTGCAGTGAGCTAAAAAACGGTGTTGGATCTAGCCCTGATCTCTTGACTGAATGAGAGCTTTCTGCTTAATTCAGAGACTCTGTCCCTCACCACCCCTTGTTGTAAATATTTTTGTCCACCCTAAGCGTGGAAGGGTATTCTCAGATGTGAGACCCTTGCTCATTGCACCATCAGGATTCAAGCAAACCGGGCCGAAGACGGCTGTAATGCCAGAAACCGGTCCCCGGGAGCTTGTTTCCTTCCCAGTGTAAGAATTGGCTTTTGTAGTTTAGTTTGCCCTGTTCCCATCATGCACTGGGACAGGATCAGACTAATTTGCATACAGCCAGGTTCTGAAACTGGGATGGTGCAGTGAGCTAAAAAACGGTGTTGGATCTAGCCCTGATCTCTTGACTGGGTGAGAGCTTTCTGCTTAATTCAGAGACTCTGTCCCTCACCACCCCTTGTTGTAAATATTTTTGTCCACCCTAAGCGTGGAAGGGTATTCTCAGATGTGAGACCCTTGCTCATTGCACCATCAGGATTCAAGCAAACCGGGCCGAAGACGGCTGTAATGCCAGAAACCGGTCCCCGGGAGCTTGTTTCCTTCCCAGTGTAAGAATTGGCTTTTGTAGTTTGGTTTGCCCTGTTCCCATCATGCACTGGGACAGGAACAGACTAATTTGCATACAGCCAGGTTCTGAAACTGGGATGGTGCAGTGAGCTAAAAAACGGTGTTGGATCTAGCCCTGATCTCTTGACTGGGTGAGAGCTTTCTGCTTAATTCAGAGACTCTGTCCCTCACCACCCCTTGTTGTAAATATTTGTGTCCACCCTAAGCGTGGAAGGGTATTCTCAGATGTGAGACCCTTGCTCATTGCACCATCAGGATTCAAGCAAACCGGGCCGAAGACGGCTGTAATCCCAGAAACCGGTCCCCGGGAGCTTGTTTCCTTCCCAGTGTAAGAATTGGCTTTTGTAGTTTGGTTTGCCCTGTTCCCATCATGCACTGGGACAGGAACAGACTAATTTGCATACAGCCAGGTTCTGAAACTGGGATGGTGCAGTGAGCTAAAAAACGGTGTTGGATCTAGCCCTGATCTCTTGACTGGGTGAGAGCTTTCTGCTTAATTCAGAGACTCTGTCCCTCACCACCCCTTGTTGTAAATATTTTTGTCCACCCTAAGCGTGGAAGGGTATTCTCAGATGTGAGACCCTTGCTCATTGAACCATCAGGATTCAAGCAAACCGGGCCGAAGACGGCTGTAATGCCAGAAACCGGTCCCCGGGAGCTTGTTTCCTTCCCAGTGTAAGAATTGGCTTTTGTAGTTTGGTTTGCCCTGTTCCCATCATGCACTGGGACAGGAACAGACTAATTTGCATACAGCCATGTTCTGAAACTGGGATGGTGCAGTGAGCTAAAAAACGGTGTTGGATCTAGCCCTGATCTCTTGACTGGGTGAGAGCTTTCTGCTTAATTCAGAGACTCTGTCCCTCACCACCCCTTGTTGTAAATATTTTTGTCCACCCTAAGCGTGGAAGGGTATTCTCAGATGTGAGACCCTTGCTCATTGCACCATCAGGATTCAAGCAAACCGGGCCGAAGACGGCTGTAATGCCAGAAACCGGTCCCCGGGACCTTGTTTCCTTCCCAGTGTAAGAATTGGCTTTTGTAGTTTGGTTTGCCCTGTTCCCATCATGCACTGGGACAGGAACAGACTAATTTGCATACAGCCAGGTTCTGAAACTGGGATGGTGCAGTGAGCTAAAAAACGGTGTTGGATCTAGCCCTGATCTCTTGACTGGGTGAGAGCTTTCTGCTTAATTCAGAGACTCTGTCCCTCACCACCCCTTGTTGTAAATATTTTTGTCCACCCTAAGCGTGGAAGGGTATTCTCAGATGTGAGACCCTTGCTCATTGCACCATCAGGATTCAAGCAAACCGGGCCGAAGACGGCTGTAATGCCAGAAACCGGTCCCCGGGAGCTTGTTTCCTTCCCAGTGTAAGAATTGGCTTTTGTAGTTTGGTTTGCCCTGTTCCCATCATGCACTGGGACAGGAACAGACTAATTTGCATACAGCCAGGTTCTGAAACTGGGATGGTGCAGTGAGCTAAAAAACAGTGTTGGATCTAGCCCTGATCTCTTGACTGGGTGAGAGCTTTCTGCTTAATTCAGAGACTCTGTCCCTCACCACCCCTTGTTGTAAATATTTTTGTCCACCCTAAGCGTGGAAGGGTATTCTCAGATGTGAGACCCTTGCTCATTGCACCATCAGGATTCAAGCAAACCGGGCCGAAGACGGCTGTAATGCCAGAAACCGGTCCCCGGGAGCTTGTTTCCTTCCCAGTGTAAGAATTGGCTTTTGTAGTTTGGTTTGCCCTGTTCCCATCATGAACTGGGACAGGAACAGACTAATTTGCATACAGCCAGGTTCTGAAACTGGGATGGTGCAGTGAGCTAAAAAACGGTGTTGGATCTAGCCCTGATCTCTTGACTGGGTGAGAGCTTTCTGCTTAATTCAGAGACTCTGTCCCTCACCACCCCTTGTTGTAAATATTTTTGTCCACCCTAAGCGTGGAAGGGTATTCTCAGATGTGAGACCCTTGCTCATTGAACCATCAGGATATCAGCAAACCGGGCCGAAGACGGCTGTAATGCCAGAAACCGGTCCCCGGGAGCTTGTTTCCTTCCCAGTGTAAGAATTGGCTTTTGTAGTTTGGTTTGCCCTGGTCCCATCATGCACTGGGACAGGAACAGACTAATTTGCATACAGCCATGTTCTGAAACTGGGATGGTGCAGTGAGCTAAAAAACGGTGTTGGATCTAGCCCCGATCTCTTGACTGGGTGAGAGCTTTCTGCTTAATTCAGAGACTCTGTCCCTCACCACCCCTTGTTGTAAATATTTTTGTCCGCCCTAAGCGTGGAAGGGTATTCTCAGATGTGAGACCCTTGCTCATTGCACCATCAGGATTCAAGCAAACCGGGCCGAACACGGCTGTAATGCCAGAAACTGGTCCCTGGGAGCTTGTTTCCTTCCCAGTGTAAGAATTGGCTTTTGTAGTTTGGTTTGCCCTGTTCCCATCATGCACTGGGACAGGAACAGACTAATTTGCATACAGCCAGGTTCTGAAACTGGGATGGTGCAGTGAGCTAAAAAACGGTGTTGGATCTAGCCCTGATCTCTTGACTGGGTGAGAGCTTTCTGCTTAATTCAGAGACTCTGTCCCTCACCACCCCTTGTTGTAAATATTTTTGTCCACCCTAAGCGTGGAAGGGTATTCTCAGATGTGAGACCCTTGCTCATTGCACCATCAGGATTCAAGCAAACCGGGCCGAAGACGGCTGTAATGCCAGAAACCGGTCCCCGGGAGCTTGTTTCCTTCCCAGTGTAAGAATTGGCTTTTGTAGTTTGGTTTGCCCTGTTCCCATCATGCACTGGGACAGGAACAGACTAATTTGCATACAGCCAGGTTCTGAAACTGGGATGGTGCAGTGAGCTAAAAAACGGTGTTGGATCTAGCCCTGATCTCTTGACTGGGTGAGAGCTTTCTGCTTAATTCAGAGACTCTGTCCCTCACCACCCCTTGTTGTAAATATTTTTGTCCACCCTAAGCGTGGAAGGGTATTCTCAGATGTGAGACCCTTGCTCATTGCACCATCAGGATTCAAGCAAACCGGGCCGAAGACGGCTGTAATGCCAGAAACCGGTCCCCGGGAGCTTGTTTCCTTCCCAGTGTAAGAATTGGCTTTTGTAGTTTGGTTTGCCCTGTTCCCATCATGCACTGGGACAGGAACAGACTAATTTGCATACAGCCAGGTTCTGAAACTGGGATGGTGCAGTGAGCTAAAAAACGGTGTTGGATCTAGCCCTGATCTCTTGACTGGGTGAGAGCTTTCTGCTTAATTCAGAGACTCTGTCCCTCACCACCCCTTGTTGTAAATATTTTTGTTCACCCTAAGCGTGGAAGGGTATTCTCAGATGTGAGACCCTTGCTCATTGCACCATCAGGATTCAAGCAAACCGGGCCGAAGACGGCTGTAATGCCAGAAACCGGTCCCCGGGAGCTTGTTTCCTTCCCAGTGTAAGAATTGGCTTTTGTAGTTTGGTTTGCCCTGTTCCCATCATGCACTGGGACAGGAACAGACTAATTTGCATACAGCCAGGTTCTGAAACAGGGATGGTGCAGTGAGCTAAAAAACGGTGTTGGATCTAGCCCTGATCTCTTGACTGGGTGAGAGCTTTCTGCTTAATTCAGAGACTCTGTCCCTCACCACCCCTTGTTGTAAATATTTGTGTCCACCCTAAGCATGGAAGGGTATTCTCAGATGTGAGACCCTTGCTCATTGCACCATCAGGATTCAAGCAAACCGGGCCGAAGACGGCTGTAATGCCAGAAACCGGTCCCCGGGAGCTTGTTTCCTTCCCAGTGTAAGAATTGGCTTTTGTAGTTTGGTTTGCCCTGTTCCCATCATGCACTGGGACAGGAACAGACTAATTTGCATACAGCCAGGTTCTGAAACTGGGATGGTGCAGTGAGCTAAAAAACGGTGTTGGATCTAGCCCTGATCTCTTGACTGGGTGAGAGCTTTCTGCTTAATTCAGAGACTCTGTCCCTCACCACCCCTAGTTGTAAATATTTTTGTCCACCCTAAGCGTGGAAGGGTATTCTCAGATGTGAGACCCTTGCTCATTGCACCGGTCCCCGGAGCTTGTTTCCTTCCCAATGTAAGAACTGGCTTTTGTAGTTTGGTTTGCCCTGTTCCCATCATGCACTGGGACAGGAACAGACTAATTTGCATACAGCCAGGTTCTGAAACTGGGATGGTGCAGTGAGCTAAAAAACGGTGTTACAGCCAGGTTCTGAAACTGGGATGGTGCAGTGAGCTAAAAAACGGTGTTGGATCTAGCCCTGATCTCTTGACTGGGTGAGAGCTTTCTGCTTAATTCAGAGACTCTGTCCCTCACCACCCCTTGTTGTAAATATTTTTGTCCACCCTAAGCGTGGAAGGGTATTCTCAGATGTGAGACCCTTGCTCATTGCACCATCAGGATTCAAGCAAACCGGGCCGAAGACGGCTGTAATGCCAGAAACCGGTCCCCGGGAGCTTGTTTCCTTCCCAGTGTAAGAATTGGCTTTTGTAGTTTGGTTTGCCCTGTTCCCATCATGCACTGGGACAGGAACAGACTAATTTGCATACAGCCAGGTTCTGAAACTGGGATGGTGCAGTGAGCTAAAAAACGGTGTTGGATCTAGCCCTGATCTCTTGACTGGGTGAGAGCTTTCTGCTTAATTCAGAGACTCTGTCCCTCACCACCCCTTGTTGTAAATATTTTTGTCCACCCTAAGCGTGGAAGGGTATTCTCAGATGTGAGACCCTTGCTCATTGCACCATCAGGATTCAAGCAAACCGGGCCGAAGACGGCTGTAATGCCAGAAACCGGTCCCCGGGAGCTTGTTTCCTTCCCAGTGTAAGAATTGGCTTTTGTAGTTTGGTTTGCCCTGTTCCCATCATGCACTGGGACAGGAACAGACTAATTTGCATACAGCCAGGTTCTGAAACTGGGATGGTGCAGTGAGCTAAAAAACGGTGTTGGATCTAGCCCTGATCTCTTGACTGAATGAGAGCTTTCTGCTTAATTCAGAGACTCTGTCCCTCACCACCCCTTGTTGTAAATATTTTTGTCCACCCTAAGCGTGGAAGGGTATTCTCAGATGTGAGACCCTTGCTCATTGCACCATCAGGATTCAAGCAAACCGGGCCGAAGACGGCTGTAATGCCAGAAACCGGTCCCCGGGAGCTTGTTTCCTTCCCAGTGTAAGAATTGGCTTTTGTAGTTTAGTTTGCCCTGTTCCCATCATGCACTGGGACAGGATCAGACTAATTTGCATACAGCCAGGTTCTGAAACTGGGATGGTGCAGTGAGCTAAAAAACGGTGTTGGATCTAGCCCTGATCTCTTGACTGGGTGAGAGCTTTCTGCTTAATTCAGAGACTCTGTCCCTCACCACCCCTTGTTGTAAATATTTTTGTCCACCCTAAGCGTGGAAGGGTATTCTCAGATGTGAGACCCTTGCTCATTGCACCATCAGGATTCAAGCAAACCGGGCCGAAGACGGCTGTAATGCCAGAAACCGGTCCCCGGGAGCTTGTTTCCTTCCCAGTGTAAGAATTGGCTTTTGTAGTTTGGTTTGCCCTGTTCCCATCATGCACTGGGACAGGAACAGACTAATTTGCATACAGCCAGGTTCTGAAACTGGGATGGTGCAGTGAGCTAAAAAACGGTGTTGGATCTAGCCCTGATCTCTTGACTGGGTGAGAGCTTTCTGCTTAATTCAGAGACTCTGTCCCTCACCACCCCTTGTTGTAAATATTTTTGTCCACCCTAAGCGTGGAAGGGTATTCTCAGATGTGAGACCCTTGCTCATTGCACCATCAGGATTCAAGCAAACCGGGCCGAAGACGGCTGTAATGCCAGAAACCGGTCCCCGGGAGCTTGTTTCCTTCCCAGTGTAAGAATTGGCTTTTGTAGTTTGGTTTGCCCTGTTCCCATCATGCACTGGGACAGGAACAGACTAATTTGCATACAGCCAGGTTCTGAAACTGGGATGGTGCAGTGAGCTAAAAAACGGTGTTGGATCTAGCCCTGATCTCTTGACTGGGTGAGAGCTTTCTGCTTAATTCAGAGACTCTGTCCCTCACCACCCCTTGTTGTAAATATTTTTGTCCACCCTAA
This sequence comes from Lissotriton vulgaris, assembly GCF_964263255.1. Taxonomy (NCBI): domain Eukaryota; kingdom Metazoa; phylum Chordata; class Amphibia; order Caudata; family Salamandridae; genus Lissotriton; species Lissotriton vulgaris. Next base: position 462,711,037 of record NC_141698.1, on the reverse strand, counting down.
GCGTGGAAGGGTATTCTCAGATGTGAGACCCTTGCTCATTGCACCATCAGGATTCAAGCAAAACCGGGCCGAAGACGGCTGTAATGCCAGAAACGGTCCCCGGGAGCTTGTTTCCTTCCCAGTGTAAGAATTGGCTTTTGTAGTTTGGTTTGCCCTGTTCCCATCATGCACTGGACAGGAACAGACTAATTTGCATACAGCCAGGTTCTGAAACTGGGATGGTGGCAGTGAGATAAAAAAGGTGTTGGATCTAGCCCTGATCTCTTGACTGGGTGAGAGCTTTCTGCTTAATTCAGAGACTCTGTCCCTCACCACCCCTAGTTGTAAATATTTTTGTCCACCCTAAGCGTGGAAGGGTATTCCAGATGTGAGACCCTTGCTCATTGCACCATCAGGATTCAAGCAAACCGGGCGAAGACGGCTGTAATGCCAGAAACCGGTCCCCGGGAGCTTGTTTCCTTCACAATGTAAGAACTGGCTTTTGTAGTTTGGTTTGCCCTGTTCCCATCATGCACTGGGACAGGAACAGACTAATTTGCATACAGCCAGGTTCTGAAACTGGGATGGTGCAGTGAGCTAAAAAACGGGTTGGATCTAGCCCTGATCTCTTGACTGGGTGAGAGCTTTCTGCTTAATTCAGAGACTCTGTCCTCACCACCCCTTGTTGTAAATATTTTTGTCCACCCTAAGCGTGGAAGGGTACTCTCAGATGTGAGACCCTTGCTCATTGCACCATCAGGATTCAAGCAAACCGGGCCGAAGACGGCTGTAATGCCAGAAACCGGTCCCCGGGAGCTTGTTTCCTTCCCAGTGTAAGAATTGCTTTTGTAGTTTGGTTTGCCCTGTTCCCATCATGCACTGGGACAGGAACAGACTAATTTGCATACAGCCAGGTTCTGAAACTGGGATGTGCAGTGAGCTAAAAAACGGTGTTGGATCTAGCCCTGATCTCTTGACTGGGTGAGAGCTTTCTGCTTAATTCAGAGACTCTGTTCCCTCACCACCCCTTGTTGTAAATATTTTTGTCACCCTAAGCGTGGAAGGGTATTCTCAGATGTGAGACCCTTGCTCATTGCACCATCAGGATTCAAGCAAACCGGGCCGAAGACGGCTGTAATGCCAGAAACCGGTCCCCGGGAGCTTGTTTCCTTCCCAGTGTAAGAATTGGCTTTTGTAGTTTGGTTTGCCCTGTTCCCATCATGCACTGGGACAGGAACAGACTCATTTGCATACAGCCAGGTTCTGAAACTGGGATGGTGCAGTGAGCTAAAAAACGGTGTTGGATCTAGCCCTGATCTCTTGACTGAATGAGAGCTTTCTGCTTAATTCAGAGACTCTGTCCCTCACCACCCCTTGTTGTAAATATTTTTGTCCACCCTAAGCGTGGAAGGGTATTCTCAGATGTGAGACCCTTGCTCATTGCACCATCAGGATTCAAGCAAACCGGGCCGAAGACGGCTGTAATGCCAGAAACCGGTCCCCGGGAGCTTGTTTCCTTCCCAGTGTAAGACTTGGCTTTTTGTAGTTTAGTTTGCCCTGTTCCCATCATGCACTGGGACAGGATCAGACTAATTTGCATACAGCCAGGTTCTGAAACTGGGATGGTGCAGTGAGCTAAAAAACGGTGTTGGATCTAGCCCTGATCTCTTGACTGGGTGAGAGCTTTCTGCTTAATTCAGAGACTCTGTCCCTCACCACCCCTTGTTGTAAATATTTTGTCCACCCTAAGCGTGGAAGGGTATTCTCAGATGTGAGACCCTTGCTCATTGCACCATCAGGATTCAAGCAAACCGGGCCGAAGACGGCTGTAATGCCAGAAACCGGTCCCCGGGAGCTTGTTTCCTTCCCAGTGTAAGAATTGGCTTTGTAGTTTGGTTTGCCCTGTTCCCATCATGCACTGGGACAGGAACAGACTATTTGCATACAGCCAGGTTCTGAAACTGGGATGGTGCAGTGAGCTAAAAAACGGGTGTTGGATCTAGCCTGATCTCTTGACTGGGTGAGAGCTTTCTGCTTAATTCAGAGACTCTGTCCCTCACCACCCCTTGTTGTAAATATTTTGTCCACCCTAAGGTGGAAGGGTATTCTCAGATGTGATACCCTTGCTCATTGCACATCAGGATTCAAGCAAAACCGGGCCGAAGACGGCTGTAATGCCAGAAACCGGTCCCCGGGAGCTTGTTTCCTTCCCAGTGTAAGAATTGGCTTTTGTAGTTTGGTTTGCCCTGTTCCCATCATGCACTGGGACAGGAACAGACTAATTTGCATACAGCCAGGTTCTGAAACTGGGATGGTGCAGTGAGCTAAATAACGGTGTTGGATCTAGCCCTGATCTCTTGACTGGGTGAGAGCTTTCTGCTTAATTTCAGAGACTCTGTCCCTCACCACCCCTTGTTGTAAATATTTTTGTCCACCCTAAGCGTGGAAGGGTATTCTCAGATGTGAGACCCTTGCTCATTGAACCATCAGGATTCAAGCAAACCGGGCCGAAGACGGCTGTAATGCCAGAATCCGGTCCCCGGGAGCTTGTTTCCTTCCCAGTGTAAGAATTGGCTTTTGTAGTTTGGTTTGCCCTGATCCCATCATGCACTGGGACAGGAACAGACTAATTTGGCATACAGCCGGTTCTGAAACTGGGATGTGCAGTGAGCTAAAAAACGGTGTTGGATCTAGCCCTGATCTCTTGACTGGGTTGAGAGCTTCTGCTTAATTCAGAGACTCTGTCCCTCACCACCCCTTGTTGTAAATATTTTTTGTCCACCCAAGCGTGGAAGGGTATTCTCAGATGTGAGACCTTGCTCATTTGCACCATCAGGATTCAAGCAAACCGGGCCGAAGACGGCTGTAATGCCAGAAACCGGTCCCCGGGAGCTTGTTTCCTTCCAGTGTAAGAATTGCTTTTTGTAGTTTAGTTTGCCCTGTTCCCATCATCCACTGGGACAGGAACAGACTATTTGCATACAGCCAGGTTCTGAAAACTGGGATGGTGCAGTGAGCTAAAAAACGGTGTTGGATCTAGCCCTGATCCTTGACTGGGTGAGAGCTTTCTGCTTAATTCAGAGACTCTGTCCCTCACCACCCCTTGTTGTAAATATATTTGTCCACCCTAAGCTGGAAGGGTATTCCTCAGATGTGAGACCCTTGCTCATTGCACCATCAGGATTCAAGAAACCGGGCCGAAGACGGCTGTAATGCCAGTAACCGGTCCCCGGGAGCTTGTTCCTTCCCAGTGTAAGGAATTGGCTTTTGTAGTTTGGTTTGCCCTGTTCCCATCATGCACTGGACAGGAAACAGACTAATTTGCATACAGCCAGGTTCTGAAACTGGGATGGATGCAGTGAGCTAAAAAACGGTGTTGGATCTAGCCCTGATCTCTTGACTGGGTGAGAGCTTTCTGCTTAATTCAGAGACTCTGTCCCTCACCACCCCTTGTTGTAAATATTTTTGTCCACCCTAAGCGTGGAAGGGTATTCTCAGATGTGAGACCCTTGCTCATTGAACCATCAGGATTCAAGCAAACCGGGCCGAAGACGGCTGTAATGCCAGAAACCGGTCCCCGGGAGCTTGTTTCCTTCCCAGTGTAAGAATTGGCTTTTGTAGTTTGGTTTGCCCTGTTCCCATCATGCACTGGGACAGGAACAGACTACTTTGCATACAGCCATGTTCTGAAACTGGGATGGTGCAGTGAGCTAAAAAACGGTGTTGGATCTAGCCCTGATCTCTTGACTGGGTGAGAGCTTTCTGCTTAATTCAGAGACTCTGTCCCTCACCACCCCTTGTTGTAAATATTTTTGTCCACCCTAAGCGTGGAAGGGTATTCTCAGATGTGAGACCCTTGCTCATTGCACCATCAGGATTCAAGCAAACCGGGCCGAAGACGGCTGTAATGCCAGAAACCGGTCCCCGGGAGCTTGTTTCCTTCCCAGTGTAAGAATTGGCTTTTGTAGTTTGGTTTGCCCTGTTCCCATCATGCACTGGGACAGGAACAGACTAATTTGCATACAGCCAGTTCTGAAACTGGGATGGTGCAGTGAGCTAAAAAACGGTGTTGGATCTAGCCCTGATCTCTTGACTGGGTGAGAGCTTTCTGCTTAATTCAGAGACTCTGTCCCTCACCACCCCTTGTTGTAAATCCCTTGTTGTAAATATTTTTGTCCACCCTAAGCGTGGAAGGGTATTCTCAGATGTGAGACCCTTGCTCATTGCACCATCAGGATTCAAGCAAACCGGGCCAAAGACGGCTGTAATGCCAGAAACCGGTCCCCGGGAGCTTGTTTCCTTCCCAGTGTAAGAATTGGCTTTTGTAGTTTAGTTTGCCCTGTTCCCATCATGCACTGGGACAGGAACAGACTAATTTGCATACAGCCAGGTTCTGAAACTGGGATGGTGCAGTGAGCTAAAAAACGGTGTTGGATCTAGCCCTGATCTCTTGACTGGGTGAGAGCTTTCTGCTTAATTCAGAGACTCTGTCCCTCACCACCCCTTGTTGTAAATATTTTTGTCCACCCTAAGCGTGGAAGGGTATTCTCAGATGTGAGACCCTTGCTCATTGCACCATCAGGATTCAAGCAAACCGGGCCGAAGACGGCTGTAATGCCAGAAACCGGTCCCCGGGAGCTTGTTTCCTTCCCAGTGTAAGAATTGGCTTTTGTAGTTTGGTTTGCCCTGTTCCCATCATGCACTGGGACAGGAACAGACTAATTTGCATACAGCCAGGTTCTGAAACTGGGATGGTGCAGTGAGCTAAAAAACGGTGTCGGATCTAGCCCTGATCTCTTGACTGGGTGAGAGCTTTCTGCTTAATTCAGAGACTCTGTCCCTCACCACCCCTTGTTGTAAATATTTTTGTCCACCCTAAGCGTGGAAGGGTATTCTCAGATGTGAGACCCTTGCTCATTGAACCATCAGGATTCAAGCAAACCGGGCCGAAGACGGCTGTAATGCCAGAAACCGGTCCCCGGGAGCTTGTTTCCTTCCCAGTGTAAGAATTGGCTTTTGTAGTTTGGTTTGCCCTGTTCCCATCATGCACTGGGACAGGAACAGACTAATTTGCATACAGCCGTGTTCTGAAACTGGGATGGTGCAGTGAGCTAAAAAACGGTGTTGGATCTAGCCCTGATCTCTTGACTGGGTGAGAGCTTTCTGCTTAATTCAGAGACTCTGTCCCTCACCACCCCTTGTTGTAAATATTTTTGTCCACCCTAAGCGTGGAAGGGTATTCTCAGATGTGAGACCCTTGCTCATTGCACCATCAGGATTCAAGCAAACCGGGCCGAAGACGGCTGTAATGCCAGAAACCGGTCCCCGGGAGCTTGTTTCCTTCCCAGTGTAAGAATTGGCTTTTGTAGTTTGGTTTGCCCTGTTCCCATCATGCACTGGGACAGGAACAGACTAATTTGCATACAGCCAGGTTCTGAAACTGGGATGGTGCAGTGAGCTAAAAAACGGTGTTGGATCTAGCCCTGATCTCTTGACTGAATGAGAGCTTTCTGCTTAATTCAGAGACTCTGTCCCTCACCACCCCTTGTTGTAAATATTTTTGTCCACCCTAAGCGTGGAAGGGTATTCTCAGATGTGAGACCCTTGCTCATTGCACCATCAGGATTCAAGCAAACCGGGCCGAAGACGGCTGTAATGCCAGAAACCGGTCCCCGGGAGCTTGTTTCCTTCCCAGTGTAAGAATTGGCTTTTGTAGTTTAGTTTGCCCTGTTCCCATCATGCACTGGGACAGGATCAGACTAATTTGCATACAGCCAGGTTCTGAAACTGGGATGGTGCAGTGAGCTAAAAAACGGTGTTGGATCTAGCCCTGATCTCTTGACTGGGTGAGAGCTTTCTGCTTAATTCAGAGACTCTGTCCCTCACCACCCCTTGTTGTAAATATTTTTGTCCACCCTAAGCGTGGAAGGGTATTCTCAGATGTGAGACCCTTGCTCATTGCACCATCAGGATTCAAGCAAACCGGGCCGAAGACGGCTGTAATGCCAGAAACCGGTCCCCGGGAGCTTGTTTCCTTCCCAGTGTAAGAATTGGCTTTTGTAGTTTGGTTTGCCCTGTTCCCATCATGCACTGGGACAGGAACAGACTAATTTGCATACAGCCAGGTTCTGAAACTGGGATGGTGCAGTGAGCTAAAAAACGGTGTTGGATCTAGCCCTGATCTCTTGACTGGGTGAGAGCTTTCTGCTTAATTCAGAGACTCTGTCCCTCACCACCCCTTGTTGTAAATATTTTTGTCCACCCTAAGCGTGGAAGGGTATTCTCAGATGTGAGACCCTTGCTCATTGCACCATCAGGATTCAAGCAAACCGGGCCGAAGACGGCTGTAATGCCAGAAACCGGTCCCCGGGAGCTTGTTTCCTTCCCAGTGTAAGAATTGGCTTTTGTAGTTTGGTTTGCCCTGTTCCCATCATGCACTGGGACAGGAACAGACTAATTTGCATACAGCCAGGTTCTGAAACTGGGATGGTGCAGTGAGCTAAAAAACGGTGTTGGATCTAGCCCTGATCTCTTGACTGGGTGAGAGCTTTCTGCTTAATTCAGAGACTCTGTCCCTCACCACCCCTTGTTGTAAATATTTTTGTCCACCCTAAGCGTGGAAGGGTATTCTCAGATGTGAGACCCTTGCTCATTGCACCATCAGGATTCAAGCAAACCGGGCCGAAGACGGCTGTAATGCCAGAAACCGGTCCCCGGGAGCTTGTTTCCTTCCCAGTGTAAGAATTGGCTTTTGTAGTTTGGTTTGCCCTGTTCCCATCATGCACTGGGACAGGAACAGACTAATTTGCATACAGCCAGGTTCTGAAACTGGGATGGTGCAGTGAGCTAAAAAACGGTGTTGGATCTAGCCCTGATCTCTTGACTGGGTGAGAGCTTTCTGCTTAATTCAGAGACTCTGTCCCTCACCACCCCTTGTTGTAAATATTTTTGTCCACCCTAAGCGTGGAAGGGTATTCTCAGATGTGAGACCCTTGCTCATTGCACCATCAGGATTCAAGCAAACCGGGCCGAAGACGGCTGTAATGCCAGAAACCGGTCCCCGGGAGCTTGTTTCCTTCCCAGTGTAAGAATTGGCTTTTGTAGTTTGGTTTGCCCTGTTCCCATCATGCACTGGGACAGGAACAGACTAATTTGCATACAGCCAGGTTCTGAAACTGGGATGGTGCAGTGAGCTAAAAAACGGTGTTGGATCTAGCCTTGATCTCTTGACTGGGTGAGAGCTTTCTGCTTAATTCAGAGACTCTGTCCCTCACCACCCCTTGTTGTAAATATTTTTGTCCACCCTAAGCGTGGAAGGGTATTCTCAGATGTGAGACCCTTGCTCATTGAACCATCAGGATTCAAGCAAACCGGGCCGAAGACGGCTGTAATGCCAGAAACCGGTCCCCGGGAGCTTGTTTCCTTCCCAGTGTAAGAATTGGCTTTTGTAGTTTGGTTTGCCCTGTTCCCATCATGCACTGGGACAGGAACAGACTAATTTGCATACAGCCAGGTTCTGAAACTGGGATGGTGCAGTGAGCTAAAAAACGGTGTTGGATCTAGCCCTGATCTCTTGACTGGGTGAGAGCTTTCTGCTTAATTCAGAGACTCTGTCCCTCACCACCCCTTGTTGTAAATATTTTTGTCCACCCTAAGCGTGGAAGGGTATTCTCAGATGTGAGACCCTTGCTCATTGCACCATCAGGATTCAAGCAAACCGGGCCGAAGACGGCTGTAATGCCAGAAACCGGTCCCCGGGAGCTTGTTTCCTTCCCAGTGTAAGAATTGGCTTTTGTAGTTTGGTTTGCCCTGTTCCCATCATGCACTGGGACAGGAACAGACTAATTTGCATACAGCCAGGTTCTGAAACTGGGATGGTGCAGTGAGCTAAAAAACGGTGTTGGATCTAGCCCTGATCTCTTGACTGGGTGAGAGCTTTCTGCTTAATTCAGAGACTCTGTCCCTCACCACCCCTTGTTGTAAATATTTTTGTCCACCCTAAGCGTGGAAGGGTATTCTCAGATGTGAGACCCTTGCTCATTGCACCATCAGGATTCAAGCAAACCGGGCCGAAGACGGCTGTAATGCCAGAAACCGGTCCCCGGGAGCTTGTTTCCTTCCCAGTGTAAGAATTGGCTTTTGTAGTTTGGTTTGCCCTGTTCCCATCATGCACTGGGACAGGAACAGACTAATTTGCATACAGCCAGGTTCTGAAACTGGGATGGTGCAGTGAGCTAAAAAACGGTGTTGGATCTAGCCCTGATCTCTTGACTGGGTGAGAGCTTTCTGCTTAATTCAGAGACTCTGTCCCTCACCACCCCTTGTTGTAAATATTTTTGTCCACCCTAAGCGTGGAAGGGTATTCTCAGATGTGAGACCCTTGCTCATTGAACCATCAGGATTCAAGCAAACCGGGCCGAAGACGGCTGTAATGCCAGAAACCGGTCCCCGGGAGCTTGTTTCCTTCCCAGTGTAAGAATTGGCTTTTGTAGTTTGGTTTGCCCTGTTCCCATCATGCACTGGGACAGGAACAGACTAATTTGCATACAGCCATGTTCTGAAACTGGGATGGTGCAGTGAGCTAAAAAACGGTGTTGGATCTAGCCCTGATCTCTTGACTGGGTGAGAGCTTTCTGCTTAATTCAGAGACTCTGTCCCTCACCACCCCTTGTTGTAAATATTTTTGTCCACCCTAAGCGTGGAAGGGTATTCTCAGATGTGAGACCCTTGCTCATTGCACCATCAGGATTCAAGCAAACCGGGCCGAAGACGGCTGTAATGCCAGAAACCGGTCCCCGGGAGCTTGTTTCCTTCCCAGTGTAAGAATTGGCTTTTGTAGTTTGGTTTGCCCTGTTCCCATCATGCACTGGGACAGGAACAGACTAATTTGCATACAGCCAGGTTCTGAAACTGGGATGGTGCAGTGAGCTAAAAAACGGTGTTGGATCTAGCCCTGATCTCTTGACTGGGTGAGAGCTTTCTGCTTAATTCAGAGACTCTGTCCCTCACCACCCCTTGTTGTAAATATTTTTGTCCACCCTAAGCGTGGAAGGGTATTCTCAGATGTGAGACCCTTGCTCATTGCACCATCAGGATTCAAGCAAACCGGGCCAAAGACGGCTGTAATGCCAGAAACCGGTCCCCGGGAGCTTGTTTCCTTCCCAGTGTAAGAATTGGCTTTTGTAGTTTGGTTTGCCCTGTTCCCATCATGCACTGGGACAGGAACAGACTAATTTGCATACAGCCAGGTTCTGAAACTGGGATGGTGCAGTGAGCTAAAAAACGGTGTTGGATCTAGCCCTGATCTCTTGACTGGGTGAGAGCTTTCTGCTTAATTCAGAGACTCTGTCCCTCACCACCCCTTGTTGTAAATATTTTTGTCCACCCTAAGCGTGGAAGGGTATTCTCAGATGTGAGACCCTTGCTCATTGCACCATCAGGATTCAAGCAAACCGGGCCGAAGACGGCTGTAATGCCAGAAACCGGTCCCCGGGAGCTTGTTTCCTTCCCAGTGTAAGAATTGGCTTTTGTAGTTTGGTTTGCCCTGTTCCCATCATGCACTGGGACAGGAACAGACTAATTTGCATACAGCCAGGTTCTGAAACTGGGATGGTGCAGTGAGCTAAAAAACGGTGTCGGATCTAGCCCTGATCTCTTGACTGGGTGAGAGCTTTCTGCTTAATTCAGAGACTCTGTCCCTCACCACCCCTTGTTGTAAATATTTTTGTCCACCCTAAGCGTGGAAGGGTATTCTCAGATGTGAGACCCTTGCTCATTGAACCATCAGGATTCAAGCAAACCGGGCCGAAGACGGCTGTAATGCCAGAAACCGGTCCCCGGGAGCTTGTTTCCTTCCCAGTGTAAGAATTGGCTTTTGTAGTTTGGTTTGCCCTGTTCCCATCATGCACTGGGACAGGAACAGACTAATTTGCATACAGCCGTGTTCTGAAACTGGGATGGTGCAGTGAGCTAAAAAACGGTGTTGGATCTAGCCCTGATCTCTTGACTGCGTGAGAGCTTTCTGCTTAATTCAGAGACTCTGTCCCTCACCACCCCTTGTTGTAAATATTTTTGTCCACCCTAAGCGTGGAAGGGTATTCTCAGATGTGAGACCCTTGCTCATTGCACCATCAGGATTCAAGCAAACCGGGCCGAAGACGGCTGTAATGCCAGAAACTGGTCCCTGGGAGCTTGTTTCCTTCCCAGTGTAAGAATTGGCTTTTGTAGTTTGGTTTGCCCTGTTCCCATCATGCACTGGGACAGGAACAGACTAATTTGCATACAGCCAGGTTCTGAAACTGGGATGGTGCAGTGAGCTAAAAAACGGTGTTGGATCTAGCCCTGATCTCTTGACTGGGTGAGAGCTTTCTGCTTAATTCAGAGACTCTGTCCCTCACCACCCCTTGTTGTAAATATTTTTGTCCACCCTAAGCGTGGAAGGGTATTCTCAGATGTGAGACCCTTGCTCATTGCACCATCAGGATTCAAGCAAACCGGGCCGAAGACGGCTGTAATGCCAGAAACCGGTCCCCGGGAGCTTGTTTCCTTCCCACTGTAAGAATTGGCTTTTGTAGTTTGGTTTGCCCTGTTCCCATCATGCACTGGGACAGGAACAGACTAATTTGCATACAGCCAGGTTCTGAAACTGGGATGGTGCAGTGAGCTAAAAAACGGTGTTGGATCTAGCCCTGATCTCTTGACTGGGTGAGAGCTTTCTGCTTAATTCAGAGACTCTGTCCCTCACCACCCCTTGTTGTAAATATTTTTGTCCACCCTAAGCGTGGAAGGGTATTCTCAGATGTGAGACCCTTGCTCATTGCACCATCAGGATTCAAGCAAACCGGGCCGAAGACGGCTGTAATGCCAGAAACCGGTCCCCGGGAGCTTGTTTCCTTCCCAGTGTAAGAATTGGCTTTTGTAGTTTGGTTTGCCCTGTTCCCATCATGCACTGGGACAGGAACAGACTAATTTGCATACAGCCAGGTTCTGAAACTGGGATGGTGCAGTGAGCTAAAAAACGGTGTTGGATCTAGCCCTGATCTCTTGACTGGGTGAGAGCTTTCTGCTTAATTCAGAGACTCTGTCCCTCACCACCCCTTGTTGTGAATATTATGTTTAAGCCATGAATTTTGCTAGGTAACTTCATATTTTTTGACTCGTTTAAAATATCTGACAAAACCAGTACCGATACACTTGGGTGTAAGTCCATTTTCTATGACTATGTTTTGGGAAAGAGTAAAAGGACACATGTTTGGTTGGAAGTTGTAAACGTGATCATGCTACATTGCGAAACGCGTTTTTTTCCTGCTGATTAAAATATTACGTGCACAGCATCTCTGTAGTGTCGGAGACGTCTGTTTAACTGAATGGAGAATTGTGAAAATATATATATATTACCTACTGGCGGTCGCCAGTAGGTATATATAGTTAGGATTTTTTCTCTATGGGACTTTTGAAAATTCTATGTCTAATAACTTTGGCGTTTGTGGACGAAATCGGCTGAAATTTTCAGGAAAATGGCACATTTTGTTTCTGAGCAGCCCCTGAAAATTTGGGGGGGTTTCGTCAAGGGGGGGCCGAGAAAAAAGGGGGGTCCCAAAACGCGTTTTTAACATTGAGTTTTCCATAGGGCGTTTGGCCTCACTTTTAGCTCGAACGGCTGAATGGATTTGCACGAAACTTGGCAAAATTGTAGGGACTGTTAGCCCGATGTGCCTTTGCTGGGTCTCAATATATGTGCTCCAGTGGATTTTGAGAAATTAACGTTTAAAAAAACAGATATATCTGTGACAGCGTCCCGGGTAGCGCACCAGTTCGCGTACTTTTCGCGTAACGTAGCTTTGCGAAGCGAAGCTGATTGGCTCTCTGGTGTCTGTCAACATTCTAAACAGTCCGGAGCGGCCGCCATCTTGTCTCTCGGTAGGATCGAGAGACAAGAGGAGTCCAAAACGAAGGGGAAAATGACCATAAGGGGGCATAGTAGATCCTCCCTGACCCCCTATGTTTGATGTTGAGGCTTTAAAAGGGCCCCGCGGGGAAAAAAGAAAAAAAAAATCTTTTTTTCGTGGGGTGCGCCCGGTACGCGCGCCGGAAAGAGGTCCGGGGAGCGTACTATAAGGAAAGAAGAATGATTGACTTCTAGAATTCTAGCAATTTTTCATAAAGGGAAGGTAGTTCTTAAAAAAACTTTTTTTTATTATTTTTGTTGTTTTTTATTTTTTTAATTATTTTTCTGAGCACATTTGATACTTTTTTTGTATTTTTTGAACGGTTTAATATTTTTTGGTGTTTTTTTCAGGGGAAAAAACGAAAAACAGGCATTAGAAACGGCTCAACAGGAGCAAGAAAAAAAAATCACTTTCTGGGGCGTTTTGAGCACTTGTGATTTTCAAATGCTCTGTTCATTAATGCAAAGCTCATTTCGCCGTAACAAAGCAAACCCCCACAATAAATGCACACCAGCTTGATATGTTGAAAATTAGTTTGAATAGCAGGGACCATCTCCCTCGCCTCTGGTCCCGAAAGACTTTCATGGGATGAGGTGGTGGCCGCAAGAGTTGGTGGATTTTCACTTAGGTTACGCACCTCCGCCATACTATAATTTATAGGATGCCACCTTTGCATGTGGCGATGCATTGTATAGTTTCCAAAGCTATACTTTTTATCCGTGCCTCGAGACAGAGGTTCTTTACATATCAGGCATGTAACATAACGTGAATTCACCTTTTTTTGGCCTGCAGGAAATGAAAAAAATATGCCAAATAAAATTGGCCTTGCGGTGTGATTTCCGGGGCTCTTCAGGGAAAAATTTTATTTGATGTACATCTTGTTCTTCTTCTTCCTCCTCTTCTTCAGGGTTGGGAATAAACTGGGGAGGTGGTCCATCCTTCCTAGGAGGTTGTGGTGGTGGTGGGGGTCCACCAGCTGCAGCTACAATTGAAGCCATCTTCCAATAATGAAAATAGTTCTTCCTCTCACAAAGTTGAAAGTCAGAGTGAGAAAAATAGGAGGGGGCTTTCATCATTTGGAAAAAAAAATGTTCTAAACCAATAAAAAGTGTAATTTTTAGGTCACATGACCTAGCTTTACATCATTCAGAAATAAAAAATGAAATCAACCAATAAAAAGTGTTATTTTCAAGTCACATGACCTGTTATGCTTACGTTACGCGTCCCGTAACGCGTCCCGGATCGCTTCCGAGTAGCTGCGCTTCGCGCCTTGGTTTGCGTTCCAGAACACTTCCGGGTGCGCTAACGCGGCGCGTCATAAGACGTATTTCGCTGTAACGCAATACGTCGCGCTTACGCGACGCGTCACAATATCGTTTTCTAATGCGGTGGTTGCGCTAATGGAACGTTTACCTGTTCGCGGAGCGGGTCGCGGAACCTTATTAAGCTAACAAATAAATATAAAGATAATATTACAAAAATATAAAATATATTTTTGAATTAGAATAAGAATACATTTTACAGCTTTTGATATTTGCTATTAAAAAACCATTGAAATTCACTGAAATAACCATAGGTTATAGACAATATATAGTTAGGAATTAGCATTTACAAAACCTTGAAAATTCACTGAAAAAACCATTGGTTATAGACCATATATAGTTAGGGATTAGCATTTACAAAACCTTAATTTACTCGCACAAAACCATTGAAATGTGCATATATAGTTAGTTGCACTAACTATATATCGCGCACCCGCAATCCACTGCTGATGATGTCACATATTACATCATTCATGACATGGTCAGTGACATCACTGATGACATCACTGATGACATCACTGAAGACAACACCCAGTGACTGTATGTTTCTGTAAAGTTAAAATATGTCTTACATATTGAAGAATGAGTGGATGTATAAGTGTCTGGATGAAGGATTTAGTAGGTGCATGACTGACTGTATGAGTAAGTGATTAAATGTGTCTCACTGAGTGCATGGGTTAGTGACTAAACTGTCTTAATTTGTGCATTATTATGTCTGTTGTTCTGTAAACTGCTGCATGTGTTAATCAGTAGCTATATGAGTAACTATATGGGTTATTGATTGGTTGCCCAAGTATTTGTATGGGAGACTGAGTATGTGTGTGGGTGGCTGGGAGGTGTGTGACTCTGTGCATAGATGTGTGAGCAGTTGATTCACTAGATGTATGGGTTCAGAAGTGCATGTGGAAACAGCTGTATGGGCGGTTGACTGTGTGCATGAGTGTATTGGTGAGTGAATGGATATTTCAGTGCTACATGTCAAAGTAAGTACATATGTAAAACACAGTACATGTTACAGTTGAATATATAAATAACTGTGCATAAGAGCCAGTGAATGTGTGAGTGGCTGTATGGATCATTGTGAACTTGTATCAGTGATTGTATAAGAGAGTAAATATGTGTTAGAATATGTTTGAATAAGTAAGGTGTGTATAACTGTATAGTTGAGGAAATGGAGGAGTGATTGATTTTTTTCATGACTGACTAGATGCATGAGTGACTCCATGGATGAGTGACAATCTGTGAGTGTCTGTTTACACTGATTGTATCTAAGGTTATATTAGAGTCTGAAGAGGTTCATCGTATTATCATATGAATGATATTATCAGTGATGTGATCAATAATGTCAATTGAGATGTCATCAGTGATGTCATCAGTGATGTCATTTGAGAAGTCATCAGTGATGTCATTTGAGATGTCATCAGTGATGTCTTCAGTGATGTCACTGACCATGCCATGAATGATGTAATATGTGACATCATCAGCAGTAGATTGCGGGTGCGCGATATATAGTTAGTGCAACTAACTATATATGCAAATTTCAATGGTTTTGTGTGAGTAAATTAAGGTTTTGTAAATGCTAATCCTTAACTATATATGGTCTATAACCAATGTTTTTTTCAGTGAATATATATATATATATATATATATATATATATATATATATATATATATATATATATATATATATTACCTACTGGCGGTCGCCAGTAGGTAGTTATAGTTAGGATTTTTTTCAATGTTAAATCTCAAAATTCTATTTGGAATAACTTTGGCACCGGTTGACGAATCTGCCTGAAAATTTCCTGGAAATGGCCTCGTCGAGCTCCGGTCCTTCCCTGAAAGTTTGGGGGGGATACGTCAAGCGGGGGCCGAGATAAAAGGGGGGTCCCAAAACGCATTTTCCCCATGTTAATTTCCATAGGGCGGTCAATTTCACTTTTAGCCCGAACGGCTGAATGGATTTACACCAAACTTGGCAAAATTGTAGGGACTGGTAGCCCGATGTGCCTTTGCTATGTCTCAAGATATGTGCTCCAGTGGATTTTGAGTAATTTAGGTTCAAAAAAATATATATATCTATAGGCGCTCTCCGGTGCGCGCACTTGAGTGCGCTCCTGGCGCGACACGCGACTTGCGCGCAGAAAGCTGATTGGCTCTTGGGTGTCTGTAAACATTCTAAACAGTCTGGAGCGGCCGCCATCTTGTGTCTCGGTAAAATCGAGACACAAGGGGTTTGAAAAAAAAAGGGGCAAATGACCATAAGGGGGAAGAGTAGACCCCCTCTGACCCCCTAGGTTTGATGTAGGGACTAAAATAGGGTCCTGCAGGGCATTAAATTTTTTTTCTTCGTTTTGCGCGGGGGAAGCGCATGGTACGCGCACCGGCGAAGCACGGGGAAAATCCAGGACCATATTTATGAAGGCCTTGCGCTGTTAGTTTTGCGCCTCCTGTGCGTCAATTTTTGTGACGCACCAGCGGTGTAAAAAAATGCGCATTGTTATGCAATATTTAAAAAGTGACGCATCTATCTAGATGCGTCACTTTTTAAATATAGTGCAACGAGGCACATTTTATTACACTGCTGGTGTTATGCGTCACTTTTCTGTGCGCACTCCTTATGACATTCCAGATGTGTCATATTTAATGTATGACGAATCATGTTGCAAGGAGTTACAGATACGTCAGTATTTCTGACATATCTGTAAACATAAAAGTGATGCGAGGCAGGTGCAAGATTTTGACGCAACAGCATCCTAAAAGTGACGCAGAGAAATCTTATAGATTTCAGTACGTCGTTATTACCAAGCTTTTTGCGGGGGAATGCCCCCTTTGCATACATTATACCTGACGCAGATATAATGTGGCGCAGAGTTTTAAAAAGTGACCCATGTACCTAGATGCGTCACTTTTTAAAAATAGCGTCAGGTATAATGCATGCAGAGGGGGTGTTCTCCCGCAAAAAGCTTTGTAATAGCGACGCAGTGAAATCTTTGAGATTTCACTGCGTCAGTTTTAGGATGCTGTTGCGTCAAAATCTTGTGCCTGCTTTACAGCAGGTGTTAGACTGAGGCAAGACCTTTCACATGCTGCTTTCCCCATTTGAAAGGACGCATTACTGGAGTTGCGTCACTTTTGTGACGCACTCCAGCAATGCGTTACTTGGAATGTCATAAGGAGTGCGCACAGAAAAGTGACGCATCGCACCAGTGGTGTAAAAAAATGTGCCTCGTTGCGTTATATTTAAAAAGTGACGTATCTAGGTAGATGGGTCACTTTTTAAAATCAAGCGCCACATTATATCTGCGTGAGGTATAATGCATGCAGAGGGGGTGTTCCCCCACAAAAAGCTTTGTAATAGCGACGCAGTGAAATGTTTGAGATTTCACTGCGTCACTTTTAGGATGCTGTTGCATCCTTTAAATATAGTGCAACGAGGCACATTTTATTACACTGCTGGTGTGATGCGTCACTTTTCTGTCCACAGTCCTTATGACATTCCAGATGTGTCATATTTAATGTATGATGAATCATGTTGCAAGGAGTTACAGATACGTCAGTATTTCTCACATATCTGTAAACATGAAAGTGACGCGAGGCAGGCGCAAGATTTTGACGCAACAGCATCCTAAAAGTGACGCAGAGAAATCTCATAGATTTCAGTACGTCGTTATTACCAAGCTTTTTGCGAGGGATTGCCCCCTCTGCATACATTATACCTGATGCAGATACAATGTGGCGCAGAGTTTTAAAAAGTGACCCATGTACCTAGATGCGTCACTTTTTAAAAAATAGTGTCAGGTATAATGCATGCAGAGGGGGTGTTCCTTGCAAAAAGCTTGGTAATAATGACGCAGTGCGTCACTTTTAGGATGCTGTTGCGCCAAAATCTTGCGCCTGCTTCACAGCAAACCTTTCACATGGTGCTTTTTCCATGTGAAAGGACACATTACTGGAGTTGCGTCACTTTTGTGACGCACTCCTGCAATGCGTTACTTTTGTGTTTACAGATACGTCAGAAATACTGACATATCTGTAACTCCTTCCGAATTGATTAGTCATATATTAAATATGACATATCTGGAATGTCATAAGGAGTGCGTCCAGAAAAGTGACGCATCGCTGTTTTCACGTAGCGATGCGTCACTTTTCAGAAATGAGGCCTCCAGTTTATTCACTGTGTCATAATTTTCTTTTCTAACACTCACCTTCTTTCATTCCTCCTACTTCACTTCCTTTCACCTCTCATACCTTTCTGTTCTTTCTTACTCATTCTCCTTTCAATTATCAATGCACTATATTTCACTTACTCTTCATTTTTTAAGAATAAAGCTCTTTGATGAGAATTGGAGGGAATGGAAACTGCTCAACAGGAGCAAAAAGAAAAGAAAAAAATTAGGGGTGGGAAGGGCAGCGATGGTTCTCCAATGCTCGAACCATGAGCAGGACACTTTGCTCCCCATAGGTGAGGAGTTGATTGCAGTATCTGCATTTGACGACCCCATGGTTAAATGCAGGTTGTATGTTTGCTACCTGCTCCTGTGATTGTTCTCTCCCAGAAGAAGATGCTCCTCCTGTTGATGTAGAGGCCCCATCTCTGGGAACCTCTTGTGCCAGAGCCCTGACACTTTCCCGGGCAAAATTCTGGGGGTGCCTCCTCTCCACATGGCGAATCATGGTGAAGTTGCCAAAAGAGTATTTTTTTGGGGGGTTACCCCGTGACAGGACCTGTTTGCAGATCCTGCACTCTACTTTTGGTGCATTCACCTTCTTCTGGTCTGCTGGAAACTTAAAAAATTTCCAGATGAAATGTTCTTTGACCTTCGGCTGAGGAGGCTCTTCATCAATGAAATCATTGGAGTCATCTTCACTGCTGGATGGTCTGGCAGCCATGATTAATCAAGGAATATGGAACAGCAAAAAAGGCAGGTCTTTCAGTCACAAAAGTGAAAGAAGAAGTGAAGGAAATGGGTGGGGATTTCATTCATTGTAAAAAAAAACTGTTAGCAACCAATGAAAAGTGTTATTTTAGGGTCACATGACCCGACGCGTTTACGCTGCGCGCTCCGGAGCACTTCCGATGCGTTTACGCAGCGCGATCGTAGGCGCTTCCGGGGCGCAAACGTGGCGCGATCGTAGGCGCTTTTGCGTGCGTTTATGCGCCGCGAACGTAGGCGCTTCCGAGGGCACTTACGTTGCGCGCCGAAGTGACGTCATCAATCTTTTATAGAAATGCATAATCATTTTCCTTATTAAAAAAAACTAATTTTATTTGTATGGTACGAAATGTTTTGCATTATTATTAACTTTTCATTCATATTTTTTTTCACGAACGACAGTTGCGCTCTGGGTGCGCTTTCAGATGAGCTCTCAGAAAAGCTTACCGGAGAGCTTAGCTGAAAGCTTCCCGGAGCGCGCACCCAGAGCGCAAAAGAAAAAAATTATATAAAAAAAATGAATACTTAAAAAAAAACAGCAAATTGTAAAAAAAAAAAAGGTTAGAAACTCGATATACAAAGGAATTAGCATTTAAAAAACCTATGAAATTCACTGAAAAAACCATAGGTTTCACACCAGTTATAGTTAGGAATTAGCATTTAAAAAACCTATTAAATTCACTGAAAAAACCATAGGTTTCACACCAGTTATAGTTAGCTGGACATTTTACTGATATAAAACCATTGAAATTCCCACGTTATAGTTAGATGGACTCACTATAACTTGCGCGTGCAATGCACTGCTGATGATGTCTTATTAAGCCAGTTAACCAATCAATTTTTAAAAACCATCCATTTAGACACTTATTTAAACATTTATTCTTCCATCAACTTTTACATATACATATATAAAATATATTTATTTTTCAGAAAGACACACATTCACTGGATGGTGTCATCAGTGATGTCATGAGTGATGTCACTGACCATGTCATGAGTGATGTAATATGTGATGTCATCAGCAGTGCATTGCACGCGCAAGTTATAGTGAGTCCATCTAACTATAACGTGGGAATTTCAATGGTTTTATATCAGTAAAATTTAAATGCTAATTCCTAACTCAACCGGCATGCCCTCCTGATCTGGCTGTGAAGCGCAAAGGCAGCAACCTTGGTCCGCGTATAAAACTACAAACGCTTCACCCCCCCGAGTGGTTTTGCGGTATTTGGCTGTGGAACATGATTTCGGGGAAGGAGGCTGCAGCGTGTCTGCAGGGGCCTTGCCAGGTACTGCAGAAAATAACCCTGTGGCTGAATTGGAAGGATGCGGTGACATCGAGACAAGCCACTGGGCGTTTGGCGGCTTTTCACTGTATGAGCTGTCACATTGGACTCGGTGTCCCAGCGTGCTCCTGGTTTCAACACCTTCACAGGAGGTACCGCAGCTGTGAGCAGAGGCGGGGAGGAACTATCACTTTAAAAAGCGTGGCCAGAGACTGCTCAGGACACTGCAAGTATCCCCAGGTGCGAGGCTCTGAGAGGAAACAGGAACCGGCACTGAAGAAAGCTAACACACTCGCTAGAAACGCGTCTGCCTGGCGTTTCCTGGACGGTGCTTTATCTTTATTTTCTGCAGAATAAATCCTGGTGAGAAGTCAGCATATGTCGGGCTCATTCTGTTGGAGTGGGCGTTGGTTTTCATATATATATATATATATATATATATATATATATATATATATATATATATATATATATATATATATATATATATATATATATATATATATATATATATATATATATATATATATAAATATATATATATATTACCTACTGGCGTCTCGCCAGTAGGTATATATAGTTAGGATTAATTCTCTATGGAACTTTTGAAAATTCTATGTCTAATAACTTTGGCGTTTGTGGACGGAATCGGCTGAAATTTTCAGGAAAATGGCACATTTTGTTTCTGAGCAGCCCTTGAAAATTTGGGGGGGGTTTGTCAAGGGGGGGCCGAGAAAAAAGGGGGGTCCTAAAACGCGTTTTTCCCATGTTAATTTCCATAGGGCGGTTGGCCTCACTTTTAGCTCGAACGGCTGAATGGATTTCCACGAAACTTGGCAAAATTGTAGGGACTGTTAGCCCGATGTGCCTTTGCTAGGTCTCAATATATGTGCTTCAGTGGATTTTGAGAAATTAACGTTTAAATCAAGATATATATCTGTAACAGCGCTCCGGGCAGCGATCCGGTTAGCGAACTTTTCGCGTATCGGAACTTTGCGATGCGAAGCTGATTGGCCCTCCGGTGTCTGTCAACATTCTAAACAGTCCGGAGCGGCCGCCATCTTATCTCTCGGTAGGATCGAGAGAGAAGAAGAGGTGAAAAACGAAGGGGGAATTTAATGAAAGGGGGCAAGGTATACCTCTCTTGACCCCCTAGGAATGATGTTGGGGTTATTAAAGGGTCTCGTGGGGAAAATAAAAAAATATATATTTTTCACGGTAGAAGCGCTTCCCGAGCCGCGAACTGGGCCGCAAACTGGTAGCGAAACGGGAATTCGCCATTTTGTGTTTCGTTTTAATTAAATTACTAGGTATAAGGGGGTGCGGGAGACGTATCCTGACCCCTTATGTTTTCTGAATATGTTGATACATGTCTTCCAGCGGCTGTGCGTGAGCTTTTTTTTTTTTTTTTGCTGCGTGACGTCTGTTAACGTTCGATTCGATGGAAATCAGGAAGTGTTGACCACCATTTTGTCACTGCGAGTAAATATTTTGTTATAAATGAATCCTTATTGATAAACATTGTCTGCGCCATCTTGCCTTTTTGTCCAATGCCACAATTTTGTCGTGCACGGCAGCCATTTTAGATGCCTTGACCAGACCCACTCTCTGCACGCCGTCGATTCTCAGCACGGCTCCCTACCCTCGCAAGCATCTCCTCCACGCACTGGTCACCCCCGCTCTCTCTCTCATGCATGGGCCATATACTTCCCCCCATCTGCGCTGCTCTTCCCTGAGAATCACACCCTGTGCCCACCCGACACCTCCCTTTCACCCTATTCACTACCACACCCTCTGACACTCCTCTTCCTCTGTGTCCGATTGTCCAGGCCGGACCCAGGCTATCACCTAGCCCTGCGGATGTAGTTTATGGCTCCAGCTGTAGAGAATCCAGACATACCAATCCTCCCGATTCAGGCGTGAGACTACTGATTTCAGTGCTAGTCTTCCGCCTCCCGATTCCTGCAAGGAAAAACCCGGGGGCATATTACCAACAACTAGCGATAATTTTTGTCTCCAACTTGTTTAGAGACAAAAATTATCGCCGCACATCGGCGAATTTTATCGCAGATAAACCTTGCTATTAGCAAGGTTTATCGCAAATGCGATAAAAAACGGCCGCAATGCATGAATATCGCTGAAAAGTCAGCGATATTCATGCATTATCCAGCAAATGCTCTTAGCCATGTTATCCACCTCCCATTGGATAACGTGGCTAAAAACTGCTCAGGGCAGGTGTTAGCTTTTGGAGATATTCGCTCTTAGCGCAAATTTCTCCAAAAGTTGGTAATAGGAGATAGCGATGGTTAGGGACTGTTTCCAGTCGCTAACATCTTGGCACGCCCACTTTGCATGTCATTAGTGATAAATATCACTGACATGCAAAGCGGGGCCCAAGATGGTCGCTATCTCCTTTTAGCTGTCACTAACTGGTGTTAGCGACAGCTTGGTAATAGGGAGATAATTTTATCTCCTTTTTTTGGCTTTTAAAGCCAAAAAAGCGGAAATAAACCCCCTTGATAATATGCCCCACGATTCCTCGGGGGTTTCAGCTGACAGGGTTTGGTATTGTGTTACGTGCTAATTCTTCCAGGAAACGTCAGAGGGTCGATGCAGGGGTTCTAGAAGGGGTGATAAACCATTTAAGCCTCATGAACAAGCGCATGGTCTTTTAAAGATTTGTGAAGTACTCGGGGCGGCGGTGTGTGTGTGCCCTCTTTCAAGAGCGGGCGGGGGGGCACTGCCAGCAACTTGCCAGGCCAGGCAGTGTTCAACACGTGCATCACCCTTTCTCTGCCTGCTATTGCGCTCCATGCTTCGGAAAGGTAAGAAAAAGAACGTGCATTTGAGTTTGAAATGTCCGATCCTGTAGCAGTACACTTGCAAAGCCCACACATGACAATAACCCGATTCAAGGCCCCATTCACCCGATTTTTTTAAAAAATATAGTACTCCAAGACAGTTGGATTATAAAACTTTATTAACTTTTAAATATAACGAACGCAACAAAAACTGTAAATATATTTAAACATTTTTTGATTAAAAAAAAACAACAATGGTCAGAAGCTGTCTTTTGTGCGAATAGTCCCAGGGCAGCACAACGTGCTGAGTTGTGGAAGGCACCCAGGTGCAGAACCATCCCTTCTTTAAACCCCATGGTGACCAACTATAGTTTCAATGAGTGCTATGTCCCAGGTTTTACATAAAGTAGTGTTTACCTACAGTGGTGCTGTGTAGGACACTCTGAATGGAAATTAACTAGAACTATAACGATAACAACAACAACAATAATATAACTTTTATGCCTAAATTACGCAAACATTTAGCTAATCTGCTAAAGGGGGGAGTCGCCATTTCTTTACAATAATCAATAATGAAAAATCAACATCAATAGGGTTGTCCGTATTCCCGATGCAGCACTATAGTGCAACATACACAGCACCTGGGGTGTCAAGAGTGAACAGGTCCTAGCTGCTTAACCAATGACTGACAAATGCTATATTAAACACTTACTATGTATAATACTTGCGTTCACAATAGTTTTACTTTACAAAACAGAACAAAAGATGTCCCCTGTAAGTAAACCCATATTAGCTGTTTCAGTTATTGAACATCCTAAGGTTTTATGACATGGGGAACAGTGGTGATATCCTGGGCGGGTGATGGAACTGGGATTGTTAATGGGAAAACATCTACAAACAAAACTATTGGTGAATTATACTTAAAAGGAAATTATAACCATAACAACAACAACAACAATAATATAACTTTAATGTCCAAATTACGCAAAGATTTAGCTAATTTGCTAAAGGGGGGGAGTCGCTATTTCTTTTGATAATTTATTTATCCATCCGTAGCCTCTCTAATCTCCATTACAATATGTTTCTTGCTGTCGCTAGCTGATGAAAAAACTAAAGTGATAACTTCCTCATCCTTATTTTGTCTTTCTTTGTTCCTTAAGATGTTATCTGTGTCAACCTCTTCCGAGAATGCTGATGCGTTAGGGATTTCCTTGTGTTTCTTAATAGCATTGGTGTCTGCACACTTCTTTGTCAATTCTGTGAACATCATAACTGCTTCATAAACAGACGATATCTTTGTTTAGTCATTAGTGTTAAGTGTGTCTGAAACTACAGTGCCCTTTTGTTTTTCTTTCTTCAGGCTGTATAGAGTTTTGTGTGTTGTTCTTTTGAGCGACAATTATTCCAGAGGTTTCAGGTTCACTTGTTTTGTCCTGCAGTGAGTTAACAGCTTTAGAGACTTCATGTTTATTTGCTATGTCCTGCTGTGCGTCAAGTGCTTCAGAGACGTCAGCCTCATTTGTTATGTTTGACTAGATCCTGGACCTGCCCGGCCGCGCCCAAAATGGCGCCGGTGTAAATGGGACTCGTAACTGCTTGTTGTCTACTGGTTGCCCAACCTTGATATCACGAGATACGTATGCAGTTTTGAAGCACATGGCGGAGGCTCGTCTGCTGTAGTGGGGCGCCCCTTTATCGTTTCAGTCGCCATTCCGCCCGCTTTTGCTACACTGTGCCTTTTTCGCCATTCAGCTGTTTACCGCCCGCTTTTACGGCTACAGCGTCTCGCTCACCATGTAGTTGAGTTGCTCCCACTCTTGCGGTGCAGCGATAGGCGGCTGCCACAGGACTCTTAAAATGGCGGCCGGCTCTTCGGATTTGGGCCTGGTCCAGTAAAATGGCCCTGGGACACCTTGGAACTCGGACGCTTGTCTGCCAGGGCTTGGGTTCCATTCTCGAAAGCGTCCCCTCAGCCTTGAAGATTGTACAAAAGTCTTGGGGGCCCTCGACTCCCGCAGGCTTCCGGTGGGGAGCGGCTGCCATGATTGCTTGCGGAATGGCCACGACGGAGCTACGAGATGGTGGTGCTCTCATGGTGACGCCAGCTTCAGTCTGAAACATCCAGAAACAAGGTGGGGCTTTCATCGTTTGGGAAAAAAAATGTTTTAATCCAATGAAAAGTGTTATTTTTAGGTCACATGACCTAGTCTTACATCATTAGGAAAACAAAAGTAAAATGAACCAATGAAAAGTTTTATTAACAAGTCACATGACCTGTTATGCTTACGTTACGCGCTGTGCGGCGCGCTCTGGATCGTTTCCGGGAAGCTGTGCCTTGCGCACCGGAGCACTTCCGGGTGCGCTAACGCGGTGCGTCATATGACGCATTACGCGAGAACGCAGGTCCAGAATATAGTCAAAATGTCTCCACCAACCAGCGGTCGGAATACAACCGCTTTCAGCAGTCCAAAAAGTTTGGTTAAATTTTAAGAGCGGGAGCAACTCAACTACATGGTGAGCGAGACGCTGTAGTCGCAAGAGCGGGCGGTAAACAGCTGAATGGCGAAAGAGGCACAGAGTACCAAAAGCGGGCGGAATGGCAACTAAAACGGTAAAGGGGCGCCCCACTACAGCATGTCTTCAGGTCAAACGGATTGTGGGACAAGGTCCAGAATGGAAGAGTCATCAAAAGGGAAAAAATTCCGCTGGACCCCGGGAGCCGGCCGCCTATGTCGGGGGCGATCTCAAGCCACACCAGGGCAACACGACTTGGGGAGGGGGCAGGAGCCAAGCGCCCCCTCTCAGTCCGCGCCATCTCACCGCCCCTCGGGGGCCTCCGTCAAGCGGTTTAGGGAGGCACCGTATCACATTGTTTTCCAATGCAGTCAGGTCCACAAACGGACCCCACTTACTTTGAATAGTGAAGCTGCAGCAGGTGCAAATAAAGTTTAAACAGTGTTACAAGCGCTGCTTAGAACTCCGAAGTATGGCACTCAACATCCAGGACTTATGCCATTTGTGTAAGGCAGTGACATCGAAGCAACTCAGGGACAAAAAGCATGAACGAACATTCACGTATGAAAATCTTATTTGGGGAAGGGGCAGGATCCAAACGCCCCCTCCCAGTTCGTGCCACTACACCGTATGTGGAAAATCTGAAGCCATCGTTCTACAAACTCTCAATGCTTGCTATCAGTGCATGAGTTTCATGCTCGATCGATTGAGCTAGCCGGATCGGGCAATAAAAAGGATAAAATAGTTATGTAAATAGTTATTTAATAAAATGTTTTACCCTGTTTCTTTGCTGGTGTGTTGTCTATATTTATAATATTTGCATAGGGTTTGTCGTTATTTTGGGCGGGGTGGGTGGTGGAGTCGAGCTGTCTTGCAGCCCTCATGGTGTGGAGCTCAGTTCATCTCACTATTTTCGTATTTCTCATGAAGGGTTGTTCCTAATGTTTGTATTTTACCGAGGTCAAAAAGAGATCGAATTAGTGGTCTACTGATTTTGCTCGATTACTTTTATTTTTTTACACGATTTTTCACTATCTGCAAAGACTAAACAGAGTATTGCGACTTTGTGCTTGTTTGTAAATAGAGAATGATCCAAAGAGAACCAATTCTAAAACAGTAAATGCTTGGATAACAATCAATCAAATGGAGAGACAAGCAGGTACGACGGATTACAACGGGGGAAAAGGTCTGCGTTAACTACCGTTCACTATCTGCAAAGAGAGAGTACTACTAAGAGAAAAGAAGGGAGGGGGGGGGGCAGCGTTCAAAGCACATCAGCGTGCATAAACACGAAAACGTTTTTACCTATCACGTACTTCACATTTGACAGCTTTTGATATTTGCTATTAAAAAACCATTGAAATTCACAGAAAAAACCATAGGTTATAGTCCATATATAGTTAGGAATTTGCATTTACAAAACCTTGAAAATTCAATGAAAAAACCATTGGTTATAGAACATATATAGTTAGGAATTTGCATTTACAAAACCTTATTTTACTCGCATAAAACCATTGAAATTCCATATATAGTTAGATGCGCTAACTATACATCGCGCACCCGCAATCCACTGCTGATGATGTCACATATTACATCATTCATGACATGGTCAGTGACATCACTGATGACATCACTGATGACATCTCAAATGACATCACTGATGACATCACTGATGACAACACCCAGTGACTGTATGTTTTAAAACAGTTTTATTAAAATAGTTTTACCCTCGGGTGCTGGGACTTCTGTATGGCTTTTTAATTTTTCACCTTCATACTCACCACATTGCACACTCAGCAATCATACCAGCTCCGCAGTAACCTGGCGTCGAAGCACACCCGGGGCACGCTAGGTGCCACTGCGGTGGGGCCCGATGATGAAGCATGCCACCAACTAGGTTGGTGGGTGAGGGCTTTCAAATAAAACCTACTGGTTTCCATTGACATACGTACTCCTTTGAGTCCTTTTTGTTTAAACCTAGCTAGTCTCTTTTGATTTTGAATATATAATATTGGGGATCCAGACTAGCTTACCTAGTCCTCCCTCTCTCCTTTGATTAAGTGAAAGTAACAATAATGACAATTGTCCAGATATTCCCCAGTAATCATGTCATATAGCAATTACCTGGTATGTTAACCATAAAATAATGTTAATGTACATAGTTCGCATATTTGTAAAGTCAGACAACATAAGCATTGGTAATTAACATTATACGTCGACCCGGACTGGTATGATATCATGTGTATATAAGATATTAATACGAAGGGTATTGTCCATAATAGTGGTGTTATGAGCTGACACGCGCCGGCAAATATTGCGAGTCATGTGTCTTGTTCATCCAATCACGTACTCGATCTGGTAGCACGTGATCGGCCAAAGGAACGCCCTGCGGTTCCCTTGGTAACGCAATGCCTCAGCTGTAAACAAATAAACAAAATACAAGTGCGGAGTGCAATGATTGTCTTGTGTGCCCCCTGGGCACCCTGAGGTAAAACTCTCAAAACTTTCAAATCTCCCCTGATTAGTGGGTATGTGAGGACTAGCCAGTAAAGATAAAACTGTTAGTCAGGATTGCGTCCTTCTTATCCCCTTGTTAGTGGGGGAGGTAATGGTAGAATATACTGCAGTCATCAATGTCCAGGTCATACAGAACTGCCACAATGTATAAGCAGACACACGAAAGAGCAAATTTGAGCACTAAATTGAGGATCTGTCACGAAAAACCCCGTTCCAAATAACAATTAGTGATTAAGTGCACTGTGATTCAACAAAAAAGAGACATACTTGGAGCGAAGAATGGAGAAGACCAACGTTGAAAGGACTGGGGTGCTGCAATCACAAACCTGAGACAGAGTCCCACCCTTTCAACCTGTTGAAAAAAGCATATGAGGACTAATGTAAATTTGAAGTCAAATCAATAACAATCATTCATGATGTAAATGTACATTATATTCCTCATCGAGGTTATGTCCTTTCGGAAAACGGGTGCAGAGACCAATAATATGTCTCGACTCTCGTTGTCTTAGTCTTAAAGCACGGTTGCCACCTCTTGTGGATAGGATCACCTGTTCAATAATATAGTATCTCAGAAGTTTAGCATTGGAAAAAGGATGACTTTCAAAATGCCTAGCAATGGGGTATTGTTTGTCTATGTTCGTTATGGCTCTGGCGTGTTCCAGTATCCGTTGTTTAGCCATTTTTGTGGTGCTGCCCACGTACTTCAGTTCACATGGGCATACCAATACATACACCACGAACGTGGTAGTGCAGGTTAAGAGTTGTTTTATGGTTTCCATCTTTTTGATGCTAGGATTCCAGTATTCCTTAACCATCTGACTGTTTGCACAGGCTTTGCAGTGACCGCAAGGAAAGAATCCAGGGAGATCCACCCCCCGAGGTATGATGTCACTGATCAGGTTATGTACCAACAGATCACTCAAGTTACGGCCCCTGCGGTAGGTAATGCTGGGTCTAGAAGGTATGGTACTGCCAATTATGGGATCATTCTTGAGAATATCCCAATTCTTTGTAATGCTTTTCTTTATTTGTTTGTAGTTACCATTGTAGTCGAGGATGATGCGGGTAACATTGTCATCCTCCATATTCACATCATCTTTCCTTTGATTGGTAAGTAGGTCCTTGCGTTCCACTGATTTCACTCTGTTGATAGCTCTTTTGATTACCCATTTCGGGTAACCTCTGTTAGTGAACCTTTGTACCATTGTTGCTTCCTCCCTTTCGTAGTCATCTATGGTGCTGCAGTTGCGTTTAGCCCTGAGTAGCTCCCCATAGGGGATGCTCCACTTCAGGGGCTCAGGATGGCTGCTCAGGGCGTGCAGTAAGGTGTTACCTGCTGTTTCTTTGCGAAACAGTACAGTTTTGAGTTTATTGTCCTGAACTCTCACCTTAGTGTCTAAATATTCAATCTCCCTATTACTGATGTTACTTTTAAGTGTAATATTGTAGTTGTTGGTATTTAGTTTGGAGATGAATTCGATAGCCGTGTTTTTGCTGCCCTTCCAGATCAGAAAAATGTCATCTATGTATCTTAGCCACATAGTGACATTATGAAAATCTTCTCGCACATCTGGTCTGTTCTTGATGTCGGCCTCCCATGCGCCCATGAACAAATTGGCAAAGCTCGGGGCAAAGCATGTGCCCATCGCTGTGCCATGCAATTGGACATAGATGTCGTCGTTGAACAGAAAAAAGTTGTTAACTAGGCAATGCCTCATCATGTCCAGGATCATAGTAGTGTGTCCAAGGTACTTGATGTTACGAGTTTTCAAGAATCTGGCGCATGCCTCTATACCTTGAGTGTGTTCTATAGAGGTGTATAGTGAGCTAACATCAAGCGTTATGAGCAGTAAGTCCCTTTCCCACATGACATCCTTGATTTTGTCCAGGAAGTCTTTGGTGTCACGTACATATGTGGGTAGGTTCCTGACATATTCCTGCAGAAAATAGTCCACGTATCTGGAGATGTTTTCCAGTACACTCCCTCTGGACGAAATGATGGGTCTGCCCGGGGGATTATGTTTACATTTATGTACCTTTGGAAGCAGGTATAGTATTGGGAGGATGGGATAGTCACGTTTAAGATAGCAATATTCCTCCCACTCAATCCATCCTTTATCCTTCCAATCTGACAATTTGTCCCAGATTGTGGTAATACTCAGATTGTATTCCACTCTGTTGCTCTTTCTGTAAGTTTTTTCATCTCTGAGTTGCCTCAATGCCTCCCCTATGTACATGTTTTTGGGTAGGATTACAATATTGCCACCCTTGTCCGCAGGACGGATGACAATACTATCATCTTCCGCTAACTCCATCATAGCTGATTTTTCTGCTGATGTGAGATTATGTTTGAAAGTTTTCATTTTTCCCTGCCAATTCTGGCTCCTGTACTGAAGAAGTTCTTTCCCCACCATTTCTTGAAAAGTGTCTATGTTATCATGGTATAATTTAGGGGTGAAGGTGGATCGGGGTTTGAAATTACTCCTGGTATTGCTATCATGTTGTATCCCAAGGGCTTCTAAGATATGTTTGGCTTCCAGACTTATCTCATGTTCATCCATCTCATTATTTATTTCATCCAATGCCAATAGATTGTCTATATCCCCAATGATCAAGTTATCTTCCATCTCTCTAGGATTACTTGTGCAAACATTCCTGCTTATAGATGGTTTCAATACATGCCACTTTTTAAGTTTTAATTTGCGACAAAACTTAAATAAGTCAATCTTATTGTTCACATAATTCATAGGTACTGAGGGACAGAATGAAAGACCTAAACAAAGAGTACGTTTGCCTTTCATGCTAATGTCTCTTGAGGAAAGATTAATGATAGAGCAATTTACCTGGTCTTCATCCATCTTTAATATCTCTTGTTTTGGCCCTTCTTGTTTCCCATTTGGCCTCGTGCTCTGTTTCCTCCTCTGTTTATATTTCTTCCTCTTCTTGTCCCGGTACCTCTTGGCCTTCCTCTTACGGGCGAAGAAGTTTGTTGGTTTTTCGCCTGAAGTCGTGCAGAAGCCCTGGTTGCTTGTCGGCTCTGATTCATGAGCCGATACATCTCTAAAAAATTGGGTTTTGACTTCTGGGTTACTCCCTCTGCCGCCATTCCACTGCGTGAGCTGGTTGTGCTGTTGGTGGAGTCCGAGTTGTCCGTGAGGGATGTACTCGTATATTCGTCATCCTCATCCAATTCCTCATTGCCAACTTCATTATTATTATCTTGTTGTTGAATCTCATCGCACAAATGATCATACTTCTTAGCATGTGTCAGTATTCTTCCTGACTCATAATCCCCGCAGTCTCTGTGGAGTTTATATTGCTTTCTTCTTTTAATGTCATCTTCCAATGTCTTGAGTCTTATTTTCATCTCGCTGATGTATTCAACAATGACTCCTTGATCTTGATGCTTATTCAGCTCAGCTGCAATTTCCTCGATCTCCTTTTTGATTTTTGTTCTGTCCGCCCAGGCATATTTCACGAGGATTTGCATCATCACTTTGGAACTCTGTGCAGAGTTTGCAGCCCAGTCATCCATCATTTGGGGATCCCGGGATTCATATGAGGGGGTGATGTAGATACGCAAGCCTCTCGGTACCATATTCTTTTCTAGGTAATCCTCCAGGGAAGTGGCTTCCCACCATTTGGACACCTCATGTTTATGGAGTTTTTCGTACTTCCTAAGTAGGTCCATAATAGGTTTGTTCGCCTTCACCGGTATTGTTGTGGATGCGCCTTTGCCTGGCGCCCTGGCGAACAACGGGAGTGCAGCTTCCCTTCTCTCTTTTTCTTCCCCCATTTTTTGGAACTTGGGATTGAACCTTCAATCCCTTGACATGCGCAGCCTTAGTAGTGTGGAGAGTGTACCACTCCGTGTTTTAGGAGTTCCCCCTCGTCATCGACAGGATCAACTATTTGTCCATGCGTTTCTTAATATTGCAGCAATAAATGCCGGCCAAAACCGGTAAGGTTGCCGGCAGGACTGTGGTCCTGTTACCACGTTGGAGACCAGAGTCAGGACTGCCGGAGTATCAGATCACTCTGTCCTTGGCTCGTTCTGCTTGCGATGTAGATACAGCAACGTTGGTCTCGTTGTGGCCGCGATGGCTGCATAGATGCCCTCCGTACTATTAATCCAAAGATCACCTCAGTAGGGTATCCCTCGTCCAGTGGGG
The DNA here is from genome assembly GCF_964263255.1 of Lissotriton vulgaris. Lineage (NCBI taxonomy): Eukaryota > Metazoa > Chordata > Amphibia > Caudata > Salamandridae > Lissotriton > Lissotriton vulgaris. The sequence goes on along the minus strand of NC_141698.1, from coordinate 462,679,564 downwards.
GTGGCGCGCTGCCGGTGAGGTATCCGATGCTCACTATAAAGTTCAAAACGGCGTTCCAAGCGTGCACTCAGGTACAGCAATATTCCACACTAGAATTGCAGGTCTGTCAAAAAAGTAGGGTTTATTCACGCCATAAGCCCTACGTGACGCGTTTCGCACTCCATGAGTGCTTGTTCACACAATAATGCTCTCAACATTTGCTGTTTTTACCGTGTGTTCACAATAAACATTAATGACGCAATCCTGACTAACAGTTTTATCTTTACTGGCTAGTCCTCACATACCCACTAATCAGGGGAGATTTGAAAGTTTTGAGAGTTTTACCTCAGGGTGCCCAGGTGGCACACAAGACAATCATTGCACTCCGCACTTGTATTTTGTTTACAGCTGAGGCATTGCGTTACCAAGGGAACTGCAGGGCGTTCCTTTGGCCGATCACGTGCTATCAGATCGAGTACGTGATTGGATGAACAAGACACATGACTCGCAATATTTGCCGGCGCGTGTCAGCTCATAACACCACTATTATGGGCAATACCCTTCGTATTAACATCTTATATACACATGATATCATACCAGTCCGGGTCGACGTACAATGTTAATTACCAATGCTTATGTTGTCTGACTTTACAAATATGCGAACTATGTACATTAACATTATTTTATGGTTAACATACCAGGTAATTGCTATATGACATGATTACTGGGGAATATCTGGACAATTGTCATTATTGTTACTTTGTCAGACCCACTTTAAGATGGCGCCTTTAGTACTGTGTTTAGGCGTGTGAGTCCATCATTGATGTTTATTGTGGACACACAGTAAAAACAGCAAATGTTGAGAGCATTATTGTGTGAACAAGCACTCATGGAGTGCGAAACGCGTCACGTAGGGCTTATGGCGTGAATAAACCCTACTTTTTTGACAGACCTGCAATTCTAGTGTGGATTATTGCTGTACCTGAGTGCACGCTTGGAACGCCGTTTTGAACTTTATATATATATATATATATATATCTATATATATATATTACCTACTGGCGGTTGCCAGTAGGTATATATAGTTAGGACCTAGTTACCATAGGAAATTCCAAACATTCTATTGGGAATAACTTTGGCACCGATTGAGGGATCTGCCTGTAATTTTCCTTAAATTCGCCTCGCTGCGCTCCGCTACGTCCCTGAAAGTTTCGGGGGGATTCGTCAAGCGGGGGCCAAAAAAAAGGGGGGTCCCAAAACTGGTTTTCCTCATGTTAATTTCCATAGGGACATTCTGACAAGGCTACAGCTCGAACGGCTGAACGGAATTATACCAGATTTGGCAAAATGGTAGGGACTGGTATGCAGCAGTGCCTTTTGTATGTTTGGTGTAAACCCCTCCAGTAGTTCTGGAGAAAATTGAATTTGAAATTTTTCAAATGGCATTTTCTATGGGACCTTTAGACACGGCTACAGCCCGAACGGCTGAACGGAATTACACCAAACTTGGCAAAATGGTAGGGACAGGTATGCAGTAGTGCCTTTCCTATATTTGGTGAAAATCCCTCTAGCAGTTGTTGAGAAAATAGAATTTGAGCAAATTATATATCTATATGCGCTCAACATTCTATTGGGAATAACTTTGGTGCCGATTGAGGAATCTGTGTAATTTTCCAGAATTTTGACCAGCTCCGCTCCGCTCCTTCCCTGAAAGTTTCGGGGGGATTCGTCAAGCGGGGGCCGAAAGGGGGGTCCCAAAACGTGTTTTCCCCATGTTAATTTCCATAGGGACCTTTAGACAAGGCTACAGCCCGAACGGCTGAATGGAATTACACCATACTTGGCAAAATGGTAGAGCCTGGTATGCAGATGTGCCTTTGCTACGTTTGGTGAAAATCCCTCCAGTAGTTCTTGAAAAAATGGAATTTGAAATTTTTCAAATGGCATTTTCTATGGGACCTTTAGACACGGCTACAGCCCGAACGGCTGAACGGAATTACACCAAACTTGGCAAAATGGTAGGGACAGGTATGCAGTAGTGCCTCTTCTATATTTGGTGAAAATCCCTACAGTAGTTGTTGAGAAAATTGAATTTGATCAAATTATATATCTATATGCGCTCACCGTACGCGCACCGTACGCGTACGGTACACGTACCGTACGCGTATGTGCACGTACCCTTACGTGCGCGAGCGAGTTTCCGATTGGCTGGCAGTCGACTGTCAACATTCCAAACTGTCCAAACCAGGAAGTGTCGGTCACCATCTTGTTTTTCAGGAGAACTGAGGCACAAGAGAGCCCAACACAAGAGTGGAAAACACGAAAAGGGGGCAAGGTAGAGACCCCCGAACCCTCTAGCCCTTCTCGGGGGGTCTCAAAAGGACCCCCAAGAGCAAAAAAAAATAAAATTGTGGGGTACGCGCACCGTACGCGTAGGGTACGCGTACCGTGCGAGTACCACGCAAATTTTAAAAAAAATAAAATGTTTTTGCACTTGGTGGTCCTTCTGGGACCCCCTGAGAAGGGCTAGGGGGTCAGGGGGCCTCAACTCTGCCCCCTTTTCGCGTTTTCCACTCTTGTTTTGTGCTCTCTTGTGCCTCACTTCTCCTGAGAAACAAGATGGCTGCCCAGGTGGTCCCAGAAGGATAATAACATATATAAACGTTATCCGCTAATAGAATTAGCATTTACAAAACCTTTGAAATTTATTGAAAAAATATATATGTTTCACGCCTGATATAGTTAGGAATTAGCATTTAAAAAACCTTGCAAATTCACTGAAAAAAACATAGGTTTCAAGCCTTACATAGTTAGGAATTAGCATTTAAAAAACCTTGTAAATTCAATTAAAAAACCATAGGTTTCAGGACTTATATAGTTAGGAATTAGCATTTAAAAAACCTTGCAAATTCACTAAAAAAAACATAGGTTTCAGGCCTTATATAGTTAGGAATTAGCATTTTAAAAACCTTGCAAATTCACTTAAAAAACCATAGGTTTCAGGCCTTATATAGTTAGGAATTAGCATTTAAAAAAACATTGAAATTGCTTCTATATAGGTAGTTGTACTAACTATATTTCGCGCACCCGCAATCCACTGCTGATGATGTCACATATTACATCATTCATGACATGGTCAGTGACATCACTGATGACATCACTGATGACATCTCAAATGACATCACTGATGACATCATTGATGACATCTCATTTGACATCACTGATCACAACACTGATCACATCATCCAGTGACTGTGTGTTTCTGTAAAGTTTAAATACATTTTACATATTGAAGAATGAGTGGATCTATAAGTGTCTGGATGAAGGATTTAGTAGGTGCGTGACTGACTGTATGAGTGAGTGATTAAATGTATTTTACTAAATGCATGGGTTAGTGACTAAACTGTCTGAATGTGTGCATCAGTATGTCTGTTGTTGTGTAAGCTGCTGCATGTGTTGATCAGTAGCTATATGAGTGGCTACATGGGTTATTGATTGGTTGCCAAAGTATTTGAATGGGAGACTGAGTGTGTGTGTGTGGGTGGCTTGTGCATAGATGTGTGAGCAGTTGATTTACTAGGTGTATGAGTTCAAGAGTGCATGTGGAAACAGCTATATGGACGGTTGACTGTGTGCATGGGTGTGTTGGTGAGTGAATGGATATCTCAGTGCTACATGTGCAAGTAAGTACATATGTAAAACACAGTGCATGTGAGAGTTGCCATATATAAATGACTATACATGAGAGCCAGTGAATGTGCGAGTGGCTATATGGATCATTGTGTACTTGTATCAGTGATTGTATAAGAGAGTAGGTATGTGTTAGTATATGTTTGAATAAGTAAGGTTTTGTGTGTATAACTGTATAGTTGAGGAAATGGAAGTGTGATTGAATCTTTGCATGACTGACTAGGTGTGTGAGTAACTCCATGGATGAGTGGCAGTGTGTGAGTGTCTGTATAGGTGTATGAGTGCATATGATAGTGTTGTATTGATGAGTGACTGTGTGTATGAGTGATTCTATGGGTGAATGAGTGAATGTGTGTGTAGACCTAGGAATCAGTGAGTGTGTATGTAGTAACTGGTATTGGTGTGTCAATGGTTTCAAGAATGGTAGTCTATATTTAACACTGGGTGTATCAAAGGTTTTATTAGAGTGTGAGGAGGTGCATCGTATTATCACATGAATGATATCATCAGTGATGTGATCAGTGATGTCAAATGAGATGTCATCAGTGATGTCATCAGTGATGCCATTTGAGATGTCATCAGTGATGTCATCAGTGACGTCACTGACCATGTCATGAATGATGTAATATGTGACATCATCAGCAGTGGATTGCGGGTGCGGGAAATATAGTTAGTACAACTAACTATATAGGAGAAATTTCAATGGTTTTTTAAATGCTAATTCCTAACAATATAAGGCCTGAAACCTATGGTTTTTTAAGTGTATTTGCAAGGTTTTCAAAATGCTAATTCCTAACTATAGAAGGCCTGAAACCTATGGTTTTTTAAGTGAATATGTATGTGCCAGTAGGTAGTTATAGTTAGGATTTTTTTCAATGTTAAATCTCAAAATTCTATTTGGAATAACTTTGGCACCGGTTGACGAATCTGCCCGAAAATTTCCTGAAAATGGCCTCGCCGAGCTCCGGTCCTTCCTATAAAGTTTGGGGGGGATACGTCAAGCGGGGGCCGAGATAAAAGGGGGGTCCCAAAACGCGTTTTCCCCATGTTAATTTCCATAGGGCGGTCGATTTCACTTTTAGCCCGAACGGCTGAATGGATTTCCACCAAACTTGGCAAAATTGTAGGGACTGGTAGCCCAATGTGCCTTTGCTATGTCTCAAGGTATGTGCTCCAGTAGATTTTGAGTAATTTAGGTTCAAAAAATATATATATCTATAAGCGCTATCCGGTGCGCGCACCGGAGAGCGCTCCAGGCGCGCCACGCGACTTGCGCGCAGAAAGCTGATTGGCTCTCAGTTGTCTGTAAACATTCTAAACAGTCCGGAGCGGCCGCCATCTTGTGTCTCGGTAGGATCGAGACACGAGAGGTGGCCAAAACAAAGGGGGAAATGACCATAAGGGGGCAGAGTAGACACCCCCTGTACCCCTAGGTTTGATGTGGGGGCCATTAAAGGGCCCCGCGGGGTCTCACCCTTTTTTTTTTTCCCGATTTTCGCGGGGGAAGCGCCTGGTACGCGCACCGGGAGCGTATTAAGGAGGGTACTATGGAAAAATAATCACTTCAAAAAATTGTATGTTTATTAATTGGTTTTTTTTATTTTTTTAATTTATGTAAGTACCTACATGTAGGTACCAATGAAGAGACTTAAATTTAATGTACACCATCTCCTTTGTAGACATCTTGCATGTTGTTATTGTATTTTTTGTGGTATATGGAATTCATACCATAGTTTGCCTGGAAAGCAGAAACAGATCTTTTAAGCACTCCCTGAGAATTTCTAGGGGATCATGAGTAGTCTATCCTGCTCCCTTATGAAAATGAGGTGTAAAATATACATAGGAGATAATATAGTGGGAGAAAGGTAGTAACTATGAGTAAACTTACTATGTAACAGAAAAATAGTTGAACAGTATACTATAAGTCTCACTTTATATTTTAAACATTTTTGGTAATACTTTATGAATTACGTATAAAAATGAATATTGTCTCAAACAATTTAAAATTATTAAATATAAATTTATTCCTCTGATTCTTTTTCATAATTTAATAAAATTTCTAACATAATATTGTCCGGAATTTCCTCATAATTATAAGTACATGATTCCATTTGTTCCAAACATTCTATTAACTGTTGATCCAAAGAGTCATCCATGAAATCTACTTCATCTTTTTGCTCTTCTGGAAAGGGGCGACCACTCGGTCCCCCCGAACGCATGGTGGAGTACCCCGATCCCCCCGGGAAGCCATCTTGGGCGGGAGGCGAGTCTCGGCTGGTATGCCCAAAGCGGCGTAGCCGGGGCGCGCTTTTTTCCCGCCCAAGAGTGGGTTGTCCTAGACACTGAAGCCGCCAGCCACTCCCCCGGAGGCGGGCGGAGGCGGGTTTACGCCCGCCCGAAGAAGGATAAAAGGAGCGACAAGCCATGGAAGCATCCTCTTGTTCCTGTGCTCTGAAGCTGCACCTCCCCGCTGCACGTGAGCTCGAGATGGAACGAAGAGCCAATTTTGAGCGTTTTAGTTCTTGTCTTTGTTCCTCCAGGAAATCAGCGTTGGAGAATGCCGGGCAAGAAGGCCGGAAAGCGGGTCGGAACCGATCAGATGCTCCGCATGCTCGTAAAAGACATGGCCGAGATGAAGAAACAGATGGCGGCAATGAACGGTGGAGGGGGCCCTAAGCGAGTCGTCGGACCAGCATTGCCGGGAGTAGTCCCTAACGGGAGAAGTAGAAGGGCCAAGAAGGGAGCAACTGGGGAGGAGGCCCCGGTTCCCGAGGCGCCGCCGGCGCACCCTGATACACCGACTGAGGCGCCGATCCCGGTCCCGAAGGAGGGGCAACCAATCCCCGTTGTAGTCACCCCTGTGAACGGGGAGGATATGCCTCCCGAGTTGGCTGCACAGCTGGCAGCGTGGTTGGGGAAAGGGAGTGAGGGGGCTACGGCAGATGACGCCAGGGCAGTAATGAGGCAGTTGCGGCAATCAAGAGAGGCCGCAAAGGCCCCAACTCCTTTTGTTCCCCTGCAGGCTCCAGTGGGTCAACCCGCAGCGGGCGTGAGTTCGGCGGCGACTACGGTTACAGCTTCTGGTACAGGTAAGCAGCTACTGCCGATTGCGGGGGGTGTCAGTACCCTCGAGAAGGGAGAAAGTGGCTCAGCATATTCCGATTGAAATCAAAGAGAGGATATGGGCTGAGAAATATGTAAACATGTTTTCTTTACTAACTGATCATTACGAGATTGAGCATGTGAAAGCTCAAAAAGAGTTTATGCACCTGAGTGTTTGGCGCGCCAAGATGGCCGCTTTTAGAGTCGATGAGACGATAGGAAATTGGGGCAGAGCGTTTGGCATATTCACTTCAATTATGGGGGAACGGAGGCCTGAACTGTTGGCCGAGTTACCCGTGTACCAGACACGTATTATGGAGTTTTCTCAGACATATGAGGGCAATCAGTGGTTTTGTTATGATAATATTTTTCGTAAGGCCAAGGAGTTCGACACATCTCTGACGTGGGATTGTTATGACTCCATTTCCTGGCAAAAAATGGAGAAATCAGGCATGACAAAGGCGCCATTGTTGGGGGGAAACGGGGGCGAGTTTTCCCGCCAAGCATCTGGGGCGCCCTTTCGGGCGGGTTCAAGTAACGAGCATCACTCAAGGTCGAATGGCAGTACAGGTAAAAAAGGGGTCTGCTGGAATTTTAACAGGGGAAAGTGTACAAGGCCCCAGGGGTCATGCAAGTTTAGGCACGACTGTGGGGGGTGTGGACAGTCCTCGCATCCCGAGACCATGTGCAGAGCCAAAACGGGTGATAACGGAAGTAGGGGAAGCGCCAAACAGGTCTGAAACAGTCCGAGGGGCGCCTTTACCTACCCCGGTTGATACCATGGCAATGATTCCTTGGCTCAATGAATACCCGGATCATGTCTCCGCTGGGGTGTTGCGAGACGGTTTTTCGTATGGTTTCCGCATCCCAGTGGGGAATTTTCAGGGTAAAGCACAATGTAGGAACCAACTGTCGGTCCTGCAGAATACGGCGGTGGTACAAGCGAAGATTGGGAAGGAGGTGACCCGGGGTCGGGTTGCTGGACCATTCGACATGCCACCAGTTGCTAATTTTGTTTGTTCACCCTTGGGAGTGGTCCGTAAGAAGGACCCGGGTGAGTTTAGATTGATACATAACTTGTCAGCCCCGAGAGGTCTTTCGGTGAACGATGCGATAGACCCGGAGGTGTGTTCGGTGCGGTACGCATCTTTCGATGATGCCGTCGCCATGTTGAATCGCCTGGGGCCCGGAGCGCTGATGGCCAAATCAGACATCGAGTCAGCGTTCCGGTTGCTCCCGGTACACCCAGACGATCAGCGTCTCCTTGGTTTTATATTTCAGGGACGTTATTACATGGATAAATGTATGCCAATGGGATGCTCCATATCTTGTGCTTATTTTGAGAAATTCAGTTGTTTTTTGCAATGGGCATTCACAAGAATGACGGGGTTTCAGCATGTTATGCATTATCTTGACGATTTTCTCTTCCTGGGGGCAGCCGGGGACACAGAATGTGCACAGGCTTTAAAAGAATTTTGTGGTCTGATGAGTCAGTTTGGTGTGCCATTGGCGCCAGGTAAGACTGTGGGGCCATCAACTTCGCTCGAGTTTCTTGGAATAGAGCTCAATTCCGAAGAGGGTTGCTTCCGGTTGCCCAAAGAAAAGGTGAGGAAATTCAGGGCCTCGCTTGAAGCATATATGAGGGAGACTAAGGTGAATTTGCATCAATTGCAGCAGACTGTGGGTCAGTTGAATTTTGCCCTTAGAGTAATGCCAATGGCCCGCCCTTTTTCCCGCTCGATTGCACAAGCCATGGTCGGTCTTAAAGAGGGGCACCACCGCACGAGGCTCTCAGCAGAGATTCGCCAGGACATGCGCATTTGGTTGGCATTCCTGGCGGATTTCAATGGTCGGGTTGTCTGGAACAAGCCGGCGTTGTCCTCCGAGGAGTTGGGGCTGTGGACAGATTCGGCGGGGAGTATAGGCTTTGGCGCCATATTTGGTAATCACTGGTCGGCTCAAACGTGGCCGTCATGGTGGCATGAGTGTGGGCTTACAAGTAACATTGCTTTTCTTGAACTGTTCCCTATTTTGGTGGCCTTGAAAACATGGCCCGAGGGGTTTCGGGATCACTCTGTGGTGTTCTGGTCTGATAACATGACCGTGGTTGAGTGTATCAATAGTCAGGCAGCACGATGCAAATGGATTCTGAGATTGCTCAAGGAAATTGTTTTACTATGTATGCAATTGAACGTGCTCTTTAGGGCGAGACATGTGCCAGGGGTGCTGAACCAGGCTGCTGATGCACTTTCTCGTTTCCGTATGCAGGCCTTCTGGGGTTTTCTGCCCACAGCGGACCCGGTGGCGGCACCATTCCCCGAAGCTCTCTGGTCTCTCGGTGCCCCGAACTACAAAACCTCGTGGGAGAGAGTTTAGCACCCAGGACAAAGAAAGCATATGAAGGGGCGTTCCGTTCCTATTGGTCCTTCTTGGGTTCTGCTAGGGGGGAGCTTTGGGGCCAGGAAGAGTTTGTCGTGAAGTTTTTGCTGTCATTACATCAGGCAGGCAAATCAGTAGCCACGGCCCAGAGGCATCGGGCCGCCATTGCCTTCATGGCACGGGCTCATGGTATCCAGGACCCTACAGCGTCTTTCGTAGTACAGAAAGCGCTGCGTGGGTGGCAACGCCTTGAGGGTCGCAGAGTAGATGAAAGGCACCCGATAGGTCTGGAAAGGTTGGTCCTGTTACTGTCCGTACTCCCTGCGACATGTTCATCCCAGTCAGAAACAGTGTTATTCCGGGCCGCTTTTGCATTAGCATTCCATGGGGCTATGCGGGTAAGCGAACTAGTGGCAAAGAACAAGCAGGATACGGGGGGGGACTGTGCCGAGAGCACATCCAAGTTAAGGGGGAGACGATGATTGTCTCGTTTGCCAGGTCCAAGACCGATCAGGGTGCGATCGGGGGCAGTGTAGTAGTCCATCGGATTCCCGGATCTCCCATGTGCCCCGTCGTATGCGTTGAGGAATATTTGGTGCAGAGGGCGGCATCGTGGGGGGGACCTTGTTGAGACACGCTGATGCCACCCCACTGACGAGGTTTCAGTTCCAGCGGGTGCTTGCAATGGCAATTTCGGCCGCGGGCTTGAACCCGGGCGAGTTTGGGACCCATTCCTTCCGGATAGGGGCTGCTACGGAGGCTACAGCCAGGGGTCTGAGTGTGGAAAAGGTGAAACAGTTGGGGCGTTGGTCCTCGAATTGTTACAAAAGGTATGTGCGGTTGCACATGTTGTGAAGCTGATATCATGTACTCACGCTTCTTGTTTTTGTTTGGTTTTCAGTTTCGCAAGCTTACGAGGCGGGGCGGACTGTGCAGTCGACCCAACACCTGGGAACCAGTGGTCAAAGATCACCGGCTGAGGAAAAAGTGGTGTGGGTCGTGGGCCACTCATACGTGAGGCGTGCCGCGGACGTATTCAAGGCAGGTGACATGATTCACATGGCTGGAGAATACGGGTACAGGGTGACCTTCTACGGAAGGGGCGGGCTCTGTATTGACCAGTTTCAACCTTTTTTCGAGGGTTTGTTAGGGCGGACAAGGTCACCGCCTTCTATAATCATAGTGCATCTTGGGGGCAATGATTTGGTGACCACTGGTAGACGACTACTTCTCGAGGCGATGCTATCCACAGTAAGTTGGTTGGCGAGAAGGTTCCAGGGTGCACGATTGCATGGTCCCATATGATTCCACGAAAGGTGTGGCGGGGGGCTAATTCAGTGTCTGCTATAAATCATTCTGTGAAAAAGGTGAATAACAAGCTTGGTAGACTGTTCCGTACAAGTACATTGTATTCGATTCCTCATGGGTGTATCAGGGGGGACCTTATGTATCTAGAGGATGGGGTCCATTTGTCCCGGGTGGGGAATTCTTTACTCATAGGAGACCTCGTAGCTTGGTTAAAGAATTTACAGCATGACCTTTAGGTAGGAGTTTTGTGGGGGGTCCGGATAGCCGGTCAACTATCCGGCCTGTGGCGGTAAGGTCATGATCGGTGAGCAGTAATTGGAAGATCCCTAGGGGGGGCGTCACCCATTACGGATGGGAGCACCCGGGGGGAGGTGGCCATTGGCCCCTCAACGGGGAGGCGGTCCCTTCTAAGGATAGGACGCCGAAAGGAAAGGGAAGGCGGTCAAGGCCCCTCCCTGGATAGGAGGGGCTACGGGCCCCTCCTGGGAATTTCCCGGGGCCAGGACATCTGCGACGGCAGATGTGTTAAGTTGTGTGGGGTGGGGAGGGGGGTCTACGCTACCTTCTAGACACCTCACACGAGTCCTCGGACGACCAATAAGATGGCGTCGAGTTAATTGGGGCCCCCGTCAAGAAAAGGGAAATGGGTATGTGCACATGAGGTGCAGTCCTCTGTGCGGCCGCCCCTCACAAGTGAGGGGGGAGTTCTGGTTTAGGGATCTGACACCGGTTACGACCTTGCCGTTGGCCCTTAACGTTAGGATGTACAATTTCAATTTGAAAATGCATTGGTAGGATGTTAGTATCGACTAGGAGAACCTTTGTATTAGAAATGTGTTAAGGTCAGCCAAAACATCGTAATGTGGAAATGAAATTGTACATGATATGAAACTGTTATTTTAATGTTTTACTTTTGTTTCATATTTTAATAAATACGGCCGGGAGGGTAACTCCCTCCCGCCTTCCAAAAGTTCAGAAATGTTTCCGTATTCCCATTCTTGGGGATTGTGTTGAGAGGGGGTGGCGGGTATCTCAGCCATATGGAAAGGGGCGACCACTCGGTCCCCCCGAACGTATGGTGGAGTACCCCGATCCCCCCGGGAAGCCATCTTGGGCGGGAGGCGAGTCTCGGCTGGTATGCCCAAAGCGGCGTAGCCGGGGCGCGCTTTTTTCCCGCCCAAGAGTGGGTTGTCCTAGACACTGAAGCCGCCAGCCACGCCCCCGGAGGCGGGCGGAGGCGGGTTTACACCCGCCCGAAGAAGGATAAAAGGAGCGACAAGCCATGGAAGCATCCTCTTGTTCCTGTGCTCTGAAGCTGCACCTCCCCGCTGCACGTGAGCTCGAGACGGAACGAAGAGCCAATTTTGACCCACCCACCAGCCCCTGAAGACAGCAAGTTGTTTTTGAAATAAAGTTATTTGACGTGGTAATTCACTTTTTCTTACAGGTTGTTCTGAATAAAGTTGTGATTCAGTATGTAATAAAGTGGATAATTCTTTACAGTATGTTTTATCGAATAAAGTATTTGCACCAGAGTTGGTCAGTGATGTTTAGCAGTTCGTACTTTGAATATTTTATTTGTCTTTTCCTTTTTTAGTCTCTCTAGTTAGTTTGTCGTATTTATTATTTGGTCGGGCGGTAAGGTCATGATCGGTGAGCAGTAATTGGAAGATCCCTAGGGGGGGCGTCACCCATTACGGATGGGAGCGCCCGGGGGGAGGTGGCCATTGGCCCCTCAACGGGGAGGCGGTCCCTTCTAAGGATAGGACGCCGAAAGGAAAGGGAAGGTGGTCATGGCCCCTCCCTGGATAGGAGGGGCTACGGGCCCCTCCTGGGAATTTCCCGGGGCCAGGACATCTGCGACGGCAGATGTGGTAAGTTGTGTGGGGTGGGGAGGGGGGTCTACGCTTCCTTCTAGACACCTCACACGAGTCCTCAGACGACCAATAAGATGGCGTCGAGTTAATTGGGGCCCCCGTCAAGAAAAGGGAAATGGGTATGTGCACATGAGGTGCAGTCCTCTGTGCGGCCGCCCCTCACAAGTGAGGGGGGAGTTCTGGTTTAGGGATCTGACACCGGTTACGACCTTGCCGTTGGCCCTTAACGTTAGGATGTACAATTTCAATTTGAAAATGCATTGGTAGGATGTTAGTATCGGCTAGTAGAACCTTTGTATTAGAAATGTGTTAAGGTCAGCCAAAACATCGTAATGTGGAAATTTGAAAACCTTTATTTATCCTTCACAGTTATTACACAGCTTGTCGCCTACAACCCAACCGGGCCGGCCGCTAAGGAAGCGCTAAGCAGAGAAATATTCATTATTACAATACAATTGGACCTGCGGTCGTGAGGACATGAATGTAGTGATCCAGAAAGAAATTGTGAAGAGGAGTTGCGAATGGTCCATGCCGAATTAAGAGGTTTTCGTTTTATGTTTTGTACCTAAAGAAAGAACAGTCAAAACTTCGGGAAATCACATTATCATCGATACAGGAAACTTAATGCCAGTTAGGTGGAAGCGTACTTCTGAGTCCGAGCCAACAGCACTTTGCGCACCTTGTCAGGTACAGTATTCGCCGTCCCTTACCGTTACTCCGCCCCCCTCCCGGTGTCGCCCCCCCCACCACTAAGCCCTTCCCGCACATTCATTCTTCCTTGTCTGACTCTAGTGTGTCACCTTCAGGAAGTGGCTCACAAATCTCACCTCGGTAAACGTTCCATGGGGACCAAACTTTGTTCCACTTGGCCGGGCACCCTCTGTTCAAATACACTGCCCGTTCTGTGACCATGGCCCTGTCCATATTAACACACCATAGCGAGGCCTTCGGTAGATCCACCACGCCCCAGCGCTGCGCGATATCCCTCTTGGCCATCATCATTCCAAGCGCTACCCAGAGACGGCCATGCCGGGACAAGTCAGTTGGCTCCCACACATTAAGAAGGCAGCGACGAGGTTCTGGGAGCACTGAGACCTCCAGCACCTGTGAAATAGTGCGCATGACCTGACGCCAATAGGTTTGTATAAGGGAGCAGTCCCAGAGTGTGTGGAATAGTGTGCCCTCCTCCCCACAGCCCCGCAAGCAGAAGGGGTCGGGGGCTCGCTGTATGTGGTGAAGCAATGTCCTCGTGTAATATGTTCTGTGCAGAACTTTGAGTTGGATGAGTCTCATTCTAGAGGATATGCCCGCTTCCTTAGGGGATGCCATTGCCTCATTCCATTCATGCTCATCCATCTCCCCCATGTCCTGCTCCCATTTTCCCTTAAGAGGCACTAGCGGGTCTGGGGAATTATTAAGGAGTTTCCGGTAGGTGAGGGAGGTGGCCTTTTCTACCATGTAGTCGGTCAAGAGGCGATCCTCTAGCGGGGATGACTCGGGGAGAGTTGACCCCACCGGAATAACCGCCAGCAGAGCATGACGAATCTGGACATATCGGTAGGTTTCATGTGGCCCCATGTCGTAGAGTTCCTTCAGGCGGTCAAACGTGATGACAGCCCCACGGTCCCACATGTCCCCCACTGTTGAAATGCCAATGTCGTCCCAGCGGGAGAACCCCTTGCTGGTCCGAAGGTTGCCCAGAGCACGTGAGTCCCAGAGTGGGGTGAGCTTGGTGATAGTGTCTTTCCATCCCAGCGCAGCGGTGGCTGCATGCCAGGCGGCCACCGTGATCTTAGTGGGCCCCTTCAGCGACCTGAGTTTTCGTTTATCGTAAAGCGGGGCCAGCAGGGTACCAGCCCCCAGCTGGGCCCGATCCGCCTGGAATGCTGGGTCCGATTGCGATGCGTGCAGCCATTGATTGATCGGCCGAAGCTGGGCCGCCCAATAGTAAAGTTGGAGGTTAGGAAGTGCGATGCCACCCTCGTACCAGCCCTTACAGAGCTTGGCGTGAGCTATCCGTGCCGGGCGGTTACCCCATAGCAGACCAGAAACCACCGCTGCCACCCTCTTGAAGTACCTAGGGGGCACGGCAAAAGGGGTATTGTCCAGAATATATAGAAAGCGGGGCAGGGATTTCATCTTGAAGAGGGCCGCTTTCCCCAGCATCATCAGCGGTAATCCTGCCCAGAAGCTTGCATCTCGCCTGAGGCGGTCCAACGGCGGCGCTAGGTTCAGTCTTTCATATTCCACCGGGTCACCCGTGACGTGGATACCAAGATACTTAAAGGACGAACCGGCCAGTCGCAGAGGGCAGGTGGAGCCAACCGTCGGTTGGCTGCCCGTCAGGGCATATAATTCGGATTTACTCCAATTGACGGTGTAGCCAGACACCTCTCCGTGGGCATTGCAAATGTGCAAGAGAGCCGGAATGCCGTGGTCAGGATCCGTCAGGTAGACCAGCATATCATCCGCGTAGAGCGATATGCGGTCCTCCCAGCCCTCTCTCCACTGAATCCCTTTAAGCAAGGGGGTGGTCCTAACGCGGATCGCCAAGGGCTCTAGCGACAGCGCAAATAGCAGGGGGGAAAGAGGGCAACCTTGTCGAGTGCCGCGCTTGAGCTGGAAGGAGCGTGAGATGTGGCCATTCGCCACTACATGTGCTACCGGCATGGTGTACAGCAGTTTGACCCATGAGATGAAGACAGGACCAAAACCCATGTACTGGAGGACCTCAAAGAGATACGCCCACTCCACCATGTCAAAGGCCATCTTTGCATCAAGGGCCAAGATGGCCGCGGGTTCGCCGATTTCATCCGTTTTGGCCAACACACCATGCACCCGTCGTAGATTGAGTGAGGTGTTCCTGTGGGGCATAAACCCCGACTGGTCCGGGTGAATAAGATCAGATAGGTGGGGCATGAGACGATTTGCCAGAAGTTTCGCTAGAATTTTGCTTTCTGCGTTAAGTAAGGATATAGGGCGGTATGAGGAGCATTCCTCCGGGGGCTTACCAGGCTTAGGAATAGCCACGATCGTGGCGTTCGTTGGTCTAACGGGAGCACCCCCGTAGCACGGCATTCCTCATACATTCGGAGCAAGTATGGGCTAAGGACAGCAGTGCGGTCTTGAAACCACTCAATTGGGATGCCATTCGGTCCAAGCGCTTTGCCCGTATGTAGGGCCCCAATGGCGATCCGTAGTTCGTCAGCAGTGAAGGGCGCCTCAAGCTCCGCTGCCGCCTCCGGCAAAAGCGCCGGGATGGGCAGATCATACAGTGCGCTCTGGGCCGCAATCGCAGTGACGACCCGCTCCGGGGTGTAGACTTTCTCAAAGTGTGCAGCCAATGCCTCCACTATCCGAGCTGGGTCCGTTTGGATATTTCCCTTTTCGTCCTTAACCTGTTGGATCCCCTTGACGCTTCCCCCTCTCTTGTCGAGCCAAGCCAACATTTTCCCTGCCTTATCCCCCATATCATATATTCGGTTTTGTGTATCAGTGATGTGACCTTGTGTAATGTGCCGCGCGTGGTCTGCATAGAGGCGCTGGGACAGCATGAGCACATGCAATGTGTCATCAGTGGGGTCTGCTTCGTGGGCAGCGGTTGTTTCGCGCAGTCGTAGCTCGAGCGCCGAGTGTTCAGCCGCCTGTTCTCGTCTATGCGATGTTATGGAGCTAATGGCTTGCCCCCTCAGGACGGTCTTATAGGCCTCCCATAGCACCTCAGCCGAGGCTGAGGTAGACTCATTCTCCGTGAAGTAATGTGTCGTGGCAGTCTGCAGTGCCTTCCTGACCTTAGGGACCCTAAGATATGAGGCGTGCATCGGAAAGATGCGGTGGCGTGTGCGTGTTTGTGAAGTAATGGTGAGAGTTAGTGGGGAGTGGTCCGAGATGCCCCTAGGGTGTATGAGCACCTCTTCGACGCGCTGTAACCCATCCCCCAGCGCCAGAAAGTGGTCAATGCGGGACAGACTATTATGGACGGTGGAGTGGAAGGTGTACTGTCGCAGTGTCGGGTGGACGTGTCGCCATATGTCTATCAGCCCCAGTGCCTCAAGGAACCGCTGAAATCTGGAGGGACCCCCGGGGAGGGCGGTTGCTGGGAACCTGTCGAGCTGTGGGTCAGCAGGTGCATTAAAGTCCCCGCCTAGCAGGGTGTCTCCCTCAGGGAGGGACAGAAAGAAATCGCCCAGGGCAGGCAGCATCACTGAGTGCAAGGACGGCGGGATGTACACTGATACTATAGTCAGGGGGCGCCCTTCCCAGTGACCAATCACTGCCGCAAAACAGCCCTGTGTATCAGTTTTCGTGCTAAGGGTGATAAAAGTAGAGGATTTTCTGAGCAGGATACCCGTGCCCCGGGACCCAGTAGAGAATTCGGAGTGGGCCAACATTGTATACCCTCGTCTGTCCAGGGCCTTAGTGGCATTACCCATTAGATGGGTCTCTTGAAGGAGTATGAGGTCAGGTTTATGACGCTTAACCTCGGACAGAACGAGGCCGCGCTTCACTCTATCACCCAGACCGCGCACATTCCAGGCCAGAAGCTTGAGGGAAGAGCCGCCCAGTCGCGTCCCTCCCGCCTGCATCACGTTAGGCTGTGCATCCACCACCATCGAGACTTAGAGACAAAAACCATCAGCACCAGGCCCCTCCTCCCAGCATCGTTCCAGTAAACAGCACAGTACATTCTGCATTTTGTGATCGATATCATGAATTTCCCGTAGAACCAAACAAATCCCCCCCCCCAACTCCCCCCACCCTGCCTCCCTGCCAAACGGACTCAAAACTGCCCGCCACCCCAACTTAGCAGAGCGCTTATCCCATGTCAAAAACAGAGTACTTGCACGTCAGGGGAGAGTGTCCCCCAGAGCAGGCGGTCCCTTTGCAGCCCTCGGGTCGTCCGGGCCAGCGTCCAAGAACGACTCAGTGAAGAATCAGAATGGGAGTAGAGTTCAGGAGCAACTCATTAGTCCCTTGTGGTCACTTCATTCGCCTCCAGCAGCTCCCAAGCGATCCTGTGACGGTGATCCATTCTCGCTGTTCATGGGTGGAGAACGTGAGCCCCGCCGGCTCTCTTCTCCCGACCTCTCCTCTCTTGACCTGTTGCGCCGACGGTTGGAGGTGCGGTCCACAGTGCGCCAGCCATCCAGCCATTCCCTGGCATTCTCCACTGAGTCGAAAAACCAGACCTTCTTGTCCGCCACCACTCTCAGCCGGGCCGGAAACAACATGGAGTACGGCAGTTCTTGGTCGCGAAGCGACTTTTTAACTTCGAGGAATGTCCTCCTCTTACGGGTGACTTCCGCCGTGTAGTCAGGAAAGAACGAAATCCGTGAATTCTGGATTTGGATGGGCGGTGCCACCCTGGCGGCTTGGAGGACCGCGTCGCGGTCTCTAAAGTTGAAGAGTCTCGCCAAGATGGGGCGCGGGGCGGCCCCCGGGGTAGGCGTCCCTCCCGGGACCCGGTGGGCCCGCTCCACTGTAAAGAAGTTGGACAGGCCCTTTGGGGCCAATTTAGTCTTTATAAGGTCTTCAACGTATAGGTCCACGGCCCCCTTCGTTTCAGACTCCGGAACCCCCAGGATACGGACGTTGTTGCGTCTGGAACGCCCCTCCTGGTCATCCAACTTACTTTTCAGAAGTTTATTGTCCGCCTGCAGCCTCTCCATTGCCACTTGTAGGTCGGAGACATCTTCTATTAAAGATTTAGTTACCACCTCCACCTGCTTCACTCTTTCGCTCATTTTCTGGAGGTCTGCTCTGATAAGGGTAACCTCCGCCGCGGTCGAGCCCACCGTGGCCTGTACCTGCTCCAGCGCCCGTAGTACATCGTCCAGCGTGGCTTTCTTAGCACCGTCGTTGTCAGCGCCCTTCCCCAGTGATTTGCGCTGCTCAGGCTGGGCGGATGACTGGTTATCGTAGGCATATTTCCCAAGCTTCGCCTGAGCAGCGGTCTGCCGCTGTCCCTTCCCCGCCATTACTGTCCAGTGAGACAAAGTCTATAACAGAGCGGGTCGGAGGACCGTAGCTGTCCGCGGGGGGGAAGGGAATGCAGGAGGGCCCAGAATGGGTGTGGGCCAGAGGTCGCTGGCGCTGTTAGAGGGCCGCCGGCCGCCGCTGAGCTGTGGCGGCCCCGGCTGGGTCAGGCAAAATGGCGACTGGTGCTGCACAGGTCCTCCGGCTTTTGTCGAGCGCAGCCAAGGGGCACAGCTGCCTAGCGCCACCGGGTACACAGCGTGAGGGATGGAGAGGGCGGCGGGGAGGATCGCCAGCCAAGAATGCCGGGCGATGGCGTCGTCGGCTACTTCCGGATGGTTGCGCCGAGGAGGGTGAACTTCCGCCCGGCCTCAGGATTTACTCGACACCGATGCTCGCCTCGTGTCACCAGGCCCGTCTTCCACAAGGGACGAAGATGAGGTTTCGCCCCGTTACCGGGGTCCAAGCGCTCCCAAATTTTCTGTGCCGGCGCTGTTCGGTCACCGCACCCAGGACACCCTCTTCGGACTGAGCAGTGCGCGGATAGGCATGCGGATTGATGCGGGAAGCCGCCTCGCTACGGGAGAGCCTCTCTAGGTTGCTGTCGCCATCATCGGCTGCTAGCCACGCCCCTCCCCGTATTCCCATTCTTGGGGATTGTGTTGAGAGGGGGTGGCGGGTATCTCAGCCATATGGTTTTTCCACCTTTATTTTGATAGAAGTAACATTTGCTTGATTTTCTCCTTCCATTTTCTTTCTGAAAATTGCATTAAAATTAACTATATTAGTAGAGTTAGGGTACTGTATACCAGAGAAGCCTAACTCAATCCATAACTATTACAGAGAAGTCTATCTCAATCTATAACTATTACAGAGGGATAGTATATAACTAACAGAATATTTTTTCAGAAATTAACTTAAAGTGTACAATATACTTCCATAATAACAATTTACCTTGGAGAAATCAGTTGAAGTTGTCAGTGTAATTTGTTCTCAAATGTACTTCTGGAAGCAGTAGTCAAAATGGCTGTGTTTCCCTCTCTTCTTTTATATATATTCTTGTACTTAACCAATGAAACGTCAGGAAATAATCGTAGAAAATGAGAGAAACTTTTTAATTGGTTGTAAATTCTAACATTTCATATGTGTTTTTGTCATGTAATTTACCTCAGGATATTTAGACAGGCCTGTAGCCTAAATGTCTCAATGGAATACCACCAAATTTGGGCAAATGGTAGGGACTGCTATGTAGTAGGGCCTATTCTATATTTGATGAAAGTGTCTCCAGTGTTTTTTTTGTAAATTGCTTTCCCACCTTTTTTTATCGAGCGCTTACGGGTGCGCGCTCCGTTACGCGCACGGGTAGCGTTACGGGAGTCCTCCATTTTGTGTTTTGGTACAATCGAGACACAAGATGGAGGGTAAACAATGTTCGGTATGGGTAGAAGGGGGCACGGTAGAGACTTCTTGACCCTCTAGGTTTTTTGAGGGGGGCTTAGGAGGCTCATAAACGTTAAAAAAAAAAAAAATTCTTTAATTTTCCACGGGGGAAGCGCCTGGTACGCGCACCGTTAAGCGTACCGGAAAGCGTACTTTGGTGAAAAATAGTGAAAAAAGTTAGAAAAAGATAAACGTTTTGAATGATCAGAGGTAGGGTAGCTCTGAAAAGAGCTTTTGGGTTTTGTGGTTGATTTAGGTACCTACAAGTAGGTTCCAATGCACATTCTTAAATTCAGGAGGAATATTCTATTCCCTTCATCTGAGAAGTGCACACCATCTCCTCTGTAGATGTCTTGCATGTTGTAACACAAGTTATTATTGTATATTGAACCCATTCCATAGTCTCTCATGTAAGCAGAAACAGATTTATTCACATGTTTCCGTGCTTTCTCAAATTGTGGACAAAATTGGTTGGACCAGTTCCATTTCTGTCTTTGGCATTTATTGGAATATACCAAGGCAGTTTGTGGAAAAAGTGTCATTAATTGATCAAAGGTGTCCTTTAAGAGCATTTCCAGACCAACCCCAGTCATAGTGCCTAAATCATTTCCACCACAGTGCACTATTAAGAGGTTAGGGTTTGGCAGATGCAAAAAGGTTTTCACCAATGGTATCAATTGGTGACATTTTAATCCTCTCTGGCCAATCCACTTGATTTCCACATTTTATAAATCAAGGTTGTGAAAATGTCTGCTATCTGCATACCTTTGAGCCCAGTGGATGTAGCTGTGTCCAAGGATCCAGACAGAAAACATGATGAGAGAAGGTTCTGATGCAGTCAGATGATGTGTGGGAATGAAATGGCAGTTGGAACAGTAGGAGTTTACAAAAAAATAATTGTGGAGTTTCACTGCTTTTGAATCAGAAGCAATGATTGGTGGATTCAGATAGTTGAAAACTTAAAGTTAGGGTGCATGGTTGTGTTGTGTTAAAGAAGCAATTTGAATGGTTAAAAAAAAGTCACTAAAAGCTAAAATACTCTGGATAGGCTGGTGTATTGAGAGGTCAAACATCCTTGCTGAGTTAATTTGCAACATTGTACAATAAACTTTTGAACCTGAGAGTTCAGTTAGGAGGGAGTTGCTATGGAAACAGATAGAAAGATCTGAGAGGGGGAAGGGTGTTGGTTTGAAAATAGTGAGGGAAAACTTTTGATTCGTTGAATTAAGGCATATGTGTACAAAGTTAGAGATTTTCTATGCCAGTCTTGGTTTCAGTGTATTGAGTGCACACTTTTTGCTCTGCTAAAGAGAAATTGGTGTGTGTGTCTGACACTGTTTTCAATCTCCCAAAGCTTTTGTAAAGGTAAGTAATTATTTATTTAATTTAGATAGAGACTTGTTTGCTCTATGGAGAATATTTAGAAGCAGATAGTTATGTTTTAGGAGTCAAATGGTATGCTAGTATATAAGTCCTGTGTTGTGTTTCTTATATGTTATTGAAAAATCGATTTTTGGGTGCAATTGATTGGTATTTGCATTTGGCCCTTTTTTATGATTGCCTTGTGCAGCTGATGCATCACTTTAAACATGGGTAATAAGTGACGCACTGGTGGCGCAAGACCTTCATAAATAAGGCTCTGACTTTGTTTGCTGTTGATTTGATTTTGGATTTTTGATAATGCTTGATATCAACATTTGAAAGATAAAGGATTTGTATTTGGGGAAACAGTGATGTTTCAAAAGTGATATTCTGTGCTTGTACATAGGTTGTGCGCAGTGTTTCTTACATGTTATTCAAAAATCGATTTTTGGGTGCAATTGATTGGTATTTGCATTTGGCCCTTTTTTATGATTGCCTTATGCAACTGGTGCATCACTTTATACATGGGAAATAAGTGACACTCTTGTGGCGCAAGACCTTCATAAATAAGGCCCTGACTTTGTTTGCTGATATTGAGTGGTTGTATATAGGTTCTGCGCAGTGTTTCTTACATGTTATTCAAAAATCGATTTTTGGGTGCAATTGATTGGTATTTGCATTTGGCCATTTTTTATGATTGCCTTGTGCAGCTGATGCATCACTTTAAACATGGGTAATAAGTGACGCACTGGTGGCGCAAGGCCTTTATAAATAAGGCCCTGACTTTGTTTGCTGATATTGAGTGGTTGTACATAGGTTCTGCGCAGTGTTTCTTACATGTTATTCAAAAATCGATTTTTGGGTGCAATTGATTGGTATTTGCATTTGGCCCTTTTTTTATGATTGCCTTATGCAACTGGTGCATCACTTTATACATGGGAAATAAGTGACACTGTTGTGGCGCAAGACCTTCATAAATAAGGCCCTGACTTTGTTTGCTGATATTGAGTGGTTGTACATAGGTTCTGCGCAGTGTTTCTTACATGTTATTCAAAAATCGATTTTTGGGTGCAATTGATTGGTATTTGCATTTGGCCCTTTTTTATGATTGCCTTGTGCAGCTGATGCATCACTTTAAACATGGGTAATAAGTGACGCACTGGTGGCGCAAGGCTTTCTTAAATAAGGCTCTGACTTTGTTTGCTGTTGATTTGTTTTTGGATTTTTGATAATGCTTGATATCAACATTTGAAAGATAAAGGATTTGTATTTGGGGAAACAGTGACGTTTCAAAAGTGATATTCTGTGCTTGTACATAGGTTGTGCGCAGTATTTTTTAAATGTTATTCAAAAATCGATTTTTGGGTGCAATTGATTGGTATTTGCATTTGGCCCTTTTTTATGATTGCCTTGTGCAACTG
Organism: Lissotriton vulgaris; assembly: GCF_964263255.1. Lineage (NCBI taxonomy): Eukaryota > Metazoa > Chordata > Amphibia > Caudata > Salamandridae > Lissotriton > Lissotriton vulgaris. Next base: position 462,657,030 of record NC_141698.1, on the reverse strand, counting down.
GTGCATCACTTTATACATGGGAAATAAGTGACACTCTTGTGGCGCAAGACCTTCATAAATAAGGCCCTGACTTTGTTTGCTGATATTGAGTGGTTGTACATAGGTTCTGCGCAGTGTTTCTTACATGTTATTAAAAAATCGATTTTTGGGTGCAATTGATTGGTATTTGCATTTGGCCCTTTTTTATGATTGCCTTGTGCAGCTGATGCATCACTTTAAACATGGGTAATAAGTGACGCACTGGTGGCGCAAGGCTTTCTTAAATAAGGCCCTTACTTTGTTTGCTGATATTGAGTGGTTGTACATAGGTTCTGCGCAGTGTTTTTTACATGTTATTCAAAAATCGATTTTTGGGTGCAATTGATTGGTATTTGCATTTGGCCCTTTTTTATGATTTCCTTATGCAACTGGTGCATCACTTTATACATGGGAAATAAGTGACACTCTTGTGGCGCAAGACCTTCATAAATAAGGCCCTGACTTTGTTTGCTGATATTGAGTGGTTGTACATAGGTTCTGCGCAGTGTTTCTTACATGTCATTCAAAAATCGATTTTTGGGTGCAATTGATTGGTATTTGCATTTGGCCCTTTTTTATGATTGCCTTGTGCAGCTGATGCATCACTTTAAACATGGGTAATAAGTGACGCACTGGTGGCGCAAGGCCTTTATAAATAAGGCCCTGACTTTGTTTGCTGATATTGAGTGGTTGTACATAGGTTCTGCGCAGTGTTTCTTACATGGTATTCAAAAATCGATTTTTGGGTGCAATTGATTGGTATTTGCATTTGGCCCTTTTTTATGATTGCCTTATGCAACTGGTGCATCACTTTATACATGGGAAATAAGTGACACTCTTGTGGCGCAAGACCTTCATAAATAAAGCCCTGACTTTGTTTGCTGATATTGAGTGGTTGTACATAGGTTCTGCGCAGTGTTTCTTACATGTTATTCAAAAATCGATTTTTGGGTGCAATTGATTGGTATTTGCATTTGGCCCTTTTTTATGATTGCCTTGTGCAGCTGATGCATCACTTTAAACATGGGTAATAAGTGACGCACTGGTGGCGCAAGACCTTCATAAATAAAGCCCTGACTTTGTTTGCTGATATTGAGTGGTTGTACATAGGTTCTGCGCAGTGTTTCTTACATGTTATTCAAAAATCGATTTTTGGGTGCAATTGATTGGTATTTGCATTTGGCCCTTTTTTATGATTGCCTTGTGCAGCTGATGCATCACTTTAAACATGGGTAATAAGTGACGCACTGGTGGCGCAAGGCTTTCATAAATAAGGCTCTGACTTTGTTTGCTGTTGATTTGATTTTGGATTTTTGATAATGCTTGATATCAACATTTGAAAGATAAAGGATTTGTATTTGGGGAAACAGTGACGTTTCAAAAGTGATATTCTGTGCTTGTACATAGGTTGTGCGCAGTATTTTTTAAATGTTATTCAAAAATCGATTTTTGGGTGCAATTGATTGGTATTTGCATTTGGCCCTTTTTTATGATTGCCTTATGCAACTGGTGCATCACTTTATACATGGGAAATAAGTGATACTCTTGTGGCGCAAGACCTTCATAAATAAGGCCCTGACTTTGTTTGCTGATATTGAGTGGTTGTACATAGGTTCTGCGCAGTGTTTCTTACATGTTATTCAAAAATCGATTTTTGGGTGCAATTGATTGGTATTTGCATTTGGCCCTTTTTTATGATTGCCTTGTGCAGCTGATGCATCACTTTAAACATGGGTAATAAGTGACGCACTGGTGGCGCAAGGCTTTCATAAATAAGGCTCTGACTTTGTTTGCTGTTGATTTGATTTTGGATTTTTGATAATGCTTGATATCAACATTTGAAAGATAAAGGATTTGTATTTGGGGAAACAGTGACGTTTCAAAAGTGATATTCTGTGCTTGTACATAGGTTGTGCGCAGTATTTTTTAAATGTTATTCAAAAATCGATTTTTGGGTGCAATTGATTGGTATTTGCATTTGGCCCTTATTTATGATTGCCTTGTGCAACTGGTGCATCATTTTATACATGGGAAATAAGTGACACTCTTGTGGTGCAAGACCTTCATAAATAAGGCCCTGACTTTGTTTGCTGATATTGAGTGGTTGTACATAGGTTCTGCGCAGTGTTTCTTACATGTTATTCAAAAATCGATTTTTGGGTGCAATTGATTGGTATTTGCATTTGGCCCTTTTTTATGATTGCCTTGTGCAGCTGATGCATCACTTTAAACATGGGTAATAAGTGACGCACTGGTGGCGCAAGGCTTTCTTAAATAAGGCCCTGACTTTGTTTGCTGATATTGAGTGGTTGTACATAGGTTCTGCGCAGTGTTTTTTACATGTTATTCAAAAATCGATTTTTGGGTGCAATTGATTGGTATTTGCATTTGGCCCTTTTTTATGATTTCCTTATGCAACTGGTGCATCACTTTATACATGGGAAATAAGTGACACTCTTGTGGCGCAAGACCTTCATAAATAAGGCCCTGACTTTGTTTGCTGATATTGAGTGGTTGTACATAGGTTCTGCGCAGTGTTTCTTACATGTCATTCAAAAATCGATTTTTGGGTGCAATTGATTGGTATTTGCATTTGGCCCTTTTTTATGATTGCCTTGTGCAGCTGATGCATCACTTTAAACATGGGTAATAAGTGACGCACTGGTGGCGCAAGGCCTTTATAAATAAGGCCCTGACTTTGTTTGCTGATATTGAGTGGTTGTACATAGGTTCTGCGCAGTGTTTCTTACATGGTATTCAAAAATCGATTTTTGGGTGCAATTGATTGGTATTTGCATTTGGCCCTTTTTTATGATTGCCTTATGCAACTGGTGCATCACTTTATACATGGGAAATAAGTGACACTCTTGTGGCGCAAGACCTTCATAAATAAAGCCCTGACTTTGTTTGCTGATATTGAGTGGTTGTACATAGGTTCTGCGCAGTGTTTCTTACATGTTATTCAAAAATCGATTTTTGGGTGCAATTGATTGGTATTTGCATTTGGCCCTTTTTATGATTGCCTTGTGCAGCTGATGCATCACTTTAAACATGGGTAATAAGTGACGCACTGGTGGCGCAAGACCTTCATAAATAAAGCCCTGACTTTGTTTGCTGATATTGAGTGGTTGTACATAGGTTCTGCGCAGTGTTTCTTACATGTTATTCAAAAATCGATTTTTGGGTGCAATTGATTGGTATTTGCATTTGGCCCTTTTTTATGATTGCCTTGTGCAGCTGATGCATCACTTTAAACATGGGTAATAAGTGACGCACTGGTGGCGCAAGGCTTTCATAAATAAGGCTCTGACTTTGTTTGCTGTTGATTTGATTTTGGATTTTTGATAATGCTTGATATCAACATTTGAAAGATAAAGGATTTGTATTTGGGGAAACAGTGACGTTTCAAAAGTGATATTCTGTGCTTGTACATAGGTTGTGCGCAGTATTTTTTAAATGTTATTCAAAAATCGATTTTTGGGTGCAATTGATTGGTATTTGCATTTGGCCCTTTTTTATGATTGCCTTATGCAACTGGTGCATCACTTTATACATGGGAAATAAGTGATACTCTTGTGGCGCAAGACCTTCATAAATAAGGCCCTGACTTTGTTTGCTGATATTGAGTGGTTGTACATAGGTTCTGCGCAGTGTTTCTTACATGTTATTCAAAAATCGATTTTTGGGTGCAATTGATTGGTATTTGCATTTGGCCCTTTTTTATGATTGCCTTGTGCAGCTGATGCATCACTTTAAACATGGGTAATAAGTGACGCACTGGTGGCGCAAGGCTTTCATAAATAAGGCTCTGACTTTGTTTGCTGTTGATTTGATTTTGGATTTTTGATAATGCTTGATATCAACATTTGAAAGATAAAGGATTTGTATTTGGGGAAACAGTGACGTTTCAAAAGTGATATTCTGTGCTTGTACATAGGTTGTGCGCAGTATTTTTTAAATGTTATTCAAAAATCGATTTTTGGGTGCAATTGATTGGTATTTGCATTTGGCCCTTATTTATGATTGCCTTGTGCAACTGGTGCATCATTTTATACATGGGAAATAAGTGACACTCTTGTGGTGCAAGACCTTCATAAATAAGGCCCTGACTTTGTTTGCTGATATTGAGTGGTTGTACATAGGTTCTGCGCAGTGTTTCTTACATGTTATTCAAAAATCGATTTTTGGGTGCAATTGATTGGTATTTGCATTTGGCCCTTTTTATGATTGCCTTGTGCAGCTGATGCATCACTTTAAACATGGGTAATAAGTGACGCACTGGTGGCGCAAGGCCTTTATAAATAAAGCCCTGAGTTGCTATTGTATAAACTTAAATATGTTGCAATTTATTGTTTATATTGTTTGCTTTTTAACATTACTTTGTTGTTTGCTAATAGTGGTCTTTCATGTGTTTTTTTAACAGAACAACAGATTAAAATCAACTTCTGAAAAGCAAGCAAAAATGCCTTCAAGGCAAAGAATTATCAAAAATACCATACGGAAAAGGAGAACATCAACAACAGAGTTTATGGAATCCTCTTCAACAACTACTTCAAAAAACACCAGAAAAGCTTCTGGTAAGCCAATTAAGTCTTTTCTTGGCAACATATGTCGTAGAAAAAAAAATGATATTGCTAATATGAATATACAGAAAAAGTCAACAAATCTAAAAAGGAAGGAGAGGTCCACAAAAAATGTCTCAATTGGAGCAGGAGAGAAGAGAATGGATAGCAATAGAAGGGTAAATCTTTTTAGGGACATTCGTAGGCGAATGTTTCGCAATAGGGTAGTTTTAAATTTGCTAAAAAATGATAAGAAAAGTAAACTGAGAGCTGCTTTTTACAAGAAAAAGAAAAGTGTAGAAAAGATTGTTGATCAGGCTTTTAAAGTTAAGAAAAAATTATTTATTTTAATAATCAATAGAATTAGGATACTTAATAAGGCCATTGATGTTTTCAAATCGAACAGTAGATGGAAAAGAAATATTAATCGGAGTAATTTTTGTGAAGTATTTTCTGGTGAATGGATGCATAGTTCAAGTTCTGAGCCTTTTTTCAATGAGGAGAGTTACTTTCAGGAAAATGATTTGGTGCATGCAGTTGACACCAGTGGTCGAGCATATGAGGTGAAAGATGGTTGTGTGATGGAAAAAGAGAAACTTGTATCTAGAGACGCAGAAGAGGTGTTAGCTGATGAAGTTTTAGGGAGACGTACTAAGGGTCCAGTGTACACATGGAAATGCAGTAGTATTTGTAGTGTGCGACAGGAATCAATCGATTTGCTTCGAAATGTCTTACGTACATATAGTAAGAAAAGTCTCAAACAAAAAATGAAGATCTTGCAAGAGTTAGATCCTTGCAGAGTGAGAGAAAGCACAGGTTTGCATGGGCATTCACTAGCTTGTCTTTCTAGAAAAGTTTGTCGGAGTGTTTTTCATCATTTTAGGATGTTAGCAGTGCATCATAATAACGTGAGGAAATTAGTGAGAAAGTTGTATTATGCAAAAAGTCCCGCACTTAAGCTTAAACAGTTAAACAGTGCTCTTTTGCATGGATCTGAAGTGGATGTGAAGACTATTTGTGAAGAAATTGAGTTTTGTTATTTTGGGAACAAAGAGGACAGTGTAGAAATAGATATAGTAATGGATGGTAATGCAGAAGATAATGGACAGATTTCAAGTATTGAAAAGTTTGATGAGGAAATTATCAAGTTTAAGGTGAAATCAAGTGAAAGGCCTAATTTAACTTGTGTGTGTTGTCGACGGACTCATTATAAGATTCAGACTAGGTTAGTTGATTTATATGCAAAAAGTGAATTGGAAAATAATAGTGAATGGAAGGATTTTGTAAGTTATTTGTTGGTGGAGAATTCTTTTGATTTGAGTTTGGATCAGCGTATTTGTAATTATTGTTTAAATAAATTAAATGAAAATAAAATGCCTGCTAGAGCAGTTTATAATAATCTTCAGTTGATAGATATTACTTCTGAATTGATGGATCTAAATACTTATGAATCTATTTTGATTCAATGTGTCCATCCTTTTCAGGCTATTGTACGCATGGAGCCTAAGACAGGGAAATTGCCTGCATCAGATTTACTGAGAGGATTAAAGGGAAGAGTTGTTTATTTGCCTCTAGATGTAAAGAAAAATATTGATACAATTGGTGTAGAAAGAGTAGAAGAAGATCCTTTAGTTATTCTAGTTAATGGGGTTCCAACAAAGAGTAAGAAAATCTGGCAAGATTTAGTGGATGTTAGAAAAGTCAAAAAGGCAACGTTGTATTTGGTCAAAAACAATGAGTACTACAAAGATGTAAGTGTTGGAGCAGAGGAAACAGCTATAGAAGAAGATAGTGATTCTTCAGTTGGTCAAATTGAAAAAGTTGATGCGTCTAGAACTGAAGAAATATATGAACATTATACTGTTCATCCTTTGCATTCCAAAGAAGTAATGGGAAATGCAATTGACTTGTTTCAAATGAAAGCAGCAAAAGGAAGTCCCATTAGTGTATGGGAAGAAAGTTTGGAAGCTCGTTGTTTTCCACAATTATTTCCAACAGGTTGTGGTGGACGATATGATGATCGACCAGTTCAAATTCCTGCAGCTGAATACCGGACTCTAAGATTATATGCTGAAGATCCAAGGTTTCGTCAATGCATTCCATATTTATTTCATCTACTGTTTGAAAGTGATTTGTTTGGGCTTTCTTATGCAGTTAATCATATATTAAAAAGTGGAGCTCATTTGCAAAATGTTTGTGCAAGGGACTTTATGGAGAAAGTTAATCTGCAAGACAGTATTTTGGAATCTCAGCTAATCAATCTCATGGCATGTCAACGTGGAACCAACGAGTATTGGTTTCGTCGTCATGGAGAATTGAAATGTATGCTAAGAAACTTAGGAACTCCTACATGGTTCCTCACTCTTAACTGTGCTGAGTATGCATGGGACGATTTACTTCAATTTCTACGAGAGGCAAATGAAAACATACCAAATATAGAATTGAAAACACCAGGAGAACTGTGTTCTTTAGATCCAGTGAATGTTTGCAGATATTTTAATCATAGATTTGAAGCTATGATGTCTTTTATTACCAACAAAAAAAATCCTCCCCTTGAAGAGGTTTTGGATTTCTTTTGGAGGAAGGAATATCAAGCGAGAGGTGCTCCTCATATACATATGTTGTTGTGGATTAAAGATGCACCCAAATTAGGATCAGATTCAGATGAAACAGTGATGAGTTTCATTGAAGAGTATTCAACATGTGCTGTTCCAAAATCTACTGAAGAAAACAATTTAAGGCAACAAGTTTTACGTTTTCAATCTCATCGTTGTGGAAAGTACTGTCGTCGAAAATTTAAAAACAAGGAAAAGTACTACACGAAATGTTGTTTTGCATTTCCTCGACCAGTGATTTCTAAGGGAAGAGTAAATAATTTGATGTCATCTCTACGACATACTGTGACGAGGAAATCTCCCAAAAATACATACAATTTGAAAAGAAATGAAGAATCTAAGTACATCAACGATTACAACCCAGTGATTTTGTCCATGTGGAATGCTAACATGGATATTCAGTTTGTTGCTGACAACTCTATTACTGTGGCTCGATATGTGACATCTTACATCACAAAAAAAGAAAAGACAGAACTGAAGGAAATGTGGGAGGACATTTCACATGAAAAGAGTCTAAGCAAGAAATTATACAGTTTCAGTCTGAAGATGTTGTCGCATCGAGAAATTGGAGCATATGAATGTTCTGATCGGTTATCCTCAGCAAGTCTCTATGCAAAATCAAGAACAATCATTTGGGTGAGTCTTGGTCTTGCTGCAACACGAAACCGAGTTTTGAAATCTGTACAAGAAATTGAATATTTGGCGGAGAAAGAACCAAACAGTACAGATATTTTGAAGACAAATATGTTGGATACATACTATCCAAATAGAAGTACTCACCTTGAGAACACTTGTTTGTATGAAGTTCTTCAAAACTACAGTTATAAGAGGAACATCACAGAAGATATCAATAATGGAAAATATGCACTCATTGGCTATGAAGAATGTCTAGTGAAGCAGAAAAAAGGCCATTTGATTAATCATCGAAAATTGAGTTGTGAAGTTCCAGACAAAAGAGAATTTTACTATTTAGCTCTTTTGCAACTCTTTAAGCCATGGCGTATGGAAAGGGGCGACCACTCGGTCCCCCCGAACGTATGGCAGAGTACCACGATCCCCCCGGGAAGCCATCTTGGGCGGGAGGCGAGTCTCGGCTGGTATGCCCGAAGCGGCGTAGCCGGGGCGCGCCTTTTCCCGCCCTAGAGTGGGTTGGCCTAGACACTGACGCGGCTGGCCACGCCCTAGGGGCAGGCAGGGGCGGGTTTACGCCCGCCCTGAAGACGGATAAAAGGAGAAGCAAGATCCGAAGGCATCCTCTTGTTCCTGTGCTCTGAAGCTGCACCTCCTCGCTGCACGTGAGCTCGAGACGGAACGAAGAGCCAATTTTGAGCGTTGTAATCTTTTTTGTTTGTTTTCCAGATACTCTGTTGGAGAATGCCGAAGAAGGCGGGAAAGCGCATGACTACTGACCAGATGCTGCGCGTTCTTATGAAAGAGATGACTGAGTTAAAGAGGCGAATGGATGAAAACGAGGAAGGGGGACCGAAACGTCCTTTGGCGGGAGCAGCCCCGGGAGGGAAAAACAAGAGGCCCAGGAGAGGGAGAGCTGTGGAAGACATCCCGGGCCCTAGTGCCCCGCTAGAGACACCCACCCCCGTGCCGGAGGGAGGGAATCCGATTCCCGTTGTGGTCACCCCCGTGTCCGGGGACGATATGCCGCCTGAGCTGGCAGCACAACTAGCAGCGTGGTTGGGTAAAGATAGTGAGGGCGCCACGGCTGTCGACGCGCAGGTGCTGATGAAGCAATTGCGTGAGTCACGGGAAGCAGCGAAGGTATCCACACCGGCTGCGGTAGTAGAGAAGCCACAGGGGACAGGTTCGGTCGCAGAGACGCCGTCCGGTTCAGGTAAGCGGCCATTGCCGATTGCAAGGGATGAGTCAGCACCTTCTCGGAGGGAAAGGGTGGGTCAGCATGTTCCCTTGGCTATCAAGGAGAAGATATGGGCGGGAGAATATGTAAACATTTTCTCGTTGCTTACTGATCACTATGAAATGGAGCATGTTAAGGGCCAGAAGGATCTCATGCATCCGAGTGTTTGGCGCGCAAAAATGGCCGCCTTTAAGGTGAACGAAAATATTGGCAATTGGGGCAAAGCGTGGGGGGTCTTTACATCGATCTTGGGGGAACGAAGGCCCGATCTGCTGCACGAATTGCCGATTTATCAGTCTCGAATCATGGGGTACTCGGTGTCACATGAGGGTAACCATTGGTTCTGCTATGATAATCTGTTTAGAAAGGCTAAAGAACATGATAAAAGCTTAACTTGGGATTGTTATGATTCTGTGTCTTGGGATAAAATGAAGGAGACTGGTATGTTGAAAGTGCCATTGGTGGGAAGTAACGTTGGCGAATCCTACCGCCAGTATGCGGGGACGCCCTTTCGATCAGGTACAGGTACCAACAATTACTCGAGGCCTGCCGGAAATACAGGAAAAAAGGGGGTTTGTTGGAACTTCAACAGGGGTAAATGTACCAGGCCCCAGGGATCGTGCAAATTTAGGCACGAATGTAGTGGGTGTGGGCAATCATCCCATCCTGAGTCCACGTGCAGAGCCAAAACGGGCGATAACGGGGGTAGAGGAGGCGCCAAACAGGTCTAATATAGTCCGAGGGGCGCCTTTACCTACCCCGATTGATACCTTGGCGATGATTCCTTGGCTCAGTGAATACCCGGATCGTATTTCTGCTGGGGTGTTGCGGAACGGGTTTTCTTATGGTTTCCGCATCCCAGTGGGGGACTTTCAAGGTGCAGCGAAATGTAAAAATCAGCTATCGGTCTTCCAGCATACGACCGTGGTACAGGATAAGATCAGGAAAGAGGTGACTCGAGGGCGAGTCGCCGGTCCGTTTAGTGTACCACCGGTTCCTAACTTTGTTTGTTCCCCTTTAGGTGTGGTCCCAAAGAAGGACCCGGGTGAGTTTCGGCTGATACACAATTTATCAGCCCCACGTGGTCTTTCCGTAAACGAAGCGATAGACCCGGAAGTGTGTTCGGTGCGGTACGCATCCTTCGATGAGGCCGTAGCCATTTTGAATCGCCTGGGGCCCGGGGCGCTGATGGCAAAATCTGATATCGAGTCAGCGTTCCGGTTGCTCCCGGTACATCCAGTCGATCAGCGTCTCCTAGGTTTCATGTTTCAGGGTCATTATTACATGGATAGGTGTATGCCGATGGGGTGCTCTATATCTTGTGCCTATTTCGAAAAATTCAGTACTTTTCTACAATGGGTCTTCACAAGGAAGACGGGTTTCCGAAATGTGATGCATTACCTTGATGATTTTTTGTTCCTGGGGGCAGCCGGGGATCCGGAATGTGGGCAGGCTTTGGCTCAATTTTGTGTTTTGATGAATCAGTTTGGCGTGCCATTGGCACCGGGTAAGACTGTGGGGCCTTCCACTTGCCTCGAGTTTCTGGGGATCGAGTTGGATTCCGAGGAAGGGTGTTTTCGTTTACCTGCCGAAAAAGTGTCAAAGTTCAGGACATCTCTGAAAATATGCTTAAATGTATCCAAGGTGAAGCTGCATCAGTTACAGCAGCTAGTTGGCCAGTTGAATTTTGCCCTGAGGGTTATACCAATGGCCCGCCCCTTTTCTCGTTCGATTGCTCAAGCCATGGTCGGCCTGAAGGAGGGCCATCATCGCACGAGGCTCTCGGCTGAGGTCCGCCAGGACATGCGCATTTGGTTGGCATTCCTGGCGGATTTCAATGGTCGAGTCGTCTGGAATAAACCAGCCGTGTCCTCTGATGAGCTGGGGCTGTGGACGGATTCGGCAGGGAGTATAGGTTTTGGTGCCATCTTCGGCACAAGATGGTCTGCACAAAAGTGGCCGACATGGTGGCATGACAGTGGGCTGACAAGTAACATTGCTTTCCTGGAACTTTTCCCCATTTTAGTAGCCCTGAGAACTTGGCCCGAAGGGTTCATGGATCACTCTGTGGTATTCTGGTCTGACAATATGACCGTGGTCGAGTGTATCAATAGCCAGGCAGCACGATGCAAGTGGATTTTGAGACTACTCAAAGAAATTGTTTTACTGTGTATGCAATTGAATGTGTTATTCAAGGCAAGACATGTCCCAGGGGTAATGAACCAGGCAGCTGATGCACTGTCTCGTTTTCGTATGCAGGCTTTCTGGGGTTTTCTTCCCACAGCGGACCCGGAGCCGGCACCCTTTCCCGAAGCTCTCTGGTCTCTCGGTGCCCCGAACTTCGTAACCTCGTGGGAGAGAGTTTAGCACCCAGGACGAGGAAGGCATATGAAGGGGCGTTCCGGTCCTATTTGGCCTTTTTGGGGACTGATAGAGAGGAGCTTTGGGGCCAGGAAGAGTGGGTGGTGAATTTTCTGATGTCCTTGCATCGGGTCGGGAAATCGGTGGCCACGGCTCAGAGGCATCGGGCTGCCATTTCCTTTGTTGCTAGGGCCCACGGGATCCTTGACCCGACAGCGTCTTTCGTTGTACAGAAAGCGCTACGAGGGTGGCAACGCCTTGAGGGTCGCAGAGTAGATGAAGGGCGCCCGATAGGTTTAGATAGGCTGGCCCAGTTGTTATCCAGACTCCCTGCTACGTGTTCATCTCAGTTTGAGACGGTGTTATTCCGAGCCGCTTTTACGCTGGCATTCCATGGGGCTATGCGGGTAAGCGAACTAGTGGCGAGGAACAAGCAGGATGTGACAGGAGGATTGTGCCTGGAGCACGTCCAGATCAGAGGGGAGACGATGACGGTCCCGTTTGTCAGGTCCAAAACCGATCAAAGTGGGATGGGTGACTGCGTAATCATACGCAGGATTCCCGGGTCCTCCATGTGCCCGGTAAGGTGTCTAGAAGATTATTTAACACGAAGGGTGGCATCATGGGGGGGGACCTTGTTGAGACACGCTGACGCCACCCCACTGACAAAGTTTCAGTTTCAGCGGGTGCTTGCGATGTCGATTGCCGTTGCGGGCTTGAACCCGGGCGAGTTTGGGACCCATTCCTTTCGGATAGGGGCTGCTACAGAAGCTACAGCCAGGGGTCTGGATGTGGAACAAGTTAAACGGGTGGGGCGTTGGTCCTCCAATTGTTATAAAAGGTATGTGCGGTTGCACATGTTGTGAAGCTGTAGCAATGTACTCACGCTTCTTGTTTTGTTTGGTTTTCAGTTGCGCAAGCCTACGAGGCGGGGCGGACTTTGCAGTCGACCCAACATCGGGCCAGCGGTCAGACATCACCGGCTGTGAAAAAGGAGGTGTGGGTCGTGGGCCACTCATTCGTGAGACGTGCCGCGGACGTATTCAAGGCAGGTGATATGATTCACGTAGCTGGGGAATACGGGTACAGTGTGTCCTTCTACGGAAGAGGCGGTCTCTGTATTGACCAGTTCCAATCAGTTTTCGAGGGTTTGCTAGGGCGGACGAGGTCACCGCCGTCTGTAGTCATAGTACATCTTGGGGGTAATGATTTGGTCACCACTGGTAGACGACTTCTTCTTGAGGCGATGCTTTCCACTGTAAGTTGGTTAGCGAGGAGAGTTCCAGGGTGCACAATTGCATGGTCCCATATGATCCCACGAAAAGTGTGGCGGGGGGCTATTTCGGTTCCTGCTTTAAATCATTCTGTGAGGAAGCTTAATAACAAAGTGAGTAGGTTGTTCCGTTCCAAGGCACTGCATTCTATTCCACATGGGTGTATTAATGATGATGGTATGTATTTGGGGGATGGAGTGCATTTGTCTCGGGTGGGGAATGAGTTACTCATAGGAGACTTCTTAGCATGGCTAAAAACGTTACACCATGACCTTTAGGTAGGAGTTTTGTGGGGGGTCCGGATAGCCGGTCAACTATCCGGCCTGTGGCGGTAAGGTCATGATCGGTGAGCACTAATTGGAAGATCCCTATGAGTGGGCGTCACCCAGCACGGATGGGAGCGCTCGGGGGAGGTGGCCATTGGCCCCTCAACGGGGAGGCGGTCCCTTCTAAGGATGGGTCGCCGAAAGAAAAGGAAAGGCGGTCAAGGCCCCTTCCTGGGTAGGAGGGGTTACAGCCCCCTCCTGGGGAATTTCCCGGGGCCAGGACGTCTGCGACGGCAGATGTGGTAAGTTGTGTGGGGTTTGGGGGGGGGTCTACGCTACCTTCTAGATACCTCACACGAGTCCTCGAACGACCTCTAAGTGGCGTCGAGTTTTATTGGGGCCCCCGTCAAGTCAAGGGAAATTGGTAATTGCACTTGAGGTACGCCTCTGGGCCGCTCCTCACAAGTGAGGGCGATATTTCTGGGTTAGGGATCTTGACACCGGTTACGACCTTGCCGTTGGCCCTTAAACGTTAGGATGTACAATTTCAAAATTTCAAGTAAATGTTTTGTAGGATGTTAGTTCGGCTAGGAGAACCTTTGTATTAGAGAATCTGTTAAGGATAGCCAAACATCGCAATGTGGTAATGAAATTGTACATAATATGAAACTGTTTATTTAATGTTTTAATTTTGTTTCATATTTTAATAAATACGGCCGGGAGGGTCACTCCCTCCCGTCTTCCAAAGACTTCAGAACTGTTTCCGGTTTCCCATCCTTGGGGATTGTGTTGAGAGGGGGTGGCGGGTATCTCAGCCATATGGAAAGGGGCGACCACTCGGTCCCCCCGAACGTATGGCAGAGTACCACGATCCCCCCGGGAAGCCATCTTGGGCGGGAGGCGAGTCTCGGCTGGTATGCCCGAAGCGGCGTAGCCGGGGCGCGCCTTTTCCCGCCCTAGAGTGGGTTGGCCTAGACACTGACGCGGCTGGCCACGCCCTAGGGGCAGGCAGGGGCGGGTTTACGCCCGCCCTGAAGACGGATAAAAGGAGAAGCAAGATCCGAAGGCATCCTCTTGTTCCTGTGCTCTGAAGCTGCACCTCCTCGCTGCACGTGAGCTCGAGACGGAACGAAGAGCCAATTTTGACCCACCCACCAGCCCCTGAGGACAGCAAGTGGTTTTTGAATAAAGTTGATGGATAACTCTGATTTTCGTTTACAGGTTGTGGTTTTATCGTGATGATTTTGATTATGTAATAAAGAATGGTCGATTTGTGTTACGTTTCGCAAAATAAAGAAATTCTGCTTTAGTGTTCATTGATAAGCATGCTTTAATAAAATTGTAGTTGCTACTGTCTTTTTTAGTTTAGTTATTTAGTTAGCATTGTCGTATTTATTTTGGTCGGGCGGTAAGGTCATGATCGGTGAGCACTAATTGGAAGATCCCTATGAGTGGGCGTCACCCAGCACGGATGGGAGCGCTCGGGGGAGGTGGCCATTGGCCCCTCAACGGGGAGGCAGTCCCTTCTAAGGATGGGTCGCCGAAAGAAAAGGAAAGGCGGTCAAGGCCCCTTCCTGGGTAGGAGGGGTTACAGCCCCCTCCTGGGGAATTTCCCGGGGCCAGGACGTCTGCGACGGCAGATGTGGTAAGTTGTGTGGGGTTTGGGGGGGGGTCTACGCTACCTTCTAGATACCTCACACGAGTCCTCGTACGACCTCTAAGTGGCGTCGAGTTTTATTGGGGCCCCCGTCAAGTCAAGGGAAATTGGTAATTGCACTTGAGGTACGCCTCTGGGCCGCTCCTCACAAGTGAGGGCGATATTTCTGGGTTAGGGATCTTGACACCGGTTACGACCTTGCCGTTGGCCCTTAAACGTTAGGATGTACAATTTCAAAATTTCAAGTAAATGTTTTGTAGGATGTTAGTTCGGCTAGGAGAACCTTTGTATTAGAGAATCTGTTAAGGATAGCCAAACATCACAATGTGGTAATGAAATTGTACATAATATGAAACTGTTTATTTAATGTTTTAATTTTGTTTCATATTTTAATAAATACGGCCGGGAGGGTCACTCCCTCCCGTCTTCCAAAGACTTCAGAACTGTTTCCGGTTTCCCATCCTTGGGGATTGTGTTGAGAGGGGGTGGCGGGTATCTCAGCCATACAGAAGAGGAACTACTTGGAGATTTTCTCTGTTATGAAGACTCTTTTAATGCAACTAAGGATACCATAGAATGTCCTATTTTTCTAAATTATCTGCAAATGTTGAATGAAGAAATGGAGCAAGAAACCACAATTGCTGAAGAGATAGCTAGAAACAGTTCTCAAGATAGTCAGAGTTCTACTTCATTGAGCCAGGATCCACTAGGAGGACCAATTATCCAAAATGAAGCTGCCACTGCCATGGATGAGGTGGAAAGAGCTATGGAACAAGCTCAAGAGGATGGAGTTAACTTAGAAGATTTGGTAAAGCAACTAAACATTGAGCAGAAAAAGATATATGATGAAGTCACAGAGCAGATTGAACATGGATTCAGACATGAGAAAAAAGAGTGCTCATGTATATCATTTGACCCTGTCCGACTGTACGTAAGTGGAGAAGCGGGGACAGGAAAAAGTTTTCTAATTAAAGCCATTGCAAGTTATCTGCAGAAAAGGACTGATTCACCACTGTCTTGTGTTGTAACTGCTCCAACTGGTCTGGCAGCACATAACATTAAAGGGATTACTCTACATCGTTTATTGATGCTGCCAGTTGAACATGATAATAAATTGCATTACAACAAGTTATCTGGAGATGCGTGTTCTGAAGTTTCAAGAGTCTTGAAGAAAATGAAACTTCTTATCATTGATGAAGTAAGCATGGTCTCAAATCTAATGCTTACTTTTGTGCATTTGAGAATGCAAGAAATTCTTAAAACAGAGTATGATGTGTTATTTGGAGGAAAACACATTATTGTTTTTGGAGATCTATTGCAGTTGACTCCAGTAAAAGGACAACCAGTGTTTAAAATGCTCACACATGAAGATACCAGGAAGTCCCTTGAAAGCATTGGAAATGTTAATATATGGCTAAATTTTAAATATGCTGAACTGCTTCAAAATATGCGACAGGCCAAGGATGAAGATTATAAAAATATTCTACAAGATGTAAGAATTGGAAAAGTGACTGAGCTTGGGAAAAAAGCTTTGCATAGTCGATTAATTTCAAATTTGTATCCAAATGAAAACAGTCTTCCAGAGAATATTTTTAAAAAAATGACTGAGAAGAAATCTGGGATATGTTTGATGCCAACTCTGCAAGAATGTTCCATCTTCAACAACAAAATGTTAGAGTTAGAAAATGAAGAGATTGTGAAACTGGAAGCAATAGATAAAATAGAGCATATGGGTGCAACAATCGTTTTGTCTGAAAATTTGAAAACTAAATTGGATTCATTGGAGAAAAGTATTTCAAAAACAGCTGGTTTTGAAAAGACTCTGAATGTGTGTTTAAATTGTCGTATCATTTTGAGAAGGAATTTAAATGTTGAAAGAGGTCTGGTAAATGGAGCAATGGGTTATGTTGTTGATTTTGTGAATTACAGAAATAGAGATGGAATTGAATTTTTAAAAATAAAATTTGATGGCATTGAACAAGTACAACAAATAAGTCGTGGTTCTGCTAGATTTTTACTTGTAAAAGACTTATATGTTCGCCGAAAACAGTTTCCTGTTTGTTTGGCGTATGCGGTGACAATTCATAAATCTCAAGGTTTAAGTGTAGATGGTGCTTTGGTGAACATTGGAAGATCTGTGTTTAAAGAGGGTATGGCATATGTGGCATTATCACGAGTCAGAACTTTATCAGGATTGTACTTGATTGCGTGTGATGAGACAAAGATTTCTGCAGATCTAGATTGTGTTAAAGAATACAATAGGTTAAGAAGAGAGTATGCTCCACATTTGCCTCAATATCCTCTGTTTGAAAAACGTGTGGTAGGCCGAAAAAGAAGAAATGAGGATAATTGTAGTGAGGTAGTTGCAAAAAGACAAAAAGTAGAGAAAACTGTAATTGAAAACAGGAAGAAAAAGAATTGTGGAGAAAATGTTGTTGGATTTCAGTTTGAAAATAGTTCTGGTGTCAACTGCTATGCTAATGTAGTGATTGATGTTGTTTTTTTTCTTAAAAGTTTACAAGAACAGATTGTTGAAAATCGGGATCAAAGATTGTGTGGTTTATTGAATTCTGTGTTTGAGAAATGTAGCAGTGTTACAGCACAAATAGAAAGTGTAACATAAATTCGAAATATTTTAGATATGTGTTCTGTTCAAGATACATTTTCACAGAACATTCAGCAGGATTGTCAGGAATTTTTATTGTATATGTTTGGTGTTTTGGAAGATGAAGGTGTAGATGTAGATAATCTTTTCAGCCTTTCTTATCAATGGCAGCATGACTACCACAATTGTAGTTTATCAAGTACTACTAGAATAGATATATATTTGACTTTACCTGACTGTAAATCAGTGTCTTTTAAAAATCTAGTTAAAGCAGCAGATCATATTATGGTGTGTACCCAATGTAACTGTACAATGCTGTCCACATTATTTATACAAAGTTATGGACAGTATATCATTTTAGTTTTCCAACGATGTAGACCTGATGGAACTAAATTGACAACTTCTATCAAAAATGTTGTAGCTTCTCAGTTATCAATTTCAGGAAGAACCTTTACAACTGAAGCAATTATTTATCATGATGGATCTTCGACAACCTCAGGACATTATACATGCTACTTAAAATCTGAAAATGGATGGAGTTACTGCAATGATTCTCATTTAACTTATAAACAACGTTTGCCTTATGACTCTACAAATTCTTATCTAGTGTTTTTAAAACCAAAGTTTTAGTAAAGGGAATTGGCCTTTGAAGACGGGAATAGATAATAAAAGTTAGTTAGTTAGTTAGTTAATCTAATATTTTAAATTATTTATCTCATGTAGATACTTTAAGTGGATCTCAAAGTAAAAAATACTGATATATCTGACACAAATTGGCCGTGAGGAAAGTGTAAGGTATGATGTTCTTAGATCTTTTTTCATAGGAAGTCGATGAAATGGAAGTTATAGAGCACAGCAGACTTTTTTTCCACCAAAAGGACCTTCACTATCTTCTATTTGGCCTCACGGAAAAGTAAGTGAATCAAAGATTAGTGTACATATATGAAAATGTTAGTTTCTATTTTTCAATATGTGTTTTAAAGGTTACTTTACAGTGAGAGGAGGTCTGTCATTGTGTCACAAGGATGGTGTCATCAGTGATGTCATGAGTGATGTCACTGACCATGTCATGAGTGATGTAATATGTGATGTCATCAGCAGTGCATTGCACGCGCAAGTTATAGTGAGTCCGACTAACTATAACGTGGGAATTTCAATGGTTTTATATCAGTAAAATTTCCAGCTAACTATAACTGGTGTGAAACCTCTGGTTTTTTCAGTGAATATATATATATATATATATATATATATATATATATATATATATATATATATATATATATATATTAGCCCTGGGCGTAGTGGGCGTAGTGGGGCTTCGCGGAGCTACGCGAAGTGGGCGAGAAACTACGCCCACCTCCGCACTCCGCGTAGCCCCACTACACAAACACCACTGGCCGCCAGCCCCGCCACCCACCTCCCTCCCGCCCTCCCTAAATACTTTCAATGAAACGAGTAAAATAATTAAAACGCACTTACCTCGCCCGCCGCTGCCCGCCGCGTCCCCGGGGCTCGCTATCTGCAGTCTTCCGTCGTGTTTACTAATGCGCATGCGCGGCCGCCCGCGCATGTGCATTTCTCACGAGAAAATGCGCATGCGCGGCCGCCCGCGCATGCGCATTAGTGAACAAGACGGAAGAATGCAGATAGCGAGCCCCGGGGACGCGGCGGGCAGCGGCGGGCAAGGTAAGTGCGTTTTAATTATTTTACTTGTTTCATTGAAAGTATTTAGGGAGGTCGGGAGGGAGGCGGGTGGCGGCCAGCTATGCTCCGTCTGCGGAGCGTGCGTAGTGCCACCAGGCTCCGCCCGCTCCGCAAAATGCGGAGTAGGCGGCACTACGCACACTCCGTGCACGGAGCGTAGCTGGCCGCCGACCCCTAATATATATATATATATATATATATATATATATACATATATATATTCACTGAAAAAACCATAGGTTATAGACCATATATAGTTAGGGATTCGCATTTACAAAACCTTAATTTACTCGCACAAAACCATAGAAATTCGCATATATAGTTAGTTGCAATAACTATATATCGCGCACCCGCAATCCACTGCTGATGATGTCACATATTACATCATTCATGACATGGTCAGTGACATCACTGATGACATCACTGATGACATCTCAAATGACATCACTGATGACATCACTGATGACATCAACCAGTGACTGTGTGTTTCTGTAAAGTTTAAATATGTTTTACATATTGAAGAATGAGTGGATGTATAAGTGTCTGGATGAAGGATTTAGTAGGTGCATGACTGACTGTATGAGAGAGTGATCAAATGTGTCTCACTGAGTGCATGGGTTAGTGACTAAACTGTCTTAATTTGTGCATCATTATGTCTGTTGTTCTGTAAACTGCTGCATGTGTTAATCAGTAGCTATATGAGTAACTAAATGGGTTATTGATTGGTTGCCCAAGTATTTGTATGGGAGACTGAGTGTGTATGTGGGTGGCTGGGAGGTGTATGACTCTGTGCATAGATGTGTGAGGAGTTGATTCACTAGATGTATGGGTTCAAACGTGCATGTGGAAACAGCTGTATGGGCAGTTGACTGTGTGCATGAGTGTATTGGTGAGTGAATGGATATCTCAGTGCTACATGTCAAAGTAAGTACATATGTAAAACACAGTACATGTGAGAGTTGACATATATAAATAACTGTGCATAAGAGCCAGTGAATGTGAGAGTGGCTGTATGAATCATTGTGAACTTGTATCAGGGATTGTATAAGAGAGTAAATATGTGTTAGAATATGTTTGAATTAGTAAGGTGTGTATAACTGTATAGTTGAGGAAATGGAGGAGTGATTGATTCTTTTCATGACTGACTAGATGTATGAGTAACTCCATGGATGAGTGACAATCTGTGAGTGTCTGTTTACACTGATTGTATCTAAGGTTATATTAGAGTCTGAAGAGGTTCATTGTATTATCACATGAATTATATTATCAGTGATGTGATCAGTAATGTCAAATGAGATGTCATCAGTGATGTCATCAGTGATGTCATTTGAGATGTCATCAGTGATGTCATCAGTGATGTCATTTGAGATGTCATCAGTGATGTCATTTGAGATGTCATCAGTGATGTCATCAGTGATGTCACTGGCCATGTCATGAATGATGTAATATGTGACATCATCAGCAGTGCATTGCGGGTGCGCGATATATAGTTATTGCAACTAACTATGTATGCGAATTTCTATGGTTTTGTGCGAGTAAATTAAGGTTTTGTAAATGCGAATCCCTAACTATATATGGTCTATAACCTATGGTTTTTTCAGTGAATATATATATGTAATCTTAGCGCACTTCTGGAGTATAAGTATTACCGCTCCTCACAGAATCTAGCTTGACTGTCTACTCACCTGTACTGAGTACCGACATTAACAATAGTCTGTGTCGGTTTTTGTCTCCACAGCATGGGAAATTCCCATTCTTCTAAATACTGAATCCCACACAAGTTGTGTGAAGCTCATGTCATAATTTTGTTTGTCTGTATATACGTTTTTTTGTCCTGACGAAAGCTCCATAGACCCGACCGGGCCGAGCGAGCTGAAACATGTCGACACGTACCTAAAAAGATATGGTGATCAAGTAACCCGACCACCTTGTATCACAACTCCTTTTTAACCATAGTGCCTAAACTATCCAGAATAAACAACCCCTTTTTTTGTTTAGACACTACTTTTAGTCTATTCCTTCACGTACATAATTTTGATCTCTGGACACTTCTACTATTACCAGAGGTAGCCTCAGGTGAGGCAGGCACCCAGCACGTCAATCGATCACCCGATGAATACGCCATGACTCCTGATGGGGCGGAAAAAAGATACACCGCAAACGACAATACCAGGATGTCTATGAGGGTTTTCGAATACAAACCAATGGTTTTGTAGAAACTAGTGTCCATTCTATATTTGATTCATGAACATTTACTCTGGGGAAATGAATGGACTTCTAATCCTCTTCCCTCCTTTTTTGATATAAGCCTTTAAGCAGCGGACAGCTGCGGGAATGATCCACACCCTTGCAGAATTACCTTTTTTTGCTTTTTAGGGTGTCTTTTTGTTTAATTTTGTAACACAGACAGACGAAACATGGAGAACAATACCGGTGAGCTTTTCAGGAAGTGACATAGATGAAATCTTAGCAGGACAATCACTATTACAGAACCAGGAGTTCATACAGGCAATTGCTCAAACAAATGATTGGGACACTCTGACCAACAAAAAGAGAGAGAACAGATTCGAACCTCGATACATGGCATAATAATGACTGAATACCTCAGATCAAAATCAGCCCCGAGAGGCCTATGGGTTACTAATGCTCCTAGGATTTTCTTACATGACCTTGTATTCAGACGCGATTGGTCGTCTATTTCGTGGAAGTGCACCTTGGACTACCTAGTCCTTATAGTAAAGACAGCAAAGAGACTTTCGGATGCATTATTGGTGGAGATACAGGAATGTGAAAATGAACTCAAAAAAAGTATCAATCCCCAAGTATACAAAAAACGCATAGATGAAATAACAAAAGAGATGGATGAAATGGAAGAATATGTAACGCAAAACAAACTCCCGAAGCTAACCAAGGAACTGAAGAAATTCAGCCAAGAAAAAATGCACCCATACTCAAAAGATGACTATACAACAACCACCAATGGATCGGATACAGACTCCATAGGGGTGACATCGTATGAGGGTTCAGAAGGCAGCTCCGAAGAGTCCACACCGAGGAGGGGCCGCAATAACTTTAGATTCCAACGCCCACGACGAGGAAACAGATGGCCAAGACCACCTTTTTTCCATGGAAATCCAATGCCATATTATCCACCCTACATGCCTCCTTATGCGGGATGGATGAATCCTTACCACCCTGGCATGAACCAACAACAACCAATGGATAACCACCAAATGTCGCACACCGCAAACCAACATCAGTCACTGCCTTTTTTAGGAAGAGGCCAAAATCAGTCCCGGGGCAGAAAGAAAAACCTCAGATGGCAAGATCAACAACCAAGCGTGCAAACGAGGAGCATGGCCGCAGCACAACCAGGAACGAGCAAGAAGACCCGTTAATAGTGAACCTAACCGACATTGTCCTGACCGAGGATCAAATGATTGTCCTCAACAAAGGACTCAGCTTTGTGCCCACACCAACAACAGACCGATTCAAACTTAAGTGCGAAGTTTCTGAATTCTGCAGAACCCTTAAACTAAAAGCCTTTTTCAATGAATCCGTGAATCAGACCATGGAAGGCGACACTACCCCAAGAAGGAAGTCCAAATTCTGTCCTCCAACCAGTGCAGTACCCATTGAAATACAAGCCTTTGAGCAGGCAGTCATGAAGGGGATTGACAAAATGAACAACAAAAAGAAAATCTATCAAAATATGAGCAACAAAGAGAAACAAGCCTTGAATGAACTAAGAGACAATGAAAACATCATAATAAAACCCGCAGACAAGGGTGGTGGTGTGGTCATCCTGACAAAAGAAGGATACAACCAACAATGTCTGGCCTTACTATCAGATGAGAAGTTCTATAAAAAATTGGACACTGATCCCACTGAGAGACTTACCAACACCATTGCCATCATGATACATGAGGCAGAGACAAATAGTTGGATGTCCAAAAAAGAGGCAGATTTCTTGACACCAAAAGGACCAAAAATACCTTTTTTCTATTCCCTGCCCAAAACACACAAGAGCAGGTCCCCACCACCGGGACGCCCGATAGTATCGGGTATTGGATCTCTGCTGGAACCCCTATCTAAGTTCGCAGATGAGTATTTGAAACCTCTAGTCCAGAACACCCCCACCTACTTAAAAGATACCAGAGACCTCTTGACCCAGATTACAGATCGAGAATTCAACCCAGACACAATGCTAATGGTGGGTTTGGATGTGGAATCCCTCTACACCAGCTTACCCCAAGAGGATACCTTAAAGATGCTAGAAGATCTACTCTTTTTGGAAGACTGGACACATAAAACCCCTCGACACTTCATTCTCGAATGCTGTAGATTGGCCCTACAAGAAAATTACTTTGAATACAACGGCCAATTCTTCCTGCAATGCCATGGTACATCCATGGGCAGCGCTTTCGTGCCGTCAGTAGCGGGACTCTATGTGAGCCGTCTCGAACAAGAATGTGTGCTCCACAACACCAACCCATACGTTTCCAGTATATTATACTGGAAACGTTACATCGATGATGTTTTGCTCATTTGGGACACCAGACTAGATCTCACTACCTTCATAGAATGGCTCAATGGTAGAGACCAGTGGTTGAAATTCACTTTCATAGCGAATAACCAAAAAATTGATTTCCTGGACATCACAATTTTTGCAGAGAATGGCAAACTGGAAACTAAAACGTTCACTAAACCTACAGCAAAAAATAGCCTGCTCTCCTACAACAGCTATCATCCACGCCCACTGCGAGACAAACCTTCCTTACAGTCAATTTTTGAGGCACAAATGCAACTGCAGTAAGAAGGAGGATTATACACTGCAAGCACAAGAACTGAGTCGAAAGTTACGAAATAGAGACTACACCCCAGCAGTAATCTCCAAATGCAAGAAACGTGCTAAACATCAGCCACGAGAATGCCTCCTACAGAACACAAACAAAGAACCAATAAAAGATCTTGTTACCTGCGTCACCACCTTCTGCCCGGCAACCTATGATGTACAGAAACTCATAAGGAAAAACTGGCAAATACTAACTTCAGGCAAATTCAACTGGCCCAAACCCAGATTTGCGAACAGAAGGACAAAGAACATCAAAGACGTCCTTGTACACACTAGGCCAAGGAATAAACCCCTCATATCTACCATCAGGGATTCAAACATGACCCCAGTCACTGGCCACTACCCATGTGGCACATGTGGAGTCTGTAAGTTCACTAACACCACCAAGACACTGCAATTAACAGACACCATATTGTGGACACAAAGAAGCCACACTAACTGTAATTCAACGCATGTAATTTACCTCATCACCTGCCCCTGCCAACGCCAATACGTATTTACAACAAGGGGTGGTGAGGGACAGAGTCTCTGAATTAAGCAGAAAGCTCTCACCCAGTCAAAAGATCAGGGCTAGATCCAACACCGTTTTTTAGCTCACTGCACCATCCCAGTTTCAGAACCTGGCTGTATGCAAATTAGTCTGTTCCTGTCCCAGTGCATGATGGGAACAGGGCAAACCAAACTACAAAAGCCAATTCTTACACTGGGAAGGAAACAAGCTCCCGGGGACCGGTTTCTGGCATTACAGCCGTCTTCGGCCCGGTTTGCTTGAATCCTGATGGTGCAATGAGCAAGGGTCTCACATCTGAGAATACCCTTCCACGCTTAGGGTGGACAAAAATATTTACAACAAGGGGTGGTGAGGGACAGAGTCTCTGAATTAAGCAGAAAGCTCTCACCCAGTCAAAAGATCAGGGCTAGATCCAACACCGTTTTTTAGCTCACTGCACCATCCCAGTTTCAGAACCTGGCTGTATGCAAATTAGTCTGTTCCTGTCCCAGTGCATGATGGGAACAGGGCAAACCAAACTACAAAAGCCAATTCTTACACTGGGAAGGAAACAAGCTCCCGGGGACCGGTTTCTGGCATTACAGCCGTCTTCGGCCCGGTTTGCTTGAATCCTGATGGTGCAATGAGCAAGGGTCTCACATCTGAGAATACCCTTCCACGCTTAGGGTGGACAAAAATATTTACAACAAGGGGTGGTGAGGGACAGAGTCTCTGAATTAAGCAGAAAGCTCTCACCCAGTCAAAAGATCAGGGCTAGATCCAACACCGTTTTTTAGCTCACTGCACCATCCCAGTTTCAGAACCTGGCTGTATGCAAATTAGTCTGTTCCTGTCCCAGTGCATGATGGGAACAGGGCAAACCAAACTACAAAAGCCAATTCTTACACTGGGAAGGAAACAAGCTCCCGGGGACCGGTTTCTGGCATTACAGCCGTCTTCGGCCCGGTTTGCTTGAATCCTGATGGTGCAATGAGCAAGGGTCTCACATCTGAGAATACCCTTCCACGCTTAGGGTGGACAAAAATATTTACAACAAGGGGTGGTGAGGGACAGAGTCTCTGAATTAAGCAGAAAGCTCTCACCCAGTCAAAAGATCAGGGCTAGATCCAACACCGTTTTTTAGCTCACTGCACCATCCCAGTTTCAGAACCTGGCTGTATGCAAATTAGTCTGTTCCTGTCCCAGTGCATGATGGGAACAGGGCAAACCAAACTACAACGCCAATACGTAGGCATGACTTGTCGCAAAGTAAAACTCCGCATAGGAGAACATAGGAGCAACATCAGACTCAAGAAAAACAACACCAAACTATGTATTCACTTTGTTGAAGCAGGCCATACCTGCAATGAGCTGAGATGGACAGTAATTGAAATGCTCCAATTCAAAAATCAGAACGCAGAACAAACTCTCTTCGAAAAGGAGTAAAGATGGGTAGACCGCCTCAAAACAGACACCCTGGGGATGAACGATCATATTCCTTGGCACCAGTTCTACTGAAACAACATTGCCCTGAACATCCTCCATTTTACTAGTACTCTTCCCAAAACATAGAGTTGTCCCTTCTTTGTTTTCAAGACCAGTATAAAAGACTGAACTCTATAGCCCCGCCCATAGCCAGGGGAAGAGTCAGCACAAGGGACACCTAGCTGTACCTCATGGGTAAGAATGGTAGCACACCGCTCTCCAGCCAAACGGGTAAGACAAATCAATGTACTAATCAATGGGCCTACCTTTATTTTGACAGTAAATTACCACATGCGACTCTGGTTCCCCTGTTGAAGTACTCACCTTGCGAAAAACAGGTATTTAAAATTTTTTTAAGAGGGTTATATAAGTCACTGCTCACGTCTCCCTTATACAATCCAATCTGACTCATCAAATAACTACCAGCACTGACCATGCACTAGTTCCCATTATAGCAGATAATTGCGGGGCACCTAGACTCTAGAATCCCCTTTGATAACAGACCTGGGATCAGCACGGTTGCCACGTCGAGCTAATGTGCATGTGATACACTTGTATATTTTGTGTAACAATTTTCTGCCTTGGCTATCCCGACCTCGGTTTCGCCAATATTGCACTTCCTAAGACCTCAATTGTTCTCCTTTTTCCTTCAACTCACTGTGTAAACTGCCACAATCTTGGCGCACTTCTGGAGTATAAGTAATAGCGCTCGGCACAGAATCTAGCCTGACTCTCTACTCACCTGTTCTGAGTACCGACATTAACAATAGTCTGTGTCGGTTTTTGTCTCCACAGCATGGGAAATTCCCATTCTTCTAAATACTGAATCCCACACAAGTTGTGTGAAGCTCATGTCATAATTTTGTTTGTCTGTATATACGTTTTTTTGTCCTGACGAAAGCTCCATAGACCCGACCGGGCCGAGCGAGCTGAAACATGTCGACACGTACCTAAAAAGATATGGTGATCCAGTAACCCGACCACCTTGTATCACAACTCCTTTTTAACCATAGTGCCTAAACTATCCAGAATAAACAACCCTTTTTTTGTTTAGACACTACTTTTAGTCTATTCCTTCACGTACATAATTTTGATCTCTGGACACTTCTACTATTACCAGAGGTAGCCTCAGGTGAGGCAGGCACCCAGCACGTCAATCGATCACCCGATGAATACGCCATGACTCCTGATGGGGCAGAAAAAAGATACACCGCAAACGACAATACCAGGATGTCTATGATTGTTTTCGAATACAAACCAATGGTTTTGTAGAAACTAGTGTCCATTCTATTTTTGATTCATGAAGAAAAGGTCCAGGATATAGTCAAAATCTCTCCACCAACCAGCGGTCGGACCAGAACCATTTTCGGCAGTCCAAAAATGTTCCGTTAAATGACAACAGAAGAAATAGGCAACAAGAACAATCAGTCAAAAGAGGGGACGCTTTCGTGAATGGGGCCCATGCCCTAGCAGGCAAGCGTTCGAGTTCCAAGGTGTCCCAGAGCCATTTTAGTGGACCAGGCCCAAATCCAAAGAGCTGGCCGCCATTTTGAGAGTCTTGTTGCAGCCTGCTATCGCTGCACCACAAGAATAGCCGCAATTCAGCTAGATGGCGGGTGAGTCACTGTACTGCAAAAGCGGGCGGAACTCAGCTGAAAGGCGAGTGAAACGCTAAGAGGCACCCCACTGCAGATGAGGTGCCTCCACCTGGGGAGGAGGGAGAGGCCCGTTTGCGCTGCCTCCCCCCGCCCCGGGCACCCCACGCCGCAGCATTGTAGGATGGCCACACCAGTGAAACTTGCTGGACACCACCTCGGTGCCATCCGGATCTCGGCGCGTTCCAGTCACTGTACCGCAAGAGCGGGAGAAACTCAGCTGGACACGCCGTCTTTCGGCGCAGCATTGTAGGGTGGCCACACCAGTGCGGCAACTTGCTGGACACCACCTCGGTGCCATCCGGATCTCGTCGCGTTGTGCTGCCTTCGGCGTACTGTAGCAGCAAGAGTGACCGCAACTCAGCTGGACACGCCGTCTTTCGGCGCAGCATTGTAGGATGGCCACACCAGTGCGGCAACTTGCTGGACACCACCTCGGTGCCATCCGGATCTCGGCGCGTTCGAGTCACTGTACCGCAAGAACGGGAGAAACTCAGCTGGACACACCGTCTTTCGGCGCAGCATTGTAGGATGGCCACACCAGTGCGGCAACTTGCTGGACACCACCTCGGTGCCATCCGGATCTCAGCGCATTGTGCTGCCTTCGGCCTACTGTAGCAGCAAGTGCGGGCGCAACTCGGCTGGACGGCGTGTGAAACGCTAAGGGGCGCCGCACTGCAGAGGAGGTGCCTCCACCTGGGGAGGCGGAAGAGGGCCGTTCGCGCCGCCTCCCCCCGGGCACCCCACGCCGTCTTTCGGCGCAGCATTGTAGGATGGCCACACCAGTGCAACTTGCTGGACACCACCTCGGTGCCATCCGGATCTCGGCGCGTTGTGCTGCCTTTGGCCTATTCGCACATCGGTCCGCTACTGACGCCGCCTCATGGGCCAACGGGTTTTGTATGCTTTTTATAGCCCAAAGCCGCATAACAGGTCATGTACCTTGTTTATAAAACTTTTCATTGGTTCATTTTACTTTTGGTTTCCTAATGATGGAAGGCTTGATCATATGACCTAAATATAACACTTTTCATTGGATTAAAACATTTTTTTTTCCCAAACGATGAAAGACTCACCTTTTTTTTCTCACTCGGCAATCAAAAAAGGTTCCGTTAGATGACAACAGAGGGGACAGGCAACAAGAACCATCACTCAAAAAAGGGGAGGGCAAGTTCTTTCCTACCAGGTCACGTTGGGGCTCCACCGGAACTCATCGAATTGATAGTCTACAGTGTTTCTGGATGTTTCAGACTGAAGCTGGCGTCAGCATGAGAGCACCACCATCTCGTAGCTCCGTCGTGGCCATTCCGCAAGCAATAATGGCAGCCGCTCCCCACCGGAAGCCTGCGGGAGTCGGGGGCCCCCAAGACTTTTGTAGAATCTTCAAGGCTGAGGGGACGCTTTCGAGAATGGAGCCCAAGCCCTAGCAGACAAGCGTCCGAGTTCCAAGGTGTCCCAGGGCCATTTTAGTGGACCAGGCCCAAATCCGAAGAGCCGGCCGCCATTTTAAGAGTCCTGTGGCAGCCGCCTATCGCTGCACCGCAAGAGTGGGCGCAACTCAACTACATGGTGAGCAAGACGCTGTAGCCGCAAGAGCGGGCGGTAAACAGCTGAATGGCGGATGAGGCACAGTGTAGCAAAAGCGGGCGGAATGGCAACTGAAACGGTAAAGGGGCGCCCCACTACAGCAGACGAGCCTCCACCTGGGGAGGCCCGTTCACGCCGCCTCCCCCCCCGGGGCGCCCCACGCCATTTTTCGTAGCAGCATTGTAGGATACCAAAACCAGTGCGGCAACTTACTGGACATCACCTGGGTGCCGTCCAGATCTCAGCGCGTTCTGCTGCCTTGGGACTATTCGCACAACAGACCGCTACTGACGAGGCACAGTGCAGCAAAAGCGGACGGAAAACCGCTGAATGGCAAGTGAAATGCTAAAGGGGCGCCCCACTACAACAGACGAGCCTCCACCTGGGGAGGCCCGTTCACGCCGCCTCCCCCCCCCCTCCCGGGGCGCCCCACGCCGTTTTTCGGAGCAGCATTGTAGGATACTAAAACCAGTGCGGCACCCAGGTGACATCACCTGGGTGCCGTCCAGAACTCAGCACGTTGTGCTGCCTTGGGACTATTTGCACAACAGACCGCTACTGACCATTGTTGCTTCTGTTTTAAAAAAAAATTTTTTAATGTGTTTACTGTTTTTGTTGCGTTGTATATATTTATAAGTTATTAAAGTGCTATAATCCTACTACTTTGTTGGAGTGCTATATATTTTTAATGTGACACATAATTGTGAGGACTTTGATGTACAAAAAGGCATCCCTGGAATCTTCCGCTTCAGGCTCGGTCCCACACACCAGATATATCTGTTTTTTAAAACGTTAATTTCTCAAAATCCACTGAAGCACATATATTGAGACCCAGCAAAGGCACATCGGGCTAACAGTCCCTACAATTTTGCCAAGTTTCGTGCAAATCCATTCAGCCGTTCGAGCTAAAAGTGAGGCCAAACGCCCTATGGAAAACTCAATGTTAAAAACGCGTTTTGGGACCCCCTTTTTTCTCGGCCCCCCCTTGACAAAACCCCCCCAAATTTTCGGGGGCTGCTCAGAAACAAAATGTGCCATTTTCCTGAAAATTTCAGCCGCTTCCGTCCACAAACGCCAAAGTTATTAGACATAGAATTTTCAAAAGTCCCATAGAGAAAAAATCCTAACTATATATACCTACTGGAGACCGCCAGTAGGTAATATATATATATATATATATATATATATATATATATATATATATATATATATATATATATATATATATATATATATTTTTTTTTTTTTTTGTAAACAAAAGGCAAGGACGCGGCACTCCTCTTGAACACGATAGTTTATTTTTAGGTCTCTTTGCAAAAACTCCTACGCGTTTCGAACTAACGTTCTTGGTCACGGCAGTGTTCTACAAGAGTCCCTTTTCACTTTCCACCATTTATACTATTCACTCAGTTTTACAAGAATGAGGAATTATGGGCCTTGTAGTTTATACATTTAAACGTATGTTTTTCAAAATCAAACAAAACATTCATGTTGGGATTCACGTGTGGGTAACATTCCTTATAAGAAATGTTCTAACATAAATTTTATAACAATAAAATTATATGCTAATTATTAAATTAAATTCACAATTATAGTCCATGTTGTGCTTTCACAATAAACACTTTTCATCAAGGACCTATTGATATAACGTTTACGTTATACTACGTTCAGCGGGCTGAGTGCCCCATGTCCCACACATTTCCCTTGATTATGCGTTATGGCCTGTATTGTGTTCCTTCACACAGGATTATACATGAGGTCAATGATCAGTGTTTTTCAGAGGTGTACATGCATCTCCTCGTCTGCGTTCAACCCTCTTGGCTGTCTTGTTTTGAACTTAATTATAAGTTTAGACTCCAAACGTCTCAATTTCAGAAGTCTGTCTCCCCCTCGTTCCTGGGTGGGGATAGATGCTAAACCCAAGTATCTTATATCTTCCCAGGTTTTGTCCGTGTGTGTTTTCAGGTGTTTCGCCATGGCATAGTTGTTGTCACTGTTTTGTATTGCCCGAATGTGTTCTAAAATTCTCTTCTTGAGAGGACATTTGGTACTCCCAATGTATTCTTTCCCACATTGGCACCTGAGCATGTATACAACAAAGGAGGACTCGCACGTTATTTTTGTTCTGATTATGAAGTCTTTGCCTGAGGGGTCTGTGATGGATGTTGCATTTTGACCTATTCTACATGCTTTGCATGTTTTGCATTTGGTAAATCCAATGTTTCTTTTCTGTAGCCAGTCTTTTTGTTTCGTCAGTGAGAAATGGCTGTTTACCAAATGGTCCGAGAGATTTGGCGCTCTCCGATATGTTACTAGAGGGCCAGTTCCAATGTCATTTCCAATGTCCGGATCCTTCATTAAGATATGCCAATATTTTGCCAAGATTTTTTGGATTTTATAACTTTCTTTGTTATATGTTGCAATCATTCTCGGTTTTTCTTCATGCTCTGTTGTTTGTTTGTTTTCTTCAGGTTGTTCAATTTCTTCTGACTCTTTAGGTTTTTCCAGATTTAGTGTTTCCAATCTTGTTTTACATTTCGCTTTTTCTTCCCCAGTGGTTACATCTCTATGTTTATAACCCCTTTCAAGAAATCTTTTTCTCGTGTCATCAAATTTTATTTCCAACTCCTCTTCTGTTGAGCAATTTCTTCTCATACGGAGAAACTCCCCGTAGGGTATGCTTTTAACCAATTTTTGGGGATGGAAACTTAAACCGTGCAGGATGCTGTTTGTTGCTGTTTTCTTTCTGTGGGTAGTTGTCTCAATTTTGTTGTTCTGTACAAAAACTTTGATGTCCAGGAACTCAATTTCTTTCTGGCTTATGTTATACGTAAACTTTAAGCCAACATCGTTTTCATTTAGTACATCAAAGAAGGTTTTGAACTCCGATGTGCTTCCCTTCCACAAGAGAAACAGGTCGTCTATGAACCTCACCCAAAGTGCTACTTTGGCCATATGTTGGTCGTTTTCTTCTCTCCAAGCTATGCTCCTCTCCCACCACCCCATCATGAGGTTCGCATAGCTTGGAGAGAAGGAAACTCCCATGGCTGTTCCACACTTTTGCTGGTACATTTTGTGGTTGAATAAGAAGACATTGTTGTATAGGCACATCCTGATCATTTCAGTTAGCATTTTCGAATGTTCTCTTTCTGTAATGGGTCTTTGTTTCAGAAAAAACTCTATGGCTTTGATCCCAATTTCATGGCTGATAGAGGTGTAGAGCGACACCACGTCTATCGTTATCAACGAGTAGGTTGGATGCCAGTCAGTATTCATGAGCACTTTTAAAAAATCTCCAGAGTCTTTTATGTAAGATGTCAGGGTAGGAACTAATGGAGCAATAAAATAATCCACATAATTTGCCACATTCTCATACAAACTGCCACAGCTAGATATTATCGGTCTTCCCGGGGGTTTATTGAGTGTCTTATGAATTTTCGGTAAGAAATATATCGTGGGTATGATTGGATTTTCCACCATTAAATATTTCTTTTCATCATCTGTTAGAAGGCCGTTCTGTTTCCATGTATTGAGCTTGTTCTCCAATTCTGTTATAAGTTTAGGGATTGGATTCGTGTTTAAAGGCTCATAGTTCTCTTTCACAGTCAATTGTCTTAGGGCTTCTTCTATGTAATGTTCTTTGTCCATTATGATGATGTTTCCCCCCTTATCGGCTGGTTTTATTTCGATATTGGCATTGTTTTTCAAAGTTTGTATCGCTGCTCTTTCTTTTTTGGACAGATTTTCTTTTTTCCGAGGGTAGTTGTTTGTCATTTTCTCTATGTCTCCTATTACAAGGTCATGAAACAGGTCGATTTTGTTGCCTGGATGGAGAACTGGATAGAATTTAGATCTTGGTTTGAAAGGAGATTTTTTATGCTTGTCTGTCACTATTTCCATTTCATTTAGTATTTGTGTGGAAGTTATTTGGGATCCACTTTCTTCATTTGCCAGTTCGTATGCAATCTGGAGGTGGGGAACATCCTCAATATTATATTCATTGCTCGTTGTTGTCTGTTCAGAGTTTTTGTTTGTTTCGCCGGATTTGTCAGGTGTTTTGTCTTTTGTTTTTGACGTTTTACTGAAAAATTTCTTTAGTTTCAGTTTCCTCACATATTTATATATGTCAATTTTAGTGTCTACTTCATCATGATGGGTTTCTGGGCAGAAAGATAATCCTTTGTTTAGTAGGTTTATTTCTTCTTTTTGGAGATTGCATCTTGACAAGTTAATTACTAAGTTCGGTGTTTGTTTGGTTTTCCGACTCAGCTTCTCACTTGCCGCGATCTCAGGTTGTATCTGCTTCCTGTGTTTTTGGCTTCTTCGAGTTTTGTGTTTTGTCTTCCTGAGAAGTAAGTACCCCTTCCTCTTGCTCTTTGTCGCTGGGACCCTCGTCCGCGACCACTTGGAATGTATTGGGGCGTTTGTTGTTGGTGGTACAAGAGTTCTAGTTCCTCTAAAAAAGAAAACCTACGTATTCCTGTTGCTCTTTGTTCCCCATCACTTATTTCCGACTCCGATCCACTCATTTGTTGGGTAGTTCCCTTCTTCGTTTCATCCCATTGTTTTTTAGCTGTGTCGAATTTCCGTGCGAAGGTCAAGATTGTACCAAATTTATAATCATCCTCATCGCGATGGAATTTGCGTTCCTTTCTTTTTTGGACCTCGTCATCGTGTTTGTCCAGATTTTTATTCATCTCCGTTCTCAGTTTTTTTGTTGTGGCATTCTCTTCTTTCAGTGCTGATATTTCCTTTTCAGTATCTGTTATTTTTTGTATCAGCTCTTCGACCTCTTGTTTTGCATATTTTATAATTATCAACATCATCCTCTTCGAGCAGTCCATATTATTATTGCCCCATTCCTCCAACATCTCGGGTTTTGTATCTGGATGGTTGGGGAGAGTGAAAATGCGGAGACCCCTGGGTACCATTTTGCACTCCACATATTTTTCCAGAGTTAGGATCTCCCATCCCCTTGAAATTTCCTTTCTCATTAGTTTTTCTAATTTCGTGAATAATTGTTTTATCGTCGTGCTGCTTTGTGGTGGTGTTTTTTCTCCACCTCCTTCGGCGCCTGCAGCATTGGAACTGTCTCTTCATTGAAACATTGTTTCCGCTTTGGCTATCCTTCGCGTTGTTCTCTCTTCCATTTTGGTAAGTTTTGGTTATTGTTTTCACCAATGCTTACTTGACCTGTTTCTGCTCCTGTGTGAATACTGTTTAGTATATTTGTGGTAGGAAATAATTGGAACACTGGGTTCAATAGTCTTTTGGATTCGGGTTTATTGTTTCCCGTTTTGCGAGACCCTTAAGTGACAAGACGGGTTCAGTGACTCTGTTTGCTTCACAAGTCACTCGTTTGTCGCTATGTCAGCTTCTTCAAACTTTTAAACCCCACTCGGCATCCAGGTATTCATACGTTGCATTCAACACACTTTTACTCACCCGGGAGACTCCCGACTGTGTTCGCGTCCTCCGACTGAGCACGTCGGCGCTCGACCAGGGCGTTTGCGTGTTGTTGATGTTCCGATCTGCTGGTTTGGTTCTTCAGTGATCCACTCGATGTTCTTGGCTTTGTGCTGCTAGGATGCCGGGTTCGCCTCTGTATTGTAACACTCCTCACAAATGTCCCCGTAGCAGAGGGAACTCCATTGGTTGGTGCACGCGTTTGGAGACCGGGAACGTGTCTCCCAGGTAATTTTGTAAACAAAAGGCAAGGACGCGGCACTCCTCTTGAACACGATAGTTTATTTTTAGGTCTCTTTGCAAAAACTCCTACGCGTTTCGAACTAACGTTCTTGGTCACGGCAGTGTTCTACAAGAGTCCCTTTTCACTTTCCACCATTTATACTATTCACTCAGTTTTACAAGAATGAGGAATTATGGGCCTTGTAGTTTATACATTTAAACGTATGTTTTTCAAAATCAAACAAAACATTCATGTTGGGATTCACGTGTGGGTAACATTCCTTATAAGAAATGTTCTAACATAAATTTTATAACAATAAAATTATATGCTAATTATTAAATTAAATTCACAATTATAGTCCATGTTGTGCTTTCACAATAAACACTTTTCATCAAGGACCTATTGATATAACGTTTACGTTATACTACGTTCAGCGGTGCATTGCAGGCGCGCAAGTTATAGTGAGTCCAACTAACTATAATGTGGAATTTCAATGGTTTTATGTCAGTAAAATTTCCAGTTAACTATAACTGGTTTGAAACCTATGGTTTTTCAGTTAATTTAATAGGTTTTTTAAATGCTAATTCCTAACTATAACTGGTGTGAAACCTATGGTTATTTCAGTGAATTTCTTAGGTTTTTTAAATGCTAATTCCTAACTATAACTGGTGTGAAACCTATGGTTTTTTCAGTGAATTTCATAGGTTTTTTAAATGCCAATTCCTAACTTTATATAGGGCCTTATACCTATGTGTTTTTTATTGAATTTCTAAGGTTATTTATTAACAAATGTCTATAGCTAAGAAAGGTAAAATCGTTTTTAAAATAACATTTTAGAAACACAGCGCAGGTCCTATGTACAAGCATTCCATGTCACTAGAGAAACTTCTCAATTTTACATAATGCAATTCCCCTATGCTGCAAAACCTATTTGCCAAGCATTATCCAAAAGCATGACACAAACCAACCAGAAAGAAGCTCAATCTGCATCCTAAACAGAGGTAATGCAGGTGACATCATTCTAAAAGGTTCAAATATATTTATTTAATGAGGCAAACACTAATAATTCCTTCTCAAAAATATAAAAGGCATTCATATGGCTGAGATACCCGCCACCCCCTCTCAACACAATCCCCAAAGGAGGGAAACCGGAAACAGCTCTTAAAGTTTTTGGAAGAGGGAGGGAGTGACCCTCCCGGCCGTATTTATTAAAACAAAAATTAAAACATTAAACAGTTCATATTAATGTACAATTTAATTACCACATTGCGATGTTTGGCTAACCTTAACAGATTCCCTAATACAGAGGTTCTCCTAGCCGAACTAACATCCTACAAAACATTTTCTTGAAATATTGAAATTGTACATCCTAACGTTTAAGGGCCAACGGCAAGGTCGTAACCGGTGTCAAGATCCCTAACCAGAAATACCCCCCCCACTTGGGAGGGGCGACAGCACTGAGGCGTACCTCAAGTGCAAACTACCAATTTCCCTTGACTTGACGGGGGCACCAATAAACTCGACGCCAGTTAAAGGTCGTTCGAGGACTCGTGTGAGGTTATCTAGAAGGTATCGTAGACCTCCCCCCAAACCCCGCACAACTTACCACATCTGCCGTCGCAGACGTTACTGGCCCCGGGAAATTCCCCAGGAGGGGGCTGTAACCCCTCCTACACAGGAAGGGGCCTTGACCGCCTTTCCTTTTCTTTCGGCGACCCATCCTTAGAAGGGACCGCCTCCCCGTTGAGGGGCCAAAGGCCACCTCTCCCGAGCGCTCCCATCCGTGTTGGGTGACGCCCACTCATAGGGATCTTCCAATTAGTGCTCACCGATCATGACCTTACCGCCCGACCAAAATAAATACGACAATTCTAACTAAATTACTAAATGACTCAATTACTTGAAAGACAGTAACAACAACCACTTTATTAAAACATGCTTACTGATGAACACTAAAGCAGGATTACTTTATTTGTAAAACGTACCACAAATTGACCATTCTTTATTGCATATTCAACGTTATCACGATACTAATCACACCTGTAAACAAAGAATTAGAGTTACCACCTCAAACTTTATTCAAAACAACTTGCTGTCCTCAGGGGCTGGTGGGTGGGTCAAAATTGGCTCTTTGTTCCGTCTCGAGCTCTCGTACAGCGAGGAGGTGCAGCTTCAGAGCACAGGAACAAGAGGATGCCTTCAGGTCTTGCGTCTCTTTTTATCCGTCTTCAGGGCGGGCGTAAACCCGCCCCTGCCTGCCCCGAGGGCGTGGCCAGCCGCGTCAGTGTCTAGGCCAGCCCACTCTAGGGCGGGAAAAGCGCGCCCCGGCTACGCCGCTTCGGGCATACCAGCCGAGACGCGCCTCCCGCCCAAAATGGCTTCCCGGGGGGATCGAGGCACTCTGCCATACGTTCGGGGGGACCGAGTGGTCGCCCCTTTCCATATGGCTGAGATACCCGCCACCCCCTCTCAACACAATCCCCAAAGGAGGGAAACCGGAAACAGCTCTTAAAGTTTTTGGAAGAGGGAGGGAGTGACCCTCCCGGCCGTATTTATTAAAACAAAAATTAAAACATTAAACAGTTCATATTAATGTACAATTTCATTACCACATTGCGATGTTTGGCTAACCTTAACAGATTCCCTAATACAGAGGTTCTCCTAGCCGAACTAACATCCTACAAAACATTTTCTTGAAATATTGAAATTGTACATCCTAACGTTTAAGGGCCAACGGCAAGGTCGTAACCGGTGTCAAGATCCCTAACCAGAAATACCCCCCCCACTTGGGAGGGGCGACAGCACTGAGGCGTACCTCAAGTGCGAACTACCAATTTCCCTTGACTTGACGGGGGCACCAATAAACTCGACGCCAGTTAAAGGTCGTTCGAGGACTCGTGTGAGGTTATCTAGAAGGTATCGTAGACCTCCCCCCAAACCCCGCACAACTTACCACATCTGCCGTCGCAGACGTTACTGGCCCCGGGAAATTCCCCAGGAGGGGGCTGTAACCCCTCCTACACAGGAAGGGGCCTTGACCGCCTTTCCTTTTCTTTCGGCGACCCATCCTTAGAAGGGACCGCCTCCCCGTTGAGGGGCCAAAGGCCACCTCTCCCGAGCGCTCCCATCCGTGTTGGGTGACGCCCACTCATAGGGATCTTCCAATTAGTGCTCACCGATCATGACCTTACCGCCACAGGCCGGATAGTTGACCGGCTATCCGGACCCCCCCACAAAGCTCCTACCTAAAGGTCATGTTGTAACGTTTTTAACCATGCTAAGAAGTCTCCTATGAGTAACTCATTCCCCACCCGAGACAAATGCACACCATCCCCCAAATACATACTGTCATCATTAATACAGCCATGCGAAATAGAATGCAATGTCCTGGAACGGAACAACCTACTCACTTTGTTATTAAGTTTTCTAACAGAATGATTCAAAGCGGAAATAGAAATAGCCCCCCGCCACACCTTTCGTGGGATCATATGGGACCACGCAATTGTGCACCCCGGAACTCTCCTCGCCAACCAACTTACAGTGGAAAGCATTGCCTCCAGGAGAAGTCGTCTACCGGTGGTGACCAAATCATTGCCCCCTAAATGCACTATAACTATAGCCGGCGGTGACCTCGTCCGCCCTAACAGACCCTCGCAAAATGACTGAAGCTGGTCAATACAGAGACCGCCTCTTCCGTGGAAGGACACCCTGTACCCGTATTCCCCAGCTACGTGAATCATATCACCTGCTTTGAATACGTCCGCGGCACGCCTCACGTATGAGTGGCCCACGACCCACACCTCCTTTTTCACAGCCGGTGATGTCTGACCGCTGGCCCGGTGTTGGGTCGACTGCATAGTCCGCCCCGCCTCGTAGGCTTGCGTAACTGAAAACCAAACAAAAACAAGAAGCGTGAGTACATTATTACAGCTTCACAACATGTGCAACCGCACGTATCTCTTATAACAATTGGAGGACCAACGCCCCACTCGTTTCACTTGTTCAACATTAAGACCCCTGGCTGTAGCTTCCGTAGCAGCCCCTATCCGAAAGGAATGGGTCCCAAATTCGCCCGGGTTCAAGCCCGCAGCGGCAATTGACATCGCAAGCACCCGCTGAAACTGAAATTTCGTCAGTGGGGTGGCGTCTGCGTGCCTTAACAAAGTCCCCCCCCATGATGCCACCCTTCGTGCTAGGTAATCTTCTAAACACTTTACCGGACACATGGAGGACCCGGGAATCCTGCGTATGATTACGCAGTCACCCATCCCATCTTGATCAGTCTTGGACCTTACAAAGGAGACTGTCATTGTTTCTCCCCTGATCTGAACGTGTTCCTGGCACAAACCCCCTGCCACATCCAGTTTGTTCCTTGCAACCAGTTCGCTTACCCGCATCGCCCCGTGAAATGCTAG
The DNA here is from genome assembly GCF_964263255.1 of Lissotriton vulgaris. Taxonomy (NCBI): domain Eukaryota; kingdom Metazoa; phylum Chordata; class Amphibia; order Caudata; family Salamandridae; genus Lissotriton; species Lissotriton vulgaris. The sequence continues at coordinate 462,617,922 of NC_141698.1, read as the reverse complement.
CGAAAAAGCGGCTCGGAACAGCACCGCCTCAAACTGAGATGAACATGTGGCCGGGAGTGTGGCCAACAACTGGGACAATCTATCCAAACCTATCGGGCGCCTTTCATCTAATCTGCGACCCTCAAGGCGTTGCCACCCACGCAGCGCTTTCTGTACAACGAAAGACGCTGTCGGGTCCTGGATAGCGTGTGCTCTGGCAACAAAGGAAATGGCAGCACGATGCCTCTGGGCCGTAGCCACCGATTTCCCAGCCCTACGTAATGACATCAGAAAATTCACTACCCATTCCTCGTGACCCCAAAGCCGCTCTCTATCAGTCCCCAAAAAGGCTAAATAGGACCGAAACGCCCCTTCGTATGCCTTCCTCGTCCTTGGTGCTAGACTCTCTCCCACGAGGTGACGAATTTCGGGGCACCGAGAGACCAGAGAGCTTCGGGAAAGGGTGCCGGCTCTGGGTCCGCTGAGGGAAGGAAACCCGAGAAAGCCTGCATTTGAAAACGAGACAGTGCATCAGCCGCCTGATTCATTACCCCTGGGACATGTTTTGCTCTGAATAGCACATTCAGTTGCATACACAGTAAAACAATTTCTTTGAGCAGTCTTAAAATCAGTTTACAACGTGCTGCCTGACTATTGATGCACTCAACCACGGTCATATTGTCAGACCAAAATATGACAGAGTGATCTTTGAACCCTTCGGGCCAGGTTCTCAGGGCCACCAAAATGGGAAAAAGTTCCAGGAAAGCAATATTAGTTGTCAGACCACTGTCATGCCACCATGTCGGCCATCTCTGTGCCGACCATTTTGTGCCAAAGATGGCACCAAAACCCATGCTTCCTGCTGAATCTGTCCACAGCCCCAGTTCGTCAGAGGACACGGCTGGTTTGTTCCAGACCACTCGACCATTAAAATCCGCCAGAAATGCTAACCAAATACGCATGTCCTGGCGGACCTCAGCCGATAGTCTCGTGTGATGATGGCCCTCCTTTAGGCCGCCCATAGCTTGGGAAATTGACCGGGAAAAGGGGCGGGCCATTGGTATCACCCTCAGGGCAAAATTCAACTGTCCCACCAACTGCTGTAGTTGATGCAGCGTACCTTTAGATGCATTTATACATACTTGCAGAGTTGCCCTGAACTTCCCAACTTTGTCAGCTGGCAATCGAAAACAACCCTCACTGGAATCTAACTCGATCCCCAGAAACTCAAGGCAAGTCGCAGGACCCACCGTCTTACCTGGTGCCAATGGCACACCAAACTGTTTCATTAACACACAAAATTCGGCCAAGGCCTGGCCACATTCGAGATCCTCGGCTGCCCCAAGGAACAAAAAATCATCAAGGTAATGCATTACATGTTGGAAACCCGTCTTCTGTGTGAAGACCCATTGTAGGAAACTACTAAATTTCTCGAAATAGGCACAAGATATAGAGCACCCCATCGGCATACACCTATCCATGTAATAACAACCCTGAAACATGAATCCCAGGAGACGCTGGTCGTCTGGGTGTACCGGGAGCAGTCGGAACGCTGATTCGATATCTGATTTCGCCATCAGCGCCCCGGGCCCCAGGCGATTCAAAATGGCTACGGCCTCATCGAAGGATGCGTACCGCACCGAACACACTTCTGGATCTATTGCATCGTTTACAGAAAGACCACGTGGAGCTGATAAATTATGAATCAGTCGGAACTCGCCTGGATCCTTCTTGGGGACCACCCCTAAAGGGGAACAAACAAAATTCTGGACCGGGGGTACACTAAACGGGCCGGCGACCCGACCTCGAGTCACCTCTTTCCGGATCTTATCCTGTACTACGGTCGTATGCTGCAGGACGGAAAGTTGATTTTTACACTTTTCCACACCCTGAAAGTCCCCTACCGGGATGCGGAAACCATAGGAAAAACCGTTCCGCAGCACCCCAGCAGAAGTACGATCCGGGTATTCACTGAGCCAGGGAATCATCGCCAAGGTATCAATCGGGGTAGGTAAAGGCGCCCCTCGGACTATATTAGACCTGTTTGGCGCCTCCTCTCCCCCCATTATCACCCGTTTTGGCTCTGCACGTGGACTCAGGATGGGACGACCCGCATCCACTACACTCATGTTTAAATTTACACGATCCCTGTGGCCTAGTACATTTACCTCTGTTGAAATTAAAGCAGAACCCCCTTTTTCCTGCATTGCCGGCAGGTCTCGAGTGATCCTCGGTACCCGTACCTGAACGAAAGGGCGTCCCCCCATAATGGCGGGAGGATTCGCCAACATTACTTCCTACCAATGGCATTTTCAACATACCCGTCTCCTTCATTTTATCCCATGTCAAAGAATCGTAACAATCCCAGGTTAAGCTTTTGTTATGCTCCTTCGCCTTTCTAAACAGATTATCGTAGCAGAACCAATGGTTACCCTGGTGTGATGTCGAGTACCCCATGATTCGCGACTGATAGGTTGGCAACTCGGAAAGCAACTCAGGCCTACGTTCCCCTAAGATCGACGTAAAAATTCCCCATGCCTTGCCCCAATTGCCAATATTCTCGTTCACTTTAAAGGCGGCCATTTTCGCGCGCCAAACACTCGGGTGCATGAGATCCTTCTGACCCTTAACATGCTCCACCTCATAATGATCAACAAGCAACGAGAAGATGTTCACATATTCCCCTGCCCAAATTTTTTCCTTAATCGTCAAAGGAACATGTTGACCCAATCTTTCTCTACGAGAGGGTGCTGACTCATCCCTCGCAATCGGCAATGGCCGCTTACCTGCACCGGACGCTGCCTCTGCGGTCGCACCCGTCCCTGGTGTCCTGTCCACTACTGCAGCCGGCACGGACACCTTGGCTGCCTCCCGTTTCTCACGCAGTTGCTTCATCAGCGCCTGCGCGTCGACAGCCGTGGCGCCCTCGTTACCTTTACCCAACCACGCTGCCAATTGTGCTGCCAGCTCGGGCGGCATATCGTCCTCGGACACGGGGGTGACCACAACGGGTATCGGATTCCCCTCCTCCGGCACGGGAGTTGGTGCCTCGAGCGGGGCACTGGGACCCCGGGATGTCTTCTCCCGCTGCTCCCCTCCTGGGCCTCTTGTTTTTCCCTCCCGGGGCTGCTCCCGCCAAAGGACGTTTTGGTCCCCCTTCCTCGTTCTTATCCACCCGCTTCTTTAGTTCGGACATCTCCTTCATGAGAACACGCAGCATCTGTTCAGTAGTCATGCGTTTTCCCGCCTTCTTCGGCATTCTCCACAGAGTAACTGTAAAACAAACAAGAACGATTAAAACGCTCAAAATTGGCTCTTTGTCCCGTCTCGAGCTCTCGTACAGCGAGGAGGTGCAGCTTCAGAGCACAGGAACAAGAGGATGCCTTCAGGTCTTGCGTCTCTTTTTATCCGTCTTCAGGGCGGGCGTAAACCCGCCCCTGCCTGCCCCGAGGGCGTGGCCAGCCGCGTCAGTGTCTAGGCCAGCCCACTCTAGGGCGGGAAAAGCGCGCCCCGGCTACGCCGCTTCGGGCATACCAGCCGAGACGCGCCTCCCGCCCAAAATGGCTTCCCGGGGGGATCGAGGCACTCTGCCATACGTTCGGGGGGACCGAGTGGTCGCCCCTTTCCATTTACTCCAAAATCGTTTTTAAAATAACATTTTAGAAACACAGCGCAGGTCCTATGTACAAGCATTCCATGTCACTAGAGAAACTTCTCAATTTTACATAATGCAATTTCCCTATGCTGCAAAACCTATTTACCAAGCATTATCCAAAAACATGACACAAACCACCCAGAAAGAAGCTCAATCTGCATCCTAATCTGAGGTAGTGCAAGTGACATCGTTCTAAAAGGTTCAAATATATTTATTTAATGAAGCAAACACTAATAATTCCTTCTCAAAAATATAAAAGGCATTCATTTACCCCCAAATCGTTTTTTAAATAACATTTTAGAAACACAGCACAGGTCCTATGTACAAGCATTCCATGTCACTACAGAAACTTCTCAATTTTACATAATGAAATTCCCCTATGCTGCAAAACCTATTTATCAAGCATTTTCCAAAAACATGACACAAAACAACATTTACAAAAAAACAATCTGCTTCCAAATCTTATCCATAGAGCATACAACTCTATCTAAATTAAATGAATCATCTCTTACCTTTACAAATGCTTTGGGAGATAGAGAACAATGTCAGACACACACACCAATTTTTCTTTAGCAGAGCAAAAGGTATGCATTCCACACACTGCAACCATGACTGGCACAGAAAACTTGTAATTCTACACAGATATGCCTCATTTCAACCAATCAAAACTCTTCCCTCACTATTTTCAAACCAACACCCTTCCCCCCTCAGCCCTTTCTATCTGTTACCATAGCAACTCCCTCCTTACTTAACTCTCAGGTTCAAAAATGTATTCTACAATGTTGCAAATGAACTAAGCAAGGATGTTTGACCTCTCAATACACAAGCTTATCCGATGAAATGTTTCTTTAATTGACTTTTTCTTAACTATTCAAATTGCTTCTTTCACAAAACACAACCATGCACCCAAACTTTTAGTTTTCAACTATCTGAATCCACCAATCATTGCTTGTGATTCAAGAGCAGTGAAACTCCACATTTTTTGGGGGTAAACTCCTACTGTTCCAACTGCCATTTCATTCCCACACTTCATCTGACTGCACCAGAACCTTCTCTCATCATGTATTCTGTCTGGATTATTGGACATAGTTACATCCACTGGGCTCAAAGGTATGCAGCTTGCTGAAATTTTCACAACCTTGATTTAACAAATGTGGAAATCAAGTGGATTGGCCAGAGAGGATTGAGATGTCACCAATTGATACCATTGGTGAAAACCTTTTTGCATCTGCCAAACCCCGACCTCTTAATAGTGCACTGTGGAGGAAATTACTTGGGCACTTTGACTGGGGTAGGTCTGGAAATGCTTTTAAAGGACACCTTTGCTCAATTGATGGCACTTTTTCCACAAACTGCCTTGGTATATTCCAATATATGCCAAAGACAGAAATGGAACTGGTCCAACCAATTTTGTCCACAATTTGAGAAAGCACGGAAACGTGTGAATAAATCTGTTTCTGCTTACATGAGAGACTATGGAATGGGCTCAATATTCAACAATAACTTGCGTTACAACATGCAAGATATTTACAGAGGAGACGGTGTGCACTTCTCAGATGAAGCGAATAGAATATTCCTCCTGAATTTAAGACTGTGCATTGGAACCTACTTGTAGGTACCTAAATCAGCCACAGAGCCCAAAAGCTCTTTTCAGAGCTACCCTACCTCTGATCACTCAAAATGATTATCTTTCTCTAACTTTTTTCACTATTTTTCACTAGAGTACGCTTCCCGGTACGCTCCCCGGTGCGCGTACCGGGCGCTCCCCCGCAAAATTTTAAACATTTTTTTTTTTTGGGCATAGATTCCCCTCCTAAACTCCCCTTAGAAAACCTAGAGGGTCAGGGGGCATCTACCGTGCCCCCTTTTACCCATTCCCAACTTTGTTTGTCCTCCATCTTGTGTCTCAATTCGACCGAAACACAAAATGGCGGACTCCCCTAGCGCTCCTGGTGCGCGTACCGAGGCGTGCACCGGTAAGCGCTCCAAAAAAAATGTGGGAAATAAAATTACATAAAAACCACTGGAGACACTTTCCCCAAATATAGAATAGGCCCTACTACATAGCAGTCCCTACCATTTTCCCAAATTTGATGGTATTCCATTGAGCCATTTAGGCTGTAGCCCTGTCTAAATATCCTGAGGTAAATTACATGACAAAAACACATATGAAAGGGTTAGAATTTTCAACCAATTAAAATGTTACTTACATTTTGTACTTTTATATTCTGAAATTTTGATTGGTTATGTACATCAATATATATGAAAAATGAGAGGGAAACACAGCCATTTTGACTAATAGTACCTGAAGGACATTTCAAGAGAATTTTCACAGAAAACTTCAACTGCTTTTAAAAAGGTAAGTTGATATTTTTGAAGGGGAACTATGTTGTGCACTTTAAGTAAATTTAACAAAACGTTTTCTGATAGTTATATACTGTCCCTCTGTAATAGTTATAGATTGAGATAGGCTTCTCTGGTATAATTATGAATTTACTTATGCTTCATCACATGCACTTTTTAATATTTCTACTTCCTGCCTGAAACCATACACTACCCAAAAATTACTTCACTGTAAAAAACTCAGAAGTACCTGTCTGAACTTAAACCCCAAAGTACCCTAACTCTACTGATATAGTTATTTTTTATGCAATTTACAGCAACAAAATGGAAGGAAAACAAGACAAAATTAATATTTCTTTCGAAGTTGTTGTTGAGAACAATCCTGAGGAAGATATGGATGACTTGGACTTTATGGATCAGACTCTGGACCAACAATTACTTGACAGTGTTGAAAAAATAGAATCATTCAATCAAAATGAGGACATTCCAGATGATCTAATGTTAGAAGTTCTTTTAAATTTTGAAAAATCAGAGCAATAAATTTATATTTAATAATTAAAAATTGTTTGAGACATTATTCATTTTTATATGTAATTCATGAACTACTACCAAAATAATTATAATATAAAGTGAGGCTTATAGTATACTGTGCAACTTTTTTGTGTTACATAGTAAGTTTGCTCATAGTTACTTCCTTTCTCCCACTATATTATCTACAATGTGTAATATACATCTCTTTTTCATCATAAGGCAGCAGGATACACTACCCATCATCCACTAGGCCTTCTCAGGAAGTGCTTAAAGTATCTGTTTCTGCTTTCTTGACAGACTATGGTATGGATTCCATATACCACAATAACGTCTGTAACAACATTCAAGATATCTACAGAGGAGAAGGTGTACATTAAATTTAAGGGGCAGATTTACAAGCCCCTTGCGCCACCTTTGCGTCACGTTTAACATGGGAAAAGTGATGCAAAAGTGGCGCAAGGGGCTTGTAAATCTGCCCCTAACTCTCTACATTGATACCTACATGTAGGCACCTAAATCAATAAAAAAAAAAAGTTTTTTTTTTAAAAAACAGCTAAATATTTTTTAAACGGTCATTTTTTTCCCCCCATGGTACGCTCCCCGGTGCGCTCCCCGGTGCCCGTACCGGGCGCTCCCCCTGCGAAAATAAAAAAAAATGTTTTTCCCCGCGGAACTCTTTTATGGCCCCCACATCAAACCTAGTGGGTCAGGGGGGGTCTACTCTGCCCCCTTATGGTCATTTGCCCCTTTGTTTTTGCCACCTCTTGTGTCTCGATTTTACAGAGACACAAGATGGAGGCCGCTCCGGACTGTTTCGAATGTTTACAGACACCCGAGAGCCAATCAGCTTTCCGTGCGCAAGTCGCGTGGCGTGCCCGGTGCGCTCCCCGGTGCACATACCGGGGCGCGGCCATAGATATATATATTTTTTTGAACCTAAATTACTCAAAAACCACTGGAGCACATATCTTGAGACATAGCAAAGGCACATCGGGCTACCAGTCCCTACAATTTTGCCAGGTTTGGTGGAAATCCATTCAGCCGTTCGGGCTAAAAGTGAGGTTGACCGCCCTATGGAAATTAACATGGGGAAAACATGTTTTGGGACTTCCCTTTTATCTCGGCCCCCGCTTAACGAATCCCCCTCAAACTTTCAGGGAAGGAGCGGAGCAAAGTTTAGCAAATTTGAGGAACTTTTCAGACAGATTCGTCAACCAGCGCCAAAGTTATTCACAATAGAATTTTGAGAATTTGCATTGAAAAAAATCCTAACTATAACTACCTACTGGCGACCGACAGTAGGTAATATATATTTTTAACTTTACAGAAACACACAGTCACTGGATGATGTCATCAGTAATGTCTTTTGAGATGTCATCAGTGATGTCATCAGTGGGGTCACTGACCATGTCATGAATGATGTAATATGTGACGTCATCAGCAGTGCATTGTGGAGGCGCGAGTTATAATTATAGTTAGCTGAACTTACTATAACGGCCAAATTTCTTTGGTTTTGTACAAGTGAAATCTCCAACTAACTATAGCGTCCCTGAAACCTATGTTTTTTCTGTGAATATATATATATATATATATTTTTTTTTTTTGTCGAGGGGGCAGGGGGGGTCTGCCAATAAATCTTTTGTTGTAAACATTGACTTGGAGAACCGTCTAATTTTACTTGGAGATCACGAATGTGTGACAAATACGATTTTGTGCTGATCATACTGCATTAACATTCAGTGGTAGTATTTTCTCACTGTTTACTTATCACATGATACATGAAGTCACTGTGAGGGGATGTCTCTTTAACACTGTATAAAAAAGCATTTCGTCTATCTACATGTTGCAGCGTGATCAAGGGCATAACTTGCCAGAAACGCGTAGCTGATCTCTGTGGATAAAATAAACTACTTATGCTGATTCGTTTGTGGTCCGTCTCTCTTCTTTGCTGGTGTGCGAGGCTGTGACCTGAGACGCCTAGAAATTCGAGGAGGAGCTACATTGGTATATGTTTAACGGAGGTTGATTTGCCTCCGTAACGGACCCCTTCCCCGTGAAGTTGGGAGCTGCCTTCAAATCTTTGCACCCGGACGTCCCATTGGGAATTTCGGCGGCTACCCCCTGGATTGCTGGTATTTACGGAAGCCGAAGCACTACGGCGGTTGAACTGCAGCTTGGAGTCGTATCGGCTGACGCGGCACACTGAGCGGGTCCCGCCATTAGTGTTTGGTGAGTGATAAAGCACTGCTCTAGGTGGGGAAGTTCTAAGAACGGCAATATTCAGCAGACGAAAAGACGGAAAGTAATACCCTGTTTTCACCTGCTATATTTCATTACACTGCACAGAGAGACTAACATGTCTGACAAACTTGACAAATTGAGGGATGAAACTGCAGTCAATTTATTTGACTGCTTAACCAGCGCCAGTAGCAATACCAAAACGCCTACCCACGACAAAGCTCAGACTGAGCAAACAAGAAGTTTAAAAACTATATTTAAGGAATTAGAAAGATCTAAGAAGTTGGAATGCACCAAATGGTGGGAGCACAAATCTTTGAGTAAATACGAGGAAGTAGGTCGTGTTCCGCGCAGCTTGCGCATTCTTTTGGCGCCAAGTTTTGAGAAACCTGATCCCGCTATGTTACAAGAGTGGGGGAGAGTAACTTGGCGGCCTCGATGAACTTAGTGTGCATTCTGATTAAATATGCCGCAAAAGATCGGAGCAGACTACTAGAAGAAATCAAAACAATTGAATTGGAACTGTCAGCACGTCCTGAAACTGATGAAATAAAAAAATATCCAACATAATGAATGAGCGCCTAAGAAAGCATGAGGAACAAATTAAAATCCGCAAGGCAACCAAATTCACTCGTGATGCGAATGATTATCGCGATGGTAAAATCTTCACTTTTTCAAGAAAGTATAATCCAGCTAAGAGGCAGGCTTTCAGTAAAAAGAACACAAATACTAACGTAACTGCATTGCCTAGCACCAGCATGCAATCTAGCACGCAACCCAGGAATTTACTGACAAACTCTGAAAGTAATGAAACCATAGAAACAGTAAGCCTTGACTCAGATACGGATTCAATCAGAAGCGATTCTAGCAATAATTTAACTGCTTCATCTTCCTCATGTTCGGATTTAAACTTGGCAGGACTGGCAAAACTCAACTTGCAACAAGAGATGGATTTTGTTGTAGAGGAGAGATTACAGACTTTGCGGCAGAGGCAGCAATTAGCGCAAACAAACAAAGGAGGAACAAGCGGAGAATAGAAAGGCGTCACAAGCGGCAACAACGGCAACAGTGCCCAATCTCAAAACAAAAAGAAAAAAACTTGGGTGAAACGCCGTTAGTTGATAACACCATAATAAACCTCTCCAATGTCACTCTCAGTAAGGCGGAAGAACAATTATTATCTTTGGGACTAAATTACTGTCTGGTCCAAAGCTTTAATTATGCCATGACTAGGGTTGACTTGTTTTGTTACATAAGAAAACTTAAATTGAGAAAACATTTTGCGCTAAAATCTACCAAAGAGACCTCCTGTGCAAGTGATATCTCTGATGAGGGTGCTAATGATAACATCAATGTACTTGCAGCCTCTGACGTGCACACGTTCCTGGATATTAATGATTTAAACACTTCCACCTATGACTCTGAAGTTGACCCTGATGTTTCTACACAAGCACGTTTGAGCAAGATCTCCATCTTACAAAAGGGAGCAGGGCTAAGCCCGTTTAAAAGCAAATCAAAATATGTACCCTTGATGCCTAAAGATGTCATCGATGTGTTCCATGACTGCGTCACTAATGACATTAAAAAACTGTACATACGGACCAACACCAAGTCCAAAAAGAAAATTACACATATGAAATGAGAATATGTGAAGTTGATAAAGAAACTTGGTGAAAATCATGAAATAGTGGTGAAAAAATCAGATAAAGGGGGCAATTTAGTCATCTGGCCTAAGCAGGATTACATCCTAGAGGCCAAACGTCAGCTGAATGACCCCCTTTGCTACAAGATGCCTACCCAGAAAGAATATTCCAACGCCAAAGGTAAACTACAACATATGCTAGCACAGTGGAAAAGAGAAGGACTCATTTCTTCTGAGGAATATAAGTTTATGCATATGGAATTTCCCATCATGACAGCACTATATTTAATTCCCAAAATTCATAAAGGTGTAGTACCAGTGCCCGGTAGGCCAATAGTTTCTGGCATTAAAAGCATGGGTGAGAAGGGTGGTCAGTACATAGACTTTTTCCTTCAAGACATTGTTAAGAATCTTTCTAGTTATGTACGCGACACCAGCGATTTATTTGTTAAAATTGCTGACATTGAATGGGAGGAAAATATGTGGTTAATTTCGTTGGATGTTGAAGCGTTATATACTAGTATTTATCATGCTCAAGGCCTGAATGCTATCCAATACTATCTAGCCAGGACACCTATAGCCTTTTATGAACATAACAAAGTTATTTTGGGACTCATTGAGTGGTGTTTGTATAATAACTATTTTACCTTTGGCAAAGACATCTATAGACAATTAAGAGGAGTAGCGATGGGGGCCTGTTTCTCCCCCAGTTACGCGTGCTTGCACGTCGGCTGGTGGGAGGAGCAGGTCCTCGCCGTACTACATTCGACCTGGATGAATAACCATGTAAAATGTTATCTAAGGTATATAGATGATATATTTATTGCATGGAAAGGCACCAAAGATGAGGCACTACTATTTATTGAGAGTATTAATAACAACTCCATGAACCTGAACTTCACAGCACACATTGATAAACAAACTATGCAGTTCTTGGATGTAGAAGTCTATATTGCTAACTCCAAGTTAAATACTACTTTGCATAGGAAACTCACAGCCGGGAATGCTACCCTCCATGCGGCTAGCATGCACCCTAAACATACCATTGCAGGGATACCTTATGGGGAGATTCTCAGGCTCAAAAGAATATGTAGTTCTCCCTCTGACTATGAAAACTGCCTTAAGGATCTGTTGGCACGTTTGAAGGTCAGGGGTTATTCTGACATCATCTTGAACCAGGCAGTTGAGAAGTCCAAACTCAGATCCAGACAGAGTCTCTTTCCCGAAACTCGGTCTGAATTAGATCAAGAGATTAGCCCTGGATCTCGAGAAGATTGCCCATGCATGATTACTGCCTTTAGTAGCGAGGACAGAAAATTGAAAGCAATATTAAAAAAGGACTGGCCGTTTGTTCTTAGTGACCATGTTTTGAACACTAGGTTACCGGCCATCCCCACTATCACTTTCAGACGGGCCAGAAACATGGGCTCTGCTTTGGATGAAGCTGCCCCTGAATTAAAATCCAAAATTCCTTGGTTAAAACCGTCTAGGGGTTTTTTCAAGTGTTCTAACTGTCGTGCGTGTAGGTTCGTCATAAATACTTCGCACTACTCCACTCCTTTTGCTGTGGAGCCAAGACCGATCATTGGAAATTTTAATTGCAAGACCGACCATGCTGTTTATGTCCTGACGTGCACCTGTGGGTTAAGATATGTGTGGAGTACCAAGCTCCAGGTGTACATCAGGATTCTGCAGCATCTACGCGCCATTTTGCACAATGACCCGGCCTACCCTGTGGCTCGCCATTTCAAGAGAATTCACAACAATGATGTCTACTGTTTGAAATATTTTGTGGTTGGAGCCATACCCCCTCTTAAAAGAAGTGGGGACCGGGAATTACTATTAAGACTGCTTGAAACTAAAATGATTCTTGAATTGGACAGTCGTTGGCCCAATGGATTGAACAACATTGAGGAAATGCATCATTTCTTATGATGCTTTATCTTATTATGTTGTTCTTTCCTTATAAGAGACTAGCACTCTACATTAATTTCTCAATTCCTCTTAGTTAGGTTCCCTATTTCGAGGTTGAGTTCGTGTCTGGATACTCTTACATTTACTTCCGTCCTCCTACTTCTACATTTATTACCTACAGTACTTTTTGTATCTTTTGTTTATCATGTATTTATTCCTCTATCGGTGTATTTTTAGCTATATATATATATATGTATATTTGTGTATAATTTTATACATTTTTATACATATATATATTGCAATATGAAATCGGACTTGGGTTAATAGTTCGTATTTATTCCTTGATATCTTTCTATTGACTGTATATTTATTGATGGGATGAATTTGTGATTATTTATCAAATTTTATTCTTAGGTATATATGTATATATCTTATTGTATATGTATATATATTTTTCTATTACGATTTAGGTGTATTTATTGGGCTTCTAACAACCTTTTGATATTTTTATACTATTTATTGTTAAGAGATGAATTATACTCATGGATGATATGCAGTCTACTGATCTCAGGGATCTGAGAAGTTTCTTATATCGTGATGTTTTTATCTCTTTTATGATGAATGGTATTGCACTTTATTTCTCGCACTCTTTGCACACATATTTTACTCTCACTTAGCACTTTATTGTCTACTACTGTTTTGAGCTAGATTTGCACATATTGTTAAGCCTATGAATTGCAACAGGCTTACTATAATGAGGCCCTATCATTTGGCACATTGTTTACATCTAAGGTATTTCGTATTATTGATTCTGTATTTATACAGTTAATTTCTTTTGAGTTTTATGATGTATATATATATATATTTTCGCTACAAGATTCCTGCAGTATTCTCCCGCAAAGAAGACAAGCACTCAGGGTGGCGAGCTCAAAGATTTATTTCAAGAGCTCACGGTGAGCTCTTTACGTACCCGGTAGCCAGGCATTTTGACACTGTGATAGAAGTGATTGATGGCAATCTCACTTCTAAGTTACATAGGAAGGACACGACAGGAAACACCTTACTCCATGCCCTCAGTGCTCACCCCGATCCTCTCAAATGGAGTATTCCGTATGGGGAGCTACCGAGAGCTAAGAGAAACTGCAGTGATGAGGCTAGTTTTGCTGTTGAACAAATAAATATGCTGAAAAGGTTGAAAGAAAGAGGATATCCAGAAGGGGTCCTTAGCAAAGCAGTCCTGAAAGTGTCAGCTATAGATCGTAATGATATGCTCAATTCGATAGCTCCCGTGACTAACACTCATACCGAGAGTGGTACCCGAGTGATAACTACGTTCAATCAAAAATCAGATAAAATCTGTAAAATCCTTGCCAGTAATTGGAATATCCTCAAGGCTGATAACATAGTGGGCACTCATCTCAAAGACAGACCCCAAATCACTTACAGACGAGGCAGGAATCTCAGGGACATGTTGATCAAAGGTGATATAACTGCAAATAAACGTCATGTACAAGTCCTAAAGGGGTTTTTCCCGTGCGGGCACTGTAAAGCCTGTACAACTAGTATTATGGTCAAGTACATCGACATACCAGGCAGGAAAGAACCCAAAATGATCGAGCAATTTCTGACATGTACTACCACCTATGTCATTTATGTACTTGAATGCCCGTGTAAAAAGAGGTATGTGGGTAGTACCACATGTATGGCCAAGAAGAGGATACAAGAACACCTCAGGGCGTTAACACATGCAGATAGCCACTATCCCATTGCTTGAAATTTCCAGGAACACCACCACTGTGGATGTATGACGTTACAACGCAAACTTTTACAACGCACACCGTTACAACGCAGTTTTTACAACGCAGATGCATTTACAACAAATGCCTTTACAACGCATGACATTACATAGCAGATGCTATTACAACGCATGCCGTCACAACGTAAGTATAGGTCAAGTCAAGTCAAGTCAAGTCCAATTTTTTTTATTTGTTTTGGTTCTCGATTGAGGACCACAAATTTGTTTAAAAGTTACACACAATATTTTATACAATTCAATACATTTTCAATGAAACTTTTAAAAATTTATAAATCTTATAGCAAACAAATTCATTCGGCGGCCTTTTGCATATAAATAGCAGATCTTTAGCATTGACAATCCTACATGTCCGATAGATGGGATCCAGACATGTTAACCGTGCATTTACAACTTTGGCGTTTGGGCATATAAATAAGAGGTGCTCAAGATTCTGGTTACCCCCCTGGCAGAGAGTACATAGCGGAGAACAGTCTAGTCTCCAGGTAGAGGTAAAGGTTAACACGGGTAGTATACCTAAACGCAACATCATGATTGCCCGCCTTGCACCGTGTGTGAGAGAATAGTCTAAGTAAGGCTGTTCGTGCTTATATTCCAGAGACTTAGCATAAGATTTATACACAGATAGATTAGTACAGTGTAAGTGATCAAGCTCAAAACTCAATTTGGGGGTAACATTTTTTAGAAAAAGTTTGAGTTGTGCAGGTGTCCAGGATAACAAGATTTCTGAGCTTATTTTTGCTAACTGAAATGCCTCTGTCGTATTTCTGAAAAAGATAAGATGAGTGGTATCTTTATCAAATGTCTCGATCTTTAACAGGCATCGTAAAGTACCTTCTTTAGAGTGGAGAAGGTTGTAGGCCCACCTGATGATGCTTGCTACAGCTGTAGCATATGCGCTGGTGATTGAAAATTCAAGTCTTAGTGCCTGCACTGGTGTAGAAGTAGAGACTTTCAGTATTTTCTTTAGTGTTTTACCTTCTTTTAAATCCATGTAGGACCATTGTTTTAAAGGAATATATTCAGAAGCATATGACAGAACCGGAGGAATCTTTGTTCTATAGACTTTGATAAGTGCAGAGAAATGCCTGTTTCCAGTAGCCGAGTACAGTCGCGACATGGCCCCAGCGTGTAAGTCACATTTCCTTTTTAAATGATTGATTTGTTTGATGTTATTCATGTTGTATGAGAAAATCCTGCCTAGGTAGGTATATTCCTCTACCTGCTCTAACCTCTCTCCTCCCAGCTTCCAGCAGTACCTAACACCTTTTTTCTTTTTTGAGAATGCGACCACTTTAGTTTTATTTATATTAGGAGTTAGAAAATTTTCTTTGGAGTAGTTATGTAAAATATCTAAAAGGCGTTGAAGTCCAAAAGGCGTTAAGTCAAACATGACTATGTCGTCCGCATACAACAGAGCGTGAATGCGTTGAGTGGCGATCTTCGGAGGCGTGCATAACCCTTGTTGCAGTTTAGATGGTAAGTCGCTTAGGTACAAAGAAAATAAAATCGGAGCTAAAAGACACCCTTGTTTTAGGCCATTAGACGTCCATATTATCTTAGACAAGCCCTTGTTGCTCCCCATTTGCACACGGCACCAAGTGTTACTGTGGAGATTCACTATTACTTGTAATAGTAGTTCAGGGATTCCCATCCTTCTTAGTTTATTCCACAGGGTCGGTCTATCCACTCGATCAAAGGCGGTGGAATAATCGATGAAGGCTGCGTATATGGGTTGTGATTTCCCTGCTACATATTTATCTAAGTATAGGTAAGCATATTATTTTATTTATAAATGTATTTAATTAAAATTAAATTATTTTAATAAATTAAATTATTTTTAAATAATTATTTTGTACAAATATATATATATTTTTAAATTAGATAAGGTATTTTTTAAACCCTAAAAATACCCCTGTACCCCAAAAACCAAACCCAACCCTGAAACCTAAAAATAACCCTGTACCCCAAAAACCCAACCCAACCCGGAAACCTAAAAATATCCCTGTACCCCAAAAACCAAACCCAGCCCTGAAACCTAAAAATACCCCTGTACCCCAAAACCCAAACCCATACCTGAAACCTAAAAATACCCCTGTACCCCAAAACCCAAACCGAGCCCTGTAACCTAAAAATACCCCTGTACCCCAAAACCCAAACCCAACCCTGAAACCTAAAAATACCCATGTACCCCAAAACCCTAATACAGCCCTGAAACCTAAAAATACCCCTGTACCCCAAAACCCAAACCCAGCCCTGAAACCTAAACATACCCTTGTACCCCAAAGCCCAAACCCAGACCTGAAACCTAAAAATACCCCTGTACCCCAAAACCCAAACCCAGCCCTGAAACCTAAAAATACCCGTGTACTCAAAAACCCAAACCCAACCCTGAAACCTAAAAATACCCCTGTACCTCAAAACCCAAACCCAACCCTGAAACCTAAAAATACCCCTGTACCCCAAAACCCAAACCCAGCCCTAAAACTTAAAAATACCCCTGTACCCCAAAACCCAAACCCAGCCCTGAAACCTAAAAATACCCCTGTACCCCAAAAACCCAAACCCAACCCTGAAACCTAAAAATACCCCTGTACCCCAAAACCCTAATCCAGCCCTGAAACCTAAAAATGCCCCTGTACCCCAAAACCCAAACCCAACCCTGAAACCTAAAAATACCCCTGTACCCCAAAACCTAAACCCAGCCCTGAAACCTAAAAATACCCGTGTACCCAAAAACCCAAACCCAACCCTGAAACCTAAAAATACCCCTGTACCCCAAAACCCAAACCCAACCCTGAAACCTAAAAATACCCCTGTACCCCAAAACCCAAACCCAGCCCTTAAACTTAAAAATACCCCTGTACCCCAAAACCCAAACCCAGCCCTGAAACCTAAAAATACCCCTGTACCCCAAAAACCCAAACCCAACCCTGAAACCTAAAAATACCCCTGTACCCCAAAACCCTAATCCAGCCCTGAAACCTAAAAATACCCCTGTACCCCAAAACCCAAACCCAGCCCTGAAACCTAAAATGACCCCTGTACCCCAAAACCCAAACCCAGCCATGAAACCTAAAAATACCCCTGTACCCCAAAACCCAAACCCAGCCCTGAAACCTAAAAATACCCCTGTACCCCAAAACCCTATTAATTTATTTTAATTAATTTTAATATTTTTTAAATTAAAAAAAAGGTTAAATCAAAATATATACTTACGTTGTAAAGGCATGCGTTGTAATAGCATCTGCTATGTAATATCATGCGTTGTAAAGGCATGCGTTGTAAAGGATCCTGCGTTGTAATGGTGTGCGTTGTAACGGTGTGCGTTGTAATAGTTGCGTTGTAACGGCTGTTTCCCCCACCACTCTGACAACTCCCTACTGAGATACTTTGTAGTTGAGCAGGTTAATATTGGGAGAAGAGGGGGAAACCGTGAACTAGCGCTGAGGAAGAAAGAATCGCGCTGGGTCATGGAACTCGAAACTAAGTTCCCCGGGGGGCATAACTGGGATGAAGAGCTTGCAACCCATCTGCATGATGATTGGACATCTATAGATGAGATCCACGTACCCATTAAGATGTATCCACTGATTATATATAACATGAACTGAAGCATCTGTGTGAAATGAACAAGTTAAAATATTCATTGATTTTAATGTAGATTTTAACTGTATGTTTTATGTGTTTTTTCAGGAGAAATGGAAGAATTTTCACTCCTGTCACTTCTTTATTCACGGTCTTTGACCTACCTGAAACTTGGATGAAAGACACAAGCACCTGTATGAAAGTAGATTTTTCACTGTATGTATATACTTTTCTTTGCACCGTTCCCTGCTGAACACATGGATATACGTCATTTATTTCTCTATTTCATCTAAGTAACTGGAGGATGCCCGTATGGATGATCGATTTGGGGCACTAGACCTTCATAATCGTTTCTCTAACCCCATTATAAGCCGCTGGGAAGTATTTTGGTATGCTAATGTTGTTTCACGGCATTCGCAAATTCCATCTTATGTACCATACATTACCAACAATGGCACTAGACCGAGCGTACGTGTTTGTGTTTGCTTTTAAGGAATATGACCCTGTATCTCTTGGATTACGGTATCATCTGTTTATAATTATATTTCAGGTGAAAGCATGGGGTAGTCTTTGACAAAGTTTGCTTACTACATGCTTAGAACATTGCAAATATACACAAGGTACACCATTCTAAGATGGCGGCTTGTTATACCACCGAACACCACATGACATAATATGGTTTTTAGAGATAATCCTCCTCTATGTTTATGAACTGGTGCAGAATGTGTATATTTTGATGTGACCAGCAGGGGTTTTTTCACGTGTGAACAAGACAAGAGTTATTGTCGAAACGCGTAGCGTGTTTACTGGATAATAAACCCTTTATGCTGCAATATTCCTGAGTGCGTCTTTTGCTTACAAGCAACCTGTGGTAATATATATATATATATATATTCACAGAAAAAACCATAGGTTTCATACCAGTTATAGTTAGGAATTAGCATTTAAAAAAACCTATTAAATTCACTGAAAAAACCATAGGTTTCACACCAGTTATAGTTAGGTGGAAATTTTACTGACATAAAACCATTGAAATTCCACATTATAGTTAGTTGGACTCACTATAACTTGCGCGCCTGCAATGCACTGCTGATGATGTCACATATTACATCACTCATGACATAGTCAGTGACATCACTCATGACATCACTGATGACACCATCCAGTGAATGTGTGTCTTTCTGAAAAATAAATATGTTTTATATATGTTTTTGTAAAGGTCGATGGAAGAATACATTTTTAAATAAGTGTGTAAAGGGATGTTTTTAAAAAAAAAAGTGATTGGTTAACTGGCTTATAAAGTGTATCTTAGTGAATTCATATATTAGTGAGTAATGTTTAAATATTTAAATATATGTATCAGTGTTTTACTTTGTGTATAAGTGGCTGCATGGGTTGATGAGAAGCTACATGTGTGTGTATATGGGTTATTAGATTTTTTTTTAGTATCAGTATGAGTGTCTGTATGGTTTGGTGGGGGTATTACTTAGCACATCGATGCATCAATGACTGACTCACTGTTTGTATGTGTTTTGAAGACAGAATATGTGCAGGACTGTATGGGTGGATGAGTGTGTATATGTGTGTGTTAGTGAGTGAATGACTCTCTCACTAGTGTCTTTATCAGTAACGACATATGTTTTAATCTAGTATATGTGAATATTGATATATGTAAGTGAGTATATGTGAGAGTGAGAGATTGTAAGAGTTCCTGTTTATATAAGTATGTGTTTCTATAAGTGATTGTTTAAGAGAGTAAGTATGTGTAAGTTTCCTTAGAAGTAAGGTGGAAGTGTGTGCATAGCTGTATATGCAAATAAATGCATGTTCAATAGTTTATTTGCATGTGTGAGTATGTGTGTGAGTAACTTTTGGATGACTGTCTGTGTGTAACAGGATGTATAGGTGTATCACTACATATGATGAGTGAGTATATGTATGAGTGACTATATAGAACTGTTGGTGAATGAGTGGATGTGTATATAGATGGTGGAATTACTGAATTGTTTGTTGTAACTGGTATGGGTATCTCCATTTTTAAAAAAATGTTAATTTCTATTTTTGAATATGTGTTTCAAGGCTTACATTACACTGAAAGGAGGTCTGTCACTCTGTCACAAGGATGGTGTCTTCAGTGATGTCATGAGTGATGTCACTGACCATGTCATGAGTGATGTAATATGTGACGTCATCAGCAGTGCATTGCAGGCGCGCAAGTTATAGTGAGTCCAACTAACTATAACGTGGAATTTCAATGGTTTTATGTCAGTAAAATTTCCACCTAACTATAACTGGTGTGAAACCTATGTTTTTTTCAGTGAATTTAATAGGTTTTTTAAATGCTAATTCCTAACTATAACTGGTATGAAACCTATGTTTTGCAGTGAATTTCATAGGTTTCTTAAATGCTAATTCCTAACTATAACTGGTGTGTAACCTATGTTTTTTTCAGTGAATTTCATAGGTTTTTTAACTGCTAATTCCTAACTTTTTATACGGACTCATACCTATGTGTTTTTTAGTGAATTTCTAAGGTTATTTTTTCGCAAATATCTATAGCTTAGAAAGGTATGTTTTTCTAAAAATGAATCCTATATTGTATATTAATATAATATATATTTTTTTAAAAAGTATATTCTTTTTTTTTATATTTCACTCTGGAGTGCTCCCGGTGCGCGTACCGGTCAGTGCCCCGGTGTGCGTATCGGGGCGCGTCCTGTCAGCGCACCAACAAAAAAAAAGAAAAAAAAGGAGTGAGCATGAGGAATGGGGAAAAAAAGAGAGTGGTGTAAAGAGAAAGAGAGCTAGAGGGAGAAACACAGAGGGACTGTGTAAGAGATAGTAAAACAGAGAAAAGGTATAAGAGGAAGTAACTGAGAAAAGGAAAATGAATAAGGGAGCAAAAGAAGAGAAGAAAGAGGAAGAAAACTAAAGCAGATGTTCTGGGAGAATGTGAATGGGTGATGACAGTAAAAGGAAGGAGAGTAAAGGATGAGGAATGAAAGGTAGTGACGGAACCAGAGAAAAGGAACAATGGTGGCGGAGGGAAAGAAAAAAGCTGTGAGTGTAAGTAAAGAGGAGTGAAAGAGGGTGGATGAAAGTGAATAAGGGTAAGACATGGGGAGTGACAGAAAGAAAGAACAGAGAGAGTAAAGGAAGGAGTGTCAGAAAGGGACTAATTGAAGCAGAAAAAAAATGAAAGAGAGGTAGTGTGGGTGAGCAGGGGCACTGAAACAAGTTGAATGTGGTAGGAAAGTAAAGAAAAGAGAAGTAAATATGGAGGATAAGAATAAGTGAGGGAAGCAGAGTAAGAAAACAGGGGTGAGGTAGGGTGAGAGAAAAGTAGTCAGGTTAAAAAAAGGGTGATGATAAACTACATTTTGTAGTCACACTTACCATATAATTAATGAACACTTACTTGCATCTTTAAACTACACTTTGTGTCTGTGAAAGACAAAAGAAAAAACAAGTTATAATTAGTAAAATATATATTTTAAAATAGAAGAAACAGGTCAAGAGGTAAAAAATCTAAAAAAGTTTACTAAGAAATAAAGCAATAGTGAAGGATACAAAAACAGAAATAAAGTAATGTAGAAAGAGAAAAAAGAGGGAAAAAGTAATAAAAAGAGAACAAATTACTGAAGATAAGTAAGATACTAAAAGAATGCGAGATACCAAAACGAAATCAGGAAAGAGAAGAAAGTAAAAGGAAAATGAGTGTAAAGGAGAGGAGTCTAAATGAGGAACTATTAATAAGAAAGAGGAATGGAAGATGACGGAGAGTGAGTGAAGGGGAGTCACAGAGTGAAGGGATGAAAGGAATGAGGTTAATATAGAACGATAGAGGAAAAAGGAGTGAGAGAGTAAGTACACAGAAAGACAAAGGGAAGGACTGAGTGAACTGCAGTACAATGAGTGAGAAAGGAAAACGAGTAAAGGAGCAAAAGAAGGAAAGAGAGGGGAAGAGAACTAAAGCAGTGGTACTGAGAGAATGTGAGAAAGATGAAAAGTGGTGGAAGGGAGAGAGGAAATGCAGACAGTTGAAATTGGATTGAAGAGTTGTGAATGAAGTGGAGTAAAGGAACAGCGATGAAACAAAGTGAAAAAAAGGCAGTGTAAGTGAGTAAAGAGAGCTAAATAAGGGTGGAAAAAGGAAAATGAGTGTGAGACAATGGGAATACAATATAAATTACACAATGCAAACTATAGAATAACTTATACAATATGTTACATTGTTTATTTTTGCTGTTCTCAGAATATATTGAATTTCACTTAAATTAGTGAGTTTAAACTCTTCATCATATAACAGCGGGGAAAAAAACACACAATCTAAAAGATTGTGTTTAAAAAAAAACATAAAAACTTACAACTGATATATGTACACTCATCTTTGATTCACTTACTTTTCCGTGAGGCCAAATAGAAGATAGTGAAGGTCCTTTTGGTGGAAAAAAAGTCTGCTGTTCTCTATAACTTCCATTTCATCGACTTCCTATGAAAAAAGATCTAAGAACATCATACCTTACACTTTCCTTTCGGCCAAATCGTGTCAGATATATGAGTATTTTTTACTATGAGATCCACTTACAGTACCTATATGAGATAAATAATTTTAAACATTAGTCTAATTAACTAACTAACTTTTATTAACTACTCCCATCTTCAAAGGCCAATTACCTTTACTAAAACTTTGGTTTTAAAAACACTAGGTAAGAATTTTTAAAGTCATAAGGCAAACGTTGTTTATAAGTCAAATGAGAATCATTGCAGTAACTCCAACCTTTTTGACATTTTAAGTAGCATGTATAATGTCCTGATGTTGTCGAAGGACCGTCATGATAAATAATAGCTACAGTTGTAAAGGTTCTTCCTGAAATTGATAACTGAGAAGCCACAAAATTTTTGATAGAAGTTGTCAATTTAGTTCCATCAGGTCTACATCGTTGGAAAACTAAAATCATATACTGACCATAACTTTGTATAAATAATGTGGATAGCATTGGACACTTACATTGGGTACACACCATATTATGATCTGCTGCTTTAACTAGATTTTTAAATGACACTGATTTACAGTCTGGTAAAGTCAAATATATAAATCTTTCAGCGTCTATTGTAGTAGTACTTGATGAACTACAATTGTGGCAGTCATGCTGCCATTGATAAGAAAGGCTGAAAAGATTATCTACATCTACACCTTCATCTTCCAAAACACAAAACATATACATTAAAAACTCCTGACAATCCTGCTGAATGTTCTGTGAAAATTTATCTTGACCAGAACACATATCTAAAATATTTCGAATTTCTGTTACACTTTCTACTATTGCTCTATCACTGCTACATTTCTCAAACACAGAATTCAATAAACCACACAATCTTTGATCTCGATTTTCAACAATCTGTTCTTGTAAAGTTTGAAGAAAAAAATAACATTAACCACTACATTAGCATAGCGGTTGACACCAGAACTGTTTTCAAACTGAAATCCAACAACATTTTCATCAGAATCCTTTTTCTTTCTGTTTTGAATTACAGTTTCATCTACTTTTTGTCTTTTTGCTACTACCTCACTTCAATTATTCTCATTTCTTCTTTTTCGGCCTACCACACGTTTTTCAAACAGAGGATATTGAGGCAAATGTGGAGCATACTCTCTTCTTAACCTATTGTATTCTTTAACACAATCTAGATCTGCAAAAATCTTTGTCTCATCACACTCAATCAAGTACAATCCTGATAAAGTTCTGACTCGTGATAATGCCACATTAGCCATACCCTCTTTAAACACAGATCTTCCAATGTTCACCAAAGCACTATCTACACTCAAACCTTGAGATTTATGAATTGTCACCGCATATGCCAAACAAAGAGGAAACTGTTTTCGGCGAACATATAAGTCTTTTACAAGCAAAAATCTAGCAGAACAACAACTGATTTGTTGTACTTGCTCAATGCCATCAAATTTTATTTTTAAAAATTCAATTCCATCTCTATTTCGATAATTCACAAAATCAACAACATAACCCATTGCTCCATTT
Source organism: Lissotriton vulgaris (assembly GCF_964263255.1). Lineage (NCBI taxonomy): Eukaryota > Metazoa > Chordata > Amphibia > Caudata > Salamandridae > Lissotriton > Lissotriton vulgaris. Next base: position 462,594,178 of record NC_141698.1, on the reverse strand, counting down.
ACCAGACCTCTTTCAACATTTAAATTCCTTCTCAAAATGATACGACAATTTAAACACACATTCAGAGTCTTTTCAAAACCAGCTGTTTTAGAAACACTTTTCTCTAATGAATCCAATTTTGTTTTCAAATTTTCTGACAAAACAATTGTTGCACCCATATGCTCTATTTTATCTATTGCTTCCAGTTTCACAATATCTTCATTTTCTAACTTTAACATTTTGTTGTTGAAGATGGAACATTCTTGCAGAGTTGGCATCAAACATATCCCCGATTTCTTCTCAGTCATTTTTTAAAAAATATTCTCTGGAAGAATGTTTTCATTTGGATACAAATTTGAAATTAATCGAGCATGTAAAGCTTCTTTCCCAAGCTCACTTACTTTTCCGATTCTTACATCTTGTAGAATATTTTTATAGTCTTCATCATTTGCCTGTCGCATATTTTGAAGCAGTTCAGCATATTTAAAATGTAACCATATATTAACGTTTCCAATGCTTCCAAGGGACTTCCTGGTATCTTCATGCGTGAGCATTTTAAACAGTGGTTGTCCTTTTACTGGAGTCAACTGCAATAGATCTCCAAAAACAATAATGCATTTTCCTCCAAATAACACATCATACTCTGTTCTAAGAATTTCTTGCATTCTCAAATACACAAAAGCAAGCATTAGATTTGAGACCATGCTTACTTCATCAATGATAAGAAGTTTCATTTTCTTCAAGACTCTGGAAACTTCAGAACATGCATCTCCAGATAACTTGCTGTAAAGCAATTTATTATCATGCTCAACTGGCAGCATCAGTAAACGATGTAGAGTAATCCCTTTAATGTTATGTGCTGCCAGTCCAGTTGGAGCAGTTACAACACAAGACAGCGGTGAATCAGTCATTTTCTGCAAATAAGTTGCAATGGCTTTAATCAGAAAACTTTTTCCTGTTCCCGCTTCTCCACTTACGTACAGTCGAACAGGCTTAAATGATGTACATGAGCACACTTTTTTCTCATGTCTGAATCCATGTTCAATCTGTTCTGTAACTTCGTCATATATCTTTTTCTGCTCAACGTTTAGTTGCTTTACCAAATCTTCTAAGTTAACTCCATCCTCTTGAGCTTGTTCCATAGCTCTTTCCACCTCATCCATGGCAGTTGCAGCTTCATTTTGGATAATTGGTCCTCCTAGTGGATCCTGACTCAATGAAGTAGAACTCTGACTGTCTTGAGAACTGTCTCTAGCAATCTCCTCAGCAATTGTGGTTTCTTGCTCTATTTCTTCGTTCAACATTTGCAGATAATTTGGAAAAACAGGACATTCTATGGTAGCCTTAGTTGCATTAAAAGAGTCTTCATAACAGAGCAAATCTCCAAGTAGTTCCTCTTCTGTACGCCATGGCTTAAAGAGTTGCAAAAGAGCTAAATAGTAAAATTCTCTTTTGTCTGGAGCTTCGCAACTCAATTTTCGATGATTAATCAAATGGCCTTTTCTCTGCTATACTAGACATCTTTCATACCCAATGACAGCATATTTTCCATTATTGATATCTTCTATGATCTTCCTCTTATTACTGTAGTTTTGCAGAACTTCATACAAACAAGTGTTCTCAAGGTGAGTACTTCTATTTGGATAGTATGTATCCAACATATTTGTCTTTAAAATATCTGTACTGTTTGGTTCTTTCTCCGCCAAATATTCAATTTCTTGTACAGATTTCAAAACTCGGTTTCTTGTTGCAGCAAGACCTAGACTCACCCAAATGATTGTTCTTGATTTGGCATAGAGACTTGCTCATTATAACCGATCAGAACATTCATATGCTCCAATTTCTCGATGCGACAACATCTTCAGACTGAAACTGTATAATTTCTTGCTTAGACGCTTTTCATGTGAAATGTCCTCCCACATTTCTTTCAGTTCTGTCTTTTCTTTTTTTGTGATGTAAGATGCCACATATCGAGCCACAGCAATAGAGTTGTCAGCAACGAACTGAATATCCATGTTAGCATTCCACATGGACAAAATCACTGGGTTGTAGTCGTTGATGTACTTGGATTCTTCGTTTCTTTTTAAATTTTATGTATTTTTGGGTGATTTCCTCGTCACAGTATGTCGTAGAGATGACATCAAATTATTTACTCTTCCCTTAGAAATCACTGGTCGTGGAAACGCAAAACGACATTTCGTGTAGTACTTTTCCTTGTTTTTGAATTTTCGACGACAGTACTTTCCACAACGATGAGATTGAAAACGTAAAACTTGTTGCCTTAAACTGTTTTCTTCAGTAGTTTTTGGAACAGCACATGTTGAATACTCTTCAATGAAACTCATTACTGTTTCATCCGAATCTAATCCAAATTTGGGTGCATCTTTAATCCATAACAACATATGTATATGAGGAGCACCTATCGCTTGATATTCCTTCCTCCAAAAGAAATCCAAAACCTCTCCAAGGGGAGGATTTTTTTTGTTGGGAATAAACGACATCAAAGCTTCAAATCTATGATTAAAATATCTGCAAACATTCACTGGATCCAAAGAACACAGTTCTCCAGGTGTTTTCAATTCTACATTTTGTATGTTTCCATTTGCCTCTCGCAGAAATTGAAGTAAGTCGTCCCATGCATACTCAGGACAGCTAAGAGTGAGGAACCATGTAGGAGTTCCTAAGTTTCTTAGCATACATTTCAATTCCCCATGACGACGGAACCAATACTCATTTGTTCAACGCTGACATACCATGAGATTGATTAGCTGAGATTCCAAAATACTGTCTTGCAGATTGACTTTCTCCATAAAGTCCCTTGCTGAAACATTTTGCAGATGAGCTCCACTTTTCAATATATGATTAACTGCATAAGAAAGCCCAGACAAATCACTTTCATACAGTAGATGAAACAAATACGGAATGCATTGCCGAAACCTTGGATCTTCAGCATATATATGGCCGGGATGCCTATCACCCCCTCCCAACACAATCCCAAGGATGGGAAGACGGACGCAGTTCTGAACTTTTGGAAGGCGGGAGGGAGTCACCCTCCCGGCCGTATTTATTAAAATATGAAACAAAATTAAAACATTAAAATAACAGTTTCATATCATGTACAATTTTTCCTTTATACATTTTACTGCAGTCACGTTTATTGGCTAACCTTAACAAATCTCTAATACAAAGGTTCTCCTAGCCGAGCTAAACATCCTGCAAATGCATACTTTCTAAATTAAAAATTGTACATCCTAACATTACGGGCCAACGGCAAGGTCGTAACCGGTGTCAGATCCCCACTACCAGAACTCCCCCCTCACGTGTGAGGGGCGGTTGCACAGAGGACTGTACCTCTAATGCCAACTTCCAATTTCCCTTGTCTTAACGGGGGCCCCCTATTTAACTTGACGCCATCTTAGTGGTCGTCCGAGGACTCGTGTGAGGTGTCTAGAAGGTAGCGTGGACCCCCCTCCCACCCCACACTGTTCACCACATCCGCCGTCGCGGATATCCTGGCCCCGGGAAATTCCTAGGAGGGGCTTCGAGCCGCCTCCTCCCCTGGGAGGGGCCTATGACCGCCTTCCCTTCGGCAACCCCATACTTAGTGGGTGCCGCCTCCCCTTGTGAGGGGCCAATGGCCGCCTCCCTCCGGGCGCTCCCATCCATAATGGGTGACGCCCCCTCTAGGGATCTTGAAATTACTGCTCACCGATCATGACCTTACCGCCCGACCAAAATAAATACGACATTTTTGGACCTAAGGAAAAGAGCGAAAAGAGCGGTTCCTGGACATTGTACTCTTCATCCACCTATCTACACATGCTACACATTCCATTAGACTGTGATACTCCGCTCACTGGATGAGAAAATTGCGCAGAAGCAAATTATTTTATTGCCGTTCAAAACATCTGACATCTTTATTACACACTAGAAAACTTCGGAAAAAAGATATTATTAATGCGAATCCACTTTTAATGCATTACTAAATGTTGCCATCAGGGGCTGGTGGGTGGGTCAAAATTGCTCCTTGTTCCGTCTAGGGCTCACGTGCAACGAGAGGGTGCAGCTTCCAAGCACAGGAACAAGAGGATGCTTCTCCGGATTGTTGCTCCTTTTATTCCTCTTCGGGAGGGCGTGTACCCTCCTCTGGTACGCCTACGGGGCGTGGCCAACGGTGTAGGTGTCTAGGACAACCCCTTCTTGGGCGGGAAAAGGCGCGCCCCGGCTACGCCGCTTCGGGCATACCAGCCGAGACACGCCCCCGCCCAAAATGGTTTCCCGGGGGGATCCGGGCACCCAGCCATACGTTCGGGGGGACCGAGTGGTCGCCCCTTTCCATATGGCCGGGATGCCTATCACCCCCTCCCAACACAATCCCAAGGATGGGAAGACGGACGCAGTTCTGAACTTTTGGAAGGCGGGAGGGAGTCACCCTCCCGGCCGTATTTATTAAAATATGAAACAAAATTAAAACATTAAAATAACAGTTTCATATCATGTACAATTTTTCCTTTATACATTTTACTGCAGTCACGTTTATTGGCTAACCTTAACAAATCTCTAATACAAAGGTTCTCCTAGCCAAGCTAAACATCCTGCAAATGCATACTTTCTAAATTAAAAATTGTACATCCTAACATTACGGGCCAACGGCAAGGTCGTAACCGGTGTCAGATCCCCACTACCAGAACTCCCCCCTCACGTGTGAGGGGCGGTCGCACAGAGGACTGTACCTCTAATGCCAACTTCCAATTTCCCTTGTCTTAACGGGGGCCCCCTATTTAACTCAACGCCATCTTAGTGGTCGTCCGAGGACTCGTGTGAGGTGTCTAGAAGGTAGCGTGGACCCCCCTCCCACCCCACACTGTTCACCACATCCGCCGTCGCGGATATCCTGGCCCCGGGAAATTCCTAGGAGGGGCTTCGAGCCGCCTCCTCCCCTGGGAGGGGCCTATGACCGCCTTCCCCCGGGCGCTCCCATCCATAATGGGTGACGCCCCCTCTAGGGATCTTGAAATTACTGCTCACCGATCATGACCTTACCGCCACAGGCCGGATAGTTGACCGGCTATCCGGACCCCCCACACTCCTACTAAAGGTCATGACTATACAAACCCCGTAACCATGCTATGAAGTCTCCTATGAGCAAGACATTCCCCTCCCGGGACAAATGGACCCCGTCTTCAAGATACATGTGGTCCCCCCGGATACATCCATGCGGAATACAGTGCAACTGTCCTGAACGAAACAATCTACCCAGCTTGTTATTAACCTTCTTTACTGAATGATTCAAAGCTGACACAGAGAGGGCCCCCCGCCACACCTTCCTTGGAATCATGTGTGACCATGCTATCGTGCACCCCGGAACCCTCTTTGCCAACCAGCTAACAGTGGATAGAACCCGCTCGAGGAGTACTCGTCGACCGAGCGACACCAAGTCATTGCCCCCCAGATGCACTATGATTATAGACGGCGGTGACCTTGTCCGCCCTAACAGTTCCTCAACAAAACACTGAAACCGGTCAATACAGAGTCCGCCCCTTCCATGGAAGGTCACCCTGTACCCGTATTCCCCAGCTGCGTGAATCATGTCACCTGCTTTGAATACGTCCGTGGCACGCCTCACGTATGAGTGGCCCACGACCCACACCACTCTTTCCTCAGCCGGTGATCTCTGACCGCTGGTCCCCAGGTGTCGGGTCGACTGCACAGTCCGCCCCGCCTCGCAAGCTCGCGAAACTGTAAACCAAACAAAAGACAAGAAGCGTGAGTGCATGACATTAGCTTCACAACATGTGCAACCGCACATACCTTTTATAACAGTTTGAGGACCATCGCCCCAATTGTTTCACCATTTCCACACTTTGACCCCCGGCTGTAGCCTCTGTAGCAGCCCCTATCCTGAAGGAATGGGTCCCAAAATCGCTCGGGTCCAAGCCCGCTGCCGCGATTGCCAAAGTTAACACCCGCTGAAACTGGAACCTTGTCAGTGGGGTGGTGTCGGTGTGTCTCAGCAAGCTTCCCCCCCATGTTACAAGCCTTTGCGCCAGGTATTGCTCGACGCACTGTACTGGGCACATGGTGGACCCTCGCATGCGCTGGACCACAATACTGTTCCCCATCGCGCCCTGGTCGCTTTTAGACCTGGCTATCGTGATTACCATTGAATCACCCTTAATCCGAACGTGTTCCCGACATAGACCTCCCCCACATCCTTCTTATTCTTTGCCACCAGCTCGCTCACCCGCATAGCCCCATAGAATGCTAATGCGAAAGCAGCCCGGAACAGCACTACTTTGGACTGGGAGGAACATGTCGTGGGGAGCACTGACATCAGCAGGGACAATCTATCTAACCCAATCGGGCACCTCTCGTCTACTCTATGACCTTCAAGGGGTTGCCACCCTCGTAGCGCCTTTTTAACCAAAAAGGACGATGTAGGGTCCTTGATGCCGTGAGCCTGCGCCATGAATGCAATGGCGGCCCGGTGCCTATTAGCCGTCGCTGCTGATCGGCCTGCCTTGTGGAGTGCTACCAGAAATTTCAGTTCATACTCCTCCTGTCCCCATTTTCCCCCTCCTGTTGGACCCAAACATGCACAATAGGAACGAAACGCTCCCTCGTATGCCTTCCATGTCCTGGGGGCTAGGCTGGCTCCCACGAGGTCCTGTAATCCGGGGCACCGAGTGACCAGAGAGCTTCGGGAAACGGTGCCGCCACTAGATCCGCAGAAGGTAGATTAGCCCTGAAGGCCTGCATGTGGGAACGAGAGAGTGCATCGGCCGCCTGGTTCAATACACCCGGCACATGCCTCGCCCTAAACTGAACGTTCAGTCTCATGCACAGTAGGACAATTTCCTTTAGCAACCTCAAAATCAACTTGCAGCGTGCTGCCTGGTTATTTATGCATTCAACAACGGTCATATTATCGGACCAAAAAACCACTGAGCGATCACGGAAATTGTCCGGCCATGCCTTCAGGGCCACCAAAATGGGGAACAGCTCAAGAAACTCAATGTTACCTGTTAGCCCACTGGTGTGCCACCACGTTGGCCATGTTTGCGCCGACCATCGATTACCAAAGATGGCGCCAAATCCCACGCTCCCTGACGAGTCGGTCCACAAACCCAGCTCTTCCGAGGATGCTGGTGGTTTGTTCCATACCACCCGACCGTTGAAATCCGCCAGAAATGCCAACCATATGCGCATATCCTGGTGAACCTCTGCAGATAATCTCGTGCGATGGTGTCCTCCTTTGAGACCGACCATGGCTTGTGCAATAGAGCGGGAAAAGGGGCGGGCCATTGGTATCACTCTGAGGGCAAAGTTAAGTTGGCCCACCGCTTGCTGCAACTGATGTAGAGTTACCTTCTCTTTGCTAATGCACAATTCTAGCGAGGCCCTGAATTTCGTTACCTTGTCCCTGGGCAAACGGAAACATCCCTCCACTGAATCGAGCTCAATTCCCAGAAACTCAAGTGAAGTAGATGGCCCCACCGTTTTCCCCGGTGCCAATGGCACCCCAAACCGCCTCATGAGATTGCAAAATTCCAGTAAAGCCTGTGCACATTTCGTGTCGCCGGCGGGTCCCAAGAACAAAAAATCATCTAGGTAATGCATAACCTGTGTATAGCCCGTAGCTTTTGTGAACGCCCATTGCAAGAAACAGCTGAACTTTTCAAAATAAGCACAAGAGATGGAGCAGCCCATAGGCATACATCTGTCCATGTAATAGCGTCCTTGAAACACAAATCCTAACAGGCGCTGATCTTGAGTATGTACCGGGAGCAACCGGAATGCTGACTCGATATCTGATTTAGCCATCAGCGCTCCGGGCCCCAGGCGATTCAACATGGCGACGGCCTCATCAAAGGATGCGTACCGCACCGAACAGACTCCAGGATCAATCGCATCGTTCACCGAAAGACCCCTAGGAGCCGACAAGTTATGAATTAACCTAAACTCACCTGGGTCCTTCTTGGGGACTACTCCCAACGGTGAACAAATGAAATTAGGGACAGGTGGGTGCCAATATGGGCCGGCCACCCGGCCCAAGACAACTTCCTTCGCAATCTTATTTTCCACCACCATCGGGTGCTGCTGAACGGACAGTTGGTTTCTGCACATTGAGTCCCCCCGAAAGTCCCCCGCCGGGATGCGGAAGCCATATGAAATGCCGTCTCGCAACACCACCGCGGAGACATGATCAGGGTATTAGTTTAGCCAGGGGATCATCGCCATGATATCTACGGGGGTAGGTAGTGGTACCCCTCGGCCAGTATTAGACCTGTTTGGTACCTCCTCTACCCCGGTATCCCCATTCTTGGCTCTGCACGAACTCTCCGGGTGTGAAGAATGTCCGCACCCTGCACACTCATGCCTGAACTTACATGACCCTTGTGGCCTCGTACACTTGCCTCTGTTAAAATTCCAACAAACCCCCTTTCTATCTCCATTCCCACTACTCCTGGGTTGGTGATCACCTGCGGGGTTTGATCGAAAGGGCGCCGCCGTTTGATGGCGGGAAGGCGCCGACCCATACTCGCCGAGCGAGGACGACTTCGTCGTGCCCGGTAAGAGCTGCTTCTGCCAAGAGACGGAGTCGAGACAGTCCCACGTCAGAGACGAATCGTGCTCCTTGGTCTTACGAAACTTACTATCATAACCCCTCCATATATCGCCCTCATATGTTTCATAGAAATCCATTATACGAGTCTATCCTTCTGGGCCTTAACATACTCAATCTCGTGGTGATCAGTCAGGAGCGAAAACATATTGACATATTTATCAGCCCAAATCATCTCTTTCGTGGCCAGAGGAATATGCTGAACTACATTTTCCCTCCTTGAGGGCAAAGACCCCCCTTTTGCCATTGGCAATGGCTGCTTACCAGACTCCACAGCCGGTCCTGCCAATTTTCCACCGCTCGCCGTTGATTCTTCCGAGGGAATCTGTGAGGGAACAAGAGGGACATTCGCCTTCGCGGCATCTTGCGATTGCCGCAACTGCTTCATTAACAACCTAGCCTCTTTGGCCGTGTCTCCGGGCGCCGCTGCACCCTCGGTATTCTTTTCAAGCCATGCGGCCAACTGGGCGGCCAACTCCGGAGGCATTTCCTCCTCGCTAGTGGGCGTAACTACTACTGGAATTGTCTGGCCCGCATCCGGGATTGGTACAGGTACCGGGGCCTCGACTGGCCTAACTGGGCTTACCGGGGGTGACTCGGGAACTGGGGACTCCCCCCCTGCCGCCCTATTCCTGGCCCTTTTACCTCTCCCTGCAGGTACTACTCCCGGCAATGCTGGTCCGATAACCTTCTTCGGTCTGCCCGTATTATCCATTGCCGCCATTTTCTTTTTCATGTTCGCCACGTCCTTCACCAGCATGCGGAGCATCTGCTCCATTCCTGGCTTCTTTCCGACCTTCTTGCCAGGCATCGTTGTCAGAGACTAGACCCTTGCTGCTTAGCTGCTAGACGAGGTCCTAGCTCCTGAGGTCCGCAGATACTGGGAGAGAAGGCTCCTGGAAGAGAAACACAAAAATTACAAGTTCTCAAAATTGCTCCTTGTTCCGTCTAGGGCTCACGTGCAACGAGAGGGTGCAGCTTCCAAGCACAGGAACAAGAGGATGCTTCTCCGGATTGTTGCTCCTTTTATTCCTCTTCGGGAGGGCGTGTACCCTCCTCTGGTACGCCTATGGGGCGTGGCCAACGGTGTAGGTGTCTAGGACAACCCCTTCTTGGGCGGGAAAAGGCGCGCCCCGGCTACGCCGCTTCGGGCATACCAGCCGAGACACGCCCCCCGCCCAAAATGGTTTCCCGGGGGGATCCGGGCACCCAGCCATACGTTCGGGGGGACCGAGTGGTCGCCCCTTTCCAATCTTAAAGTCCGGTATTCAGCTGCAGGAATTTGTACTGGTCGATCGTCATATCGTCCACCACGACCTGTTGGAAATAACTGTGGAAAACAACGAGCTTCCAAACTTTCTTCCCATACACTAATGGGACTTCCTTTTGCTGCTTTCATTTGAAACAAGTCAATTGCATTCCCCATTACTTCTTTGGAATGCAAAGGATGAACAGTATAATGTTCATATATTTCTTCACTTCTAGTAACATCAACTTTTTCAATTTGGCCAACTGAACAATCACTGTCTTCTTGTGTAGCTGTTTCCTCTGCTCCAACACTTACATCTTTATAGTACTCATTGTTTTTGACCAAATACAACGTTGCCTTTTTGACTTTCCTAACAACCAATAAATCTTGCCAGATTTTCTTACTATTTGTCGGAACCCCATTAACTAGAATAACCAGAGGATCCTCTTCTACTCTTTCTACACCAATTGTATCAATATTTTTCTTGACATCTAGAGGAAAATAAACAACTCTTCCCTTTAATCCTCTTTGTAAATCTGTAGGAGGTAATTTCCCTATCTTAGGCTCCATGCGAACAATAGCTTGAAAAGGATGGACACATTGAATCAAAATTGATTCATAAGTATTTAAATCCATCAATTCAAAAGGAATATCTATCAACTGAAGATTATTATGAGCAGCTCTAGCAGGCATTCTATTTTCATTTAATTTTTTCAAACAATAATTACAAATACGCTGATCAAAACTCAAATCAAAAGAATTCTCCACCAACAAATAACTTACAAAATCCTTCCATTCACTATTATTTTCCAATTCACATTTTGCATATAAATCAACTAACCTAGTCTGAATCTTATAATGATCCGTCGACAACACACACAAGTTAAATTAGGCCTTTCACTTGATTTCACCTTAAACTTGGTAATTTCCTCGTCAAACTTTTCTGTACTTGAAATCTGTACATTGTCTTCTACATTACCATCCATTACTATATCCATTTCTACACTGTCCTCATTGTTCCCAAAATAACAAAACTCAATTTCTTCACAAATAGTCTTCACATCTACTTCAGATCCATGCAAAAGAGCACTGTTTAACTGTTTAAGCTTAAGTGCTGGACTTTTTGCATAATACAACCTTCTCACTAATTTCCTCACCTTATTATGATGCACTGCTAACATCTTAAAATGATGAAAAACACTCTGACATACTTTTCTAGAAAGACAAGCCAGTGAATGCCCATGCAAACCTGTGTTTTCTCTTACTCTGCAAGGATCTAACTCTTGCAAGATCTTCATTTTTTGTTTTAGACTTTTCTTACTATATGTACGTAAGAAATTTCGAAGCAAATCGATTGAATCCTGTCGCACACTACAAATACTACTGCACTTCCATGTGTAAACTGGACCCTTAGTACGTCTCCCTAATACTTCATCACTTAACACCTCTTCTGCATCTCTAGACATAAGTTTCTCTTTTTCCATCACACAACCATCTTTCACCTCATATGCTCGACCACTGGTGTCAACTGCATACACCAAATCATTTTCCTGAAAGTAACTCTCCTCATTAAAAAATGGCTCAGAACTTGAACTATGCATCCATTCTCTAGAAAATACTTCACAAAAATTAGTCCGATTAATAATTCTTTTCCATCTACTGTTCGATTTGAAAATATCAATTGCCTTATTAAGTATCCTAATTCTATTGATTACTAAAATAAATATTTTTTTCTTAACTTCAAAAGCCTGATCAACAATCTTCTCCACAATTTTCTTTTTCTTGTAAAAAGCAGCTCTCTGTTTACCTTTCGTTTAATTTTTTAGCAAATTTAAAACTACCCTATTGCGAAACATTCGTCTACGAATGTCCCTAAATTGATTTAACCTTCTATTGCTATCCATACTCTTCTCTCCTGCTCCAATAGATACATTTTTTGAGGGCCTCTCCTTCCTTTTTAGATTTGCTCTCTGCTTCTGGATCTTCACATTACCGTTAACATTTCTTTTTGATCTACATAAATTGCGAAGAAAAGACTTAATTGTCTAACCAGGAGCTTTTCTGGTGTTATTTGAAGTACTTGTTGTAGAGGATTCCTTTAATTCCTTTGATGATTTTGTTCTTTTACGTATGGTATTTTTTCTACTCCTTTGCCTTGACGGCATTTTTGCTTGCTTTTAAAATGTTGATTTCAATCTGTGGTTCTGAAACAAATAACACATTAAAGACCACTATTAGCAAACAACAAAGTAATGACAAAAAGCAAACAATATAAACACTAATTTGCAACATATTAAAGTTTATACCACAGCAACTCAGGGCCTTATTTATGAAGGCCTTGCGCCACCAGTGCGTCCCATGTTAAAAGAGACGCACCGGTGCCACAAGGCAATCATAAATAAGGGCCAAATGTAAATACCATTGATTTGCCCCCAAAATCGTTTTTAGAATAACATTTAAGAAACACTGCGCAGAACCTATGTACAACCACTCAATATCACTTCTGAAACCTCACTGTTTCCCAAAATACAAATCCTCTATCTTGCAAATGTTCATAGCAAGCATTATCAAAAAGCAAGAAACAAACCAACAGCAAACAAACTCAGGGCCTTATTTATGAAGGCCTTGCGCCACCAGAGCGTCACTTATTTCCCATGTTTAAAGTGATGCACCAGCAGCACACGGCAATCATAAATAAGGGCCAAATGAAAATACCATTGATTTGCCCCCAAAATCGTTTTTTGAATAACATTTTAGAAACACAACGCAGGACCTATGTACAAGCATTCAATTTCACTACTGAAACCTCACTGTTTCACAAAATACAAATCCCCTATCTTGCAAATGTTCATAGCAAGCATTGCCAAAAAACATGCCACAAACCAATAAAAAAGAATCTCAATCTGCTTCCAAATCTGAGGTAATGCAAGTGACATTATTCTAAATGGTTTAAATATATTTATTTAATGAGGCAAACACTATTAATTACTTCTCAAAAATATAAAAGCCATTCTTTTACCCCAAAATCGTTTTTTAAATAACTTTTTACAAACACAGCACAAGTCCTATGTACAAGGAATCAATTTCACTACTGAAACTTCACTATCTGCTTCCAAATATTCTCCATAGAGCAAACAAGTCTCTATCTGAATTAAATAAATCATTACTTACCTTTACAAATGCTTTGGGAGATTGAAAACAGTGTTAGACACACACACCAATTTTTCTTTAGCAGAGCAAAAGGTGAGCACTCAATACACTGAAACCAAGACTGGCATAGAAAATCTCTAACTTTACACACATATGCCTTATTTCAACCAATCAAAAGTCTTCCCTCACTATTTTCAAACCAACACCCTTCCCCCTCTCAGACCTTTCTATCTGTTACCATAGCAACTCCCTCCTACCTGAACTCTCAGGTTCAAAAGTGTATTCTACAATGTTGCAAATTAAATCAGCAAGGATGTTTGACCTCTCAATACACCAGCTTATCCAGGGCATTATTGCTTTTAGTGACTTTTACTTAACCATTCAAATTGCTTCTTTCACACAACACAACCATGCACCCTAACTTTCAGTTTTCAACTATCTGAATCCACCAATCATTGCCTGTGATTCAACAGCAGGGAAACTCCACAATTTTTTTTTGTAAACTCCTACTGTTCCAACTGCAATTTCATTTCCACACTTCATCTGACTGCACCAGAACCTTCTCTCATCATGTATTCTGTATGGATTATTGGACATAGCTACATCCTAAGCATGGGCGAATTTTGCGAATCTCGCGTTCGCAAATTTTGCGGATTTGCGAACTCGCAATCCGCAAAATCCGCGAATTCCCGCGAATTTTTTTTTTTTGTGTTCGCCCGTGTTTCTGCCAGTTCGCGAGGGTTTTTACAATTGCGCAATTTGGGAACTTACCTGTCGGGTCGCAAGTTTTGCGAACTTGTTGTTTCTACGTGTCCAGCCTGTTTGGGACACTCTTCTTCATCACTGCCACTCTCTGTCACCACTGCCACTCTCTGACTACTCATGCCACCCTCTGGCCCACCCATGCCACCCTCTGTTTCATCACCACACCCTCTGGTTGTCCAGTGTACATTATTTTCGGCAAAGCAAAGCACACCTTCCCTGCCTCAAGTGACCTGAATTAATTTGGGGCTGATTAATGTGTCACAGAATATTTTTTTAGCTGGCACCTGCTTCCTTAGTGCGCCCTGATTAGTGATCTTTTGCACTTGCTAAGTGCTTTCATTGTTGCAAAATTAGTTACAACACCTGCCCTGCCCCAACTGACAATAATGAATTAGGGGCTGATTAATGGATTTTAACTTCCAGCCTGGCTCCTGCTTGTCTCCCTTAGCTGTAATTCAGGACCTTTGTGGCATATGTGTAACTATTCTGAGGTTCAGAGCAGGGTCACATAATAGTTGCAACTGGCAACTGAACTCTGGAGGGGCCCCTCAGGAAGCACTACAGGAAATGGCTACTAATGATGAGCCTGAACTTTTGAACCTGGTAAGTAGTTTCAGTTTTGCTAAGATCGTATTTCTGCAATTTTGCACTTATTCGCGGGGCGCGAAGTTGTACTGGGAAGCCGCGAACTCACGCGAACAGTGCGAGCAGTGCGAGCAAAATCCGCTGCTCGCGGATTTGCGGATTTTGCGGGAGATTCGCGAATCTCGCGGATTGCGAATTTCCCGAAAATCCGCAAAATCCGCGAGCGAAACGGATTTTCCGCCCATGCCTGCTACATCCACTGGGCTCAAAGATATGCAGCAAGCAGAAATTATCACAACCTTGATTTATCAAATGTGGAAATCAAGTGGATTGGCCAGAGAGGATTGAGATGTCATCAATTGATACCATTGGTGAAAACCTTTTTGCATCTGCCAAACCCTGACCTCTTAATAGTGCACTGTGGTGGAAATGATTTGGGCACTATGACTGGGGTTGGTCTGGAAATGCTTTTAAAGGACACCTTTGATCAATTGATGACACTTTTTCCACAAACTGCCTTGGTATATTCCAATATATGCCAAAGACAGAAATGGAACTGGTCCAACCAATTTTGTCCACAATTTGAGAAAGCACGGAAACATGTGAATAAATCTGTTTCTGCTTACATGAGAGACTTTGGAATGGGTTCAATATACAACAACAACTTGCGTTACAACATGCAAGACATCCACAAAGGAGATGGTGTGCACTTCTCAGATGAGGGGAATAGAATATTCCTCCTGAATTTAAGACTGTGCATTGGAACCTACTTGTAGGTTCCTAAATCAGACACAGAACCCAAAAGCTCTTTTCAGGGCTACCCTACCTCTGATCACTCCAAATGATTATCTTTTTCAAATTTTTTTCACTATTTTTCACCAAAGTACGCTTCCCGATTCGCTCCCCGTACGGGGTGCTTCCCCCGCGAAAAATTGTTGTTTTTTTTTTTTAGCCTTTATGAGCCTCTTAAGCCCCCCTCAGAAAACCTAGGGGGTCAGGGGCTGTCTACTGTGCCCCCTTCTACCCATTCCCAACGTTGTTTATCCTCCATCTTGTGTCTCGATTGTACCGAAACACAAAATGGAGGACTCCCGTAATGCTGCCGGTGCGCGTACCGGGGCGCGCACCGGTAAGCGCTCCCTAAAAAAAGGTGGGAAAGTAATTTACAGAAAAACCACTGGAGACACTTACACCAAATATAGAATACTCCCTACTACATAGCAGTCCCTACCATTTACCCAAATTTGGTGGTATTCCATTGAGCCATTCGGGCTGTAGCCCTGTCTAAATATCCTGAGGTAAATTACATGACAAAATCACATATGAAACTGTTTGAATTTTCAACCAATAAAAATGTTACTTACATTTTGTACTTTTATGTGCTGACATTTGATTGGTTAAGTACATGAATATATATGAAAAATGAGAGGGAAACACAGCCATTTTGACTAACACTACCTAAGGTACATTTGGAAAAAATGTTGACAGAAAACTTCAACTACTTTGAAGAAGGTAAGTTGTTAATTTGAAAAGAGAACTATGTTATGCACTTTAAGTTAATTTGGGAAAACGTTTTCAGATAGTTATATACTGTCCCTCTGTAAGAGTTAGACATTGAGAAAGGCTTGTTTATTATAATTATGGATTGAGTTAGGCTTCTCTGGTATAATTATGAATTTACTTAGGCTTCATCACAGGCACTTTTTAATAGTTCTACTTCCTGCCTGAAACCATACACTGCCCAAAGATAACTTCACTGTTAGAAACTCACAAGTACCTGTCTGAACTTAAACCCAACAGTGCCCTATCTCTACTGATATATTTATTTTTTATGCAATTTACAGCAAGAAAATGGAAGCACAATAAAATGAAAATAATATTTCATTTGAAATTAATATGGAAAACAATCCTAAGGAAGACAAAGATGAAATAGACTTTTTGGATCACACTGTAGACCAAGACTTAATTAAATGTGTTGAATAAATTGAATCATGAAATGAAAAGGAGGACATACCTGATAAATTAATGTTGCAAATTCTTTTAGATTTTGAAAAATCAGAACAATAAATTTAAATTTAAAAATTAACATTTTTTTTAGACATTATTCTTTTTTATATGTAAACTATGAAATAGTACCAAAATAGATATAATATAAAGTGAGACTTAAAATATACTGTGCAACTTTTTTGTGTTACATAGTAAGTTTGCTCATAGTTACTTCCTTTCCCCTACTATATTATCTCCAATCTGTATTTAACATCTCTTTATCATCTCCTGCCTTCATATTGTTTCTGCTTTCCTGACAGACTATGGTATGAATTCCATATACCACAATAACTTCTGTAACAACATGCAAGATATCTACAAAGGAGACAGTGTATATTAAATTTTAGACTCTGCATTGGTACCTACATGTTGGTACTTAAATAAAAAAATAAATAAAAAAACAACAAAAAGAACAATTAATAAACATACAATATTTGAAAAGTCTATCATTCTTTTTTCCCTATAGTACGCTCCCCGGTCCGCTTCCCGGTGCGCGTACCGGGCGCTCCCCCCGCAAATAATCGAAAAAAAAATACTTTATTATTGGCCCAGCGGGGCCCTTTTAAAGCCCCCACATTAAACCTAGGGGTCAGGGAGGGTCTACTCTGCCCCCTTATGGTCATTTCCCCCTTTGTTTTGGCCACCTCTCATGTCTCGATCCTACAGAGACACAAGATGGCAATCGCCCCGGACTGTTTAGAATGTTTACAGACATCCGACAGCCAATCAGCTTTCCTTGCGCAAGTCGCGTGGCGCGCCCGGTACGCGCCCCGGTGCGCGTACCGGGGCGCTGCTATAGATATATATATTTTTTTGAACCTAAATTACTCAAAATCCACTGGAGCACATATCTTGAGACATAGCAAAGACACATCGGGCTAACAGTCCCTACAATTTTGCAAAGTTTGGTGTAAATCCATTCAGCCGTTCGGGCTAAAAGTGAGGTCGACCGCCCTATGGAAATTAACATGGGGAAAACACGTTTTGGGACCCCCCTTTTATCTCGGCCCCCGCTTGACGCATCCCCCCCAAACTTTCAGGGAAGGACCGGAGCTCGACGAGGCCATGTTGAGGAAATTTTCAGGCAGATTCGTCAACCGGCGTCAAAGTTATTCTAAATAGAATTTTGAGATTTAACATTGAAAAAAATCCTAACTATAACTACCTACTGGCGACTGCCAGTAGGTAATATATATATATATAGATATATATATATATTTTTTTTTTAAAGAGAAATCGTGGCGTACGCGTACGGAAATCTGTACAATTACGAGCACAAGCTGCCTGCTGATTGGCTGTTAACTGTCTGTCAGCACTCCAAACCAGGAAGTGTTGGCAGCCATCGTTTATTTTGAAGTATGCAGGGGGCTCACGGCTTTCCTACATTCTTTGGGGACCGCCACCTTCCTGGGGCAGTAATATTTAAAATAGGGGGGTCCGTGATGGCACGGTTTTCCCAGCTCCGGGGACTTCCACTTCTCGGGACTTTTTAATGTTGGGAGGGGGTCGCGCGGCCTTCTTACTGGTACCCTTAATGGCCCTAGGGACCATCATTTCCCAGGGCCAGCTCTTGTAGTGTCTCGGGGTGCTTATCCCCGGGACACTGCTGTGTGCTATGGTAGGGCGGGAGCGCCAAGGCTCCCACTTTAGTACAGCAAACCTGTTTACTATTTCAAAGAGAGAGCAAGTTAATCTGCTGTCTCTTTCAAGTAGGAAAGCATATTGCCTTTCGTTAGAGAGAGCAGCATATAAACGGCTCTCTCTGAGAAAACAATGCCGGCTCTCGAAGGATGCGGGTAGCCAGCTGGGATCGTGGGGGCATTGGCGTTCGTCCCCAATGTTATTTTTTGAGTCCCGGGGGACTGGGTCCTTTTGCAGGTCCTTAAACATTCGTACATATAACTTCTGCAAAATCTTTTTTTGTGTTGGGGAAAAGAGTATTACTCCAGTGACTTTGTCATCCATATATCTTTTTTACTTCTTCTTTATTTGAATTCCGCTTTATTTGCAGTATGTTTCTACCTTTCTTCACAATGAGTTTCACAGCGTAGCGTCCGTTGCAGTGTTCTTAGCCTTTTTGTTCTTTTGGTGACTTACCAGTTTATGTTCAAGATTCAGTGACCTATTTGTGTTGCTTTCCTTTGTGTATCTTTTATGCAGCCTTTTTTTGTGTATGTTCTTTTGTATCTAACTTTATTTATTGAGTACTTCATCCAGTGTTCTAAATATAGGAGTACATCTGTAGACATGTAGTTTACTCCTTTCCTTTGCCTCCCTCAACCCTAATTGAGAACGTAATGGGGTGAGTCAAACTAAGGCAGTGCTGTTGTCATTGTTTTAAGTTTGCAAAATAGTAGGTAGTATAAAGATATAAATAAAGCACTTGACACAATGCAGAGTGACACTGTATTTATTGTATTTAATTTTAGAATATTTTGAAAATAATATACACTCATGTAGAAATGTTTCTGTCATTGTAAGAATTATTTTTAAGATATTTCATATGAATCACCACATATGCTGATATTACAGTGAAGATAAAATTAAGGGTTTATGTTTTTGAACAAGGACCTACAACATAAGAAATTCAGTATGGAAAATCAATAAAACAATTTGGAAGGCGGTTTCGAAATTAGTAACAGTGTCATTGAAGAGCTAAACATAATATTTATAAGTAGGGAGAATGACGAGGAAGATATAAATGCTGTAGATATCAGTTGTTTCCTAGACTAAACTTTAGATGCTGATTTTGTGGAAGCATTAGATGACATCGAGTATGATGATATGAGTTTTGAAATTGATAATGAGAAATATGAAATACATGATGAAATTATTTTAGAAGCTCTATTCAGTTATGAGAGGTTATATTCTTCAGTCTTCAAACCACTTTATTTGATTAATAATAATCAGAATAGTACAAATCCAAAACACAAGACAATTCAATACATATAGGCGATATAAAACTGTAGATGATTAGTACACATATATTTATAAATGATTTAAAACTAGAAAGATATATCAATTAAAAGAAAATCATGGTATTTAAAAATTTAGGAGGAATGCACAATTCAATCATCAGTGGGAATCTTTGTTTCCTAAGGCTAACAGCAGCAATAAGAAAACAAGCAAAGTTAAAAATGTTCCAGGTTTTGTCTAACAATTGAAGGTACATTAGTTTTGGTCTAACCTGAAGAAAGCCCTTGCCCCTCAAAAGCGGAATTAATGTCTTCTTCCTAATTTCAGTATAAAAATCAGAGAACATTATAAAGTGGATAGTGTTTTGATTTGAGAAACTATCACAGTTGTGTTGTGCTTGGCTGAGGTAGTAGCTATAATAAAAAGGCTTTATAAAGGGCAGTGACTTTGAATCAAAATATGAAATTCTGGAATAATTAATAACTCTAGGCAAAAAAGGCAGCAAGTAGGTGTGTATATTTGTGGATGATGTGTTGATTGAGTGGAAGATAAAAAAGGTGAAAATTAAGAAAGGCAGCAGGCGTTGAAACTATGCACTGCCTTGTAAAAGAAGTGGGTGTTTTGTTTTTCAGACCATTATAGATTGTGAGTCGGATTCCATAGTGGGACCCTGAGAAACTGTCAGTACATCTAAGGTGGGAAGCAACTGTTTAAATTACATACACTGTGCGGTAGAAAGGGCGCAAATTATGCACTGTCATTCATCGGTAGTAGTTACCAAAAAGACTCAATAAAGGGTCTGCACTTTGAATTTGTATTACAAGAAGAATTGATAACCGCAGCCAAGAAAGGCAGCCATTGTGCAAATTTTGTACTGCTTTCGGCCGGGGGTGTAGCTACAACAAAAAGGCTTGATAAAGGGCCTTGACTTTGAATCAGAATATGAAATTAAAGAAGAATTGATAACCCCAGCTAAGAAAAGGCAGCAAGTCTGTAAATTTCTCCATGCTGTTGGCCGGGGTAGTTGTTACAACAAAAAGGCTTGATAAAGGGCTTGCACCTTGAATACGGATATGATATAGAACAATAGTTAATAACCACAGGCAAGAAAGGCAGCAAGTAGGTGTGTGTATGTTTAGATGATGCGTTGATTGGTTGGAAGATAAATAATGTAAAAAGTAAGAAAGGCTGCAAGTGTGGAAATGACTAACTGCCTTTAGGCGATCTAGTAGGTACAACAAAAAGGCTTGGTAAAGGGCCTTGACTTTGAATCAGAATATGAAATTAAAGAACAATTGATAACCCCAGGGAAGAAAGGCAGTGAAAGTGTAAAATTTTCAACTGTCTTCTGCCGGGGTAGTATGTACATGAAAAAGGCTTGTTAAAGGGTCTTGACTTTGAATCAGAATATGAGATTGAAGAGTAATTGATAACTTCATCCAAGAAAGGCAGCAAGTAAGTGTGTGTATGTGTGGATGATGTGTTTATTGAATGGAATATGAATAAGGTAAGAAGTAAGAAAGGGTGCAGATGTGCAAAGTAACCACTGTCTTATCAGGGAAGTAGATCATTGGATTCCCAGCTCATTACATAGACTGTGCATTGGAAGAGAGGATGCAAGTGTGGAAATTACCCACTGCTATTCACGGGAAGTAGTTATCAAGAAGGCTGAATAAAGGGCCTGTACTTTGAATTTGTATTACAAGAATAATAATTGATAACCGCAGTCAAGAAAGGCAGCAAGTGTGCATCTAAAGTAACAAAGTTCTGAGGAGTGTGTGATGATGTGTGGTCCAAGCAGGATGCATTGATAGCAAAATCTTTAAAATCAAGTTTTCTAATATATATTGGTTGTCCATTCACAGAAGTAAGTTGAAGTATATTTTCAAAAAGTATGATGTATTTTTTTCTAAATAAGTCATCTCATTCAATACAGTTACATGGTGATGCTTTGTGGTGCACTGAGTTAGTACTACCTTTGGCGCTGAGCTTGAACGTATCCTGTGATGATGTGTGGTTGGGGGGGAGGTACAGTAATTGAAGTAATTAATTTTTTTGATTGAATTGTGCATCAATTACATTTAAAAGGGACAGTATCTCTCACTGTGACATAAAAGTGCTCACTCTTGTTTGTGATTATTTATGGTGCGCTGAGTAAGTAGTATCTTTGGCGGTGAGCTTGTATGTTCTCTGTGTAGTGTAGATTGAAGGTAGTTGTTAAGAGACATAGACGAATGGTTTTTGTCACTTATTTAAACAAAATGTGAAACACATATGTAGTGTTGGCTTTCTAGTTGTTTCACATATGTCATCATTTGGAATGTTATCACAGATTGGAATGTTATGTTCTGAGGCTAGTGTCAGATAGGAGCTGAGGATTGAGCTGGCTGGTGACAGCTCCTGGTGGGGATTTACTAAGGATTTACCTCAGGATTATTCTTACTATCCTATCTTATATATGAACTTCCACCTCATGTCAACTTAATTAATAAATACATCTTTCTACAAGAACCTACATGACCTGATCTTCATTTAACATCACTACAATTGGCTACGTTTTGGGCACCTCAGCTTGATGTGACTTAATAATTTTCAAGAAACTACAAAGATACTTTCTTCAAAAAGGTAACAATTTAAGTTTTAATTCTTCAATTTCCTGTAATTTTGCATACTGGCATCGTAAAGAAACCCCACCAGTGACCATTTCACTCTACTGGTCGTCCTCATTCCGACATGCCAGTCCCTGCTACAATTTTTGTTACCTACATTATAATACTATAAGTAATTTGGCAATGATGTTCCTGTGTTTTAAGTTCTAAGTGCCTGCCAACAATTCATTGATTTTCATGCGCTTTAAATTCAAAGTGACTGTGTATTCTGATCTGCGTATCTACAGCCAAGAGTATTTACAGCTCTGGTAATTCACTGCCTTCGATTCCCGACATTTCGAGGATTTCATGAAATGTCCTGTGATCTAAACGAGCAGTTTCAAGGATCGTTTAAAATCAATTACTGCCATCTACTGGATGTTTATTTGTAAACCACCGAGTTATCGAAGCCTTCTAAATTTTTATTTGTAAACAAACCTTCCGTTCTCTGCTACTTTCCAGCACACATTTTACTTCGAACAGCCGATTGAAGTTAAAGAAGCGTGTCACTTTTCAAAACGCGCATATTTTTAATTTTTTTTTCTGCTTATGGTGAAGGTTCGCAACGTTTTAAACTATGGCTGTTTGGTTAATTTCTATATTTTGTTATGTCTCCTTCTGGTTGACTTTCATTGGCAGTTGAACCGCCTCCATTTTAGTTTAAAATTTCTTCACGAGGGCATACAGAGCCGCACGCGCTTACCTTCAATGCTGCCATCTATTCATGATGACGCTTGCAACCTTCGTGTGGCTTCCAGATTCGAGGATTCTCCTCTGTTCCTGATGGAGGAGCACAGACCTGTATTGAGCCACCCGGCGCAACGTCGTTCTGCGTGCCTCCATTTTGACTGGCACCACCGGACCTTCGTGATTTTCATTTTAGCTGCCAACCACTATGTAAGGATATTGGTAACCTTATAACTTTAATGTTTGGTTTTCCTACATTGCACATCGCAATTCAGCGCAATTCAGCAGGTACTGTTCTGTTTCTTTCTTTTCATTTATGTTTATATTGCAACTACGTCAAAGTTGCATGTTTTCGATGACATGCACACCATGAAAGGTATTTATATCCGTAGCAAGTTCTATATTAGTTATGTGCTTTATGACAGTGCAACAACATCAACGCTGCGCATGTTTTCGGTGACATGCACACCATGAAAGCTATTTATAATTTACAGCAAGTTCAGCAAATTATATATTCACTGTGTTTGTGGTGCAATTCCTCAGCGCTGATTTGCACAGTAAATACAATTCTTCTTCATGATGCAGCTTATTACAATTGATGCAGAAGTTTGATGATCACACTTTCTGTCAATATTCAATGCTGATTTGCACTACTTCCATTTTTTTTTTCTCGTATTAGTGATGCAGCTAGTCAACGGTGACTACCTTATTTATTTTAATTCCTTATTTTCTTGTTCTCACATTGTGTTCTCCATTGGGTACATTTGATTTTATGGGCTATGTATAGTACTAGTAATTATTATGTGTATTATTTTCTGCTTCTTCAATGTTTTTTCTGGTATACAGAATATTTAAATGAAATAGTGGACCTATATTGTCTACATTTCCCGGGTTATTAATTGATTGCTGACGTCAGTTTTAAGGGTTCAGTGCACTATACCTTATTTTATTGATTATATATGAGCTCTATGATTTTCTCCTTTGCGCAAAGGTGTTCAAGACTTTTTATGTGCGTAGACGTACGTTACATAAATTGTCATTATTAATTTATTGCTTAAAAGTTTTTAGTGTCACATGCACGTAATTCTGTTATGTGATTACTATGCCAGTTTTTCGCCTGTTTTTACAGGTTTCTTTCAGAATTAATTATTCTTTCTGGCAATTTTTCTTCAGGGTTATATGCATGTGATATAGTTGAGAGATTATTATGCCAGTTTTTCACTATCTATTATTTTTTCTGGCTACTTTTCCTCAGTGTTATATGCAAGTAGGTCTGTTTTATGTTTATTATGCCAGTTTCTAACTGTTTTTACAAGTTTCATTCAGAATGAATAATTCTTGCTGGCAACCTTTCTTCTGTTCATGCTCTTGTTGGATGTTAATGTTCACCTTTCTTCCTATGATTCTGGGATTTCGAATTGTTTTCATGTAGGAGCATTTCTTTTTTATTTTAACTTTCTCATATTTGTGCTTTACTTGGTTCTACCTTTCACTACTCAGTTCATTGTTTCACAATTACGCCGGTCTGGCCAATTGGTGTGTTTGCTGATTCCGTGAATTTTGTGTTCGGTGTCCATATTCTTATTATCGTTTTCTTCTTTCCTGTTGTCTTTTGTATTTCCATTTGGTTTCTGTTCATTCTTCTTAGTTCTATCTTGTTTGATTTTCTTTGTTGATTCTTCTTGCTTCTAACCTTGCTTGATTTTTCTTTGTTGATTCTTCTTGGTTTTGATCTTGCTTGATTTTCCACCTCTTAGATGTTACTGTAATTTTTCTTTTCTTATAATTCACCTTCTCTTTTTCTTCATTGTTACTTAATTATCTTCTTCTCCAATTTCTACGTACCTCTTTTCTGTATCCTATTATTTTGTGTAATTGCTCTTTAACATCTTAGTTTTTGGTTGCAATTGTTAAATGTGTATAAGGGGAAGATGTGTAGTGTTGGCTTTCTAGTTGTTTCACATATGTCATCATTTGGAATGTTATCACAGATTGGAATTTTATGTTCTGATGCTAGTGTCAGTTAGAAGCTGAGGATTGAGCTGACTGGTGACAGCTCCTGGTGGGGATGTACTAGGGGATTTACTAAGGAATTTACCTCAGGATTATTCTTACCATCTTATCTTATATGAAATACCACCTCATGTCAACATTTTTAATAAATACATCTTTCTACAAGAACCTACGTGACCTGATCTTCATTTAACATCACTACAACATATAGTAGAATTTTGTCTGCATTAAATAAATGAAGGCTGAATTTCCTAGTGTTCAAAGTTTAAGAAAATGTGAGGATATTGTGCAATTGTCTGTGTTTTAAGTAAATCAAGATTGTACTGAATGTTTTCTGTAGTGCTGGCGCTCTTGGTATCTAGTTGTGAACTCTACTGAGCGCAGAATTTATTGAAGGCACTTCTCGGCACACATAGTGAAGAGAAATTTACATGGAAATCTAAATTTAAGTTGTGAACCCTGCTGCCTGTAATGTAGATTGAAGGTACTATTCGATAGAAACATTGATGAATGGTATTTTGTACAGTTAACATAATCTTAGGACAGAGTAGAATTGTATCTGCGTTAAGGAAAACAATGTTGAATGTAATGCTGTCCTTAATGTAGAAGGAAAGCTGAATTGAAGTTGTGAACCCAGCTGTCCGGAGTGTAGATTGAAGCTAGTTGTTGACAGAAAGATCGGTCCATGCAATTTGTAAATCCAGCTGTCCGCAGTGTAGATTGAAGGCAGTTGTTGACACAAACTTCGATGAATGCGATTTTGTCACAGTTAAGAGAATCGGAGGACACAGTATATTTGTCTCTGTCTTAAGGAAAGCAAGGCTTATTGCAATGCTGTGTTTAATGTAGAAGGAAAGCTGAATTGAAGTTGTGAATACAGCTGTCCCCAGTGTAGATTGAACGCAGTTGTTGACACAAAGATCGATGAATGCTATTTTATCTAAGTTAACAGAGTCTGAGGACACAGTATAATTGTCTCCTCGTTAAGGAAAGCAAGACTGAATATAATGCTGTTCTTAATGTAGAAGGAAAGCTGATTTGAAGTTGTGAACCCAGCTGTCCGGAGTGTAGATTGAAGGTCAATGCAAGTTGTGAAAGTTAACAGTATCTGAGGACGCAGTATAATTGCGTCTGTCTTAAGGAAAGTAAAGCTCAATACAATGGTGTTCTTAATGTAGAAGGAAAGCTGAATTGAAGTTGTGAACTGAGCTTTCCGTAGTGTAGATTGAAAGCTCTTGTGAGCAGTTATAGATGAATACTATTTGTGACATTCTTTTACAAAATCGGAAGACATAAAATCCATTAGTATCTACCTTAAATAAAGCGAGGCTGAATTCAATGTTTTCTGTAGTAGTGGAGCCCATGCTCTGAAGTTTTAAATTTTGCGGACCGCAGAATATATTGAAGGTTGTTGTAAGGACAGATATTGAAGATAATTTTAGTTCTAAAGCTGAGTTGAAGTTGTGAACCCTTCTGTCCGCAGTTTAGATTGAAGGCAGTTGTTGACACAAAGGTCGATGAATGCCATTTAGTCACAGATAATAGAATCTCAGGATACAGTATAATTGTGTGTGCCTTAAGGAAAGCAAGGCTAAATGTAATGCTGTCCTTAATGTAGAAGGAAAGCTGAATTGAAGTTGTGAATACAGCAGTCCCCAGTGTAGATTGAAGGCAGTTGTTGACACAAAGATCGATGAATGCTATTTAGTCATAGATAACAGAATCTGAGGACATAGTATAATTGTCTCTGCCTTAAGGAAAACAAGGAAGAATACAATGCTTTCCTCAATGTAGAAGGAAAGCTGAATTGAAGTTGTGAATGCAGGTGTCCGCAGTGTAGATTGAAAGCAGTTGTTGACACAAAGATTGATAAATACTATTTTGTCATAGTTAACAGTATCTGAGGACACAGTATCATTGTCTCTGTCCTAAGGAAAGCAAGGCTGAAAACAATACTGTCCTTAATGTAGAAGGAAAGCTCAATTGAAGTTGTGAACTGAGCTGTCCGTAGTGTAGATTGAAGGCAGTTGTTGACACAACGGTCGATGAATGCCATTTAGTCACAGATAATAGAATCTCAGGATACAGTATAATTGTGTGTGCCTTAAGGAAAGAAAGGCTATATGCAATGCTGTCCTTAATGTAGAAGGAAAGTTGAATTCAAGTTGTAAACTCGGCTGTCCACAGTGTAGATCGAAGGTAGTTGTTGACAGAAAGATCGGTCAATGCAAGTTGTGAACCCAGCTGTCCACAGTGTAGATTGAAGGTAGTTGACAGAAAGATCGATGAATGCTATTTTGTCACAGTTAACAGAATGTGAGGATACAGCACAATTGTCTCTGCCTTAAGGAAAGCAAGGCTGAATATAATGCTGTCCTTAATGTAGAAGGAAAGCTGAATTGAAGTTGTGAGCCCTGATGTCTGCAATGTATATTGAAGGTGCTACTCGACACAAACACTGATGAATGTTATTTTGTACGGTATCTGAGGACATAGTACAATTGCCTGTGCCTTAAATAAATTGAGACTAATATGTCGTACTCTGTTTTAAGAGTTTGCAGCATTCTTAAATGCACAAAGGTAAGCATTAAGTTTGATACCATGCTTATGTCATCAATAATGAGAAGTTTTATTTTCTTCAAGAGTCTTCACAACAAGCTTCTCCACATATCTTGTGGTATTGTAATTTGTTGTTATGTTCCATGGGTAGTATAAGTAAATGATGTAATGTAGCATTGGTAATGTTAACATTTGGTTATATTTTTATTTTTTATTTTTTTATATTTCTTTTTATTGATAGAAACAAAAATAAAGACATATCAGGTACAATACAGTCCAATCACAGTAGCAAGATGGGCTATTTCAAATATCAGGAAACCTAGAAAAGGACACAGACACTAGCAATCAATCAATATTATATCCCTCAATACAGTGCGTGACCGAATCTAAGCACTACAGCCCCTCGGGACCCGCCCACTCAGTAAGTCAGGATATTCAAGCTTGCAATGCCCCCGTATATACAAATCTAATCAGAATAGACATATGACACTACAAGAGAGATTACGTAGACCCCAGCACTATTAACCAGTATGATATGCAGCAGTTTTAATAGTAGATACCCCCCAAGTGTCACAGCCCTCAGTCCCCGCCCACCGACAAATCAGGATAATAAAGCTTATATTGCACCAATATACTCAAAATGACCAGGATAGATTACAAACATCGAGACATAATCAGGAAAAACTGAGGATAATCGACCAAACTAAGAACTAAAAATAAACCGCCCACGCGCGTATTACCCCGAAAGACTAGAAATACGATCAGGATAGATGACAAAAATATATACGCCATGGCCTAAAATAAACTACACTAAACATAAACCCCATCCCCCACCCTGCACCCATGCATTAGCTATTGCCCGTCCCCAACTAGCAGCGTGCCTGTCGCCCCAAAACAAAACTAGCTATTCTAAAAGAAGAAAATGGAGGAGGGCCTTGGTATGGGCTCCCGGTCCCCTCCCTCCCCCACAGTGCGGCTTCCCCTCGTCAAACAAATCTAATTCTCAAACATCATAATACACAGACAAAGGGGGGATTGCAATTCGCCTGCCTCTCCTCTCGCATATTACACATAAAAGGATGAGATCCCATACCACCACCGAGTCACAAAGTACAGGAGGTATCGTGTACAGCTCAGCCTTGGCCTGACCGATCAAGAGCATTAACACTTCCCTTCCCATCCACAGCAATGTCAGGATAGTCCAAGTACAGTACTGGTATGTTACGGCCCACCAGAGATAGCAAAGCATGTCTGACCCCATGCTCATCACAGTTCTACTGTACCGACAGGAAGTCCAGATGTTCCAGTTGAAGGATTGAAGCAGGCTCCAGGAGCAAAGAGAGAGTCACATTCACACACCCAAATCCAGTGAATCCGCTGTCCGTAGACTCACACACCTCTTGATCCATCCATAGCGAACTCAAGGACCTCCATGTTGCCTTGCAAGTCAAAGGGGTCCGCACTTGGTAATCTACTCCCGGGCGCGATATTCTCCAGTATAACATCCAGGGCTAGCATTTTCATGCTCACGGAGGAGTGAAGTCTCACAATAGCCGCCAGTACAGCACTCAGCGTTGGTCTTGTATCACCACACTCAGTATGCACAATCATCTTCACAGCCACAGCCCCCTCAGACAGGATATTTGGCTCCGAAGCACTCACTTGGGCATCTGAAGTCACTGTGGTGAAGCGGGATGGGGTAACACTTGAGGCACTTGAGGACGCCATGTCATACATTGCATCCATTCAAATGGAGCCGCTCCCTAAGGCAAGATCTTCCAACAACCCCTATTTAGTGGGACACCACAGGCTATCTCTGGTAAATCCTTATTCCGCTCGGGCGAAGTTCCAGTCAGCCGCCGTACCTTCCAATGATGGAATCGATGGGAAAAAGCACTGCGGGACAGTCAGTTTAATAGTGCCTTGCTCCGTTGTTGCTGCTGTTGCTGCTGTTATGTATTAGAGGTCTACCATTGGAATCGGCAACTACTCAAGGCCCCGGTTCCAACTACGGTACAGGCCACAAACTTTACGTTGATCTTTCTCCGTCATCAGAGCTGGTAGATCACTCGGGATCACACGGTCGGGCATCCCTTCGTCTCATCTATGCGAGGACACGGCATAGGCAAAGGATATGTGACAGGATCTTGTGGGAGGAGGAGGTCGACGGAGCCGGGAGCATAGGCGGCCATTTTGGTCACCGGCTTGGCTCCTCCCATTTGGTTATATTTTTAATATAAGGAAGTTATTACAAATGTGCAAAAGGGAAATGATGCTGAATATGGAACTATTCTACAAGAAATACGAATTGGAGAAATGACTGAACATGCCAAAGAGGTTTTACAGAGACGATTAGTTTGAAATTTGTTTCCAAAAGAAAATATTGTTGCTAAGCTTGCAGGTACTGTTAAAATAAGTGACAATCCCAGTGAAAAAAAGCAGCAAGTGTGAAAATATCCTACTTCATTCGGCCGGGGTATTAGGTACAATAAAAAGGTTCGATAGAGGTCCTTGACTTTGAATCAGAAAATGAAATTGAACAATAATTTGTAACCCCTAGCTAAGAAAGGCAGTTAGTGTGCAAATTTTCACTGCCTTCGGCCGGAGTCGTAGTTACAACAAAAGCCTCAATAAAGGGCCATGAGTTTGTATCAGAATATGAAATTCATGAACAATTGATAACCTCAGCCAAGAAAGGTAGCAAGTGTACAAATTTCCCATAGCCTTCTGCTAGTGCAGTATCTATATGAAAAAGGCTTGATAAAGGGCCTTGACTTTGAATCAGAATATGAAATTGAACAATATTTGATATTCCCAGTCTAGAAAGTCAGTAAGTGTCCAAATTTGCCACTGCCTTCGACTGGGGTAGTAGCTACAACAAAAAGGCTCAATAAAGGGGCACGAGTTTCAATCAGAATATGAAATTGAAAATTAATTGATAACTAGAGCCAAAAAAGGTAGCAAGTTGGTGTGTGTTACGTGTAGATGATGTGTTGATTGAGTGGAAGATAAAAAAGATGAAAAATTAAAAGGGCTGCAGATACGCAAACTATCCACTGCGTTGTCAGGGAAGTGGATCTTTGGATTTCCAACTCATTATACGGATAGGGCATCGAATTTTGCAGTGGGAGCATAAGAAATGGGTACGACATCGAAGGATGCAATGTAAGTGCATCAAGTTACCATTGTGGGCGGTAGGGCTGAAAAATTAAAACACCGGGCTCATTTCAGGGACTCTACCTTGAATTAGAATAATACTTGACAAAGGCTGCAAGAAAGTTAGGATGTAGGTGTGTTTCAGGTAGTGGATGCAGAATAAGGTGAAAAGGAAGAAAGGTAGC
Organism: Lissotriton vulgaris; assembly: GCF_964263255.1. Taxonomy (NCBI): domain Eukaryota; kingdom Metazoa; phylum Chordata; class Amphibia; order Caudata; family Salamandridae; genus Lissotriton; species Lissotriton vulgaris. The sequence continues at coordinate 462,563,614 of NC_141698.1, read as the reverse complement.
AGATGTGGAAACAACCCACTGCCTTGTAAAGGAAATGGGTGTTTGGTTTTCTAGTCCGTTAACAGACTCTGAGTCAGATTCCACAGTAGGAGCCTGAGAACCGGTATCTTATCTAAGGAGTTAAGCAAGTCCACACACTGTGTGGTAGAAAGAACGCAGGAAAGGGCGCAAGTGTGCAAATTACCCACTGCCATTCTCGAGTAATAGTTACCAATTAGGCTGAATAAAGGGCTCATACTTTGAATTTGTATTAGAAGAAGGATAATTAATAACCGCAGCCAAGAAAAGCAGCAAGTAGGTGTGTGTACGTGTAGATGATGTGTTGATTGAGTGTTAGATGAATATTGTAAAAAATTAGAAAGGCTGCAAGTGTGCAAATTACCTACTGCCATTCACGGGTAGTAGTTACCAAGAAGGCTTAATAAAGGGCCTGTACTTTGAATTACAATAACAAACAGAAGATTTGATATCCAAAGACTATACTGGCTCTTTTTTTAATATTGGTAGACTTTTGTTAAGCTTTTTTTCATACATGAACGTCAGGAAGTGCGCAAATTGCCCACTGCCATTCATGAGTAATAGTTACCAAAAAGGCTCAATAAATGGCCTGCACTTTGAATTTGTATTACAATAAGGATAATTGATAATCCCAGCCAAGAAAGGCAGCAAGTGTTCAAATTTCCCACTGCCTTCGGCCGGGGTAGTTGATAGAATAAAAAGGGCTTGATAAAGGGACTGCAGTTTGAATAGGAATATAAAATTGAACAATAGATTATAACCCCTGCGAAGAAATGCAGCAAGTATACACATTTCCTACTACCTTCTGCAAGTGCAGCATCTATATGAAAAAGGCTTGATAAAGGGTCTTGACTTTGAATCAGAATATAAAATTGAAAAATAATTGATAATCCCAGTCAAGAAAGGCAGTAAGTGTCCAAATTTGCCAGTGCCTTCGACTGGGGTAGTAGCTACAACAAAAAGGTTCAATAAAGGGCCACGAGTTTGAATCAGAATATGAAATTGAAAAATAATTGATAACTGGAGCCAAAAAAGGTAGCAAGTTGGTGTGTGTTACGTGTAGATGATGTGTTGGTTGAGTGAAAGATAAAAAAGGTGAAAAATTAGAAAGGCTGCAGACGCGCAAACAATCCACTGCGTTGTCAGGGAAGTGGATCTTTGAATTTCCAACTCATTATACAGATAGGTCATCAAATTTTGCAGTGGGAGCATAAGAAATGGGTACGACATTGAAGGAAGCAATGTAAGTGCATTAAGTTACCATTGTGGGCGGTACGGCTGAAAAATTACAACACCGGGCCCATTTCAGGGACTCTACTTTGAATTAGAATAATACTTGGCAAAGGCTGCAAGAAAGTTAGGAGGTAGGTGTGTTTCAGGTAGTAGATGCAGAATAAGGTGAAAAGGAAGAAAGGTATCAGATGTGGAAACAACCCACTGCCTAGTAAAGGAAATGGGTGTTTGGTTTTCCAGTCCATTACAGACTCTGAGTCGGATTCCGCAGTGGGAGCCTGAGAAACGGGTATATCATCTAAGGAGTTAAGCAAGTACACAAAGTACACACACTGTGCGGTAGAAAGGACGCAAAAAAGGACACAAGTGTGCAAATTACCCACTGCCATTCTCGAGTAATAGTTACCAGGAAAGGCTGAATAAAGGGCCTGCAGTTTGAATTCGTATTAGAAGAAGGATAATTGGAAAGGGAAGACCACTCGGTCCCCCCCGAACGTATGGATGGGTGCCCCGATCCCCCCGGGAAACCATTTTGGGCGGGGGCGTGGTTCGGCTGGTATGCCCAAAGCGGCGTAGCCGGAGCACGCCCTTCCCGCCCGGAAGGAGTTGTCCTAGACACCCACCCGGAAGACCGCGCCCAGTGGGCGTACCTGAGGAGGGTCCCCCCCCTCCCGCAGACGGATAAATAGAGCGGTAATCCAAAGAAGCGTCCTCTTGTTCCAGTGCTCTGAAGGCTTCTTACAGATACCTCACACGGGGACTCGGACGACCTTTAAGATGTCGTCGAGTGAAAGGGGGCCCCCACGACAAGGGAAGTTACAGTTGGCAACGAGGGTAAAGTCCTCTGCGCATGCGCCACTCACACCGTGAGGGCGGGAGTTTGGTAGTAGGGATCTGACACCGGTTAAGACCTTGCCGTTGGCCCTTAATGCTAGGATGTACAATTTTAATTTAGAATGTATGCATTTCCAGGATGCTAGACTCGGCTAGGAAACCTTTGTATTAGAGATCTGTTAAGGTTAGCCAAAGAACATGTCTTCATCAAAATGTAATGAAAGTAAAATTGTACATAATTCATGAAACGTTTTAATTTAATGTTTTAAATTTTGTTTCATATTTTAATAAATACGGCCGGGGGGGGTAACTCCCCCCGCCTTCCAAAAGCTCAAACCTGTGTCTGTCTCCTCCCCTTGGGGATTTGGTGTTGGGAGGGGGTGGCGGGCATCCCGGCCATATGATAACCGCAGCCAAGAAAGGCAGCAAGTAGGTGTGTGTACGTGTAGATGATGTCTTGATTGAGTGTTAGATAAATAATGTAAAAAATAAGAAAGGCTGCAAGTGTGCAAATTACCTACTGCCATTCAAGGGTAGTAGTTACCAAGAAGGCTCAATAAAGGGCCTGCACTTTGAAATTGTTTTAGAAGAAGGATAATTGATAACCCCGGTCAAGGAAAGCAGCTAGTGTTCAAATTTCCCACTGCCTTCGCCGTGGTAGTTGATTGAAGAAAAAGGGCTCAATAAGGGGCCTGCACTTTGAATAGGAATATGAAATTGAACAATAGTTCATAAGCCCTGTGAAGAAATGCAGTAAGTGCGCACATTTCCCACTTCCTTCTGGCAGTGCAGTATCTACATGAAAAAGGCTCGGTAAAGGGCCTGAACTTTGAATACAGATATGAAGTAGAAGAATAGTTGATAACCATAGCCAAGAAGGGTAGCAAGTGGGTGTGTGTTCATGTAGATGATGTGTTGATTGAGTGGTAGATGAATAATATAAAAATATGAAAGGCTTAAAGTTTCCAAATTACCCACTGCCATTCACGGGTAGTAGTTAGCAAGAGGGCTCAATAAAGGGCCTGTACTTTGAATTGCAATAACAAACAGAGGATTTGATAACCATAGGCTATACTGGTTCCTTTTTAATATTGTTAGACTTTTAAGCTTTTGTTTATACATGAACGGCAGGAAGTGCGCAAATTACCCACTGCCATTCACGGGTAGTAGTTACTAAGAAGGCTCAATAAAGGCCCTGTACTTTGAATTACAATAAGAAACAGAAGATTCGATAACCATAGACTATAGTGGCTCTTTCATAATATTGGTGGACTTTTTAAAGCTTTTTTTCATACATGAACGTCAGGAAGTGCGCAAATTACCACACTGCAATTCATGAGTAATAGTTACCAAGAAGGCTCAATAAAGGGCCTGCACTTCTAATTTGTATTACAAGAAGGATAATTGATAACCCCAGCCAAGAAAGGCAGCAAGTGTTCCAATTTCCCACTGCCTTCGGCCGGGGTAGTTGATAGAATAAAAAGGGCTTGATAAAGAGACTGCAGTTTAAATAGGAATATGAAATTGAGCAATAGTTCATAACCCCTGTGAAGAAATGCAGCAAGTGTACAAATTTCCCACTGCCTTCTGCCAGTGAAGCATCTATATGAAAAAGGCTTGCTAAAGGGTCTTGACTTTGAATCAGAATATGAAATTGAACAATAATTGATAATCCCAGTCAAGAAAGGCAGTAAGTGTCCAAATTTGCCATTGCCTTCGACTGGGGTAGTAGCTACAACAAAAAGGTTCAATAAAGGGCCACGAGTTTGAATCAGAATATGAAATTGAAAAATATTTGATAACTGGAGCCAAAAAAGGTAGCAAGTTGGTGTGTGTTACGTGTAGATGATATGTTGATTGAGTGGAAGATAAAAAAGGTGAAACATTAGAAAGGCTGCAGATGCGCAAACTGTCCACTGCGTTGTCAGGGAAGTGGATGTTTGGATTTCCAACTCATTATACGGATAGCGCATCGAATTTTGCAGTGGGAGCATAAGAAACGGGTACGACATCGAAGGAAGCAATGTAAGTGCATTAAGTTACCATTGTGGGCGGTACGGCTGAAAATTACAACACCGGGCCCATTTCAGGGACTCTACTTTGAATTAGAATCATACTTGGCAAATGCTGCAAGAAAGTTAGGAGGTAGGTGTGTTTCAGGTAGTGGATGCAGAATAAGGTGAAAAGCAAGAAAGGTAGCAGATGTGGAAACAACCCACTGCCTTGTAAAGGAAATGGGTGTTTGGTTTTCCAGTCCATTACAGACTCTGAGTCGGGTTCCGCAGTGGGAGCCTGAGAAACAGGTATCTCATCTAAGGAGTTAAGCAAGTGCTCAAAGTACACACACTGTGCGGTAGAAAGGACACAAGAAAGGACGCAAGTGTGCACATTACCCACTGCCATTCTTGAGTAATAGTTACCAAGAAGGCTGAATCAAGGGCCTGCACTTTGAATTTGTATTAGAAGAAGGATAATTGATAACCGCAGCCAAGAAAGGCAGCAAGTAGGTGTGAGTACGTGTAGATGATGTGTTGATTGAGTGTTAGATGAATAATGTAAAAAATAAGAAAGTCTGCAAGTGTGCAAATTACCTACTGCCATTCACGGGTAAAAGTTACCAAGAAGGCTCAATAAAGGGCCTGTACTTTGAATTACAATAACAAACAGAAGATTTGATAACCAAAGACTATACTGGCTCATTTTTAATATTGGTAGACTTTTGTTAAGCTTTATTTTTAGACATGAACAGCAGGAAGTGCGCAAATTACCCACTGCCATTCACGAGTCTTGGTTACCAAGAAGGCTCAATAAAGGACCTGCACTTTGAATTTGTACTAGAAGAAGGATAATTGATAGCCCCGGCCAAGGAAGGCAGCTATTGTTCAAATTTCCCACTGCCATCGCAGTGGTAGTTTTTGAAGAAAAAGGGCTCGATAAGGGGCCCGCACTTTGAATAGGAATACGAAATTGAACAATAGTTCATAAGCCCTGTGAAGAAATGCAGTAAGTGCGCAAATTTCCCACTTCCTGCTGGCAGTGCAGTATCTACATGAAAAAGGCTCGGTAAAGGGCCTGCACTTTGAATACAGATACGAAATAGAAGTATAGTTGATAACCATAGCCAAGAAGGGTAGCAAGTAGGTGTGTGTACGTGTAGATGATGTGTTGATTGAGTGTTAGATGAATAATGTAAAAAATAGGAAAGGCTGCAAGTGTGCAAATTACCTACTGCCATTCACGGGTAGAAGTTACCAAGAAGGCTCAATAAAGGGCCTGTACTTTGAATTACAATAACAAACAGAAGATTTGATAACCAAAGACTATACTGGCTCTTTTTTATTATTGGTAGACTTTTGTTAAGCTTTTTTTTTAGACACGAACAGCAGGAAGTGCGCAAATTACACACTGCCACTCACAAGTAATAGTTACCAAGAAGGCTCAATAAAGGGCCTGCACTTTGAATTTGTATTAGAAGAAGGATAATTGATAAGCCCGGCCAAGGAAGGCAGCTAATGTTCAAATTTCCCACTGCCTTTGGCCGTGGTAGTTGATTGAAGAAAAAGGGCTCGATAAGGGGCCTGCACTTTGAATAGGAATATGAAATTGAACAATTATTGATAATCCCAGTCAAGAAAGGCAGTAAGTGTCCAAATTTGCCATTGACGTCGTTTGGGGTAGTAGCTACAACAAAAAGGTTCAATAAAGGGCCACGAGTTTGAATCAGAATATGAAATTGAAAAATAATTGATAACTGGAGCCAAAAAAGGTAGCAAGTTGGTGTGTGTTACGTGTAGATGATGTTTTCATTGAGTGGAAGATAAAAAAGGTGAAACATTTAAAAGGCTGCAGACGCGCAAACTATCCACTGCATTGTCAGGGAAGTGGATCTTTGGATTTTCAACTCATTATACAGATAGGGCATCGAATTTTGCAGTGGGAGCATAAGAAACGGGTATGACATCGAAGGAAGCAATGTAAGTGCATTAAGTTACCATTGTGGGCGGTACGGCTGAAAATTTACAGCACCTGAACCATTTCAGGGACTCTACTTTGAATTAGAATCATACTTGGCAAAGGCTGCAAGAAAGTTAGGAGGTAGGTGTGTTTCAGGTAGTGGATGCAGAATAAGGTGAAAAGGAAGAAAGGTAGCAGATGTGGAAACAACCCACTGCCTGGTAAAGGAAATGGGTGTTTGGTTTTCCAGTCCATTACAGACTCAGAGTCTGATTCCGCAGTGGGAGCCTGAGAAACGGGTATCTCATTTAAGGAGTTAAGCAAGTGCATAAAGTACACACACTGTGCGGTAGAAAGGACGCAAGAAAGGACGCAAGTGTGCAAATTACCCACTGCCATTCTCGAGTAATCGTTACCAAGAAGGCTGAATAAAGGGCCTGCACTTTGAATTTGTATAAGAAGAAGGATAATTGATAACCGCAGCCAAGAAAGGCACATAGTAGGTGTGTGTATGTGTAGATGATGTGTTGATTGAAGGTTAGCTGAATAATGTAAAAAATAAGAAAGGCTGCAAGTGTGCAAATTACCTACTGCCATTCACGGGTAGCAGTTACCAAGAAGGCTCAATAAAGGGCCTGTACTTTGAATTACAATAACAAATAGAAGATTTGATAACCAAAGACTATACTGGCTCTTTTTTAATATTGGTAGACTTTTGTTAAGCTTTTTTTTTAGACATGAATAGCAGGAAGTGCGCAAATTACCCACTGCCATTCATGAGTAATAGTTACCAAGAAGGCTCAATAAAGGGCCTGCACTTTGAATTTGTATTAGAAGAAGGATAATTGATAACCCCGGCCAAGGAAGGCAGCTAGTGTTCAAATTTCCCACTGCCTTTGCCGTGGTAGTTGATTGAAGAAAAAGGGCTTGATAAGGGGCCTGCATTTTGAATAGGAATATGAAATTGAACAATAGTTCATAAGCCCTGTGAATAAATGCAGTAAGTGCGCAAATTTCCCACTTCCTTCTGGCAGTGCAGTATCTACATGAAAAAGGCTCGGTAAAGGGCCTGCACTTTGAATACAGATATGAAGTAGAAGAATAGTTGATAACCATAGCCAAGAAGGGTAGCAAGTGGGTGTGTGTTCGTGTAGATGATGTGTTGATTGAGTGGTAGATGAATAATATAAAAATGTGAAAGGCTTAAAGTGTCCAAATTACCTACAGCCATTCACGGGTAGTAGTTAGCAAGAAGGCTCAATAAAGGGCCTGTACTTTGAATTGCAATAACAAACAGAAGATTTGATAACCATAGGCTATACTGGTTCTTTTTTAACATTGTTAGACTTTTAAGCTTTTGTTTATACATGAATAGCAGGAAGTGTGCAAATTACCCACTGCTATTCACGGGTAGTAGTTACTAAGAAGGCTCAATAAAGGGCCTGTACTTTGAATTGCAATAACAAACAGAAGATTTGATAACCATAGACTATAGTGGCTCTTTTTCAATATTGGTAGACTTTTGTTAAGCTTTTTTTCATACATGAACGTCAGGAAGTGCGCAAATTACCCACTGCCATTCATGAGTAATAGTTACCAAGAAGGCTCAATAAAGGGCCTGCACTTTGAATTTGTATTACAAGAAGGATAATTGATAACCCCAGCCAAGAAAGGCAGCAAGTATTCCAATTTCCCACTGCCTTTGGCCGGGGTAGTTGATAGAATAACAATGGCTTGATAAAGGGACTGCAGTTTGAATAGGAATATGAAATTGAACAATAGTTCATAACCCCTGCGAAGAAATGCAGCAAGTGTACAAATTTCCCACTGCCTTCTGCCAGTGCAGCCTCTATATGAAAAAGGCTTGCTAAAGGGACTTGACTTTGAATCAGAATATGAAATTGAACAATAATTGATAATCCCAATCAAGAAAGGCAGTAAGTGTCCAAATTTGCCATTGCCTTCGACTGGGGTAGTAGCTACAACAAAAAGGTTCAATAAAGGGCCACGAGTTTGAATTAAGCATGGGCGGAAAATCCGTTTCGCTCGCGGATTTTGCGGATTTTCGGTAAATTCGCAATCCGCGAGATTCGCGAATCTCCCGCAAAATCCGCAAATCCGCGAGCAGCGGATTTTGCTCGCACTGCTCGCACTGTTCGCGTGAGTTCGCGGCTTCCCAGTACAACTTCGCGCCCCGCGAATAAGTGCAAAATTGCAGAAATATGATCTTAGCAAAACTGAAACTACTTACCAGGTTCAAAAGTTCAGGCTCATCATTAGTAGCCATTTTCTATAGTGCTTCCTGAGGGGCCCCTCCAGAGTTCAGTTGCCAGTTGCAACTATTATGTGACCCTGCTCTGAACCTCAGAATAGTTACACATATCCCACAAAGGTCCTGAATTACAGCTAAGGGAGACAAGCAGGAGCCAGGCTGGAGGTTCAAATCCATTAATCAGCCCCTAATTCATTATTGTCAGTTGGGGCAGGGCAGGTGTTGTAACTAATTTTGCAACAATGAAAGCACTTAGCAAGTTCAAAAGATCACTAATCAGGAAGCACTAAGGAAGCAGGTGCCAGCTAAAAAAATATTCTGTGACACATTAATCAGCCCCAAATTAATTCAGGTCACTTGAGGCAGGGAAGGTGTGCTTGCGTTGCCACAATAATGTACACTGACTGGACAACCAGAGGGTGCTGTGATGAAACAGAGGGTGGCATGGGTGGGCCAGAGGGTGGCATGAGTAGTCAGAGAGTGGCAGTGGTGACAGAGAGTGGCAGTGATGAAGAAGAGTGTCCCAAACAGGCTGGACACGTAGAAACAACAAGTTCGCGAAACTTGCGACCCGACAGGTAAGTTCGCAATTTGCGACATTGTACAAAACCCTCGCGAACTGGCAGAAACCCGCGCAAACACACAAAAAAAAAGAATCCGCAAATTCGCGAGAATTCGCAGATTTTGCGGATTGCGAGTTCGCAAATCCGCAAAATTCGCGAACGCGAGATTCGCAAAATTTGCCCATGCTTAGTTTGAATCAGAATATGAAATTGAAAAATATTTGATAACTGGAGCCAAAAAAGGTAGCAAGTTGGTGTGTGTTACGTGTAGATGATGTGTTGATTGAGTGGAAGATAAAAAAGGTGAAACATTAGAAAGGCTGCAGATGCGCAAACTGTCCACTGCGTTGTCAGGGAAGTGGATGTTTGGATTTTCAACTCATTATACGGATAGCGCATCGAATTTTGCAGTGGGAGCATAAGAAACGGGTACGACATCGAAGGAAGCAATGTAAGTGCATTAAGTTACCATTGTGGGCGATACGGCTGAAAATTACAACACCGGGCCCATTTCAGGGACTCTACTTTGAATTAGAATCATACTTGGCAAAGGCTGCAAGAAAGTTAGGAGGTAGGTGTGTTTCAGGTAGTGGATGCAGAATAAGGTGAAAAGCAAGAAAGGTAGCAGATGTGGAAACAACCCACTGCCTTGTAAAGGAAATGGGTGTTTGGTTTTCCAGTCCATTACAGACTCTGAGTCGGGTTCCGCAGTGGGAGCCTGAGAAACAGGTATCTCATCTAAGGAGTTAAGCAAGTGCTCAAAGTACACACACTGTGCGGTAGAAAGGACGCAAGAAAGGACGCAAGTGTGCACATTACCCACTGCCATTCTTGAGTAATAGTTACCAAGAAGGCTGAATCAAGGGCCTGCACTTTGAATTTGTATTAGAAGAAGGATAATTGATAACCGCAGCCAAGAAAGGCAGCAAGTAGGTGTGAGTACGTGTAGATGATGTGTTGATTGAGTGTTAGATGAATAATGTAAAAAATAAGAAAGTCTGCAAGTGTGCAAATTACCTACTGCCATTCACGGGTAAAAGTTACCAAGAAGGCTCAATAAAGGGCCTGTACTTTGAATTACAATAACAAACAGAAGATTTGATAACCAAAGACTATACTGGCTCATTTTTAATATTGGTAGACTTTTGTTAAGCTTTATTTTTAGACATGAACAGCAGGAAGTGCGCAAATTACCCACTGCCATTCACGAGTCTTGGTTACCAAGAAGGCTCAATAAAGGACCTGCACTTTGAATTTGTACTAGAAGAAGGATAATTGATAGCCCCGGCCAAGGAAGGCAGCTATTGTTCAAATTTCCCACTGCCATCGCAGTGGTAGTTTTTGAAGAAAAAGGGCTCGATAAGGGGCCCGCACTTTGAATAGGAATACGAAATTGAACAATAGTTCATAAGCCCTGTGAAGAAATGCAGTAAGTGCGCAAATTTCCCACTTCCTGCTGGCAGTGCAGTATCTACATGAAAAAGGCTCGGTAAAGGGCCTGCACTTTGAATACAGATACGAAATAGAAGTATAGTTGATAACCATAGCCAAGAAGGGTAGCAAGTAGGTGTGTGTACGTGTAGATGATGTGTTGATTGAGTGTTAGATGAATAATGTAAAAAATAGGAAAGGCTGCAAGTGTGCAAATTACCTACTGCCATTCACGGGTAGAAGTTACCAAGAAGGCTCAATAAAGGGCCTGTACTTTGAATTACAATAACAAACAGAAGATTTGATAACCAATGACTATACTGGCTCTTTTTTATTATTGGTAGACTTTTGTTAAGCTTTTTTTTTAGACACGAACAGCAGGAAGTGCGCAAATTACACACTGCCACTCACGAGTAATAGTTACCAAGAAGGCTCAATAAAGGGCCTGCACTTTGAATTTGTATTAGAAGAAGGATAATTGATAAGCCCGGCCAAGGAAGGCAGCTAATGTTCAAATTTCCCACTGCCTTTGGCCGTGGTAGTTGATTGAAGAAAAAGGGCTCGATAAGGGGCCTGCACTTTGAATAGGAATATGAAATTGAACAATTATTGATAATCCCAGTCAAGAAAGGCAGTAAGTGTCCAAATTTGCCATTGACGTCGTTTGGGGTAGTAGCTACAACAAAAAGGTTCAATAAAGGGCCACGAGTTTGAATCAGAATATGAAATTGAAAAATAATTGATAACTGGAGCCAAAAAAGGTAGCAAGTTGGTGTGTGTTACGTGTAGATGATGTTTTCATTGAGTGGAAGATAAAAAAGGTGAAACATTTAAAAGGCTGCAGACGCGCAAACTATCCACTGCATTGTCATGGAAGTGGATCTTTGGATTTTCAACTCATTATACAGATAGGGCATCGAATTTTGCAGTGGGAGCATAAGAAACGGGTATGACATCGAAGGAAGCAATGTAAGTGCATTAAGTTACCATTGTGGGCGGTACGGCTGAAAATTTACAGCACCTGAACCATTTCAGGGACTCTACTTTGAATTAGAATCATACTTGGCAAAGGCTGCAAGAAAGTTAGGAGGTAGGTGTGTTTCAGGTAGTGGATGCAGAATAAGGTGAAAAGGAAGAAAGGTAGCAGATGTGGAAACAACCCACTGCCTGGTAAAGGAAATGGGTGTTTGGTTTTCCAGTCCATTACAGACTCAGAGTCTGATTCCGCAGTGGGAGCCTGAGAAACGGGTATCTCATTTAAGGAGTTAAGCAAGTGCATAAAGTACACACACTGTGCGGTAGAAAGGACGAAAGAAAGGACGCAAGTGTGCAAATTACCCACTGCCATTCTCGAGTAATCGTTACCAAGAAGGCTGAATAAAGGGCCTGCACTTTGAATTTGTATAAGAAGAAGGATAATTGATAACTGCAGCCAAGAAAGGCAGATAGTAGGTGTGTGTATGTGTAGATGATGTGTTGATTGAAGGTTAGCTGAATAATGTAAAAAATAAGAAAGGCTGCAAGTGTGCAAATTACCTACTGCCATTCACGGGTAGCAGTTACCAAGAAGGCTCAATAAAGGGCCTGTACTTTGAATTACAATAACAAATAGAAGATTTGATAACCAAAGACTATACTGGCTCTTTTTTAATATTGGTAGACTTTTGTTAAGCTTTTTTTTTAGACATGAATAGCAGGAAGTGCGCAAATTACCCACTGCCATTCATGAGTAATAGTTACCAAGAAGGCTCAATAAAGGGCCTGCACTTTGAATTTGTATTAGAAGAAGGATAATTGATAACCCCGGCCAAGGAAGGCAGCTAGTGTTCAAATTTCCCACTGCCTTTGCCGTGGTAGTTGATTGAAGAAAAAGGGCTTGATAAGGGGCCTGCATTTTGAATAGGAATATGAAATTGAACAATAGTTCATAAGCCCTGTGAATAAATGCAGTAAGTGCGCAAATTTCCCACTTCCTTCTGGCAGTGCAGTATCTACATGAAAAAGGCTCGGTAAAGGGCCTGCACTTTGAATACAGATATGAAGTAGAAGAATAGTTGATAACCATAGCCAAGAAGGGTAGCAAGTGGGTGTGTGTTCGTGTAGATGATGTGTTGATTGAGTGGTAGATGAATAATATAAAAATGTGAAAGGCTTAAAGTGTCCAAATTACCTACAGCCATTCACGGGTAGTAGTTAGCAAGAAGGCTCAATAAAGGGCCTGTACTTTGAATTGCAATAACAAACAGAAGATTTGATAACCATAGGCTATACTGGTTCTTTTTTAACATTGTTAGACTTTTAAGCTTTTGTTTATACATGAATAGCAGGAAGTGTGCAAATTACCCACTGCCATTCACGGGTAGTAGTTACTAAGAAGGCTCAATAAAGGGCCTGTACTTTGAATTGCAATAACAAACAGAAGATTTGATAACCATAGACTATAGTGGCTCTTTTTCAATATTGGTAGACTTTTGTTAAGCTTTTTTTCATACATGAACGTCAGGAAGTGCGCAAATTACCCACTGCCATTCATGAGTAATAGTTACCAAGAAGGCTCAATAAAGGGCCTGCACTTTGAATTTGTATTACAAGAAGGATAATTGATAACCCCAGCCAAGAAAGGCAGCAAGTATTCCAATTTCCCACTGCCTTTGGCCGGGGTAGTTGATAGAATAACAATGGCTTGATAAAGGGACTGCAGTTTGAATAGGAATATGAAATTGAACAATAGTTCATAACCCCTGCGAAGAAATGCAGCAAGTGTACAAATTTCCCACTGCCTTCTGCCAGTGCAGCCTCTATATGAAAAAGGCTTGCTAAAGGGACTTGACTTTGAATCAGAATATGAAATTGAACAATAATTGATAATCCCAATCAAGAAAGGCAGTAAGTGTCCAAATTTGCCATTGCCTTCGACTGGGGTAGTAGCTACAACAAAAAGGTTCAATAAAGGGCCACGAGTTTGAATTAAGCATGGGCGGAAAATCCGTTTCGCTCGCGCATTTTGCGGATTTTCGGTAAATTCGCAATCCGCGAGATTCGCGAATCTCCCGCAAAATCCGCAAATCCGAGAGCAGCGGATTTTGCTCGCACTGCTCGCACTGTTCGCGTGAGTTCGCGGCTTCCCAGTACAACTTCGCGCCCCGCGAATAAGTGCAAAATTGCAGAAATATGATCTTAGCAAAACTGAAACTACTTACCAGGTTCAAAAGTTCAGGCTCATCATTAGTAGCCATTTTCTGTAGTGCTTCCTGAGGGGCCCCTCCAGAGTTCAGTTGCCAGTTGCAACTATTATGTGACCCTGCTCTGAACCTCAGAATAGTTACACATATCCCACAAAGGTCCTGAATTACAGCTAAGGGAGACAAGCAGGAGCCAGGCTGGAGGTTCAAATCCATTAATCAGCCCCTAATTCATTATTGTCAGTTGGGGCAGGGCAGGTGTTGTAACTAATTTTGCAACAATGAAAGCACTTAGCAAGTTCAAAAGATCACTAATCAGGAAGCACTAAGGAAGCAGGTGCCAGCTAAAAAAATATTCTGTGACACATTAATCAGCCCCAAATTAATTCAGGTCACTTGAGGCAGGGAAGGTGTGCTTGCGTTGCCACAATAATGTACACTGACTGGACAACCAGAGGGTGCTGTGATGAAACAGAGGGTGGCATGGGTGGGCCAGAGGGTGGCATGAGTAGTCAGAGAGTGGCAGTGGTGACAGAGAGTGGCAGTGATGAAGAAGAGTGTCCCAAACAGGCTGGACACGTAGAAACAACAAGTTCGCGAAACTTGCGACCCGACAGGTAAGTTCGCAATTTGCGACATTGTACAAAACCCTCGCGAACTGGCAGAAACCCGCGCAAACACACAAAAAAAAAGAATCCGCAAATTCGCGAGAATTCGCAGATTTTGCGGATTGCGAGTTCGCAAATCCGCAAAATTCGCGAACGCGAGATTCGCAAAATTTGCCCATGCTTAGTTTGAATCAGAATATGAAATTGAAAAATATTTGATAACTGGAGCCAAAAAAGGTAGCAAGTTGGTGTGTGTTACGTGTAGATGATGTGTTGATTGAGTGGAAGATAAAAAAGGTGAAACATTAGAAAGGCTGCAGATGCGCAAACTGTCCACTGCGTTGTCAGGGAAGTGGATGTTTGGATTTCCAACTCATTATACGGATAGCGCATCGAATTTTGCAGTGGGAGCATAAGAAACGGGTACGACATCGAAGGAAGCAATGTAAGTGCATTAAGTTACCATTGTGGGCGATACGGCTGAAAATTACAACACCGGGCCCATTTCAGGGACTCTACTTTGAATTAGAATCATACCTGGCAAAGGCTGCAAGAAAGTTAGGAGGTAGGTGTGTTTCAGGTAGTGGATGCAGAATAAGGTGAAAAGCAAGAAAGGTAGCAGATGTGGAAACAACCCACTGCCTTGTAAAGGAAATGGGTGTTTGGTTTTCCAGTCCATTACAGACTCTGAGTCGGGTTCCGCAGTGGGAGCCTGAGAAACAGGTATCTCATCTAAGGAGTTAAGCAAGTGCTCAAAGTACACACACTGTGCGGTAGAAAGGACGCAAGAAAGGACGCAAGTGTGCACATTACCCACTGCCATTCTTGAGTAATAGTTACCAAGAAGGCTGAATCAAGGGCCTGCACTTTGAATTTGTATTAGAAGAAGGATAATTGATAACCGCAGCCAAGAAAGGCAGCAAGTAGGTGTGAGTACGTGTAGATGATGTGTTGATTGAGTGTTAAATGAATAATGTAAAAAATAAGAAAGTCTGCAAGTGTGCAAATTACCTACTGCCATTCACGGGTAAAAGTTACCAAGAAGGCTCAATAAAGGGCCTGTACTTTGAATTACAATAACAAACAGAAGATTTGATAACCAAAGATTATAGTGGCTCTTTTTTAATATTGGTAGACTTTTGTTAAGCTTTATTTTTAGACATGAACAGCAGGAAGTGCGCAAATTACCCACTGCCATTCACGAGTCTTGGTTACCAAGAAGGCTCAATAAAGGACCTGCACTTTGAATTTGTACTAGAAGAAGGATAATTGATAGCCCCGGCCAAGGAAGGCAGCTATTGTTCAAATTTCCCACTGCCATCGCAGTGGTAGTTTTTGAAGAAAAAGGGCTTGATAAGGGGCCCGCACTTTGAATAGGAATATGAAATTGAACAATAGTTCATAAGCCCTGTGAAGAAATGCAGTAAGTGCGCAAATTTCCCACTTCCTGCTGGCAGTGCAGTATCTACATGAAAAAGGCTCGGTAAAGGGCCTGCACTTTGAATACAGATACAAAATAGAAGTATAGTTGATAACCATAGCCAAGAAGGGTAGCAAGTAGGTGTGTGTACGTGTAGATGATGTGTTGATTGAGTGTTAGATGAATAATGTAAAAAATAGGAAAGGCTGCAAGTGTGCAAATAACCTACTGCCATTCACGGGTAGAAGTTACCAATAAGGCTCAATAAAGGGCCTGTACTTTGAATTACAATAACAAACAGAAGATTTGATAACCAAAGACTATACTGGCTCTTTTTTATTATTGGTAGACTTTTGTTAAGCTTTTTTTTTAGACATGAACAGCAGGAAGTGCGCAAATTACACACTGCCACTCACGAGTAATAGTTACCAAGAAGGCTCAATAAAGGGCCTGCACTTTGAATTTGTATTAGAAGAAGGATAATTGATGAGCCCGGCCAAGGAAGGCAGCTAATGTTCAAATTTCCCACTGCCTTCGGCCGTGGTAGTTGATTGAAGAAAAAGGGCTCGATAAGGGGCCTGCACTTTGAATAGGAATATGAAATTGAACAATTATTGATAATCCCAGTCAAGAAAGGCAGTAAGTGTCCACATTTTCCATTGACGTCGTTTGGGGTAGTAGCTACAATAAAAAGGTTCAATAAAGGGCCACGAGTTTGAATCAGAATATGAAATTGAAAAATAATTGATAACTGGAGCCAAATAAGGTAGCAAGTTGGTGTGTGTTACGTGTAGATGATGTTTTCATTGAGTGGAAGATAAAAAAGGTGAAACATTTAAAAGGCTGCAGACGCGCAAACTATCCACTGCATTGTCAGGGAAGTGGATCTTTGGATTTTCAACTCATTATACAAATAGGGCATCGAATTTTGCAGTGGGAGCATAAGAAACGGGTATGACATCGAAGGAAGCAATGTAAGTGCATTCAGTTACCATTGTGGGCGGTACGGCTGAAAATTTACAGCACCTGAACCATTTCAGGGACTCTACTTTGAATTAGAATCATACTTGGCAAAGGCTGCAAGAAAGTTAGGGGGTAGGTGTGTTTCAGGTAGTGGATGCAGAATAAGGTGAAAAGGAAGAAAGGTAGCAGATGTGGAAACAACCCACTGCCTGGTAAAGGAAATGGGTGTTTGGTTTTCCAGTCCATTACAGACTCAGAGTCTGATTCCGCAGTGGGAGCCTGAGAAACGGGTATCTCATCTAAGGAGTTAAGCAAGTGCATAAAGTACACACACTGTGCGGTAGAAAGGACGCAAGAAAGGACGCAAGTGTGCAAATTACCCACTGCCATTCTCGAGTAATCGTTACCAAGAAGGCTGAATAAAGGGCCTGCACTTTGAATTTGTATAAGAAGAAGGATAATTGATAACCGCAGCCAAGAAAGGCAGATAGTAGGTGTGTGTATGTGTAGATGATGTGTTGATTGAAGGTTAGCTGAATAATGTAAAAAATAAGAAAGTCTGCAAGTGTGCAAATTACCTACTGCCATTCACGGGTAGCAGTTACCAAGAAGGCTCAATAAAGGGCCTGTACTTTGAATTACAATAACAAACAGAAGATTTGATAACCAAAGACTATACTGGCTCTTTTTTAATATTGGTAGACTTTTGTTAAGCTTTTTTTTTAGACATGAATAGCAGGAAGTGCGCAAATTACCCACTGCCATTCATGAGTAATAGTTACCAAGAAGGCAATATAAAGGGCCTGCACTTTGAATTTGTATTAGAAGAAGGATAATTGATAACCCCGGCCAAGGAAGGCAGCTAGTGTTCAAATTTCCCACTGCCTTTGCCGTGGTAGTTGATTGAAGAAAAAGGGCTTGATAAGGGGCCTGCATTTTGAATAGGAATATGAAATTGAACAAAAGTTCATAAGCCCTGTGAATAAATGCAGTAAGTGCGCAAATTTCCCACTTCCTTCTGGCAGTGCAGTATCTACATGAAAAAGGCTTGGTAAAGGGCCTGCACTTTGAATACAGATATGAAGTAGAAGAATAGTTGATAACCATAGCCAAGAAGGGTAGCAAGTGGGTGTGTGTTCGTGTAGATGATGTGTTGATTGAGTGGTAGATGAATAATATAAAAATATGAAAGGCTTAAAGTGTCCAAATTACCTACAGCCATTCACGGGTAGTAGTTAGCAAGAAGGCTCAATAAAGGGCCTGTACTTTGAATTGCAATAACAAACAGAAGATTTGATAACCATAGGCTATACTGGTTCTTTTTTAACATTGTTAGACTTTTAAGCTTTTGTTTATACATGAATGGCAGGAAGTGTGCAAATTACCCACTGCCATTCACGGGTAGTAGTTACTAAGAAGGCTCAATAAAGGGCCTGTACTTTGAATTGCAATAACAAACAGAAGATTTGATAACCATAGACTATAGTGGCTCTTTTTTAATATTGGTAGACTTTTGTTAAGCTTTTTTTCATACATGAACGTCAGGAAGTGCGCAAATTACCCACTGCCATTCATGAGTAATAGTTACCAAGAAGGCTCAATAAAGGGCCAGCACTTTGAATTTGTATTACAAGAAGGATAATTGATAACCCCAGCCAAGAAAGGCAGCAAGTATTCCAGTTTCCCACTGCCTTTGGCCGGGGTAGTTGATAGAATAACAATGGCTTGATAAAGGGACTGCAGTTTGAATAGGAATATGAAATTGAACAATAGTTCATAACCCCTGCGAAGAAATGCAGCAAGTGTACAAATTTCCCACTGCCTTCTGCCAGTGCAGCCTCTATATGAAAAAGGCTTGCTAAAGGGACTTGACTTTGAATCAGAATATGAAATTGAACAATAATTGATAATCCCAATCAAGAAAGGCAGTAACTGTAAGTGTCCAAATTTGCCATTGCCTTCGACTGGGGTAGTAGCTACAACAAAAAGGTTCAATAAAGGGCCACGAGTTTGAATCAGAATATGAAATTGAAAAATATTTGATAACTGGAGCCAAAAAAGGTAGCAAGTTGGTGTGTGTTACGTGTAGATGATGTGTTGATTGAGTGGAAGATAAAAAAGGTGAAACATTAGAAAGGCTGCAGATGCGCAAACTGTCCACTGCGTTGTCAGGGAAGTGGATGTTTGGATTTCCAACTCATTATACGGATAGGGCATCGAATTTTGCAGTGGGAGCGTAAGAAACGATTATGACATCGAAGGAAGCAATGTAAGTGCATTAAGTTAATATTGTGGGGGGTACGGCTGAAAAATTACCATACCGGGCCCATTTCAGGGACTCTACTTTGAATTAGAATCATACTTGGCAAAGGCTGGAAGAAAGTTAGGAGGTAGGTGTGTTTCAGGTAGTGGATGCAGAATAAGGTGAAAAGCAAGAAAGGTAGCAGATGTGGAAACAACCCACTGCCTTGTAAAGGAAATGGGTGTTTGGTTTTCCAGTCCATTACAGACTCTGAGTCGGGTTCCGCAGTGGGAGCCTGAGAAACAGGTATCTCATCTAAGGAGTTAAGCAAGTGCTCAAAGAACACACACTGTGCGGTAGAAAGGACGCAAGAAAGGACGCAAGTGTGCAAATTACCCACTGCCATTCTTGAGTAATAGTTACCAAGAAGGCTGAATCAAGGGCCTGCACTTTGAAATTGTATTAGAAGAAGGATAATTGATAACCGCAGCTAAGAAAGGCAGCAGGTAGGTGTGTGTATGTGTAGATGATGTGTTGATTGAAGGTTAGCTGAATAATGTAAAAAATAAGAAAGGCTGCAAGTGTGCAAATGACCTACTGACATTCACGGGTAGTAGTTACCAAGAAGGCTCAATAAAGGGCCTGTACTTTGAATTACAATAACAAACAGAAGATTTGATAACCAAGGACTATACTGGCTCTTTTTTAATATTGGTAGACTTTTGTTAGGCTTTTTTTTTAGACATAAACAGCAGGAAGTGCGCAAATTACCCACTGCCAATTCACGAGTAATAGTTACCAAGAAGGCTCAATAAAGGGCCTGCACTTTGAATTTGTATTAGAAGAAGGATAATTGATAACCCCGGCCAAGGAAGGCAGCTAGTGTTCAAATTTCCCACTGCCATCGCAGTGGTAGTTTTTGAAGGAAAAAGGTCTCGATAAGGGGCCTGCATTTTGAATAGGAATATGAAATTGAACAATAGTTCATAAGCCCTGTGAAGAAATGCAGTAAGTGCGCAAATTTCCCACTTCCTGCTGGCTTTGCAGTACCTACATGAAAAAGGCTCGGTAAAGGGCCTGCACTTTGAATACAGATACAAAATAGAAGATTAGTTGATAACCATAGCCGAGAAGGGTAGCAAGTAGGTGTGTGTACGTGTAGATGATGTGTTGATTGAGTCTTAGATGAATAAAGTAAAAAATAGGAAAGGCTGCAAGTGTGCAAATTACCCACTGCCATTCACGAGTAATAGTTACCAAGAAGGCTCATTAAAGGGCCTGCACTTTGAATTTGTATTAGAAGAAGGATAATTGATAACCCCGGCCAAGGAAGGCAGCTAGTGTTCAAATTTCCCACTGCCTTTGCCGTGGTAGTTGATTGAAGAAAAAGGGCTCGATAAGGGGACTGCATTTTGAATAGGAATATGAAATTGAACAGTAGTTCATAAGCCCTGTGAATAAATGCAGTAAGTGCGCAAATTTCCCACTTCCTTCTGGCGGTGCAGTATCTACATGAAAAAGGCTCGGTAAAGGGCCTGCACTTTGAATACAGATATAAAATAGAAAAATTGTTGATAACCTTGGCCAAGAAGGGTAGCAAGTAGGTGTGGGTACGTGTAGATGATGTGTTGATTGAGTGGTAGATGAATAATGTAAAAAAATGAAAGGCTGAAAGTGTCCAAATTACCTACAGCCATTCACGGGTAGTAGTTAGCAAGAAGACTCAATAAAGGGCCAGTACTTTGAATTGCAATAACAAACAGAAGATTTGATAACCATAGACTATAGTGGCTCTTTTTTAATATTGGTAGACTTTTGTTAAGCTTTTTTTCATACATGAATGTCAGGAAGTGCGCAATTTACCCACTGCCATTCATGAGTAATAGTTACCAAGAAGGCTCAATAAAGGGCCTGCACTTTGAATTTGTATTACAAGAAGGATAATTGATAACCTCAGCCCAGAAAGGCAGCAAGTTTTCCAATTTCCCACTGCCTTTGGCCGGGGTAGTTGATAGAATACAAAGGGCTTGATAAAGGAACTGCAGTTTAAATAGGAATATGAAATTGAACAATAGTTCATAACCCCTGCGAAGAAATGCAGCAAGTGTACAAATTTCCCACTGCCTTCTGCCAGTGCAGCATCTATATGAAAAAGGCTTGCTAAAGGGTCTTGACTTTGAATCAGAATATGAAATTGAACAATAATTGATAATCCCAGTCAAGAAAGGCAGTAAGTGTCCAAATTTGCCATTGCATTCGACTGGGGTAGTAGCTGCAACAAAAAGGTTCAATAAAGGGCCACGAGTTTGAATCAGAATATGAATTTGAAAAATATTTGATAACTGGAGCCAAAAAAGGAAGCAAGTTGGTGTGTGTTACGTGTAGATGATGTGTTGATTGAGTGGAAGATAAAAAAGGTGAAACATTAGAAAGGCTGCAGATGCGCAAAAACTGTCTACTGCGTTGTCAGGGAAGTGGATGTTTGGATTTCCAACTCATTATACAGATAGGGCATCGAATTTTGCAGTGGGAGCATAAGAAACGGGTACAACATCGAAGGAAGCAATGTAAGTGCATTAAGTTACCATTGTGGGCGGTACGGCTGAGAAATTACCACACCGGGCCCGTTTCAGGGACTCTACTTTGAATTAGAATCATACTTGGCAAAGGCTGCAAGAAAGTTATGAGTTAGGTGTGTTTCAGGTAGTGGATGCAGAATAAGGTGAAAAGCAAGAAAGGTAGCAGATGTGGAACAACCCACTGCCTTGTAAAGGAAATGGGTGTTTGGTTTTCCAGTCCATTACAGACTCTGAGTCGGGTTCCGCAGTGGGACCCTGAGAAACAGGTATCTCATCTAAGGAGTTAAGCAAGTGCTCAAAGTACACACACTGTGCGGTAGAAAAAACGCAAGAAAGGACGCAAGGTTGCAAATTACCCACTGCCATTCTTGAGTAATAGTTACCAAGAAGGCTGAATCAAGGGCCTGCACTTTGAAATTGTATTAGAAGAAGGATAATTGATAACCGCAGCCAAGAAAGGCAGCAAGTAGGTGTGTGTATGTGTAGATGATGTGTTGATTGAAGGTTAGATGAATAATGTAAAAAATAAGAAAGGCTGCAAGTGTGTAAATTACCTACTGCCATTCACGGGTAGTAGTTACCAAGAAGGCTCAATAAAGGGCCTGTACTTTGAATTACAATAACAAACAGAAGATTTGATACCCAAAGACTATACTGGCTCTTTTTTAATATTGGTAGACTTTTGTTAAGCTATTTTTTTAGACATGAACAGCAGGAAGTACGCAAATTACCCACTGCCATTCATGAGTAATAGTTACCAAGAAGGCTCAATAAAGGGCCTGCACTTTGAATTTGTATTACAAGAAGGATAATTGATAACCTCAGCCCAGAAAGGCAGCAAGTTTTCCAATTTCCCACTGCCTTTGGCCGGGGTAGTTGATAGAATACAAAGGGCTTGATAAAGGAACTGCAGTTTAAATAGGAATATGAAATTGAACAATAGTTCATAACCCCTGCGAAGAAATGCAGCAAGTGTACAAATTTCCCACTGCCTTCTGCCAGTGCAGCATCTATATGAAAAAGGCTTGCTAAAGGGTCTTGACTTTGAATCAGAATATGAAATTGAACAATAATTGATAATCCCAGTCAAGAAAGGCAGTAAGTGTCCAAATTTGCCATTGCATTCGACTGGGGTAGTAGCTGCAACAAAAAGGTTCAATAAAGGGCCACGAGTTTGAATCAGAATATGAATTTGAAAAATATTTGATAACTGGAGCCAAAAAAGGAAGCAAGTTGGTGTGTGTTACGTGTAGATGATGTGTTGATTGAGTGGAAGATAAAAAAGGTGAAACATTAGAAAGGCTGCAGATGCGCAAAAACTGTCTACTGCGTTGTCAGGGAAGTGGATGTTTGGATTTCCAACTCATTATACAGATAGGGCATCGAATTTTGCAGTGGGAGCATAAGAAACGGGTACAACATCGAAGGAAGCAATGTAAGTGCATTAAGTTACCATTGTGGGCGGTACGGCTGAGAAATTACCACACCGGGCCCGTTTCAGGGACTCTACTTTGAATTAGAATCATACTTGGCAAAGGCTGCAAGAAAGTTATGAGTTAGGTGTGTTTCAGGTAGTGGATGCAGAATAAGGTGAAAAGCAAGAAAGGTAGCAGATGTGGAACAACCCACTGCCTTGTAAAGGAAATGGGTGTTTGGTTTTCCAGTCCATTACAGACTCTGAGTCGGGTTCCGCAGTGGGACCCTGAGAAACAGGTATCTCATCTAAGGAGTTAAGCAAGTGCTCAAAGTACACACACTGTGCGGTAGAAAAAACGCAAGAAAGGACGCAAGGTTGCAAATTACCCACTGCCATTCTTGAGTAATAGTTACCAAGAAGGCTGAATCAAGGGCCTGCACTTTGAAATTGTATTAGAAGAAGGATAATTGATAACCGCAGCCAAGAAAGGCAGCAAGTAGGTGTGTGTATGTGTAGATGATGTGTTGATTGAAGGTTAGATGAATAATGTAAAAAATAAGAAAGGCTGCAAGTGTGTAAATTACCTACTGCCATTCACGGGTAGTAGTTACCAAGAAGGCTCAATAAAGGGCCTGTACTTTGAATTACAATAACAAACAGAAGATTTGATACCCAAAGACTATACTGGCTCTTTTTTAATATTGGTAGACTTTTGTTAAGCTATTTTTTTAGACATGAACAGCAGGAAGTACGCAAATTACCCACTGCCATTCATGAGTAATAGTTACCAAGAAGGCTCAATAAAGGGCCTGCACTTTGAATTTGTATTACAAGAAGGATAATTGATAACCCCAGCCAAGAAAGGCAGCAAGTTTTCCAATTTCCCACTGCCTTTGGCCGGGGTAGTTGATAGAATAACAAGGGCTTGATAAAGGGACTGCAGTTTGAATAGGAATATGAAATTGAACAATAGTTCATAACCCCTGCGAAGAAATGCAGCAAGTGTACAAATTTCCCACTGCCTTCTGCCAGTGCAGCATCTATATGAAAAAGGCTTGCTAAAGGGACTTGACTTTGAATCAGAATATGAAATTGAACAATAATTGATAACCCCAGTCAAGAAAGGCAGTAAGTGTCCAAATTTGCCATTGCCTTCGACTGGGGTAGTAGCTACAACAAAAAGGTTCAATAAAGGGCCACGAGTGTGAATCAGATTATGAAATTGAAAAATATTTGATAACTGGAGCCAAAAAAGGTAGCAAGTTGGTGTGTGTTACGTGTAGATGATGTGTGGATTGAGTGGAAGATAAAAAACGTGAAACTTTAGAAAGGCTGCAGACGCGCAAACTATCCACTGCGTTGTCAGGGAAGTGGATCTTTGGATTTCCAACTCATTATATGGATAGGGCATCGAATTTTGCAGTAGGAGCATAAGAAATGGGTAAGACATTGAAGGAAGCAATGTAAGTGCATTAAGTTACTATTGTGGGCGGTAGGGCTGAAAAATTACAACAGCGGGCCCATTTCAGGGACTCTACTTTGAATTAGAATAATACTTAGCAAAGGCTGCAAGAAAGTTAGGAGGTAGGTGTGTTTCAGGTAGTGGATGCAGAATAAGGTGAAAAGGAAGAAAGGTAGCAGATGTGGAAACAACCCACTGCCTTGTAAAGGAAATGGGTGTTTGGTTTTCCAGTCCATTACAGACTCTGAGTCCGCAGTGGGAGCCTGAGAAACGGTATCTCATCTAAGGACTTAAGCAAGCGCACAAAGTACACACACTGTGCAGTAGAAAGGACGCAAGAAAGGACGCAAGTGTGTATATTACCACTGCCATTCTCGAGTAATAGTTACCAAGAAAGGCTGAATAAAGGGCCTGCAGTTTGAATTTGTATTAGAAGAAGGATAATTGATAACCGCAGCCAAGAAAGGCAGCAAGTAGGTGTGTGTACCTGTAGATGTTGTGTTGATTGAGTGTTAGATGAATAATGTAAAAAAAAAGAAAGGCTGCAAGTGTGCAAATTACCTACTGCCATTCACGGGTAGTAGTTACCAAGAAGGCTCAATAAAGGGCCTGTACTTTGAATTACAATAACACACAGAAGATTTATTAACCAAAGACTATACTGGCTCTTTTTTTAATATTGGTAGACTTTTGTTAAGCTTTTTTTTTAGACATGAACAGCAGGAAGTGCACAAATTACCCACTGCCATTCACGAGTCTTAGTTACAAAGAAGGCTCAATAAAGGGCCTGCACTTTGAATTTGTACTAGAAGAAGGATAATTGATAACCCCGGCCAAGGAAGGCAGCTATTGTTCAAATTTCCCACTGCCTTCGTAGTGGTAATTTTTGAAGAAAAAGGGCTCGATAAGGGGCCTGCATTTTGAATAGGAATATGAAATTGAACAGTAGTTCATAAGCCCTGTGAATAAATGCAGTAAGTGCGCAAATTTCCCACTTCCTTCTGGCAGTGCAGTATCTACATGAAAAAGGCTCGGTAAAGGGCCTGCACTTTGAATACAGATATAAAATAGAAAAATTGTTGATAACCTTGGCCAAGAAGGGCAGCAAGTAGGTGTGGGTACGTGTAGATGATGTGTTGATTGAGTGGTAGATGAATAATGTAAAAAAATAAAGGCTGAAAGTGTCCAAATTACCTACTGCGATTCACGGGTAGTAGTTAGCAAGAAGGCTCAATAAAGGGCCTGTACTTTGAATTGCAATAACAAACAGAAGATTTGATAACCATAGGCTATACTGGTTCTTTTTTAACATTGTTAGACTTTTAAGCTTTTGTTTATAAATGAATGGCAGGAAGTGTGCAAATTACCCACTGCCATTCACGGGTAGTAGTTACTAAGAAGGCTCAATAAAGGGCCTGTACTTTGAATTGCAATAACAAACAGAAGATTTGATAACCATAGACTATAGTGGCTCTTTTTTAATATTGGTAGACTTTTGTTAAGCTTTTTTTCATACATGAACGTCAGGAAGTGCGCAAATTACCCACTGCCATTCATGAGTCATAGTTACCAAGAAGGCTCAATAAAGGGCCTGCACTTTGAATTTGTATTACAAGAAGGAAAATTGATAACCCCAGCCAAGAAAGGCAGCAAGTTTTCCAATTTCCCACTGCCTTTGGCCGGGGTAGTTGATAGAATAACAAGGGCTTGATAAAGGGACTGCAGTTTGAATAGGAAAATGAAATTGAACAATAGTTCACTACCCCTGCGAAGAAATGCAGCAAGTGTACAAATTTCCCACTGCCTTCTGCCAGTGCAGCATCTATATGAAAAAGGCTTGCTAAAGGGACTTGACTTTGAATCAGAATATGAAATTGAACAATAATTGATAACCCCAGTCAAGAAAGGCAGTAAGTGTCCAAATTTGCCATTGCCTTCGACTGGGGTAGTAGCTACAACAAAAAGGTTCAATAAAGGGCCACGAGTGTGAATCAGATTATGAAATTGAAAAATATTTGATAACTGGAGCCAAAAAAGGTAGCAAGTTGGTGTGTGTTACGTGTAGATGATGTGTGGATTGAGTGGAAGATAAAAAACGTGAAACTTTAGAAAGGCTGCAGACGCGCAAACTATCCACTGCGTTGTCAGGGAAGTGGATCTTTGGATTTCCAACTCATTATATGGAAAGGGCATTGAATTTTGCAGTAGGAGCATAAGAAATGGGTAAGACATTGAAGGAAGCAATGTAAGTGCATTAAGTTACTATTGTGGGCGGTAGGGCTGAAAAATTACAACAGCGGGCCCATTTCAGGGACTCTACTTTGAATTAGAATAATACTTAGCAAAGGCTGCAAGAAAGTTAGGAGGTAGGTGTGTTTCAGGTAGTGGATGCAGAATAAGGTGAAAAGGAAGAAAGGTAGCAGATGTGGAAACAACCCACTGCCTTGTAAAGGAAATGGGTGTTTGGTTTTCCAGTCCATTACAGACTCTGAGTCCGCAGTGGGAGCCTGAGAAACGGTATCTCATCTAAGGACTTAAGCAAGCGCACAAAGTACACACACTGTGCAGTAGAAAGGACGCAAGAAAGGACGCAAGTGTGTATATTACCACTGCCATTCTCGAGTAATAGTTACCAAGAAAGGCTGAATAAAGGGCCTGCAGTTTGAATTTGTATTAGAAGAAGGATAATTGATAACCGCAGCCAAGAAAGGCAGCAAGTAGGTGTGTGTACCTGTAGATGTTGTGTTGATTGAGTGTTAGATGAATAATGTAAAAAAAAAGAAAGGCTGCAAGTGTGCAAATTACCTACTGCCATTCACGGGTAGTAGTTACCAAGAAGGCTCAATAAAGGGCCTGTACTTTGAATTACAATAACACACAGAAGATTTATTAACCAAAGACTATACTGGCTCTTTTTTTAATATTGGTAGACTTTTGTTAAGCTTTTTTTTTAGACATGAACAGCAGGAAGTGCACAAATTACCCACTGCCATTCACGAGTCTTAGTTACAAAGAAGGCTCAATAAAGGGCCTGCACTTTGAATTTGTACTAGAAGAAGGATAATTGATAACCCCGGCCAAGGAAGGCAGCTATTGTTCAAATTTCCCACTGCCTTCGTAGTGGTAATTTTTGAAGAAAAAGGGCTCGATAAGGGGCCTGCATTTTGAATAGGAATATGAAATTGAACAGTAGTTCATAAGCCCTGTGAATAAATGCAGTAAGTGCGCAAATTTCCCACTTCCTTCTGGCAGTGCAGTATCTACATGAAAAAGGCTCGGTAAAGGGCCTGCACTTTGAATACAGATATAAAATAGAAAAATTG
The DNA here is from genome assembly GCF_964263255.1 of Lissotriton vulgaris. Classification (NCBI taxonomy): domain Eukaryota; kingdom Metazoa; phylum Chordata; class Amphibia; order Caudata; family Salamandridae; genus Lissotriton; species Lissotriton vulgaris. The sequence continues at coordinate 462,536,113 of NC_141698.1, read as the reverse complement.
TTGATAACCTTGGCCAAGAAGGGTAGCAAGTAGGTGTGGGTACGTGTAGATGATGTGTTGATTGAGTGGTAGATGAATAATGTAAAAAAATAAAGGCTGAAAGTGTCCAAATTACCTACTGCCATTCACGGGTAGTAGTTAGCAAGAAGGCTCAATAAAGGGCCTGTACTTTGAATTGCAATAACAAACAGAAGATTTGATAACCATAGGCTATACTGGTTCTTTTTTAACATTGTTAGACTTTTAAGCTTTTGTTTATAAATGAATGGCAGGAAGTGTGCAAATTACCCACTGCCATTCACGGGTAGTAGTTACTAAGAAGGCTCAATAAAGGGCCTGTACTTTGAATTGCAATAACAAACAGAAGATTTGATAACCATAGACTATAGTGGCTCTTTTTTAATATTGGTAGACTTTTGTTAAGCTTTTTTTCATACATGAACGTCAGGAAGTGCGCAAATTACCCACTGCCATTCATGAGTCATAGTTACCAAGAAGGCTCAATAAAGGGACTGCAATTTGAATTTGTATTACAAGAAGGAAAATTGATAACCCCAGCCAAGAAAGGCAGCAAGTTTTCCAATTTCCCACTGCCTTTGGCCGGGGTAGTTGATAGAATAACAAGGGCTTGATAAAGGGACTGCAGTTTGAATAGGAAAATGAAATTGAACAATAGTTCATAACCCCTGCGAAGAAATGCAGCAAGTGTACAAATTTCCCACTGCCTTCTGCCAGTGCAGCATCTATATGAAAAAGGCTTGCTAAAGGGTCTTGACTTTGAATCAGAATATGAAATTGAACAATAATTGATAATCCCAGTCAAGAAAGGAAGTAAGTGTCCAAAGTTGCCATTGCCTTCGACTGGGGTAGTAGCTACAACAAAAAGGTTCAATAAAGGGCCACGAGTTTGAATTAGAATATGAATTTGAAAAATATTTGATAACTGGAGCCAAAAAAGGTAGCAAGTTGGTGTGTGTTACGTGTAGATGATGTGTTGATTGAGTGGAAGATAAAAAAGGTGAAACATTAGAAAGGCTGCAGATGCGCAAAAACTGTCCACTGCGTTGTCAAGGAAGTGGATTTTTGGATTCCCAACTCATTATACAGATAGGGCATCGAATTTTGCAGTGGGAGCATAAGAAACGGGTACGACATCAAAGGAAGCAATGTAAGTGCATTAAGTTACCATTGTGGGCGGTACGGCTGAAAAATTACCACACCGGGCCCATTTCAGGGACTCTACTTTGAATGAGAATCATACTTGGCAAAGGCTGCAAGAAAGTTATGAGGTAGTTGTGTTTCAGGTAGTGGATGCAGAATAAGGTGAAAAGCAAGAAAGGTAGCAGATGTGAAACAACCCACTGCCTTGTAAAGAAAATGGGTGTTTGGTTTTCCAGTCCATTACAGACTCTGAGTCGGGTTCCGCAGTGGGAACCTGAGAAACAGGTATCTCATCTAAGGAGTTAAGCAAATGCTCAAAGTACACACACTGTGCGGTAGAAAGGACGCAAGTGTGCAAATTACCCACTGTCATTCTTGAGTAATAGTTACCAAGAAAGCTGAATCAAGGGCCTGCACTTTGAAATTGTATTGGAAGAAGGATAATTGATAACTGCAGCCAAGAAAGGCAGCAAGTAGGTGTGTGTATGTGTAGATGATGTGTTGATTGAAGGTTAGATGAATAATGTAAAAAATAAGAAAGGCTGCAAGTGTGCAAATTACCTACTGCCATTCACGGGTAGTAGTTACCAAGAAGGCTAAATAAAGGGCCTGTACTTTGAATTACAATAACAAACAGAAGATTTGATAACCAAAGACTATACTGGCTCTTTTTTAATATTGGTAGACTTTTGTTAAGCTTTTTTTTTAGACATGAATAGCAGGAAGTGCGCAAATTACCCACTGCCATTCATGAGTAATAGTTACCAAGAAGGCTCAATAAAGGGCCTGCACTTTGAATTTGTATTACAAGAAGGATAATTGATAACCCCAGCCAAGAAAGGCAGCAAGTTTTCCAATTTCCCACTGCCTTTGGCCGGGGTAGTTGATAGAATAACAAGGGCTTGATAAAGGGACTGCAGTTTGAATAGGAATATGAAATTGAACAATAGTTCATAACCCCTGCGAAGAAATGCAGCAAGTGTACAAATTTCCCACTGCCTTCTGCCAGTGCAGCATCTATATGAAAAAGGCTTGCTAAAGGGACTTGACTTTGAATCAGAATATGAAATTGAACAATCATTGATAATCCCAGTCAAGAAAGGCTGTAAGTGTCCAAATTTGCCATTGCCTTCGACTGGGGTAGTAGCTACAACAAAAAGGTTCAATAAAGGGCCACGAGTGTGAATCAGAATATGAAATTGAAAAATAATTGATAACTGGAGCCAAAAAAGGTAGCAAGTTGGTGTGTGTTACGTGTAGATGATGTGTGGATTGAGTGGAAGATAAAAAACGTGAAACTTTAGAAAGGCTGCAGACGCGCAAACTATCCACTGCGTTGTCAGGGAAGTGGATCTTTGGATTTCCAACTCATTATATGGAAAGGGCATCGAATTTTGCAGTAGGAGCATAAGAAATGGGTAAGACATTGAAGGAAGCAATGTAAGTGCATTAAGTTACTATTGTGGGCGGTAGGGCTGAAAAATTACAACAGCGGGCCCATTTCAGGGACTCTACTTTGAATTAGAATAATACTTAGCAAAGGCTGCAAGAAAGTTAGGAGGTAGGTGTGTTTCAGGTAGTGGATGCAGAATAAGGTGAAAAGGAAGAAAGGTAGCAGATGTGGAAACAACCCACTGCCTTGTAAAGGAAATGGGTGTTTGGTTTTCCAGTCCATTACAGACTCTGAGTCCGCAGTGGGAGCCTGAGAAACGGTATCTCATCTAAGGACTTAAGCAAGCGCACAAAGTACACACACTGTGCAGTAGAAAGGACGCAAGAAAGGACGCAAGTGTGTATATTACCACTGCCATTCTCGAGTAATAGTTACCAAGAAAGGCTGAATAAAGGGCCTGCAGTTTGAATTTGTATTAGAAGAAGGATAATTGATAACCGCAGCCAAGAAAGGCAGCAAGTAGGTGTGTGTACCTGTAGATGTTGTGTTGATTGAGTGTTAGATGAATAATGTAAAAAAAAAGAAAGGCTGCAAGTGTGCAAATTACCTACTGCCATTCACGGGTAGTAGTTACCAAGAAGGCTCAATAAAGGGCCTGTACTTTGAATTACAATAACACACAGAAGATTTATTAACCAAAGACTATACTGGCTCTTTTTTTAATATTGGTAGACTTTTGTTAAGCTTTTTTTTTAGACATGAACAGCAGGAAGTGCACAAATTACCCACTGCCATTCACGAGTCTTAGTTACAAAGAAGGCTCAATAAAGGGCCTGCACTTTGAATTTGTACTAGAAGAAGGATAATTGATAACCCCGGCCAAGGAAGGCAGCTATTGTTCAAATTTCCCACTGCCTTCGTAGTGGTAATTTTTGAAGAAAAAGGGCTCGATAAGGGGCCTGCATTTTGAATAGGAATATGAAATTGAACAGTAGTTCATAAGCCCTGTGAATAAATGCAGTAAGTGCGCAAATTTCCCACTTCCTTCTGGCAGTGCAGTATCTACATGAAAAAGGCTCGGTAAAGGGCCTGCACTTTGAATACAGATATAAAATAGAAAAATTGTTGATAACCTTGGCCAAGAAGGGTAGCAAGTAGGTGTGGGTACGTGTAGATGATGTGTTGATTGAGTGGTAGATGAATAATGTAAAAAAATAAAGGCTGAAAGTGTCCAAATTACCTACTGCCATTCACGGGTAGTAGTTAGCAAGAAGGCTCAATAAAGGGCCTGTACTTTGAATTGCAATAACAAACAGAAGATTTGATAACCATAGGCTATACTGGTTCTTTTTTAACATTGTTAGACTTTTAAGCTTTTGTTTATAAATGAATGGCAGGAAGTGTGCAAATTACCCACTGCCATTCACGGGTAGTAGTTACTAAGAAGGCTCAATAAAGGGCCTGTACTTTGAATTGCAATAACAAACAGAAGATTTGATAACCATAGACTATAGTGGCTCTTTTTTAATATTGGTAGACTTTTGTTAAGCTTTTTTTCATACATGAACGTCAGGAAGTGCGCAAATTACCCACTGCCATTCATGAGTCATAGTTACCAAGAAGGCTCAATAAAGGGACTGCAATTTGAATTTGTATTACAAGAAGGAAAATTGATAACCCCAGCCAAGAAAGGCAGCAAGTTTTCCAATTTCCCACTGCCTTTGGCCGGGGTAGTTGATAGAATAACAAGGGCTTGATAAAGGGACTGCAGTTTGAATAGGAAAATGAAATTGAACAATAGTTCATAACCCCTGCGAAGAAATGCAGCAAGTGTACAAATTTCCCACTGCCTTCTGCCAGTGCAGCATCTATATGAAAAAGGCTTGCTAAAGGGTCTTGACTTTGAATCAGAATATGAAATTGAACAATAATTGATAATCCCAGTCAAGAAAGGAAGTAAGTGTCCAAAGTTGCCATTGCCTTCGACTGGGGTAGTAGCTACAACAAAAAGGTTCAATAAAGGGCCACGAGTTTGAATTAGAATATGAATTTGAAAAATATTTGATAACTGGAGCCAAAAAAGGTAGCAAGTTGGTGTGTGTTACGTGTAGATGATGTGTTGATTGAGTGGAAGATAAAAAAGGTGAAACATTAGAAAGGCTGCAGATGCGCAAAAACTGTCCACTGCGTTGTCAAGGAAGTGGATTTTTGGATTCCCAACTCATTATACAGATAGGGCATCGAATTTTGCAGTGGGAGCATAAGAAACGGGTACGACATCAAAGGAAGCAATGTAAGTGCATTAAGTTACCATTGTGGGCGGTACGGCTGAAAAATTACCACACCGGGCCCATTTCAGGGACTCTACTTTGAATGAGAATCATACTTGGCAAAGGCTGCAAGAAAGTTATGAGGTAGTTGTGTTTCAGGTAGTGGATGCAGAATAAGGTGAAAAGCAAGAAAGGTAGCAGATGTGAAACAACCCACTGCCTTGTAAAGAAAATGGGTGTTTGGTTTTCCAGTCCATTACAGACTCTGAGTCGGGTTCCGCAGTGGGAACCTGAGAAACAGGTATCTCATCTAAGGAGTTAAGCAAATGCTCAAAGTACACACACTGTGCGGTAGAAAGGACGCAAGTGTGCAAATTACCCACTGTCATTCTTGAGTAATAGTTACCAAGAAAGCTGAATCAAGGGCCTGCACTTTGAAATTGTATTGGAAGAAGGATAATTGATAACTGCAGCCAAGAAAGGCAGCAAGTAGGTGTGTGTATGTGTAGATGATGTGTTGATTGAAGGTTAGATGAATAATGTAAAAAATAAGAAAGGCTGCAAGTGTGCAAATTACCTACTGCCATTCACGGGTAGTAGTTACCAAGAAGGCTCAATAAAGGGCCTGTACTTTGAATTACAATAACAAACAGAAGATTTGATAACCAAAGACTATACTGGCTCTTTTTTAATATTGGTAGACTTTTGTTAAGCTTTTTTTTTAGACATGAATAGCAGGAAGTGCGCAAATTACCCACTGCCATTCATGAGTAATAGTTACCAAGAAGGCTCAATAAAGGGCCTGCACTTTGAATTTGTATTACAAGAAGGATAATTGATAACCCCAGACAAGAAAGGCAGCAAGTTTTCCAATTTCCCACTGCCTTTGGCCGGGGTAGTTGATAGAATAACAAGGGCTTGATAAAGGGACTGCAGTTTGAATAGGAATATGAAATTGAACAATAGTTCATAACCCCTGCGAAGAAATGCAGCAAGTGTACAAATTTCCCACTGCCTTCTGCCAGTGCAGCATCTATATGAAAAAGGCTTGCTAAAGGGACTTGACTTTGAATCAGAATATGAAATTGAACAATCATTGATAATCCCAGTCAAGAAAGGCTGTAAGTGTCCAAATTTGCCATTGCCTTCGACTGGGGTAGTAGCTACAACAAAAAGGTTCAATAAAGGGCCACGAGTGTGAATCAGAATATGAAATTGAAAAATAATTGATAACTGGAGCCAAAAAAGGTAGCAAGTTGGTGTGTGTTACGTGTAGATGATGTGTGGATTGAGTGGAAGATAAAAAAAGGTGAAACATTAGAAAGGCTGCAGACGCGCAAACTATCCACTGCGTTTTCAGGGAAGTGGATCTTTGGATTTCCAACTCATTATATGGATAGGGCATCGAATTTTGCAGTGGGAGCATAAAAAACGGGTACGACATTGAAGGAAGCAATGTAAGTGCATTAAGTTACTATTGTGGGCGGTAGGGCTGAAAAATTACAACAGCGGGCCCATTTCAGGGACTCTACTTTGAATTAGAATAATACTTAGCAAAGGCTGCAAGAAAGTTAGGAGGTAGGTGTGTTTCAGGTAGTGGATGCAGAATAAGGTGAAAAGCAAGAAAGGTAGAAGATGTGGAACAACCCACTGCCTTGTAAAGAAAATGGGTGTTTGGTTTTCCAGTCCATTACAGACTCTGAGTCAGGTTCCGCAGTGGGAGCCTGAAAAACAGGTATCTCATCTAAGGAGTTAAGCAAGTGCTCAAAGTACACACACTGTGCGGTAGAAAGGACGCAAGAAAGGACGCAAGTGTGCAAATTACCCACTGCCATTCTTGAGTAATAGTTACCAAGAAAGCTGAATCAAGGGCCTGCACTTTGAAATTGTATTAGAAGGATAATTGATAACCGCAGCCAAGAAAGGCAGCAAGTAGGTGTGTGTATGTGTAGATGATGTGTTGATTGAAGGTTAGATGAATAATGTAAAAAGTAAGAAAGGCTGCAAGTGTGCAAATTACCTACTGCCATTCACGGGTAGTAGTTACCAAGAAGGCTCAATAAAGGGTCTGTACTTTGAATTACAATAACAAACAGAAGATTTGATAACCAAAGACTATACTGGCTCTTTTTTAATATTGGTAGACTTTTGTTAAGCTTTTTTTTTAGACATGAATAGCAGGAAGTGCGCAAATTACCCACTGCCATTCATGAGTAATAGTTACCAAGAAGGCTCAATAAAGGGCCTGCACTTTGAATTTGTATTACAAGAAGGATAATTGATAACCCCAGCCAAGAAAGGCAGCAAGTTTTCCAATTTCCCACTGCCTTTGGCCGGGGTAGTTGATAGAATAACAAGGGCTTGATAAAGGGACTGCAGTTTGAATAGGAATATGAAATTGAACAATAGTTCATAACCCCTGTGAAGAAATGCAGCAAGTGTACAAATTTCCCACTGCCTTCTGCCAGTGCAGCATCTATATGAAAAAGGCTTGCTAAAGGGACTTGACTTTGAATCAGAATATGAAATTGAACAATCATTGATAATCCCAGTCAAGAAAGGCAGTAAGTGTCCAAATTTGCCATTGCCTTCGACTGGGGTAGTAGCTACAACAAAAAGGTTCAATAAAGGGCCACGAGTGTGAATCAGAATATGAAATTGAAAAATAATTGATAACTGGAGCCAAAAAAGTTGGTGTGTGTTACGTGTAGATGATGTGTGGATTGAGTGGAAAATAAAAAAGGTGAAACATTAGAAAGGCTGCAGACGCGCAAACTATCCACTGCGTTGTCAGGGAAGTGGATCTTTGGATTTCCAACTCATTATACGGATAGGGCATCGAATTTTGCAGTGGGAGCATAAGAAATGGGTACGACATCGAAGGAAGCAATGTAAGTGCATTAAGTTACTATTGTGGGCCCAAGGGCTGAAAAATTACAACACCGGGCCCATTTCAGGGACTCTACTTTGAATTAGAATAATACTTGGCAAAGGCTGCAAGAAAGTTAGGAGGTAGGTGTGTTTCAGGTAGTGAATGCAGAATAAGGTGAAAAGGAAGAAAGGTAGCAGATGTGGAAACAACCCACTGCCTTGTAAGGGAAATGGGTGTTTGGTTTTCCAGTCCATTACAGACTCTGAGTCGGATTCCGCAGTGGGAGCCTGAGAAACGGTATCTCATCTAAGGACTTAAGCAAGCGCACAAAGTACACACACTGTGCGGTAGAAAGGACGCAAGAAAAGACGCAAGTGTGTATATTACCCACTGCCATTCTCGAGTAATAGTTACCAAGAAAGGCTGAATAAAGGGCCTGCAGTTTGAATTTGTATTAGAAGAAGGATAATTGATAACCGCAGCCAAGAAAGGCAGCAAGTAGGTGTGTGTACCTGTAGATGTTGTGTTGATTGAGTGTTAGATGAATAATGTAAAAAAAAAGAAAGGCTGCAAGTGTGCAAATTACCTACTGCCATTCAATGGTAGTAGTTACCAAGAAGGCTCAATAAAGGGCCTGTACTTTGAATTACAATAACACACAGAAGATTTGATAACCAAAGACTATACTGGCTCTTTTTTAATATTGGTAGACTTTTGTTAAGCTTTTTTTTTAGTTATGGACAGCAGGAAGTGCGCAAATTACCCACTGCCATTCACGAGTCTTAGTTACCAAGAAGGCTCAATAAAGGGCCTGCATTTTGAATTTGTACTAGAAGAAGGATAATTGATAACCCCGGCCAAGGAAGGCAGCTATTGTTCAAATTTCCCACTGCCTTCGCAGTGGTAATTTTTGAAGAAAAAGGGCTCGATAAGGGGCCTGCACTTTGAATAGGAATATGAAATTGAACAATAGTTCATAAGCCCTGTGAAGAAATGCAGTAAGTGCGCAAATTTCCCACTTCCTACTGGCAGTGCAGTATCTACATGAAAAAGGCTTGGTAAAGGGCCTGCACTTTGAATACAGATACGAAATAGAAGAATAGTTGATAACCATAGCCAAGAATGGTAGCAAGTAGGTGTGTGTACGTGTAGATGATGTGTTGATTGAGTGTTAGATGAATAATGTAAAAAATAGGAAAGTCTGCAAGTGTGCAAATTGCCTACTGCCATTCACGGGTAGTAGTTACCAAGAAGTCTCAATAAAGGGCCTGTACTTTGAATTACAATAACAAACAGAAGATTTGATAACCAAAGACTATACTGGCTCTTTTTTAATATTGGTAGACTTTTGTTAAGCTTTTTTTTTAGACATGAACAGCAGGAAGTGCGTGAATTACACACTGCCATTCATGAGTCTTAGTTACCAAGAAGGCTCAATAAAGGGCCTGCACTTTGAATTTGTATTAGAAGAAGGATAATTGGTAAGCCCGGCCAAGGAAGGCAGCTAGTGTTCAAATTTCCCACTGCCTTCGCCGTGGTAGTTGATTGAAGAAAAAGGGCTCGATAAGGGGCCTGCACTTTGAATAGGAATATGAAATTGAACAATTATTGATAATCCCAGTCAAGAAAGGCAGTAAGTGTCCCAATTTGCCATTGCCTTCGTCTGGGGTAGTAGCTCCAACAAAAAGGTTAAATAAAGGGCCACGAGTTTGAATCAGAATATGAAATTGAAAAATAATTGATAACTGGAGCCAAAAAAGGTAGCAAGTTGGTGTGTGTTACGTGTAGATGATGTTTTGATTGAGTGGAAAATAAAAAAGGTGAAACATTAAAAAGGCTGCAGACGCGCAAACTATCCACTGCATTGTTAGGGAAGTAGATCTTTGGATTTTCAACTCATTATACAAATAGGGCATCGAATTTTGCAGTGGGAGCATAAGAAACGGGTACGACATCGAAGGAAGCAATGTAAGTGCATTAAGTTACCTTTGTGGGCGGTACGGCTGTAAATTTACAACACCTGAACCATTTCAGGGACTCTACTTTGAATTAGAATCATACTTGGCAAAGGCTGCAAGAAAGTTAAGAGGTAGGTGTGTTTCAGGTAGTGGATGCAGAATAAGGTGAAAAGGAAGAAAGGTAGCAGATGTGGAAACAACCTACTGCCTGGTAAAGGAAATGGGTGTTTGGTTTTCCAGTCCATTACAGACTCGGAGTCTGATTCCGCAGTGGGAGTCTGAGAAACGGGTATCTCATCTAAGGAGTTAAGCAAGTGCACAAAGTACACACACTGTGCGGTAGAAAGGACGCAAGAAACGACGCAAGTGTGCAAATTACCCATTGCCATTCTCGAGTAATAGTTACAAAGAAGGCTGAATAAAGGGCCTGCACTTTGAATTTGTATTAGAAGAAGGATAATTGATAACCCCGGCCAAGGAAGGCAGCTATTGTTCAAATTTCCCATTGCTTTCGCCGTGGTAGTTTTTAAAGACAAAAGGGCTCGATAAGGGGCCTGCACTTCGAATAGGAATATGAAATTGAACAATAGATCATAAGCCCTGTGATGAAATGCAGTAAGTGCGCACATTTCCCACTTCCTGCTGGCAGTGCAGTATCTACATGAAAAAGGCTCGGTAAAGGGCCTGCACTTTGAATACAGATATGATATAGAAGAATAGTTGATAACCATAGCCAAGAAGGGTAGCAAGTAGGTGTGTGTACGTGTAGATGATGTGTTGATTGAGTGGTAGATGAATAATGTAAAAAATATGAAAGGCTGGAAAGTGTCCAAATCACCCACTGCCATTCACGGGTGGTAGTTAGCAAGGGGCTCAATAAAGGGCCTGTACTTTGAATTGCAATAACAAACAGAAGATTTGATAACCATAGGCAATACTGGTTCTTTTTTAATATTGTTAGACTTTTAAGCTTTTGTTTATAAATGAACGGCAGGAAGTGTACAAATTACCCACTGCCATTCACGGGTAGTAGTTACTAAGAAGGCTCAATAAAGGGCCTGTACTTTGAATTACAATAACAAACAGAAGATTTGATAACCATAGACTATAGTGGGTCTTTTTTAATATTGGTAGACTTTTGTTAAGCTTTTTTTCATGCATTAACTTGAGGAAGTGCGCAAATTACCCATTGCTATTCATGAGTAATAGTTACCAAGAAGGCTCAATAAAGGGCCTGCACTTTGAATTTGTATTAGAAGAAGGATAATTGATAACCCCAGCCAAGAAAGGCAGCAAGTGTTCAAATTTCCCACTTTCTTCGGCCGGGGTAATTGAAAGATTAAAAAGTGCTTGATAAAGGGACTGCAGTGTGAATAGGAATATGAAATTGAACAATAGTTCACAACCCCTGCGAAGAAATGCAGCAAGTGTACAAATTTCCCACTGCCTTCTGCCAGTGCAGCATCGATATGAAAAAGGCTTGCCAAAGGGTCTTGACTTTGAATCAGAATATGAAATTGAACAATAATTGATAATCCCTGTCAAGAAAGCCAGTAAGTGTCCAAATGTGCCATTGCCTGGAACATGCCAATTTCGAGGGTGCATCAGGGTGGTTTTTTGGCCCCTTTGCACCCTTGGAATCGCATGCGCAATATGGTACTCGCAATGATCTCTGGTCTCAGTTATTGCAAACTCTCCAAACAGCGGCAGCAGCCTTAGCATATCACTCGGGCAAGATGGACCTGCAGGTGCACCTTTTGTACACCGCAGGAATTGACCAAAAACTAGATGCCCTCAATCATCTCATCACTAAATTCCAATCTCAAGTCCAACTGGTACAATCGGTGTTCTGCTGTTCCCCCATAATCGACTCTTTATCATCTCTATCACAATTTCTTTCCTCAGTACTAACAGAAATAAAGAAACTCCCATTGCCAGAGTCACCTGACCTCCCGCCCCCAGCTTTTAACCCAGGCAAGGGGCTCATCACCATCAAAGACCAATTCTCATCCACCTCCCCACGTTCCATGAAGCATGTAGACAGTAAATCAACTTCCATCCAATTAGTTCAAGAATACCGTAAACATAGGCTGTCGAAACGGAAAAGAAAAAGACTACAGAAGAGTCGGAACTGTTAGAACCAGCTATTTCTGGTTGGCTAAGGCTGACGCCAAAGCTAGGCAGAAACCACCATTCTAGTCAGGGCAAGGGAGTCACACGCCAAGATAACCCCTGCTCACCCCCTTGGTAGCTTGGCACGAACAGACAGGCTTATCCCGGAGGCAAAGTGTAAAGCATTTGCGCACGCACACAACAGCAACAACATCCTAGGTACTCCACAAATGGAACTCCACACAAGGTTATATAAAAATAACTTTTGTATTGTCAAAACACATCAGATAGTAATCACACAATATACATTGTGCCAACTGACACGGGCAATATTCACAAGGGATTATTTACACAGGAAAGGGCCACGTGGGCGCCTGTCAGAATCAGCACTTAGTAGAAATAGCACTTCTAGATCATAGAATATAGGATATAAAATCACTGTAGCACAAATTAGCAAATATAGCACACAACCAGTAATCACTGGTAACAGGTAAGTACCACCTACGCAACCCTAACCACCTTAGGAGAATGTCACGCAGGGAAACAGGACCGAACTAGGACCACAGGTACTAGAAAGAACAACCACTAAAGTATCACAATACAATTAGGGGTATAAGCAAGAACACATTACACATGATGCATCCCAACATTAAGAGGTGTAGGGAAGGAAAACACATGATGCATAAACATACATTCAGCGGTGTAAGAACAAGGCACATGATGCATCAATAACACATTCAGAGGTACCGGAGAAACACATGATGCCCAAAACATTCAGAGGTGTAAGGACAGGGAAGACACATGATGCATAAAAACATTCAGAGGTGCCAGAACACAACTCAATAGCGCAAAAACACATGATGCATGAAAACACATTCAGAGGTGTAAGAACAAGGTGCGTAATCATATTAAATGCATTACATTTCCTAGCACCACATCACATTGCGCAAAACTCACATTAGGCAATTACCATAATAAACAAAGCAGGTAACCACATTGCGCAAAATCACCTTAGGGCCTTGCGCCCTATTCACCTATCAGCCCCCCAGGCCAACTGGCCATTTCAATAAAGGGACTAAAGAGCCCTGTGTCCAGAATATCAGGGTGCGCTGTCATGCAGAGACAGTCAGGGGGTGCGCCACTGGCGCAAAACCTAAACGTTGCAGCTGCCCACTAATTGCTGGGCAGCTGAGGACAATCCCAATCAATCAATCAATCAAAGCATTTATATAGCGTGCTACTCACTCAGAGGGTCTCAAGGCGCTTGGGGAGGGCGGGGGGGGGGTCCGCTCATGCTCGAACAGCCAGGTCTTGAGCTGCTTCCTGAAGGCGAGGTGGTGTTGAGTCAGGCGGAGGTGGGTCGGGAGGGAGTTCCAGGTCTTGGCGGCCAGGTAGGAGAAGGACCTTCCTCCTGTGGTGGCTCTTCGGATGCGGGGGACGGCGGCGAGGGCGTGGCTGGTCGATCGAAGCTGGCGTGTGGGAGTGTAGAAGTTGAGGTGGCTGTTGAGGTATCTCGGGCCTTGGTTGTGTAGGGCTTTGTGTGCGTGGGTGAGGAGACGGAAGGTGATTCTCTTGTTGATCGGGAGCCAGTGCAGGTCTCTCAGGTGTCCGGAGATGTGGCTGTGTCGGGGGATGTCGAGGATGAGTCTCGCTGAGGCGTTCTGGATCCGCTGGAGTCTCTTCTGGAGTTTGGCGGTGGTTCCGGCGTAGAGGGAGTTGCCGTAGTCCAGTCGGCTGGTGACGAGGGCCTGGGTGACAGTCTTCCTGGTCTCGGAGGGGATCCACCGGAAGATCTTCCGTAGCATGCGCAGGATGTTGAAGCACGATGAGGAGACGGCATTGACTTGTCTGGTCATGGAGAGGGAGGAGTCCAGGATGAAGCCCAGGTTGCGTGCATGGTCTGTAGGTTTGGGTGCGCTGCCCAGGGCAGGGGGCCACCAGGAGTCGTCCCAGGCAGAGGGCGAAGATCCCAGGATGAGGATTTCCGTCTTAAGTTAAGTTTCAGGCGGCTGCTCATCATCCACTCGACTACGTCTCTCATCACTTCGTGTAGGTTGGTCCTGGCGGTGGCGGTGTCATTGGTGAGGGAGAGGATCAGCTGGGTGTCGTCGGCGTAAGAGATGATGTTGAGGTTGTGTTGGCGTGCGATGGCCGCGAGGGGGCTCATGTAGACGTTGAAGAGGGTGAGGCTGAGTGATGATCCTTGTGGTACTCCGCAGATGACTTCGGTGGCCTCGGATCTGAACAGGGGGAGGCGGACTCTCTGTGTCCTTCCGGCGAGGAAGGAGATGATCCAATCAAGTGCCTTCTCTTGGATTCCGACGTTGCTGAGGCGCTGCACTAGGGTGTGGTGGCAGACAGTGTCGAATGCCGCGGAGAGGTCCAGGAGGATGAGGGCCGCAGTTTCCCCATTGTCGAGCAGGGCTCGGATGTCATCGGTGGCTGCGATGAGGCGGTCTCGGTGCTGTGGTTGGCCCGGAAGCCGGACTGCGAGAGGTCGAGGGATCCGTTCGTCTCGAGGAAGGCGGCCAGCTCCTTGTTGACGGTCTTCTCAATGGCTTTGGCCGGAAACGGGAGGAGCGAGATGGGGCGGTAGTTTTTAAGTTCGGTGGGGTCCTCTGATGTTTTTTTCAGGAGGGTGCTGAGTTCGGCGTGCTTCCAGCTTTCCGGGAAGGTAGCGGCGTCGAAGGAGGTGTTGATGATGTCCCGCAGGTGGGGTGCGATGACAGTGTCGGCTTTGTTGAAGACGTGGTGAGGGCAGGGGTCGGTTGGGGATCCGGAGTGGATGGAGTTCATCGTGTTGATGGTGTCTTCAGTGGTGGTCGGGGTCCAGGCGCGGAGGGTGGTGGTGGGGGGCGTTGTTGCGGTCGTAGGGTGCGTCGGTTGCGTGCTGAAGCTGTTGTGTATGTCTGCGATCTTGTTGTGGAAGTAGGAGGCGAGGGAGTTGCAGAGGTCTTGTGAAGGGGTGATGTTGTTGTTTCCGGCGTTGGGGTTGGAGAGCTCTTTGACGATGTTGAAGAGTTCCTTGCTGTTGAGTGCGTTGTTGTCCAGTCGTTCCTTGAATGCGGTCTTCTTGGTGGTGTGGATCAGTTGGTGGTGTTTTCGGGTTGCGAGCTTTAGGGTGGTCATGTTGTCTGGTGTGGGGTCTCGGCGCCAGGCTCGCTCGAGGGCACGACAGTTCTTCTTGGAGTTCTTGAGTTCGTCGGTGAACCTTGGTGCTTTCTTACTGCCGGGTCTGCTGGGCGGGGTCCTCAGTGGGGCGAGGTCCTCTGTGCAGTTGCTTATCCACTTTGTGACGTTGTTGGCGGCCTGGCTGGGGTTTGCTGAGCTGGCAGGGGGGTCTTGGCTCAGGGCTGCGGCAAGCTGGTCGGCTGTGATCTTGTTCCAGCTTCTGCGTGCGACCTGTTGCTGGTGGTGGTGGATCGTGTTCTTTCTGAAGCTGAAGTGGACGCAGCTGTGGTCCGTCCAGTGGAGTCCGGTGGCGTGGCTGAAGGCGATGTGCTTGCTGGATGAGAAGATGGGGTCGAGTGTGTGTCCGGCGTAGTGGGTGGGGGAGGTCACGAGTTGCTTGAGGTTGTCTAGCAGGGTGGTGGTGTTGCGGTCGTTGTTGTTCTCTAGGTGAAAGTTGAGGTCCCCGAGGAGGATGTAGTCGGCGGAGGGGAGGGCGTGCGGGCTGATGAAGTAGTCGATGTCTTTGCTGAATTGTGTGCGTGGTCCTGGGGGTCTTTAGATGAGGGTGCCTCTGAGGGTGGTCTTGGGGTCGGTGTGGATCTGGAAGTGCAGGTGTTCCGCAGCTGTGAGGGTGTCGTCGGTGTTGGTCGTGACTCGGATGATGTTCTTGTGGACGATGGCAATGCCTCCTCCAGTCTGGTTGACGCGGTCCCTCCGGGTGATCTTGTATCCGTCTGGGATGGTGATGGCGATGTCGGGCGCTGAGGAGGCGTTCATCCAGGTTTCCGTGAGGAAGGCGACATCTGGGCATGTCGTGTCGATCAGGTTCCAGAGTTGGACGGCATGTCTGTGGATGGAGCGGGTGTTGAGCAGGATGCACTTCAGGTGGTTGCTGCTGGTGCTCTGCTTTGCGGGTGCGGTGCAGGTCCGGATGCAGGTGAACTTGCAGGAGTGGCAGCTGAAGGGTCCGTGGGTGCGTCTCGGGGTGGCTCGGTAGCATCCAGGGACTTGGCTGGCGTTGAGGGCGATGAGTTCGGTGGCGTCGTCAGTCCGGCGGGTGGGCTGGTGTCTTTGGGGGCCAGGGGTCCAGGTGCTGGGCGCGGGCCAGGCGCGGACGGGCGCAGACGGGCTTGCCTTTGGCGCGCCTTCGGCGCACAATCGGTGCGCTCACTGCACGCCAATGCTGCAAGTTCGCCACTCTGCCATAAGTGGAGAGTGGGGGGGCGGAGCGAGGGAGGATCAGCTGGGAGGTGGGAACGGTGTGGCGAATGGGAAGGGTGAGCGAGGGAAGGGGGTGGGGCCGCAGGGGGGCAGCGGCGGGGAGCAGGGAGGTGGTGGGAAACGCGGCAGGGGCTGGGCACAACAATAAGGGGTAAACAGCGGACGAAGGATATCACAGAAGCAAAACCAAGTAAACACGCCGAAAATGCAGCAAAGTTAGCAGAAGTACAATATACGCAGGGGGATGACGCGGCAGGGGCTGGGCACAACAACAAGGGGGAAACAGGAGGAGAGAGTACCAGAGAGCAAAGCAGAGATTACACGGAGGCAAAAATGCAGCACAACAACAGGGGAGAGCAGGAGGAGGGAATGGCAGAGAGCAAAGCAAAGATTACACTGAGGCAAAAATGCAGCACAACAGCAAGGAGAGAACAGGAGGAGGGAATGACAGAGAGCAAAGCAAAGATTACACGGAGGCAAAAATGGAGCGAGGTTACCAGGAGTCCAAATAGCGCAAACAGGGCAGATGCAGTTCCGGCAGTCGAGGGCCGGGAGCACAGCTGCGAGCAGCGGCGGCACTTGGCGGGAACGAGCTCACTCACGGGGAGTGTGCGCGGTGCGTGGGGTGACCGGCCCAGAGGGACAGAGGTCACTGCTCACCACCGTGCTTCCTCTTCCATTTATGGTACAGTGGGAGGGAGGATCAGCTGGGAGGCGGGAGCGGGGTGGCGAATGGGAAGGGTGAGCGAGGGAAGGGAGCGGGGCCGCAGGGGGGCAGCGGCGGGGAGCGGGGAGGTGGCGGTAAACGTGGCAGGGGCTGGGCACAACAATAAGGGGTAAACAGCGGACGAAGGATATCACAGAAGCAAAACCAAGTAAACACAGCGAAAATGCAGCAAAGTTAGCAGAAGTACAATATACGCAGGTGGATGACGCGGCAGGGGCTGGGCACAACAACAAGGGGGAAACAGGAGGAGAGAGTAACAGAGAGCAAAGCAGAGATTACACGGAGGCAAAAATGCAGCACAACAACAGGGGAGAGCAGGAGGAGGGAATGGCAGAGAGCAAAGCAAAGATTACACGGAGGCAAAAATGCAGCGAGGTTAGCAGGAGACCAAATAGCGCAAACAGGGCAGATGCAGTTCCGGCGGTTGAGGGCCGGGAGCACAGCTGCGAGCAGCGGCGGCACCTGGCGGGAACGGGCTCACTCACGGGGAGTGTGCACGGTGCGTGGGGTGACCGGCCCAGAGGGACAGAGGTCTAAACGGTGCAGCTGCCCACTAATTGCTGGGCAGCTGGGAAATAACTGTGGCAGGGTCCTCACTGACCCTAGAACAGAACTGTACCCAATCGTTGGAGCCACACAGGCTCTGACACAGCACTGCGCAGAACGTTGGAGCCACACAGGCTCTGACACCGCACATGGCCAAACATTGGAGCCACACAGGCTCTAAAACAAATATGCCCCAAGTCCCTCGGGGGGGACTCTAAAATCAATGTGGGCCTCGTTGGTGGAGTCCCCATTCGGGGGACTCAGAAACACCCAATGACACTTTGGGCCTCGCAGGCTCTAATGAACCAAAGGCCCCTGTGAGCCTCGCAGGCTCTTAGAAGAATGGTGCCCGAGAGCCTCGTTCTCGTGCCCCCCCCTTTGCACTACCTCACCACGTTAGAGCAGCCCTGTGAGCACACGGGCCGCTCTGACTTCATCTACCCCCCCCGGCACCAATACCACGGAGAGCCCCACACTTATCGGGCTCTCCAGGTGCAGGGAGCAGTCTCCGCTCGGAGGGGCAGCAGCGTCGCCTGGATTCAGGGACAGGCAGCACTCCACATGCGCAGGGCTCTCACCGGGACACGGGAGCCCTGCTTGGCAGACGCCGACATCCTCCCTCTCGCGGCCAGCATCTCCAGTCTCCCTCTCCACATGGGAGACCGGCAACGTAGAAAAACAGGCTTTCCTCTCTGGCCGGCAGGCGGGACTTCCTGCTGGATCGCAGTCCCCGCCCACGTCGCGACCACAAGTGCCTGACTTCCTCTTTGCGGCCCGGCCGCGGCAGTGACCCAACGGGGGCAATAATGAGGGGTGGGCACCCTCGAAGGACCAAATAATTGCAGAAACGGGGCAGGCGCCGTTAAATACTTAAATAAACGGGGTGGCACCCGTAAATTAAACATAGCACCAATCGGGCGCCATGCAGGGTAGGCACCTGCAAGCTCGGGGGCACAAAGGGCAGGAGCGCTTCCCTCCTCGGGAAAACGACAGCGCTCTGCCCAGGAATCAGGATAAAGCGCCTACGAGGTGCTGGGGAGCCCAGAAATCACGAAAACGCCCCAGAAAGGACCCCCACAGCAAGGAGGGTCCCAGCAGCTGCAGGGCATTACAGGACAAGGCTTCTAGGGCAAGTGAAGTCTCCCAGCCATCCTCAGGCCAGGCAGAAAGTGCCCCCATTAAGGAGTCCTCCAGCAGTACATCAGGTATCCAGGGGCTGGGCAGGACCCAGGAAGGCAAGCCTTCCCCTGAGCCAAAGCAGCATCAGGCCCCTGGCAGGATTCAAGTCAGAAACAAGAACATTTTATAAGGGGACACAGCCCCTTTTTATACAGAGAAATCCTTTGTCTAGCAGGGTGCAGGCAGTGTGAGAACCAGCTACAACTGGTTATAGGGAACTCATTTCACAAGCCAGGCTAGGGACATCAGACACACCACAGGGGGTGGAGCCAGCATTGTGTGGGGAAAACCCAGCCCCATTCACTCCAAGGTGCTATATCCTCCCACCACTCTAGTTGCAGATGCAGTCATTCAACCAAGGGCTGACTCAGAAAACCTCCTGGGGGCTCCCCAGCCCCTGTCACCCTCAAACCAGACAGTCAATCCACAAGCAGGCCCAGGCACCCTCCTGGAGCCAGGCTCCAGTCAATCACACGCCAGACACAAATTACACAAATATGCCAACTTCTAAAAGTGGCACTTCTACACTAGACACAATCTTGCCGCATATATCATTGCGCAGCATTCAATCTCACGAGTTCGCACATACCAAACTCGACCCTGCACTTCCGACACATCAGGAACTTCCATGGTCACACATATTCCCCATGCATTCCTATGGGAGGGCAGGTCACTCACCACACATACACAGAGAGCTCACGTACTTTACACTGTACCACAGTGAAAAAGTGCGAGGAGGCCTAAAATCACCAACACCAGGTCACAGAAACAGGCTAGGAAAAAGCAAAAAGTCTCGGGGAAAACCTGCCAAAAGGGCCTGGTCCAACAGGAACAAACATGCAATCGGAACCAAAACCCTAAACGATAGTAGAATCTTCACTGCCAATTTAGACCACACACATATGCTGTTACATACCTCCGGAGTAAACCTGTCTTCGAGCCCTGTAGCAAAAAGCTCGACTCGCCAGAGAGATTTCTCACTCCCTCACACTGAGCAAGAGGGCATTTTCCAAGATCAACAGCCCCATTTACAGCACCTCGCGCAAGTAACACCTGGATTCAGTCGATCTGCAATAGCCGTGCCAATTTCAGTTACAGAACAACTAGGAACCGAAATTCCCGCGAAGTTCCCCTCAGTTACCCGCCCAAAATATCGATCAACAGAGACAGGTAAGCTCCCCCACGTCCTGCAATGTGCAGTCAAAGAACCCGTTTACCAGGATTTTTTCAAATGCTTCAAGTGATCAACAGCTGGCTTCTATGTGTAAAAGTCTTTCTACTTTACCCCCAACAATTAGATTCTACGAGCCGTCTTCTTCATCGGCAGTTACATGTTCGACACAACAGGTTCCGATCGACAACCCAAAGAAATCAAAGCCTTTAAGGATCAACGAAGTTCCTGTTCAGCCCCCCTCCAACCCAGACACCGTACTATTGTTAACTCCAGAGTATGTTTCAAGAGGCACCCAGGACATCTTAAACCGCAGGAACATACTAAGGCTTCTCAAATCATTTCTCGACTTGTGTTCCCTGCAATCCAACGACATAATCTTCATCAAATTTATTCCACCATCTGGTACCAATATGGGTGATACAACTGAATTAACGCTTGGGTCTTTAACAATTCGAGAACCAGTCCAGTCAAAAACCGAACAATTAAAAAACTTGGGCATAACCATGTCAACGTTTAGCGCCCCTCTTTATCCATCAATTTTGGAAAATAATCAGACCCAAGCCCCAAGTGACAGCTCGTTCCTTTTTCAGTATTAAAGTCAGCAAGAAGTCGGGGGGCGCTAGAGGGTGCACAGCGGAATGGCTGACTTTTGAGACAGCTCCGCCAGGCAGATCTCAGACCCGATCTCAAATAGCGTAAAAACGGCACCTTGCATGTAACCGAACACAGAAAAGGACGTCGGAAGGTGGTGGGCAGGCAATGAGCGACACTGGAAGTGAGTTGGCCGGTGAATAACGTGCGAAACACCCTGAGGTAGCCGAGCGCTGCAACAGGTGAACAACAAGATGGCGGCCATGGACTGAACAGTAAACGGAGCCCGGTAAATGAGTCTCCCAGTGACCGCGATCAGCAACGGCGGCGAAATGGTACAGAATGGACATGTGATGGCCAGCAGTGAGTGTGGTTTGCAACCTTGCACTATGATTTTGGGAATGCGTAGCTAAAACTGACAATGAGCTGTACGAGAAAACACAGTGGAACAAGATGGCAGCGCCCACTGCTCTATCACAATGTCGAACCGGCGATATGCTCTTCTGCGACGCGCCATAAGACTGCTACACGCTAAGACAAGCGAGCCCAGCCGTCCCTGCTTGCATGCCGCCTCATTACACCGAATTACAACACAGCAATTAGATACGGAGGCTGCTCCCCAGGTGAACAGATCAAGAAATACCCGTGGCTGGCCATATTCTGCCCGCTATCTGCATTCTGTTGCAGCACCTGGAAGGATAACCTGCTTCATGAATAATGATGTGCGTAGAATGCCTTAAACGTGCAACGCTAAGACTGTGTCAGCTGTGACCTGTAATTATAGTGGCGCATTACTGCTGATTACTACACGGTGAGGACATCCACAGTGAGGTTTGGGAGTGACCATCTTGACGGGCAAACTACACTGCTGCAGGTTGGAAACGAACGGTAGCTGAGCCCAGAGTCCTCGCCATCGTGGATAACTCAGCAGGAGCGTTCACACCATTAACAATGAGCAGCATGTAACTTTTGTGATCAGTCCACCAATCTAGTTGGGACAGCTGCCAAGAAGCGACCACTCACGACAGACCAAACGCGCGCCTAACTGGTTACAGGTTGCAGCCCGCTATGTCTGCCACCGCGCCAAATCCTCAGCCACGGATTAAAAGTCTCGCTCCTACATCCGATCCCTCATAATATAACCCGCAGTGTTTCATCGGTGCGGCGAGCGGTTAGGCGCGATCAGCAACACCATTTGCAATTTGCTATTGCTCCATTGACCATCCTTCAAAGGCCCACGTTTGTGCACGATGGGGAAACCAGATAAGCAGCAGCCAAAATGGACTTTTGAGGCACGAAGATCAGTCCGAGGGCCACCGACCCCATCTGACACTGACGTGGAAACGGACGGAGCGACGTAGCCCAACATGGAGTCCATTCTGAAAGCTATTCAAACAAGTCTCCAAGATATTATTGGTAAACTGGACCACCTCACTGCTCGCGTGGACAGCATGGCAACAAAGCTGGACAGACAAGGGGAGAGACTCGATGAAGCTGAAACTCGACTGTCGGCGGTGGAGGGTGAGGCGCAAGCGAATACTACTAAATGTGATGGCATGGAGAAGGTGCTGGATGTAATAAAAAAGAAGGCCGAAGATTTGGAAGCACGCTCCCGCCACAAAAACGTCCGCATAGCAGGTGTCCCGGAGTCAACGAACACGGGTCGCATGGAAAACTATGTAGAGGATCTATGCCGTTAAATCTTTGGTGCAGAACAACCATCCCCTATGTTCATAGTGGAGTGAGCCCACAGGTCGCTGGCCCCTCGCCCGCCCCCGGGAGCGGCACCAAGGCCTATAGTGTCCCGAATTTTAAACTATCGGGATTGTGACTGTATATTGAGGATGGCGAGAGAAAAACAGCAGGTGACCCATCAGGGCAACAAATTGGAATTCTACCCTAACTACACCATGGCGGTACAGCAGGCACGCAAGGAATTTACAACTGTAAAGGCTAAACTACGCACTATGCAAATAGACTATGCAATGCTATATCCTGCACGATTGAAGATCAACTGAGATGGCAAGTCCACGATCCTCTCTACGCCGAAGGCAGCACAGGACTTCCTTAAGAAAATTGGGAAACAACGTAAGGGAAAGTAAACAAGCTGACCAATCGCACAAGTCGGAATGAAAGATACAGGATGCAAGAAGGTGTATGGCAGGGCTAAGAGAGCACATATTAGAACTGTCACGAGACTGATTGGTCTACGTCTCTTCTAAACAGGACGAGCCAGACACAACTGGTCCATGAGAGGTAAGCTGTGCAAAGGTAATACACGGTGAGTTGTGCATTGAAAGGCACTAAGTGGTTATGTAATGGACAACACGGCACATGCTACCCAAAAGAATACCACGATCTCCTACCCACCGCTCATAGCTCCACATTGGCAAACTGACTTCATATTAGACTACCTAATGGAACAATGTGCCACACTTACACTATGCAATGTATATAGACAGGAAACTAAGGGAATGTGTCTAGCTACTACAATACTCAGCGCATGTTTCATCTGATCGTGAAAGACTGCCCCAGTATTAAGAACTGTATGGACCTGCAAATCTTCAGGCATACACAGGCTTAATTAGCGTTCTCATGCAGACTTGAGGGACAAATAAGCCTTAATACGCTATTTCAGCCAACAATGTAAATGATGCTATGCTCTGCCCGGTGCCGGTATCTGACATTATTTTTCACTTAAAACCTAGAGGTTTGAGCAGGGTCCTGGCCACCACCCTTGTTAGGGCCTTGTCACAACTCGGCAGTGTATGGCAGGGCTAAGAGAGCACATATTAGAACTGTCACGAGACTGATTGGTCTACGTCTCTTCTAAACAGGACGAGCCAGACACAACTGGTCCATGAGAGGTAAGCTGTGCAAAGGTAATACACGGTGAGTTGTGCATTGAAAGGCACTAAGTGGTTATGTAATGGACAACACGGCACATGCTACCCAAAAGAATACCACGATCTCCTACCCACCGCTCATAGCTCCACATTGGCAAACTGACTTCATATTAGACTACCTAATGGAACAATGTGCCACACTTACACTATGCAATGTATATAGACAGGAAACTAAGGGAATGTGTCTGGCTACTACAATACTCAGCGCATGTTTCATCTGATCGTGAAAGACTGCCCCAGTATTAAGAACTGTATGGACCTGCAAATCTTCAGGCATACACAGGCTTAATTAGCGTTCTCATGCAGACTTGAGGGACAAATAAGCCTTAATACGCTATTTCAGCCAACAATGTAAATGATGCTATGCTCTGCCCGGTGCCGGTATCTGACATTATTTTTCACTTAAAACCTAGAGGTTTGAGCAGGGTCCTGGCCACCACCCTTGTTAGGGCCTTGTCACAGCTCCAATAACTAATAGCATGAGAGCACTGAGTATGTCCCAGGTATGAGAGAATGTACACTGCTGCAACAGTGTGTTATATTTAACCTTTGCTAAAATGTAAATGGCCATAGATTTGCGGCAACGCCCATTCACAACAAGGCGTGATGTCCTAATGTTTGGGTTATGTATGTAATTAGTGCGTGTAACCTAATGATGATCTGCCCACATCCATACACTGGATGGTGAAGTGCACCCTAGGCGGACCCCTACATGGGTACTCCCTACATGGTTTATGAGGTTTCTGAAGTTTAAAGGGGGATCGTGGCTTCGGCAGGATTGGGCTGCTGATGTGGGAGGGGGGTGGAGGGACAGGGGGAATGTTGCTGTTTTTAGGCCATGGCACTTGAGAAGCATTGCTGAGACTCAAGGTACACTGTTTCGAAATGATTTATGTTTAATGAGTGCACATACTTGGACCTACACACGAAAAGGACAGCAGTTACACCATATGAACACCCTTATGCTTTCTCATTCAGATAAGACATGACACACGAGGTACCAGGTAGATCCAAGTTAAATATGCTCACATGGAACATAAGAGGTTTTGCCAATCCGAAAAAGATACGACAAATGTTTGCCTGCCTGGATAGATGGCATATAGACATTGCATTGATGCAGGAAACTCACATAGCTTCGAAAGCAAATACCCGAATAGGCCAGAAATGGGCAGAGACAGCACATCATTCCACATACTCCTCATATGCCAGAGGCGTCTCAATCCTGGTAAAAAAGGGTAAAAACTTTCACATTGAAAACATCATAAACGATAGAAAAGGGAGATACGTGATAGTAACGGGGGTGCTGAGGAGGCATAAGGTCACCCTTATTAACACATATGGACCGAACGTTGACGCTCCTGAATTCTATCATGAACTGTGGCAACATCTACATGACAGACTGGACAGTGTTCTGCTATGGGGAGGAGACCTGAATCTAGCACTCAATGATATAGCAGATAGATCGGGACGACGACAGAACCGCATAGAAAAGCGCGCACTAAAGTACTAGACATGATGGCAGATTTACAATTACATGATATATGGAGGACGAGGCATCTAGACACTAGTGAAGCAACACACACATCCCTTGCCCACAATAGCTGGTCCCGTATAGATTATTGGCTAGGCGACAAAGATGCGTTGTTATGGACTACGAACGTTAAACACATGCCCAAGTCCCTATCTGATCACAATCCAATTGTACTGACCCTCAAAATACCACATTACACACCACCTTCATTCAGCTGGAGATTCAATGCCACCGCACTTACAGACTCTCTGTACGACAATACTATTGCCGAGGCGATCAAAGACTACTTCCAGCTCAATGAAAATTCAACAGAGGATCCAAGTCTACTGTGGGAGGCTTTTAAAAGCACATTACGAGGGGTGTGTATTAGCACCACGGTAGGGATATTGCGCGACATTAGAGCACAGTGAGAGCGCTGTGAGGCGAAACTACGGTCATTGGAACGCCAATACGAGTTGACCCAAGACACAGCATATTTGGGGGAAATCAGAACCGTACTCACTGAATATCATACATTTGCAGAAGACGAGGTCAAATATATACACAAACAACCCAGGGCCCGCGCTTTTGGGGAGGGGGGAAGACCAGGCTGAGTATTAGCGGCCAGAATATGCGAGGGGCGAAGATCCCAGGCGATTTTACAAATCCGCGGTGAACAGGGAGTCATAAGCACAGAACCCCAAGATATCCTGAGAGAATTTGTCACAACATACAGCGCGCTTTATAAAACACAGCTCAACACGACACCTGAAGAAATATTTAAATACCTTGAAGATGTGGCCATTGCTTGGCTTTCGGACACACAGAGGGCATATCTCTCACTCCCGATCACAGTGGAGGAAGTTACTGACGTCATTAGGACGCTGCCGAATGGCAAAGCTCCAGGACCCTACGGGTTCACATGTGAGTTTTACAAACACTATGCTGACTTACTAGTCCCTCATCTAGTTGCGATGTTTGGGGATGCATTTGACAAAGGCATACTCCCACTGACCCTAAGAGAAGCGATGGTGATTGCACTGTTAAAACCGACCAAAGATCCAGAGTTTTGCGACTCGTATCGCCCCTTATCCCTCACAAATGTGGACTCAAAAATCTTAGCTAAAATTCTTGCAACGCGTCTATAACCCCTTATGACGAACCTGGTCCTCCCAGACCAATCTGGTTATATACCGTCAAGAGCGACCACTCCTAACACCCGAATCTTGTTCGCCTTGTCCCACTATCTAATACCGAGTACTAAAGCTGTGGCAGTAATGTTAGATGCTGCCAAAGCGTTTGACTCCATTGAATGGACGTACCTTATAACGGTGCTAAACAGGATGGGCTTCCCACCGATGTTCGTCCAGTGGGTCACGTTATTATACACACGACCAGTGGCTCAGGTACGAGTTAATGGCTATACCTCCGATGCAATACCGAAAGAGCGCGGCAAGGCTGTCCACTATCTCCCTTATTATTTGCCCTGGCCCTGGAACCACTAGCATGCAAAGTACGACAAAATCACCATCCATCTGCACTACAATTCCCCAACAGACCGCTGCACATATCATTATATGCAGATGACATTCTGCTGTATGTTAGAGATCCCGAGATTCATTTAGCACCCTTGTTGAGGGAGTATATTAAATTTGGAGGACACTCTGGACTCCAGATAAATTGGGACAAATCATCCGTTATTCCACTCACTGACACCACGTTGCCACACGCCACTGACTTCCCATTGGAATGGCAGGAGGATCCCATCAAATACTTAGGAATATGGTATCATAGAGATTCAGCTATTGTTATCCGAACTAACTATGGTAGAACATTACTTTCAATTGAAGAAAAAGTGAATCGCTGGATACAACCACCATTGTCAATGGCTGACCGCATAGCAATTGTTAAAATGGTTATATTACCCAAACTCCTTTACTTATTCAATAACATCCCAATTCCCCCACCAAGGGAGGTTTTCAGACGCATCACTTCAGCAGTGACTAGGCTGATTTGGGCGGGCAAGCAGGCGCGTGTTGGATTCTGCACATTAACACTCCCATATTCCAAAGGAGGGTTATGCGTTCCAGATTTTTTGCTATATTACCTCTGTGCACAACCACAATATGCCACATACTGGTACCACCAAATCCCATACCTTACACATGCAGCTGTAGAGGAAGGAGATGCACTGCCAATACCACTGACGGCAATCATCACACACAAACGACAGCCTTTACATGATAAAGATATTAATACTATTGACGCTACGGTTAACGCATGGCATAGACTCGGAAGGCTGGCAAACAAATTACCATTATATGCGCCAGCTCAACCACTCCATTTTCACTCCGAAATATCGGTCACCAACGAAAAGGTGGGCATTGGACTATTGCAGCAGGTAGGACTGGACACACTAGGAGACCTTTATAAAGACGGGAAATTCATCACCATGCAAGATCTGTCGTATGTACAGAATCAGACTTTACTATTTCGCTTCACTCACTTTAGATTGCAGGAAGCGGTCAAACAATTATATCCCTCCTACCCAGATAAACCACCACAACTTGACACATTGAAACTGATACTTGCTTCTAAGAATACCACACATTTAGTGTCCCGTCTCTATACTGTAGCACAAACTGAGATGAATGGTAATACACATGATGCAAGAGAAAGATGGAGCTCAGTTCTAGATGCACCTCTATCAGAGGAAGACTGGTGAATGTCTTGTGATTTAATTAGAATGTTAACGCCAAATGGTAATTTAAGGCTGGTACATTTCAAGTATTTACACCAGATGTATCACACACCTGTTAAACTGTATAAATATGGACTTTGTGCAGAAGCGTGCTGTAAGAGATGTGGTCACGACAAAGCCGATTTCATTCATTTGGCATGGTCCTGTTTAAAGATACGCGACTACTGGGAACAAGTTACGGCGACACTGACAGAAATGGTGGGTGTAACTATTGAATGTGATGTTCAGGTATGCTTACTGGGATTGCTGAGAGATGTAAGAGCTGTGAAACGTAAATATTGTGCTGTGGCATTACTCCTCGCCAAAAGACGAATATCTATATGCTGGGATAGTAAAGTTACTCCAACTGTCAAGCAATGGCTGGGCGATCTATCCCACTGCCAGGACACTTTAAGGACGTAGGAGGAAGAGCTTCCTGCTCGGTCCAGATGAAAAGACTATTGGCGGTATCTCATACAGTACCTCAACGCTCACCAAAACACAACATGAGATAGATGATTGTGAGCTGCCTCGACATTTCTGTAACTGTTACTTATATGCAATGTATGTGCACTAGCATATTCGCACAGGACTTACTTGGTTGATGAATGCTGTAGTGAAATGGCCTGAGATGTTTTTTTGATTTGTTTTATTGATATGAGATGTTTTAGGTTTGAAAACAATAAACAGATTTATATAAAAAAAAAAAAGTCAGCAAGAAGTCGCTCTCCCACAGCTACCCAGGAGTACCCAATAAACCAGCAAAACCCTGAAAATGTTGATTGGTCATGGCTCCCTGGAGCCCTAGTAGGGAGCTGGAATGACTGAAAAACCCTCAACCTCGGTCTGTCAATATGTTCCTGGAACATTAACGGCCTCGGTCACAAAATCCAATCAGCAGCTACCCTTGGTTTTCTAAAGGAACATGATATTATTCTACTGCAGGAAACCTGGGCTACAGACAGTATTCCCATCGATGGCTACCTTGAATTTGCGTCTTTCGCAAAAAGACAATCCAAATTTGGCAGGCCGAGTGGCACCTGGCGATTTATGTGTCAACCAAACTCTCTCAGTCCATTAAGCAGTTAAAATTTGAGGAAAACTGGCTCTCCGGAATCCTTTTGGGCAATCATCAGATCGATAGCCAGCTCCTTCTTTTGAACGTTTATATATCCCCACGTAGCATGGAGAAAAAATTAAAACTTGATTGCCTGGCTAATACCGCCTGCAATCTGCTCAGTGAATATGGCAGTATACCAAGCATAATCACAGGAGATTTTAACACCAACCTTCACGGCAACTTCACCGAAGAGCCAGCATCAGCCCTCTTTATGGTTCCATAACACCTTGCCACAAAGTCAATTCCCGCAGGAAACAGACCATCAGAATTGGGGGAATATGAAGTTACCCAGTTAGATAGTGTAGGCTATACCCTACTGAATGGTCGTTTCCCCATGGATACCCCTGCAGCCTGGACTCGAACCGACAGCCGTGTCTTCTCTTTTCTGGATTTTTACCTAGGGAGCATGGAACTTCTCCCTTTTATTGAGAGTTATCATATTGCACCACAAGGTGAGAGTGACCACCGGCCGCAAATTATAACAATTCGTGCCAACATCCCGCGTTATCAGGAGCTTGCTCATACACACGCAGCCTGCTACATGGAGAATTTAAAAAGGATGAAATTGTCAGATGATGCGGCATCCTTTTTTATTGAAAAATGTAGAAGATTGTTAACTCAACTATCCGCCACTGACTTCCCTCCTGTCTACACCTGGGTTAGCTTTATTAATCAACTATTAGAAGCAGTTCCACTCAAGAGGGGCACTGAGCACTTCGCATCTCGACCACACATTTCAACAGCTACAAAAAAGCTAAAGTTACACAGAAATTGTGCCCTTCGGAAATGCAGGAAGAGCCCAGGTAATAAAACTGCTCTCATGGACAACAAGCAAGATCAGGAAGTTTTTAAGTCTGCAGTACGTAGGCAAAAACAAGTAGCCATGGATCAATTCTGGGTGAAGCTCCTCTATAAAAGCCACAACCCAAACTCAAAGAAATTCTGGTGTCTTGTAAATAGGGGCCAGCTAGGTGGAAGCAGCCATGGCAGTGCAAACATCAGTGCGGATGAATGGACACTCTATTTATCATCTCATTTTCAGAGTAATGATAAGGAAGTCGACAGTTCCAACCTTTCTAGTATGCCTAACGCAAAGGTACTAGCCTTGAAGGCTATGAAACCAACATGGCCGGGCCTCAGCTCTTCATTCATAAGTACATCACTAGTACCCATAAATACGGCTTGTGTGAATAACATCAATCCTCTCTCAGAGACAACAGCGACCCCGGAAGAGCTAAATCATAAGATTCTATGTTTAATTAGGAAAGCTAGAGCCAATGGTGCTCCCGGGCCAAACAGTCTCCATCAGGCCCTCTTTAAATCAGAAGCTGAATTCTGGTCAGTTCATCTGACCCCCCTGTTTTCTTATTGCAGGTTAAACAACACTGTCCCCGTGTCCTGGAGAGGTGCCATCATTCATCCCATATATAAGGGTGGGAAAAGAAACGACACCAGTAACTACCGAATGATAGCACTTTTAGACGTTGAGTCTAAATACTATGCTAGCATTCTGTTGGACGAGCTACTGGCCTTGACCAAGGAAACTAAGCGCCTCCCCTTCAATCAGACGGGGTTTGTGGCCAATTCTGGTACAACAACTAACCTACTAACCCTATCCGTTTTGATAGAGAAAGTATCAGTCCAACAACCCCAACTGCATTGCTGCTTCGTAGATTTTAAAGCGGCCTTCGACTGAGTGCCCCAGGACCTACTGTGGCAAAAATTAAAGTCTTGGAGCGCACCACGGTCTCTGCTACTTGCGATAACTCAAGTCCATTCTGAAACATGGATTAAATCAAGCTGGGTGAAGGCTCTCATGTCTCTAGGAAGATTGAGACGAGAAGCGGGGTAAAACTAGGCTGCGTGTTGGCACCACTCCTTTTTAACCTGTTTATATCGGATCTCTCACAAATTCTTGACAGCGTTAACAGCCACCCGCCCCAACTAGATGGAGTACGTATTACTAACCTTTTATACGCCGATGATCTGGTGCTGCTTAGCCACACGAAAGTGGGCCTACAGAGGCTATTTGATGAACTGCTCCCCTACACTAAAAGCAACTTCCTAGAGTTGAATCTGCGAAAAACAAAAATAATCTCCTTTGGGAAGCAAAAGAAAACGTGTGGTGGGTGGTATTTCAACAAGGTAAAAATTGACTCAACAACTCACTATAAATATCTGGGAATATTTCTTGACTTCAGAAGTTCTTTTGTCAAACAGATAGAAGCACTGAGGACCAAAGCTCTAGCTTTAGAGGTTGTCGCCATGAAACTCTCCAAAAAGCTACTTGGCTCCAGCTTAATCCTACTGTTGAAGGTGATGAATGCCAAGATAACTAATTAATTAACGTACAGCCATGAGATCATGATGGGCACCTCAAATACCCTCTTAAATAAATGAATAACTAACATTTTTAAACATGCATTTCATCTGCCAAAGTCAGCATTGCCTGCACAAGTTCGCCTCAAACTAGGTCTACTTGACCATCACAGCATAGAGGTTGGTGCATTTATAAAGTTTGTAACAGAGAGCGTCATGCCCGGGAGGGCTCTTTGGGGGCCACTCTGTCAAGAAATGCAGAAAAATTAAGCCAGTAATAAATATCGGCTCCACCTGAACCATAGTTTACAACAACTCGGTGTTGAGGAATTCTGGGGAACAAATCCCCCCCAGTCGGCATTAAAAGCAGTCATTAAGAAGAGCGTCAGGCTGTGGTCCTTTAACTCTGACAGGGCAATACTGTCAAAAAAGAAACACGCCTGGGCAGTGATCACAAATTTTAAAAAGGGTGGTTGTACCCCCCTATTTATCAAGTACATTTGCACTCTTTTTGAAAAGAAATTTTTGGGCTCTAAGGATTGGTGAATGGCCTTTTTTAATGAATTTGCCAGAAAGGCGCCGACCAGATAATCACACTCATTGTAGGCTGTGCGGCTACCATACTGAAGGATTGGAACACATAGTTTGCCTATGTCCCGCAATGCTCACCTTCGGACGTTTTTTACTGCGTGAAGAATGGAATAGACTCAGAATCTGATCATGCCGCCAAGCCATAATAGCAGCTTTAAACGCGAGCAACACAAAGCTGAACATCAGATTAACAAAACTTGTTACCAAGGCGGTAAAACAGTTGGAAGCCATCAATGTTCCCAACCACTCCCCATTACGGCAGCGTTGCACCCCATCTCTGGGTTCAATAACTGTTCTCTGACTACTAAAAACCGGCTGACCCTAAGCTGGCCCTTGAGTGGAACATTACCTCTCCCGAGTTCCAATGTACAATTCAAATTTTGGAATTCTGTGTAATTTTATATACTGTTTTTTCTTTTAACCCTTTAAGTGCTGCCGTCGGCCAACGGTCGTCACGAGCACTACCTTGCCAGTGCTGCGCATGACCGTTGGCCAACGGGTCAGCATTCATTATTCGAACGTTCAGCACTGGGCGCTGAACGTTCGACGCTCGGAAGGTGTTAAAGAATATGCTGCAATTGTTTTTATTTTGGAAGGGTTTTTAGCCACATAACAATCAAGCCTTTTTTTTTTAGTAATGTGTGCAAAAAAATATAAGGTCTACAATATGTACAGTTAGGCTGACATAGGAAAAACTACAATGGGCCATGCAGGAAATACATGCCAAAAGCACAACGTCAGCCAATCCTTTGCAATAATCTAGTATTAGACCATCATTTATGTTCACAAGTGCATTTGTAGGTATGGCTGGCAGTCTCATTGACCTTCCCATAATGATCTTACGGGGAGACAGTCCTGTCCTACGATTGGTTGTGCTGAGCAGACTCATCAACACCATCGGCAAAGCATCTGGCCATTTCAAAGACATAGTAGCACACACTTTAGCAAGTCTTGATTTCAGTTTCCCATTGACCTTTAGCACCAGACTGGAAGCCTCAGATTGGTAATTACAATGCAGTCTCTGTTCAACCTGCGAGACAGCACACAGGTATCAATTTGCAACCGGCCTCCGTGTGGAAGTTTCAGATTTTTTGGAACCTCCCTCTGGGTCTGCCTTTGCTTACCAAGTTTAAAAGGTGGAAGCCTATGTCTTTCACTTCAGGTTCTGATGTCTTGCTGCTCCAACCTTTTCCACCTCTTCTAGGTCTGCTGATGGAGTAATCTTACTCACATTGAGGATGATGCTTCTTCCCTAGTTTATATATTCCACTTGTCATTGTTAGCCTAAAAAATTACAAATCACAAAATTAATTTAATTGTACTGTGTGCTGTTTTGTAAAACGTGGTGGACTTGCCTCAAACGGAATATTGGAGCTTTCCGAAACCCGAGTTCAGTTTTTCCCTTCCCTATCCATTCTCCCCTGTTTGCCAAGAGTCTTATATGCAGTACTTGTTACTTTACTACGGGCTTTTATTTAGACACCAGGTGAGGCACGTCATTGGCATCAGCATCCGTCCTAAAAATTCCTGACTATTTCCCTCTCTCTTCCTTGTAGTAAACAGTGATGAGTATCCCCGCTTCGAGGGGCATATTATCAAGACAGGCGATAACATTATCGCTGTTTTAGCGGCAGAAAACTGCCACTAAAACGGTGATAATGGGCTTGATAATATGCTCTATGGAATTCCAATTGAAGCCCATGTTAAATGTGAAGTACATCTAACATGGGCTTCAATTGGAATTGCATAAAGCATATTATCAAGCCCATTATTGCCGTTTTAGTGGCAGTTTTCTGCCGCTAAAACAGCGATAATTTTATCGCCTGTCTTGATAATATGCCCCCTTGTTCTTTCTGCATACTTTGTGTAAACCACGACCTCTCTATGCCAAAAGATTGTAGCAGTACTCAGGACACTAGCCATCTCTCAGGACTTTTAATTCAGATAATTAGGAAATGGTCCCAGTGACCTCCATATATTTCTTTCGACTTCCCAGCTGTTTCTCTTTAGGAAGAAAACTCACCCACTCATGTGGCCCATTTGAATGCATTTTACTTCTTTATTCTTCTTAGAAATCCATTCTGACCAGTTGTTGAAGCTACTTTTTTCCTGTTGTCAGAGTTCAGTGGATGAGCAGGTTACTAGTCCCTGAGTCCCCCATTATAGTTTGAGAAATTCATTTTTTTCTTCTTATGCAAGGTGATCCCCTGCTGCCACGACATGCATAGATATCTCGTGCCTTGGGAACAATTACCTACATGCTGCTTTGTTGAACAAAGTTGCCTCCAGAAGTAACCCTTATGGATACAATCTAATTTGGAAATGCACTGATAATACATAACATTATTAAGAAGATAACACATTTGCAAGTAGCATACTCTGTGCTCCTTCCAGGATAAGGTCCATGGAAGTCAGTATGTCTCTGTCAAAATCCATAATTTTCCCTCTACACTGGGCAATGACTTTGATTCAGTAATCCATAATTAAGTTTATAATTGACAATTGAGTAAGTGAATAAAGAGTGTATCTACCTGCAAAAGAAGCATACTTGTGTACCTCCATGACACAGACTTAATGTACTATCGGCTGTAAACCAGTCATGTGTAAATTGCACACTGACAATTTTGAGTGGGGTGAGAGACCTTTGTAATGCCAGATAGATAATTATAGGTCTCACTACAAATTACCTATGGGCAGAGGATGCAATACGACTTGCCTAATGAATAATAATTAGGCAAATTACATTTAGCGTCCCCTTGTGAATGGCTGCTAATGTAGGGATGGCGTCTGGCAATGAGCAGCAGACCAGCAACCTTTTATTTTCTTCCCCAAACGGGATTTTTTTTTTTAAGGGCTCCATTTCCTTTAAAGGGACAGGTGCTGCTTAAAAAGACATCTTTCCTGTTTAGCACACAAGTGAAGCGATCCAATTTCGACAACTATTGTCTCGCACTAGACTTTCATAATAAAACAGAATGGAGACAAAGCTATTTTGACTTTTGTTTCTAGGTTAATGCTACATTGTTTTTTCTTTCTATTTATTTTCAACGATTTTAACTTCGTAGATTTTGCTGTAAATTTTGTGTTCAAGTCTCCCTATTTTACTTTTTAATGACATAAGTTGGACTTGTAATATAAAAAATATTTAGGTATATGCGCCTAGAATTTTTGATGCTACAAAAGAACAGAATTGCCAAACAATACTAAAAGCACGTAGAAAAAACCCATAATGGGCCTCATCTACTAGTTTTTGCCACAGGGCAGTGCAGAAAGTCGCTTTGCTGAGCTGACCTGCGTCAAAAGTAAAGGGCAGGAATGCGCCGTATCTATAATATACAGCACATTTCTGTCCACTTCCTCTGCACCGGTGCACAATTGATGCCTAGTGCCAATGCAGGCACGCTTGCACCTTGGTGCAAGGGTGTCTGCGGTGTTGGCAGTATTGTTTATGGGCAGGAAGGCACACCTTCCTGCACAAAAACAATAAATGAAGATGTTTTGCTCTTTCTATGTGTGCTACAGAATGGAGCATTTCTAGAAAGAGGATAAAAGGAGAAGAAACAAACATATTTCTCATTGTACGTCTCTCCTGGAAAGGCATACAGTTTTGCTGAATTCCCAGGTTTATGTGGCTTTGTAAATCTGAGAATGTGTCAAAATCCATGGGCGTTGCGTGGGTACACCCAACGCAATGCCCATGTCGTGTCTCCTGATGCCGTGTGGGTAAACACAGCGCCTTGCACTGCGTTGCCTTACACCATATCTATGAGGCCATGAAAAGTCATGCAAAGTTGTTTTTTCATGGCATGGCCTCGTAAATAAGGGTCTGATAGCTGTGTCTGAACTGGGGTGGCGAAGTAAGCTAAAGAACGTTGATGGATTCAACCCATATCTGTGACTGCGGGTGAATGTCTGAAAAGTTTCAGCGCTCCATTCATCATCTCCTTGTGTTTGCTTTGTTCGCCCCAAGTTGGCAGGGTATGCCCAGACGTGGGTCCCTTTCTAACTTTGCCACTGGATTAAAGCTAGCCTGGCTGATGAGGGCTGTTAGCCCAAAACTGTTTCCAGGATGCTTGTTTCCGGTCCAGCAAAGACGTGGATGGCAGTTCGGGCTAGACTGTTCCAATGAGGCACAGGGTCAAGACTGATTTGCAGATAGCTGTGTCTGAACTGGGGTGGCGAAATGATCAAAAGAACGATGATGGATTTAATCCAGATCTGTGACTGGGGGTGAGTGTCTGAAAAGTTTCAGCACTCCATCCATCATCTCCTTGTGTTTGCTCTGTACTGTGTGCCACCAGAGTGACAAATAAAGTGCCGCTCAGGCAGGATGAAGGCCTCCTACAAATGAGGCCCTATATTAAGAAAATACATATTATTGCGAATCTGCTGTATGTGTTTTCATGAGTTAAAACTAATTTTAAATACCGGAGATAAAGACATTTTTATGAGTACACCCACTCATTGCTTGAAACACATTTGATATACACTTTCTTCCAGGCGCGCAACACCCATTGGGCTCACCGGGCTTCAGCCCCCCCCCCGTCGCCTCCTCTGCCCGGGCTAAGATGACACGCACTGAAATGGTGCAAGAAGGCTGCGCTTCCGATCCGAGAATGTGATTGTTTTAATGATTTCTGAGAGGCCCAGCAGCCCGAGCCAGACAGCGAGCCTCTGAACAGTTTCAGCGAGTGAACCGACCCCCCTGGCCTGACCTCTTGTGTTTACTTTAGAGTGGCGCAGAGGTGAAATCCTTGCCTGAAGGCAGGGATTTCACCTAAGCACTTGATTGGTTGTGAGCATGGGGTGTGAAGATGTGCACAGCAGGGGGAAGGCATGGCCAGTTAAGGTGATGCTTTTCCTTTGTAAAGGAATTTCTGCTGGCATCTTAGCCCAGGGTGTGCTGTCTGTGCACTTGTATAGATGTGTATTCCATACAATTGCACAGACAGCAAACCCTTGGCTATGACGCCAGCAGGAATTAATTTACAAAGGAAAAGATTCACCTGCACTGGCCATCCCTTTCCCCCTGCTGTCTGTGCATTTGACCCACATTGATCTACACAGTGAGACCTTCGGGAGGGGCTGGATGCCAACACAGTGCTGCTGATCAGCCAGACTCCACAATATAGTATCAGAAGAGCAGGCAGCAGTTTTTTGTGTAAGTTCCAGTAACTTTAATGCATTTTTCAGCACAGCATTACCTACTGCCTGCATATCAAGGTTACTGTGAATGTTGTTCTTGAGTTACATACATAGAAACGTGAAAGAGGACAGTCCCCTCCAAATATGCAAATGTAGTGTAAGTTTGTAGTGTTCATTTTTTTTGGGGTGCTAGTGGGTAATTTTAGAGTTCAGGGTGGGTATGGGTTATGGGGTGCCAGGGGGGAATTTATGGTTCAGGGTGGGTATGGGTTATGGGGTGCCGGGGGAATTTATGGTTCAGCATGGGTATGGGTTTTGAGGTGCCAGGGGTAATTTTAGGGTTTAGGGCAGGTGTGGGTTTTCGGATGTCAGGGGGCTATTTTAGGGTTCAGGGTGGGTATGGGGTGCCAGGGGACATTTTAGGGTTCAGCATGGGTATGTGTTTTGGTGTGCCATGGGTAATTTTAGGTTTCAGGGCAGGTGTGGGTTTTGGGGTGTCAGGGGCAATTTTAGGGTTCAGGGTGGGCATGGGTTATGGGGTGCCAGATGGGAATTTATGGTTCAGCATGGGTATGGGTTTTGGGGTGCCTGGGGTAATTTTAAGGTTCAGGGTGGGTGTGGGTTTTGGGGGGCAAGGGGGAATTTATGGTTCAGCATGGGTATGGTTTCTGGGGTGCCAGGGGTAATTTAAGGTTCAGGGCGGGTATGGGTTTTGGGGCTCCAGGGGGGTGATTTTAGGGTTCAGGGTGGTATTGGGTTTTGGGGTGCCAGGGGGTAATTTTAGGGTGTGGGGTGGGTATGGGTTTTGGGGTGCCGGGGAGGGATAATTTATGGGATAGGATGGGTATGGGTTTTGGGGTGCCAGGGGTAATTATAGATTTCAGGGCGGGTATGGGTTTTAGGGTGTGAGGGGGTTAATTTTAGGGTTCAGCGTGGGTATGTGTTTTGGTGTGCCAGGGGTAATTTTACGATTCAGGGTGAGTATGGGTTTTGGGGGGCAATGCATCAAACTAACAAAAATGTGTGCTTTAATTGTTGTCCAGTTTCAAATGCAGAATTCCCCAAATTTTTTTTTCTCAGCTTGACCTGAGCATTAACCGATCCTGATTATTTGCCATTTTAGCTCCGCCCCATTGATTTACATTAGCCACGCCCCTTCATCTGCCATGTTAGCCCCCCCCCCCCGAAATTAAGACCTAGTTGCGCCCCTGCTTTCTTCTAGAGCAGTGTGATGGCTGTCGGGAGGTCAAAGAATCGGATAGACAATATTTCCCACACTCCAACTCTTGCTTCTCGCATTTTGCACATGTATCACTGGAGGTCCTTCATGGTTTTGCAGTGCCCCATATTTTATCTCGATAATTCACAATGTTGAGATGTACAATGTTGAAGTACTGAGGAGGTGGACTGTTTTCAGCAATGAAACACTGCATGTAAAATTAGGGGCTACAGTCCAACTGAGGGTGTTAGTTTTCGTTAGCCACACCACTGCTCATCACGACCTCGCATTTGGCATCACTGCTCACATCTCAAATGAGAGTAATGAGGCGATCAATGACATTACTGGTGTCCAAATTTAGGACATCACAAAATGTATCAATAAAGGTATGAATATGAATATTTCAAATGCTTTTATAAAGCATATCTTGAGATCTTTTATCCTCACCCACCATCCAACCATATCACCACCGTGCACTCTCATACCCATCATCATATGTCCATTCAATCAACATCATACAAGACACACACACCATGGCAATATCGTAAATTCTAAAGAAGTGTTGGTTGGAAGAGTGGCGAGCTCTGTTGTCAGGAAACGCTGTTGATGGAACTCACTCTTTGTCAATGTGCTGCCCTGGACGCCAGCGGGCATCAATGGTTCCCCTGCAGCTCCTGCTACAGATAGAAAAACAGGATCAGGGAGTGCTGAGACCAAGGATGTCAGGGTTTTAGGATTCTGTCCTCAATGGTGGAACTCGTTTTTCAACTCCCTATAATACAGCCACCCTTGGGTTGGGCACCTCTATTTTAGGCTTAGAAAATTATAGGTGCTTGTTGAAACAGAAGACCATATACGGACTTAAATGTAGTGGTTTGCAGCACTAATTTACAATGTAATCCTTTGCATATAATAACATCTCTTCTGCACTGTATTGCTGCTGTTTCAAAGACAATAGTAATAGAGGCAATATTGGTAGTGGCTTTTGGCCGAAACCTCTGATGCAAATTCACCACATTATCTATATGTTTTAAATATTTCAATAAATTAAATGGGAAGACTTCACAAATCATGAAATTTGATTGGTAATTCATTTAAAACACTAAGATTTCACCCATAGCATCTTATGTCTCTCAGACACTGTGCATATAGAGTCATATACACTTGAAAGAATGGGCTTCGAAACAGAGAATCTAGCATCTCCACAGCGAATAATATGGCAGCATACTTGATAAATGCTCTCTGATATAGGCAACTTGCTTCTAGTTATTAAATAACAGTAGCGGCTGGCAGGCAATGAGGGTGGAGGGGCAGGGGAGAAACGGGGGAACAAAACACAAAAAATGATAAAATACCACTTACCTCTTACATCGGCTGCGCCTCTCCTCCGTTTCTCTGCAGTCCCGAACCGGGAAGCATCCAGGCTACCCTAAGCCAATCACAATGCTGCAATGCAGCATTGTGATTGGCTCCCCTAAACCAATCACAAAGTTTCAATGCAGCATTGTGATTGGTCTGAGCGTGGTGGATCAGGGCTCAGACAAGGAGTGGGAGCCGGGATATGTTCCTCACTAGGCTGTGTAATGCAGACTGATGGGGAACTTGCAAATATAATGTAATTTATTACTTATAGAGCGCGACTGTCACTCCGCTGGGAGTATCCTGGCGCTGTCCGAGGGGGGAGTGAGAATAACCATCAGAATACCAAATGAGTGAGAGGCATAATTCATCTGGCGGGAGACGCAGAGGCAGCAGGACCCAGAGCAGCGGGAGCACAGGGGCACAGCGGCCCCTCCCCCTTGACACCGAGGGCTTGTAAATCTACCTTGTGCCATCCCGCTCCGCAGGAGACGCAGCGGCAGCAGGACCGAGAGCCGCAGGAGCACAGGAGCACAGCGGCCCCTCCCCCGTGACACCGGGGGCTTGTAAATCTACCTCGCGCCTCCCGCTCCGCGGGAGACGCAGCGGCAGCAGGACACAGAGCCGCGGGAGCACAGGAGCACAGAGGCCCCTCCCTCTTGACACCGGGGGCTTGTAAATCTACCTCGCGCCTCCCGCTCCGCGAGAGACGCAGCGGCAGCAGGACACAGAGCCGCGGGAGCACAGGAGCACAGCGGCCCCTCCCCCTTGACACCGGGGTGATTTAAGCAACAACTACTTCCGGCCCCGCGGGACGCGCGCGGGCGTGCGCCGGGCCAAGCCCGGGCAAAGGGCGGGCCGTCTGTGGCCGTCCGAGGCCAGTGGAGGCCGGGCTGGGCCACCCCCTTTACATCTTGCCTGTGAACCCTCAAGGTACTGTTTTCATATGTTAACTGGCTGAGGGGCAGCGTAATAGTCCAACCTCCGCAACTGAGCGGAATGGCTGCTTTCTTTTTACTTGCAGTGGGAGTTATCTGTTTTGTCTCCATCTCAATCACCATATTGCGTTTGTGTTGCTCCATCTTTTGTCTGCAATGGGGAAAAGGAAATCTTTGGAAGGTGGGGGAATTTTGGCTACTAAGAGGGGAAATAAAGCCAAAAAAGTAACACACTCAGCAATGAACTGCGTGCTTACAAGAATTGAGGAATTAGTAGATGACTGTGAAGCAGCCTTGAGCAATGATAGCCTCACAGCTGTCAACGGTCTTCAGCGGGAAGCCCCTGAAACCGCCCAGCTGGCTCAAGGGAAATCCATCCCCTCTATGTTTGCCAAACGAAAATATCACAAGCGCGAACTGACTTTGGGTAAGCCTAGCAGTATCACGACGGAAGAAGGCCCCGATTCATCCCCTGCTACTGATGTGACTCTAGTCGAGGAATCCTCGGGTGGGTTGGAGGGGGAATTTGCTTTTCTACCCATGGTACCGTGTTCAAATCGGTTTCTACCTCTGAATGTGGGACTTGATGAGGCTGCCACATCAGCACCAGGGTACCCCGTTGTGTTTAACAATAATCTAGCGGAGATTCAGGCTAGCTGTAATTCTTGCAGGTCCTCCATGCCTGCCCTACTGGCAAGAATTAATGAGTTGGAAAAGTTAGTAGAATCCCTGGGTATTAAGGTGGAGGGGCTCCTGAGAAAAGGGACCGCTACTCCCCCTACCAATATCGAATCCCTCCAGCAAGGGACAATAAATACAGTTCTCCCCAGGCGGACAAGCAGCACAGTTAAAAATACCAGCCCCTGTCCACCTAGGCGGTACAAAAGTGGGTGGTAATGGACGGAGCATCTGAACCAATCAAACACTCACACCCAGTCAAAAGATCTGGGTTTAATCCATCACCGTTCTTTAGCCCACTCTGCCACCCCAGTTCAGACATGGCTATATGCAAATCAGTCTGACCCTGTGCCTCATGGGAACAGTCCAGCCCGAACTGCCAAGCCATGCCTTCCCTGGACCGGAAACAAGCTTCCGAGGACCGGTTTCTGGCATTCCAGCCGTCTTCAGCCCGGCTTGCTTGAATCCAGTGGCAAAGTGAGCAAGGGACTCACGTCTGAGCATACCCTGCCACACTTATGGCCGCCAAAAGCGGTACAAAAGGGGGTGGTAATGGACGGAGCATTAGGAGAGTCCCTAATCCCAAACCATATTACAGGTAGCCAATGGTTTGAGCACTTTCAGGGCCTGTACTCCGGAAGGGAGGGGATCTTGACAACAGAGCAAGGGAGAAGGTTGACCACTGCTGGGTTCCCCGAAGAGGCGGCTACCTTTGAACTCAAGGAGATCCAATCAGCCATTGCAAGTATTGCGCCTGGTAAGGCGGCAGGTCCAGATGGCCTACCAGGCGACCTATTATGCCATGATGGCGAGCTCTGGTCTCATTTTGTTCTTCGGGTCCTGAATTGCATTGTGGGTGGTCACCCTGTCCCAGAGTCATGGAGGGGTGCAGAGGTGGTAACTATTTACAAGAAGGGGGATAGGGAGGACCCCGCCAATTACAGGCCGATTAGTTTAATCGATGTAATGCAGAAAGTGGTTGGCAGGGTCCTTCTCACGCGATTGAGGTCATGGATAGACAAAGATGAAATCTTGTCCCATTTTCAGGTGGGATTCAGACAGGGGGTAGGCACGATGGATCAGGTCTTTAGATTTTTCACGATATGTTGGAAATCGGTAAAGATCGAAAAAGGCAGTCTTTACCTGGCGTTTATCGATCTCAAAACGGCCTTCGACCTGGTCCCTCGTGCCGAGCTCTGGCGGGTCCTGTCTGAGCTGGGCACCCCCCCCGATCCTGGATCTGATAGTGCGTTTGCACGAGGAGAACTACGCTAGAGTGAGGTGGGCCCGACAGGGCCACTTGAAAGAGAGAGTTGTTGTAGAGAGAGGGGTACGCCAGGGGT
The DNA here is from genome assembly GCF_964263255.1 of Lissotriton vulgaris. Lineage (NCBI taxonomy): Eukaryota > Metazoa > Chordata > Amphibia > Caudata > Salamandridae > Lissotriton > Lissotriton vulgaris. Next base: position 462,493,870 of record NC_141698.1, on the reverse strand, counting down.
GTGTCCTGGCCCCAACCCTGTTTTCTCTTTTTGTTAACGGGGTTGTGGAGTACCTGAGGGAGGACCCTGCTGATGCGCCAACTGTGGCAGGGGAAAAATCACCCACGCTGCTTTTCGCAGACACCCTCCTGATCTCTAAAAGCCCGATGGGACTACAAAAATTGCTGGATCGGTTCAGCCAATTTTGCAAGGCCAGAGGCTTATGTATTAATACATCTACGACCAAACTAATGGCTTTGGCACCATCAAAGCGCTTTAGAAACATCATCAAGCTGGATGACTCCCCTTTAGAATTAGTAGAAGCTTTTGACTATTTGGGTGTACGGGTCAACAGCTCGATGAAATGGAACTCCCATCTGTCAAAAATGTTATTAAATCATAAACGTGTGTCTGGGGCAATAGCAAGGCACCAGCGCCTCTCTTATAGCCGACCTGTTGCCGCTGCCATCAAGGTATACGAGGGGAAAGCCCTGCCCTCTTCTATGTACGGGGCGGAACTGTGGGGGTTCGAGAAAATCGAGGAGTTAGTGAAATCAGAAAACTAATTTTATAGGGACCTGGTCTCCGCTCCCTCCATCTACCCCTCTGGTTCCCCTTCGCCACGATTTCGGGAGGCACTCGATCAGAGATATAGAGAGGCTGCGCCCTCTCCTATTCTGGGTACGTCTCAGAAGGACCTCCGAACTGCACAACTATGCTTCCGGCCTGAGCGAATTGCTGCGCATAGGTGCAGGTCAAAAGATGCCTTGGGTTTCTAACCTGAGACACTTGGTGGGGTCCATTGGCTTAGCCGATGCCTGTCAAATGAAACATTACGAAACCTGAAGTATGGCTCCCTGACGGAGAATTTTCTAAATTCCAAGCCATCCCCTAAAATAGAACCCTCTTAGACCTCATCGAATCCCCAAGAGATAGGGCATTGTACTTGAAATTCAGGCTTGGCACACTACCTCTGAACGCTTTCACGGTGGGGTGGGAAACCTTGGGTGAGAAGGAAGAAGGCTGCCCTGGCTGTACCTCCCCTACAGAATCCATTGCCCACTTCCTCTTTGCCTGCCCAGCGTATGGTCAGGCAAGACGGAAATGATTGAAACCCGTGTGCTCCAATTTAGGGACCAAGCACCATAGGGAGGCACTGCGTATTCTTACATCAGACCCCACTGTTTCCAGTGTAGTGTGTGGGACAGCTAAATACCTGGGATGTGCCTGGCTAGTTAGATCTAGGCTTCGGCAGGCGCACTAGTTGTAGACCACGGACCCCTTGTAATGTCCTATGCTCTTTGAGGTCTCCCGTTGATGTGATAATGCTTTTTAAAATCTATGTTTTAATGGGTTTTTTAACTGTTTTTTAAAAAAAATTACTGTATTTTTATATTCTCTATTTTGTACTGTATGACAATGCGATATCGCTCCTTTTTTTAATATAGATGTATGATCTGTATACACTTTTATGATATATTTTATCGAATAAAGTCATACAACAACAATTCATCTGGGGCAGTAAAGACCCACGTCTTGAGGGCCTTCCTAAATTGGGATTCTGTGTTAAATAGCCTTAATTGTGATTGAAGTGAGTTCCAGGCTTTGGTCCCAAGGACTGCCACAGTTTTTCCTCCTTTTCATTTCAATCTGAAAGTGGGGAGTTTAAGCAAGTTGGCGGACGATGATCTGAGGGATCTAGTTGTAGTATAAGGAATGAAACGTCCTACAAGATACTTGGGTCCCAAAGTAAGCCTGGCTCTAAAGGTAATCAAGAGTATCTTAAAGAGAACTCTCTTGTGCACCGGAACCCAGTGCAGGCTTTTCAATGCTGCAGATGCTGACGACTTTTGTGGAAGTTTACGCACGGGGATAAAAGAGAGTCTTGCATCAAATTGTACTCCCAAATTCTTCACCACCTTGACCACATCTGGTGGCGGGATGATCCCCTCCGGCCACCATTTCTCAGGATGGAACAGAACATCCTTCCCCATTGGGAGGATTTCTGTTTTGTCTGAGTTGCATTTAAGGTGGTTGTTCCTCTTCCATTGAAAGACCGCCGCTAGGCAGCTTTTGAAATTAGTTTCTACATCTGAGTTGGTATCATCTAAGGAAAGGATCAATTGGGTATCATCTGCGTATGATGTAACTTCTATCCCAAATGATCCAATCAGAGAGATAAGCGGGGGTCATATAAATATTAAACAACAATGGGCTCAAAGAGGAACCCTGAGGGACACCTATTGAGATCTTTGGCTCCGCTGAAAGGTACGTCCCCACCGTAACCGCTTGTTTGCGGTTAGTAAGAAACGATTTAATCCTTTCCAGCACCTTGCCTGAGATACCGCAGCGCTCGAGACGATTCAACAGGATGTTATGTGACATCGTGCTGAACGCAGCCGACAAGTCTAGAAGGATCAAAACCGCTTTCTTCCCTTTATCAGCAATCATTTTTAGAGTATCGGTTACCTGTAAGAGGGCTGATTCTGTAGAGTGCTTAGGAAGGAAACCCGACTGTTGCGGGTGCAGAATGTTATGGCCTTCGATAAAGTTTGTCAGTTCCTTCTGAACAAATTTCTGTGATACTTTACCTAAAAAGGGGAGCAGAGAAATAGGCCGGAGATTTGCCAGTACCCAGCGGTCAATACTTGGTTTGTTTTTTAACGGTTTGACCAGTGCAAGCTTCCACTCGTCAGGCACCACACCGGTTTTTAAAGACAAATTGACTATGAGATTTACAATAGGATTGACCACATCTTTAAATTTCTGAAGCACCATCGGGGGACAAGCATCCAATGGTGATCCAGATTTACATCTTCTGATAACCTCCCGTGTCTGCTCCAACGGAATAGGTACAAAAGTCTGAAGTGAGCCGACCATTTCCCCTGCAACTTGGCCATTGATAGAGTCCTGGTCAATTACACAAGTGGCTGAAAATTCTCCTTTAATTTTTTGAATTTGTTCCTCAAAAAAAGCTGAAATATCATCACACAGTTTTTGCGAGGCCGGAAGTTCGTTGAGTTGCCTTTTCAGGTTCGTGAAAGACTTCACTACTGAAAAAGTAACTTTCCAATCATTATTGGCATCTTGTATTTTTTTAGTGAAATATTCTTTTTTCACTAACTTGATCTGCATATGATAGAACTTTCTACTCTTTCTGAATCCTATTTTGTGTACGGGCTTGTACATTTTCCTCCATTGCCTTTCTTGCTGCTTACATAGCAAATGTGCTTGTACCAACAACGGCGTATACCAGGGCGCCTTCTGAGTTTTTGATTTGATTTGAATGGGTTTTAATTGCTTGCCTTGTTTCTCTGAAGGGCCAAGTTCATTATAAATTTTAGTTATCCAAGAATGAAACAAGCGAGAATCAGTTTCAGTATCTCATGAAAGTTCAGGAGTGTTGGCCTGTGCACACATTCCTAGTTTAGGATTCACAGCTACTTGTGCCCAGTGGGGGCCGCGTTGGGGTCCAGGGGCTGGTTTATAGGACTGAATCTTCTGAAAAGTTCTGAAGGACTGGGTTATTTAAGACCCAGCGGTGCCAGGGGACAACACCTGAAACCTTCGTGGGTAACCTGTTCCGGCGTACAAATGACAGAGACACGGGACACTTCCTTCGGCGTCAAAGATTCGAGGTTTATTTACTGCAGGGAACACAGAAGTCACGTGAAGTACACAACATGTAAGTTCGCGGAGTCTGATTCGAATTGCTACTGTGGGTCGCTCCTTTTTATACAGTTCTCTCTCATAGGTTAACATGGTACACAAAGGTTTACAACTTGGTTCCCATCATAATCTCCAAGAGGGGTTGCTTTGATGCTTTCAAGGCCCGGAACATAAGTACAGAAACATTCGGTGGTTCCCAACTGTAAAAACCCATCTTCCCACCATTAGTACATTCCAATCTGCAGTAAACAGATCGAAGAAGGAACAAGGACAGGTGCAGAGGAAGGCAGAAACAGTGGGGAGATCGGAAAGGGTGTAAAAGGGGTGGTATCGGGAAACACGAGCTGCAGGCATCAAAAGGACGTGCCTAATGAGATGCACGGCTAAGACAATAGACCGGCACAGCAAGATGTGCCTCGAGCGGAGCCAGCTGCCTTACAGTATCATCCCCCTCATCATAAAGACACTTTCAAAGGAAACGTGTCTTCCGCAAGTGTCTTGAGAAACCCAGGGTCGCGAAGCGGACAGCGTCCGTTTGCTGGCTACTTGAGGGCAAGAGACAAAATGGATGCCGCATCTAAGATGGAACCCGTGGGTACAGATAGATAAACCCACGAAACAGACGAACGGTTTAGGTTAGCACAGCAAAATTGCGTACACCCACTAAACTCGTCATTTGCGGTTCATAGATACCAGACTCAACCATATTCGTACGAGTCAAAAACACCACTTACGATCGTCACGGAACCTCAGACGCTCCTTTTGCCCTCATGTAGGCAAGCACTAGTCAGAATCATATTCGATATTCATCAGATCATCTAGATGTTGCTGCAACATGGCTCTGTCCATCTGAGCTCCCTTGGTAACAGGTGGCTGTCTCATACACGTTGTAGCACAGAGGCCACATAAGGCAGGACCACACTGCACACAAAGGCAACACGTGAACAGAAATGCTACAACGACTCCGATGATCATCAGAATTTTCCAACCCCAAGTCGACATCAGGCCCCAAAACCACCCAAGTAGCGTCCAATCCCCCACGTCCACGTGTATGGACTCAGAGATCTTATGCAACTTCGAGATGGCTTGATAGACAGTCGGAGCATTATCTGGAATGAAAAAACAGCAGCTCGAATTGATCACCTTACATACTCCACCTCGGTCTGCTAAAACGTCTAAAACCATACGGTTTTGTAACGTCATGAGCCTATCCGCCTGAAGTTCTGCGGTGATATTACCAGGGGCACTGGCAGTGATATTAGCTGTCGATTCCACCACTCGAGTCAACTGTCTCAGGTTCCTACTATTGACCATAGGTCCCCAAAACGGAAAGAAACCCTTGAAAAAGTCTCCTGCCTCTTGACCAGCAGTGTCCTCTTCGCTAATCACGCCCCTCACAATTCTAGTCTTGTGATAATCTGCATTACCGGTAAACGTCGGAGGCAACAGATTTGCGATGTAACATGAGCCCACAAAGTCAGAGGGCAACCACGTATACGCACGATCATGACAGACGAAGTATGTACCCTTGGCAGCCAGAAACACAGGGGAAGAGAGCATCGGTAGGATATAAGTCTCGGCGCAAGCGCTCTCTCCAAGACGAGCTCTCGATCTTCGGCCACGACCTAGTAGACAGAAATTACCAAGGTGGGGTACGATCCATATCGGAGGCGAGCTTCTAAGCTGTCTTTCACCCACGAGCGCACTGTACTCTGCCTCACTCAGATCCCTATAGGCTCGCACCTCCTCCTCTGGGATGAGCGATGGCTCATAGATATCCCTATCTAAATCAGCGATCGCTATAGCCAAAGGCTTGTGGTACGGACCAGGACCAAAGTGGGAAGGACGTGGCTCTCGATTGGGGTAGGAATCTAGTGCACTTCGAAACATTGTTTGAAATGCTCGAGCTGAACCCTGGGAACTATAAGGAAGGACCAGATATGGAATTCCCTTATCCGTGGTATGTGGCATTAACCCACACACCCAACAATTAGTAGTATTAACCACTAACTGATGCTGATGTAGGAGCTGAATGAAGGAATTATTTCTGAATTCCGCACGTCTAGCCTGTTCGTGTTGGGGTAAGATATGGAAAGAATGAGGGGACACAGTGGAGGTAGTTTTAGGTTCAGAAGTAGGAGTAGGTATGGCAGAAGGTAGGAAGTACTATATCATGTAATACACCCCACCCGCCAATAACAAAGAAACAATAAAAAACAGAAGGAACACTTGAATCATAAAGCATTTTGTACGAGTGATCTGTTGCAGTTTGAATCTTTGCGCCTGAGCTTTTTCCAAGTCCACCAGCTTCGAAAACGACATCCTCTAAAACCGTCCGCAACGTTTCTTGACGCACTTTGTTCTGTGTAGCAGTAGTCAATCCCCAGGAGTTCCCAGGAACCGACGGTCTTTGACCTAATGTCAAGACCTACTAACCAGAAGGAAGTACACGCGCGGCTCTACGGTACACCTGGATGCAAGGTATCTTAATTCACAAATATGTACAAAGTCTCTCAGCTGTGGAAGCAAAAGGACAGATGTGGAAGAAAACTCAATATTTACAAAATCACAGTTATACGAATGTTTAGACTGATCGTGGCAAATGGGGTAATGTAGATGTCGAGGGACAGAAACGAAAATTTATTTGTCCTTAGTGTTAGATCGCAAAGAGTAGCGGCTTTTCCCAGGACGTGTCTGTTCGTCAAACAAGGGATTCGATGAGGGAACAGAGTTCTGTTGATCAGTCAATTGTTCAGATCTTGAGTTTTGTGGTGACAAATGTTCAACAATGTCGTTCTGCTGCACTGAGGATTCTCCGACAGGCTGGGCGTCGCTAAAGGGTACAAAGGTCTGCAATCCTTCGGTTTCAGATGAAGCAATGCCCTTCCTCACCCACGAGTCCGCTGGCAAAGGTATGGGTACCTTCTTGGTATGGGTGGCATGCACCCAATTCTTACGGCCTTCCAATCGGACAGCAGTTCTCGTGGCAAGGAGGAATTGGTAGGGTCCGGTGAAGCGGGGCTCAAGGTTCCTTTTGCGTGTAAAGTTCCGCGTTACCACCCAGTCTCCGGGCTGGAGCTGGTGGCCTGGACCCTCCGTCTGCGTCGGCAGTGCTTCATAGACCTGTTGGTGAATTAACCTCAGTTTAGCAGTCAGATCATGAAGATAATCAATCAACATTGGGTACTCAAGATCAGAAAACACACTCGGTCTAGGGACCCCCCAAACATTCGCAGGACGGCCGAACACTATTTCGTAGGGACTAAGCCCTACTCGGGAGTGTACAGTCGCCCTAGTTGACAACAAAGCTAAAGGCAAGGCGTCAGGCCACGAAAGACCAGTCGTAGCGGCGTAGCCTGAATCTTCGCTAATTTCAGTTTGAGGGTGCCATTGTACCCCTCAACTAAACCTGCTGACTGGGGATGATTGGCGCTATGGAATTTCTGATTAATTCCAAGGCCCTTACACACACTCTTCATCACACTCCCCACAAACTCACTTCCGTTATCAGACCATACAATCCGTGGCATTCCATACCGAGGAAAGTATTCCTTCAGTAGGATTTTCGCGGTGGACAGGGCAGTATTGTCTTTGAGAGGGTAGGCTTCAATCCATCGGGAGAATGCGCAAACCACAACTAAAACGTATTTCAAGTTATTGCATCGCTCCATATGGATGAAGTCTAGTTGAATCACCTCAAAAGGACATGAAGGGGGAGCAAAATGGCCAGGAGGTGTAGGGGTTCCCTTACCAGGATTGTACAACATACATACCATACAATTCTTCACCAATCTCTCCGCACACTTCGTGATACCATCATTCTTCCACACAGGGGACAACAGCTTGCAGATACCTTTCACACTAATATGTGCTAACCCGTGTGCCATCGTTACAACAGCCAGCACATACGCATCTGGCAACATCCATCTCTTATGCTCCGACAAATCAATCCAACAACCATTCGCATCCAACTTTCCCGTACTCTCTTTCCACTTCGTCTTTTCAGTCTCGGTGGCCTTGTTCTGTATCGTTTTCACACTCTCGATGGTATCCTCACACATACTAGTCTCTGTAGGCCACCTAACCGAATTCGTCACATACATTCTAGTGCTAAGGTTCCGGGCATTCTCCTTAGCAGTCTCATCCGCAAACGCATTACCACGGCCAACATCATCCGTCACCTTACGATGCGCACTACATTTAACAATCGCTACCTGCTTAGGCAATGTAAGTGCATCCAAAAGATCATTCACATGTTGTCCATGCTGAATCTTCGTGCCATGCGACGTCATAAAACCTCTCTCTCTCCACAACCGTCCAAAGCTATGAGCGACGCCAAAAGCATATTGGCTGTCGGTAAACACATTCACACGTTTTCCTTTCGACAACACACACGCTCTAGTTAAAGCGATCAGTTCTGCAGCTTGGGCAGAGTTCTGATTCAATCTCGCAGCTTCCACAACAGTATTCAAAGTTACCACAGCATATGCAGTCGTCACATCACCATTCGGCAATTTAAAACAAGAACCATCCACATACAAGGTCCCATCGGGATCTTCCAAAGGAGTGTTTTTAAGGTCCACACGACCTTTTGTTTCCTCCTCAGTCCGCAAGTAACAGTCATGAGCTGCTACTTCATCTGATTCCATACTGATTGGCAACAAAGTCGCCGGGTTCAGGACATTACAACGTTTTATCTGAATATGACTTGCCAAAAGCGTCAACTCGTACCCAGACAACCTTGCACTCGTCAGGTGCTGAGTTTTCGTACGATTCAAGAGAGTGTCAACTGCATGCGGAACCATCACCGTAAGCATATTATCCATGACCAATCCTGCAGATTGTCGGATGGACACCGCAGCTGCCGCTGTTGCTCTCAGACAACTCGGAAATGCTCTAGCTACCGGGTCCAAGGTTGAGGAAAAATATGCACATGGACGTTGCTTACCACCAAAAGGTTGCGTCAAGACACTCAACGCACAACCTTCCCTCTCGTGAACGTATAATGTAAGCGGCTTGCTGTAGTCAGGGGTACCTAACACAGGAGCCGAACACAATGCGTCACGCAATTCAGAAAAACTTTTCTGACATTCTTCCGTCCATGGCAAAGGAGTTGGAACATCCTTACACGTAAGAGCCACCAATGGTTTCGCTAGCAACGAAAAATTTGGAATCCACTGCCTGCAGTATGGCGTGATACCTAAAAAGGCACGCACATCTCTCTGAGTTGTTGGCACAGTCATTCGCGCAATCGCTGCAATTCTCTCTGGGGTCAGCCTTCTTCCCTCCTTTGACAATAAGTGACCTAGATAGGTTACTTCTTGACAACAATATTGAAGTTTAGAAGGCGACACCTTATGATGTAAGTCACAGAGATGTTGCAACAACGATACCGTTACGGTTTTGCAAATGTCCTGAGTGTCTGCGGCCACCAATAGGTCGTTGACGGATTGGATTAAGGCTGCACCAGCCGGCAACACAAATGCATCAAGTTGGCCCTTCAAGGCTTGACTGTATATCGATGGGCTCTCACAGTAGCCCTGAGGAGCACGTTTAAACTGGAAGCTGCGGCCACCAAGAGAGAAACCGAAAAGGTCTCTGCTTTCTTCAGCAATCGGTATACTAAAGAATGCATTCTTCAGATCGATTACTGAAAACCAAGATGCAGAAGCTTGAATCAGAGTCAGTAGAGCCGTAATGTCAGGCACCACAGGGAACTGAGGAATCCCAATTTTATTTACCTCCCGTAAATCGATAACAAAACGATAAACAGGCGGTTTTGATGGATCTGTGCGTTTTAAGATGGGCAGTACAGGGCTATTGCACACGTTTCCCCGTGTCTCCTCGATAACATCTTTCTCGATCAAATCATAGATGATCGCTAACAGTGCTCGCTCACCATCAAGGGAGATACGATACTGGGGAATACGTGGCAGTCGCACATTAGATTTCAAATGAACAACATAAGGGGAGATGTCAAGCAGGCCCACGTCATTGGGACCTGTTGCCCACAAAGATGCAGGAAGCGAACTCAATTCCGGTGGAAGCTTATCGAGAGACAAGTACATTGGAGAGACAACTCTCTCACCCAAAGTAAGCTTTACTCCCGCAGGAGAACAATACAAAGTCGCATACAAACGTTTTAGCAAATCCAGGCCCAAAAGATTTTCACCACAACCAGTGGTCAAAACCAACGGAGCTTTCAGCTCACGAGGCCCAATTGTAAGTGGCAAAGGGCACGAAACCGGATTGCTAACAGGGGCGCCAGAGAATCCAACGGAAACATTTGTTAAGCCAGACAAAGGTGCGCCAGGGAGTTTCGAATGCATTATAGAACTTTTCGCTGCACCAGTGTCCAACAGAAAAGGCTCAACAACGCCCGAGGTGGCAACTGCGACGTAAGGCCCTCTCTGATCAACCGGAACTGATACTACTCCCTCTCCTTGTCTATGGCTGTCCTAGTAATTACTGTCATCAGTTCCCTGATCGACGTAATAATCATCTACATTGTACTGTGCAGATCGTCCTTGCGATGATCCACGTTGATCAAAACAATTATTGGAATTTGACGAATTATCTGAACGATCATTTTGAGCACCACGACCCCTACCACGTGATGTCTGCTGAGAACCACCACGACCTCCTCTAGAAGAATTACCACTATTACGCTCGTTGAGAACTGGACAATCGAATTTTAAATGACCCTCCTGCCTACAATAGGCACACTGATTGTACCCTAACGAAGATCTCTGCGAAGAGGAGTCATTTCGCGATTGCGATCTATTAGATTGCGGCTGCGATCGGTTACGTTGTTGCGAATCATTCTGATTCGAACGCGGAGGATACGCCTGCTGCAACAACACTTTAGTTTTGAGTTCTTTCGTCTTTTTATCGGCACGATCAGTTTCTTCCTCCTCCCTATTTTCATAATATTGCGCCGTAGCCCGGCCGCCCAATAGTTTCAGGCTGTGGTTCGATCCTTGAGCCACTAGGGCACTACATAGATTTCTTTATTAAACCTTTTGTCCCTGAAACCACTTGCTACATCAGGGACAGTATGGCTATGATTAATTTCATAGAAGACTATCCCTTTGATCCCACATCCAGCACTATGTGTACGCTGGATGTGGAATCTTTGTACACGAATATCCCACAATTTGAATCTCTACGTGTAATAGAGAAGGTCCTTGAATCAAGAGAACGACCCCATAATGTACCTTCCCTGTTCATTCTGGAACTATTAGAAATTTGTCTCACAAAAAACTTTTTTCTCTTTGAGGGACAATTTTACGGCCAAGTGAAAGGGACATCCATGGGAGCAATTTTTGCTCCCAACCTGGCCATTCTGTACATGGACCATCTGGAGACCAACAACATCCTTCATACATCGAATCCTTTCCACAATGGCATCGCCTTGTGGAAAAGATATATCGATGATATCTTCTTACTATGGAATGACTCCCCTGAAAACCTTACAGGCTTCCAACACTGGCTTAATAACAACAGCGGTGGACTCAGCTATACCCTGTCCACAAGCAAGGATTCCATCCCTTTCCTTGACCTTCAAATAAGACATACAGAAGGCCGGCTTACAACCACATTACATCGTAAGCCGACTGAGCGTAACACCTTGCTCGAGTATAACAGCCATCACCCAAGGGCCCTACGCGATTCTCTACCTTTTTCCCAATTCCTCCGCATCAGGCGCAATTGCTATTTCAAGGACGACTATTTTGCTGAGGCGAAAATACTCAGCAGAAAATTGAGAAATAGAGGTTACCCACGAAAATTGGTACGTAATTCCCTAAAAAGAGCGTGGTACTGCCCAAGAGAGAACCTTCTAGAACCTAAAGAAAAAAATGCACAAGATAAACTTATTTGTGTGACTACATTCTCACCGGCGTCCAATGCCATCAGAAAAAGCATACTCAAACACTGGCCAGTTATCAATACAGGCCTCCTGACACTAGAGAAACCAATGTTCGCTTTCAAACGGTCCAAAAATGTTAAAGATCATCTTGTTAGAGCAGCCCTCCCTTCAAAAACACAAAAAACAACCATAACTGATGCCTGGGGCCTACCACCGCTTCTGGGCCATGTTAAATGTGGGGGTTGTATATGCTGTGATACCACTATAGAGGGTAAAACGTTTGAATTTGGCAACATAAAATTTGACAGGAATTATTTTTCTAATTGTAACTCTGCGAACTTGGTGTATGCTATCCTGTGTCCTTGTAAGCTCATTTATATAGGACAAACAAGTCAGAAAATAAAGCTAAGGATTGGACAACATAAAAGCAGGATAAAATGCCAAACAGCTAATGCCCCATTGGTGGAACATTTTATTGCAAAGGGGCATACCGAGAAGGACTTTCTTTGGACAGTGAATACAATCATCAAACCCCCACCAAGAGGAGCAGACATGTCTCAGCTGCTAAACAAGGAAGAATTACACTGGATCCTACGCACTAACAGCATTCGGAATGGGTTAAATCGACTAGAAGATTGGACATCCCTCCTCTGATCCTTCAAAACACCTGCCGAAATGATTGCATCTTGAATTAACTGCGTTCATGTACTGTTTAAACATGCTTATATGCATGACATTTGAGCACTATTCACCACTATAAAATGGCCGCGCTAAAAAATGCCACCTCGCTTCACCCGTGATAGTCCTTCTACGCTGTTCACTATCACTCCTCCCTTTCCTTAAAAATCACTTTCACGCGCACTTTTGTCGAGCACCAGATCGCCAGACCCGTGGCTGCCTCCAAGTCATCCCGAAGTAAGTACAAGTCCTAAACAGACCCCTGGTAATGCCTGACTTCAGCGCATAGTATATAATCTCTGTGGCATCTTTTCGTCCAAATACAGAGAGCCATTGTGCATTTCGGCGTATCCCTAAAAAATGCTGTGATTAAACCAACGCGCGCTTTCCATAACGGACCGCGAAGCTGCAGGTAAACAGTTAAAACCACCACGGACCACTGCTCGCAGTCACTCCCCAACTCTCCTTCTCTAACCGGAGGTTTTCTCTCGACAGATTATTTTGCGCACAATGCCAGGTTAACCACGAGAATACAGGTTCACCGGCTGTCTTAATTCTGTAGGTGGCAATTTTTGCTGTACCGCACTTTGCAAGCATGTTAAACGCTTAGCCACAACTAAACTTGGCGATCACCCCTGATAATCCCCGCTCACTCGCCGTTCTCACATTACGCTCGGCGTCCCTGTTGCACATAAATCACTTGCAAACTATTGTAGATTGACGCCCGTTTGCTCTCGGCGCCACTGCGGCACTAAGACCACCAGTTCACAGTCCCTATTAATAAAGCTGATCAAAATCAAGCTTTTGCCTATTTCACGCACAAACAAATGGTCACTTTTTATTATGCATGTCACCATTCACCCAGTGTATTTGACCAGAAGAACTAAATGAGGATTTAAACTATATGCCTGCCATTCATGTTATTTTTCTTTTTCTTTATTTTTTTTCCCTCCTTTTTCCTCCCATTGTAAATAATGTTTATGATGTAAATGTGATGGAAAGGCCAATTAATATGGTTTTAATAATTCAGACAACAATAATGTCATCCAATGTCCTGATGATGATGCCCACAATCTAAGAAAGGCATCGAAACGTCGACACATAAACCCCATATGCAAAAAGTGTATGTAACATGGATAATTGCAATGGTGCGGTCTAAAATTTGAGGTCTGTCCCATTGAAAAGCTAATGTACAGACATATTTTGTGCTTTTTCCATTTCTGTCCCCTTTGTTGTTGTCCTGTAAATGTTGAAGGTCACGGCTGTGCCCGCTTGACATTTTTTACAATCAAAACTATTCTCCAGACTCAAAATAAAATCCTGTCCGGATGGACAGAAGACATACATTCTATTTTGTGTATGATCATTGCTCATAATAATTCTTGTTATAGGGACCACTGTTCTTTATAATACTTAGTAGCCAATATTTGAGCAGAAGTAGAGACAGCCCACGCACTCTCAGAATTTTTCAATTTGTTGCTCAAGTCAGGCAATAAGTTAGAAACAAATTTGTCCACGAACAACCTCTGACCACCCTCGGTACCCATATCCTGACCACTGTGATCGATGAATGCCTCCTCAAATCTCGTAAAGAAATCAGAGACACTCTCGTCCTTCTTCTGTTTGCAAGCGGACAACTTATCCCAGTTCACCCTCATAGCTGGCATGAGCGTTTTCATTAGGGTAATGATTCTCTGAGGGAGAGCAGTAATAAGCTGTTCAGGCTTAGCCCCACCAATTTGTCGTGTATCTGCTGCAGTAAGAGCAGCCCTATCACCACCTAATTCGTTTGCATGATCTTCCTGACGAATCTTGGCCCATACTGGTTGTGGTACGACATTGCCAAACAGCATATCGATATCAGCAAGATTCATTATCGTAGCATCTACGAGCTGCGACAATTCCTTATAATACCCTGCAGGATTTTTGCGAGGGTCAGGCAAAGATTGCTTCACCTGCAAAACCTCTGATCGTTTCCATGGGAGATGTATCCATACTCTCTGGAAATGGGGCGGAACAATAGGAATAGCAGTAGCATCACCTGGCATCCACACTGGTGGAACTTCGCGCATGGGATACTGACCTGGCGCATCTAATGGTCTCTCAATGTCCTCAACGAACAATGCTTGAGGCATCATAGAGGGACGGAGAGCTAATAATTTCTCAACAGCACGTCGAACATTAGTACCTACTATCATTCCGCTCGAAAACTGGAGCTGTAGATTAGTCAAAGCAGTTAATACATCATCAGATGCATCAGCCGATATTTGGTCACGCAAGGTCTTGCACATTTCTTCAAAAACATATCTTTGTGTCGGTATATTAAATTGACCAAACGTATCCACTACCGAACGTGGAGGATTCCTAAAGGGGTGTAGCATCCATGCCATCGCCATATTATACAACGCAGCACGTTCCCTGTTACCGGGAAGCTGACTACGTCTTTGTGGACCGTCCGAACCAGCGGACTCAGGAATAGATCCAAGAGAATTAACAAAGTTAGCAGCAACTAAAGGGGTACGACGTCGGGTAGATGGAGAAGTATAACATAGGGTATTAACAAGAGAAGAATCGGGAACAGAAGAAACAGCAGGAGTAAGTAGAACAGGAGCAGCAGCGGGAGCAGGAGTATGAGGAAGTACAAGCGGAGGAGCAGTAGGAACAGAAGTAGGCAAAGGAGCAGGAACAGTCGGAGGAACAGGTTGAGGAACAGGTTGAGGAACAGGTACAAGAGCAGGTACAGGAGGAACCACAGGAGCTGCGGTACCCTGTGCGTACGGAGGTGGTGACTTCAGAAGATAGGACAATAAAGGATCCTCAACTGTTTCCTCTTTCTTATCCGTACCCGTTGGCAACACGGGGTAACATTTATCTATAGACATACGCTGAAGCCTATCGAAAACTTCCTTTTCCTTTTCCTCCTTATCTCGCTGAAACTGTTCCGCTTTCTTCACTGTGGTAGCGACTCCATCTCTCTGATTACGTTTTGTCTGTCTGATTTCTTTCTGTTTGGCTTCTTTGCGCCATAACCGAAAGGCATCAAACATGGCCGGCCTTGACTTTTTCTTAAACAATTTAGCCTCAAGGTTATCTAGAATCGGGGTCTCGAAACTACCATGAGGGGGCCAACTAAGGACACCATCCTTCTTAGTATAACGAATCCAATATTCATTAAAGGTAATCGGACCTAACCCATGCTTGCTATATAATTCATAAGTTGGAGTTCCAACCGGAGGTCTCGGACACGAGTCCTCCAGTCGGGAATCCGTGCCACAACGTCTAAAACAACTGAACAAAGTACTGCGACCAGGCATCTTGCACACTAGCCGAGTTTCACAAACTTCAAGGGTTACGGGATTTACCAAGTCCCCGCAAAAAGCAAAAACCCTCGGTTTTTGGCGACTGCAGACGTCAAATATCACAACAAAGAACCAAGTACTAAGAACCACAAATGCAATGGAACCATGCAACAACTAAGCACCCACAACTAAGGACTTTGGGAGCGACCCACAAATACTTAACTCAAAGATCGATGGCGTCACCAGGAAGGCCCGTCAATCGTCTCGCTGTACCAAGGTCTACGCCAGGCGCCAAAACAGGTCTACAGTCAGGGCAGCAGTCCGTCGCAGCCGTCAGGAGGCGGGAATCTTCGCGGGAAAAGTCGTCGGGCCACTTATTTCGACAACAGGATCGATGAAGCGGGGTGCACCTTCCCTCGGAGATTTCACACGAAGTTCCTCACGATCGTCGGGCTTGGACCGGTACCACTGATGCAGCCCTACGTTGGGCGCCAACTGAAGGACTGGGTTATTTAAGACCCAGCGGTGCCAGGGGACAACACCTGAAACCTTCGTGGGTAACCTGTTCCGGCGTACAAATGACAGAGACACGGGACACTTCCTTCGGCGTCAAAGATTCGAGGTTTATTTACTGCAGGGAACACAGAAGTCACGTGAAGTACACAACATGTAAGTTCGCGGAGTCTGATTCGAATTGCTACTGTGGGTCGCTCTTTTTTATACAGTTCTCTCTCATAGGTTAACATGGTACACAAAGGTTTACAACTTGGTTCCCATCATAATCTCCAAGAGGGGTTGCTTTGATGCTTTCAAGGCCCGGAACATAAGTACAGAAACATTCGGTGGTTCCCAACTGTAAAAACCCATCTTCCCACCATTAGTACATTCCAATCTGCAGTAAACAGATCGAAGAAGGAACAAGGACAGGTGCAGAGGAAGGCAGAAACAGTGGGGAGATCGGAAAGGGTGTAAAAGGGGTGGTATCGGGAAACACGAGCTGCAGGCATCAAAAGGACGTGCCTAATGAGATGCACGGCTAAGACAATAGACCGGCACGGCAAGATGTGCCTCGAGCGGAGCCAGCTGCCTTACAGTATCATCCCCCTCATCATAAAGACACTTTCAAAGGAAACGTGTCTTACGCAAGTGTCTTGAGAAACCCAGGGTCGCGAAGCGGACAGCGTCCGTTCGCTGGCTACTTGAGGGCAAGAGACAAAATGGATGCCGCATCTAAGATGGAACCCGTGGGTACAGATAGATAAACCCACGAAACAGACGAACGGTTTAGGTTAGCACAGCGAAATTGCGTACACCCACTAAACTCGTCATTTGCGGTTCATAGATACCAGACTCGACCATATTCGTACGAGTCAAAAACACCACTTACGATCGTCACGGAACCTCAGTTCTAAATGTGATGGGGACAAAAAAGTGGTCAGACCATACCTGAGGAGACGGAGTACCAACCAATAGCCCGGTCAAGTTGGAACAGACCCCATCCAGGGTATGTCCCACCTGATGTGTTGGCTGCTCCACCAGTTGGTGCAATGCAAGGGTTTCTATTGTTTGAAGAAAGCTCTCTGTACTAGACTCCGTTCTGTCTTCTAGGTGTAGGTTAAAATCACCTAACATGGTAAAGTTAGAGTATTTAAGTAAAAAATGACTCAAGGTCTCCCCAAGGGAATCCAAAAACGAGCTGCTCTGACCCGGAGGCCCGTAAATCAAAGCTCCTGAGAATGACAAGGTTGCATTGAGTGTCAGACAAAAGCCAAGACTTTCTGCTCCCTTAATAGTGTCCAAATCGAAATATGTACACATAAATGTACCTCAAAGAATAATGGCCAGTACTCCACCTCTACCCACTGTTCTATCTTTCCTATGGATTGAGTAACCTGATGGCAGCGCCACAGTCACATCTGGGCTACACCATTCTTTTAGCCAAGTTTCCGTGACAAACAGCAGGTCCAGCTCTTGTTCTGTGATTAAGTCCCAGACATCCTGGCCATGTTTACTCATGGATCTAGCATTAATCAGCCCACCTTTAAGTAGGATTTTCCCAGTGGTTTTAGTAACAGGACTTATGATATCCGTAGTATAAGCCATGGTAGTCCTGCAGAGGCGACATGACCATGACCCCAACATTTTATCTGGAAGTATTACACAATTACAAGATCTAAAGTTATTCAAATTAGGAAGCTCCTCAGAGGAGTACTTGAATTTTTGAGGAATTTGGGCAGCACTTCCCTCCCTTGTCCCGACTTTGACGCGGACGGGCGCAGACGTGCTTGCCTCTGGTGCGCCTGCTGGGCGCGTCCGAACCAGCCTGTGGTTTAAATATCTGGACGGGAGCGTCATAAATCAGGGCTCCTCCCTCCTACCGGAAGGCAATTCCTCCAGTGCACAGGTTGGGGCAAAGAGGGTGTGTGTCCGCTTCCCTCCAATCAAACCGATACAATGTCGGCGTTGGACCGGGGAAGCAGAGGAAAAAGAATAAAATGCTCTAAGATAACCCCTCATTTGAAAGATTGTGCAAACAGCAAACAGAATGAATGCAAATAGAATACTATGCGCTGAGCCTAAAATTACGGTTGGAATAAAAAAAAATAGGTCCCCCCAGTAAGGCTAATAATCATAAAGTATTCACAGCTAAAAGCGAGTGTAAAATAATTAATGGCTTTTCTCCAATCACGCTATGCAAAGTGCATATGACTGTTTGGCAGGGTCAAGCCAGCAGGCCAAGCATTTAGGTGGAGTGTTCAAAGCACTCCTCCCCTTGTGCTCCTAGCCCTGCCCGCCCTAACCGAGCCTTGAACCTGCGTAAAAAATAAAATGATAACTATATTTTGAAAATATAGGGCCAGATTTTGAGTTTGGCGGTGCGGGACCGGGACTGCCATGATCCCGCACCGCCAAACCTGTGGTTAAATGGCCAGCCTGATAGGAGTTTTCTCATGGTTTGGCAGGTGGTTCTTTGGCATTCCCACTGTTGTGCCTAAGAAATAGGCACCGCAATGGGTGCAGCTAAATCAGTACCTGCGCAGCATGGACTGCTGCAGTCCATGCCGTGCAGGGACTGGGTTGCATACAGACAGGGGTGCACAACATGTGCCCCTCTTCATGCATCCCCAAGCCCATGGTTTTCATGGCAGCGGCTGAGAAGACACTCGTAATATGCTTGGCAAAACTGCGACGGTCCCGCTAAGCATATTGTGACCTCAAGACCGCCGCACCAGGGATCTTTGATCCCTGGTGGTTAGATCCCTGGTGGTTGCAGTGGAGCCAGGGCAGCCCAACCGGGCTAATTGTAATAGGGCAGTAGGAAGACCGCCGCCCCCACACCTCCCAAAGTCTGCCCGTCCATGGACCGCCAGACTTGTAATTAGCCTCATAGTGGTGAAGTGCATTTTAAAACACGCTAGTAACACTGAGCAAAGTTTCAATTAAAAACCACTTAGTAGGAGGCCGTAGGGTTTTCCCAGTGTGGTTTTGCTAAGTATTGGCAAACTGCTCAAAAAACGGTTACTTTTAAGGCACATTTGGACAGCAAGAAAGGGCAAAGAATGGTAGGTTTTGAAGGCTGGAGTTTCTAATTTTGAAACAATGAAGTGACCAAGGGTCTAGATGCCACTTTTCTCAAAGAAATGGAGGTCTTTTCCCTTGGAGTTTTCTTTTTAATTTTGCTACAAAGTATGCCTTTTAAATGACATTTTTCCAGTGATATTAGTAAAACAAGTTAGGATTTAAATACTTTTATATAAGAAAGGTTCTTGGTTGTTCTCCAATAAATGAAACCATAGTAGCAATGGTGCATTTCATTGCTCATTTGTCAAAACACAGTAGTATTTAACTACATGCAGGGCACAAGTCATATAAAAAGAAGTGGGGGGACGGACAGTATGCAAATGACCTCATGACATCACGTGCTGTACATGTCCCGGTGTCTTAAAATACACCGGGACACGTTCAGCATATTTCTGTGGGGGCCAGCCTCTGGGGGGGGGGGGGGTGTTACGGCGTCCACCCTGTGTAAAGAGTGGGGGGGCGTTGTGTACCCTATATAGTCTTTATGACTGTACTGTACTGTAATGAACCATCCGAGGCACCGTGCATCTTCTACTCCTGATTGCTGGTTGGGGTGGGACTCTGTCCCCAACCATTCACTGAGGCGCAGGAGGCAGGGACAGTCCTTCTGATGCCGAAAAGGCATTCTCACATTTACACAACATGGGACACCACTTACAAGGACCGTCCAAGGCCCCATGCATCTTCTGCTCCTGATTGCTGGCTGGTGTTGGATTCTGTCCCCCATCATTTACTGCGAGGGCAGGGACAGACCTACCAACGCCATAAAGGCATTCTTGCATTCACGCACATGTGCACACCTGCACCTGCCCATGGCCGTACGAGGTCAAGCTGGCCCTCCCTCTTGGTTCTTTATCGGAAGTGTCTCAAAGAGATCCTGATAATATAAGGTACAGCAGAGTTGCTCTGGCTACATTTAAAATTACTTTAATCTGGCTTATTTTTGGTGAATTTTAGTGCTCCTAAAGTACTTTGCAGGAATGGAGAACCAAAAGCCAAATCCAGTCCCCTCGTCCACAGGTTCAGCCACTCTCGATGGCTTCCTGCAGCGGGCTGTGGAAGTCATAAAGAAAGAAATAGAGGTGGCCAAGCGCAGGTTATCTCTTTCCACACTCCCACCTCCTCATACGTCAACAGAAGAGGGTTGAGTGCAGCAGGCAAGTACCGGTTACCCTATCGATGGCATACAAAGTGCACTTCCCTCCCACTCCCATTCACCTCCTCATAGAAACACCTGAGTCAGTTTTGGTCTTCACAGTGTAA
This sequence comes from Lissotriton vulgaris, assembly GCF_964263255.1. Taxonomy (NCBI): domain Eukaryota; kingdom Metazoa; phylum Chordata; class Amphibia; order Caudata; family Salamandridae; genus Lissotriton; species Lissotriton vulgaris. The sequence goes on along the minus strand of NC_141698.1, from coordinate 462,473,530 downwards.
ACGTTTATTAACTTACAGATAGGGCCAATTACTCCATTGGCCTCTTTTTACTTAATTTTGTGACCATCCTTTAATATTGTTTGATTCAAAACACCACAGCACGCAAAAATAACTGTAAAGATTATACATTTCCATTGTATTTATGATTTTCTCTCCATGGGTCCTCTTGCTTGACCTTCTGGCTGTGCCAGCAGACCACAACCAAGATACCCTGCTCTCCTTAGGCTGACCACCCCCCCGGTCAACAGAGCCGCAGGTAAATATTTTGCCACCCCTTGTGACAACCACTGGCTTCCTGGGTAGAGCCAGAGAGTCCGGAGCCACCAGCAGGTCAGCCCCCTTTCTCGCCAGCCCGGAACCCCGATAGATTTCAAGACCTGTTCTGGGGCCAAGTCTCCACCGACAAACGGAGTCCCTGTCATTTGTCTTGCCCAGGACCCCGCCAAAGGGTGAGGCGCTCACTGGCAGACTCGATCTCCCCCTCCTACAAAGTCAATCACCTCTGAGATTGCTCCCAACACTGTCTGTATAAACAACTCACAACCCGCCTTAGACAAATGTACCCCATCAGCCGCGTACAGCTCTGCCCTTGATGTTTGTATTAACTTGTGCCTGATGGTACGAATGCTGGATCTCTTTAACATTTCTGCCACCGACTGATTCAGCCTCCTCACTGACTTATTAACTGCCTTCGGGGGGGCTCCCTCCGCCCATACTTGCCGCAGTATCACTTCGGACCATAGTAATATTGTGTTCGGCAACTTGTTCCTGACCACTGCCAGAACTGAGAACAGTGCCTCCTTTATGCCCCTCCTTCCTGCTGGGATCATATCATTGCCCCCTGAATGGATCACCAATAGATCGGAAATAGGCATACCCCTGGCCATGGCGGCCCGCAAATCGTTAGGGACCCCCGCTAAACCAAGTCCACCTCCCCCCACCCAATGGTGGTCAATTCCCTCTGCATTCTGCATTCTCTCCTCATGCGAATCCGTGAAGGTGAGCCCTGCCCTGCGAATAAAAGAGTGGCCACACCAGCAAATTTGGGCCCTCTGGGACGTTGCACCTAGAGCAAATTGAAGATGGAAACAATCAACGTGAGGCCGCACAAGCATGAGCAGAATGACTGATTACTTATGCTAACTGGGAACGTACATACCGCTCAAAGCACATCGATTTCCAATGACCCGCCCTCTTAATGGTTTCCTCAGGGAGGCCTAAGGCAGCCGCTGTTGTGGCTGCGCTGATGCGGAACGAATGGGATGTGAAATGAATCGTGTCTATGCCCAGGCCTTCCAGAGCAAGCTTACATACCCTAGTGAACTGAAATCTGGTGAGGAGAATGCCGTCACCATGCAATAGTACTCTGCTGTCTCCCCCTTTTGGCCTGATCTGTAGAAAATTCCTGGCAAGGCTTACCGGGCAACATATCACCCCTTCCACTGATCCTAACTGGACCCAGGTCCCTTTACCCAAAGGGTCTGTTTTTGATCTCCGCACCCTGACCTGCAGGAATTTCCGGGTCAGGATTAAATTTTCACATCGTATACCCCCTACTTTGTCTGACTGTGACCCTGGTAGCAGTTCAGAGATCCTAAATGCCCCGAAAAAAGCTAATGAGTATGCTACTCTGTTAACTGCGTCTCGTAAAGCGTGAAGCAAATTCTGGGCAGTATTTCTAGGATACTTGTTAGCCTGTTCGCATCTATGGGTCTCCTACTGTCCTTCACCCCTGGTGCCAGTCGCTCCTAACCCTTCATAGCTCTTCTCACCCATGGATCTTTTTTGGGGTCTGCCACCCCCCTTAAACCTGCATAGAATGCTATTGCCGACAGTTGTCTCTTCACCATTGGTGATGACCTTCCACTCTCCTTCTGAAGAACTATAAATTCTAGGACACTTACAGGTGAGAACGTCTCTACTATCCCTGCCCCCTTTAAAGTAGACTGGTATTCTTGCCATGACCTCTCATACATACTCTTGGTCTTGGGGGCCAGGGACGCTGTTATCAACTCAGGGGCTGTGGGCACCAAGCTTCCATAGTCCCTTTGGGAAGTTCGTCATCTCTCTGTCTGCTTGCGGCCTTCGGGTGCAAAACTCTACCAACTTAAAACGGGACAAAGCATCAGCGACTGTGTTGTCTACCCCTGGCACGTGTCTGGCAGTAAAATGTGCATAGCGCTGTAGACATTGCAAAACGAATTCCTTCAACAGACGCAGAACCCAGGTGCATGTCGCTCTCTGATTGTTAATTGCCATAACTACTGACATGCTATCAGACCAGAATACAATATGCCTGTTTGCCAAGATGTAGTTAGGGAAGTGAGCGACCCGGAATACCCTTGAGGGCTTGGGTAATAAAGGTAGAGGGGTAAAAGTGCCTTCAAGGGACTTCGTTCAATCTAGGTTTGTTGGTTAAAATTATTGTGCAAGGAACCAATTGATCGTCCTTATAGTGAATTAATCAAAATTAATCAAAATTAATCAATTTGTATTATCAACATATAACATATAAACAAAGACACAAGGTGTATACGAAAAAAGTGTTTATCAAATAATTCATTGGAGAAAATCAGTTTCATATACAGATAATTAGGCAAATAAAGTTTTAGGACTGTGGGTACACATAAAAATAAATTACTAAGCGACTCAACAGAACCTAAACAACACCTATCTCTAAACACATTTGAATAAAACAAAAGAAAGAGATGAGGTGAATTGTCGACGTTTCGGTTTCTTAGCAGTTATTTGATGAAACCATCCTCAGGACTGTTATTGGTTCAAATCTGTATAGAAATATTGTAGTCTAATAATTGCGTGAGACGCTCATCGAGGCTGAATGTGAAGTCAATAATTTATATGAGGTTCAGATATTATAAAAATCCATCCGGTATATCTCAGACAGAGTCTTAGCGGGTCTCAGTGTTGATCAGAGGACATAGGAAGCTAGTTGAAGTTTGATTAAGCAATGTGCAGACTCAAGTCCTGCAGCGTCTGAATTTACAGCGCAGTGCGGTCAAAAGGAGCGTGTCATCCGAAAATGAGGCCACAAGTAGCTGCCTGTCCCGCCGTTATTTGAAGGAATTTGCCTTCAAATAACGGCGGGACAGGCAGCTACTTGTGGCCTCATTTTCGGATGACACGCTCCTTTTGACCGCACTGCGCTGTAAATTCAGACGCTGCAGGACTTGAGTCTGCACATTGCTTAATCAAACTTCAACTAGCTTCCTATGTCTTCTGATCAACACTGAGACCCGCTAAGACTCTGTCTGAGATATACCGGATGGATTTTTATAATATCTGAACCTCATATAAATTATTGACTTCACATTCAGCCTCGATGAGCGTCTCACGCAATTAATAGACTACAATATTTCTATACAGATTTGAACCAATAACAGTCCTGAGGATGGTTTCATCAAATAACTGCTAAGAAACCGAAACATCGACAATTCACCTCATCTCTTTCTTTTGTTTTATTCAAATGTGTTTAGAGATAGGTGTTGTTTAGGTTCTGTTGAGTCGCTTAGTAATTTATTTTTATGTGTACCCACAGTCCTAAAACTTTATTTGCCTAATTATCTGTATATGAAACTGATTTTCTCCAATGAATTATTTGATAAACACTTTTTTCGTATACACCTTGTGTCTTTGTTTATATGTTATATGTTGATAATACAAATTGATTAATTTTGATTAATTTTGATTAATTCACTATAAGGACGATCAATTGGTTCCTTGCACAATAATTTTAACCAACAAACCTAGATTGAACGAAGTCCCTTGAAGGCACTTTTACCCCTCTACCTGTTTGCCAAGATGTCCCCCCACAGATGCAACGCCACAATGATTGGGAACAATTCTAAAAAGGTGATATTTTGTGTGAGACCTGACAGTGCCCATTTCTCCGGACAATGCTGCATATACCACCTGGGCCCAAGCACGGCCCCAAAACCCACACTGCCCGCTGCGACTGTGTACAATTCCAACTCTGCATTGGGTAGACTCGGCTGTTGCCAAACCACTGTCCCATTGAATTTTTCCAGGAAGCCTTTCCAGATAGTTAAGTCATTCCTCACTTCCGCTGAGAGCCTAGTGTGATAATGTTTGGCGCACAAACCCGACATTGCCCTCGCTATACTCTTCCAAAAGGCCCTGCCCATAGGTATGACTCGAAGCGCAAAGTTCAACTGGCCCACCTGGACTTGTAATTGGTGCAGCGTCACCTTCCGTGTCAATAAACAAGACTCATGGCTGACTTGAAAGCTGCTACTTTCTCTTGAGGGAGCCTGCATACCCATCCTCTAGTGTCAATCTCAATGCCTAGGAACGTTAACTGCGTAGTTGGCCCTTCTGTCTTCTCTGCAGCCAATGGCACGTCCAATGCTTTTGCCAAGTGCAGGAAGCCCAGCAGGGCCTTCCGGCACGTTAAAGAGCCCTGTGGTCCCAGGAACAAGAAATCATCTAGATAGTGCACCACTTCGCATGATGTCACAGATGTTAGCAATTGCCTCACTGCCCACTCTAAGAATGTGCTGAAAGTTTCAAACACTGCGCACACGATAGAACACCCCATTGGCATGCAAAGGTCAATTAAATACTCCCCCTCGAAGGTGAAGCCCAAGAACTTGGTGTCCTCAAAGTGTACTGGCAGGAGACGAAAGGCTGCCTCAATGTCTAATTTAGCCATCAATCCTCCTTCGCCCAGTGCCTGTAACTTCTGGATTGCACTGTCAAATGTGGTGTAGCGCACTGTACACAGCTCAGGGTCAAGCTTATCCTTGACTGACAACCCTGGTGAGCTTGACAAATTGTGAATCAAACGGAATTTCCCTATCTCTTTTTTAGGTACCAACCCCAATGGTGAGCATACAAGGTCAGGCCTCGGCAACACTTGAAAGGGTCCCGCCACCCTCCCCAGCGAAACCTCTCTCGCAATTTTTTGCTTTGCCACTTCAAGATTCTGGAGCACTGAGCGTTGGTTACGCGGAGGAGCGGTGGGAGGGGTAGCTGAGGATGGGACGCGAAAGCCGAATCGAAAACCATTATGTAAAAACTGAGCATCTTGCAATTTATCATAGTTGCTAAGGAGGTGTCTCAGCACGTGAAGTCTAATGGGTGTTGGCAAGCCCAGAGGGTGCTTGTGGGGGTCGTCCCTTGGCTTGGGTGTGGGCGGGCTGCTCTTTTGGCCTCCCCAATTTCTTAAAACATCTAATTTCTGGGTGTGCCGGTCCGCCACAGAAGGAGCAACAATGCTTGAACTTACATGCTGTGCCCTGGGTGCACTCATTCTTGTTGAACTGCCAGCAGGCCAGTTTTTTATCTCCCGCCCCCCTGTCCCCTCGAAAGGGCTGACTGGGCCTATTTGCAGGTACTGTTGAGTAGAATACTGTGTGCCATACATTAATTTCACGCTGGTCCCATGCTATCTCCGGATGAACTGCCTTCATTTGTCTAAACTTGGTGTCGTATTTGAGCCATCTCCATACAGCAGCAAAAATAGCCTGACAGTTATACTAGAGAAGCAGGTGCATTCTACTAGCTAGGCCCTTCTGGGCATGTGCGAAGTGGAGGATGCTAAACATAGTTTGCCTCTAATCAGGCTACAAGAGCAGTTAACAGAAAGGTAGGACAGAGCACTTGGCATACAAAATGGCCGCCAGAAATACAAAATGGCTTTCACAAAGCGGATAAGATAACTTCTAATTTCAATATGGCTTCTGCTAATGCTAACCCATTGCTGCCAATTTCCAACATACCCATACCTTCCTTTGCTTATACTCCCCCTCTTTTCCTACTTTGGTTTTCCCCAGGACCACCCCGACATTTATGAGATCAAAAACATCTATAAACTCGCCCCTGAGTATCTTCTCCTTGGTCTCCAAAGGCACATACCAGGTGATCCCGGACGAGGGTGATAAATCCAAGGACGCAGACCCATAGATTAAAGGGCTGTATGCTAACGTTGGCTGCCCCGTGACCGCCGGCCCCACCGCCCCAGGATAGGCCATTGCAGAAACTGTCACGGTTCTGGAAAACCTCAGGATCAGGGTGATGCTGAAAGAGGTCCACCTCCTGATTTCCCCACACTCTGACTGTACAAATAACACAGAGCGTAGAGGTAATCAAGCGAGGGATAAATCAGGGAAGGTAAGGATGGGGTCTGGAACGGATGGGATAGCTGAAATGACAAGAACAAGAAGATTATCACATCAATTCTGACTACTCTCATTCAAGTCTCGCTAATGGAACGATACATACCAATCAAATCAGGAGGGGACCTCTTTTCTCTAAACCATAGATACTTCTCTATACCAGAGTGCTACCTGCAAGAAAACCATGAATTACTAATCGTTCAACAACCTTCAGCAATGCATTCAAAAGGCCACTCCTTCACCACACATACCCTTATAATGCTTCCCTTGAATATATAACAGATCTCTCCAGTAACCCAGTGTTTATAGTTTGGGATATCGCCAACACCTCAGTTCCAAACACTGAAGATCAGGAGTTCGTAATAGTATTTTGGTATCCGCTTCCAGTTCATCCAAGAACAAAAAATAATAGTTTTCGGAATAGTATTCCTAGCTGGGCCCAACTAATAATGGAACACTAACAGAAATATACATGAAAGAATGCTTCCTCATCCGAGGCTTACCAGCTTCCCTTGCATAAGTTTTATGTAGTTCAAAAATGGTGGTTGCGCGAGCTTTCTCGTTTTCCAGCAACCCTGAATTGCCACAGTATCAGCTGCTTCCTCCTTGCGGCAGCCGCTCGCAATAAAGACCAAGACACAGTCTTACTTCGTGTAGCTGACAATCTTTCTTACAACCACAAGTTCGAAATGATGCGCCCCTCGCATCGGACACCAGAAACCAGGGACCTTCCCTCGCGGCAGCCGCTCGCGAACGGGAAATCTCCTATGAACACAGGAACGCCTTCTTTCTGGCAGTCTTTACACAAACACGGCTTCCTCCTCGCGGCAGCCACTCGCGGTAGGAAATAACAAGTAGGGAAAGCCTTCCCTTATTCCGTTTGGCATACGTGATGTTCTCGCCGTTCAATAACTCCAGCAAACATTCAGGCTTCCAATCTTTGATCCTGGATAAGGCTCCCGAAACAGGGAACACGACCACACTCTCCTCTCAGGTTCCAAAGAGTAATCAATTACAACGCCCTCTAGTGGACAACATGAATATATAGACTCTGTTCCACACTTAGCTTTATGGGAGTTGTAGTTCTGTAGGCGCACTTACGCGATTCCTGACAGTATGCCCTCCTTAACGGCGCCTTCTAGCACCAGGCTTCCCTGGATTCTGGGCATGAAATCTTCGAACCGCAAGAGGGGCATGTACCTCTGTACAGGGATCCCAGGAGTCATCCTCCGAATCGTATCCTTTCCATGATATTAAATACCACAACTTCCCTCGCTGGTATTTGAAATCCAGGATACGACGTACCTCATACTCCAACTGGCCGTCTCTCATCACTGGAGGGACCGCTTGACGCCTCCCAGTTCTGGTGGGTTTCAATAAACTGCAATGGAATACCGGATGTATTCGTAAGGAGGCTGGCAACTTCAGTTTATATGCCACAGGATTCACTACACGCAGTACTTCATATGGTCCAATGAAACGAGGATGGAAGATACTGCGGTATCGGAAACGAATGTTTTTTGTCGACAGCCACACCTTATCCCCCACCTTGTATTCTGGACCCTCCTGGCGATGTCGATCTTCCCACTTCTTATACGAGGTTTTAGCCTTTTCCAAGTGCTGTTGGACTCGGCGATGGATCTTCAACAAAGCCTTCATCCTGGCGGCCACAGTAGGATGGTTTTGCACATCGCTAGGGATAGCAACAGGCAAGATGTCAGCATGATAACCCGTGTTGACCCGAAAAGGGGATTCCCCCGTAGAACTATGCCATGCGTTGTTGTAGGACAATTCGGCTAGCCATAACAAGGAGACCCAGGAATCCTTAGCCTCTTCGGCGTAGCATCTCAGATATTTTTTAAGTGTTTGGTTTAGCCTCTCTGTTTGGCCATCCGACTGGGGATGAAAACTCGTAGACAAAGCATCCGTCACTTGTAGAGCCTTGCACCAAGTATGCCAGAACCTGGCGACAAACTGCGGTCCACGATCCGAAATGATGACCTTGGGGATTCCATGCAACCGTACCACTTCAGTCAACAACAACTGCGCTGTTTTAGCAGCTGTAGGGAGATTACGACATGGAATAAAATGTCCCATTTTGGTCAGGCTATCCACCACTACCAGAATGGCATCACAACTCTTATCCAGCGGTAGTCCCAGCACGAAATCCATGCTTATCACTTGCCAAGGTCTAGAGGGGGTAGGAAGAGGCATCAACAACCCCTTACTCCTGGTTTGTTCACTCTTAGCTCTTGCACAGATCTCACACTGCCCAATCCAAGACTTTACATCGGTCATCATTCCTTCCCACCAGAATTGTCTTTGTAGCGCCTGTAGGGTTTTTGTATGTCCCGGATGACCTGCCACCATGGCGTTATGACACCAATTAAAGGCCATCAGACGCAACTCGTGCGTGGGAAGAAACAAGGCATTATTCCGCATTGGTAGTCCATGTTTCAGGGTACGTTGTTGTTCTTTACCCGCCCAAATCTGCCATTGTGAAGCGGAACGTTGTTTACGGACCGCTTCAAGAAACATCTCAGCAGTAGTGGCGCACACCACTCTCTCCGGAGGCAGAATCGACAGCTGTTCTCCTTTTGAGGATGCCCCGGGATCCAATTGGCGGGACAAAGAGTCTGCCTTTCGATTATCGGCCCCAGGACGAAAGGTGATAGTAAAATCGTACTCTGCAAAGAATAACATCCAACGCATTTGACGTTGTGACAGGTGCCTAGCAGTCTTCATAAATTGCAGATTTCTGTGATGAGAGAACACAGTAACAGGATGCTGACCCCCCCATAAATAAGGCCTCCACTCCTGAAAGGCCCTTTTTACTGCCAACAGTTCTTTTTCTGCCACTGTATAGTTCACCTCGGCAGGATTCAGTTTTTTGGACAAAAAGGCAACAGGGTGCAACTGACCGGTGGATTTATCTCTTTGCGACAATACTGCTCCAATGGCGATGTCCGAAGCATCAGCTTCTACGATGAATGGAACATCAGATTGTGGATGTCTCAAGATTGGGGCAGTACAGAAGGCCTTTTTCAGCTGCTCGAAGGCTTCTCCGGCTTCCGAGGTCCAGCAGAAGTTAACACCCTTTCTTAACAACCGGGTTACTGGAGAGGCTAGCTGTGAAAAATGGGCAATAAATCTCCGATAATAATTGGAGAAACCTAGGAAACATTGTACATCCTTCACACTCCTAGGAACAGGCCATTCTTGTACTGCGTTCACTTTTCGATCCGCCATCCTAAACCCTTGAGGATTCAAGATCACACCCAAGAACTCCACCTCAGTCACTCCAAACTCACACTTACTGAGTTTACAGTATAAGCAGTGTTCCTATAGTTTCTGGAGGATCAATATAACCTGACTGACATGCTGAGATGGATCATCTGAATAAATCAGGATGTCATCAATATAGATGACAACAAAACGGTCAATGTATTCTTTCATGATGTCATTAAGAAAGAACTGAAACGCCGCAGGGGCGTTGCAAAGCCCGAACGGCATCACCAAATATTCAAATAACCCAAAGCGCGTTTTGAACGCCGTCTTCCACTCATCTCCGGCCTGAATCCGCACCAGGTGGTACGCCCCTCGCAAGTCCAACCGGGTGTATATGTTGGCCTCCTTCACCTGGTCTAACAGGACGGGGATGAGCGGAAGAGGATAACGGTTTTTAATGGTGATCTTATTCAGCTGCCGAAAATCGATGCAAGCGCGCAGCTCACCGTTAGCTTTAGAGATAAAGAAAAGAGGTGATGCCGCTGGGGAACGTGAAGGTCTTATGAACCCCAACGAACACAGATGTTCTAAATACTCCTTTAAATACCTCGTCTCAGAATCAGACAACGCATAGACCCTACAAGTAGGAATCTTGGAACCTTCCACCAAATCAATTCGACAGTCATAGTCGCGATGAGGTGGAAGCTTCTCTGCCTCCACCTTGCTGAACACTGCTCGGTACTGATGGTATTCTACTGGCAAAACCACCTCTTTCTCGGCTGCAGTGGCCACCTGATAACCCTGGGCCAAGGATAGAACATGTGACCCCCCGCTCTCCTGCAAACATTCGGATACACAAAACTCCGAAATGAACTGGATCGTTTTTAACTTCCAATCCATCAAAGGATTGTGTTTCCACAACCACGGCATCCCTAGAATGATTTCATATTGCGGTGCCTCAATCATATTCAACACAATGGATTCTACATGATCCCAGGGTTGTCCGCAAAGAGTCAGTTGTAACACTTCTGTATGTTCTACAATGGGGCCTGATTTAAGTGGGGTGCCATCCACCGCCAACACCAACTCAGGTAGGTGAGTGGAAACTTTCTTTAAGCCTAGCTTTTGCACCAAACCATAATCTATAAAGTTCCCCGTAGCCCCAGAGTCCACCATAGTGTTCACAGACACTTTTTGCTGTCCTACCCCCAGATACATGGGCAAAATTACATGAGACACTGCTTCCATTCTATCCACTACTCCCAAGGACGGTATTCTCCATTCCTTAGGGGGTGCAGGCATACTCTCAGCCCCCTCGTCTGCCTCCTGTAAAGCATACGTGTTTTCCGCCACCACTGCCACCAGTTTTTTGGCAGGAAAAAACAACCCCCTTTTTTGGGGTTTTGCAGGACATTCTCGCACATAGTGCCCTTTTTTGCCGCAATACATGCACAACCCTAGGGCACGTCTGTTCTCTCTTTCGGCCTTAGTCAACGGAGGATGAACAGCCCCTATCTCCATAGCCTCAGGACCTGAATCTTTCTTATGGTTAACACTCTCTACCTCAAACCCACTCCATGATCGACCACCTCTTTTTCACTCACCTCCCCTCTCAGAAAGACGGTGATCCAATCGCAATGTCAGATTGATCAATCCTAAACAACTCGTGGGCTGGGGATCTATCTGTGCCAGAACATCTTTCATGTCTTCATTCAACCCCTGATAGTATAGTGCCATTCTTTTCTCTTCTGGCCATGCTGTTTCCCCCACCAATCTATTGAAGGTTGTCATATAAGTTATTAAATCCTTTCTCCCTTGACGCAACCCTAATAAATCGCGATCAGCACTAAGGGTGGTGGCCCGTCTATCAAATACCCTCTCAAACTCCTTTCGGAAAGCATTCCAATCCGTCAACAAAGGATCGTCTTTGCGCACTAAAGGGACAGCCCAGTCCGCGGCCTCTCCCGTCAGATAAGATATCTCAAAAGCCACCCTGGAATGGTTGGTAGGGAAGGAAGCTGGCCTACATGAAAAATGCAAGGTAATCTGTGTCAAAAATGTCTGAATCTTAAGAGGATCCCCTGCATACCTCTCCGGACTCGCCAATGGTATCGGTGGGGGCACAGTAACCTGTATTTGGGGTACACCTGCAGAAGCATCAAAAGGGTTTCTAGCCTGTCTATCAAACCTTTCCTTAAGAGCAGTAGTTTCTGCCCGAGAATTCACCAACTCCTGCTGAACAAGAACTAATGCCTGCATCACTTCTTCAAGTGTGGTCATCTTTCAGCACACCCTGACCGGAAGGTTCAATATTTTCTTGGGTAATTGATTCTGTCTCGGTTCTGGAAAACCTCAGGATCAGGGTGATGCTGAAAGGGGTCCACCTCCTGATTTCCCCACACTCTGACTGTACAAATAACACAGAGCGTAGAGGTAATCAAGCGAGGGATAAATCAGGGAAGGTAAGGATGGGGTCTGGAACGGATGGGATAGCTGAAATGACAAGAACAAGAAGATTATCACATCAATTCTGACTACTCTCATTCAAGTCTCGCTAATGGAACGATACATACCAATCAAATCAGGAGGGGACCTCTTTTCTCTAAACCATAGATACTTCTCTATACCAGAGTGCTACCTGCAAGAAAACCATGAATTACTAATCGTTCAACAACCTTCAGCAATGCATTCAAAAGGCCACTCCTTCACCACACATACCCTTATAATGCTTCCCTTGAATATATAACAGATCTCTCCAGTAACCCAGTGTTTATAGTTTGGGATATCGCCAACACCTCAGTTCCAAACACTGAAGATCAGGAGTTCGTAATAGTATTTTGGTATCCGCTTCCAGTTCATCCAAGAACAAAAAATAATAGTTTTCGGAATAGTATTCCTAGCTGGGCCCAACTAATAATGGAACACTAACAAAAATATACATGAAAGAATGCTTCCTCATCCGAGGCTTACCAGCTTCCCTTGCATAAGTTTTATGTAGTTCAAAAATGGTGGTTGCGCGAGCTTTCTCGTTTTCCAGCAACCCTGAATTGCCACAGTATCAGCTGCTTCCTCCTTGCGGCAGCCGCTCGCAATAAAGACCAAGACACAGTCTTACTTCGTGTAGCTGACAATCTTTCTTACAACCACAAGTTCGAAATGATGCGCCCCTCGCATCGGACACCAGAAACCAGGGACCTTCCCTCGCGGCAGCCGCTCGCGAACGGGAAATCTCCTATGAACACAGGAACGCCTTCTTTCTGGCAGTCTTTACACAAACACGGCTTCCTCCTCGTGGAAGCCGCTCGCGGTAGGAAATAACAAGTAGGGAAAGCCTTCCCTTATTCCGTTTGGCATACGTGATGTTCTCGCCGTTCAATAACTCCAGCAAACATTCAGGCTTCCAATCTTTGATCCTGGATAAGGCTCCCGAAACAGGGAACACGACCACACTCTCCTCTCAGGTTCCAAAGAGTAATCAATTACAACGCCCTCTAGTGGACAACATGAATATATAGACTCTGTTCCACACCTAGCTTTATGGGAGTTGTAGTTCTGTAGGCGCACTTTCGCGATTCCTGACAGAAACCACTGAACCTGTTGCGCATTTACTGAGTGCTTGCCCCTGCAACTTCGCTACTACTACTACTGGGAGTTGCCCCATGGCCGCCGGCCCTATCGCCCCAGGATAGGCCATTGAGAGAACCACTGAACCTGCTGTGCAATTACTGTGCGCCTGCCCCTGTGACGTCGCTGCTACTACCCCTGGGGATTGTGCCACCCCTCCTGACTGAACCCACACATGCGCTATACCACTGCCTTGATGTGCGACTACTGATGGAGTGGTTAGCGGGGCGATTTGTGTCGTGGGCCCCGCCACGGGAGAGACAGGTACCACCCCCGACTGTGAGACATTGTTCGGCGTGTCGGTTCCCTCAGTCTGGCTCGTAGCTGGACCATTCATTGCTTGCACTGTGACCGACCCCAGGCCTGTTGTATCTATCACCCCTACCTCACCTGTGGAGACGACCTGAGAGTCACCCGCTCTGTAGCGCTTTCCCTTTGGAGCATCTTTAAACCTCTCCAGTGTACACCGAACCAGCTTGCCCCGCGCAGGTTTTTCTTGTGTGCTCAGTCCGGCTCCTTGCTTCAATGTCTTTAGCGCCCAGTCCATGCCTCTCTCTTAAGTGACCTCCAACAGCTCCGTCAATACGCGATAATCTTCCTTTGTGGCCTGGGCATCCTTGCCCTTTCGTGCACGTCTAGGTGGCATTCTGCACTTAATGAAAACAGAACAGCGTTAGTCATCTTCACTTCACTCCCTTGTCTTTCGTGACCTGGAACCTGAGGTGCGCTCTTAGGCATGGCCCCCTCTCCCTGTGCCCAAAATATTCACCTATCCTTATGCCCCTTGTCGCTCTGTCTTGCCGCCCATGAGCACTCTTGTTAATACTACGCTCCATCCCTGCGCGTTGGCTTCCCCATTCACCCGTTACTATGATCCGCCATCTAACACCTTTCTCCTCGAACCCCCATTGGTGTTCCATTTTCCCATTCACTTTGCCTGTCCCTCTCCCCTCGATCTCCTTTGCGCGCTCCTTACTCTCAAAAGGACAGCCTTAAACAGTGCCAGTCTCTGTCCCTGGTATCGGCTTTATACTTGCCAATTAGTGCCTATCCCTCGCATCCGCCTTCTACCCTGTGTCTATCACTCTCAGCACGCCGCCTGCATCGCTGCACCCATACCACTTTCTGGCAATAGGTGCGTCCCCCAACACCGCACTCTCTGTTCGCATCACATGAGCGAACTAGTCCCCCCCTCAGAGTCGCGCACACCAGCTGCCTCGTACACTAACTAGCGCCCCTGAACCACAGCGAAGCTACCCTTGTAGGTATCCTATACGCCTTGCTCTCCAACCCCTATGGCTCAACCCCGGCACACACAACGCAGCGTACCATCCCAACATTCAAATACGACTCGCAGTCACACCACTACATCTCGCACCCTGAGGCGCGTACGCCGTAGCTCCGCTCAACCATTCGCTCCCGCTCTACAATTCGCACCCTACGGTGCATACACCGTGACCGCACCTCACCGGATTGAGCCATTCGCACACCAGTATGGCTCGTACCCAGCACTACCGCCCACTTGGTTCATCGCACACGCCGCAATCCGCACTCCACGCACCCTACGGTGCGTACACCGTGACCGCACCTCACCAGAGAGCCATTCGCACACCACTACGGCTCGTACCCAGCGCTACCACACACTTGGTTCATCGCACACGCTAGGAACCGCACTCACATCACGGCCTCAACCGAACGACTTGCACCCAACACGCTGAGTCTCATTCAATCACGCATCGAACTACCATGCCTTGACTCATATGCGCATGCACTCCATTACACTGTGAGGCCCTCTTACCTGCCACTTGGGTCGCGCGGTCGCCCCTCCTCCGACCGACAAAGCCGCACTTGGTGCCACGTAACTCCGACGCGACCTCCGACCCTCGAGCAGGAAAGTGGGCAAAAAGGGTGCAAGTACCGCCCTTCAGCCTTTTAAACCCCCCCACCAATAACTATTCGCTTCCGGGTCAACCTGTGACGCATATCCTGTTTGCCTGACATACCCCCTTCCGGGTCTCCCGACCCGGAAGGGATTCCTACTCTGTTTGGGGCCCTTTGCTGACCCTAAAGGCGCCACGCCCCCTAGGTGGGGTGGTGCCCGTCATCTCCTGCCATTACTGTCTGCACTTATCCCAGCGGCCATTCTCAGGATATTGTGCAGAGTGTAGATGGGACTAAAGGATTAAAAACTATAGTGGGAAAGAGAAAAAGGATGGAATTGGCACCAATTGCTAAGAAACAACATTCAACAGGACATTCTTAGGGTGAACTCTCTAGGTGATGATAGGCTTCAGCTCTTTTTGGATGCTTTTGATCCCAGGTTAATGAATCATGTGACTGATGCCTTAAAACCTATTAGATTAAGTTGGGGGAAGATAGATCAACTTTTGTCTTTTATGGATACTGTCAATACTGTGTGTTGTTGAAACCCCACACACAAGTGTATTGAGATACTTTGACCACGCAGATTCCAGGTAATTGGCATAATACCACAACTATTATCGCAGTTTGGGTCCTGGGTCGCTATCCACTGCTGGGGGTAAATCGTCTCAAGGTCCCTGCCCTTTTGCTGGATCTACTAGACTAGACGTTATAGTTTTCAAATACCCCACGGTTTTGGGACAGCTACCTTGCTGGGTTTCCCACGGAATACTGTAGTCCGACCTACATCAGAGTTGACGAAAACTGTTAAGGACCACCAATCTGCTAATGGTGCAGCCCCCAGTGTTTGGATGTTTCTGATAATTTGCATCTCCCTCCAGACAGCACTCCTTATATAACGGTTTTAATGGGAGTCCCATTTTTAAATGAAGAAGGTCTGGAGTCCTGTCATAGTCTTATCTATGAAGCTGGTCACTTGTGTAAGAAAAGTGCTGATTGTAATCCAGTTGTCATTGAGAAAATTATAATGGCGCATAGAGTTACATGTGTTGGCCCCACTGAGAAATCTGTGGAGACTGTATAGTCTTAACCTTTAGGGATCCTGATTGGGTACATTTTATGATGGCCCGTCTGACCCCAGTTAGCTTAGCTACCAGTACGATAAGGGCTACCGGCTTGTTTTTTTTAACCCCACTTAATCAAGCTCCCCATACACAGTGTAATCGTTTACATAGCCCTCACCAAAATCAGGCTTTATTGGCAAATTTTCTTCATTCTAATTGTTTTGAAACACTTTCAAGGCTTACATAAAATGACTGACGCCCAACTGAATCTAGTTTAGTGCTAACTTCCCGTAATCAGGGGTTGGCTAACACCTCTTCTTTATCAGTCCAGCAGGCATGCATTTTAAATAATGTAAAGTCTAACATCGAAAATAAGCACAGATTTAATTTTCTTTCCTAGAATATTACGGTATTTAAGAATATATCAACAATGCAGATTGGTTATCACATTTGCAAAATTATCATGTTGTATGATGCCAAGAAACCTGGGCCACCAAACCTATTAGTATAAATGGTTATACATCATACTTTTCAAAAGCTATTTCCTCGATCGCGGGAAGGGGGAAGGATGGTTTGACTATTTTTATTTCATGCTCCATTAAGAGTTTGATGGTAAAGGGAATTGCATCAAGTCCGTATTATCAAGTTGTCCATTTGCAGGTGAATCATTTGTTAAATGTGATTGTTGTAAACTAGTGGAGATTGTTCACAAGTTGGGGAGGTTGCTGTAAGTTTTTAATATCAGACAAAATAAAGGTGACATTTCAGTTATATGGGCAGGAGATTTCAATATGACCAAAGGTTTCCTCGGTGGAAATTGCATCTGCGGCTTTACAAATCTCCTAGGAGATGACATTAATAATTTTAAACATTCTTCTTATGGTGACTCTTTAAATCGAATAATGTTATCTCATAACTTAATCTTTGCCTGAGAATATCGTTTTAATGGTAATTTATGCATCCAACATTTACTGGAAGAGGAAGCGGAAGTACTATAGATTCTGTACTTTTAACTGCGAATCTGGCCCGCTACCTTCTGAAATATCTTTGTTACCCTTAAGTGATCATAATCCTATTTCTCTATGTTTTGTTTTAGGTGTTAAGAAGATAAAAATAGTAAGCTACTTGTAAACTATTCAACAAATAAAGGAGCCCGAACAAATTTCAGGAGCATTGAACCGGATAGGTTGTTAAGTAATCTGATTAGGATGTTGCCTGATGACATTGTTTGGTGTCTTTCTCTTGATATTGCTTCGGATAGGATTCTGGAAGGTTTTACAAAAATTGTGAAACTTGTGGTCTCTGAGCTGATAATAAGCCATCAAGAGAGTGCACACACACCCCGTGCTTTAGTTCTAACTGTATAGCAGCTCTTAAAGCTCAAACGACCTGCCTCATTAATATTCATGAGGCAGGTCACAATTTGGGACCCCATTGAGAATGGCCAGCACACACAGTGATGGTGGCCTGCTGGAGTCAGCAGACCACCATGTCTGTGACTGCTTTTTAAATAAAGCTGTTTTTTTACATGCAGCCCATTTTCCTTAAAAAAAAAATGTGATGCATTTAAAAAAGAAAAATGAAACGTTTCGGTTTCATTTCTTAAGAGTAGGCAGAGGTACGTGGGACCACTGCTTTCTCTTAAAAAATATTTTCTCTGACAGTCACAAAGGGGAAGGGGGTTTACAAGTGGCTTACCACCTACTTGAAGTAAGTGGTAAACTGCAAGTGTTTTGCGACTGCAATTGCGGTCGCAAAACAATCGTACATAGAAGTGTGACTTGCTATTAGAAAGGGATGCCCTTGGCACGCCCCTTCCTAATAGCGAGTCAGAAACCCTATTTTGCGAGTCAGTCATAGGTTACTGACTAGCAAAATTGGGTTTGCACATTGCACAGACCTATTTAGCGGTTGCAAATGGGCCGATTTCCCGTTTGCAACAGTCAAAAAATGGTTGTCCATCTGGCCCGGAAACAATTTACTAGGAAAACCCCATGGAATATAGTGGAGATTAGAGGTGTTAGACCTGCTAGGAAAAACTACAGGAAAACCTTCGAAAAGAGAAGGCTGGAGATCAGAATCAAGTCCAGGGAGGATTTAGTACAAGTGTCTAACCTAAAAGATTCTAGGTTAGTTTGGGAAGTTGCAATCCGGCCCTTTTTTACAGAAAACTCCCCAAGTAGTATAGAGTGCCATATACTCCAACAGAAATGGATATCCCACTTTTCTGCTATTTCTAACCCGGATCAAAAACTGACTGAATGTGATAAGGATATTAGGTTTGATCCAATGTCGATAATAGAGGAATGGCTAGCTGACCTTATAAAGCTCCCTTCTGTTACCACTGCTATCTTGGACACAGCAAGCAGTAAGGCTCCCGGCCCTGATGGGATACCAATTGATATTTTTAAACATAATATCGATTTTTTGGGGCTCTCTCTTAACACATGTTTGGAGGGCTGCTGTGAGAGGTAAAGTAACTGAGTCATGGAGAGAGGCTAAAATAATTCACATTTTTAAAAAGGGTGACCGGAACCAGCCCTCCTGTTATAAACGGATCTCATTAATGGATTCTACTGCCAACAGTTTGGGTAGGGTCATTCTGGAAAAACTGGAAGAACGGACTGAGTCTACCTCCTTTTTCTCACCCTTTTTGACCTTATTTAGGAACAGAGACAGGCTGTGCAATGGAGGGATACCAATCAGTCTGCCTTGGCTCAGGAGAATTGACCTCTAAACTTTGTATATTGTCTTGGAACGTGGCTGGGGTAAGAACAAAGGTGGCATTCCCTCATTGGGTCCAACAAATAGAGGAATTTGACATTTGTATTTTGTAGGCAACTTGGGCTACCACACCTGTTGTCATGCTTTTCTGCCCAGCAGTCACCAGTAGACCAGGACATTTGGCTGGAGGGCTGAGGATTTTGATCAAAATTGATCTTCAATGTACCATCAGAGAGATCAATACTAAAAGCCCCAACATCCTTGCAATTATTCTCAGGGGTAGGAATGGTATGGCTTTGGACCTGTTTAACGTCTATGCTTGAAGCACCAAGACGATCTGCAGCTCCCCAATTCTCCAAGCGCTGGAAGATTGTCTTGAGGAAAGATTGTCCCAATCACCACTAATAATAGCAGGAAACTTTAATGTCACCTTTGAACCCCTGGATCCAGAAGATTTAACTAGCAGTGACCAGTTGGATGAGCTGTGGCTCATCCCCCTCTTGATCTACCACCAATCATAAAATGAGTGCGCACAGTTTTGCAGCTCCATGCCATAATCCTTGAGTATGGGCTAAGGGCTGCTAATGAATGCACCAAGTCTGACAAGATGGGGGCTAACACCTTCAATAAAACTGTGAATACAAGCTGCATTGACTATATACTGATAGTGGTGAGATTGTGGCCAGGAGTGATGGATATGGTAGTTGGGATGACCACAGACAGTGACCACAATCCTCTTGAGCTTGCCATGGCATCACCTTGGACCAAAAACATCAGCTTTCCCGACACAATACTCTCAACCAAGGAGGTATGCCCTACAAATGACAACAGGCATCTTAAATGGGCATGAGTAGCAATTAACACCACCAAGCTTGAAGATATGAAGCAAGTACTTCTAGGCAGTATTGGCAAGCTACACAACCTATTTGAGCAGCAGGAGGAGTTCGCAAAGATCACAGACACCCATAAACTTCTCTTTGCTAGCATCTTATTATAGAATTCCGAAACAGCCTTAGTGTAAGCTCTCATCTGCAAGTCCACAATCCTCCTGGTTAAACCAAGAGTGCAAGAAACTACTGTCAGAATTGGCTGTTGCGATGAAGCAAACAACGAAGCAGATAAAAGAGTGCCAAGGAGATCCTTTAAGGCAGTTCTGAGAGAAGCTACAAGGGAATGGGTTGAGACCCGTTGGCTCCAGATCTGTGATGCCTGTCAGTGGAAAGACTCAACAGTTCTGGCTGATAGTCACTAGGGGAGATGCTGAAAGACCTAGGCCACCCACTAACAACATTGCCATAGACGCTTGGTTTGATCACTGCTCTGCAGTATATTCTGGAACAGGAGAGACAGACGGCCATAGAAGTTTCCACCATTGACTACAACAGCCCCCAGTCCAATGATCTATTTTCCTTAGCTGATATCAACCAACGCATAAATTCTATAGTCAGGAATAAAGCCTCAGGTCCCGACGGTGTACCCGATGTTGTCTTTCTCAACAATATTGTCAACAGGTCTAATTACATCTGGGCACCAGCAAACAGAATCACTGCTGGGGCCCCAATACCGCCTTCGTGGAAGGGATCCAAAGTAATTCCGGTCTTCAAAAAGGGTAATCGCTCACTGCCTTCCAACGACAGGCAATAAGCCTGATTGATGGTGCACAGACGGTCTTCTCCTGTGCTGTTCTTATGAAGCTCACAGCATGGATGGAGGAGAACAGCATTCTGTCCCCCTTTCAAGCCGGATTTAGGAGGAAAGTTAGTACCATCGATCAAGTCTTTCTGTTCTCTCTACTGGCCTGGAAAACAGTGTCCATCGAGCAGGGCAGTTTCCATACTGCATTTATTGATCTAAAGTTGACTTTCAACCTCAGTCCTAGGTCTAAACTACAGCACGTCTTGCAGGAATCGGGGCTTCCATTGAAGATCCTTACTCTGGTTATCCTTCTGCATGAGGACAACTATGCAAGGGTTCACTGACCTAGTGCTCTTTTATCATCCTTTATATATAGTCCACCTATTCCACACCCTCCTAAAATGGCCTCAGCACTTTACACTCTGGATCACGTCTAGGCCAGTCACATGGCATACATCACATGACCGCCTCCAATCAAATAACAAACGCTCTACCAGCTCTGCCTCACTGCACCATGAGCATTCACTCATACCACTAGTCGCCGGGACCGCGCCATATGGACATAAACCGAGATATCCCTAGGTACGTTTCCCTGCCACTGCTTGCCTTTTGCGCATTTATTCCCTCCTTGTGCGCAATTATTTCCACCTTTACGCAGAACTAATCGCTACACCGCTCTGCAGGTCTCCCGCATTGAAGTCAGCCGCTGCCTCTCATTGATGCACCGTGACCCGTTTGGCCTGTAAAGCGTGCTTTAGCCGGTTCCCTGAACATGCTACCCCACTATTCAGGCAAAGGCCACCCTTACTGAATATATTGTTCTCCCTAGATTCCCACCCTGGAATTCCAGGTATTACAGTGATCCCAGTGCCCACTATCACTATTATCACCCTCTGGTAGCCACTTATCCAGCAATTATGCATTTCACCATTTCAACATAGCAGTATTCTCACCGACACTCACTTATTTTCAGGATACTGTGATAGGTCCTGAGGCACTTTATATAGTCTGAACTGAGCCCAGCAACCACTTACTGCTGTACAATACCCGCATACCTGCTCTAACCCGGTAAGCAATTTTGATAGCACTTCCCGTGCAGTCCTTTACCCCGGTATCACCAGTACCTTGTCCATTTTGCGGTAACAAGACCTGCCTAATACCTTTTTACCTATTATTCACCACATCAAATCACTTGCTTTTGGGTCTTCTCTGTCCCTTACAACTCCCCTTTCCATTACAGCTTGCCATAGCAAATGACTGCTCCTTGGCTCTTCCTTATTCCTCTACACGGCCATTTATCCACTCGTTTTTTAATCCCCCTTGTAATATAAAAACCACACAGACAATTTCCTTATGTGTATGGTCCGCCAATGCCCTTAGTAATTCTATGTTTCTCCTTTCTCTCCCTCTAACCTTTTATTTCCATGGTTTCCGCATAATGTAGCAACAATTGCTGAATGTACTCAGGCATGACTACTGTATCGTCCTGAGCTATATGTACTCAGGCATGAATAACTTAATGTCCTGAAGATGATCCCCCTATCTTGTCCTCGGGATCAAAACATTGTCGACAATTTGTACACCATATGCAAGTAATACAGTGTTTAGCCTATTGTGCAATGGTGTTCCCACTTTATCCAAGTCTGCGGTATTCTATGCTATGCAGACACGTTCCCCTTGCCTGAACCCTTCCCTATTTGTTGTCTGTCTATTTGTGTTAGTAGGACGCTGGCTGTGTCCCACTTGAATTTTTAATGTACTTTATGCCATATACCTATTCAGTCTATATTTATTACCTTAAGTATCTCTAATTTGTCAAGAGACCCCTGTCTTTAGAAATTACATTTGACTATCACATCATGACCTTCTCTGAGAAAATGGCCTGGAAGTACAACATCACAAAGCGAATTCTAAAGCGGAAGAAAACCCCTGGGGCTCTGATTATGGAGCATGGGCCTCCCAAACTAGACCAATTGCAGATCAGCTCCACATATACGACCAGAAGGTGGCAGGCTTTGCCTTGTATGGGGCTGAATTCTGGGGATTTAACAACTTAGAGAGCTTACTTACTGAAAACAAGATTTTAGGATCCCTTTGTTCTCTCCCCAGAGTACTACTCTCCTTCCAGTAAGGCTAGATATGGGCAGAACATCTATTGTGGACAAGGCAAGGCTTCATCCCCTTCTTTTCTGGCAACACTTAAAACCCCCCTGAGCTCACTCACTATATAGTCGCTCTTGAAGAAGTACACAAGCTTGCTTGTTTAAAAAAAAATTGGGTGGTTCACCAAAGTCCAGACACTGCTTTCAGCTATAGGCCTTGTGAACCTGTGGGATGCCTCTGATTCCAGCTTATTGCCTAGTAGAGAACTGGTCAAGACTCATTACTAGAATTGGGTGGCGCAGACAGCCATCACTCATTCATCTGCAGGCTGTCTCACACTAGAATTCATGGAATTCAAATAGTTTGGTGTATATGAGCAATATATAGAGGTTATTACTATTCCACATGATAGGAAGATTTACATCCAATTTAGATTTGCATCCCTCCCTGTGAATTCATTCACAGTGGCAGGGCAACGGCTCTCCGCAGAATCACAGTTTTGCCCAGGTTGCCCCAGGACTGATGAGACGATCAAACACATTTTCTTTGCTTGTCCAATGTATAAATCCCTGAGAACCAAATTTCTAGCCCCTGTCTGTAGGCTGTTGGGATCTCAATGCCACAAAGAAGCATTACGCATTTTATAATCCAACTCTAGGTGGGCGTGTTCACAGGAGCAATGAATTGAGATGTGCCTTTGAAGGGCTCCGTCTCCCAGGGGCCCGCTATGCTGAATTAAAATGCATCTGAGAAATGGCGGTGAGCTGGGAGGCTTGTGACGTCTTCCGGAGCCATTGGGGCTTGCCTCCAAGCAAATCATGCTCGGGTCAGCTGGATCCCTTGCAGAGGGCAGTGGAGATGCCTCAAGGCGGAGAGCGGCAGATGCCATTTTGCAGCTTGTTGGCGGGAGCGCGCAGACGGTCTTGTAGAAGCGACAGCTGTACCTGGGCGCCTCGGGAGCTTTCGTACTTCTGCTGTGGCATCTTTGGGGACGGCCCGCACCAATGGCTGGGCTCGTGGGTGCTCGCCTGCTGCTTGGGACTGAGAGAAGCTGCGGGGGAGACTGGCGGCCACCATCTTCTGGTGGAAGCTTGTGGTAAGCCTGCCACCATCTGCTGCTGCCAGTTCTGAGGCTTGTCTTGGCTCCTGAGGGCAGTGAGGGCTTGTCTGCATGCAAGTTGCATCCCAGGTGGCCGGGACCCTGGCGCCGCACAGAGGTGAGGCCCAGCGATGAGGAGAGGTGACTGATGGCTGCCATTTTAGAGCTTGGACATGGAGGCCAGTGGACAGGCCTAGGGGTGCCCCGGTAGTGCTTGAGCACCCTGAAGGCCTTCCGGACACTGCTGCTGCTTCATCAAGGGCGACCTGCGCCCACGCCTGGGAAGGTGGGTGCTCCCTTGGGTCCTGGAACCTGGGAGGGCTGCGGAGGAGACCGGAGGCTGCTATCTTCCAGCAGGCCCTCGTGGCAAGCCCAGTCTCTCCGCCAATGCACTTATACAGTGGCGCATCAGAGCAGGGTCCTGGAGGTGAGTGCACTATTTGTCCTCCAGGGCAGGCACTTGGAGGCGCTGATGTTTGCTCCCGGGCCTCTTGAGCCACCTGCTTGTGGCTTGTGCTTCTCCTGCTTAAATATACCTCGTGAGGGGTGATCTTCAGTGGCCATTTTGGGGCTGGAACTTGGGGTTTGTAATCCTCCCCTGGGATCTCTTGATGGCCCTCAGACACCATAAGTTCACCTAGGATTTTGCCGCACCCCGCCTGAGGTCTGTGGGCTAGATGTAGGTAATTCCCATTTACAGACTCTTAAATACCGAATTTTACCGATTCGGTATTTAGGAGTCTGTAAATGGGAAGGGGGCAGATGTAGGTAATTTTAAAATCTGAATGACTGAATCTGTCAAATTCGGTATTTATCGATTCTGTAAATACAGAATCTGTATTTCCCATTGATTCCTATGGGCTTTGAAGCCCATAGGAATCAATGGGAAATACCGATTCTGTATTTACAGAATCGGTAAATACCGAATCCTGCAAGGGTGCAGGGGGTGTCACTTTGACACCCTCTAGCACCCCAAGTACAGGCTTGTGTGCAATGTGGCACACATACATGCCCTAAGGGCATGTCTGTGTGTCACATTGCACTGGTGTGCATGCACAGATGTGCATGCACACCTGAATTCGGTATTTTACCACACAATAGGATTGTGTGGTAAAATACCGACTCTTAAGGGCCCGTGGCACTGTAAACTGTGCCACCTACATTTGTAAATACAGAATCGGTATATTTACCGATTCGGTAATTTACCGAATCTGAAATTTTACAGAATCAGTAAATATACTGATTCTGTATTTTTCAGCCCCCTACATCTGAAAACCCTAATACCGGTCGGAAACGGCAGAAATTGGCCGTTTCCGGCCTGTATTAGGGCTCCTACATCTGGCCCTGTATGCCTGCTTGTTCGTGCAGGTAGGCAACACCCTGCTCCTCTGGGCCCTGCATAGCTGAAGAAGAGATTGGCAGCTGATATGGTGGGCCTGCTTCGTTTCCCCTTGGACAAGCTCTGAGACCTGTTTGGATGACGCGCCGGAGGGGAGCGGACATTTGTTTACTTGGGTGCTCCAGGTGGCAGGACTGGGCGACAGCCTGCTGAATGGGCCTGGATAGCAACACCCCCTCCCTCGGCGCATGGAAAACTTCTGGGTGGTGAGCCTTGGGAGCAAACTCCTCCCCCCCAGTGGTTGTGAGTCGTGTGGTCGTGGAGGGGGCACCGCCGAAGCAGCTCACATTGGCTGCGTGACTGGCCCTGGCATAGAGGGGAGCTAGAGCATACGGCGTAGGAAATGCCAATCCCACAACCTCTGTGCAGGGTGCTGGATGGGTGGGCTACATTGCAGCGGCAACCCCCCGTGGGAGTTCGCATAAGTCAGGGCCTTTGGACTCCAGCTATGCCACACTCTCAGGCCCAAAAGGAGACCCCGGTGAAAACTCTGTGGAGCAAGATCACCCAGCCAGATGTGGTGATACAGTCTGCGGCCCCAACGCCGGTCCAGATGAGTGGAGAATCCTCGGTGCCGGTCACACAAGGCTATATGGACCAGTTCTTGCAGGAGATACGCACCAATATCTCTTCTCTCAAAGAGGAATTTAAGTCTGGTCTCCGCGATATTTGTAGGGAGGAAACGGAGGTTGGAGACCGGGTGGATGACCTAGAGTGGACTGTTGATCCTTCGTTAGAAGACTCAGAGATGCTACTGCGGCTCATTAGCACACTAGAAGACCAGCACATTGAACTTCAGACCAAGCAGGAGGACCTTGAAAATAGGAGCCGCCGCAACAATATTATCATAAGGGGGGTCCCGGTTGGTGCCGAAGGCACAGACATAGTAACGTTTACTGCTGAACTTTTGCAGATGGTGCGAGGGGATGACAATGCTTCTCCGCCTGCCCTCGATTGGGCACACAGAGTCCGCGGGGGGGGGGGGTTCGTAAAAAAAGTGGCCAAGATATCCTCACCAGGGTGCACTTTTACAGAGAGAAGGAAGCAATCATGCAGGAGGCCCGCAACAAGACAGAGATCAAATTCCAGCGGTACATAATCCTACTTTATCAGGACCTCTCCGCTGTCATCCTCCGTAAACGCCACAACTTTAAACCGGTTACGGACAAACTCTGAGCACAGGGCATCTTCTACCAGTAGGGCCACCCCTTTGAGCTCCTGTTTCAGTGGAAGGGTAAGCGCCGATCACCACACTCCTTGCCGGAGGCCAAGGCCTTACTTGGTATACCTGATGATCACCAGGCGGACGGCAGCTCCTCTTTCTTGAGCCGTGATCTTAAGCACCAGTGGGCCGCGGTTCCACCACGATGCTCAAATAAGTACCATGCCGGTCTATTATCCCAGGAGACAAAGAATGTTATTGACCACTTGCGTACCTTCAGCGGGGGCCCCTCACCAGCACACTCAACCACTGGCTCTATATAAGGGTGGGACACTCTATGAGGCCAAGACTCTATGAAGCGACTACCTGCAATATATGCAATACGCTCAAAGTGCTTTGGCACAGCTCCACTGAATAAGGTGTAAACTTATAGGCTCGAGCGGTAGACCAAGATAATAGTCCTTCCGCACAAATCTGCCATGTTATCTGTCAGACACACAGAGTGCAGAACGAGGCTAGATTGGTCAGCGACACTGCCATCTGATGGAGAGTAGTGCGGTGTCCCTGGTCCAAGACCTAGAGAGGTAACTTGTTGTGATGGAGCAAGGATTCGCACGTAAAGCGCCTTGCTCGTATGCAAAACCCTTGTCTAAACCGCATAATAATATTAACACCATTGTTCGTCATTTGTAATGTGTTTTCCCAACACGCGGGTGTCCCCAGGATGCTTGCTTGTTTGTCTTTCTCGTACTAAAACGAAGCTTGCACTGAAAATGGCTGCTTCGCTGAAAATTCAGTCTGCGCATGCGTCGGTCATACCCATGTGATGTGACGCACTCGCATTCTGGAGGG
Source organism: Lissotriton vulgaris (assembly GCF_964263255.1). NCBI lineage: Eukaryota > Metazoa > Chordata > Amphibia > Caudata > Salamandridae > Lissotriton > Lissotriton vulgaris. Next base: position 462,446,604 of record NC_141698.1, on the reverse strand, counting down.
ATTCTGTGCTCATGCGCACTGATGCAAACATGGCCGCTTGTCTCTCACCACGCTCTCCGCTTGCTACTGCTGCTTTAGCCTATCTGTCTTCTCGCACTAATCCATAATGCTATAGTCATTATAAAGTAAGGGTTGGTTAGATTTTATCATGGTATACAGTGCGATTATTTTTATGTGTGATTTTAATTTGTTCTCGCTTACTTTTCATGTACCGCGTCTTTGTGGGCTGGGGCATACATGAGCGACGCCATGCTGAGGCTCCTCTGAACCCTGTCAGCTGACCAGGGAAAGTCCTAACTGCGCAGAAGCTGAAACCAGCCAGCTAGCTCCTGAAGCCAAATGCGCCTGAGAACCCAGCACAAGATGTGGACAATCACCTTGAAAATAACAGACTTTGTTGCGATGTCTTGTGCGCTCATATTTTCTATTGTATTCTATGGATGGGAACGTGAACCTGAGGGGCGGACAAGAAAATTTAAATTTCTTGATGGGAAAGTTGAATTCTAGGAGGTGGTAATGACCGCACCACCTCTCCTGACCAATCACAATGTGGGAAACTGTCTCTTGCAACATTGGTGGGTGGTCTAAGGGTCCCCAAAACAGTATAATTGCCCTAGTTTAGCTTAGGAAAATTGTCCGACTTGTCCGAGTAGCAGACCTGTCACTGACCCTACGATCTCAATAGGTGCTCATTCTGAAAGTGCTGCGGAGCACTTTGTCCATACTTTCCACAATCTCCTAAGGGGTGGAAAATCCTAAGTGCTGGCGAAGCACTTTGCTGGGGAATTCGAAAATCCAATCGGGGTTTCTGGCGGATTACTTGCAGGAGGGGGTAACGCAGGCGTTGCTGTCCGAAGCTGTGGGTGTTGGTCGTACCCTGGGAGGCCCAGTCCTTTGACCTGAACCTGAGGGGTATCCTGTCCTTACTGTCCGTGAGCTGTACCTGCTCGCATTCTGGCATTCCTTTTCTGAGGGTCCCTGTCCCCGTCTTCCCAACTGACCCGTGGCCAGGGTTGGTCTTCAATCTGAACTAGGTAATTATTGATTGTGGGTTTGCGTATCTCTATCTCTCTCTTTCTCCCTCTTTCTTGTCTGATCTATTAAAACATTCTTACCTGTGATATTGCTCTATTGCCGTTGAAATATCAAATATATGTGTCTGATTTTAGTTGGTTCCTTCTCTCCCCCTCTCCTTTAGGAGTTCATTGATTTTATAAAAGTAATAGCATGTTCCCGTTTTTCCCTTTCCTTTAGTGGATTGCAGTGAACTTAGCAAGAATAGTTTAAACACTTAGGTTAAGTACATGTTCTAGGTCTCATCCACATCCTATGTTCTAGTATAAAATTGCAGTGACTAGCTTTGTTCTAAAACCCTACCTTTAGTCTTCCCATATATCCTAATGGTCATATTTTTGGTGCAAAGTTACCTATTGGTGTTGATTTTAATGTTTGATATATTACTCTGTGTATCGCTTATTATCTTGGCATCTTCTCTTTGAATTCTTATATAAAGTTTTAAACTTCATCAGGTGTCTGTGGTCATTTTACAGAATTGTGGAAAGTATTTTACTGATTATAAAGAGTATTTGATGTTAGGCCTGTCTACTATTTTCCCTGATAGCTCTAGGTCCGTCGTAAGAATCGTGCCTGTGGTAAGACGGGCACATGGTAAGCAGAGGTAAATCCAAACTTTGATTACTCTTAGCAGCGTGCAGGAGGAGAAATCCTCACCCAGTTCACCCAAACAAATTTGTGTGGTAATAAAGGTTTTTGCACGCCAAGGGCCCAGTGCGTGTAAAGAATTGGTAACTCGGGTGACCCGGGGGAACTGCGCGCTCTAGCAGTAATTTTCTGGCAGCCAGAGGATGGTTTGGACTAGTTAGATTAGGTAGACAGGATAGGTCATAAACAAACCGTGAAGATTAAGTGTGCTGCTGATTTTCTACTGTATTGATTCAAAATTTTGAAATGTTTTAAGGTTTTATATGTAAATGTATATGATTTTTGCATTGCTGCTATAAATGTTATATTAACCAGTGTTTGTGAAAGTTCAGTGTAGTCCGAATCCCCGGGGAAGTATTATAGCTAACGGTGAGCAGAATCCGGTTAGCTGTTGAAGTCACTAAGTTCGAGGTATTAGTGCAGGGTTAAGGATAACTGGAAGCACTAATTAGGACCTTTGTTTCTGGAGTGAATGGTAGCTACGAGTCTTTTATAAAACTTTCATTGCGATATCACCTAGTAAGGGTCGCATACGGAAGGAGTAGTAGGGTCTCTGAGGCTTGTCTGGTAAGTAAAATAGTTCGCTGGTGAAATCCTGGCTCAGTACATATCCCCGACTAAGGTGGATGAGTCAGAAGAATAACGGGTTCTATGTTACTGGTGTGAAGGGACAGGCAACGAAGTCTATCCAGAGTGAATGAAAAGTAGACAGAAGTGGTTTACTAGTAGCGAAAGAAAAGTCTTTTCTCTCTTTAGAACACTCAGACATAGTGGCAAACGTTGTGTGTTGTTAACTAAAACGTGCACTCGCACTTTAGAGAGAGTAAAAAGTTTCCGTTACCTTGTGAAGGAGGGAGTCAGTCGGAGAGCTGCTCTGACGTCACTCCGTGCCGCGCTGGTATTGGTCAAAACAGCGGGTGGGTAGTGGAGCTGAATTTGTAAAGGAGGGGTGAGTGCCGAAGCGTGAGACTCTGTCTTGCGAAAAGGCCGCGCACCCATTGGTTAACAGTATTTGTATTTTCTGACCTGGTTGGGTGGCGCGAAATAAAAGTCGCGCTAGCATTGGAAGCACAAAGGTAAACAAAATTAATCCAGCCGAGCTAGAAGCGAGTCTGGAGAGTTGTATGTGGTATCCAGACTTCATACCAAATCCCAAGTACCTAGGATTTCATAAGGAGCAGATTTTACGAGGTAGACCGCACATGATGTATGGAATAAAGAGAAAACTGTCATTCTCCGATAAAGTAAAGAATTTTTTCAAAACTGACAAGCCCATTAGAACGAGGGAAGGCGTACTCATTCCCCCGCCAAATACCCCTGCTTCTTTCATGTTGTTCGATAAAGGGTATCACACTTGTGTCTGGTTAGAAAATTGGGCAAAGTATACTGTAGATGACGGAGTCCTAGCATTCCCTGTTGAAGGTACATTTAATGGTCGGATCCTGTTTAACCTAAGGACCCGCATGAATGAATTACACCCTAGACCTAGGTTGACCCAGTATGAAGCTTTGGAGGAATGGGAGATTGAGGCTGCAGAGCGAGATAAACCCCGGATGGATAAGGGAGTGAGTAAATGGTATCCCAGGCTTCCAACGCCAACCAAAGAGCAGAAAATGAAACAGTGGAGGCAATCTATGTTGACTGAAGGGCTGTTCCCTATGATGGGGGTATTAGAAGAGAAGAGAGGAAAATGTAAAGAAAAAACCCATCACCTAGCACCTATGGGGGACATAGAAGATGAACACCTGGAAGATTTGTTAATGAAGAATCCACCTCCCTATGTTGCAGAATTAGAACCGGTGCATTCTCAAAATCCCTTTACAAATTATCCCAGAAGTAGGAGGGACAGTGATACAGACGGAACAGCTACAGGCAGTAAAACCAGTGAAAGGGATGGGTTTTGCAGACCTAAATCCACGGTCCCAAATTATCAGCCATTCGGAGAAAGTCCACCTCGATTGGTTGCTCCGACTGCCCCGAGTATTTATCCGTCCTTAGTACCTCAGGTATTGCATGGCAATTCTGCAGAAAGGGGGTTGCAGGAAAAAGAGAAAGAAGCCCTGACTAAACAGAGAGAGGATTTAGTTCGAACCATTGCCCAGATGCATCCCCATCCTGATTCCTTGACTATTGCAGTAACTATTGTCCCTGCTATTCCACTGTATAGAAATGACCTGACTAGTCCCCATCCTCCTGTTATTACCCCAATACTGCCTACTCCTAGCATCCCGACCCCGAGGAAGGAAGTATTCATAGATGAGGATCAGGAAAGTGAATGTGAATCTGTGGTTCTGATGGATCTGCCCATTAGGGAATCGAGGGCTAGTATAGCAGGGACAAGAAGTCAGCCCAGACAAAAGGAGGTGGTGATTGAAAGTGCAACTGGAGTTAGGAGTGCCACTTTAGTGTCCCCTGAAGAATTGGACAGATGGACAAAGGAGCTAGAGAAGGAGACCACTCCCCAACCTAAAGCATTGGAAATATATAAATTAAGAATAGAAATAGAAGAAATGATGGCTGGGAACGTAGGAGTTGAGCGCCTAAGCTCGTATAATGAAGAAGAGTTACTGTTCATCAGTAAAAGTCTTACCCGGAGTGCTAGGGTGCTCCATGAAAAGATAATGGATACCGCCACAGAAATGGGAGTTGATGTTAGTCGCTCCAAAATTCTTCAGAAACCCTACAGAGTGGACTTTTCCGACAAGGATTTAGAGAGCCTGAATGTGATGGGAAAACAGATCCAAGTAAGAGAATTGTTGAAAATCCTGCAGAAATGGGGCGAAGTGGGGAAATGGAGAACCAGGTGGGCAAAGAAAAAGGAAGGCAGCAGGGCTGGGTCAGTAACTTCAGAATTCGTATTAAAGGAAGTAACCCCAACAGAAAAATTGTGCCCCATGAGAGAGGTCCCGGGAGGAAAATATGTCCATGTCCCTTGGTCCAGACAAGACATTGTGTCGTTTACAAACGACTTCCCGAAATTACGTGAGAAACCAGTTGACTGGTACAGACAGGTAGAACGATTCATAAAGGTTCAGAAATGTCTGCTGAAAGACCTGGATGGGTTTTTCGACATTGTGGTTCCTGTAGATCTGTGGACGGAATGTAAGATAGAAATTGATTGGCCTAATGATGAATATCCCAGAGATGAGAAAACGGGAGCCCCTTCACCGGATGTAATGAGGAAATATGACCAGGTCATACAGTACCTTAAGAAAAAAGTGCCAGCAAAAGAGACAGATTGGACCCGAATAGATAGAACCACCCAAGAACGTGATGAAACAGTGCATTCATTTTATGAAAGGTTACTGCAGGTATTTAAAACTTACAGTGGTATCGATAATGTAGACATGAAAGACATGACCCATTTCAGTTACAGATTTGTGCTAGGATTGAGGCCTGAAATCTCACAATGGATTCGAGATAACAAAATCAGTTGGCAGGGAAAGCCCATAGATGATGTCCTGAAATATGCAAAATACTGCGAAGATGAAATCGAAAATAAAAAGAAGGCCCTCAAGGAAAAAGTCATGTGGGCACAGGTGAAATTAGCTGAACAACAAGAAAAACAGTTAAGTAAATTGACTTCTGATAATGATGTTCAGAAAGCCACTACTGGGGGGGGAGGAAAGCCCAGACCTAAAATGAGTCGGGAAGAAGCCATGAAAAAGTTTCCGTGCCATGGGTGCGGCCAGATGGGGCATTGGCGAGACGAGTGTCCACACCTACAGGCCGGTAATGCCCCTGTAAATGGTTTAAATCCACAGGTGCCGAAAGAGGGGACAAGAAAAACCCAGCAACAGGTAAAATTACCTCCAGTACCCCGCGCTCCTAGACAGAATTTTAAGAGTCAGGGTCAGCAGAATGAGAGGGCGGAAGTATGGGAGGTTGAGAGTGAAAGAAACGCAGTCATTCCACAGTACTTGCTAAATGATACCTTCCTTTGTGAGGATCAAGATTGACGGGGCCTGAGAGGGGAGGATGAGGAGTGCGTACTTGGCGCCTCCTTACCGGTAGACCAGGCTGGACCATACATTGAAGGAAAGGTTGAGGGAAAAGACGTCACCTTTCTGTTGGACACTGGTGCTACCAGATCTACTGTAAGAACAGTGGATGTTCCTAACCTACCCCTCTCGGGAGAAGCAATCCAAGTAGTGGGCGTCTCAAATCAGATAATAAGTACCCCTGTGACTGAACCAATGGAAATTTCTATAGGAAATTTCAAGGAAATGCACAGATTTGTGGTCTGTGATTCCAGTCCTGTAAACCTGCTAGGACGTGATTTGTTGTGCAAGATGCGTTGTACCATTTTCTGCACACCAAATGGCGTAGAAATTCAGACCCCCGATGAAGATGGCCTGTATAAACTGATGTTGGTCAGACAAGATGCTGATATCAAGCCTTTGACAATTGAGGATTTACCTGAAGAACTCCAGTTAAGAGTAGTACCAGAAGTGTGGGATTTCACAGGAAAAGATGTAGGCCTGATGGCAAATGTGGACCCAGTGAAAATAGCAATAAAAACAAATGCTGTATACCCCAAAACCAGACAGTACAAAATGAGTGCAGAAGTAAAAGCAGGAGTGGCGACCGAAATTACCAGGCTGCTCGAAGCAGAAATAATAGAAGAAGTGATGAGCAGCCCCTGTAATTCGCCTATCATTGGGATCAAAAAGCCTAGTGGAAAGTACCGGGTGGTGCAAGATTTGCGCAAGGTAAACCAAATTGTTGTGCCTTGCTGTCCTATTGTACCCAACCCTGCAGTAATTCTATATCAGATTCCCTGGAATGCAGAATGGTTCACTGTCATTGACCTATGCCACGCTTTCTTTTCCATCCCATTGCATCCAGAAAGCAAATTCCTTTTCAGTTTTGAATTTGACAGCCATATCTATGTCTGGAATCGTGTCCCCCAGGGGTACACCGAAAGTCCATCAATCTTCAACCAGATACTGAAAAAGTGCCTTGAATCCCTAGTGCTGCCAAGAGAGTCTGTTTTGGTACAGTACATAGATGACCTGTTAGTGGCATCTAAAACCCAGACTGACTGTGTCACTGACACAATTGCCTTGCTGAATCACTTAGGAAAAGGAGGACATAAAGTGTCGCCTGACAAGTTACAATTCTGTAAAAACTCAGTAAAGTATCTGGGGCACCAGATAGAAAAAGGAATCAGGAAGGTCACTACCGAAAGGATCAAAATAATCAAAGCAATGGAACTGCCCAGAACACAGAAAGAGGTGAGAATGTTCTTGGGAGTTGTGGGTTACTGCAGACAATGGATTGTAGGATTTGCGGCTCTAGCCCGACCCCTGATAAATATGACAAAGAAAGGAGTAGAAGACCCCGTCCACTGGGACAGTGTAAGCATGAATGCTTGGGTAACTCTGAGAAACTGTCTATGTACCGCACCTGCATTGGGTATGCCTGAGTACACTAAGCCCTTTGAGCTGTTCTGTGACACGAGAGAGAATTGTGCTCTTTCAGTCCTGACCCAGGAGCACGGATTAGTCAGAAGACCAGTAGCCTACTTTTCGGCCACCCTAGATCCGGTGGCTGCTGGATTGCCTGGATGCTTAAAAGCCGTTGCTGCTACTTGCGTCAGTCTGGAACAGAGTGAGAACATTGTCATGGGACATCCCGTCACTGTCTATGTTCCTCACTCTGTTGTCATCCTACTGACTAGAACTAAGACCCAGTACCTCACACCTAGTCGGCTGACTAAGTATGAGAGAATTTTGATTGGTGCTGAAAATGTAACTATTTCCCGGTGCAATGTCCTAAATCCTGCGACACTGTTGCCTATCCCTCTGGATGTAGAATCTGATGAGGACGGGGAACATAATTGCATCGATCTAACTGAATATAGCACAAAACCCCGTCCAGACATCCGTGAAATAGCGCTACTTGACGGGGATAAAACAATGTTCGTGGATGGCTCGTGTCTGAGACATGAGAGTGGGAGTCTGAGTGCTGCCTATGCTGTGGTTACACTGACAGGAACCATCGAAGCATCTTACATGCGCGAGGTGAAATCTGCACAAGTGGCAGAGCTCATCGCGTTAACCAGAGCCTGTAAGAGGGGTAAGAACAAGAGAATAACTGTTTACACAGACAGCCAGTATTGTTTTGGGGTCGTTCATGACTTCGGCCAATTGTGGCTACAAAGAGAATTCATGACTTCCTCAGGCACACCTATCAGAAATGGGAAGGTGGTGCATGACTTACTGGAAGCTATCCAATTACCCAAAGAATTGGCTGTGGTCAAGTGTGCGGCTCACAGATCTGGAAATGATGATGTGACTGCCGGTAATAGGTACGCTGACCAAATTGCACAGTTTTGTGCCCGACACCATATGTCCCTACAAATTGCACTGTGGGATGGAACCAGCTGCCAACTTATGTTGTTTGAGAATGTGTCAACGTGGGAAGAATTAAAGGAGTTGCAACAAGCCACAGACAGGCAAGAAAAGGGCAGGTGGGCCGCCAATGGATGCGAGTTGAGAGAAGATGGTGTGGTGGTAAATCCGAATGGGGTGCCTGTACTGCCTGATAGCTTGATCGACCCCATGATCAGAATGATACATGAGCCAACACATATGGGAAGAGACGCGATGTGTCGGGTGTTTGAACAGGTGTTCTGTAATTCAAAGTTCAGGAACCAGGCGGAAAGGCTTTGCCAGAGGTGCCTAGTGTGTCAGCAATTCAATGCAGGAAAGAAGCTGTAGTGGAACAGAGCACTATTGGAAAGGCAGTAGGTCCCTTCGTTAGAATGCAGGCAGACTTCATAACCATGCCCAAATGCAAAGGATATAGATATATCTTAGTCATAGTTTGTCTATTCTCCAGGTGGGTGGAAGCATATCCAGCTAAGAAAAATGACGCTCTCACCACAGCCAAACTATTGCTCAGGGAGTTGATACCTAGGTATGGGATCCCAGAGACAATCGAAACGGACCAAGGTGGGCATTTTGCCAACGATGTCCTATTGGAACTCTGTAAAGCATTCAAAATGAAGCAAAGATTGCACTGTGCCTACCATCCAGAGGCTTCTGGGGTAGTGGAACAAATAAATGGCACCCTGATGTCCAGATTGGGAAAGATGTGTGATTCCACAAAAATGAACTGGATAGAGGCTTTACCCCTGGTGCTGATGAGTTTGAGAAGTATCCCGAACAGAAAGACTGGCCTAAGTCCCCATGAAGTGTTGATGGGAAGAGTGATGCGCCAGGCATGGGTACCCGGAAACAAACTGCTAAGCATTTCTGATGATATGGTGCTAGAATACTGCAAGCAGCTGGGTGACCAAGTGCGTTCTCTCTCTCAGCAGATTGGAGAGACAGAAGACGAGTGGCCAAAGACTCCAGCACATAATCTGCAACCAGGAGACTGGGTGGTGTTAAAGAAACACACCCGGAGCAGTTGCCTGAAGCCAAGGTGGGGAAAGCGACGACAAGTGATCCTCGTCACTACCACTGCTGTGAAGTGTGCTGGTGTACCGAAGTGGATCCACGCCAGCCACACAAAGCGGGTATCTGGAGAAAACGCGACTGGAGCTGAAGGCAGCACAGCTGAAGAGGCTTCCGAGGAAGAGAGTCCGGAGCTAGCTGACATCGAACTGCCGAGCACAAGTCGAGACGTTGAATGGTATCCCGCCGACGAACCGGTTCATGATCCAATACGAACCCGGAAATATTCCTACTTAGACAGTGAGTGGGATAGTCCAGGTGAGTCAGAAATAGAAGAAGAAGGTCAGGTCAACGAAAGCCACAACACACCTGATCAGGACGTAGGCCAAGTAGGGTCAGATCAGGACATCGAAACTCCTCCTGAAACTCCTGAGAGTGGAGAGGGACAGTTAGAAATTAGAGCTGACGTTCATGCAGAAGAAAGCGAAGAGATCGAAGAGCATGAACAGGAACAGATAGAACTAGATCAAAGTGCTCAGACAACGGAAGCAACAGTAACCAAAAATAAAAAGAAAGTGCGATTTGAATCTGAGCAGGGACAAATTAGCGACCAGGCAGAAGAAATAGATGAAAGACCTGGAACTAGTCAGACAGGCAGGGAAACAGAAGTGCCACAACAAAAAGTAAAAAGAGTGCACGAAGAAGGCCAAGTTTCCTCAACAACTGGGAGGCACGGAGGCAGAAGTGCACCCCGATACGTCAAGAGACTGAGGCTCAGACTAAAAACAGTCGAAGAAAACCAAAAGGACAGAAAAAGGGCTGAAAGCGAAAGAAAGGCAGCCCAAGGAAAATCGCTAAGAAAGAGCGACAGGATAAAGAAACAGAACCGACTGTATCGGAGCCCTGAGTGGACATACTTTGTGTTGGAGGAAATTGACGAGCCACACCACAGTGGCAACAGTGACGACGAGTCCATTGCTGATCGGAGTTCGGACGAAGACCCTCCCTGAGAGAGCCCCGAAGTGAGCCTTTGGTGCCAAGAAACGAAGAGGGGTAGCAAAAGGCCACCTGTAAGCTAAATATGTCTGATCCGAGTGTCTCTGGAAGATCCCGGTGTGGGTGTCTTAAAACTTGTTGTAAGATATGCTTGTGTAGTGTAGCCGTGTTAATAGTAATATGGATAGGACTAACAGTTTTTCTACCTTTTATGATAAGTAAAAATCCTAACTTGTCCCCTACTGAACCCGAAGCAGTAGATGTAGGGGTTGTACAGACTGCAGAAACACCACGAAGTTTAGAAAGACGCGACAGACGAGTAGGACTGACACACACACGACCAAAATTAGAAACATCAGATGAGGATGGACTACATTTTCACAAAATGAGAAACAGGACGCATCTAAATGTTTTTGCTAACTTGTTAGTGCATTATGTAGAAGCTATGGAAATAGAGGACTGTTATGTCTGCATGAAGCTACCAACCTCAGTGGCTGAAGGCGTGACATACCACCATCTACCTTTGACCTATGGAATCTCCTGTAGTATATTAGCTAGCTTGTTCTATAGAAGCACCTTGCAGTACTATTATTCAAATGATGACGTAGTATTTTCTGAACTTCCTGTTAGAGGACACTTGAACCGTGTACATACTACAAGTGACGTGACACGCTATATGGGAGAATATTTCCTGACTATAGGTAACATAGATTTAGATCAAGCAAGAGAAGATAACCGGACCTGTTCACTGCAAGAGCAGGAAAAGATGTTTATAAAGATGGCAGACAGAAGGAGAGAAAAGTTTCAGAAGAAGGCAAATGACGAAAAGGATAGAGTCCCTAGGTGGGCTGAGCACGTGGATAACACCTCGGAAGGCGAAGCTAGTCCTGCCTTGTTGCTGGATTTTGAACGAAAGGGGAAACTTTGTATCCATAGGGAAAAGACAGAGTACTATAACAATGTATTCATCGGTTCCAGCGAGTGTGAACATAATTACAAGGTAATTGGAGGTTGGGGATTCAAAAATGGGTCAGAACCTGTGTTTCCCGGAATATATTATATATGTGGGAACAAGGCTTATTTCAAATTGCCGGATCACTGGTATGGAAGCTGCTACTTTGGCATTGTTTTCCCGAAAATATACCATGTGAATAATGCAGCTGGAAGCGATGAAGAAACTAATGGTTTAGTGCGTAGTAGACGTGAAAGTGTAGGTGAAATTATAGGTGATATTTTTAGTGCACTGATACCTGGAATGGGGGTAGTTCTGAACACCCATAGGATCTGCAAATTGTCTACAGTAGTGGACCGGTTATCAACGGACACTGCTGCTGGTTTCCTGCTGGTCAATACTGAAATGGTTGCGATCAGATCAATGGTTTTACAAAACCGTCTTGCCCTTGACACCCTATTAGCAAAAGAGGGCGGAGTCTGTAGAATGATGAAAGCGCAACATTGCTGCACTTACATTCCTGATAAAAGTATCGAATTAAAACAATATGTAAAGAACATAACTAATTTGGAAAAAGAACTCAAACCATTGGAGGTTGACAGTGCCTGGACGAGACTGACTGGAGGTCTCTCCTCTATAGGTAGTTGGTTTACTAACTTAGGTAAAAATCTTTTGTGGAAAATACTGATGCCAATAGTTATAATAGGTGTAATTGTATTGATCATTTTTATCTGCTGCAAATGCCAAAAGTGCAAAAAGAAATATACAGTAAATCAGAGGGGGGTGAAAAGAAACATTGATGAACTAGAACTAGAAGAGCTAAAGAGTGCGATTTACAAAAAGGCGAAAAATCACCACTCTCATAGGGAAGCTGAAAGAAAACTAAACAATAAGTTTATTGAAATTGAAATGGACGATGTGGATGAATGAGAAAAGTTGGCATCTGTTTCCTTCATGTAGTGATGATAGTAAATATCATCAAAGAGGGGATTGATGGAGCAAGGATTCGCACGTAAAGCGCCTTGCTCGTATGCAAAACCCTTGTCTAAACCGCATAATAATATTAACACCATTGTTCGTCATTTGTAATGTGTTTTCCCAACACGCGGGTGTCCCCAGGATGCTTGCTTGTTTGTCTTTCTCGTACTAAAACGAAGCTTGCACTGAAAATGGCTGCTTCGCTGAAAATTCAGTCTGCGCATGCGTCGGTCATACCCATGTGATGTGACGCACTCGCATTCTGGAGGGATTCTGTGCTCATGCGCACTGATGCAAACATGGCCGCTTGTCTCTCACCACGCTCTCCGCTTGCTACTGCTGCTTTAGCCTATCTGTCTTCTCGCACTAATCCATAATGCTATAGTCATTATAAAGTAAGGGTTGGTTAGATTTTATCATGGTATACAGTGCGATTATTTTTATGTGTGATTTTAATTTGTTCTCGCTTACTTTTCATGTACCGCGTCTTTGTGGGCTGGGGCATACATGAGCGACGCCATGCTGAGGCTCCTCTGAACCCTGTCAGCTGACCAGGGAAAGTCCTAACTGCGCAGAAGCTGAAACCAGCCAGCTGGCTCCTGAAGACAAATGCGCCTGAGAACCCAGCACAAGATGTGGACAATCACCTTGAAAATAACAGACTTTGTTGCGATGTCTTGTGCGCTCATATTTTCTATTGTATTCTATGGATGGGAACGTGAACCTGAGGGGCGGACAAGAAAATTTAAATTTCTTGATGGGAAAGTTGAATTCTAGGAGGTGGTAATGACCGCACCACCTCTCCTGACCAATCACAATGTGGGAAACTGTCACTTGCAACATTGGTGGGTGGTCTAAGGGTCCCCAAAACAGTATAATTGCCCTAGTTTAGCTTAGGAAAATTGTCCGACTTGTCCGAGTAGCAGACCTGTCACTGACCCTACGATCTCAATAGGTGCTCATTCTGAAAGTGCTGCGGAGCACTTTGTCCATACTTTCCACAATCTCCTAAGGGGTGGAAAATCCTAAGTGCTGGCGAAGCACTTTGCTGGGGAATTCGAAAATCCAATCGGGGTTTCTGGCGGATTACTTGCAGGAGGGGGTAACGCAGGCGTTGCTGTCCGAAGCTGTGGGTGTTGGTCGTACCCTGGGAGGCCCAGTCCTTTGACCTGAACCTGAGGGGTATCCTGTCCTTACTGTCCGTGAGCTGTACCTGCTCGCATTCTGGCATTCCTTTTCTGAGGGTCCCTGTCCCCGTCTTCCCAACTGACCCGTGGCCAGGGTTGGTCTTCAATCTGAACTAGGTAATTATTGATTGTGGGTTTGCGTATCTCTATCTCTCTCTTTCTCCCTCTTTCTTGTCTGATCTATTAAAACATTCTTACCTGTGATATTGCTCTATTGCCGTTGAAATATCAAATATATGTGTCTGATTTTAGTTGGTTTCTTCTCTCCCCCTCTCCTTTAGGAGTTCATTGATTTTATAAAAGTAATAGCATGTTCCCGTTTTTCCCTTTCCTTTAGTGGATTGCAGTGAACTTAGCAAGAATAGTTTAAACACTTAGGTTAAGTACATGTTCTAGGTCTCATCCACATCCTATGTTCTAGTATAAAATTGCAGTGACTAGCTTTGTTCTAAAACCCTACCTTTAGTCTTCCCATATATCCTAATGGTCATATTTTTGGTGCAAAGTTACCTATTGGTGTTGATTTTAATGTTTGATATATTACTCTGTGTATCGCTTATTATCTTGGCATCTTCTCTTTGAATTCTTATATAAAGTTTTAAACTTCATCAGGTGTCTGTGGTCATTTTACAGAATTGTGGAAAGTATTTTACTGATTATAAAGAGTATTTGATGTTAGGCCTGTCTACTATTTTCCCTGATAGCTCTAGGTCCGTCGTAAGAATCGTGCCTGTGGTAAGACGGGCACATGGTAAGCAGAGGTAAATCCAAACTTTGATTACTCTTAGCAGCGTGCAGGAGGAGAAATCCTCACCCAGTTCACCCAAACAAATTTGTGTGGTAATAAAGGTTTTTGCACGCCAAGGGCCCAGTGCGTGTAAAGAATTGGTAACTCGGGTGACCCGGGGGAACTGCGCGCTCTAGCAGTTGGCCCTGGGGATGCGCGAGGCCTGCCCTAACAGTACTCTGTCACTCGAACTGTGCTCGTGATGGCCTGCCCTCCTGAACCTACGCCTACAGATGGTGACTCCACCAGCAGGACCCGAGTGCTTCCGTGCGGGTCTCCATGCCGGGAGAAGGACTTGTTGGGCTCAGTTGGCCCCCTGTTGATTTTTAAGTGATCCTTGATGTTTCTACAGGTCGACTGGGATGCCACTAGTAACACCGGTAGTAAAGCACATGTGGTCTTGGGCGGGGGACCACGGGTTTGTTGGTGCTCCCCTTTCTATAAATGGGTGGGCTCCATCAGTGGGAGTCCAGTGTGATGGACGACACGTAACCTTGGGGAAGTGAGAGAGCAGGCACTTGGTAGGAGGACGGAGTCTATTGCTTGTAGTGCTGCCCCTATTAACTTAGGACAGTTAATCCCTCTGTAACGGACAGGGTTGCCGCCCTTCCTCACCGCTACCTCGAGGGGACAATAAATTGCTCTTGTTAAATGTCCAAGGCTTGAACTCCCCAAACAAGCGTAAGCAAATATGGTGGTACATCCTACACCACGATCTAGACGTCTTACTGTAACAGGAGACCCACCTGATGTAGGCAGTTTACACTGTATGGAGTATTCAAAGTATCCACTCTGTTGTTGGGCTTCTGCAGACTCTAAGATTCCTATGCAAGGCCAGCTATTTCACCTTAATAGCAAATCTGTCCCGAGATGGGTAGGGTCGATACTTGAGAATTCAACTGTTGCGGGGGCAGCGACAATTAACGCTACTTAAAGTTTACGCCCCAAACACCACCCAAAACACCTACATCTGGCGCGTCCTCTCTGAACAACTCAAGGTGGTGGATGAGGACATGGTGGTATGTGAGGACTTCAATCTAATTTGGGATCCTACCATGTATAGGAGCAATGCAACATGTCAAAATGTGGGGGTAATGTTGGCTGTTCTTAAGAGGGACATTGAAGGATGGAGCCTGGTTGACGCCTTGCTGTATAAACATCCAGGTGTCAGGGAATACTCCTACTACTCACATCTACACATTTCCTACTTGCGCATTGATTACGCCTTTATCACTCCATCTTTCCTCACATGCTTACACTCTGCAGAGCTTTCTGACATCTCTATCTCTGATCATGCCCACCTTGAGCTTTCATGAGAGAATCGAACTACGCACCTGACCGGTCCACCCCGTTCGGCACATGCCTTCACATCTGTTGTGAGACCCAGTTGACGTGGAGGAGATAAGGAAGGGTAAAAAGGAATACTTT
The DNA here is from genome assembly GCF_964263255.1 of Lissotriton vulgaris. Classification (NCBI taxonomy): domain Eukaryota; kingdom Metazoa; phylum Chordata; class Amphibia; order Caudata; family Salamandridae; genus Lissotriton; species Lissotriton vulgaris. Next base: position 462,431,148 of record NC_141698.1, on the reverse strand, counting down.
CAAATTAACGCCTCCCCCGAGATCTCTTTGCACACTCTGTGGGATGGGTTCAAAGCAACAATCCGGGGTATAAGAACATCCATGGCCATTGCTAGAGGGAGGGAAGTGAAACTGGTAGAGTCTAAATTCAGTGCGGAGATTAAACTGTTATAGCGTACGGAGGAAGAGACCCCCACCGCCGTACTGAAAGGCAACTAGCACTGCTGCATAGCAGTTGCGTGCGTATTGCACTGAAAAGGCAGAGCAGGCCTTGCTCTCTCTGCTGCAGAAATACTATGAAAGGGAGGACAAAGTGGGCAGACTTCTGGCTGGTAAATTGCGGCTGCATCAGGCGAAATGCGCACATTGCCAAGATTCAGACAGGTGATGCCATGTGGGCAACGGTAGAAAAAGATAAAGCGGAGGCGTTCCGTGCTTATAACCAGCGGCTGCATTCCAGGGAATACCCTTCTCTCACGAGACTCCACTCCTACCTAGCAGCTTGTGAATGGAAACCCATGTCCGCACATCACACATCCCTCCTGGATAGGCCCATTGCCATGGAAGAATTAAGTGCAGCCTTCAAGAATCTCCCCTTAGCTAAAACCCCAGGGCCGGATCCACTGCCTGTATGTTTTTACAGTGTCTTCCTCCCGCAGCTGCAGGAACACCTCCTCCATTGCTATGGCAGGGATCACCCTTATCCTTCATGCAGGTAAGGATCTGGCGCAGTGTTCTTCTTATCACCCGATAGCTTTGCTCAACACGATGTCAAGATCTTCACTAAAATATTGGCATCGTGTCTCGAGAAACACCTGCCGCGGCCTCATTGAACCCGACCAGGTGGGTTTATCCTTCACCGGCAGGGCGCAGACTATGTCCGTCGCATAGCGCACCTTGTTGAAAAATCTCGCCGCCTGAATATCTGTACTCACATCCTCTTGCTTGACATGGAGAAGGCGTTTGACCAGGTAGACTGGTCCTATCTCCATGCCGTGTCAAAGAAAATAGGCCTGGGATGGGAATTAATCTTGAAAATCATGGCATCATATGTGGCCCCCTCAGACTGTATCCAACTCAATGGACTGGCTTTGAGGCCAATATCATTACATTGGGGCATGAGGGAGGGGTGTCCACTCTTGCTCCTCCTCTTTGCATTATCGGTAGAGTCCTTGGCTTTACAGGTGAGGGAACTAGAGGGCATCAGGGGCTTAACCTTTGGAGGCTGAATCCATAAGAGTAACCTCTTTGCGGATGACCCCCTGCTCACGCTGACCCAGCCTCAAGTGTCGCTTCCATGTGTGGTCGAAAATCTGCAGTCCTTTGAAGCTGGCTCCGGCTTCAAGATCAACCTCTCTAAATCATTTGCCCTCAACATCAATATCCCGGCCCCTAAGTTCAGAATGGATGGAGACCTCCATCACGTACTTGGGGCTTCATTTTACCACCACACTCAGCTCCTGGTCATGTATAAACTGGGCGATACTGCGCTGCTCAGTACTGGCCGACCTTCAGAGATGGAAACCCCTCCATATTTTACGGCTGGGATGCATCAACATTATTAAAATGAATATTCTACCGAGGGTCTTCTATCTGTTTCAGACACTGCCAACGCCACAGGTGGATATTCAGCGTCTCCAGGGAGACTTGCGTGCTTTTGTATGGAACGGGAGGCGACTGCGGGTGGCGCATTCACTTCTGATGTGCCTGCGTAATAGAGGAGGTCTGGCATGCCCGAACCTACAGGAATACTATTGGGCAGCACATCTGAGGTACATCTCTGAGTGGGATGTGCGAGAGAGTGAGAAGCATTGGTTCCACATGGACCGTGCGGTGGCGTGCCAGCCACCTTGGAACCTTGCTTGACTACCTAAGCATGCCCCACCCAAAGTGCATATGTCATAGCACCGACCAAAACAGTCCTTGAAATATGGAACAAAATAGCTGTCAAAAAGGGACTGACCACCTTTCCGTCCCCAAACACTCCTATCGTGTGCAACCCGGAATTTTTCCCGGGCTTTCCAAAGCAGGCATTTAGTGGATGGAGCGACGGGGAGTGTCGTACGATTCACGACTAATTTACAGGGGGTGCCATCAAGTCCTTTGATGACTGCAGGTCCGAATTTATGTTACCCGGCACGGCATGCCATCAATACATGCAACTGCGACACTGTCTCTCTGCTCCTGAGACACAAGAGGTCTTATCTCTAAGACCTATCAGGTGATACAACACTCAACTCCGATGTGCACACGTCGCTACCAGACCGCGTGGCAAGATGCGACCCCCGGGGGACTCTCTCCCAAGCAATGAGAAAAACTATGGCAAGATATCCTCAAAACATATCGCAGCCTTTACTCCTGTGAAACTGCATACAAATTGATGCTTTAGTGTTACTATACACCCTCCCGGCTTGCCATCATATACCGCACAGTATCCAACCTCTGTTGGAGATGTGGCAAGGAAGAAGGCACTCTCAAACAAATATGGTGGTCATGTGACGTGATAGCTACTTTCTGGAAGGAGGTCCTGGGACATATTAAGGCAGAGGTCTTCAAACTTTTGAATGCCGAGACCCCCATGTGAAAATTTTCAGGCATAAGAACCTACTCCTGGCAAAAATGTCAGACTTAGTACTCTTCATCATCGACAACCATAAACACCTCCAGTTCCCATAGCAAATCATTTTTACTGTGGGGAAATATTATTAAACCGGATTTGTGGGTGACTGTGGTTCGGAGTTGGAGGCCTATTACACAGTCTTCAAAAAGAATTACCCAAAAAGGCACAACAGTACTTTCTTTTTCCTAAACACAACATAATTTGACACAGCTTATTTGGATAATAACACATTTCTAACATGCAATTTTCAACAAATATTAATGTTCTTCACAAATTGAGGCAAATCTATAGCTGTGTGGAACGCTGTGTGGAACTCGCATCACAAACTCTATAGCTATGCAGAATACACGGCAACAGCAAAACTGCATAATTCTAGTGTCCCTCCCTGTGTATAACCAGAGCAGTCTGAGCTTAACCACCACTGCTCAACCAGGCCCATTCACTGTTCCCTACCAAGCCTGCATGGCAATCTGCCCTCTGGACACTGCGCTGCTCTCCATCCTTTGGACTCTGCACTCCTCTCCACACCTTTAAATGAAGCCACAATTACTCAATGCTGTAAACCCCTTTTGAAAATATACAAACATTAAAATAACTATAATTTAAAATGCTTGTTTTTGTTGTGGCGGTATTTGTTTTTTCCGCCTGCAGGAACATCCACATACCGAGTAAAATTCTGTACTGGTGTCAGGACACATCTTTTTAACAATGCTGTGTTTGTTGAATGAATGTTATGTGAAACTGGTTTCTGGTCCAGACTTTCTAAAGAGAAAGAAAAGGACAAATATTCGGGCAAAATATTTAAAAAGAGAGCGCTTGAGATAAAGATTGACGACAGTCACAAGAGAGTGGTACGAAAGAGTCCACCGATTAAGAGAGAGAGGCACGCTGAACTACGACACAGCACAAATGCACACTCAACCAGGGACAGGGGTGAGACGCACCAAGAACCTCTCTTGTTTCCGCTGGCATCAATGTCCATGCCAAAAAAGAAATCCTGAGACGGGGTCAACTGGTGACCCGGAGGTGCTATAGATTTACAATTTTAAGAATAACTATCCGAATCTTACCTGGCCCTGTTTTGGGAGCAGCAGGGCTCCCCCTTAAAACCAATCCATCTTTCATATCTCCCCTTTGATCTCCCACACCTTTTTGAACCAGCACCCATCACAGTATTCCCTCTCTTCCCCTATCGCTGCTCTACCTCACACATGTCACATCAAATTTTCTTTTTACCTCATAGATCACCTCTCAGCTATCTTCCCTCACCCTTCAACAGTAGCCCTCCTCTCTGCCCTCACCTCTCCTCTTGTGTTTCCGCACTTCCTTCACCACTTCACAATTCTCCTCATCCCTGACCTCTTCAATCGAATTTTCTCCCTCCCTTGCGGCCCTCGTCATCTCTCTCGGCTATCTCCTCTCACCCTTTCCCTCTTTCACTCTCTCACCTTACGTCTGCTGACTTCACTCACATCATCCACCCCTTCTCTCCAGTCCCCTCTCATACCCGCATCCTGCCTCTCACTCCGCACCTCTCTCCTTGTCTTCCAGTCGGCCTCGCAGAGACCCATCTCCCATCCACATTCATGACATATTATGGTACGTGTTGTGCACCATTTTTTCTTCCGAATGTATAGGCACAGTATGTTTGTTTTTCTACTTTAGCTGTCTGTTTATTCCTATTTCATCGTTAGACATCATCTTCCAAGTTGTAGCCCTTATTTAACACTAGCTTCATATACAAAGTTTGAGGGGCACTTCGCAAGTTTTGGTGAAAAGTAAACCTTAATCCAGATTGTCCTCGAGCCTTTTTGTTGTTATGGTTTATAGGATACAATATAAGCAATAAAAGCAGTATAGAAATGACAAAGTCTGGTTCCATGTTTGCCTCTGTGTGTCTCCTCGTGCAGCGCTTTGACACTCTTCGGAGCCTTAACTGCGCTTCAAAAAAATATACAAAATAATATGAGAGGCCTTGAAATGTAGAAACCAAAACAGGCCCGAGGCTAAAATACACATGTCTTATTAAAACAGCCTGCCTGGCCTACGTAATATTCTACCTAATCAAAAAAACAAAAATGAAAGAATCTTCAAGGAGGAAGAAAGTATTGTGGGAAACAGTTTCAGGCAGGAAAATTCTTATAGATAAGAATGTATGTGCATGTATCTTTGTGTGTATGTCTGCGGGGTGAAAAGCCAGGGCATTGTGGATGAGGTGGGTGAAGAGGCAGCTTACTTACAAGTTCTACGAAGCTTCAGTTGCCTTGGCAACATGGAAACAGTTTAGAGAGGATTGCAAAGGCTGTCACGAGGAAGAAGCATGAAAAGGACACAAGCTGAAAAAACACAGCAGCAGCAGCAATGAGGACCAGGAAAGGCAACAGGACAGAGTGCAAGGCAGCAGGACAAAATAATATTGAAGCACTCCAGAGGATTCCACAGGTGCATATTTGTGGCCTCAGTTCCTGGCATTTCCTGATGTTCATCCTGCAGTCTCTCTGATTGGAGGACAGTTGTGGATGACGTTGTATTCTTTTACGATGTCCTCCAATCACAGAGCAAATTGAGATGCACTGAATCGGAATCCAAAACGAAGAGCAAACGTTTTGGAATCTGGATCCAGGCAGTTACATGAAGGAGTGCGACCAGGAATTCCCAACCCCTTTTGTAGGTCTCCACGCCCCTCCTGAGGGTCATGCCCTAGATCAGACTTTTTGATGGCGAGACCCCCTTGTAAAACCTTTTTAGGCATAAGGACCCCCTTCCGACAAATGTTTCTAGAAACTGGTACTCCTCATCATCAACTTTTGACAACTATAAATGCACCTGTTAGACCTCATCACATCCCTCCATCATTCATCCACCCACACTTTCACACATCCATCCATTCACCCTTTCATCCTTCCATCCATACATCCATCCTTCATCCATCCACCCTTTCATCCTTCCATCCATCCTTTACCCATCCACCCTTCCATCCATCCACCCATCATTCATCCACCCACCTTTTCACACATCCATCATCATTCATCCATGCAACCTTTTATCCATTCATACATCCATCCACCCTTTCATCTTCCCATCCATACATCCATCCTTTATCCATCCACTCTTTCATCCTCCCATCCATCATCCATCCACCCTTTTTATCCATACATCCATCCACCCACCCTTTCATCCATCCATCTACCCATCATTCATTCCCCCGCCTTTTCACACATCCATCCATACATCCTTCATCCGTCCACCCTTTCATCCTTCCATCCATACATCTATCCTTCACCAATCTATCCTTCATCCATCTACCCTTTCATCCTTCCATCCATACATCCATCATTCATCCATCCACCCTTTCATCCATCCATTCACCCATTATTCATCCACCCATCTTTTTACACATCCATCCATCCATCATTCATCCATCCACCCTTTCATCCATCCATCCTTCATCGTCCACCCTTTCATTCTTCCATCCATCCATCTATCCTTCACCAATCTATCCTTCATCCATCCACCCTTTCATCCTTCCATCCATCATTCATCCATCCACCCTTTCATTCATCCATTCACTCATCATTCATCCACCCACCTTTTCACACATCCATCCATCCATACACCCATCCACCCTTTCATCCATCCATTCACCCATCCTTTACCCATCCACCCTTCCTTCCATCCACCCATCATTCATCCACCCACCTTTTCACACATCCATCATTCCTCCATGCAACCTTTTATCCATTCATACATCCAGGGCTCGAGTCGGGGTACCACGCGGGTGGACGGCGTCCCCCCACTTATTTTACCGGGAGCTCTATAACTGGAGAAAATGGAGCCACACATTCACTCTTTGGCCTGTCTGGGGCGAGATCGGAGCTCATTCAGAACGCTGCTCACGCGCTGGCTTCTCTGATGTAATCGCATCTAAGGGGTGAGCGAGGGGAGGCAATGAGTCTGATTGTGCAAGCCACCTTTCGTGACATCACTTCCTGTTGTGACGTCAGCGTCCCCCCCACTTCTTTTTTTTAGGACTTGTGCCCTGCATACATCCATCCACCCTTCCATCCTCCGATCCATACATCCATCCTTCATCCATCCACCCTTTCATCCTTCCATCCATACATCCATCATTCAACCATCCACCCTTTCATCCATCCATTCACCCATCATTCATCCACCCATCTTTTTACACATCCATCCATCCATCATTCATCCATCCACCCTTTCATCCATCCATCCTTCAGCCTTACATCCATCCATCCACCCAGCATTCATCCACCCACCTTTTCTGTGCCTCTCATAGGGGGGGGGGGGATCAGTATCTCTCTGCGTCGTCGTCCTTCTTCTTTCCCGCTCATGGGAGGGCATCTCTGTGCCTCCCTGCTGGGGGCGGTGGACGTGTCACGGGACCCACAGCTCCGGGCGCGCAACATCCATTGAACTCAAAGGGCTACACTACAGCCACTCCCCCAGCCCCACCCCCCCCCCAGCTCCCCCCAGCTCGTGTATGTGAGCCCGGCTGTAACAGCTTCAGGGACACACACACAGTCACACCCAAGTACTTGAAAGGTCTTTAAAAGACCTTTTACTTGTTAATGAGGCGTTGATGTTTTTCACACCTCGGTGTGAATTAGGCCTCCATCGTGAGCACCCTCAGCCCAATGCCAGGAACTGCACTCTGCAGAATCTGCGACCCCCTTCCCAGGACTCCACGACCCCCCTGGGGGTCGCACCCCACAGATTGAAGACCGCTGCCCTAGATTGTAGACCCTTGTATTAAGGGCATTGTGGGATACCCAATTCCATCGCTGCAACACATTGTGGTCCTGGGCATACGCCCCTGCACCCTAGCAGCAATGGCTGAGGCGGATTGGGTCCTTATAAGCCATTTACTATTAGCAGCGTGACATATCGTGCACATGGAAACAAACCATGGCCCCCTCCATAGCTCATTGGTCCGTCCGAGTGTGGCATATACTGGCTATGGAGTGACTCTCATAACATAGCGAACAATGAAAAGAAATTCCAACGCATTTGGCAGCCATTGGTATTCAATATAGTGCAAATAGAGTTCACTTGCTTTGGCCCCCGAAGCTGAGGGCCCTGCAACTCTTCCCAAGTGATTGAAAAGCATCTTTGCTCTGTCCCAGTGGGTGGTCCCGGGCACCATAATTATCGACAGACCCCCTGCACATGCCCTCCCCCTACTTGAAACGCACAAGAAGCCTCACACCTCATGCCACGTCATGACATGTACAGTTACTGTTCCTTTATTGTTACTGTGCTCGTTCCTTTTCTAAGGCCACCCTGACCTCGTTCTCATCCTCGCACATGAACACATAGGTCATTGGTCACAGAGGGGCATACATGAGTGATCTAGAGACCGGAACCCCTGGGGAGAACGACCACACCCCTTGATCCTATACGCTAGCTGTATCCCTCTGGGGCCCCGGGTCATTGAACTAGCAAGCTCCTGATGACACTATATCGTCTTACTCTTCCCATGACCAGTAGGCCTTTCCACAACTTGATCAGTTTCTTATGCAATGTTTAACTTGACACGACCGGCCCAAAGTGATTGTAGGCAGATAGTTGTGTACCTATGCATTGGTAATACTGCTGTTCTTGTTGTCCCCCACGCTACCGGCCCAACCAGGGTTGTAAACACCATGCAGAGTTTAACAGTGCTTGCCTTCAATAAAGGTTTTTGAAAATAAAAAATAAATAAAAAATCCAACTCTAGGCCATTAGTTGTCTGCACAGTGGCTACATTTCTGGGGAAAATGTGAATTATTAGAAGGTACGCAATAAAGAAGAAATAAGGCATATCCCTCAAACTTTTACTGCTTTTTTAGCTTGTTTTTAGCTATATTTTAGGCCTTTTCTTTTAGTATTTTGTTGAATTGTTCATACAGCATTGAGAGTATACAGTGGGTCATTTGTGCAATTTAAATGGGGTAACATCCCACTGGCCCCACGATTTGTAAATGGTGGCTGTCTATATGATGAATTACTTTTATGCATGCAACATCAAATCTTTGTACTGTATGGACTTGCACTTTATGTAATCCAATGGAAGTCCTAAACCATTAGCACTATGTCTTTTTTATTCTTCTATTTTTTATTTGTAGTTTTAAACTTTGGCGCATCTTGATTTGTCAGTTGATCTTATTCATTCTATAACTTACTGTTACGCATATAATATTGAATCTTTGTACTGTATGCACTTACACTTTTATGGTCATAACGACCGAATAAAGATTTTGACTGACTGAAAGCATCACAGAGTGTAGAAGTGTGTGCATGGTCTCTCCCAAATCCATTCTTTTTGTAATGATTCAGTTCAGTTCAGTTCTTTTATTTATTTCGTAGGTTAAAAACCATCATGAAAATACGTAATAATACATGATCACATAAAAATCATTCTGAACAACATGACATTTTAAAAAGCAACAGGTTAAAAAGGGGTTTTTGTGAATAGTAGAAACAGAGTACAAATATGACACAAGACCCCATATGACTTTTTAGTTTCCTCCCAATCCCACCAATTTCATCAGCCCCTTGTGTTTCTTAATTTAAAAGCAATTTTAAGGAAACTTATGATAGCAAATAGAGTTCGCATTTCAGTGGCTCTTTGCAAAAACAATAAAGCAGATTTAGCATGGATAATGTTTGAGTCCTTTAAAACATCCACTAAGAATCTTTGACGCGGTGTTTTATAAAAAGAGCACAATAATACAAAATGAAGGGTGTCCTGCGGAGACCTATTGTCGCAGCCGCAGGCACCCTTCTGCTCAATTGTTTGAGTGAACCCAGATGGATAAGCTAAAATATGGTACAACAAATTGAGCCTAAAACGAGTCAGTACAAACCTCTCGTGTTGACTGTACATTAGAAAGAGGTACGGTTCCATGCCCGCTTCATTAGAAACAAACGAATGAGCAACTGCCGAGGGTTTGGTGGAGTCAAGCTCCCTCCTCCTAGCATCATATTTTTCCAGTAGTTGCTTTTGTACAAAGTGTCTGGAGTGTATGTCCACCATAGAGGGGTCCAGAAATAGCCTTTGTTCGTCAATATCCCCCAATGTGTCTTTGACGTATTTCAGCCATGGGATTTGGAGCCATCTCTCTTTCAGCAGGCAATCCTGGATGATCTGTCTGGACAATTCCGCATTGGGGTTTGACCAGATTTTAAGCCAGGCCAGTATGGGTCTCAGTCTGATCAGGTCGGCTATGTATGGGGTACCCAGCTCTTCATGTGTTATCGCTGCTGGGATGCTCGGCGGAAGCTTTAGTAATTTTTTTAGGAATTTGTCTTCCTCTTTTTGTATTGGTTGTGCATCCCTAAAACCCCACACTTCAGCTCCATAGATGGTCTTTGAGATGCTGACCGACCTATACAATGTCATCACCTGCTCGGGGGACCAGCGTCCCATTCGACGGGCGAAGTTTAGTATAGCTCCATTAGCTGAGACTAGTCTCCTCGCCCTCTCCTCTATCAGAGGGGCGAACTTGAACTTTTCATCAAATAAGAGGCCCAAATACGGGAATGTTTTGACAGTGTCCAAGACATGATCCCCCAGTTTAAAAAAAATTCTTCTGTGGTTTCTTCCCCACTACCATGATGAAAGATTTTGTCATATTGACAGAGAGATCCAAATTCCTCATAAAGTCAAAGAAACCCTTGATTAAGAGCTGCAGGCTAACTGCCGTTCGGGCTAGGAGGACCGCGTCATCAGCGTACAAAAGTACCGGCAGATGACGCGAGCCCACCTTTGGGCAGTCAGTTCCCAGTGCTATCAGGGCACTCTCCAGGCCATTTATGTAAAGGGAGAACAGGAACGGCGCCAGGATACACCCCTGCCCTACCCTGCCAGAGCACGGGAAGGGATCAGTGCTCACCCCCCCCTCACTATAGCGGACCTTGGCAGTGGTGTTCCAATGCAGCTCCCTCAAGATGTTAATAAGATCTGAATCAATTCCCAGATTAGACATGAGTGACCATAGTTTGGCTCTATTGACATTATTGAAAGCCGCTGCTAAGTCCATGAACCCCATATATATGGTACCATCAGTCGTCTTAGTGTACTTCACGGTAAGAAGGTATAGGTTGAGGCATTGGTCACTAGTTGACCTGCCTGTTCTGAACCCATACTGGGTGTCCACCAGGATGTTGTGGGTGTCAGTCCAATCTAATAAACGGTTGAGGAGCGCCCCCCCGAGTACTTTGGCGGAGACATCTATCAGCGAGATAGGACTGTAGCACTGCGGGCTGTCCCTACAGCCTTTCTTATATATCGGAACAATCACCGCAGTGGACCATGATCTCGGCAGGCCCGATTTGATTGCTGCATTCAGTACTCTCGTTACCACTGGGGCCCATAACTCAGTATTACTGAGGAATAAATCTGGGGGGGTCCCATCCGGTCCAGGGGCTTTGTTTCGTGTCAGCCCTAGGATTGCTTTAAGTACTTCATCCAGAGATAATTCAAGTTGTTCTGCCCTTGGCCCCCTCCATATTCCATCGCCAGTATCTACCTCCTGTTGATTATACAAGGATTTGAAATGAGCAATCCATTGTTCTGGTAGAATATTAGAGCTGATGACTGGGGAGCTTGAGTCATGGAAGCGTGGTCTATTTATGATTTTCCAGAACTGTGCATAGTCCTTATTTTCACCAGCCTCCCTTAAATCGGCCCAGACTTCTTTTTGAAGGGCCATTTTCCTTGTCTTTACCTGGGTTTTGTAGTTCTGTCTGCAGCGGGTAATTTCAATCTTGTCCCTTGGGGTCTTTTTTAAACTCTGTTTTAGATCTCTTAGCGCTTTGGCATAGTTTGAATCAAACCATCTTGGCGAAGATGACTGTTTTGCGGGCTTCTTAGTTTTCAGTAGACACTCTACAATTTTGGTTAGAGATTCGAAAGCCTCTACTACTCCTCTACCCTCTATTGTGGGATCTAAACAAGTCTCTATGTGGGCTTTCCCTTCGCCCACTAGTTTGACATACCACCTTAAGCGTCTCCCTTGGTCTATTGGTTGAATATCTGTTTCATGGATCACCCCTGGGTCTTTTCTAATTACATCCTTCCCTTTAATTTCTATTAGAATGGGGGTGTGATCACTAAAGGGGCTCCACTCTGTTCTAGTATTTAAAATCTGTTCTCTAGCACAAGCAGAAATCATTATATAATCTATTATGGACCCACCTCCTTTTCCCTTAAATGTGGGTGTTGGGGATTCCCCTACCTTGAGTGCGGCTAGATCCATGACGTGAGTGAGGGCAAAATTATCTAATAACTTCAACAAAGTTGTACCCTCTTTGCTGTGTGTAAAATGGGGGCCCTTCTCCAGTGGACATGCAGACCAGTCGGCAGATAGGGGGAGTAGCTTGGGGCATAGATGACAATTAAAATCCCTCATCAACAGGACAGTTGGTTCTGGCCCCTTCGTCCTTTGCTCCAATTCCTCATTTAGTTTGCTCTCCAGCTCTGCCAAAATTGGAAAGTTCCCCTCCACCGGCCCGGAGTTATAGAAATTTAGAAACAGTAGACTCTCCCCCTGATGTTGTAGTCTAACTACTTGTATGTTATCTGACAACCAGTCTGGGTATGACCAAGTGCCTTTCAGGTCTAAGTCTACATATAATACTAGGCCTCCTTTTGCTTTTCCAGAATTTGTCCCTTGGGCAGGTCTGAAGAAACACTTATAGCCCTCCAATTGACAAGGGTCCGAATCCTGTGCCCAAGTTTCTTGGAGCGCTATAACATGAAAGCGCCTTATAAATTCTAGCCACTCCTTACTTTTTAATTTGGCTTCCAGCCCTGCAATATTCCAAGATAGGATGGTCAGACCCTCCCTCTTCTCCTTGCCTCTTGCTATGTGGATTTCATTTATTCTGTCCTCCCCCAGTTTTGGTGTATCTTTGATGTTTGTTTTGTTTTCCCCCCCGTCTCAGAAGTGGTTCCAGCCTCCAATTTGTGTGTTCTCCTCACTCACACATTCCCCCCCTATTTCTGGGCCTGGACGTCTACTAGTCGCCAAGCTTACTACAGAGTTATTTTCTATAGGTAGGAGTCAATCAATATCCTCAAGTGATTGAATTGGGGCAAACCTGTTTCTCCATTGTGCATAATCCCGGGGGGGAAAGGGCTGTTCGGGGTGGCTTACTGGTCTTGGTCTAAATGTACGCTGAATCACTGACAGAATTTCGATTTCACAAAAATCGACCTACAATAACATCGAGTCTCAAACATCGATATCACTAATATCGACACCCTATACTTTACATGAAAATTACAATAATATCGATCCCACAATATCGATGCACAAAAATATTGACTACACAAATATCGTTAACATTATTTTCGACTACCATAATATCGACACTCAATACTACATATAGCACGCTAAAAAAATATCGAAAACTAAAATATCGATAACACTAATTTTGTCTACCTAAATATATCGAAAGCTTAAAAATACTCTTTTTTTGATATATAACCCCAAATCATCTACTCTCTTAGTAATACACACATTTGTAAATACTTCACTAATTTATTTTACTATTATTAAACAACATTTTCATTTACTAACTTTTTTTTGTTTCTTACTAACGATATTTTTATAAACACTCATTGTAAACATACATTATTTTATAGATTTTACTCATTAAAAAAAATTTATATTTATTACAAGGGTTTTTTAATACTTAAATACATCATTTCTCTTCCTCTATATAAACATTCAAATCACATATAACTTAATTTTTTTACTTAAAAAAATTCAAACTAACCAATAGTAACTCGTCTTAACATATGTGACCAATCAGATTGCAAACCTAATTACACATACCCTATATAAACCAGTCACAAACATCCATACAAATTGCAGGGAATATTCTATGTGACCACATACTACCAGTTTTGGGAGCAACATCTACATTCTTCTGTGCAAGAAAATACTTCCTAATACTACAAGTAAGTAATCATATAGCTGTGTTAATAATTTCTAATGTTTTATTAACTATTACTTGTATACCAATATTTTTAAACTAAAATGTTGTTTCTCTATGTACTTTTTCTTAAAACAGACTCTACAAAAAAATAAAGTTCTACTTTTACTTCAAGATATTCGACACTTTGACTATAAAAAGGTATCTACATATTTTTTTTTTCTTAAAGTAATTAGACAAGTAGTGTCCTAAACTCATAAACACTCTAATGTGTTTCTTCAGCTTTAACTCATAATACATATTGTAATCCCAGGTTTTTTTCTACCAAATAAGTAACAATGGTTTATAAAAAATTGTCTCTTCATGTTCTCTAATATGTTTTGTGTACTTTAACTCATAATACATGTGTGATACCAGGTTCTTTTCACCAAATAATTAACAATGCTTTATAAAAAATTGTCTCTTCATGTTCTCTAATATGTTTCTTCTGCTTTAACTCATAATACATGTGTGATACAAGGTTCTTTTCACCAAATAAGTAACAATGCTTTATAAAAAACTGTCTATTCTTTTTCCAACATATAAACACATTGGTAATTTTCTGAAACTTTCTCTCTAAACAGACCTCAAAAGAACTGAAAACAGATAATTCACATCCAAGAACAACCAGTCTGCTACAACTCTAAATCTCTTGGTAAGTACGAAAGTGAAACATAACAAGTCATTATAAACTCTATAGAATAAACAATAACAATAGTTGACTCTTTTAATACTTCAGTTAGTATTGTCTTGCAAATTTCTCGTTTAAAATCCAAATAAAGTAACTTATTTATTTGTGACATTAGAGACTAGCAAAACTGTAACAAAAAATACAATTTAAACATATCCTATAACATACTTCACTTTTTTTCAACAGACCTAGCAATAGGACAACAACATCTGACTGAAACTACACCTACTTTCGAAACATACAACTTTACTGTTGGTAAGTAAGAAAGTAGAAATAGTACATGCTTAGTTTATAATGTTTTAAAAATTACACATTTTCATAATATTTTTATAATAACTTTTCTAGATAACAGAACTCAAGAATGACTGAAGATGCAAGATTTATTACATCTCAGAAAGGAAACTTTTTATTATGCTATATGGGCTACACTTATACTCAGGAGAAACAAAAAGACCTTAAAGTGAACTGGAAATGTACGAAATATTACTCGAATAAATGCTATGGGCGTGCTACAACCAGGGAAACAAGTGTTATTAATACTACTGAACATAATCATCCACCAAACATCTCGGAAATCGAAGTGAGATCCACTCTCGAGAATATCAAAGAATTAAGTAGCACATCTGACCTACCTAGCAGCGTAATTCTGAAAGAATTACTACCTAAAGTTCCCAGAGAAGCAAGAGGTCAGTTACCATCAATTGCTTCCATTTAAAGAACAATAGCAAGGACAAAAAAAGCAAGTAGACCCAATATACCAATTCCTAGAACTTTTGAGGAAGTCATAATTCCACCTGACCTTGTAATCACTCATAATGACAAACTATTTATCTTTTATGATAATCATAGCAAAGACAAAAGAATAATCATGTTTGCGACGAATAACAACATTAAAAAATTGAAAGAAAGTTCTACTTGGATGATGGATGGAACTTTTTCTATATGCCCAAAACCTTTCTACCAATTGTACACAATTCATGGGCAATATCATAATACCTGTATCCCATTCATATACTGTTTGTTACCGAACAAACAAGCCACAACTTATACAGAAATTTTGCAAAAAATAAAAGAACAAACATCTGACTACTTCCCAATGAAAATAATCATAGATTTCGAACAAGCTATGATTAATTCTATTTTGAAAACTTACCCACACACATCCATTCAAGGATGTTATTTTCATTTCATTTCAATCAATGTCTCTGGAGACATTTACAAAAATCTGCCCTTAGTGTTGAATATGCAACAAATATAACTTTTGCATACCAAATTAAACATCTCATTGCTCTGGCATATGTACCAATAACTGACGTGGCCGAACATTACAATCTATTAATTGAAAGTCCTTTCTACACCCAAAATGAGCAAAGACTTGCCCCACTTTTAGATTACTTTGAGGACAACTGGGTAGGGAGACTACATAGGTCAGGCCACAGACGCCAGCCTAAATTTGTAATTCCCTGGTGGAATGTATATCTACCAACGCTGAACCAAGAGGCTAAAACAAACAATGCTGTTGAAGGTTGGCACAACGCCTTCCTCTCTTCTACTGGACGTAAAACACCCACATTACACAAGCTACTCACAGCTATCCAAAAAGAGCAAAGCTTTCAGGAACTACGAATGGAGCAATCTGTCATACAACTAAAAGCAAAACTCTCTAGACAAACTGCTCAAATGTATCTATATCTTCAACAGCAAGTCCAACTCTATCCTACAACAAGAGGACTCGAATATCTAAAAATGATAGCCAAAACATTAAACTAATTGTAATAAGTAAATAAATGGATAAACATAGGGCGATATCCTTAATATGATACCACACATATTATAATATAACAAATCATTATTTATTTAGTCTAATTTATTTCTAATCACAATTATAAATAGACTAAATAAGTATGTCATTATATCAAAAATATTTTATTTAAATACTGTTCCCATCCAAATAAAATAATATAAATGAATAACTTACCTTTAAATACAGCATCAAAACGATTAATCCTTTACCAACAATATAGTGTGAAAATCTCAAAAACTTAATAAAACAAACCATTAAATATTTTGCAATTAACTGTGCTAAATGTATCCATCATCCAAATAAAACGACTCTTGAAATGCCATTGAAAATGACGACTATAATCTTAAAATGTCATAAAGGTTTCAGGGAACTCAAAAACATAAAGAGAGAATGTTATACATCTAACAACTGAAACACACTTCCTTCCCAAAAAAAAATCAGTAATCGGAAACGGAAATACCTGTTTCAAAATATGATTACAAAAATCTTTAAACAATCCCACCGACATAACACTAACGAATATAGCATACTATATAAACATAACATCACAACTTTGTAAATATAAAATTAAATCATACATGAGACTCACTACCTCCAACTACTTCAAATGCCACAAAGCCTCGATAACGGAAATACGTATTGAGTGCACTCCATAATATCTAAATAGTCATACTTTAATTAACAACCCCTAAATAACAAAGTACTACCTTTAATTTTTACTTAAAAGACTTTAAAAATATAAAACTAGAATCTTACCTACTCAAACATGAACCTGCTTCCAACCGCGACTTTCCCTTTCCCAAAATAACGCAAAAAGACTAAGAGCGGTTACAAAATAAAAGACCCGAATTATGTCTAACTGTGAAAAGTACTACTATAAATGTCCATTGTTGTAATATATATTTTTAGAAATTATGTTTAATGTACAAAAACTTGTATACTACATTGTTTGATAAATATATTATTTTTCTAAATATTATTGTATATTTTACATACTTTTAATATTTATTACATTAAGTATTAAAATATTTTAATATTTAATGTAATATTTATTAAAATAAGTATATTGCAAAATGTGTAATATTGTATTTGTTTTTGTGATGTATAACTTTTTTACAATATGACCAATATGTGTAAATTATTATTATTAAAAAATATTTATTAATAATAATAATTAGACATGAAAATATTGTATACTTAAAAAAATCCATGATTATGATCGAAATGTTCTGATCAAGATTCTTAATATTATATTATACTTTTAAAGATGTTCATGTGTTAATATCATCATCTGTAGAGCACTATATTTTATTTAAATATGTGGATATTTTTTTTCATTACACATGTTTTATGTTTTATGAAGAAATAAAAATTTTAATATGTATGTATACTATCATACATTGCATAATGTTACCTAACCATTTTTTCTCTATAAATTGAAAGTACTTTTCGAAACAACTACTCCAAAATGTGATTTTTCAAAGAACATTTTCCTTATATTTTGTATTAATTATACTAAACATTGCTTTTTAAAAATTATATCTTGTCGATATTTTCAAATGTTTAATAAAAAAAATTTTGTTCCCAAATATTTTTGTAATTATTTTCTTATACCTATTACAAAATCATTTCTATGTCTTTTTCAAAAGTGTTATAAATGTAATGTTCTATCTATTTCTATATTCCACATGTAATTAGAGTACATACTATACACTGAACCTATATAAGTTATTATTCATACACCCATCTACATATAATGTAAATCACCATTTAATTAGGGTAAGTGCTGGACACAGAACATATTTAATTGACTATCCCAACTCCAATCACCATTTAATTAGGGTAAGTGCTGGACAGTAAACATTAATAAATTACTATTCCAACTCCAATCACCATTTAATTAGGGTAAGAGCTGGACACAGAACCTATTTAATTTACTATTCCAACTCCAATCACCATTTAATTAGGGTAAGTGCTGGACACAGAACCTATGTAATTTACTATTCCAACTCCAATCACTATTTAATTAGGGTAAGTGCTGGACACAGAACATATTAAATTTACTATTCCAACTCCAATCACCATTTAATTAGGGTAAATGCTGGACACAGAACATATTAAATTTACTATTCCAACTCCAATGACCATTTAATTAGGGTAAGTGCTGGACACTAAACCTTAATAATTTACTATTCCAATTCCAATCACCATTTAATTAGTGTAAGTGCTGGACACTAAACCTTAATAAATTACTATTCCAACTCCAAACAACATTTAATTAGGGTAAGTGCTGGACACGGAACCTATTTTATTTACTATTCCAACTCCAATCACCATTTAATTAGGGTAAGTGCTGGACACAGAACCTATTAAATTTACTATTCCAACTCCAATCACCGTTTATTTAAAGTAAGTGCTGGACACTAAACCTTAATAATTTACTATTCCAACCCCAATCACCATTTAATTAGGGTAAGTGCTGGACACAGAACATATTTAATTTACTATTCCAACTCAAATCACCATTTAATTAGGGTAAGTGCTGGACACAGAACATATTTAATTGACTATCCCAACTCCAATCACCATTTAATTAGGGTAAGTGCTGGACAGTAAACATTAATAAATTACTATTCCAACTCCAATCACCATTTAATTAGGGTAAGAGCTGGACACAGAACCTATTTAATTTACTATTCCAACTCCAATCACCATTTAATTAGGGTAAGTGCTGGACACAGAACCTATGTAATTTACTATTCCAACTCCAATCACTATTTAATTAGGGTAAGTGCTGGACACAGAACATATTAAATTTACTATTCCAACTCCAATCACCATTTAATTAGGGTAAATGCTGGACACAGAACATATTAAATTTACTATTCCAACTCCAATGACCATTTAATTAGGGTAAGTGCTGGACACTAAACCTTAATAATTTACTATTCCAATTCCAATCACCATTTAATTAGTGTAAGTGCTGGACACTAAACCTTAATAAATTACTATTCCAACTCCAAACAACATTTAATTAGGGTAAGTGCTGGACACGGAACCTATTTTATTTACTATTCCAACTCCAATCACCATTTAATTAGGGTAAGTGCTGGACACAGAACCTATTAAATTTACTATTCCAACTCCAATCACCGTTTATTTAAAGTAAGTGCTGGACACTAAACCTTAATAATTTACTATTCCAACCCCAATCACCATTTAATTAGGGTAAGTGCTGGACACAGAACATATTTAATTTACTATTCCAACTCCAATCACCATTTAAATTGGGTAAGTGCTGGACACAGAACATATTTAATTTACTATTCCAACTCCAATCACCATTTAATTAGGGTAAATGCTGGACAGTAAACCTTAATAAATTACTATTCCAACTCCAATCACCATTTAATTCGGGTAAGTGCTGGACACAGAACCTATTTCATTTACTATTCCAACTCCAATCACCATTTAATTAGGGTAAGTGCTGCACACAGAACCTATTTAATTTACTATTCCAACTCCAATCACCATTTAATTAGGGTAAGTGCTGGACACAGAACCTATTTAATTTACTATTCCAACTCCAATTAACATTTAATTAGGGTAAGTGCTGGACACAGAACATATTTATTTTACTATTCCTACTCCAATCACCATTTAATTAGGGTAAGTGCTGGACACAGAACCTATTTAATTTACTATTCCAACTACAATTACCATATAATTAGGGTAAGCGCTGGACACAGAACCTATTAAATTTACTATTCCAACTCCCATCACCATTTAATTAGGATAAGTGCTGGACACTAAACCTTAATAATTTACTATTCCAACTCCAATCACCATTTAATTAGGGTAAGTGCTGGACACTAAACATTAATAAATTACTATTCCAACTCCAAATAACATTTAATTAGGGTAAGTGCTGGACACAGAACCTATTTAATTTACTATTCCAACTCCAATCACCATTTAATTAGGGTAAGTGCTGGACACAGAACCTATCAAATTTACTATTCCAACTCCAATCACCATTTAATTAGGGTAAGTGCTGGACACTAAACATTAATAAATTACTATTCCAAATCCAAACAACTTTTAATTAGGGTAAGTGCTGGACAAAGAACCTATTTTATTTACTATTCCAACTCCAATCACCATTTAATTCGGGTAAGTGCTGGACACTGAACCTATTTAATTTACTATTCCTACTCCAATCACCATTTAATTAGGGTAAGTGCTGGACACAGAACATATTTAATTTACTATTCCAACTCCAATCACCATTTAACTAGGGTAAGTGCTGGACACAGAACCTATTAAATTTACTATTCCAACTCCAATCACCATTTAATTAGGGTAAGTACTGGACACTAACCTTAATAATGTACTATTCCAACTCCAATCACCATTTAATTAGGGTAAGTGCTGGACACTAAACCTTAATAAATTACTATTCCAACTCCAAACAACTTTTAATTAGGGTAAGTGCTGGACACAGAAACTATTTTATTTACTATTCCAATTCCAATCACCATTTAATTAGGGTAAGTGCTGGACACTAAACCTATTTAATTTACTATTCCAACTCCAATCAACATTTAATTAGGGTAAGTGCTGGACACAGAACATATTTAATTTACAATTCCAACCCCAATCACCATTTAATTAGGGTAAGTGCTGGACAGTAAACCTTAAAAATTTACTATTCCAACTCCAATCACCATTTAATTTGGGTAAGTGCTGGACACAGAACCGATCTCATTTACTATTCCAACTCCAATCACCATTTAATTAGGGTAAGTGCTGGACACAGAACCTATTTAATTTACTATTCCATCTCCAATTTACATTTAATTAGGGTAAGTGCTGGACACAGAACCTATTTAATTTACTATTCCAACTCCAATCACCATTTAATTAGGGAAAGTGCTGGACACAGAACCGATTTAATTTACTATTCCAACTCCAATTTACATTTAATTAGGGTAACTGCTGGACCCAGAACATATTTTATTTACTATTCCAACTCCAATCACCATTTAATTAGGGTAAGTGCCGGACACAGAACCTATTTAATTTACTATTCCAACTCCAATCACCATTTAATTAGGGTAAGTGCTGGACACAGAACCGTCTGGACTCCCTCCACCACGGTTGCTCCCCCAGCACTTGCTCCACGGAAGCCTTGTGCTCGCTGCCTGCCTTGCCTGCTGCCTGCATTGACCTGCTGACTGCCGCCCTGCGAGAGCGCATAGACCACTTGACTGCGCTGGGTATCGTTTCTACTCGCACTGCCTTTCCTAAGCATTTGCATAACGCCGAGCGCTTGTTATTGTCTGCGCCCGCACTGCATTTATCTGTGTGTAGTGGCATAGGTTTTTGTCGGCGTAGCGTGCATTCATTTGTTCATTAACTTTGTGCCTGTGTCTTGGAGTGAAGCTCCGGCTGTGCCCCACTTTCGATTCCTTTCTGGGAGGCCATTTGGTTTTGCTTGTAGTTTCACCCGTGTCTCCTCCTCCCAGACCCCGCCTCCCACCTGACCCTCCCACACACTGATACACAACAGTAGCCCCGTCCTCTCTTTCCCTGTGACCGTCTGGACTCCCTCCACCACGGTCGCTCCCCCAGCACTTGCTCCACGGAAGCCTTGTGCTCGCTGCCTGCCTTGCCTGCTGCCTGCATTGACCTGCTGACTGCCGCCCTGCGAGAGCGCATAGACCACTTGACTGCGCTGGGTATCGTTTCTACTCGCACTGCCTTTCCTAAGCATTTGCATAACGCCGAGCGCTTGTTATTGTCTGCGCTCGCACTGCATTTATCTGTGTGTAGTGGCATAGGTTTTTGTCGGCGTAGCGTGCATTCATTTGTTCATTAACTTTGTGCCTGTGTCTTGGAGTGAAGCTCCGGCTGTGCCCCACTTTCGATTCCTTTCTGGGAGGCCTTTTGGTTTTGCTTGTAGTTTCACCCATGTCTCCTCCTCCCAGACCCCGCCTCCCACCTGACCCTCCCACACACTGATACAAAACAGTAGCCCCGTCCTCTCTTTCCCTGTGACCGTCTGGACTCCCTCCACCACGGTCGCTCCCCCAGCACTTGCTCCACGGAAGCCTTGTGCTCGCTGCCTGCCTTGCCTGCTGCCTGCATTGACCTGCTGACTGCCGCCCTGCGAGAGCGCATAGACCACTTGACTGCGCTGGGTATCGTTTCTACTCGCACTGCCTTTCCTAAGCATTTGCATAACGCCGAGCGCTTGTTATTGTCTGCGCTCGCACTGCATTTATCTGTGTGTAGTGGCATAGGTTTTTGTCGGCGTAGCGTGCATTCATTTGTTCATTAACTTTGTGCCTGTGTCTTGGAGTGAAGCTCCGGCTGTGCCCCACTTTCGATTCCTTTCTGGGAGGCCATTTGGTTTTGCTTGTAGTTTCACCCGTGTCTCCTCCTCCCAGACCCCGCCTCCCACCTGACCCTCCCACGCTCCGCCCCCTCCACTCTCCATTTATGTCAGATGTACCAACGCGCAGCGTCCACGCGCTACGTACACGCCGAAGGTGCGCCAAAGGTAAGCCCGTCTACGCCCGTCCGCGCCTGGACCGCGCCCAGCGCCAGACCCCTGCCCCTCGCACTGCTCAGCCCTCCCGCATTACCTACGATGCCGCCACCCTCCTAGCCCTTAACCCCGGCCACGCCCCCAACAGCGTCCAAGCCGCTCCTGGACACACCCATGGACCTTTCTCTTGCTACTCCTGCAAATTCATCGGCACCGACAACATCTCCGCTACGACCACACCACAGATTCCTGACCCCAACCACCTACAATGCATCCTTCTCAACACTCGATCGGTCCACAGACACGCCATTGACCTATGGAATCTACTAGACACCATCTCTCCAGACATCGCCTTCCTTACAGAAACATGGATGAACGCTTCCTCCGCCCCAGACATCACCATTGCCATCCCTGAAGACTATAAGATCACTCGCAAGGACCGTACCGGCCACACAGGAGGAGGAATCACTATCGTCCATGAAAAATCAATCCACATCTCAACCAGCTCTGACGTCAACCTCGCCAACTCTGAACACCTTCACTTCCAGATCCACATCGACCCCAAGACCACACTCAGAGGCACCCTCCTTTACAGACCACCAGGACCCCGCGCAAAATTCAGTGAAGACATCACGGACTTCATTACTCCACACGCGCTCCCCTCCTAAGATTACATCCTTCTGGGAGACCTCAACTTTCACCTTGAAAAAAACAACGACCGCAACACCACCACCCTCTTGGACAACCTCGCCAACCTCGGACTTAAACAACTGGTCACTTCCCCCACCCACATCGCAGGTCACACACTCGACCCCATCTTCACCTCCAGCAATCATGTCTCCTTCAGCCACACTACGGATCTCCTCTGGACTGACCACAGCTGCGTTCACTTCACCTACAACAAGCCGAAACCCATCAACCACCTCCAACCAACTTTGCAAAGAAACTGGAACAAAATCACCATCGACCAGATCTCCTCATCGCTCCTTCTAAACACCCCAGCCCACTCTTCTAACCCAGACCAAGCCGCCGCCAACTTCACCCTATGGTTATCCAACACCGTCGACATCCTAGCACCACTGAAAAAACGTCAACGCAAACCTGGCAGCAAGAAGGCCTCATGGTTCAACGATGATCTTAAGAAGTCCAAGAAACTCTGCCGCTCCCTTGAAAAGGCCTGGAAAAAAGACCCAACCACTAGCACCAAGGACGCCTTCAAAAACGCCACCCGCACACACCACCAACTAATCCGAAAGGCCAAGAAAACAGCATTCAAGGATCGACTAGACAACAACGCCCACAACAGCAAGGAACTTTTCAACATCGTCAAGGAATTTACCAACCCCTCGGCCAACTCCAACGACATCACCCCTTCTCAAGCCCTTTGCGACTCCCTGGCTTTATTCTTCCACAACAAAATTGCAGACATCCACAACAGCTTCGACAACCAACCCGGAGACCAACCCACCCAACCATATGCTGAACATTCTTCCCCCTTGAACGCTCTTAACGACTGGAACCCAATCTCCACTGAGGACACCATCCGCCTGATGAACTCTATCCACTCTGGATCCCCCACAGACCCATGTCCTCACCACATCTTCAACAAAGCAGACTCAGTCATAGCACCGCACCTCCGAGACGTCATCAACTGCTCCTTCAACTCCGCCACCTTCCCGGAAAGCTGGAAACACGCTGAACTCACCGCCCTTCTGAAAAAACCCACAGCTGACCCCACCGAACTCAAAAATTACCGCCCCATCTCGCTCCTTCCTTTCCCAGCTAAAGTCATCGAGAAAGCTGTCAACAACCAACTCGCCGCCTTCCTCGAAGCCAACAAATCCCTCGACTCCTCACAATCTGGCTTCCGAGCAAAACACAGCACTGACACCGCCCTCATCGCAGCAACAGACGACATTCGAACTCTACTGGACAATGGAGACACAGTCGCCCTCATCCTCCTCGACCTCTCTGCAGCCTTCGACACAGTCTGCCACAGTACCCTTTTACAACGCCTCAGAAACATCGGAATACAAGGAAAAGCACTCAAATGGATCACCTCATTCCTCACCGGAAGAACCCAGAGAGTCCGCCTTCCACCATTCAAATCCGAAGCCACTGAAGTCATCTGTGGCGTACCACAAGGATCCTCACTCAGTCCCACCCTCTTCAACGTATACATGAGCCCCCTTGCGGCCATCGCTCGCCAACACAACCTCAACATCATCTCCTACGCGGATGACACTCAACTGATCCTTTCTCTCACCAATGACCCCAGCACCGCCAAAACAAACCTACACGAAGGAATGAAAGAAGTTGCCGAATGGATGAAACAAAGCCGTCTGAAACTGAACTCAGATAAAACAGAAGTCCTCATCCTAGGTACATCCCCCTCTGCATGGGACGACTCTTGGTGGCCGGAAGCCCTTGGAAAAGCACCCATCCCGACAGACCACGCACGGAACCTAGGCGTTATCCTGGACTCTTCACTCTCAATGAACAGACAAGTCAACGCCGTATCCTCATCCTGCTTCAACATTCTTCGCATGCTCAAAAAAACATTTCGCTGGATCCCCACCGAAACCAGAAAAACTGTCACCCATGCTCTGGTCACGAGCTGACTGGACTACGGAAACACCCTCTACGCAGGTACTACCGCTAAACTCCAGAAGAAACTCCAACGAATCCAAAACGCTTCAGCAGGATCATATTAGACATCCCACGTAACGAACACATCTCTGGCCACCTGAAAGACCTCCACTGGCTACCCGTCAATAAGAGGATCACTTTGCTAACCCACGCACACAAATCACTCTACGACATCGGACCAGAATGCCTCAACTCACGACTGTCCTTCTACACCCCCTCCCGCCAACTACGTTCTTCCAGCCAAGCCCTCGCCACTGTTCCCCGCATCAACAAGACCACCATGGGAGGCAGATCCTTCTCATACCTGGCAGCTAAAACATGGAACTCACTCCCCACCTACCTTCGCCTTACCCAGAACCACCTAGCTTTTAGAAAGCAACTTAAAACGTGGATATTTGACAAGTAAGCGTCCTCCCCTCCCTAAGCGCCTTGAGACCCTCCGGGTATGTAGTGCGCTATATAAATTCTCTGACTTGACTTGACTTGTCTATTTAATTTACTATTCCAACTTCAATTAACATTTTATTAGGGTAAGAACTGGACACAGAACCTATTTAATTTACTATTCTAACTCCAATCACCATTTAATTAGGGTAAGTGCTGGACACAGAACCTATTTAATTTACTATTCCAACTCCAATTACCATTTAATTAGGGTAAGTGCTGGACACAGAACCTATTTAATTTACTATTCCAACTCCAATCACCATTTAATTAGGGTAAGTGCTGGACACAGAACCTATTAAATTTACTATTCCAACTCCAATCACCATTTAATTAGGGTAAGTGCTGGACACTACACCTTAATAATTTACTATTCCAACTCCAATCACCATTTAATTAGGGTAAGTGCTGGACACTAAACATTAATAAATTACTATTCCAACTCCAAACAACATTTAATTAGGGTAAGTGCTGGACACAGAACCTATTTTATTTACTATTCCAACTCCAATACACATTTAATTAGGGTAAGTGCTGGACACTAAACCTATTTAATTTACTATTCATACTGCAATCACCATTTAATTAGGGTAAGTGCTGGACACAGAACATATTTAATTTACTATTCCAACTCCAATCACCATTTAATTAGGGTAAGTGCTGGACACAGAACCTATTAAATTTACTATTCCAACTCCAATCACCATTTAATTAGGGTAAGTACTGGACACTAAACCTTAAAAATTTACTATTCCTACTCCAATCACCATTTAAATGAAGTAATTGCATCCAATTTACAGTTAATGCAGTTAATTGCTACACACTTTCCATAATTAATATACTTGTCAAATTTTGTATGAAGTAACAAACTATTTCTAACAATAACCGTTTTTATCCACTATATACCCAGTTACACAATGTTAATATTTATTAAATACATATTTATTTATATTTTTCTAAATTTCTATGACAATCTTCTTTATTTTAATTTTTTCTATACAACAATAATTTTTTCCTTTTTACCTTATAAAGGCAAGGTTACTGTCATAAATATACCCACTATATACCCATTGTCACACTATCAAACTTTATACATAAATCAATTTTGTTTTGTCCTATATCGCACAATGTGAATTTATTATTTACAATTTCTAAATTATTTTTAAATTTTCTAGTGGCGAAATTTCTAAATTAATTTTTTACACTCAACATTTTTAAAAAACTACCCACCCTTATCCCCTAATAACTCGACATCCCGCTCCTAAAATTAGACGTAATTTTTAATTAAAAAATGTTATACTAAATGTATAATTACAATACTTTTCAATAAATACACAAAAACACTATACCAAACATTAAACACTAATACATACATTTCTATACAATTTCGCAATTTACAAATAATTATTATAAATTTCGCAAATTTGATTTATTGATTAAAATTCGAAATTTATTATTCTATAATTACACTATACTTTTTTAAAACACTACCCACCCTTATCCCCTATAAACTCTACATCCTGCTCCTAAAACTTTTCTACATTTCTTTAATAAATATTTAATAATACATATATATTTACAATACTTTTTACTAAATACACAAAAAAACTATACAAAAAATTAAACATTAAACAATAATTTTCTATACAATTTCGCAATTTACAAAATTTTATTTTAATTTTCGAAATTTAGAAATTTCAAATAAAATTCGAAATTTCTTATTCTATATTTACACTATACTGTTTAAAAACACTACCCACCCTTATCCCCTATAAACTCTACATCCGCTCATAAACTTATAACTAAATTTATTTAAATTATATTTATAAATTACATTATATATAGACAACATTTTACTAAATACACTAAAAAACTATACCAAACATTAAACACTAATCCATAAATTTCTTTTCAATTTCGCAATTTAGGAATAATTATTATAAATTTCGCAAATTTGAATTCTTGATTTAAATTCAAAATTTATTATTCTATAATTACACTATACTTTTTTAAAACACTACCCACCCTTATCCCCTATAAACTCTACATCCCGCTCCTAAAAATTTTCAACATTTCTTAATTAAATATTTATTAATACATATATATTTACAATACTTTTTATTAAATACACAAAAAACTATACAAAATATTAAACATTAATCAATAATTTTCTATACAATTTCGCAATTTACAAATATTTATTATAATTTTCGAATTTTTGAAATTTAAAAAAAATTCGAAATTTCGTATTCTATAATTACACTATACTTTTTTAAAACACTACCCACCCTTATCCCCTATAAACTCTACATCCCGCTCATAATCTTATAACTAAAATTATTTAAATTTTATTTATAAATTACATTATATATAGACAACATTTTACTATATCATTACTTAACAGACTTTAAAACGTCACTTTTAAATATCAATATTTTTGCCTATCGATATTTTGAGCTTCGATATAACATGTTTCGAAATTAATGTGTTCGATATTATTAACACACACATAAATCGATATTTTCAACGTCGATATTTTGGTTGTCGATATTTCTTACCTTCGACTTTTAGGACTCGATATTATGGCAATTCGATATTATCAACTCGATATTTTGACTGTGTACCATGTACGCTGTGGTCTACCCAGCCTCCACCCTCCCTCATAACCCGCACGGTTATTATTCCGACTCCTTGGGTAAAAATACCCAAGTGGGAGTGCACAGAAAGTACTGGTTTGATTCCTGTTAGGATTCTTCAGGATATAATCAACCAGACTGGTGTCCGTAAAGTTTGCCACTATACAGTCTCCTCTTATGTCTTTGTTTCTCCCCCCGATCCAGTTTACTCTTCTTATGTGAGCTATCTCTCCTCTTTCCCCGTTATTTAAGGGTCTAGGAATATTCAGCCACTTGGAGATTTTGGAAAGTAGTTGATAGTGAGATTCTCTCTCGTTGGGCCTAATTTCTGGTACCCCTTCAAAATCTATTACAAATGGGCTTACCTCGGGGGGTAAATCTATGTGTGCGGCGTCGCTATTAATATTATAAAAGGGGTCGGGGTCTGTGTAACTGTAATTATACTTCCCTTCCCTCTGAGGACAGTCTTCCTGCCTCCATTGCATTAATGGTTGTAGAGGGGGATTATCCCTATTTATGTTATTCGCACTTTGATTGTGTCGCCCTCTAGAGTTGTCATTAGTACCCCCTTTTTGGTTTTGGGCGGTTTTTGGGGCCTCATGTATCTGGACAATTGCATGTTGAGTGTGACTGACACCGTTGTTATTTTGCACTCTCTTTGTGTTTACATTGTCATTTGTGACTTCCTCAGTTGGCTGGGTTGGGTCAGTAGAAGTTTTTGCCAGTGTGTGCTCTAATGCCTTGGATTGTTTAGAGAGCTCGCACATTATTTTATCCACCTTGCTTATAATAGGCTTTAATTGTGCAGCAATAAAGGATTCTAACTGTTTTTTGAGATCTGCAACTAATGTCTCGATCCACCCTGGAGGAATGGATTCTACTTGGGAGTTATTTTCAACTGTTATAAACTCATGAATGCGTGTTAGAGGATTGTCTCTTGCTAACGCTTTCCTCTGTCTCTGGGACCCCTTAATCCTCCCCAGTCGCTTCCTTTTTTTCTGATGGGTCGTCTCATTGAGCTCGGAGGTTTCTGGGCCCGGGGTTTGTGCACAGGGGACATCCTCTATCTCATTGTTTAGTTGGATTACACTGCCCTGGGTATTTGGGCTATCTACTATTAATAGGTCTCTGGTGGGTGTTTGAGTGATAACATTAAGGTTGGGCGAGGAGGATAAACTCCGTTCCATGCGTTCTATTTCCCCCGTGACTTTCTTTAACATTAAGTCAATTGCTGTGGGTTTGTTCCCCTTTGAGGGGCACCCTCCTTTGTTTCCACTCGTGTTTGTTTAGGGGTCACTCTTTTGTTGGATTTGTTCCCAGCCAGTAATGATTCAACTGTCTGAGTTTCTGTGTCTTACTTCCAGCTGAAAAACACAGTAAGCTGGATTGTGAGATAAGGTGAGAACAAGCATTGACATAGACAATAGGTCTCGTCTTTGGGACCATATACTTATGTAGCCAGGGTGATTGGCTTTGCCAATATCTTTAAGCTATACTGTAGAGCATTGTGGCTGCTGTACAACATGTTGAAAAGTTATAATAAAAAAAGTTATAAGCATATATGTTACAGTAAATATAACCAAGAAGACAGTGGGAGAGTGGAGGTTTGGAAACAGTACCTGAATTACAACACAAGCAGCAGACTGAGGAGTTACTAAATGATGCTGAGCTGGTGGTGTGCTTGTGCAGAGGTGAAGCTGAAGTGGTGCTGAGTCATGCTGAGGAGGTGGTGTTGCACTGGTGCTTAGGTGGCACTGAGCTGGTGCTCAGGTTGACCTGAGCGATGCAGAGTTGGTGCTGTGCTGAGGTGATGTGTTGATGCTGAGGTGATGCTGCACTGATGCTGAACTGGTGCTGCGTTGGAGTTGAATTGCTGCTTAGGTGGGACTGCACTGGCGCTGAGGTGGGGCTGAGCTAGCGGTGCAGGACTGATGCAGAGGAGAGGCTGTGCTAATGCTGAGACGGTGCTCTGCTGATGTTGCAATGGTGCTGTGATGATGTTGATGTGGTCTGTGCTGATGTTGAGGTGGTGCTGTGCTGGTGTTGAGGGGGTGGTGCACTGATCATGAGGTGGTGCTGTGCTGATGCTGAGATGGTGCTGTGCTGAGGTGGTGCTGTGGTAGCGCTCAGGTGATGCTGAGTGATACTGAGGTGATGCTGAGTGATAATGAGGTGGTGCGAAGTGATGCTGAGGTGGTGCCAAGTGATGCTGAGGTGGTGCTGAGTGATGCTGAGAAGTGATCCTGAGTTGGTGTTGTACTAAGGTGATGCTGTGCTGATAATGAAATGGTGCTGCACTGATGCTGAGTTGGTGCTGCTTTGGTGGTGAATTGCTGCTAAGGTGGTGTTGATCTGGTACAGAGACTTAGCAGCTGCCCGGGCCTATTGCTGCCTTACTCAATGCCAATGGAAATACAAGTAGATAAATGGGGGGAGCATTGAGTAAAAATATGTTAAGACTTTTTCAAAATTAATAAAAAAAGAGGTGGGCTGAGCCATGCAAATCAAAAGAAAGGTGCAGCTGCCATACTTAAAGATAAAGCAGGGCGTGAATCACAGGGAAGGAGAGTAGGAAGGAGAAGAGTAGCATGAGGCACAAGGAAGAAGATCAAGAAGAGCAGCAGGTGGCACAAGGAAGGATAGTGAGGAGGGGAACAGCATGAGGCACAAGGAAGGAGAGCAAGGAGAAGAGCAATGTGAGGCACAAGGACGGAGAGTTAGGAGGAGAAGAGCAGCATGCGGCACAAAGAAGGAGAGTGAGCAGAAGAGCAGTATGAGGCACAAGGAAGGAGACTGAGAAGTAGAGCAGCTGGCGGCCCAAGGAAGGAGAATGAGGAGAGGAACCGCATGAGGCTCAAGGAAGGACAGCGAGGAGAAGAGCAATGTGAGGCACAAGGACGAGAGTAAGGAGAAGAGCAGCATGCGGCACAAGGAAGGAGAGTGAGGAGATGAACAGCATGACGCACAAGGAAGGAGTGTGAGGAGAAAAGCATGAGGCACAATAATGAAGAGGAGGAGGAGCAGAGCAGCATGAGGAACAAGGACGGAGAGTGAGGAGATAAACAGCATGAGGCACAAGGAAGGAGAGTGAGGAAAAAAGCATGAGACACAAGTATGGAGAGTGAGGAGGAAAAGAGCAGCGTGAGGCACAAGGATGGAGAATGAGGAGAAGAGCAGTGTGAGGCACAAGGACGAAGAGTGAGAATAGCAGCGTGAGGCACAGGGAAGGAGAGTGAGGGGAAGAGGTTTGCTAGGTTATCCTAGGTGCCGGCAGAGATAGGGTTCAAAATCTACAGTTAGACTCTTTGCAAAAAAAGGTTCAGTTTTCACTGTGAAAATGTGGTGTGTCCACATTGCGTTTTGTGCCATTTCCTGTCGCGGGCACTAAGCCTACCCCCAAAAGTGAGGTACCATTTTTCTCAGAAGACTTTGGGGAATGTGGGTTGGGGTTACTTTGTGAATCCACACAGATTCCAGAAATTTCCACCACAGAAATGTGAGGAAAATGTGTTTTAAAAATATTTAGGTTTGCAAGGGATTGTGGGTAATAGAACCTGGTGAGAGCCAGTCAAGTCATGCCATCCTGTATTCCCCTGACTGTCTAGTTTTCAAAATGTATAGATTTGCTAGGCTTCCCTAGGTGCCGGCAGAGCTAGGGATTTAAATCTACAGCTAGGCACTTTGCAAAAAAAGGGTCAGTTTTCATTGTGAAAATGTGGTATGTCCAAGTTGCGTTTTGGGCCGTTTCCTGTCACAGGCACTAGGCCTTCCCACACAAGTGAGGTACCATTTTTCTTGGAAGACTTTGGCAAACGTGGGTTATGGGGGATTTTGTGGATCCACGCAGATTCCAGAACTTTGCACCATAGAAATGGGAGGAAAATTTGTTTTTTTTTACAAATGTTTAGGTTTGCAAAGGATTCTGGGGTAATAGAACCTAGTGAGAGCCAGTCAATTCACCCCATCCTGGATTCCACTCAGCGTCTTGTTTTCAAAAATGTATAGGCTAGCTAAGTTTCCCTAGGTGCCGGCAGAGCTGGGGTTCAAAATCTACAGCTAAGCACTTTGCAAAAAAAAGGGTCAGTTTTCACTGTGAAAATGTGGTATGTCCACATTACTTTTTGGGCCGTTTCCTGTTGCTGGCACTAAGCCTACCCAGACACTAGTGAGGTACCATTTTACTCAGAAGACTTTGAAGACTTTCCAAGACAGCAATGTGGGAGGCATGGCCATGCAATTTTTGGGCAGCCCCCATTCCAACATCAATAAAAAAAAGAAACCCTGGCTTCTAGTGGTCTTTCTGCCCCCTCGGGGTGCAGAATGGGAGCTAATGGCCCTGTCTGCCCCCTGGTGGGGTGGCAGAAAGATTGACATTTCTCTGAGGGGCTGGGGCTTTCGCCTTGCCCCTGCCGCTGCCTGGTGCTGCGTGAGTCTCCTCTGCTTGTTGCTCCCTGTTTTTGTTAGCCCCCACTGTACTTCTGTGCCCCTTTCCCCCGTATTGCCTCTGTGTCCTCTCCCCGCTTCCCCCGGTCTCCCTCTGTGCCCTCTTTCCTGCCGCGGCATCACTGTGGCCCGCCCCCCTCTGTTCCCATTCGCTGCCCCACTCCCGCCTCCCAACTGCTCCTCCCTCCCTCAGCCCCTCATATGAAGGCCGCGTGGCGGTGAAGGGAGCGACCTTTGACCCTGTCCTCAGCCACCGCATGGTCCTCCTGTGATGCTGCCCCCGCTGTCGCCTTGCCCCTGCCGCTGCCTGGTGCTGCGTGAGTCTCCTCTGCTTGTTGCTCCCTGTTTTTGTTAGCCCGCACTGTACTTGTGCTGTGCCCTTGTAACCCCCTTTTTTCGCCTTCTGTGCCCCTTTTCCCCCATATTACCTCTGTGTCCTCTCCCCGCTTCCCCCGGTCTCCCTCTGTGCCATCTTTCCCGATGCTGCGTCCCTGCGGCCCCGCCCCTGCTGTTTCCATTCGCCGCCACACTCCCCCCTCCCAGCTGCTCCTCCCTCCCACAGCCCCTCATATGGAGGCCGCGCGGCGGTGAAGGGAGCAACCTTTGACCCTGTCCTCAGATAGGTCGCCACCCAGTCGCCACACGGTCCTCGTGTGACGCTGCCCCCGCTGACGCCTTGCCCCTCCCGCTGCCTGGTGCTGCGTGAGTCTCCTCTGCTTGTTGCTCCCTGTTTTTGTTAGCCCCCACTGTACTTGTGCTGTGCCCTTGTAACCCTCTTTTTCGCCTTCTGTGCCCCTTTTCCCCCGTATTGCCTCTGTGTCCTCTCCCCGCTTCCCCCAGTCTCCCTCTGTGCCATTTTTCCCGCTGCTGCGTCCCTGCGGCCCGCCCCCACTGTTCCCATTCGCCGCCCTACTCCCGCCTCCCAGCTGCTCTTCCCTCCCACAGCCCCTCATATGGAAGCCGCACAGCGGGAGCACAGTGGACGCACGCAGCGGGCGCACCACTGGCGTGCCGAATGTGGGCAAAGGCAATCTCGTCTGCGCCCGTCCACGCCTGGACCGCGCCCAGCGCTATAACTCCTGGACCATGAAGCCGCCACAACACCAGACTGCACTACGACTCCAGCACCCTCCACGCACTCAATCGCGGATGAGATCACCCCTGCTACCGGGCCACCCCGAAGCGCACCCAAGGGCCCTTCACCTGCCGGAACTGCAGCTTCTCCATCATCCGGCCCACCAAACCATCAATCAGAGAACCCAACCACCTCCAATGCATCCTCCTCAACACCCGCTCCGCTCGCAAGCACGCCATCGAAATCTGGGACCTCCTAGACTCAACCAACCCCGACGTTGCCTTCTTGACAGAGACCTGGCTTAACACCACCTTGGCACCAGACATCGCCATAGCCATCCTGGAGGGCTACAAGATCTCCCGCAGTGACTGCACCAACGGAGAAAGAGGGGGAATCGCCATCATCCACAAGGACACCCTCAGAGTCTCGACCAGCACCGACGACACCCTCACCACCGCCGAGCACATGCACTTCTAGATCCACACCGACCCCAACACCACCCTCAGAGGAACACTCATCTACAGACCACCCGGACCCCGGCCACAGTTCAGCGACGCCATCGCTGACCTCATCAGCACCCACGCCCTCACCTCCACGGACTACATCCTGCTCGGGGACCTGAACTTCCACCTCGAGAACAACAACAACGCCAACTCCACCGCCCTGATTGACAACCTCACCAACCTTGGACTCAAACATCTCGTGACAACACCCACCCACGCCACTGGACACACACTGGACCCCATCTTCTCCGAAAGTCCCCACGTCTCCTTCAACCACACAACCGAACCCCACTGGACAGACCACAGATGCGTCCACTTCACCTTCAGGAAACCCACCACACACCACCGCAACCAACAGATGCCACGCCGCTGCTGGGGCAAGATCACTGAGAAACAGCTGACCACCGCCCTCGCCCTGGGAACAGCCGCCGACCCCAATGACCCCAACACAGTCACCATCAACCTCAAACAGTGGATCAACGACTGCACCAACACCCTCTCCCCACGGGCCACCTTCTTTCACCGCAAGATCACCGACATCCACAACAGCTTCCACACCACCACCCCCACCTCCACCGCCTAGACCACCACCCCTGCGCCCACCACGCGCACCAGCCACCTGACCACCTGGTCCAACGTCAGCAACGATGACACCGTCAAGACCATGAACTCCATCCACTCTGGGTCCCCATCTGACCCATGCCCTCATCATGTTTTCAACAAAGCCAGCACAGCCATCGCCCCCATCTTCGGAAAACAATCAACATCTCCTTCGAGACAGCAACCTTCCCAGAGAGCTGGAAGAACGCTGAGATCAAAACCCTACTGAAGAAACCCGAGGCGGAGCCCAACGACCTTAAGAACTTGCGGCCCATCTCCCTGCTCCCTTTCCCGGCAAAGGTCACAGATAAAATCGTCATTAGGCAGCTGACCCGCTACCTCGAAGACAACAATATCCTGGACCCATCCCAGTCCGGCTTCCACAGCAACCACAGCACCGACACTGCCCTCATCGCCGCCAACGACGACATCAGGATCCTTAAGGACAAAGGAGAAACAGCTGCCCTCATCCTTCTGGACCTATCAGCAGCCTTCGACACGGTCTGCCACCGTACCCTAACAGCACGCCTCAATGACGCAGGAATCCAAGAGAAGGCCCTGGCCTGGATAACATCCTTCCTCTCTGGCAGAACCCAGAGCGTCCGCCTCCCACCCTTCCGCTCCAAGACCACCGAGATCATCTGCGGCATTCCTCAGGAATCATCTCTCAGCCCGACGCTGTTCAATATCTACATGGCACCACTCGCCCACGTCGCACTACAACATAGCCTCAATATCATCTCCTATGCCGACGACACCCAGCTGATCATCTCCCTCACCGAAGACTCCCACACCGCCAAAGCCAACCTCCACAGAGGAATGAAGCCCATCGCCGAATGGATGAAGGACAGCAGCTTGAAGCTGAATTCAGACAAGACGGAGGTCCTCATCTTCGGCTCAACCCCCTCAGCCTGGGACAACTCCTGGTGGCCAACATCGCTAGGAACTGCCCCAGAACCCACCAACCACACACGCAACCTAGGAGTCATCCTCGACTCCACCCTCACCATGACCAAGCAGGTCAATGCTGTCTCAGCCTCCTGCTTCAACAACCTCAGAATGCTCCGCAGCATCTTCAAATGGATACCCTCCGACACGAGAAGAACCGTCACCCAGGCTCTCGTCACCAGCAGACTGGACTACGGAAACGCCCTCTACGTTGAAACAACAACCAAGCTCCTGAGACGGCTGCAATGCATCCAGAACGCCTCTGCCCGACTGATCCTCGACGTCCCCAGACGCAGCCACATCACACCCCACCTGAGAGGCCTGCACAGGCTCCCCGTCAACAAGAGGATCATCTTCAAACTCCTCATCCACGCACACAAAGTCCTACACAATGCATGACCAGCATACCTCAATGACCAACTCAGCTTCTGCACCCCCACCGCAGCCTCCGCTCTGCCACCCTCGCCACAGTTCCACACATCCAGGAAAATCACCGCCGGCGGCAGATCCTTCTCCTACCTTGCCGCCAAGACTTGGAACACTCTCCCTACCGGCCGACGACAGACCCAGGACCTGCTGGCCTTCAGAAGACTTCTCAAGACCTGGCTCTTCGATCAGTAGCAGCCCCCACCCCCCAGCACCTTGAGACCCTCAAGGGTATGTAGCACGCTTTACAAATGTAATGATTAATTGATGCCCTTTTTGGGCAGTCCCACACCAACATCAATAAAAAATAATCCCTGGGTTCCTAGTGGGCTTTCCGCCCTCCCGGGGGGGCAGATTGGGGGCTACAGCCCCATGTGCCCCTTGTTGTAAATAAATTTACCTAATCAGTTTTTCCGTATAATTATCATTACAAGACAGCTCATTCAAATGAGAGGCAGAGTCCGTGGTATCTGAGTCATAAGGGTTTTTTAATACAATGGCTCGAGCCATGGGACAAGTCAACAGGGTGTCAGGAAAAATCAGGACAAGTCAACGTTATATTAACAGTGCTCCATATATATAGTAAAACGGTACATTAGCATTGCATTTAAGAGGCGTAACAAGTGAAAAGGAGAAGATAAGAACACATGTGCGTAGCAGGGGGCGTGAAAGAAGGCGTGTAATAGGCGTACACGGAGGCGTATGATGTGGACGTAATGTAGACGTCACAGAAAGTGTCATAAGTGGGTGTATGCACAGAGGTAATCTGCAGAGTCAGCAGGAAGTGCGGATGCGCGCGCAGGTAGCATGACGTGACATAGACGTGTAACTGGGGAGAACTTTAACGCTAGTAGAGGAGACAGAAGTCTGGGATGTCAGAACGACCTGGACCTATAACATATCTGGTATCTTATGTTTGGAGGATGTATTATCTGGAGTAGAAGGTCTCTCGGGCAGAGGCTATTCTATACTGAATGCTAGTGCGTGCATATGCGTCTGCGTGTCTACGTGCGAGGCTATGGGCCTACTATGGCAACAGGGTCTGTAAATTACTTGCATGGAGACAGGAAGGCTTGCTCTTTGCTCTGCAGTTGGGGATATGTTTACCTAAATCACTAGACAGGAATGTATTTTCGAGGAGGCTGAACAGATAACTTGAAGGCAAAATACAGTCTTGGCAGGCAGGCCAGGTTGAGCCAGGCACCGCTTCGCTTGGCAGGAAGTAAGGCAGAGGTCAGGGATACGTGTCCATGCTGCAGCTTTCAGAGGCAGAAAGCAATAAGGGCTCGGAAACAGAAATCGGGGCCTAGCTCGACAGAGCCAGGAAAAACGTAAAAGTGTACCATGTAAAGACGTCGGCATGGCATGGTTAGGAACCGAATTATCGATCCATTCATGGTGGATCTGAAAGAGGACATGTTAACGTTGGACGCAAATGTATTTGCGTCTTCGTATTCGGTCATGGAGGGAAATAACATGTACTTGAAGCACGTACATGGAGACGTTGGGGTACATGTTAGGGGACATACTTGACCATAAAAATTTCAATTACCTCACCCTCAGAGGGGGAAGAAAGACTGTTGCACCCAATCTAACATGGGGAGAGCAAATGCCCTTGCCCAAGGGGCTGCTCCCCCCCTCCCTGGTTCTAGTAGGTGGATCCCTGCTTTGGTTTTGCCCTTCTGGGGTGAACCCCAAGCAGGGATCCACTACCGAAGGGTACCATTGGAAAGGGGAGATTCTCCTCTTTCCAACGATAGCCCTCCCATAATTTTCGGTGCTCGGGGGGGGGGGGGCTGAGATAGCCCCCGAGAACCGAAACAATTAAACTGAAACTAAGTTTCAGATTCATTTGCATTGCAATGACGTCAGCGATTGTTTTGCTGACGTCATTGCAATGCAATTGAAACTGAAACTTAGTTTCAGTTTAATTGTTTCAGTTCTCGTGGGGCTATCTCAGCCTCCCCCCTCCCCCCCCCCCCCCCCCCCAAGCACCGAAAATGATGGGAGGGCTATCGTTGGAAAGGGGAGAATCTCCCCTTTCCAATGGTACATTTACACATATGCACTAATAACAAGCCATTCTTTCTGAATGCCAAAAATAACAACCAATGGCAATCAATGAGTTTGGCAAACCCCACAGAGGAGATACAACAATTCAAAGCTCAACCTAAAAAGGAGATCATTTTCTATTGAGTTACTGAAAAGTAAACCAGATTAAGTTGTCATTCACTCTAAACCTTTAAATCTTTGGAATTCAGTTTCACCATTTGACTCTTCAAATCCAGCAAATTTTCAGCCTTTGAGGAGAATATCACAAGTATACCAGTTTACCTATTTTCTACAAACCACCCGAAGTAACATCTAATTTTGTAGACCAGCTTGCTAATTAAATTGCACCAAATCATATGTTCTCCACACAGAATATATTTGTTGGCTTAGGTGGATTGAGGAGCTGGCAGGCAGAGGACTTTCTTGAAGTTGATAATCTCCTACCAAACATGCCCCATATTTATTTTCTGCCCTAACAACCCACAACAAAGGTTGAACTCTTGGTATCATCTGTGCCAAACAGTCATTAGTAATATGTTCCATTCTATTCAAAATTAACTAGTCAGGCGATATTCCCCATCTTTCCAACTTAAGTTAAACACCCATCCACTGTTATACATAACCCCCATACTTTGCCCACTCACAAATTTCCCAACATTGCATTCCTTATCATAAATAAGCCAACATACACTTCTTGTCTTGTGGCGGTCATTTGTTGGCCCCAGATTTATTTGGAAGACACGTATATATCTGGTCTGCTTTTGCATATCATGCCATAAATCATTATTGGTGAACTGTCATCTGCGTTGTGCCTTATTTGCATGAAATGAAATGAATTAAATGAATGAAGTGAAATGAAATAGGATTTATAAAGCGCATGGCTGCCCGTAAGCGACCCAGCGCGGGTGAGTGTGCTAAATGAAGAAAATAAAAAAGGATTTAAGGAAATAACCAAGTTTTCAGCAATTTACGGAAAGGCAGATGGTTGGCCTGTGCCTGAATGGCAGGTGGTAACGAGTTCCACAGTTTGGAGGCGTTATAAGAAAAAAGACGTCCCCCCGATCGGGCTCTCTTGATCCTGGGCATAGAAGCCAGGTGAAGATGAGTGGACCGAAGGGCTCTGTTAGTTTTGTAGGGCACAATGAGATCCTTCAGAATAGGAGGGGCATTGCCGTAGAAGATTTCATGAGTGATACATAGAGATTCAAAATACACTCTTTCCTGTATAGGCAGCCAGTGAAGTGAGCGGAGAGCGGGTTTTGCTGAACAGCGGTTCCCGGTGCCCGTAAGAAGCCTGGCAGCTGTATTTTCGACAACTTGTAATTTGGCAGTTACTTTCTTGGGGACACCAAGATACAGGGCATTGCCATAATCTAGCCTGGACAATATAAGGCCCTGGATCAAGAGCTTCTTAGATTGAGGGGGAAGTAAAGGAAGGATTTTCCGGGAGGTGCGCAGGAGGCCATAACAGGCCCCCGCCGTTTTCCTGGCTTGAGTATTCACATCACATCACACACTGTACACATCACATCACACACTGCATTTGCATAAACATATGTACATTGTCCAATAGCAGGTCAGCCTGACAGTTCGTTTGCTTATATTATTTGCAGCTTGCCTAGTCTCTTGGCCCTACTGGCATGTTGGTTGGGGTTTCTTTTTCTTTGCACAGGGGGGGAAGCTTCGGTCCGAGAGTCAGGCCACAACTCGCTACCTTGTTCGACTCTTGTTGTGCCCTGCTGTCTGGCAGGGGCTGGGCCGTAAGAGCTGTCTCTGTTTGCTACCCCTTTTGTTGTTGGCCAACTCACCCAGCCATAAGGCATCCCAAAGTGAATGGTCCTACACACTGCCCTTAGGCCAGCTCACCCATCCGTAAGGCATCCCAAGGTGAGTGGTCCTATTCCGGCACACCGCCCTCCCGTTTGCCTCTGTACCAACCATTATCCCCGTAGTTTCTCGCCACGCCGCCAGGGAGGCTTCCGTCTTCCTGTGGCTCCCCCCTTTCCTCCGTGCTAGGGGTATTTCAACTGCAGCCTGCCAAAGATATTGCGCCCAGCAGATTGCTCCAGAAGACACCCATGCCCTCCTCGGACAAGTGCACCGCATCCTTTGCATAGAACTCGGGGCGACCCGTGTGGATGAGCCCATGCCGAACTGTTTTAAGGCTGTTGGTTCTGCAGAACTTGCTGACAGTGAGGTTCAGCTTTTTCCGGGAGTTGGCCACCGCTTTCAGCGAATGAGCCCTGCGCCACTCGCTTCTGCTGATCACCTCTGACCAGATGATGGTGGTGCCCCCAAAGACCTTGCTTGCCTCCGATAGGTCCCTCTGTATATCCTGAAAGAGGTCTCCCCTCCCTCGACTGGCAAAGTCGTTCCCTCCCAGATGCATGATTAGAATATTCGGTTGCCATGCCATCTCTGCTTGTAACTTTGCAAGGGTTGCCAGCAGCTGCTCCCATTTAATTCCTGGTTGGCCAAACCACAGTATGCAGGTGTCCACTGGTCGTCCTTCCTACTTGTGCCCTTTCTGCCACCACCAGGCTTGCATCCGCGTTATGAACGAGTGGCCGACCACCCACACCAAGCGTGGTCTCCGTCCTGCCGGGATAAGGATCACATGTCACATTGCTGCTTGGTTTGCAAAGATTGTTTGTAACCCCCTTCCCTTCCCGGCAGGTTCTGTGGTTCACAACAGCAAGGGCCTTACGTAGGTCCGGTATGCCCTTGACCGCTATCTCCCCACAGCTTGTATTCCGGCCTCGGACATCCCATGCTGTGCGGCCATTGTGGCGGCCCGGATCCTGAATGAATTGGACACGAAACCTGCCGGTGGTAGCCCTGCTTTGCTGAGGGAGAGGCGCATGAATGCGGTGAACTGGAATCTGCTTAGTTGTGAGCCGTCTCTGTGCTTGAACAGGGGCCCATCACTGGCCGGTCGCAATGCACCACATCCTCACTACCATCCCACTGCCGGTCTAATCTGTTTTTGAGCACCTTAGTAGGATCTCCACCCCCCCTTATGTTTGGTGTGATGTCGCCAGCTCAGGCAATGTGTGCTAGACCTGCCCTTGACAGTGCCACTAACTCGCTAATGCAGAAAGCCCCAAAGAAGGTGGTAGAGAATGCTGCCCTGAACAGGAGGTGCTCAAAGTTGTCCTTCATGATGCTTTGCAGTGCTCCCAACAATGCACTCAATTTTGTGTAGTCTATTGGGTGCCTGCTGTCCTTCCTTATTTCTTCTATGCGCTTCTATCCTTTCAGTGCCGCCTTGATGTGGTGCGTGGCCATGGGTCTGATCCGGTCTCTAGCTTGGCATAGTATGCCACAGCGGCCAGGTGTACTTGGCTCCATGACCTGGATCTACGGGAATTAAATGCCCAGAGTATGAACAGCTCTGCTGCCCTGCGCGTGGCTCCCTTGTGGCCCAGAGACTGTATGCCCTCAACCCGCATTACTGTGCCAATGTATGTTTTATATCGTCTAGCAGCTTCCGGGGTCAGGGTTTGGCTGACCAGCTCCATCAAATCTACCCTACCAGGTTCCACAGCTGGCCCCAGAAAAGGGTCACTTCCTGCTCTGCGCAAGGTGCCAACTCCCTGAAACTCTCCATCTTTTCCCTGGAGAGGGCATCCGCCACTTCGTTGTCCACCCCTAGTACGTGGTGTGCTCGGAGGTCTATGTTGCCATCCAGCTGTATGGTAACCAATCTGCGAGTTAGACATAGTGTGTCAGGGCACCTGGCTGTTCCCTTGTTAATTGCCTGTACTACCCCTTTGTTATCAGACCATAATGTCAGCTTCATGTTCCGTAGCTGCTGTTTTCAGACTGTGTGTGAGACTATGATGGGAAACAGTTCCAAGAAGGTGATGTTGCTGGTGATGCCTGCCTTGTACCAGCCTTTCCGCCACTGATCTGAGCACCATTTCTTGCCCAGTATAGCCCCAAAGCCCGTGCTCCCGGATGCGTCTGTGTACAGTGCCATCTGCTTGTTGGGCACCCAGCCTTCCATCCAGATCAGAATGCCATTGAAATCTGACAGGAATGTATCCCACAACTTCAGATCTTTCCTATCTTCTGCCCGAGCCTAACGTGGTGGTGTTTCTGGGTGAGCCCACTTGTCAGTTGGGTCAAATGTCTGGCGAATGCCCTGCCCGCTGGGATTACCCTGGCAGCAAAGTTAAGCTTGTCTATAAGTCTCTGGAGGTCCCTCAGTGTAGCCTTCTCGCACCCGCAGAGGATCCTAATTTCCTCCCTGAGTCCTACACTTTTTCTGGAGGGAGCCTGGATGTCCCGGCAACCGAGTCTAACTCTATTCCCAGGAATATGATTCTTGTCGCCAGCCCACTGTCTTTTCCTCTGAAAGAGGGATCCTTAGCTCCCTTGCCAAATCTACAAAGGCCCCCAGGGTGTCCCCGCACACTGCTGATGCCACAGGACCAGCAAAAAGGAAATCATCTAAATAGTGGAGCTTTCCACCTGGAAGGTGCTTAACGTGGAGCACCCATTCGACAAAGGTGCTAAATAGTTCGAAATAGGCACACGATACAGAGCACCCCATAGGCATTGCCTTGTCGAAATAGAGTTCACCCTCCCATTGGAAACCTAATAGGTGAAAGCTCGAGGGGTGGACTGGGAGTAAGCAAAAGGCAGACTCAATGCCTATCTTTGCCATGAGGGCCCCTGACCCATTGCCCTAACTAGATCGATGGCATAGTCTATTGTGGCTTAATTCACCGATCATACCTCTGCACTGATCTCATCGTTTACCGAAGTACCTTCTGGGAATTACAGATGGTGGATTAGCTGGTATTGACCCTACTTTTTTTTGGGGACTACCCCTAGTGGCGAGAGCACCATAGCCTTGCTCCAATGCATGGGAAGTGGGCCCTCTATTCTCCCCGAAAACTTCTCCTTCTCTATCTTTACTGCCACCACCCCTGGGTGTTGCATTGCTGATTTTAGTGTTTTATGCTACCAGGCGGGAGGGGGCCTGAGAAT
Organism: Lissotriton vulgaris; assembly: GCF_964263255.1. NCBI lineage: Eukaryota > Metazoa > Chordata > Amphibia > Caudata > Salamandridae > Lissotriton > Lissotriton vulgaris. The sequence continues at coordinate 462,387,738 of NC_141698.1, read as the reverse complement.
GGGATGGGGAAACTGTCTTCTAAACCGTGAACTAGCATCTCTGGGTCTGCCTTGTTTTGGTAGCTGTTGGCTAGCTTGGGCAAAAGGTGTGCGTTGATGGGGGAACGTGCTAGCCTGTAATTCTGGAGACTTGTTGTCCCCCCTGCACCCCCGTGTCCGCCTCCCTACTTTGTTCCCTTCTCTTTCTTGTCCCCTTTTTGGTCCCTTCTACACTTGCACCCCGCTGCGGGGTGCCCCCATCACAAGAGGAGCAGGGGTGCTGGAATTTGCAGGAAGCCCTGTAGGTACATTCGTTTGTTGCAAATTTCCAGCAGATCACAGGTGTCCCGTTGTGTGGGGGGCCTTCCATTGGCCGAACTGTTTTGGTTTTTGAAAAGGCCTCCCCTTCCCCTTGTGAAAGGACCCCCAAAAGGACTGCTCGTTTCTCCCCGCCCATGACTTGGTCTCCCTAGCTACCATCATTTTGTGAATGAAACCTGAAACATCTTCCTCATTCCACTCCATTTCCGGGTGCATTTGCATTTTTAGCCTGAACCCTTTATCATATTTTAACCACGCCTCACCCGGGAATTGTCTCTGAGCATTATGAATATTGGCCTCATAAAGCCATAGGTCGGCTGCGCAGCGCGAGAATTTCTCCACTATTACGCAGGCCATTATCCAGATAGCATCTAGCCAGTTGTCAAAATTCCTTTCCTTGCGCTCTTTCCTTCTTCCCGTTGTATCCCCATTCTTGGTATCAAAGGTGGTCAGGTCAAGCCCCTCTAACTGTATCTCTAGTAGGGAAAATATATTGATGAATTCCTTCTTCCTGGTTCTCCCCATGACCGCCAGTGGTATAAGGCTGGCTAGCCCTGTGGCCCTAGTGGTTAGTGAAGCTGGGCCGGGTGTATAAATCGGGTGTCGCTGTCGTGTCGGGGGGGATGGTTGCTGGGGCCGTGTTCCCCCATACCGCTGTGGGCGATCCTATCACACCCCCAAACCCTGCCGTGACCTGCTCCCCCTATTGTTGTTGACATGCCAGGCCTGGGTCTATCAGGTGCCACGGTAACCCTGAGGTCTCTCCCTCTGCCTGGTCTTCCCGCACCCCTATTCCCTGTGCGATTCCCTGTCCCCCTTCTGCTTGTAGTCCTGCTGCCCCTGCTTGTCTGCCTAACCCTTGCAGCAACAGCGGCGCCATCGCTTTGAAGCATTCTTGGACAATTGCGTTAATATGCTCACCGCTTGCTGCTGGGTCCGTGGTCCTCCTGACTGATTCTGCCTCCGCCGTGCTGGCTACATGTGGCTGGTCCTTCTTTTAAGGATTCTTCCTGGGAACTGCTGCCTCAGCGAGCTTGGCCGGTGCCTTCCTCTGTCTTTTGGCCGCAGGTGCATTAGGGACTGCCTGCTGCTGGTGGCTTGGACCTTCCCCGGCGTCCTCCAGCATGTGGGGTTGCAGCCAGTTGCTCCCATGGACTTCAGAGGCTGCCCGAATCCTCTGCCGCAGATCGTTCAGATCCTCCTGCTGTCTTTTGCTCCCTTTCTTTGCCATCCCTTCAGTTGGTCCGGTGGCTCACAGGAGCTGGTACCTCCCAAGTGGCCAATGGCGGGGTGCTGCTGCCGAGCTATGCACCAACAAATTCTTCTGCCCCCCCCCCCCTTGTTGCGACCGCTTTTTATTAAAAAAAATTGTCCTGGCGGGGTGCAGCCGCCGCAAAACTGTACCAATGTTATTAACAAAAAAGGGGTGGTGGTGTGCAAGTTCAAGGCTTCTGGACAAAGAAGGAGGCCTTTCTGAGTGGCCCAGGGTGGGGTGCTGCCCCCATACTATGCACCAAAAGACTCCTGTGTGAAGCAAGGACCCCTTTTTTTGATGCTAAGCCTGAGCCCGCCTATGCCAGGCGTGTCCTACCTGCCTACCTGTTGTTGCCTCTGGAACCCCGCTTTACACTTTCCCTGCTCCGCTACAGTCCCAGTACCCAGGTGAGGAACCTCGTGGTAGAGAGAGCTCAAAGCGCTGAAGGAGACGCGTGCACTTGGAGGGCCCCAGGGGGAGCAGAGCGCGAGCGGTCTCCACCTGGGATCTTTCGCCCGATGGACCAGTCCAGGCACAGGGATAGGGCAGATAGGAGAAGGCAGGGGCGCGCGCTGTGAAACGTCACAGTGCGTGCCGAGGGAGGCCGTGAGGCGGCAGCTGGGTGGCGGGAGGCGTTTTCGTTTTCGTAAGTCCCACCCTCCCATCCCTAAAAAATAAAAAAAATAACTAAATAAAAACATTTAAAAAAATAATAATAATAATTTTTGTTGGAAATGCACGTCGTTTGTCACTTTTAGATAGGTAGCTTCCAGGCTTAAGAAAAGTGGAGGCGCTTGTTTGGGGTGGGTAAGTCTGGAGCGGGCTTGCCCACCTTGAATTTTGAGCAAAAGAAAGTTGAAAGGAGTAAAGGTAACAAATGAAGAGAAATGAAACACAAGGGGAAAAATCCTTTACCAGGCAACTTTTACCACGCAGTGCTTTTACAACGCAGGTTTTACAACGAAAACCATTACAACGCATTGCTCTGGGGGGCGCTCTAGGATAAGTAATAGTTTAATTTACTATCCAACACCTTCCCTACTATCCACGGGGACTGGAGTTGGAATAGTAGATTAAACTATTCACTATCCAGCACCCCCCACAGCAATGCGTTGTAATGGCTTGCGTTGTAAAACTTGCGTTGTAACAGCATGCGCGGTAAAAGCATGCGTTGTAACAACGTACACCCAACACAAGGGTTAGAAGGAATGTGATAACATACTATTGAGGGTTTCGGTCTGAAAATGCTAATATTTTATACGCAGGAAAATATTAAAGGTTTTGGCACGTTTTACTAAATTGTTGATCTAAAATAAAGGTGGCCTTTTCTGCTATTTGATAAACATGTGTCTGGTCTGGTTGTTCTGGGCGAACTTCCGCAGGCTCACGCTGCCCCGGTTCTTTTCATCACTGAAGGTGCTCACGGGGGTTCCCACTTCACCGGGCTTTCCTCCTTTGGGGCACCCTGCTGTGGATAGTCTCCTGAGGCCAGGACAGGCTCGCGTCGGTGACTGCGCCCGCCGACCTCACGCCTGCTCACTGGTGGCGCTGCTCGATCGGGCGGAGTTGAGTGAACGCCTATTCAGCCTGGGCATTGCTCCGCTCGCTGCAGCCCCAGGTCTTGACTTCTATCCCCCAGTCCTACTGGTGGCGACCTCCCCCCTGTTGTTGAAACGAACGCTTTCCTTGCTGTCTTGGAGATGGCGGGGGTGGCTGCTGCCGTTGGGCCAAGTTTTCCAGGTGATGTCCCGGGTTTCTACTCTCTTTAATGCAGCACGGCGATCTTCCTTCTTCCGCACGATATTCTCACAAAAGTTCTCGCCGCTGCTGCACCTCCCGCTCCGACAACTAGTGGCCTACCTGGGGGAGCAGCACTTATATCCCCCCTTGGCGATTTCCCACCTTGTAACTAGCCTCCCCTATTGAGGGGTTTGTATGGCACACGGGCCCCCATTGGCGGGGGCGGTGCCTCGGTTGGGTCAGGAGTTTTTCCCGCTTCTGGGGCCGGCTAGGTGCTGCAAACTGTTTTTGTCCCGGGGGCTTGGCGCGGGTTATGGCGCTGGCCCTCGAGGCCCCATTTGGGGGCGGCCTATGCACAAACAACATCAGAAAAAAACTAAATAATGCCCACAAGAAAGTGCAGGTGACTCAAGTCTTTTGTCTTTCGATATACATTTATTATGTGAATATATTTTGATAATTGCCTCTTCTTCATCTCATAATGATACCAAGAGTTAAACAAAAATACGAGGGGGGTATGAAAGGCAGAGGAAGAGGGATGGGACAGAATGGAGAGCAGGAGTGGAAGAAATGGTTAACAAAAGATTTGAATGATAAAAAAAAGAAATATCAGCGCGAGAGAGAGGGAGCGAGAACCCAAGATGTTAGCGATGAAAATTGGACAGCAGCACTCTTCCGTGTAATGAACACTCTATAATAACGGATGCGACTGTGAATACAGGTGCTGGGTAGAGGAGGGAGCCCGACGAAACGCACAGTGACTGTTAAATACACAAACTCACCATATAATACGAATGCACAAACTCAAGTAGGCCCACGTACTTGTAAATCCATAAGCATTACAGCATTGATGTACCCAAAGACGCATGTACTGATCAAAATATGCTCACAGGACAACACAGATACAAATTCGCATTCTTCAACACACTGAAAGACAATCAGTCACATGAATCATTGTTACATTTTGCGATTTCTTAATTGCGAAAATTAAGGAATAGCACAATGCTATGCATTAAGAAATCGCAATATTTTTTGCGATTCCTTGATTTTCCATAATTACGATTCACAATTTGCTAATCTCAATTATGGAATCCCTTCCCATTGATTCCTATGGGCCTAGAGGCCCATAGGAATGAATGGGAAGCCACTCTCATTTTGCGATTCGCAATTAAGGAATTACAAAATGAGAATGCTATTTCAAGGGTGCAGGGGGGGGTCCCAAGGACCCCCCCCGCACCCCTGAAATTTAACTTTAAGAACATTTTTCACACACACATGCCCCAAGGGCATGTGTGTGTAAAATTAAACTTTCACAAATGCACTTTAGTGCATTTTTGAAAGTTTTAGCAAATTACCATGAAGTTCAACTACATGGTAATTTAGCTCTTCCTATTTGCAAATTCGCACCCAAAAAAAATATTCATGCATTGCATTTAAGAAATCACAAATTGCGATTTCTTAAATGCAATCGCAATTTAAGAAATCGCAACATAATTGCAATTCCTTAAATTGCGAAAAAATAAAAAAACATGATGCATCCCAAAAAAGGAAATTGCATTCGCAAATGGACAAATTTTGCTATTCGCACCGTTTGCGAATGCAATTTACCTTGATGCATGTGGGCCATAATGTAACACACACAAAGGCAAACTAGCGCCACGATGATCACCTCAGAAAATGTACATGTTTCACTTTATATTGTAAGTTCTTCCCTAAAACCTTAACACTGCATCATTTCTTTTGTCCATTCGCACTTTACATTCAGCGATCACAGAGCACTGTACGGAATGTTACTGCAACTACATTTACTGCTTTCTTCATATGCACATTAGTATGTTCCCCGTACGAGCCCCCAACCCGTGTTTTACAATGTAAAATAGAAGGCAAAGGGACGCGTCCAATTTTTTTGGGCATCAAAATAGGATGAATATAGTTTATTTTCGTCTACATAGAAAAGAAGTATCCCGATCAATGGGAGGATGAGACGTATCCGAGTAGGACTCAAAGGAGATAACGAAAAGAGAACATTTTTTTAGGTATGTCTAAAATGTTGTCAATATCATGAAGCTTTGTGAACTGGTGCTTGCGAGAGTAAGGGTTGAGGTTTTAGGCAGGTCAAGTCGTGTATAAACCGAATGAGGAATTAACGAAGGGAAGTAACTTTAAGAAACCTGGGGGCATATTACCAACAAGTAACGATATTTATCGTTAAATAGGCTTAGCGGCGATTTTTTTTATGTTAGTGGAGAAAACATTGCCTATCGCCCCCCTTGGTAATATGCCCCCTGATGTCATATGAAGAATGGCGAGACTCCTTAAAAATGTTTGTGGCCATATTAACTTCTTGGACCTAATGATTGGCATAATATTGCATATAGGCAGGTTTTGAAGGAGATTGATTCATTGTGAAATTTAAGGGGCAGTGACAACATGAACATGTTGTTTGTAGTATAAATATTGGGATTGAATGACGCATTAATGTCGACATTCATTTTTGCATTTTTCCAGCCCCGATGACGTCCAATTGTGGACGAAACACGTAGGCTGATGTGCATGTATGATATAAGTTCTTGGATTTGAAGTCTTTGAAAATATTTCTTTGTGGAATAAAAACAGAACATTTCTACAAAGCAAACTTGCCTGTGGACTTGGTTCGTATGGAAAACAATAATCGATTGGCTACAAGAGTACAATTATCGACGCTCCTTAAAAAAAAAATAATGATGCACAATGGTATGTGTTGATTTCTTTTCTCACTGAAACACTGGCTTACTGATAGAAACCAGGCTTTCCAAAAAAGTGCCTTTTAACAGCCCCAAGCACAAAGTGCCAGAAAACTTACAGAATACACCTGTATTAAGTGTGCTTCATGAGTAGTCGTGCAGAATGTGGTACAATGCCCTGATTACGTTCTGGTAATAAGAATTGCTGACATTTGTAATGTAGACAGAGAGGACTGCATGCTCAGGACACTATTAGGTGGGACAACAGATTACAGAGAAACACCTAGCCAAGTCTGGAGATAAGCACAATTCTGTCTGGGCCAAACCAAGCCTAGGTGAAGCCACGAGTCTCAAAAACTAAAAATCAGAAGCAAAAGCCCAAGACAACCAGTTCAAGGCGAGAAAAGGCAAAGAGGGCTTGCATGTATCAAGAAAATTCTACCATTAGAAATCCACCAACCAACCAACAAGACTTATAAAGTGCAGCTAATCACCCCTGAGGGTATCCAGGAACTGAGAACACTGCTGTTTAGTGATGTTTCAGCCGAACAGCCAGGTCTTCAATTATTTCCTCAATTCCAACAGAGATGATGAGGTCCAGAGAAGAAGGGGAAGGTCATTCCAGAACTGTGCATCAAGGTAGGAGAAGGAGCATCCTCCACTGCTGCTTTGGCGGATGTAGGAGGTGTGAGCAAGGTAGAGAGAGGCTGAACCCCGGTGTATGGAGGGTTGGTGGAAGTATGCTGGTACTTGGTTTCATAGGGCTTTGTAGGTGTGGATCAGCATCTTGAGTTGACATCTCTTCTGCATGGGGAGCCAGTGGAGCTTCTTGAGGTGGGGAGTGATGTTGGTTCACTTTGGGAGGTCGTGGGTGAGTCTGACTGCTGAATTCTGTATGGTCTGCAGTCTCTTCAGAAGGTATGAGGTGATTCCTAGTTAGAGTGCAGCGTCATAGCCCATCCGGCGTTTGACTAGGGTTTCAGAGATAGTTCTTCTGGTGTTCACGGGTAGCTATTTGAAGATTTTACAGAGCATGCAAAAAGTGAGGAAGCTGGTTTAGGCAACAGTGTTAATCTGGCTTTTCATGGTGGGCTGTTTGCCCTAGAAGATGCCACGGTTGCGGACATGGTCTGATGGAGTGGGTGAGGGTCCTAGTTTGGAACACTGCCTGGTGTCCTTCCACGGGTAGGTGCTGTTCTTGAAGATCAGCACTTCTGTTTTGACAGTGTTCAGTTTTAGGCAGTTTTCTTTCATCCAGTAGGTAATGCTCGTCAAGCATCTGCGGAAATTAGCCATTGTGATGGAGGGGTCTTCTGATAGCGAGAGGATGAGCTGGGTGTCTTCTGCACAGTATATGATGTTTAGTCAATGGGTTCTGACAATGTTGGCTAAGGGGGTCATATAAGTGTTGATCAGTGAAGGGCTGAGGGACAAACCCTGAGGGACACAGCAGATGATGCTCAAAGGTTCCAAGGTCAATGGTGGTAGGCAGATTCTCTGGTTTCTTCTAGCAAGTAAGGAGGCAATCCATTTGAGGGAGTCTCTTTGGATTCCAATGAGGTGGAGCCTCTTGATAAGGGTGTGGTGGGATACTGTGATGAAAGCTGTTGAGAGGTCTAAGAGGATCAGGGCTGCCATTTCGCCCTCGTCATGGATGATTCTGATGACGTCAGTGGCAGCTATAGGTGCTGTGGTTGGTGCAGAATCCAGATTGGTAGGTGTCCTGAAGATTGTTGTTCTCCAGGTGTTCGGTGAGTTGGCGTTTGATGGTCTTTTCAAGGACTTTGGTGGGAAAGGGCAGTAGAGAGATAGTACAGTAGTTGTTGAGTTTTCCGGGTCTGGCAGACAGTGTCTTGAGGAGAGATTAGACTTCTGCATGTTTACATTTGACAGGGAAGGTGGCTGTGGTGATTGATCTGTTGAAGATGGCAGTGAGCTCATTGCAGATCATCTTGCCCCAGAGGCTGAAGATGTGGTGGGGATAGGGGTCATGGGTCCTCCTGAGTGGACAGAGTTCATTATGGCTGTGGTATTTTGAGTGGTCAAGGTGTGCTTTTGTGGGAGGGAGGAGGCTGAGGATTTCAGCTGCTGTGGGTTGGGGTTCAATGTTTTTGTAGATAATTTAGATTTTGTTGTGGTAGAAATCCAACAAGTTGTCAAAGATTTCCTGGGAAGGGGTGATGATATTTTTGGTTGTTGAGGGGTTGGAGAACTCTCTGGTGATGTTGAAGAGTTCTTTGGTGTGGTTAGAACTGGCTTTGAACTGGCTTTGATGTGGTCAACAAGTGCGTTCCTTTTCGTCTCTTTCAGGAGTTGGTGGTATTGATTGAGGAATGACTTGAATGTGACTTGGTCTGTGGGTTCCTTGCAGGTGCGTCATTTTCTTTCAAGTCACTTGCAGTTGCATTTTGCGGTTCTCAGTTCTATGGTGTACCAACTGGCCTGGTTGGAGGTTCTCTTGAGTCTGGTGCTCTTGGCAGGGAGACTCTGTTGGCGCAATTGGTGATCCAAGTGGAGAAGTTCTTGACAGCCTGTTTTAGGTTCCAGGGTACGAAGGGTTGAGGGTGTTGGTCCACTAGCTCTTTGATACATTTTTCCCGCTGTGGTGTGGGGTGCTGGGCAGATTGGTGGCAATGTTGGAGGATCATGTGATATTGAAGTGGACAATGGCATGGTCTGTCCATGTGAGCTTTGTGACATGGCTGTACTTGACTGTCGCTGGCCATGAAGATGGGATCGAGTGTGTGTCCTGTGATGTGTGTGGGGTTGGTGACTAGTTGGGTGAGGCTGATGTTGTTCATGCTTTTGAGGAGGTTGGCAATGTTAGTGTGATTGAGGTGAAAATTGAGGTCTCTGAGGAAGATGTAGTGTTTGAAGTCAATGGCGAGCAGGGAGATGAATTTGGGGCTGGCGATGCAGAAGATGGGGTGAGGTCCTGGAGGTCCATAGACAATGGTGCTTCTGATGGTTCTACCATCAGTTCGGAGTTGGAATTTGAGGTGTTCTATGATCTGGGTGGTGTCGTTTGCGGTGGTGGTGCAGTGGATGGTTTCTTTGTAGATGATGGTGATTCCACCTCTGTGTTTGCTGATGTGGCCTTAGGGTGTCATCTTGTAGCCATTGAGGGTTGCTTAGGTAATGTCAGGTGCTTATCCAGGGTTGAGCCAGGTCTCAGTCAGGAAGATGATGTTGGGGTAAGGGAGGAGATTGCGTCCCAGATCTCGGTGGCGTACTTGCAGAATAATCATGTGTTGAGCAGGAGGCAGTAGACTTGTTCTGAAGCTGTCTTGGTCAGTGTGGTGATTATGCATATGAGTGTTCTTGTGGTGCGTAGAAAAGAGATAGGGCCAGCAGGAGAAAGGTCTCCCTGTTGACCATGGAGCGGTGCAGCAGCATGGTGGCTGTGCATATTCGAGAAGCGAGAAAGCCAGGCTTCCTGGTGGTGGGTGGGTTCCAGGCATGGACAGGCACAGACGGGTTTAACTTTGGTGCACTAGCTGCGCTGGTGCATTGTGGCCCCCATTAAGTAGGTCTTGAGAGGGGCACTGGGGGGTGCTGGGTGAGGCCAGCGAGAGGTGAGATCCAGCAAGAAAAGCAGTGGGAAAACAAGCAGGCAGAGGGGCAATCTGGTGGAAAAAGAACAGAACACTACAGCAGGAGAAAGAAAAATATTCCAAAACAAAACAAAGCTGAGCAAAATTAAACAAATCTGAGCAAAAGCAAGCAAAGTAGAGCAAAATGATGGGCAAACAGTTCAAACTACCCAAAGAGGCAGCAAAACAACTAAGGGGGAGCTGTCAAAAAGAACCTGCTCAATGGGGTCGCACTGCAGCCCCCATTAAGTAGGTCCTGGGAGGAAGGAATGGAACTGGGAGGCAGTGTGATATTTGTGTGTGCTTGTGCATGTCTGTGCATGTGATGGTGTTTGCGTGTGCATGTGCTTGGGTGTTTTTGTACTAAAGCATGGGATTTTATGTGTACTTGTGTTTTTAGATGTCTTTGTCTATGTGCTTGTGTGTGAGCGTATGTGCGCTTATGAGAGTGTGTGCCCACATGTGTATGTGCTTGTGCATGTCAGTGCGTGTGATGGTGTGTGCACCCTGGATTTGTTTTTCTCTCTCAGCCACTGTCCCGGAAATCGACTCTAACTGCCAGATGCCTGACTTTAGGATGGCCACCAGTGTACATTACAGTCTCCTGCCTGACCCCAAGATGGCTTCCATAGTGGTCCCCTCCACATTGTTTTACTTCCCTGGGGCAACAATTGGACATTGATCAGACCTTGAACCTATCCCCTAAACTGCTTACACATCAGGACTTAGAACCTGTGGAACTTACCCCAGACTGTAGAGACCAAGTGATTCCCAGTGGAGTTACCATATAGCTAAAGAGGAGATGGGTTGTGGACTCCCCCCCTGCCATCACCTACCCAGCCGGACTTTGGGCAGATCTTCCCCTCGTCTCTACGTCCTATCTTCCTCCTGCCCCTTTACCCTATCCCCTTACCCTTCCTTGCGCCATTCACCTTGTTCCCTATGTTCTTTTAATGCTTTTCTTGATACTTATGTAATTTTTAACTGATGGAAATTGCAACATTATTGTTCCTCATGTAAAGCGCTCTGTTTCCTTCGGGTCTTAACAGCGCTATGTAATAACTCATTAATTTAAATTTGTTCCCATTTAGTACTCTTTCTCTCTTTGTCTACTTCCCTAGCTCCTATCCCCTCTCCCCTGAATCTCTCACCCTGCCTGCTAGTCTGCCTAGCCCCCTGTCCTTTGTGCCCTTTGACTAAGCACTCCGTTCTCCCCTAGTTGAGGGAAGATCCAATATTTACACTCTGGAGTCTCAGAAAGCCCGCTGAAAGAGTCCACTGCGCCAAGGGAGCCACTCACAGCTGAGGTATGGTATGGAACCCCTTGTCAAAGCACTCCCCTCCCCTTTTTGGGGAAGGATCCAGTATGTTGGCCTTGGAGTCTCAGAGACCCCTCTGAGAGAGTCCACTGCGTAAAGGGAACCTCCCACAACAGAGATAGAGAAGTGATACCGCTTCCCCTGGGATCACAGCTTACTGGACTTTGGACATTGCTTTGACTCGTCTACAGGTTTGTGTCCCCGTTGCCCTTCCCCTCCTCTTTCCATGCTGTGTCGGTCACCCCCCTCTTCTCTTCCCCCCACATTACCCCTCCCCTGAATCTTTCCCCTTGCTTGCTTTTCCCCTTACGTATTTGTGCTTATTGTATATGTAGGGAAAGTGTTGGATAACGGAGGGGTAAAAATAATATTCTTATTCCAGTGAGTGCCACAGTTGGGAAAGTGTTGGATAGCGGAGGGGTAAAATTTACTATTCCCACTCAAGTGAGTGCAACAGTAGGGAAAGTGTTGGATAGTGGAGGGGTCACATTTACTATCCCCACTCCAGTAAGTGCAAAAGTAGGGAAAGTGTTGGATAGTGGAGGGGTCAAAATTACTGGGGACGCCTCTCTGCATTTTGCACTGACCTGTTTGGAGTTTGCCACCAGCCCACTTCTTGCGGAACCCGCTTCGCGGGTCCCGCTGCGCCAGGAGTGCTGCCTGCTGTCTTTTACAAGGGGACGCTGAGGGAAGGATTCTTGACGGGGCTGCGAGCGAGTGCGCGCGCTGAACTGGGACTCCATATCCCAGGAGCGCCCGCCTGCCTGCTTGACTGGTTACACCTGGGCCGCTCTCCCCGACCCCTCCCCCCTCTGCACCTATTTGTGTTCATAACGTACATTACGCACCTCGCATCCCCGCTGCGCGGGAGCGCGCGGGAGGGCGCCGGGAGAAGCCCGGGACAAGGGCGGGACCGTCTGTGGCCGTCCGGGGCCGCTGGAGGCCGGGCTGGGCCACCACATTAACATCTACGGTCCAGGTATTGACCCACCCACTGATATAGCAATTGATTTGTGACTTGTGTGACTTGTGGGCTTACTGGTGGGTTGAAGGGGGGATCCCTCTACTATGGCTTCCTCAACAAGCACCTCCACCCTCCTACCTCCAATGGCCGAGGCAGAGCCGGCTGTTATGGGCCCCCTTGATTCCTACTTTAAACGCTTGCCACAGGATATTGATAAAGAAATCGCACTGGCGGAAAGACGAGCTGGGCGAAGGCTCTCGATTGAGCTTTTGAAAAACCCGCCTGATAAAAATCAAGGTCTGAACTTTCCTGCGCTGGTCACACCTTTGTCATCTATTGTTTTACCAGCCACTCAGGACTTATTACTTGACTTATCCTCCCATAATGAGTTAACTGACATCTCATCACCAGTCTCCGTAGCAACTAGTCTATCTGTAGAGCAATCTGATGTATCTAGCCAACTATCCAAAGAGAAAGGAGATGTGGTAAAATCTAGTGTGTATTTGGAAGTGCCTAAACCCAAGCCCGGTGTCAAAAGGAAATGGGGAGTTACTGCCAAAAAATTATAACCCCAAAAACCTGTTAGAAAGCATAGGAAGGTGGGTTCCAAACCATTCTCAAGCAATGACCTTGTAAAGAATGACGCAGCAATGCCAACGGGGGAGGCCATAGCAGCTCAATTAGAAGTGGACCCTGTAATTATGGTGCCTCCTACAAAATTGGTGGCACCAGCCGTAGATCCAACCTGCACAGCAATACCGGGGCCACTACCTCCCAAACATGACTTCCTGGTAGAAGTGGAAAAAATAATGCGTTCCCTCCTACATCCCGTAGAGCTTAGACTGCAAAAGTTAACTGAACAACTTGACCACCTAGAACAAGCTAGCCTAGATAATTTTTTTTCTATCAAATCACTAATTAAGGCTGGCAATAAAATGGGTGAGATTGGGAAACACCAACAGATAGTTGATAAAGACCAAGGAGTCGCGTTGGTAGACTCACAATCCGCGCCTGCAAATGTTACTCCTGTCCAGGGAAATAAAGGGGTGAATAGCAAGAATGTATCTGATTTAATGTCCACCAAAATCGTTTGCAATAGTGGGAAAACTAAGCCCAATAACACTGCCAACAAGGGTAGCAAGGATAGTCTGAAAAACCTGCCCACCACTATTAGTAAAAATGCCACACTTCTGCCGACCGGACCGGGGAAAATTGCGGCCAAATGGCCAGGAAAGGACAAAATCCCTTCTAGCAATGGCAACGGGAATAAGGGGGGGCCTACCTCCCAGATAGCAATGGGTGGTGGTCCCACAAGGGATGTCCCTAGTACCGGGAACGGGACTAATTCTGTTGTGGCAGTGGAAAACATTCTTACACAGTGCCGTGCTCCTCCTGAGCAAGCACAAACAGAACCCCATATAACTAAACTACCGACTAGGATCCCCCCAGTACAGCTCACCCCGGATTCCCACCCATATGTGGCCATACTTATGAATGTACCACCACTAATGGAGGGCCAAAGAGAAACCTATGACATGCTAAAAAACAAGGCCATGCATTGGCTTAGCGTCAATAGACCCCTGCCAGGGGGAGTGGATGGCTTGATAATTGGGGCAAGAAGGGTCAACTGGGTAGGGAATACTTTAAAAAAGCAGGGGGGTGAGTGCATTATAATTAACTTCCAGGATCCAAGGGTTGTGGGGTTGATAACGGGACCTGGCTGGAATACTAACATAGGCGGGATTGGGGTTGTGGACCTCACTTTCTTTTATCCTAGACCGGTCATTCATCTAGGGGGCTGTAGGGAGCTACTGAGATCCAGTCCTTATACTGGGGTAGAGGCTGGCCCCATTGCTGCTCCCATACCAAGATCAAATAATTGCTATATACCGGCATTTATTCCCCAAAATGGGCAGGGGCAGATGAGATGGGGATGTTGACATAGATCAGTCACGCAATTACATCTGGAAGGGGAAAAAGTTGGGGGGAGTAACCCTGTTGAAACAATGATACGCAATGAAGTTGAAAGGAGCCCAACATCTGAAGCAGTGAAGGTGAATGATGGGAGCACCATTGCAAGTCCGGCAGGTTGTGTGGGTGAACTAGGCATTTCAACCACTATTTGTATGAAGGAGGGAATAGATGTAAATTGTATAAATATTGTTTTAGGAAAGGATTGTGATGGTGGGAAGCTGGATGATTTCTTGCCCATGGCATTCAACGAAAAGGGCACTTGTATAGAAAATACCCTGGAGAGACTTTTGTCATGGAACATAGCGGGGCTGGGGGCCAGACTATTGTCACAGCATTGGATTGATTTTGTAAGTGGATTCGAAATGTGCCTTTTCCAAGAGACGTGGGCTTCTGACCCAATTTATCTCCAAGGATATTTAAATTTTTGTATACCAGCTACGAGAGGTCCCAGGGGTAGACCTATGGGTGGCCTCGCAATTTGGATCAAACAAAACTCTAATGTCAAAGCAAAAATTATTGATCTAGGTTGCAAGGACATACAATTATTGAGATTATCCGTAGTGAAGGGTGGTTTGATAGACATCTACAATATATATGCTAGGGGCAGGAGTCTTGGGAATTCTCCTACCCTAGAGGTCCTATCCGCCTCCCTTGAATCCCGGTCACTGGGAAACAAAGTAATCTTGGCTGGTGATTTGAATAGGACTTTTGAGCCTTTAGAAAACAATGCATACCCAATAGGAATTGAGGAAGATGCCCTTTGGGGCATCCCAAATCTAAACCTCATACCTGTGAAGCGCTGGACAAAAGACATTTTGTTGTTGAACGTGTTATGTTTGGAGTATGGCTTGAGGGCCCTTAATGGCAGGACAAAAAGCGACCAAGGTGGCAATTGTACATTCGACAATGGGCACAATAAAAGTAGGATTGACTATGTCATCTGTAGTCTTGAGTTATGGTGTGGAGTGGGCGACATGGAAATTGTGGGGAGAGTAGAAAGTGACCATAACCCCCTCTGTGTCTCCCACTCATGGTGGAAGGCCGCACAAACTAACCTAGTCTCAGGCTGTGGGAGTGTACCTGTTATGGCTAATGACTTAAGACGGGTGAGATGGCCATACGTCCTGGCCAATTCGTCCATTATGGAGTCCATTAATATGGAGACAGTCAATGCTATTGATGCCATGGCAAAAGTAGACAAGGTAACACCAGACTCTGCCCAAATAGCTGATATACACGACACATTCTTCTCCTTGATAAAACCGCACTTTACCAAGTCTGCAAAGACTAACAGGAAAGTACCAATTACAATGGCGACCTGGTTCAACAAACAGTGCAGGGTAGCCAGACTGGAGTTGGGCAGAGCACTCAAAAGCAGGGACAAGGCCTCGATTAGCGCCACCAGGAAACTTTATCAGGACAGTATCCGCAAGGCTAAGAAGCGGTGGGATGAGGAGTACTGGGAGGAGCTACTCGAGGCTTCAGGACAAAAGGATTCCAGACTTTTCTGGAAAATTGTGAAATGGGGAAGAGGGGGCGCCCCTAACAATCCCGACAACAATGTCGATGAGGCGTTGTGGGTCGAATATTTTAAACCCCAGTATGCTGAGAGTAGGGATACAATGGCCATTGAACCAATCCCTTTGGTATTCTGCAAGGGTGATTTATTTTCAATTAAGGACGCGGAACACGTAATAGCAAGTTTGCAGGGGGGAAAAGCCCCTGGGCTTGACGGAATCCCCTCAGATATTTTTAAACACGACAAGGTCCAGTGGGCAAAATACGCGACCTTGTTGGGAAACGGCCTAGCGAAAGGGGCAAAAATCCCAAGTATATGGAAGGGGGCAATAATAATACGATCTTCAAGAAAGGGGATCGGTCACTCCCGGCAAATTATAGACCAATAAGTTTGCTGGCCACCATGCAAAAAGTAGTGGGGAAGATGCTGGTCGACAAACTTATGGCCTGGGTAGATGATAACAATGCTTTATCCCCCTTCCAGGCAGGATTCAGACGTGCAACCAGTACGGTCGACCAAATTTTTCGTTTCACCATGCTGCGGTGGGGGACTGTACTCCTGGGCAAAGGCAGCCTCTATGTAGCATTTGTTGATCTAAGGGCTGCCTTTGATCTGGTGCCCAGGTGCACGCTGTGGGAGGTCCTGTCCAAAATAGGGGTCCCACCTGATTTGCTTACGCTGATAATGCGTTTGCATGAAAGTAACTATGCAAAGGTTCAGTGGGGGAGGAATGGGGAAATCACTACCAACTTTCCAGTCGAGCGGGGGGTCCGGCAGGGATGTGCAATGGCACCCCTGCTGTTCTCCCTGTTCATTAATGGCATTGTAGACAGGATGACGGTTGCAATGGTTGACGCACCTTCGCTAGCGGGCATCAGAGTTCCAATTCTGATGTTCGCTGACGATACTTTGATCGTGTCCAAAACCCCGTCGGGTCTTCAGCGAGCTTTGAACATTTTTGACTCATTCTGTAAAGAACGGGGTCTTGAGGTTAATGTAAACAAAACCAAGTTGATGGCCTTTGGGCAAAAGCGTCAATCTCGACCCAATGTATTTTTGAACAACGCCAAATTAGAGTTGGTAAATGTTTTTACATACCTTGGGGTCGAGATTTCAAGCAAACTTGGTTGGTCACGACACATAGAGAAGGCGGTGTTGAAACACCAACAGATCTCGGGAGCCCTCAGGATTGAGCAAGTAAAATCCAAAACCAGGCCTGTAAAACCCGTTCTGATGGTCTACGACGCAAAAGCCTTGGGCGCAACCCTCTACGGGGCTGAAGTCTGGGGCTTTGAGAGTCTTACTACCCTCCAAAGATCAGAGAACAGGTTTATGAGAGGGATAACTAGTCTACCCCAAAGTACCCCACTGATACCGCTTGGTTTGGATCTAGGTAGAAGATCGCTTAGTGACCGTGCCCGTCTGAGGCCTATCCTCTATTGGAGACGCCTATGGACAACAATGGAAATTAGACATTATGCTGAGGGGTTCTTAGCACTAGCCAAATTAGATGTTTTTCGTAAAATCACATGGTTAAAAATGCTAAGGGACACCCTCGCTGAGCTTGGGCTCTCCAAACTATGGGAAAACCCCCTTGGGGAAGTATTCCCAAGCAAATCCAGTATTAAAGAACTATATTGGAATTAGATCGATCAGAAACTTTGGAGGAGCGCAACCTCGGAATCCATGGGGGGTAGATTTATGGAAATTAAACAAAGACCTTCCCTAGAAAAATATTGGGACAGCATAACTGTCCCATTAGACAGGAAATTATTTTTCCAATTAAGGGCAGGTTCTCTCCCCCTGAGGTGCATGACGTCGAGATGGAGAACTAATAGTGACTCGTGTTGTCCGTCATGTGGGGCCCCTAAGGAAAGCATCGCACACTTTCTTTTTTTATGCGATGCTTATGTAAATCCAAGAAATTCTTGGCTGGCACCAGTTTGTAGGAACCTCGGTGTCCAAAGTGGTGTTGAGGGGCTGAGAATTATTTGTTCCTCCACTGAAATACCAATCGTAGTTGGAACTGCTAAATATTTGGGGTGGGCTTGGTCTATAAGGAGGAGGGCTCTATCCTCTAATGTGTTATGAATTTTACACTTTCCTATGTACGTCTTATCCTTGCAGACAACAACTGGGAGATATATATGAATTTTAAATTTAAAAATGCGGCTAATATGTATGGTATCAGTCCCTATTGTATAAACTTAGGAATGGTCCGCAAATTGGAGGTTGCTATATTGTAACATGCATTTAGTTTCCGCATATCATGAAAAAGCTATTTTTAATTCTAATTGATAACAATTTTTATCTTATATATCATGTATTTTTAATTATAAATTTATTGTTATAGGATGTTGATGCTTTTAGAAATGTATGCATTTTTATGTGTGTGCTTTTATGAGTGTATAACTCGAATAAAGCTTTTTCTACCTACCTACTATTCCCACTCCATTGAGTGCAATAGTAGAGAAAGTGTTGGATAGCCGAGAGGCACAAATTACTATTCACACTCCAATAGTTAAAACAATACAAAATATTAAAAATGAAGACAAATTTTAAAAATAACACAATATTTTAAAAATTAAAATAATATACAATAAATATATAAAAAGAAAACATATTATAATATAGGTTAGGAAATGTGGTAAAAATTGATAACAGTGAGCCCACCATAAATGGTTGATATGCAATAGGATGTGGTAATTGAGCCTGCGGGTTATACGAAGCGGCAGGTATGGCAGGGTCCTTCTCAGGTATCTATTTAAAAGTGAGAAAACCCATTCATGAGTGACCCCCCCTATATATTAGGGATAAGGTGTCAAAAATGACGGCTGAGGAGCAATATCCAGTGCCAAAGTACTCCCTATTTAGAATATAGAAAAACAGATTGCCTATATTTAGACGAAAAAAGGGATGTAGGTCAGATGACCCCTGTTGGACTTGGCCCTTCTGGCAGGTTCACCCCTAAACTTTTTGTTTTGTGTGGTAACCCAGTGATAGTGATTTTTGGTTTATGCGCACTTTACCACTGTGTCCCAGGGTAAAGTGCGTGTGTGTGGTGAGGTTGGCCTGCCCTCCCATAGGAATGGATGGGGAATGTATGTGACCATGTTAGTTCCTGATATGTGGAGAGTGCAGGCTCGAGTTTGGTATGTGCTGACTCATGTGATTAAATGCTGCGCAATGATGTATGCGGCGTGATTGTGTCTAGTGTGGAAGTGTCACTTCTAGAAGTTGGCATGTTTGTGTAATTTGTAGCTGGCTTGTGATTGGCTGGAGCTGGCTGGTGAGCCTGGCTCCATGAGACATGATGGGTCCGCCCCGGTGGTGAGTGTTGAGATTAGCATGAGTGATGTGAGGGAGGAGTATACCTGGGACCTGAATAGGGCTGGGCTTTCCCGACACAATGCTAGCTCCCCCCCCCTGTGGTGCGTCTAATGTCCCTAGCCTGGCCAGTAAAAGGAAAGGGTGGTTGAGCGCATCAGAGTGCTCCAAAACTGATTTTCCCCTCACCCTGCACACAGACAAAGGGATGTAATGTATAAAAAGGGGCTGTGTCCCCAGAAATGTTGTTCTCTTGCTGATCTTATTTTGGAGGGGGGCCTGCTGCTGCTGAGCGCCAGGAGGACCGCCACTGGGGATTGCCTCCCTGCCTAGGAGGACCCTGTGAGCTGGATCCTGGGCCCAGCCTTGCCCCCCCCACATCCTGAAGGACTTTTTGCTGTCACTTGCCCTGGGCTTCTGGGCATCAAGCGCCTGGGAGTCCTTTATTTCCTTTGCAGCTCCTGGGGGCGCTTGACTTGCTCCAGGAGGCTCTCTGCAGCGTCGCGCTGCTGGGGAAGAGCGAGAGGATTACCCCTGTGGTTGCTGATTTACTGCGCGGGTGCCCACCCCGCTTATCTGCCATTTTCGTGCCCTAGCGCTTAGGAGCGCTTTCTTTTAATTTGTGCTTAGCCCCGTTTTATTTACTTATTTAACGGGTGCTCACCCCGCTTTAATTGTCCAATTCCTGAGGGAGCCTACCCCTCAAAATCACCGCCGCCGCTCGGCTTTTAGCGGAAGTCAGGCAATCCTGCCTGGGACAACGTGGGCTGGGCCTGCGGGGAGACAGGAAGTCCCACGCACGCACCGGCAGCCAAGAGAGGACCTCGCTGTGAGAAGCCACCTGCCGTGTCCTTCCCGGAGCTCCCGAGTGAAGGTAGAGTCCCGGACTTCTTGCCCGTATCGAGGTAGGCCGGGAGCTGACCCGCCTCGCAGGACGTCCTGACAAGCCCCGCCACCCAGCAGAGAGAGGAGCCCTCACCAGCAGCGACCCGGTGAGTGAAAGACCCGGGTTGTTGGTTTCAGGGAGGTGCGGGGCTCCTCGCACCACTCACCGAGCGGCTCCGACTGGCAGTGGGCCGCTCCGACGAAGCTCCCTAGGGTTGAGGGGGAGAGGGGGCACATCGGGGCATACTGTCATTGCTTGTTCCCCCATGGGGAGCAACCATTGTCCTCAGAGCCCACAAGAGGCTCAGGGCCCATTTTGTGATCTTGATTCCCCCGATAGGGACTCCAACGTTCTAAGGAGCATTGCAGAGGGTAGAGCAGCCCCAGTTGGCAGCGGCTGCTCCCCCAGTGTGGGTCACATTATTGCAGAGCCCACGAGGCTCTAAGGGTGCCATATTTTGTTGTAGAGCCCACGAGGTTCCTGGACATCTTTATTTTGCGCCCGAGAGGCTCCAGGGCACCACATTTGTTTCTAAGCCCTCGGGGGCTCCTGGGGGCACCGTTGCTTTATTTCAGAGCCTGCCTGGCTCCCTGCTACTGCTGCCCAGCACTTAGTGGGCAGCTGCTCCGTTTAGGCCCCCCTGACATTGGGACACAGGGCGTCCTAGCCCTAGAGAGGCCACACCTCTGCACCTCTGAATGTGCTTTATGCGTCATGTGCTTTTCCCTACACCGCTGAATGTATGTTTATGCATCATGTGTTTTCTTCCCTACACCTCTGAATGTTTTGAGAACAGGTCCTGTGCACATGCACGTGTGGTTGATAGTCCGATTGTGTGGACTAAGTTCTCTACTCATGCAGAGTAGAATGCTTGAAAAAAGAAGCGTGAAATTTCAAGTTTCTTTGTGAATAAAGTTATTTATAAGTCAAACAATAGACAGTACAGTAAGGAGGTAGCCAGCTGACACGTGTTTCGTCACACCGTGAAGGAGATGTGACTCATCAGGGCTGTAGGGCTACAAGGAGGAGGAATCAAGTGGCTGAGGAGCGGCGGAGAAAAGACCTCGTCCGCCTGTGCAAAAAGGCGATAATACGCCAAGGAGTAAGGTGGTTAGGGTTGCGTAGGTAGTACTTACCTGTTAACAGTGATTACTGGTTGTGTGGTCTATGCTCTATTTTGTGCTTCAGTGATTTTACATTTTATGTTCTAAGTGTTAATTCAAACAAGTATTCTAGTGCTAAAAGTGCCTATTCCTGACAGTGGTCCATGTGGACCTGTCCTGTACATATGTCCCCTGTAAATTCTGCCCGTGCCTGTTGGCATCTTGTAAAGTGTGTGTTTTTATCTAATGTGTTTGGGATAATACAAAGGCTATTTTTATATATAACCTTGTGTGGAGTTTCCTTTGTGGTCTGCCTTGGGTGTTGTTGCTGGGTGCGCGCTCAAACACTTAACCTACATTGCCTCCGGGATAAGCCTTACTGCTCGCGCCACGTTGCCTAGAGGGTGAGCAGGGGTTATCTTTGGCATGTAACTCCCTTGCCCTGACTTAGAGTGGTGGTTTCTGCCTGGCTTTGGCGCAAGCCTCAGCGAACTGGAAATCCCATTTCTAACAACCCCTACTTAATGGCAGCCACTGCGAGGATAGGCAAGCACCATCACTGACTTATTGCGAGTGAAATTGCTCTCCTGCCTTAACAGCTCCACCATCAAGTGAGGCCCTCCTGGGTCCCTGCAATCTCTGTGTTGGTGTTCGAGGCCCTCCTTCACCCACAGGCTATACCTGCGCCTCATTCCTGGTGGTCCAGTGGAACTCTCACTCTCTCTATTGCTTTCTTTTCTGCTTGCTTTTCCTTTTCCTTTCACCTTTGTTTTTTTATCCTTTTACTGTCGCTCTCTTTCTATCACTTTCCATCCTCCTTTCACTTTTCACTTCTCTATTCTGTACACCTCTCTCCCGCTTTCTTTCCTGCCACTGCTGCCCCAGCTGCCCCTCACCCCAAGCACGATGAGTCCAAGACAGTTTCCCCTCCCCTCCCGCCTCTCAGCTGTCCATCCCTCCCCGACCCCTATGTAATGAGGGCCGATGGGCATCCACACAGCATACGTGTGCAGCTGGCGTGCCAAAGGCTAGTCAGTTAGGGCCCTTCCATGACCAGCACCAGGAACCTTGAACCTCTAAACCGCCAATGTTACAACCCAGCTGCACTCTATGCACTCAATGCAGGTCGCAAAAACAGCTGCAAGCTAGCTTCACCAGCTGACACCCACGGACCTAGCACCTTCAGCTGTCACTACTGCCATCACTCCTGCAGCACCACCACGACCACAAATTTAGCACAACTTGCCTGCAACAACGCAACTGCACCAAAGACCCTGCAATGCATCCTCCTCAACTTGTGATCCCTCCACAAACACGGCACCGAAATCTGGGACCTCCTCGTCAGCACCACCCCGGACATCACATTCTTCACTGAAACCTGGCTGAACACCACCTCAGGACCTGACATCGCCATCACCATTACCCAAGGATACAAGATCTCCCAGAAGGACCACACCACCCACCCTGGGGGGAAAATCCCCATCGTCCACAAATCCTCCCTCTGACTGGGCACACTTTCCGATGACCCGACAGACCTGATGGAACACCTACACTTCAAGATACACCCAGCCCTACCACCGACCCCCGGGACCCTGCAGACCAATTCATTGACTCCATCACAGACAGCATTGCCCTGTAGGCCATTGCGTCCACAAACTAAACCTTGCTGGGAGACCTCAACTTTCACCTCGACAATCAACAAGACCCCAACACCTCATCCCTCCTGGCAACCTCCACATCATAGGACTCAGCCAAATTGTGACCGAGCCTATGCACTCAGCAGGACACACCCTCGACCTCATCTTCACCACAGGAAACTCCATCACTTTCAGCCACACCACCAAATTCCTATGGACATACCATCGCTGCATCCATTTCACCTTCAGAACCCCCACCATCCACAGAACCCAGCACCTGCTCCCACGCAGAAATTGGACTAAAACCACTAATGATTAGCTCACCATCTCACTCGGCAACTCCACCCCAGTCTTTGCAGACAACGATGACCCCAACATCGCAGCCCAAACCTTGCACAGATGGATCTCCAACCGCGCCAATATCATAGCCGCCCTCAAGAAGAAGAACAACACACACAGCATGAAAGCCAGCTGGTTTACCACTGAACTCTGAGAGTCCACACACACATGCCACCTCCTTGAAAAGGCCTGGAGGAACTCCAAATCAACAGAAGCCCACAACAACTTTGGAGCCGCTACCAACACCCACCATCAACTCATCAGAATTACAAAAAAAAAGTGATCAAAGACGGAATCTCCACAACTGCACACAACAGCAAAGAACTCTTCAGCATTATCAAGGAGTTTGCCCAACCCATCAGCGAGTCTACAGACATCCCTCCTTCACAAGACCTCTGAGACAAACTCAGCACCTTCTTCCACCACAAAATCAAGAACATTTATGACAACTTCGACGAATACAGCCAACACACAGAACCCTCACCAACCACCGACACCTTGAAGCCAACGACCAACAGCTAAACAGTCCTCACCACTGAAGACACACTGAAGACAATGAAGTCTATCCACTCAAGGGCCCCCATGGACCCCTGCCCCCACCACACCGTCAACAGAGCCACCAACACCATCGCCCCATGCTTCACCATACCATCAATTGCTCCCTCACAAACGCCTCCTTCCTCTACGACTGGAAGCACGCGGAGATCAACCCCCTCCTGAAGAAGCTCTCAGTCGACCCCACTGACCTCAAAAACTACAGACCCATCTCCCTGCTTCTGTTCCCAGCGAAAGTCATCTAGAAATCCATCAACAGCCAACTCGCCACCTTCATCGAAGAGCACAACATCCTTGACTCCTCCCAATCCAGCTTCAGAAAGAACTACAGCATGAAAACCACCCTTCATGCCGCAACATATGACATCCTGGACTCCGAACTCAGAATGGACCGCCAGATCAACTCCGTTGCATCCTCCTGCTCCCACACCCTACGCAAGACCTTCAAATGGATCCCCCTCAAACACAGAAAGATCAACACACACGCCCTTGTCACCAGCAGACTTGACTATGGCAACGCACTCTAAACCGGAATCAACAAAAACCTCACCCGCAAACTTCAAAACATCCAGAACGCAGCCGCCAAATTAATCCTCAACCTGCCCCGACACGGTCACATCACCCAGCACCTGCGCACACTCCTCTGTCTCCACATCGAAGCAAGAATCACCTTCAAGATTCACACCAACGCACACAAAGCCCTCCACAACACTGGACCAGCATACCTGAATACCGACTCACATTCCACGCACCCCAAAGGACCCCACAATCAGCCAGCTCTCCTACGCCATGGTCCCTCGCACCAGGAAATCTAGATTGGGAGGCCCCGGGCTTGTCCTTCCTCGCTTAACTTGTAATTTATATCAAATTGTTGAACTAAAAGAATCGAGAAATGTTGCTATAATGTTGTGACTTCATGATTTAAATTGTAAAAAGATGTGTTTTTGTGCACCACAGATTGGATGCTGGTTTAAGTGTTGTGTTCTGCCCCACTCCCCCGACGTGAAAGCCCCGATGAAGGTGCGGCCATAAGACCGGGCCAAGCACCGAAACGCGCGTTGGCATTGTTATTTCGGATCCTGCCAGCACTACCTTGAGTCTCCGGCTTCTTACTGAGAAGACTCTTCAGGGTCCCCTCAATGTAACACTCTGGGAATTGATGATGAGGATGGTGTATGGACTGTGTTTTGTGTAATTAGATGTTTGAATGTGTGAGGAGTTGTAAGTGAATAGAAGGGATGATTTTGAATGAATGCTGAGAGGGTGATGTGGGTCTAATATGGAATTTTGTTAAATGTGATTTGTTATCAATTTTACTGTTATTTAATTGCCGATGCACTACGGAACTATACACAAAAAAGAAAATAAAATTTTGTATTTTTCTACATGTGGGCTGATTAATCATGTGGTCTGACTGTGCTTTGTGGTGAGCTCAATGTTGCAAATTTAAAACCATTGGACTCCTTATGAGCTGCTAATATGTATCACTGATGGCAGATCGTTTCTAGTTTTGTTGTTCATTTCCCTTTCCTCGCGGCCAGAGCCTGGAACTCCTTCCCACTCCACATCAGACAGACAACATCACTCCCCAACTTCACGAGAGACGTCAAAACATGGCTCTTTGATAGACATCCTCCTTGATGAGCAGGACCTTGCGCCCCTACAGCTTCTTGAGACCCTTATGGGTGAGTAGTCGTGCTTAACAAACCCATAGTTGAAGCCCTAGAGAAAGGTGATCAAAAAAGCTTCTGGAAACTTATACCTGTGAACCCCTCTAATCCCAACTCCCCGACACTTGGGTTGCTCATTTCCGTGGCCTATATGATTGTCCACTGCAAAATAATACTGTAGTGAGCTCTCGTCCTGAAGAGGTTAATGGCCCCCAAATTTTAAATGTGACCAGTTCATCCTCCATCCCAATTGCTCACACCACTTTTACATTTACTCTATCCGAAACACTTAAAGCAATAAAACAAACAGAAAAGGGTAAGGCTCCAGGGATGGACAGAATTCCGGGGGACCTTTTCCTCTCCGAACCAGACATCTGGGTTCCTTATCTGAATGTTTTATTGAATAGTATAATAAAAGGAAATATGATTCCCCCCTCTTGGAAAGGTACCATTATCATGCCTATTTCTAAAAAAGGGTGAGAGAACTATTCTCTCAAACTACAGGCCTATAAGTTTACTTGATAAACATTTTCTGTAGACAGGTTTTATATAGACTCAATGAGTAGATAGAACAGAACAACATCTTGGAAGAGTCCTAAGCAGGCTTCAGACAAAAGGTCAGCACAGTGGAACAGGTCTTCCTCTTCAAGATGATAACCTGGAAATATATCACTTTGTTGCGTGACCTTCTGTACGTTGCTTTTATTGATTTAAGAGCGGCGTTTGACCTGGTGCAGAGAAACACACTGTGGGAGGTATTAGCTGGGTATGACATCCCCTCAGATCTACTAAGAACAATTAGGCTTCTTCACAACAATACATAAGCAAGGGTCATATGGAACACCACAGAAAAGATGGAGATCTTGAATGGGGTCAGACTGGGGTGCGTTCTCGCCCCAACACTGTTTAGCCTATTTATCAATGGCGCTGTGAAGAGACTGAAGGAATGCAAACATGATGTCCCGAGAGTGGCTGGAATACCAACTCCAATATTAATGTTTGCAGATGACACCCTGCTGATCTCCCGAACCCCTATGGCCTCCAATCTGAACTGAATGCCTTTGTTGCTTTGTGTGGGGAAAGGGGCCTAGAATTAAACTCGTCCAAATCTAAAGTTGTGATGATTAATCCTCACAAGGGGTGCAGAGGTATTGTGACCGTAGAGGGGCTTCCCCTAGAGGTAGGTCACCACTTAGACTATCTTGGGGTGAGGTTAAGTGACACCCAGGCATGGGGAACCCAGATGGAAAAAAGTAAAACTACCCTTCACCAGAAAGCCTCTGCTATAGTGAGGCGATATAAGGTAGCATCTGGAGGAGCTGTCTCTCGGGTCATCGCCATATATAAATATTCAGCTGTAGCGTCAGCAATATATGGAGCCAAGATCTGGGGCTATGCTGATGCTGAAAGTTTAACAAAAGTGGGAAATAGGTTAGTTGAAACACTTTTTAAACTTTCCTCAAGCTCCCCTCCCGCACCTCTACGCCTAGATCTGGCTCTTGAACCTATTCATTTCACAATGGTTCTAAAACCTCTTCTATATTGGGTCAGACAATGGTCCACTAATTAATTGTTAGCCTACAGAGAGTGCGTGAAAGATCTACTGTCTCTCTACAGAAATCTGAGAACACCATGGCCGAAACATATCGAAGGGATAACGCACAGACTAGGCATGAGCGAGCTATGGACAGCCCCCAACTCAATAGCAAAAGGAGATGCCTTAAGAGCAAAACAGTCCTACTGGGAGGTCTTTTTAACTCAAACGTGGTAAGTCCACCAGACCAACACTCTTGCAGGCAAATTACTGAACCACAAAAGTATACCTAGGCCAGAACCATACATGAATAGAATGTATCCTCACCAGTTAAAATGTCTGAATGTTCAATATAGGTATGGGGTTCAGCCCCTGAGATTACACACCTCCAAATGCCAACTTGCCAGATTGGTTCTTGCCCAAATTTCCCAAATGTAGTGGAAACGGAGTCCCACTTCGTGCTATTGTGTCCCCTATATAGGAAGGCTTGTAAAAAATGGCTACTGGCCGCATGTAACCACATGGGTGTTAGACACTACTGGTAAGCGAAGAGACTCTTTAAGAGCGATACTAGAGAAACTCTTAGCCTTTGCGGTCTCTAAGTACCTGTATATCGCTTGGACATTAAGGAAGAAGGCCAAGGGTGGGCCCGTCTGTGCCCGTTCGGGACCGTTGGAGGCCCGGCTGGGCCACCCCCCTGACGTCGCCTTTTCAAAAGCAGCTGGATCCTGCAGTGGTGAGTGGAGTTTCTCCCTTTTTTTTACCCATTGAATGCCTGGGGAAAACAACAACATGGGCAAACGAAACCCAACTCTTGCAGCACATAACATCTAATCACACCATGCTGGAGAGGGCGATGAATATAGTCAGCACCGAGATTGAGCTGACTGAGAGACGTTTGTCCCTGGGCCTCACAAAACCCCAATCTGCAGTACAAAATGAGATCACTGATATAAGTGATCCTCAATCAATGATACACAGTGAGGCTGACCACTGCCTACACCCATTAATGGGAGAGAATATACTGGGTGTGGAAGGACCTGGCCACAAAGGAGCCACAGTAGACTCTGCATTTGGGAGTAGCCCAACTGCCATTTTAGCTTTGGCCACTTCGGACATACCCCCTAACCCTGAAGTATGTGGAGTGAAAAGGAAGAGGAAGACATTGAGACCAGTCTGTTTCAAACGGAAACAATCTCCACGCTCGAATCCACAACGTACTACATTAAATACATGGATTCAGGGCCTGAAGGCCTTAGCAGATTTAATCCCCAGCAGTGACCCAATCAATTTAGTTTCATTGGACATTTTAAGTAATGCTGTACATACCCAGATGGAATTTATACAGACTCCCTTCTCTAATTGTACACTTGGGGACACTGCTATAGACATTCTTATAGATTGTATGACCGTGTTAAAGGGATTGTGGATAAAAACTTTGAACATTTATGGAAGCGTTTAGATCATTTGGAATCTTTAACTACTAAGGCAAAACCTCCCTGTATATTGTCCCTAAACAGCCATCTCAACTGGCCGGCCCTCAGAAGAATTTAGCTCAGAGTGTGCAACAATTGTCCCTAACCGCAAAGCAGCTGTCTGCTCCCCGTGACCCTAATAGTAAAACTAAAGATTCCACAGTTTCAAAAACATGCATTGGATCTGTTAACACTCAAGATATAACTCCTATTGGTGCTCATGCTGACCACACAGCCTGCACGAGTACTGCCGGCATTAGTACTAGTGGGCATGCCGAGTCAAACAAGGATGTTTTAAACCTACCCCCAGCATCTTGTCCATATGCTCTGGTCCTTACAGGGGTACCTCCATTAGAGAAAAATAAACTGGAGTCCTGGGAACAACTTCGGAACAAAAGTGTGGATTGGTTGGCTAAATACAAAGGGTACAAAGGGTACAGAAGGTCTGATATACATGTTATTTTAATGGTACAAAGGGTAGGTTGGGTGGGATCAGCGGAAAAAACTATCCGGGGTGATTGCATTGTCATTAATCTCCACCGACCAAGCCTCGTTAAATCAATACTGGCTTTAAGGAACGTTAATTACCCCCTACCCACATACATCTGTACATTACCCCTTGGCTTCTTTTATAGACCACCATTCGCACAGCGTCCACTCATTAGCCCATCTTATCAGTCTCTAAAAAGGTTTTCTGCCATCTCCGACTTAGATACCCTTGATTGACCTTTACCTAAACCTCAACTGACCGAACCCGCCTTTACGGCACCTATGGAGATTTCTACAGCCAATACCCTGAGGTCGAAATTATTTCTCCAAATGATCATTCTAATTGATTATTACAGGTGCTGAGCTGGAATGTGGCCAATTTGGCTTCTGAATTAAATATCGAAGAATGGGTCAATATGATAAACAAATATGTCATCCTTATGTTTCAGGAGACCTGGGCAACTAAAGAGTTATATCTTGAAGGATATGAGTGTTTTAATATTATTCCCCCACCCCAAGCAAGGCAGACCCTCGGGTGGCCTACCGATATGGGTTAGCATTAAGCATGGGCGAATTTTGCGAATCTCGCGTTCGCGAATTTTGCGGATTTGCGAACTCGCAATCCGCAAAATCCGCGAATTCTCGCGAATTTGCGGATTTTTTTTTTTGTGTGTTTGCGCGGGTTTCTGCCAGTTCGCGAGGGTTTTGTACAATGTCGCAAATTGCGAACTTACCTGTCGGGTCGCAAGTTTCGCGAACTTGTTGTTTCTACGTGTCCAGCCTGTTTGGGACACTCTTCTTCATCACTGCCACTCTCTGTCACCACTGCCACTCTCTGACTACTCATGCCACCCTCTGGCCCACCCATGCCACCCTCTGTTTCATCACAGCACCCTCTGGTTGTCCAGTCAGTGTACATTATTGTGGCAACGCAAGCACACCTTCCCTGCCTCAAGTGACCTGAATTAATTTGGGGCTGATTAATGTGTCACAGAATATTTTTTTAGCTGGCACCTGCTTCCTTAGTGCTTCCTGATTAGTGAACTTTTGCACTTGCTAAGTGCTTTCATTGTTGCAAAATTAGTTACAACACCTGCCCTGCCCCAACTGACAATAATGAATTAGGGGCTGATTAATGGATTTGAACTGCCAGCCTGGCTCCTGCTTGTCTCCCTTAGCTGTAATTCAGGACCTTTGTGGCATATGTGTAACTATTCTGAGGTTCAGAGCAGGGTCACATAATAGTTGCAACTGGCAACTGAACTCTGGAGGGGCCCCTCAGCAAGCACTACAGGAAATGGCTACTAATGATGAGCCTGAACTTTTGAACCTGGTAAGTAGTTACTTTCAGTTTGCTAAAATCGTATTTCTGCAATTTTGCACTTATTCGCGGGGCGCGAACTCACGCGAACTCACGCGAACAGTGCGAGCAGTGCGAGCAAAATCCGCTGCTCGCGGATTTGCGGATTTTGCGGGAGATTCGCGAATCTCGCGGATTGCGAATTTCCCGAAAATCCGCAAAATCCGCGAGCGAAACGGATTTTCCGCCCATGCTTAGTTAGCATTGCATCGGGTAGTAGAGTAAAATCAATCCCCACCAAAAATGCCAACTTTGAAGTTTTAATGTATACACGGGGGTTTTATTTGCTTTCTTCATTTTTATAACAATGACTTTTTTACTACACCTAATGCAAATTTTGTTTACCTTTTTAATTTTATTTCGGACATGGATAATTTGTTGGGAGCAAAGACCGGTAGGGATATGTTTGAGGGGTGACTTTAATGCAAAGATTGTAGGGGGAAATAGCCACACCCAGCATATCTCAGTCAATCCGTGTAAGAGGGGATATGAATTAATAGACCATCTATCAAATAGTAATCTTTTAAACGTTATGGATCTTGCAGCTGCAAATAGCGAGGCTAATCCAATACCTACTTATAGAGGTTTTGGACGAGCCTCCACTATAGACTTTGTTTTTATATCGGCATTATTAGAAGACCATCTAGTTTTGGAAGAGGTCAAGGCATCTACCTTTGGGGATCATAATCTAATCCTAGTCTCTTTTAGGGCTGCGCTGAGACCTAACCCTAGAAAGAAGCCCGGGGCCGTTAACATAGAATGCTCAACCGATAACTTAAGAGTAAAAAGGAAGGGCATTGGCTGCCGGAGGGTGTTCCAAAAGATGGTAAAAATCTATCCATTGCTTTGTGAGACTTGTCTAACATCGGTCAACCCTGACCCAGAGGCAGTTTCAGCTTTTGTCCGATTATGTGCAGGTATTAAAGAACTGGTTTCAAGACCCGTAGCTCCATCTAAATCAGACCCTAGGTGGTTTAACAACATTT
Organism: Lissotriton vulgaris; assembly: GCF_964263255.1. Lineage (NCBI taxonomy): Eukaryota > Metazoa > Chordata > Amphibia > Caudata > Salamandridae > Lissotriton > Lissotriton vulgaris. The sequence continues at coordinate 462,356,990 of NC_141698.1, read as the reverse complement.
GCTCTAGGGCTAACAGGGAACTCAGAGCCGCCCTATCAGTTTCCCCCAGAGAACCTAACCTTATTAGAGCACTAAGGCACACTTATAAAAGTGCAGTAAAGCATAGGCGAGACGTGATCCTAAAAGAGCATTGGAGTAACCTGGCCTTTGCGGCCAAGCTCAATAACACAAACGGTTTTTGGTCAGCCACTAAGTCACTGAGAGCGTTTGGCAATACGTCTACCCCGTTAAGCTGTAATATAACAAGCGATGCGGGGGTAGCCCATTTTTCAAAAATATATGCTGCCACATCTCAGTGGGAAGTTATCTTTGAAAACCTCACACCTGCTCAAATTCAAATATCTCTGTCAGAGATTGAGGATGCAATTAACCAGAACCTGGGAATAAAGCTCAGGGACCGGATGGGCTACCAATCGACGTTATAAAATCTAGGCCAGAGTTTTGGGCTCCCTTGCTACTTAACGTTTGTAATAATTTAATAACAACTGAAATTCCAAAAACCTTGTCTACATCTGTAATCGTCCCCATCTTCAAAAAGGGAGATAGATCTAACCCGAGTTGTTACAGACCAATCTCTCGAATTGATAACACTCTTAAGACATTGGGGAGGGCCTTATTTAACAAAATCAGAACTTGGGCAGAGGAGGAAAACATAATAAATAAATGCCAGTTGGGTTTCCGAAGTCATCTTGGAATGGTGGAACAGTGTCTCAATCTTAATTTAATCATAGGGAAATATACCATCGCCCGACACAGTCCCCTCCACCTGGCATTTATGGATCTTACATCCGCCTTTGATTTTGTTAATAGATCCAGACTCTGGCAATGTCTTTTAGACTATGGGTTGGAAAAAGACATGGTGCATCTTTAGCGTATTTACATAGGGATTTAAGGGCTCTGGTGATAAAAAGTATGGATGGGGCAGTTTCAGGGGAGATAGTAATTGGAAGAGGCGTCAGACAAGGGTGCATCCTTGCCTCACTTTTATTCATTTTATACAATAATGAGCTACACAATGTATTGTCCGACCAAACAACAGATGTCCCAATAATCAATGGTAACAAACTGCCCGCTCTATTATACGCAGATGACGCTGTTTTAATGGGGCGCACACCCAATGCTCTTTGTATTTTAGTTAGGGGTTTTGTAGTTTTTATGAATAGCCTGAATCTTTGTACACATTTTAAGAAATCCTTTTTAATGTGTTGTGGCCCTAAAAAAGTTCTTATTAATACTATTACCTTGGGCTCAGACTTCTTGTTATGCACTCGTATTTCCAGTATCTAGGTTTACAATTCTCGGATAACGGATCCTGGACCCCCCTCTGGCATATGGACGGACCAAATTTTTAAAGGCAATAAATTCAGTAATAAGCCTCCCTCAACAAAAAAGAATCGAGGTAGTATTGTCCTCAGTTAAAATGTATAGGACACAATGTGCACCAATTATGACTTATGGGGCTGCAATTTGGGGTTTTATAAACCTGAAAAGTGTCCAGGCCGAAGAAAAGAGATTTTGTAGGAGAATATTGGGTTTACCAATTTCATCATCTACTTTTGTCTGTCATAATGAGTTAAGATTACCTTAACTTGGAGGATTATATTATGTCTCGCCCTGCCATGTTTTGGTTAAAGGTCTGGCAAAATCCGCCAGCCTCGTTAACAAGGGAGATCTTGGCTGACTGTTTAAATGTGACAGGGGAGGTGACATACCGTGGCTCGCGGATGTACGGGCAAGTTTAACAGCAGTTAATCTTGGCCATATTTTTCATAAACCTGATCAACTAGATGGAATTGATAGAAAGACCGTCCGTAAAGTTTTGTATAAACATTATGGGGATATAAGATATGCACAGGAGCTTACAAAAGTATCCGTGGGACAATATATATTAATGGCAGAAGAAGGCGGGCCTCCTTCTTGTTTACCTGTTAGTTTTCTCGAAGGAGACATCGCTCGCTGGGAGCGAAGCCTTCTTTTTCGCCTTAGATCGGGTACAATACAATATTTGCTGTGCTTCCCCATAGGCTATCAATCCAATATTGAGGATCTGGTCTGCCCTGTGGCAATTTAGGAAACCAGTCTATGCTGCATTTTTTGTTTTTCGTCACCTTTCATCAAAAGTATAGTATGCAGTACTGATACCATTTTTTAGGACAATGGGAATAACGGATTTCATGGTTGCATAAAAACTATTCTTCAGCTTAACAAAGATGATTTAATATTTCATTCATTTCATAAATCTTTATTTCGGTAATTTATCACCATAAAAGATATCAAAGAACCATTTCATAAAACTGTTGAGACATTTAAAACATTAAAACATTTCAAGGTCCATCGGAGTCCATAAAAATATTTCATTAGTACAAGGTATCACATTTTTACTACAGTAAAGTTCAGTAACCGGCCTTAAGGCACTGTCTTCTCAGGGGCCACATTGCACCTAGATATTTAGCCACTGCAAAAACAATGTGATCCGACAAGTCTGTTTTCAGCACTCTGAACGTGGCCAGGCACTCTGCAAAACCCAAATTCCAGCATACAGGAACAATCCATTTCTTACGGGTCACGTTATAAGCTGGGCAGAAAAAAAATTTATGCAGCTCAGATTCATTGGCCACTCTGCAAGCCGGACATAGGCTAACTGCTGGTTCACTCCACTTACTAGTAAAAGCTCGAAGTGGGAGTGTCCCGTGCCTCCATTGCAAATAGAGTTTCCTGATATAATTTATCCAAGGCTGGTTCAAAGCTGTAGATGTCCTTGATGCGTAAAAATGACTCTGTGAATGTTCCAAGGTTTTGTCGACGACAGAGTGCCGCTAATTTACTGTCGTAGTAAACCTTTGCCAGTCTCTTTTTGGGAATTAATGGGCAAGTGGATAAAGGGTCAGACCAGAGAGTCGAAAGGCCTAGACCCTCCAACTCAGTTTTAATAAATTTAAACCATTTAATTTTCCCTACGTTAGGCATAGCAAGCACCTCCTGGAGCCCCTGCCTATAACTAATCAGTTCTGGAACTGCCCACAACCTACGCCAATAAGCCAAGGGACGCAATGCGAGTTCTTCATCAAGAGGTCGCATCCCCAGATCTAGCCTTAGTGGGACAAGAGGCGTACTGGGGGGAAGTGCTACCACCCGCCTGATGAACTTGTTCTCCTCTTTCACCAGGTCTGGAGAAACTGCGGGACCCCAGAGCTCACAACCATACATGGCAGCCCCCCTTGCCTGTGCCCTATAGATCTGGAGAGGTGGACCAACAGGTTGGATGGATGACCTGTTTTTTCCCACAAGCTTCATAATCCCACCGAGTACTGAACCAATTTGAGTAGTGCTTTCTCTTGGTGTGTGCACCAGGACATTTTCTCATTTAACATGACTCCAAGGTACTCAAAGGTACTCACCCTTTCGAGTCTGCTTTGCTCGATGTTAGAGCTCGAGCAGAGTTTTGGTGGGGGATTGAAGACCATAAATTTGTTCTTTAGGGTGTTAATTTCTAAACCATATTCCCCACAGAAATCCACAAAGCCGTCAAGAACGCGCTGGATGCCCATCGGAGACTTTGAAAGCAGCAGCGTGTCGTCAGCGAACATAATCGCCGGCACCCTGCTGCCTGCCAGCTTAGGAGCGTCGGAGTTAACAACCCCGTTCAGGTGGGAGATAACCCCATTGACGTAGAGGCAGAACAGGGTCGGTGCAAGCACACAACCCTGCCTTACCCCCCCTGTCAATGGGGAACCTGTTCGACAGTGCCCCCTCCTTGCCACACCTCACCTGTGCAAAGTTGACAGTGTGGAGACGAATAATCATCTCCAACAAGCCCTTAGGGACCCCCAATTTGGCCAACACCTCCCAGAGTTTTCTGCGGGGAACCAGGTCGAAGGCCGCCCTCAGGTCCACGAATACAGTGTAGAGGCTGCCACCCTCCAACTGTACCGTTTTCCAAAAGATGAGGGCGAGCCGGAAGACCTGGTCTATGGTGGAAACCTTCCTTCTGAACCCCGCTTGGAATGGACTCAGAATATCATATTCCGTCATCCAACAGACGATCCAGAAGTAGCCTAGTAAAAAGCTTCTGAGAAACGTCTATCAGGCTTATTGGCCTGTAGTTGGATGGGAGCAGAGGCGAGCCCTTCTTAAATATGGGGACTATCTCTGCCCCCAGCCAAGTTGGGGGGATCGTCATGCCATTCAGAATCGCATTGTACAGCACCCTAAGATACGGGGCCCAGATCTTAACTTCATGCCTATAGAGATCACCTGGGAGCTTGTCTAAGCCTGGAGCATTTAATATATCGAGTCTGCACCTTTTTAAAAATGGCTATCTGCTCACGTTCTTCCATGAATTCTTGAATGTGGAACTTGGATGTACTATATGCACTTTTGGATTTTATATTTAAATAGGGTAATATGTAATATGAATAATATGCGGGTGTATAGTGCACTATGTTTTGAATTTAATAATTTTGTCTTTTTTTGCTGCTATTCCTTTTATCCTTACTCACATTATGCACATTGGCACTTTTTGTATGATGCTGCTATCTGTAATTCTATGTGATCTAATAATGCTTTGCTGCTACTTCTTGAAATTTTTGCACTTTGCACTTTGGCACTTTAGTATTGAAGCTGCTATTGAACATGCGTGATAATTCTTCCATGTCTTCACTGAACAGTTTTATAGTTGAAACTTTGTTTTAAGATGAAGGATTATGTAAATGTGTTTTTTTGACTAATTATGAGAAATGTTTGTACTTTTATGGATGGTGCATATCCGAATAACGACCAATGAAACAATAATAAATAGTATATTTTCCTTCTGCATAGCCCCCATGATAGCTATTTTGCACATCACCCCTGTTGATCATTTTTGATCGGTGGAAATAGTAACCCCCAAATTGTATAATTGGTTGCCTCTACAGACATACAATTCATTATTTAGATGAGGTACCCCCTTTTTATCTTTTTCCTTCTCTTTTTTTATGTCAATATAATGTTTTTAAATCGCTTTTTTATAAGCAAGGTAATTGAACTTTGATGTCTCATGTTTTTAATTGCAAAACTATTCAATGTATTTAAAATACTTTGTTGTATTAACTTGATGTTTTTGATGGTCTGTGCCTGAAATAAATGATGTATTATTATAACAACTATATATTAATTAAATCCAAATTACTTCCTATCCATTACACCTATAAACACCACAACACACATATAAAATAAATTAAACAAATGCCATAATACATTTTTAATTAATTTAATTATTAACAATTAACAAATAATTGTAATTAAACAATTGCCTTAATACATTTTTAATTAATTTAATTAACAAATGATTATCAATAAAAAATAAATAAACTACTTAACTCCCTGTACCCCTATAAACCCCAAAACACACACAAAAATTAATTACCCAAATTCCATATTTAATTACCAATTGATTATTATAAATAATTAACCACCAACTATTATTTCCACCAATTAAAAATAAATTACGTCCCACCGTTTACACCTATAAACACCAAAGCACAAACCTAAAATTAATTACACAATTACCATAATTCATTACCAATGAATTATTTAAAATGAATTAACAACACATTATTAATTAATTAATAATAATTAACAACCAATTATTAATTAATCAATTCATCAATTGAAAAAACTTGCAAAATAAAGTGAAATTGAGCAAACTCTGAGGTGAGGCCTCATCACAGGGACAAAGTAAGAGATTATTAGGGTTGAACTGGCCCAAAGGGAAGCTCACAGGCCACTCTTTATTGCCAATTATAAGTCTAGTAAAAAGAACTCTTTCACTGGTGGCATCCACCCATAACCAACATGGATCCATATTGGGGGTGTTCTGCAGAACACCATACTCCCTTACTGAGGTGTTAACAAATTCTCCTTCCTCTCAAAGCTGCATTTTCCTGGTTTTAAATGTTTTTTTGACCCAGGTAGTATCTGCCGTAGTGAAGCAGAGGGGAAAGAGAAGAGTTCTGGTCTCCCCAGGATGAACAATTCATGTTTGACATATTGTAACCAAGGCATGACCAAGCCTCTAGCCTAGGCTAGGCAGTTAGAGATCACATTCCTATTAAAACCTACATGCAAGTTCGCTCCAAAAATACACTATAACACTAGAGGGGAAAATTGTAACCGGTCTTCAACATACTCTTTTCCTGATCGATGAGTAAGGTTGCACAGGCCAGGGGTGCACCTAAGTTGCGTTGCAGAACCCTGTTTGCTTCCATCCGGAAGGCGGCGATGTTGCAGTTTCCCCAGATACCAGCCCTATCTGTGAGGATACAAAGACATTTGCTCCTAAAAACCTCCAAGAGGTGGGCCACAGACTTTTGGCCAATATGTGGGGCTAGGTTGGAAATATAGCCGCCAGCATTAGCAAACCTTTGAGAGGTTTTGTATCTACAGAGACCCAGTTACCCCTAGTATCAAAAAACATACCCATTTAAAAATAGTTCTGGGTAGGAGCAACAGGTTGACCCTGCAGAAACATGCTCTTCGTCTTCATGGATATGGAATCATAAAGCATAGTTCAGGGTTTAGAGTGATTAAGCCCAAGATTCCACATAGTTAACAAATTCCTGAAAAGAATAATAAGGCTCGCATGTGTTCTATCCAATAATATGGGCTGGTACTTAAGTCCCTTACTCCAACTACAGATTCTGGGGTTATGGATGGCACATCCCTCCCCCCAGCCTAACAGTATTGGAAACCACACCAAAATGTTATATTTTTTATTAGGGTGATGTACCCCCCTCCCCCTGGGCTGTATTTATTAAAAATTAACAAAACAATTTTTAAAAAGTTATATACAGAAATTTACGCAGAAAGTACAGATACATTGATAGACAGATGTTGTTCCAGGGATAACCTTAACACAGTCTAATACACAAGACACTCCTACCGTAAATCTAACGATGCATGTATTTACTTTCTGCGTGTCCCATCTAGAGCCAATGGCAAAGTCAATGACTGGCAGCTCCCCCGGTCCCAGGGTACTACCAATACTACACCCAGAGTAAGGTTGCACAGGGGGTACAGCTTATCAGAAGGATAAGTTCCTCCGGGGCCCCCTTCGCCCTGTGCCTTAAACTCCATTAAGGGGGTGTAGACTTCTGCATATTGGCGCCTTGTTGCGCATGCACATGCAGGGGTGGCCCCACTCCCAATGGTAAGGATAACTCCCCCGGCCTCCGTACCCCGACAGCTTACTTACCAGCTGTCACTACCCCTGAGTTACATGGTGCTGACCGCTAAGGACTGAAGACTATGCTTACCAATTATGACCTTACCGCCACAGGCCAGCGTAGTTGCCCCACTACCTGGCCTTCCCCTCACTCACTAGGAAGGTCATGTACTGCGCTTCATACTCTCCACCCAAGCTAGGATGTCCTCCATGAGAGCTTGACTCCCTTTATGCGAGAGGTGCACCCCGTTCTGCAGAAAAACCTGTTCTAACCTGATGGATCTGTGTCCTATGGACTTTAATCTAGGGGTCCGGAATAACGTATGAAATTTGTTGTTGATCCACTTTACCGTGTGATTCAACACTCTAACTGACTCGCCCCCCCCCCCCCTCTACCGGAACCTGGGGATCATGTGAGACCATGCTATTATCGACTGAGGACACTGCTTTGCTAGCCACCCCACTTCTGTGAGCAGACCTTCAACTAGAACTCTCCTGCCTAATAGGGCCAAGTCATTACCCCCTAGGTGCAGGATCCGGATCGCCGGTGGTCCCTTACTTGCTTTCAAAGCGCGATTCACCATCTCCCTGAATTGACCTATGCACAAGCCACCCTGTCCCATAAATGATAACCTTACCCCAGGTGATGGGCCCTAGTCTTGACAGACTCTGATAAGAAATTCTTCAAACGGCGAACATATGAATGCCCTACCACCCAAATATCTTGATCTTCCTGGTGCGAAGAGTGAACTTGCACCACCACTTTTGTTGTTTGCCCGAAGCTTGTCATCTGACGCTCTCCCGGTTGTTCCTGTGGTTTTTGAGTGCAAACAAGTGCAGGCTTCTCGCCTGAGTCACAGGATGAAGAAACTGCAAATCACATGGAAACAAGAGAGCCAAGGTAAATGCATTGCCACGCCGGCATGCAGCACACAAATACAAAACTGCACAAGCACTGTCTGATAATAATAATAATAATAATACTGATGCTTGTATAGCGCGAACAGCTACCTCACAAGGAGGTGTCCCGGCGCTGAAAAAGTGCTTCAGCAGTAGGCTGGAACCATAGAGAAATTCTAGGTTTTCTGCATAAAGAGCCAGGTCTTTAGGAGCTTCTTAAAGCTAGCTTCTGTCGTAGCAGATTGGATGGCAGATGGCAGAGCATTCCAAAGTTTTGCCGTGCCAGCAGAGAAAAACCTGCCCCCAAGTCTGGCTTTTTTAGCTCGTGGGATGATTAACTGAAGCAAGGAGTTAGAGCGCAGGTCTCGCTCCTGGTGGTAGCGGGGAAGTCTAAGTTTTAAGTAGTTAGGGCAGGTCCCTTTTAGTGCTCTGAACGCCAGGGTGAGAACTTTGAATTTTATTCTGTTCGCCACTGGGAGCCAATGAAGTTCGTGCAGATGCGGAGAGACATGATGTCTAAAGGGAATATGCCGCATTCTGCACGATCTGCAGTCGTTGCACCAGATATTTAGGCAGACCAAGGTAGAGGCCATTTGAGTAGTCTAGTCTAGATGTGACTGTCGCATGGACTACCGTTTTACGACACTCAACTGGAAGAAAAGAAAGAAATTTTCAGAGGTTTCTGAGTTTGTGAAGACAGCCGGTGGTAACCTGCTGTATGTGAGAGGAGAAGGAGAGATTCTCGTCCCATCTTACTCCTAAATTCTTTGCATGGGTGCTGGGGGATGGTGCTGGACCCATTTCAGGAGGCCACCACAGATCGGGGGGATGTGTATTTTTTCCGAAAAATAGCACTTCCGTTTTACTTGCGTTCAATTTTAATTTGTTTGTATTCATCCAGCTAGCCACATCTCGAAGGCAGCCTCTTATTTTACTAAAAGCTGCCTCCGATACCTCTGCATAGGGGAAGACTAATTGCGTATCATCTGCATACGAAATCGCCTTGACCCCCCATTTGGCAATCAAGGTGAAAAGTGGGGCTAGATAGACATTGAAAAGCAGCGGGCTGATCGCCGACCCCTGAGGGACACCACACCAGAGGCGTTTTGGCTTAGAGGAGAAGGTGCCCAGCGCCACTTTCTGGGACCGATCTGTGAGATAGGAGTAAAGCCAGCTCAGTGCCATGTCTACCAGGCCATCCACCGTATCAAATGCGGCTGATAGATCCAGGAGCACCAGCATAGCTGATGCTCCTGAATCTAAGGACCACCTGATCGACTCAGCAACCTCAATGAGGGCCGTCTCGGTGCTAAAACCGGTCCTGAAACCTGACTGTGTTTCATGTAAAGCTCCTTTTTCCTCGATGAAGCTGTTTAGCTGATGTTGAATCAGCTTTTCGAGCATTTTTCCTGGGGCTGCTAGTAGGGAAATGGGGCGGAGATTGCTCAAATCGTCGGAGGCACCATTGTTTTTTTTTTTCAAAGGGAGAAGTGTGGCATGTTTCCAGCAATCCGGGAACGTGCCGGTTTCGATGGACGTGTTCCATATATGTAGTAGCGGAGCTACAATTGCGTCCGACATCATTTTCCAAAGCTTAGGTGGACAGGGGTCATCAGGGGCCCCTGATTTACATTTTTGTATTTCTCTCAGTGCCTCAGCGAGGGTGATAGGATAAAATTGATTTAAGGACGAGGAGGGTAGCTCAGTATTTTCGGAGTCCGCCATAACTGTGGGCTTGGGGTCCGTGAAGGTGTCATAGACTTTCATTATTTTTGTATCAAAAAAATCCGAGATGTTTTCACAGAGTCTCACTGACGGGATGATTTTAGTCTCAATAGCCCTTGGTTTAAAAAAAGATTGAACAATCTTAAAAACTTCTTTACTAGATTGCTCTGCCTGCTGGATGGAGGTCGCAAAGAATGCTTTTTTAGCTTTTTTTATGGATAGGTGAAGACCGCGGAGGGCTTTTTTGTAGCAGGTTTTTGCTGATTCACAGTAGTTGGCCCGCCAGAGGCGCTCCAGCCTTTTGCAGTTGCTTTTATCGGTCATCAGCTCGAGGGAGAACCAGGGGGCAGAAGGGGATTCTCTGCGAGACGTGGCGGTTTTTGCAGGAGCAATGGATTCCACTGAATTGCCTATCCAGCGATTCAACAGCACTGCGTCATAGTTTACATCTAAAGTCTGTAGTGGGGGGTCAACTGCGAGAGCAGGACAGAGGGTGTCATCTGATATGTTATCCTAATTTCTCCGCACATAGGAGCGTTTCCCTATTATCTGACAATGGGATGGGAATGAAATTGAGAATGGAATTAAAAAGTGATCCGTCCATAGCAATGGCAACAGGAGTTTAGCTGTAGTATCCAATATGTTGGAAAAAATTAGGTCCAGCATATGACCTGCCTGGTGCGTTGGACCAGAAATGACTTGAGTTAGATTGGCAGCTTGTAGCGTTGTGATAAGATGAGTGGCCTGGAGGCAATCAATACAATATAGTGTGGGTGGGCTAGAGAGCTTTGGACTATAAAGTCCATAAGTTCACATGTGTAAGTCGATGAACAGTCCGGGGGTCTGTAGATAATTAGGCCTGTTAGAGACAGTTGGGGATTAATTTGCAGGCAGAAGTGTAGCCCCTCTATACCGGGAATGTTAGTAGGTGTAGAGGACGCCAGTGTGAATTTATCTTTATAGATAATGCCTACTCCGCCGCCCCTTCGGTGACCTACACCCCTATCTCTGAGTCACAGGAAGAAGGGAAAACCCAGTTTACACTAAATAAACGGACAGTCACACCTTGCTAGAGAATGTGCAACCGCACATACCTCTTGTAATAGTTAGAGGACCACCTACCGATCCTCTTGAAATGCTCGTCCCCCAGCCCTCTTGCTGCTGCTTTGGTGGTTGCCCCTATCCTGAAAGAATGAGTCCTGAAGTCGGCAGTGTCTAGCCCGGCATTCTCCAATGCCAGAAGCATGACTCTCTTGAACTGGATTACCGTGAGTGGTGACCCGTCCCCTTGTATCTAGAGAGGCCCTCTTCTGACTTGAGCACGTTGGGCCATAAAGGCCTCCAGTCTGTAGACAGGGCAGCATGAAGTGTTCCCTGCGCTGTATAATACTATGCTCTCCCCCCTACCTTCCTGATCAGTTTTTGGCTTTAGGATGGAAATTAGCACTGAATCATTCCCTATGTTCAAGTGTCCTGTCTGCAGGCCACCCAACCAATCTTTCTTATTCTTAGCGACAAGCTCGCCTACCCTAAATGCGCCGTAAAATGCAAGGCAGAATGCTGCTTGGAATAGGACCACTTCGCCTGAGGAAACGCAAACCTGTGGCAGTGCCCCCACTAGCTTCCCTAGTGTTTCTAATCCTATGGGTCTCCTGCCATCTGGTTGCCTTCCCTGCAACTGTTGCCATCCTTTCAGTGCCTGACGTACCACGAAGTTCATCATGGGATCCCCTCTTCCACTTATCTTTGCACAAAATGATATGGCTGAGATATGCCTCCTTGCCCCTGATACTGTGCGCCCTTGTTCCCTCATGAAAGCAAGGTATGCCACCACTGACTCATGGTCATGCCACTTGTGCTCCCACTGTTCCCACAAGAAAAGACAAAAAGACCCAACGCCCCTTTGTAAGCAATTCTGGTTCTGGGCGCTAGGCTCTCTGCCACGAGGACACCAAGCTGCCAAAGCTGTTCTGGGAAAGGTTTTGGGTGCACCGCTGCCTCTGGGATGTGTGACGTAAATGCCTGCATTTTAAAATCAGCTGCGTGGTTCAGAATACCTGGCACGTGTTTAGCTTTAAAAAGGACATTCAATTTCATGCATTGCAACACAATTTCCTTCAACAAAGCAGCAGCATGCCGCATTTAGCCGTTTGGCTATTTATGCATTCTACTACTGCCATGTTGTCGGACCAGAATATTACAGACTGGTTCATCAGTCCCTCCATCCATACAGTCAGCGCCACTAGAATTGGAAAAAGCTCTAGGGAGCTTATGTTACTGGTGTGCCCAGATTTCCTCCACCAAACTCGCTGAGCTACCCACTCGCACCCTAGGATGGCACCGAATCCCTCGCTACCTGCAGCGCCAGTCATCAGTCCCAGCTCCGGGCTGGACCTGGCTAGGCTGTGCCACACCATTCTTCCAGTAAAGTCACAGAAGAATGCTTTCCAAATTAGCATGTCCTGCCTGACTTCGCCGGACAGCCTGGTGTGATGATGCTTTTCTCTGAGGCCTGACATGGCATGTGCGATGGTGCAGGAAAATTTATTGAGTTACAATGGGGTATACCCTAAGAACTCTCTGACCTGGGTCAGTAAAGGTAGATACAGAAGTAATGGTCAGAGTCTATCGATTCACTATAACATCAAATGTGATACATACGTTCAATGTAGATCAAAAAAATGTTACATCCGTAGTGTGCTTATATTTTTATTCATTATTTTAGCACATTTAAAGATAGGTACCCAATTCGAATCAATGAGTACCTAGTTTTATGAAAAATTGATTATTCAAACAGAAAATTGCATCGGTCAATTGCTTCATTGAATCATATAAATGCCTGAGGACACAGGTCTAATGTAGATGCAATAATGTAGAACTTCATATAGAAAAAACACACAAATAATATCCATATAATAACATTTCGACGCGCTCAAAGTGATGGAAAGAGGAAGCAGTTTAGGTGGGATAGGTGTGATGGGAGAGAAGTGAGGACCGGGTAAAGGTTGTTGTGACCTTAAAGCAATCACAGTGATATAAAATACGCCCTTTACAGTCTATGTTTCGATCTGTAGTTCCAATACACTCATTCACCTAGGATCTGTGCTACTCCATTGGTTAGTCCTATGTTTAGAGACTAGGTATCTGCTGGTCTACGTTTCGACCCCCTGGTTAAAGGGTTGGTTGATTCCTCATGGTGGGGTCTTCTTCAGGACAAGAGGAAACAGGAGCGCCTATTGGATAGTAATTTAGGATGAGTGTATCATATTATAAAATAAACGCACTCAAGTTTGCACATGGATGGGACATATCAGTAAACAATTTCTTACTTATTAAGTGGCCGGTTGGTGGCCATTATTGTAGGACCGTCGTGGGTTCCTTTCTTTCAAGAGATGATCCTGCATTCATCAAAGAGGAGTGTATATTACTGTCAGATACCATTGGCACCATACAGACGTTTAAGTTATCAGGACATCCTAATGGGGTACTTACTAGGACATGGAGCTTTCCAATCCAATCATTAGCGGTTCTGATTATTCAAAGGTCCCGGAGGGACCGGCGTTGGTGCGGGTAGAGATCCCGTAACCCACGAGAAGCTGGGAGAAAAATAGAAAATGGCCAGGTATCAATGGCAAGTACATTACTAACCAGGGTTGTTGGATGGTTACAATTAGACAGAGTAATATCTGTTGCTCAGTCATGCAAGGAAAATGTCGATCAAAAAATGGGAAAATCCACATATAGAGATTTGGATTCACCAACATGCCGAAAAGCGACATTAATCACACAGTAGTTAGTTAAAGGAAGTGCCAGGGAATCCGCATTAATGACACCGTAGGAAACGAGAACATATAAGTATCTCAAGGTTCCCTGGTGTAGCCGGGAAGATTCCATGTGAAATCTGAGTTGTCAAATCTCTCACCATTGGGTTAAGGTCTTCGGTGTATTACTGCATCCTCGCTAGACAAGCCGTGAATGATCGGCCTCGAGGTGCAGTCGCTTGATACTTCCTGGAGGCTCGCCCAAATTGGCCAATCAGAGGAGAATGTGGCTGTGGGGCGTGTAAAAACCTCTGCATCCAACCGGCCGGGGTAGGGGCTGTCTGTAAAGATTCTTACTCGATGTTTTACAATAACGTGACTCTGGGCAGAGCGGACTGGGATCTGGCAGTCATGATCACCTGGGAAGTCAATGTTATACTCGTAGGAGTAGTCAAGGATCATTATTGTTATTAGGGAGCAAAAAGCATAGCATACAATCCGGTGTCTTATATAATACCACATGTATAAAGACAATTAGGTTATTACTCCGGCGGTCTACAAACCCGCCTGGTACCATCTGTTTGCATAAAGAGAACAGCTTCGCTCATTGATCTTACAATTACATATACGATGTTGATAGTTGTAAGACAGTTAATTTGAGCGTTTATACATATCAAGTGTCTCTGGAAATCACATAAAGAGATTAACAGGCAATATTGGCAAGACAAGGCAGTTTCAGTTGTACATTCCTGTGTATAGAACTCTTTCAGCTAATCAAGGCCATTTGTGAGAAAGTGGCATCAAGTTCATTTAGGCCGTTTTGGACATAATCAAAGGACTGCATCCACTTGCATTCTCGTAGGTTCATAATGGAATTCAAATTACCACTCCTAGCACCCAGCGTGATTTTCTCAATGACAACCCATTTTAGAGACTCGGGTGTATGTGTGTTTGTCAAGAAATGTTCTACTAGGGGGGCTCCTGTGGTTTGACACCTTATTCTACTACAGTGTTTCAGTATCCAGTTTTTTATTTTTTGTTTGGTTTGCCCTATGTAAATGAGTCCACAGGGGCAGAAGACGGCATAGATAACACCGTTACTGTTGCAATTCATCAATGTCTTTAAGTTGATGGTTCCATCACTTTGAGCACGTCGAAATGTTATTATATGGATATTATTTGTGTGTTTTTTCTATATGAAGTTCTACATTATTGCAGGCATTTATATGATTCAATGAAGCAATTGAACGATGCAATTTTCTGTTTGAATAATCCATTTTTCATAAAACTAGGTACTCATTGATTCGAATTGGGTACCTATCTTTAAATGTGCTAAAATAATGAATAAAAATATAAGCACACTACGGATGTAACATTTTTTTGATCTACATTGAACGTATGTATCACATTTGATGTTATAGTGAATCGATAGACTCTGACCATTACTTCTGTATCTACCTTTACTGACCCAGGTCAGAGAGTTCTTAGGGTATACCCCATTGTAACTCAATACTCTATGTGCAAGAGCTATCTTGCGAGGGTTTTTTCTAAATACATTCTTGCATTCACGCACCTAAGATCAAATTGAGGGCTATATCATGTTTGAGTCTGAAACCCTCTCTTACAGTGAAGACCACATTAGAGACCTTATTGGGGGCGACACTGGGTCTGCTTTCCTTTCAACAAATACTATCACGGTTGATTTCTCGCTCAACGAGAAAATCAACAAACTAGAGCGGCTAGAAAAAAACCTTGTAAAAACTAAACTTCACGGCAATCTCCTAACAGGTTACCTCAGAGCAAATGTGATACCTACGGGCCTACAAGTTCGCAACGAACCAGCTATATTCGTGGACAACCCGAAATTCAAGGAGGGGTTCAGTTTTGTGGCAAATAACTGTTCTCGCCACTGGATGGTCCTTGGGGTGGAGACCGCACGGGACCAGGTGGAACAGTTAACCAAAGAGATTACTGACTTGAGAGCTTAAATAACGAGCCATTCGGCCTTTGCAAGTGCCAAGGAAACACTTGAACGCTTGAACAAAACACTCAAGGACTTTGATGTTGAATCACAGAACAAGAAACTTGAGAAACTAGCGAAAGACATTCAATACTATAATAAGAAGAAAACGTATCCGTACTTGGCGGAAGATTATTTCAAACAAGATAATCAGGGACGTTTCTTCAACAGAGGAAGAGGAGGATACAGAGGTGGCCAGCGGGGTGGCAGAAGATATACAAACTTCTCCGACTCCTCATATAGTGGAAGCAGCGACAACGAGGGAGCAGGAACCAGCGGCAACTACCAGAATCAAGACCAATGGTATCAACCCCCACAGGACCCCCAGAGCAGACAACAACAACCTTTTTTAGAGGACAGCTCCTGGAGACCGCCCCGCGGGAGAGGAGGCGGATGGAACAGACGTCCTACCAGAGGTCAGAACCCTCAGAACCCACAGAACTGGGAAGATTCAAGACAACAGGGATACAACAACAAACAAGTAAGGTTCCAACAGGACAACCACGGAGAAATAAACACCCGGAGAAAAACCTATCGTTGGTGATGAAAGAAAATCCGATCATGAACCTGTCCACCCAAACATTGTCAGAAGACCAGATGGGGATCCTGAGTAAAGGCCTATCATTCGTTCCCACATCCCACGCCAATACGTTCAATTTAAAAACTGAACTAACTAAATTCTTTCGCAACATAAGACTCAAAAGTTTTTTCATGCACAAAACTCCTACTACCACACGAGCATTCACCGATCTACGACCACCTTCTACCTTCACTCCCCACACAGCCATGACCAATCACCGGATCCTGACCTATGAGAGTTTGGTTCTCAAGGAGGTACTCAAGGTCTGTGAAACCAAGCGATACGTAAAACACAACATCACAAGACATGAACGGGCGGCACTTGAAGATCTCAGAAAGAACAAAACATTGGTCATTAAGCCAGCAGACAAGGGAGGAGCCGTAGTCATCATGAACATCGATGACTACAGGAAAGAAATACACTCCCAACTAAGTGATGGGGTTAGCTATCGGCCGATAGCTACGAACCCGACGATGGAGATCAGACGTCTAATCCAACAGTTGACGGAAAAAGGGAAGGATTTTGGTTTCCTCACTGAAAAAGAAAACACATTTCTAAATGTGGAACAACCACGCACCCCTACCATCTATGTGCTACCAAAGGTCCACAAAAATCCTACCAAGCCACCTGGACGACCGATCATTTCAGGTTGTGGTTCCCTCCTGGAACCACTGTGTAAATATGTTGACATATTTCTAAAACCCTTGGCGGAGGCAACACCTACCTACTTAAGGGATACTATGCAGGTTATCAATCTGGTGGATCAACGACCCTTTGATAAAAATACTCAACTTCTTGTACATATGGACATCTTGTCACTTTACACGAGTATCCCACAAATACCAGCACTAACTACAATACCACGAGTATTATCCACAAGGCCCCAACCAGCTGAGGTACCTACAGAATTCTTAATAGACCTCTTGGAGATCGCAATGACCAAGAATTTTTTCATATTCCAGGATAAATTCTTCATGCAATGCAAGGGAGTGGCGATGGGGGCAGCATTTGCCCCGGACCTAGCAATTATATACATGAGTGAATTTGAGCAACATTACATCCTCTCACCCCACAATCCTTTTGCCGACAAAATCATGGAATACCGCAGATACATCGACGATATCTTGATGATCTGGAATGGACAAGAGGAAGATCTGGAGGAGTTCACCCGGTGCCTAAATACCCAATCAGAAGACATTCAATTCACCAGCAGCAGCAGCAATAACTCAATTGACTTCTTGGATATTAGCATCAAGGAACGAGAAGGATCTCTATACACCACACTGTATAGGAAACAGTCAGAGCGAAATACTCTATTTAGATATACAAGTAAGCATGGGCGAATTTTGCGAATCTCGCGTTCGCGAATTTTGCGGATTTGCGAACTCGCAATCCGCAAAATCCGCGAATTCTTGCGAATTTGCGGGGGGGTTTTTGTGTTCGCGCGGGTTTCTGCCAGTTCGCGAGGGTTTTGTACAATTTCGCAAACGCGAACTTACCTGTCGGGTCGCAAGTTTTGCGAACTTGCTGTTTCTACGTGTCCAGCCTGTTTGGGACACTCTTCTTCATCACTGCCACTCTCTGTCACCACTGCCACTCTCTGACTACTCATGCCACCCTCTGGCCCACCCTTGCCACCCTCTGTTTCATCACAGCACCCTCTGGTGTACATTATTGTGGCAAAGCAAAGCACACCTTCCCTGCCTCAAGTGACCATAATTAATTTGGGGCTGATTAATGTGTCACAGAATATTTTTTTAGCTGGCACCTGCTTCCTTAGTGCTTCCTGATTAGTGATCTTTTGCACTTGCTAAGTGCTTTCATTGTTGCAAAATTAGTTACAACACCTGCCCTGCCCCAACTGACAATAATGAATTAGGGGCTGATTAATGTGTCACTGGATTTGAACTTCCAGCCTGGCTCCTGCTTGTCGCCTTAGCTGTAATTCAGGACTTTTGTGTAACTATTCTGAGGGTCAGAGCAGGGTCACATAATAGTTGCAAGTAGGCAACTGAACTCTGCAGGGGCCCCTCAGGAAGCACTACAGGAAATGGCTACTAATGATGAGCTTGAACTTTTGAACCTGGTAAGTAGTTTCAGTTTTGCTAAAATCGTATTTCTGCAATTTAGCGCCTATTCGCGGGGCGCGAAGTTGAACTGGGAAGCCGCGAACTCACGCGAACAGTGCGAGCAAGCCATAAAATCCGCTGCTTGCGGATTTGCGGATTTTGCGGGAAAATCGTGAATTCGCGGATTGCGAATTTACAGAAAATCCGCAAAATCCGCGAGCGTAACGGATTTTACGCCCATGCTTATATACAAGTCACCACACCCGGGCCTTAAGAGACAATCTACCCTTCGGACAGTTCCTCCGTATCCGGAGGAACTGTACCTGTAAGGATGACTACTTTGCTGAGTCTGATGACCTCATCTTTCGACTAATGGACAGAGGCTACCCCAAGATACTAGTCAAGATAGCTCGCAAGAGGGCTTGGATCAGTAACAGAGAAACCCTACTGGTACCCAAGAACCGCACTCCACCCGAAGACAGGATGATCTATGTCACCACATATTGCAGCAAGAGCAATGACATCCGCAAAATAATCAACAAATATTGGCACATTATATCGGAGGTAATAGGAACACCAGATCCTCCTATGCATGCGTTTAAAAGAGCAAAAAGCATCAGGGATTATGTTGTACGTTCAATGCTTGACTCCCCTCCAGCACCAACCATACAATCTATGGGGAATTTACCCACTGCAGTGGGCAATTACAAATGCACCAACTGTAAAGCCTGTGCAATGTGCATGGAAACCAAGACAATCACGCACAATAATTTGACCATCAACTTAAAGACATTGACAAATTGCAACAGTAATGGTGTTATCTATGCCGTCTTCTGCCCCTGTGGACTCATTTACATAGGGCAAACCAAACAAAAAATAAAAAAACGGATACTGCAACACTGTAGTAGAATAAGGTGTCAAACCACAGGAGCCCCCCTAGTAGAACATTTCTTGACAAAAACACATACACCTGAGTCTCTAAAATGGGTTGTCATTGAGAAAATCACGCTGGGTGCTAGGGGTGGTAATTTGAATTCCATTATGAACCTACGAGAATGCAAGTTGATGCAGTCCTTTGATTCTGTCCAAAACAGCCTAAATGAACTTGATGCCACTTTCTCACAAATGGCCTTGATTAGCTGAAAGAGTTCTATACACAGGAATGTACAACTGAAACTGCCTTGTCTTGCCAATATTGCCTGTTAATCTCTTTATGTGATTTCCAGAGACACTTGATATGTATAAACGCTCAAATCAACTGTCTTACAACTATCAACATCGTATATGTAATTGTAAGATCAATGAGCGAAGCTGTTCTCTTTATGCAAACAGATGGTACCAGGCGGGTTTGTAGACCGCCGGAGTAATAACCTAATTGTCTTTATACATGTGGTATTATATAAGACACCGGATTGTATGCTATGCTTTTTGTTACCTAATACCAATAATGATCCTTGACCACTCCTACGAGTATAACATTGACTTCCCAGGTGATCATGACTGCCAGATCCCAGTCCGCTCTGCCCAGAGTCACGTTATTGTAAAACATCGAGTAAGAATCTTTACAGACAGCCCCTACCCGGCCGGTTGGATGCAGAGCTTTTTACACGCCCCCACAGCCACAGTCTCCTCTGATTGGCCAATTTGGGCGAGCCTCCAGGAAGTATCAAGCGACTGCACCTCGAGGCCGATCATTCACGGCTTGTCTAGCGAGGATGCAGTAATACACCGAAGACCTTAACCCAACGGTGAGAGATTTGACAACTCAGATTTCACATGGAATCTTCCCGGCTACACTAGGGAACCTTGAGATACTTATATGTTCTTGTTTCCTACGGTGTCAATAATGCGGATTCCCTGGCACTTCCTTTAACTAACTACTGTGTGATTAATGTCGCTTTTCGGCATGTTGGTGAATCCAAATCTCTATATGTGGATTTTCCCTTTTTTTGATCGACATTTCCCTTGCATGACTGAGCAACAGATATTACTCTGTCTAATTGTAACCATCCAACAACCCTGGTTAGTAATGTACTTGCCATTGATACCTGGCCATTTTCTATTTTTCTCCCAGCTTCTCGTGGGTTACGGGATCTCTACCCGCACCAACGCCGGGCCCTCCGGGACCTTTGAATAACCAGAACCGCTAATGATTGGATTGGAAAGCTCCATGTCCTAGTAAGTACCCCATTAGGATGTCCTGATAACTTAAACGTCTGTATGGTGCCAATGGTACCTGACAGTAATATACACTCCTCTTTGATGAATGCAGGATCATCTCTTGAAAGAAAGGAACCCACGACGGTCCTACAATAATGGCCACCAACCGGCCACTTAATAAGTAAGAAATTGTTTACTGATATGTCCCATCCATGTGCAAACTTGAGTGCGTTTATTTTATAATATGATACACTCATCCTAAATTACTATCCAATAGGCGCTCCTGTTTCCTCTTGTCCTGAAGAAGACCCCACCATGAGGAATCAACCAACCCTTTAACCAGGGGGTCGAAACGTAGACCAGCAGATACCTAGTCTCTAAACATAGGACTAACCAATGGAGTAGCACAGATCCTATGTGAATGAGTGTATTGGAACTACAGATCGAAACATAGACTGTAAAGGGCGTATTTTATATCACTGTGATTGCTTTAAGGTCACAACAACCTTTACCCGGTCCTCACTTCTCTCCCATCACACCTATCCCACCTAAACCGCTTCCTCTTTCCATCACTTTGAGCGCGTCGAAATGTTATTATATGGATATTATTTGTGTGTTTTTTCTATATGAAGTTCTACATTATTGCATCTACATTAGACCTGTGTCCTCAGGCATTTATATGATTCAATGAAGCAATTGAACGATGCAATTTTCTGTTTGAATAATCCATTTTTCATAAAACTAGGTACTCATTGATTCGAATTGGGTACCTATCTTTAAATGTGCTAAAATAATGAATAAAAATATAAGCACACTACGGATGTAACATTTTTTTGATCTACATTGAACGTATGTATCACATTTGATGTTATAGTGAATCGATAGACTCTGACCATTACTTCTGTATCTACCGGTGCAGGAAAATGGGCACGCCATTGGGATTATGCGTAGTGCGAAATTCAATTGCCATACCAAATGCTGTAACTGGTGCAGAGTAACCTTATCTTTGTTGAGGCAGTGTTGCAACGCCATCCCGAAATCTTTGACTTTGTCAGCTGGTAATCCTGAGACCCCTTGGACAGAATCTAGTTCAATCCACAGGAATTCAATCGTTGTGCTTGGTCCTACTGTCTTACTGGGTGCCAGAGGCACACCGAACTCTTGCATCAGGGTGCAAAACTTTGACAACGCTGCCCCGCATTCCCTAGAACCTGGTGCCCCTAGAAAAAGAAAAACATCCAGGTAATGCATCACCCATTGATGCCCTGACTCCCTCCTGATTGCCCACTCTAAAAAGGAGCAACATTTTTTGAAGTAGGCGCAGGACACTGAGCAATCCATAGGCATACATTTGTCCACGTAGTACTTTCCCTGAAATTGGATGGCCAGCAAGTGAAAATCTGAAGGGTGGACTGGTAGCAATCTAAACGCGGACTCAATGTCAGCTTTTGCCAGTAAAGATTCCTGACCTAGCGACCTGAGCATGTCCACTGTTTGGTCAAAAGATGCATTCTTCACACTACACAGTGTGTCAGAAATGGCATAATTCACTGAACTGCGGGGGCGTGGCTTGGATGCCGAGGAGGTAGGCTGCGTGAGCCCGGAGCTCCACGCCCGATCCCAGATATCATCCTGATTATCCACGCGAATTCCAATGAAAATTGGAAAATCCGTTATTTAAAAGCATCATGGAGGCAGCGGCGCTCAGAGTGGATGACCTGGAACTGTTCCTCGTCCTGAAAATCGACCTCGAATAAATGCGTTGGAGGAGCTGCCATAGATCTAAGATGGCGTCCTGATGCCTGCACAATAGTCGCAGTCGACAGAGGTGGTTTGAGGCCTGATTCTCCTGTTGATCCAGTACTGGCGGTGGTTACCAGACCGGAGGACCTTCACTGATCTTATCGACACAGGTGGCCTTTCCTCGCTTTGGTGGCAAGCTACGGGGACACACGACCATAAGCTGATTCTTTGAGGGGGCCCCAAAATGGCGGCGGATCTGTGACGACGATGCCGACTCTCCGCGCACTGACTGGCATCTCGAGACCCCGCTGTGGCAGGGGACTTCCGGGAACGGACCCCACGGGTGCGATCGGAACAGCGTCCAGAGTTCTTCAGGTGTCTTAGATCCCATATCCTATCGCCCGGGGGGCTATCGGGTGGCGAGGCCCTGCAGTGCGGAGACAGCGAGGAGAACAATGGGGATCCTAAGAGCCAGTGCCCGCTGCAGCCAGGATGGTGAATCCGAAAGGGAAGAGAGACGGTGCGGCTGAATCAGAAACGATGGATGAAGCGGATCGAGACCAATCTGCTCTACAGCGTATGCAAGACCGTATCCTAGAGGCCATCACGACCACGAAAGACGCCCTGCAACAGGACATCTCCCATGTGGTGACGGGCTTAGGTCTCCTGAAAGCGGACCATGGCAAGCTCAAAGACAGAGTTAAGGATATGGAGATATCTATTCAGGAGTTGGTCCCGGGCCATGCAGCGGTGAAAGCACAGATGGCGGATGCTTTGGACAGGTTGAAGGTGTTGGAGAGGAGGGCCGAGGATGCGGAAAATAGGAGTAGGCGCAACAATGTTCGCCTTGTAGGCCTTCCGGAAAAAATTGAGGGCGATGACATGGTGGGCTACCTCGATAATTGGCTACGCACTGAGGTGGCGCCAGAGGGACTATCTCCTTTCTTTTCCTTAGAACGGGCCCACAGGGTTCCAGCCCGACCTCCGGCCCCAGGCCTGCCGCCTCGCCCGGTGGTGATTAAGCTACTACACTACAGAGATCGAGACTGGCTACTACAGAGGGCGAGGGAAGCAGGACCCTTTCAAGTTGACAATCACAGAGTCACCCTGTTCCCAGACTACACTTTTGAGACCCAAAGACTCAGGGCCAATTTCCTGTCGCTCAAGCGTGAGCTCCGTGGGGAGGGCATAAAATACTCCCTTCTCTTCCCAGCGAAGTTGAGAGTGGTGGTGGACGACAAGTCGCTTTTCTTTACTACCTCGGCGGACGCTTGGGCCTGGTGGGACACGTACAAGGCTGGTACGGACGGCGCTAGGGTCAGGGAGGAAGAGGCTAGAGAGAAACAGCCGATCAGGAAGTCGCAACGTATTCGCAAGAATCGGCGGAGAACTGGGAAACCATCGGTGTCACAAACGGAAACGGAGAGGAAGGCAGCCCTACAGGCGGTGGTGGACCTCTCTGGCACGGCGAGGAGCCAGTCCGGGAAGGGTTCGGACTCGGAGGAGCAGGGCAAGGAATCAGAGACGGGACTCTCGGAATTCAGAGGAGCCAAGGGCCCCATCGTTACGCCTCAAACGTCTGGGGAGATACTCGAGGCATGAAATGGTGGATTGGAGGAGCGACCTGATGGTCAGACACTGGGGCGTGTACACTGTTTACTACTGTATTGGACTTCGTGAGTCTTTCATGGGGGGATCATGGGGCGGGATATGCGGGACTGATTTGTTTTGACGTACTCTCTCGGCAACGGCCTGCGCCCTACTGGCCCTTAAGGTCATCGCAGTGGAGACTGCGAGTATTAGTGCCTTTCTTTGAGGGGTAATTTGGTTGAGACAGTTTGGATGGGTTCACTTCCAATTGCGGGGGGGCCTGTCCTGGGGGGGGGTGGGAACCGAGAGTAGTTGGGGATGCTCAGGTTGGTTTTGGGGGACTGTGGGGTTTGTTTGTTTGGAGTGGGAGGGGGGGGCAGCATTATGTTGGCACAAGCGCATGGTTGATGGCTGTTATTGTTCTGGCTGTGGGTGCAGGGGGATATGGCTAACACGGGGGCTTTGAAATGTGTGACCTGGAATGTGCGGGGTCTCCATACCATGGTGCGTAGACACAAAGTCCACGCGTATCTGAAACGTAGGGGTGTGCATATAGCCTTTCTTCAAGAGACGCACCTCACCAAGCAGGAGGGAGTAGCGCTACAGAGGAGGTGGAGGGGGCAGCTCTTTAACACAACGTATTCGGCCTTTGCGATGGGGGCATTGATTTGGATAAGGGCGGGGGTTCCCTTCCAGGTTACTAAAACAGAAGTAGATCCAGAGGGTAGATTTGTGGCTGTGGAGGGGAGACTTAGGGGCCGGATAGTGTCTCTTTGTAGTGTGTATGTGCCAAATGTGGATTTGACTGCTTTCCTGACAACACTTTCAGGTAAACTGGCGAGATATTTGGCAGGGCCGATGGTCATGGGAGGAGATTTTAATTCGGTGGTGGATACTGATTTGGATAGATCCCATCCCCCATTGCACGCCTCCCCAGTACACAGGGTGGCAAAACGCCGACTAGAGTGGCAGGAGAGCTGGGACCTGGGGGACGCCTGGAGGGCACTGCACCCTACCACGAGGGATTACTCCTTTCATTCTACTTTACATGACCTGCATGTTAGGTTGGATGTGTTTCTGTGCTCTTCGCATATGCTCTCAGCAGTGGGAAGCGGGGAATATCTGGCCCGCACGCTGTCGGACCACAACCCTCTGTTGTTGTCCCTGAACTGGATGGTGGAAACCAACTGTGTCCCGACATGGCGGCTGCAACCTGATACATTGGATGATTTGCTTTTTAGGGAGGCCTTGGGGGAGCGAGTGGCAAGTTATTTTGAGGAGAATAGTGGCTCCGCCTCCACTAGGGCTGTGGAGTGGGATGCGTTTAAGGTGGTGATCAGGGGGCACTGTATCGGGAGCGCTGCTGGTGCTCGTAAGACTTTGTTGGATGATCTTGAAAGAGCGGAGCGGCGGTTGAGGGAGAAGGAGAGAGAGCGCCCGAATCACCCTGAGCTCCAGGAGGGGGTCAGTGGCGCCAGAGAAGCGCTAGCGGTGGAGTTAGAGAGGTTGCGTAGCTTCGACCACAAGGTATATCTGACAAGGGCGCATGCGGCGGGTGATAAAGCAGGGTCGATGCTGGCGTGGCTTGCCAACCCGATCAGGCGGGGTGCTCCAATCATGGCAGTTCAGGAAGAGGGGGGCGGGCTTTGCCACACCCAAGCCGGGATCCTGGATAGGTTCAGAGCATATTATGAGGGTCTGTATGAGAGCGGGCTGACGGGCGGGGCGGAAGAATTGGAAGCCTTCCTCGGAGGGTTGCAGCTGCCACAGTTAGAGAAATCGGAAGCAGAGGAGTTGGGTCGGCCTATAACGGTCAGAGAGATAGGGAGTGCAGTAAAACAGATGGGCAGGAATAAAACCCCAGGGCTGGACGGTCTGCCGATTGAGTTTTATAGCAAGTACTTAGAGTACCTGGCCCCACAACTGCAACTGGTCTACAATGAAGCGCAGTCGCGAGGTAGACTTCCGCGATCAATGTGCGAGGCCCTTATGATCCCGCTGCTAAAACCTGGTAGAGTGAGTGATGCCCTCTCATCTTACCGTCCATTATCTATGCTTACGATGGATTACAAGATACTGAGCAAAATCTTGGCGAATAGATTGCTGACTCACATGACAGGCTTGATTCATAAAGATCAGTGTGGCTTCATCCCGACACGAAATACTACCCACAATATTCGCAGGCTGACTAGACTGTTGGGGGCTCGGTTATCAGAGGGGACTACTCCATTCGTGCTCTCCATAGATATCAAGAAAGCCTTCGATAGCCTTGAATGGGAATATCTGTATGAAGTGATGAGGCGTTTCGGACTAGGGGAGGGCTATATTAACTGGATCAAAGTCCTATATACAGAAGCCACGGCTAGAGTTAGAGTGGGTTCACTGATCTCGAATCAATATCCAGTACGACGCGGCACTAGGCAGGGGTGCTCCCTTTCCCCCCTTTTGTTTCCGTTGGCAATGGAGCCTTTTCCAGCGGAGGCCAGGTCCGGCCGCTACTATAAGGGGTTGGCCTACAGGGCCAGGCCGCATGTCATCTTGTTGTATGCGGAGGACGACTTGTTGATGTTCTTGGCCGATGCGGAGGAGAAGTTGCTGGGGGCGCGACGTTTGCTGGAACTATTCGGACGGATGTCGGGCTTAAAGGTCAATTGGCCCAAATCTTGTCTGTACCCGCTGAGACGGGGAGAGCCGTGCCCTCTCATGGTGCAGGAATTCCGATGGGAACCTCACTGCTTTCACTACCTCGGCGTTTATGTGTACCACACCCCAGCAGATATGCTGGATGGGAATATAACTCGTTGTATTAATGCCTTGAAAGGGTGTATGGATTTTTGGGCTACTCTGCCACTCTCACTGGCGGGTCGGGTCTCCTTGCTTAAGATGGTGGTGCTGCCTAGGCTACTATATTACTTTAGAACTCTCCCGATATGGGTGCCGGGCTCAGTTTTTTGGCGCCTGAGATCGCTGGTCATGGCATTTTTATGGGGCACAGGTCGGCGGCGAATAGCACTGGATACCCTCTTGCGACCCAAAGATGAGGGAGGCATGGCGGTGCCTGATTTAGAATGCTATTACCTAGCGGCTCAACTGCAGACTTTCACTCAGGAGGTCGCAAGGGTGTATCGAGGCCCGGAGCATTCTGGAGATGAAGGCACTCCGTGGCATGTGCTGGCGTATATCACGCTGCACCAGAAGTTATTGTTTAGGGATCTGACGGTGGAAGAGCAGACGTTCCGACTTTGCTGGAACCGGGCGCGTAAACGAGCGGGAATCCGCTGCATGTATGCTCCGGAGATCCCGCTGGGAATGGTCACAGCCCTGCCTCATGGGGGAGACTGGTCGAGACTGCTAGGTTGGGAGGAGGCTGGGGCACAGATGCTGGGCGATTTGTATGAAGACGGTGCATTGCTTCCATTTCAGGAGCTACAGGAGCGGTTGTTCCCTGTCTTTCCAGTGACCCCCAGTGTTACCAGTGGGGCCTGCTTTAAAGGGCTGGAACCAAACACTGTCTAGTACTTGCCCCCGCACATTATCCGCTGAGCACTGCTCCAAATGTCTCAAATGAATAAACATGCCGGTTTGGTTCCATCTTAGAGTTGGATCCTGTGCTTTTGCCCTCCTAAACTCGTTGTCATATTCTTTCCACCCATCACCTCCCTTTGTAGCATGGGCGACGGTGATCCTATTCTGATAACATGCCATCTCAAACCCAACCTCTGGGAAACGCTCTAACATGACAGCAAAGAATATAGTGAAACCCTGTGTCCAATTGGCCAGGTTCTCTTCTTCTCTGTATTTAAGGATTCTGTTTGACCATTCTTTGTGATGTGTTCATTTGTCGTTATTCCTAGCCTCTTCCCTTTCTGCCTCATCTTTCAAGAGGGAAAACATTCTAACATATTCTCCCTTCCAAATCCTTTCCTTAGACTCGTTAGACAAATGCCGCCCCAAATGTTCCCTCCTGGAGCGCATCTCCCCCTAGCCTAGCGGAAGCAGTGTCACACTCATACCTGCTGGTGCTGCCGCATCAGCCGTCTTGCATGCCTCTGTGTTCTTCCCGTCGCTGACTGTTACCAGGATAAGTTCGCCACCGGGGGCCAGTGCTGTGGCAATAGGTGTTGCACCCCCCGCCGGTATTGATGGCACCTCCCTTGGCTTCCCCTTTCCTAGCTCAGCCATCAATTTCTTTGCCCTTTCAATTGCATCACCCCCCCGGAGGTCGCCCCTGCGGCGTGAGACCAGTTGCCCACCGTCTCCAGCCATGGGAAAACTGCTGCCAGGCTGGCAGCTATGTTGGGCTGAAGGGGGGGGGGGCGCAGGCACAACAACCTGGCCCTCTGTGGGCCCTGCAGGCACTGCATCACTTGGCCTCCCTTCGCCCTGAGGGCCTGGCATAGTTGCAGGTGGAACTGCATCACCTTAGCTCCCCTTGCCCTGAGGGCTTGGCATCGGTGCAGGTGCATCTCTTGGTGCCACCCCTGCCCCTCTTCCACTGGGCCTGCGCATGTTCCTTTTTGGCGGTGGTGGAGAGTAGGTTTTTGGTGGAACAATAGGCTGCCTAGCCCTCCCTTCTGGCACCTCTGGACTCTCTACCTTATCCTACAACCTTTTGAGGGTCTGCCCAATAACCTGGACCTGCTGCATTAAAGCCTCCAACAAGACATCCGTGCGCGACTGCTTCTCGTTCTGCCGCACCTTAGGGGCCATGACGAAAGAGGCTAATTTATATGGGACCTGCCTGAATGCGTAGACCGTAGGCCCAGATAGCTGACAGTGTCACCTCTTACTGTCAAAAAGCAGCAGCCCAGACAACCCTTGCACCCACGCAACCAGAGCCACGACTTACTGGCTAACCCAAAAGGCTCAGGTGTGCCGCCCTTTCAAACCCTCTGTGGCTCCTAGAAGCAATGAGATGCTGGCTAGCTGGTGCTGCCCAAGCAGGTTCCTCCAATGACCACCAGCGACCTTTCTGAGCCAGGAACAATCTTGTCCTCCCAGTAATCCACGCTGTGATTGTGAGAAAAAACAACAATACTGGCCCCACCTCCTTCTTATCTTAATCTTAGCCTTTGCTTGCCCCCCTTCTCAGAAATACATGCAACCCGGACACCTGCACTCTGGGATTCAGAACACACACCTAGTTAATCTCAGTTGCGTTAAAATTGCAATCAAAAGCGCTATAAATACAACTTACCTATTCTATCACGCCACCCGTAATCAAATTACAAGGTTAATGCCTCCCAAGCCACTGTGCTGGTACTGCCAGAGCACAAGCCTGTTTTAAACATCAGCCAATATCACTGTAAATTGCTTGCTCGCTACACCCCTCACGAACACACACTCTCGCGAGAGGGATAAGGGGTGCGAACTCCAAAAAGCAGCGCCTGTCCTGGGCATACCGCTTCCCAAACTAACGTGTTCCCCTTTAAAATAATCTTTATAATGCTTTGGATAAATTACAAAAGCATTATTTTAATCACGAGAGGGGATTCAAAGCTGTAATCCGCAGCACAACGCAGGTTTAAATTCAGTGACTCACTGAGCTGTGACAGATAGCAGCTCCACCTGTGGCGCTTTCCCTGGGTGTTCCGCTTGCCAAACTAGCGTGTTGCCCTTTGAAATATTGCCACAAGTCAGGTATCTCCCTTTGCCCATGCAGCACCGAAAGAGCCGGTAATATATGGCCAAGATCACACAGGGCACTCGCATGTGAAAAGGTGCGCTTAACCCCTACACCCTCTGACTATCGGAAGGTAGCAAAAGCGACAGAAATAGCCCCCGTAGGGTGACCAACTGGCATTGGTGCAAATTCAGGACGGGGAGTGTAAAAATTCAGGACAAAGGGTCGAAATTCAGGACACAAATTCAGGACAGGAGGTCAAAATTCAGGACAAAACTTCAGGACAATTGGATACATTTTACAGACACATCAGAGGTCGCGCAATAGTATAGAAGTAAGCCCAGCCATAACCAAACATATTCAACAATTTTCAACCCTATCCATCATGTATCCTTCCAGCTATCATTTCACTCATCCATCCCCTCATCCATCCTTTCACTCATCCATCCATTTATCCATCCATCCACCCTTTCACCCTATCCATCTGTACACTCATCCATCCACTCTTCTACCCATCCATCCATTCACTCATCAATCCAGCCATTTACCCTTTCACCCATCCAGCCATCCTTTCACTTACTCATCCATCCACCCAGTCACTCATCCTTCCACCCTTCCACTCTATCAGTCATCCATCCATCCTCCCTTTCTCTCTCCAGCGACCCTTTCACTTAGCAATCCTTCCTTCCATCCATCCACCCACCCATCCATCTACTAATCTACTCATGAATCCATCCATTGACCCTATCACTCATCCATCCTTTCTCTCATCTATTTATCCTTTCACTCCTTCACTCATCTATTCATCCTTTTGTCCATCTACCCTCCCTTTCACTCACTAATCCATCCTTACATCCACCCTTTCACTCATGTGGCCATCCATTCAACCTTGCATTTATCAATTCATCAATCCATCCATCATTTCACTTATCCATCCACCCACTCACTCATCATCCACCTTTTCACTCATCTATCCTTCCACTCATCCATCCACCCGTTTACTCATCCAGCTACCCTTCCACCCATACATCCAGCCATTTACCTTTTCTCTCTTCCATCCTTCCACTCTCTCATCAATCCATCCATCCTCTCTCATTATCCATCTATTCAATTTTTCATTCATCCATTCACCCTTTCACTAATTCATCCAGCCATCCACCCATCCCTTCACTTACTCACTCGCCCACCTTTTCATATTAATTTTGAGCAAGCCTTTTTGACAAGAGGCCAATCAAGAACTTCACCTGCGCTGAATGAGCCATTCCAGGACTGGGACAGAAGCCACCCAGGGCAGAGACAGGATCCACCACAGGGGGGGACAGGAGCCATCACAGGCGGGGGGCAGGTGGGGGGACAGGAGCCATCACTGGGGCGGGGCAGGAGCCATCACAGGAGGGGGAACAGGATCCACCAGGGTGGGCACAGGGGTGGGCATACAGTATTCTAGTATAATCTTGGTCTCTTCCAGGGTGGGGTAGGGTTCCTCCCTCGCTCCTGGACAAGACAACGAGAAGACATGCTCTTTCCAAAATGAAAGTTTTGCCATCCCCCGCAGTGATGTACAGTACTTACAGGAGATGCTCCAAGAGAACCGATTTAACTGATTGTCCTCCATACTTTGTTAGTCAGTGTGGGTGCGATTGTGCCATTTCTTAATTTTATTACATTAAGACTGCATGTTAGAAGAACCGAGGTCTAATTACAATTTAGTGACAGTATTTAAGCTCTGTGAAGAGAACCAGTGCTGCACAGTGTAATCAGGGCCAGTTCTATGATGTTTGGGGCCCTGGGCAGAAATGAAATGTGTGAAGCCCTCCTAAATCGCAGAGACATGGCGAGTTCAGGGCTGTTTGCATCTGAATAGATGCCCTGCTCCTGAAGCTGCCGCCCCTCCCTCTCAGTCACCTTCAAGCACCTCTTAACAGCTCATCAAGGGCTGGAGGTGTGAGGGTTGCCATCCCGCTGTGCCTCGCCAATTCTGATGGGTATCTGAGCTTTGGAACAGAATCAAGAAGGGAGGAGGTTGGAATCTGTGCCGGCTTAAGGGTAGTGCGACCGGTGCCCGAGGTTAAAATTACGGACAAATGGCGTCCGTTAAAGAATGCTTCACGGACAACGGACAAGCGGCCGAAATTACGGACTGTCCGTGAAATTTACGGACGGTTGGTCACCCTAAGCCCCCGGGCCGCACTCGTGTTTTAAAGTGTGGTGCGCTTAACTCCTACCCCCTCCGACTATCAGTAGGTAGCAGAGGCGACAGAAATAGCCCCGGACAGCACTCGTGCTTTAAAGTGCGGCGCTCTGCCAGCAGACTGGCCGCAACACGCACCCCTGCCTTCTATCCCGAAGATGGGCCGCTCGCCGCACAGAGCTCCCGCTGGTCTGCCGACGAGCCTGAACGGGACAGCTGTTCCTTCCCGCCGGTGATCCTAGAACAACGTGGGCTGGCGGCTCCGGACTCCCTTTCTTGCTCAGATGAACCTGCAGGGGGAACAACAAGGAACTCCAGCGATGGATCGCGTTGGTTCGTGAGTCGCGTTGATTTGCTGCGTGGCGTCCCTCTTCTTCTCGCTGCCTGACCAAAACTGCAAATAACATGGAGAATATCTGTGGAAATAGGAAGAAAAAACATTACGGGCCCGCAGCCGGCCCGGTGGATGTTCCTGTGGGGAGCAAGAACAAGAGACTGTTCTGCTCCCCACTCCCTCCTTATAAGGAGGGCGCCCAGGCTGACCAGAGCAGACCAGTCTACCTGGGCGCAGTCTGGACATTTTTGGGCCGGAAGCACTGAAGTGCTTCCGGTTCAAAAAGGCCACCTCTTCCAATTGTTTGCGATACGGGGGGAGCACTGCGTCATTGCTGACGCGGCCTCCCCCCTCTCCTAGCCGTGGACTAGTGCGACCGCCATAATGGTTGCGCGATCTATGCTAGCCCTCGCCTTTTCCATGTGGCTTCGTCCACATAAAGTAAAGCATTCAATTTTTTTTTAACCACACATGGTACATCCACAACACAGGCAGAAAGTGCATCCTTGAGGGCATTCATGTCCAATAGGAATAGTATAGGGGCCAATAAACACTCTTGGCGTACACAAATCTCAATCAGAATGCTACAGGTGCACTCACGAGCAGGCCCATATCTTACAGACGCTGAAAGGGAGAAATGAAGAGCCCGTGAGAATTGGACAAGCCCTACGTCCACCCCCAAACCCTCCAGCAAGGCCCACAGTTTAGATCGTACCACGCTGCTGAAGGTGCTCGACAGATCCATGAAGACTAGGAAGATGGAGCCCTGCTTTGCAATGGTGTATTTTCTATTTTTTTTTTTATTTTTCTTTTTTTTAATCCTCATATATCACAGATGGAACTCTTGATGGGACACTGGCTCCTCCATGCACTTCTGGCCGTTCTGCACTGACCCTCGTTGGTTTTGGCCTGATGCAAGTTGGTTTGCCCGCACCCTCAAGTAGCCACTACCTTCCCCTCCAAACTCCTTTTCTTTCACCGATCCGTGTGCGCCCTTTGCTACTTAGGAGTACGGGGAACCAGCAGGGCTCCAGACAAATCATTGGAAAACCAATCATCGAGCTTGCCATGCCACCAAGGCTGCCCACACATTCGTCAAGCTTCTGGGATCGCATGCCACATCTGATTTACAAGTTAACATAATCTGCCTCAGGCAATTAGCAAAGGTTGGGGGAGTTGGATCTTTCCATGCCCTGCAAATCTCGCGCCTTGCTAAGAGGATGATAAAAAATACAAATTTGGTGGAAAAGTCATTAACTTGATAGTTCATCACAAGCCCAAACATAACTGTGAACCTTGGGAGTGCTATAGGCATTAAGAGGACTTCTTCCAGAAATTCTTTTATCTTCCCCCAATATTCCGCTAAATCGGGACAATCCATAAACATATGAACATCGTCAGCCTTCAAGAGGCCACACCTTGGGCAATTGTAGTCCATATTTGAGAATTTTGCCAATTTCTTCGGAGTTATATAGACCCTATACATAGTGTATAGGTGATTCCTTTTCAACGCAGCCGGCTTAATTACGGCATTCAACACCCTGAAGGAGTCGCGCCAAGAATCCAAAAGAGGCCCATTAGTCGGGGTGAGGGCGTTACACCATAATTTACTGATTTCAACCTCCGTCACCTCCTCCCCTTCTAACATTGCCGAATACCAAAAAGATATTTGGCTTTTCCACTTACCCCTTCTAGCTACCGCATCAAATTTAGGGTTAGGGGGATTATTATCATTAGGTGTCCCAGATCTCGTTGTCCACCAGCCTGACAATTGGTAGTATTTAAACCGCGTCAGGGCCCCCCTAGTTAAATTGGACAATGCGTCCCAGCTTAAGAGTTGGCCATCTCCCTGCAGATCTCCCCATCTCTGCAGCCCTGCCTGTTTCAAAGGTAGTGACAGTTGATCATTAAGGCAGGCTGGGAGGCCTGGTGAGTCCCATATGGGTGCCTGTGGTGCGTAATAGGTAATGTTTAGTTTAGTCCTTACAAATACCCAATTTTTCAAGGCTGACCTTAAGATCTTCAACCTTACTTTTTTAAAGAATTTTGGGTCCCCAAACTTATAAAGAAAAAAACTGGAACCCTGAGGAACCTCCTTTAATAGCACAGAGAATAGCAGCCCCATTGATGATTGGTCCATATGACCCGCCATAATTCTAAAATGCTTAAAATGAAAAGCGTGGCAATACAGCATTAAATCTGGAAAGGCGAGTCCTCCCGTCTTGAGACCCCTTCTTAATTTCTTCCACGCTATGCGAGGGCCTTTGGCATTCCAAATGAATGAGCCCAGTTTTCCTTGTAGTTTTTTAATTAAGGGTGCTGGAAAGGATAATGGGATGGCATTAAATAGAAAAGTGACCTTAGGGAGCACTATCATTTTCAGGAGATTCACTCTCCCGTATATGTTTAAAGGCAGAGAGGACCAGCGTTGCAATAAAGCAATTGTATCTTTAATGATCCTTTCTAGATTAGTTTTGGGGATTTCATCTATCTCATTAACCAAGTGAATTCCCAGGTACCTCATTTTATTCTTCTTCCCTAACGAGCTAGACTGCTGGTTCCATTCCATTATTTCCGTCTTTTCAGCATTAATTGCGTACCCCGAAATGTTACCAAACCCCATTGCAAGATCTAATAGTCTAGGGATTGCCACATCCGGATTTATAGTATACATTAACAGGTCATCTGCGTACAAAGCCAACTTAAACTCCACTTCTGCAATCTTAAAGGGTTTAATTATAGGATCAGCTCTTAATAAACAAACGAAAGGCTCTATATACAAGTCAAACAAAAGAGGGGATAGGGGACATCCCTGACGAGTACCTCGGGAGATATGAAACTGCTCTGTCAGAGAACCATTTACTAGGACCTTTGCTGTTGGGTCTGAGTATAAAAGCTTAATGGCTGTTATATAGTTCGTCGGAAAGCCAAATTTTTCCATCGCCAACCACAAATAGTTCCAGTCAACCTGGTCGAATGCCTTCGCAGCGTCTACTGCTACTATGGTCAGAGGCAGTTTCTTTTCTTGAGCTACATCAATTGCAGCCACCACTTGAAAGGTCAGCTCATTGAGCTGCCTGTCCGGGATGAAGCCCCTTTGGTCGCAATGTACTACAGATTTTACTACCTTTGCTAATCTCGTAGCCAATACCCCCGCGAATATTTTATAGTCAACATTTAGAAGTGAAATGGACCTGTAGGACTCAATCCTACTCGGATCCTTATTTGGCTTCAACAATAAAGTGACCGTTGCCTCCGCCCATGACCTGGGGACCTGTCCTTCCCTGAGTAAGACTTCGTTAAATAATAGGGTCAGAACCCCAATGATCTGCTCTAAAACGGTCTTAAACAGCTCCACTGGGAGCCCGTCTGGGCCTGCGGCTTTGCCCTTAGCCATTTTTGACACCTGAGCCCTGACTTCCCCTTCTTTGATTTCTGAACTAAGATAAGAACAATCAATCTCAGATAACTTAGGGAGCTGGACATTTGCAAACCAGGATTCTGCTTGTTGCTTATCCCCAGAGGAGTTGGGTCCATAAAGAGACTGCATGTATCTCTTTGCTTCTTCTCTGATACAGTCATCCTTGTTAGTTTTTTCCCCTGTACCTGATAAAACCAAGCTGTCTATCTGGTTTCTTGTTCTGTCGGCTCGGGCCTTCCATGCCAGGAGACGTCCACACTTCTCACCGTAAGCAAACTGTTGTAAATTACTAATGTCCCACTTTTCCTTTAGATCCTTGTCCAACCCTGCTTGAAATTCTGCTCGCAGACAATCGAGCTCTCTCTGAAGTATTTGCCTGTTGTCCGACTCCTCTGCCGATGCCCTCTGTAACTCCAGTTCCTTAAGCTTGATTCTAGAAATCCATGCTTCCCTTCTCTCTTTCCTCAGTCTATTCCTCCTGATCATCAGAGTTGTTAATAAGCCTCGGGAGAAAGCTTTATACGATTCCCAGACAATTTGGTTATTTGCTGACCCTGTATTGACCCTGAAAAATTCTTCAGACTGGGTAACTAAATCCTGTCGCACTCCTTCTTCCAGCAGCAGCGTCCGATCCAGTGTCCATCTCCTATGATGTTTTTTCTGTATCATGTTGACTACCATTTCCACCATTGAGTGGTCTGACAGAATTGCAGGGACATAAGATACAGAGTCGACTGCCGATGAGAGGTTCTTATCTACCAGGAAAAAATCTATCCTCGAATGGTGCCCATACCTTCTACTGTAGAAAGAGTAATCTCTTCCCCCTGGGTTTTTGAATCTCCAAATGTCCATCAAATTAAAATCCCTCATGATGTTCTTAAGTTCTAGACTATTTTTTTTTGGGGGGGAAAACTTCACTCTCGATGTTCTATCGAGATCTCTATCAAAAATAAGATTAAAATCTCCCCCTACAATTATCGGGCCTGTTGTCTCTATTAAGTTAGTTTTAAGTTTTATCAAAGCCCCCGGGGCATCTAGATTCGGGCCATAGTATACTGCGCAGACCAAAGGGGCACTTCCCACCATCAGAGAAGCTATCAACCATCTGCCTGAAATGTCCGTGTCGTGTTTTATCAACCTGATCCCTGAGCCTGCTCTAATAATCACGGCCACCCCCCGCGTACTGCCGCTCTGTCCCGAGGAGATGATATCCTGGACCCATCCACATCTCCCGAATATTTGACTATATTCTTCCCTCTCTACATGCGTCTCCTCTAATAAACAAATATGTGCCCCTGATCTGAACAAAAAATCTATAACCCTTCTTGCTTTAGACCTGTCCCTTAACCCGTTAACATTCCAGCTTATAAGTTTTATGCTATTTATGGTATCGGCCATAATTCTCTATGATCTCTTTAAGCATTTTGAGCCAGGTCCCTACCTGAACATGAATTATTTTCAAACCAATATGAGGATTAATTTTACTTTTTTCCCCTGCTCCACTCCCTCCTCCCCCCCTCCCCTGAGGAACCCCCCCCCTTTACTCCTATGGCGATCTTGTCGCCAGTCGGGAGCTCACCAGACTTCCGGGTGGAAACCCTTATGCGATTATTTTTCTATATACATGCGACAAAGGCTAGATAGATTAATCAATTCATCCCCTCTTCCCCACTGTTCCCCACTATTTCCAAGTTGAACAAGTTAAACACCCCTTATCTTGAAAGAGAATTTTTTTTTTTTTTTTTTTTCTATTCATTTATTTATTTATTTATTTATTTATTTATTTTCATTGACATTATCCATTTTTTTTCTCTTTTACATTATAACCCTCTTTTTATTTTTCCTTCTTTTCCAACTTCCTGATTTACTTTACCATTTATTTCCTTATTTTTGGAATCTACTCGCACCCTGAGACCCAGTGACCCTACACACACCATTTATCACCTTGAAACACGTGTTGCTTAGATTCTAAGCTAAAGATCTAACTAAATTTACTCTCCACACCCCAGGGGCTTTACAGAGGCTTATATATCTTCCTCAAATGTATTTTCGCGCATCAAGATGAGGAAGGAGTCGACCTCTTGTACTGAATTAAAGTTATGAGTTTTGTTTTTCCAAACCACTCTCAAATAGGCAGGGAACTTCATCTGCACCTGAGCCCCTAAACTCCTCAGATCAGGCATTCGACTCCCCAGCTCCCACTGCCTTTGTGCTGTTATCTTCCCCACATCAGAACGAATCAGGTAGTTAGCTGAACCTAATTGTAGAGATTTTTCCTTCAGAGCTTTACTCAAAATCAATTCTTTAACCGAAAAGGATAAAAAATTCACCAAAATTTTTCGAGGCTCTGACCTCCCTGTGCGCTGCCTAAAAGGATCTCTGTGGGCTCTTTGTATCTCTCTTTCAAGATCTATTTCTGGACTGTCTTTTAGGACGCCCTCTCTGAGGATTTTACATATAAAGGCTTTGACATCCCCATTTTCCAGCCCTTCCGGAATTTTTAAAAATTTCAGGTTGTTCCTTCTTGAGTGGATTTCTAATCTTTCCACATCCATCTGAAGGTCTCTATTTCGCGCTCTTAGTGTCTCAATGTCTCTTTGATGTCTTTGTGAGGCTCCTTTTAAGAAACTGACATCTTCCTCCAGTACCTCAGTGCATTTGCTGATATCCACCAGTTTTTGCTCCAGACTGGCGCACTGATCATGAATGATTTCTTGGTTGGCCTCGGATGTGTCAAATTTCTGATCAAGTTTTGTCAACAAATCCTCTCTAAGACTTAGAAGAAGAGCTCCCACCTGTGACAAGCCTGTGTCCGGGGTTGTCTCTAACGATCTTGCAGAAGATGGGGGGCTGGCCTGGGTGGCCTGTGCCGACGTCTGACCAGAAGGTCCTCCCTCTATTCTGATTTCATCCTCTTGCACTAGCTCTTCCTCTGACCTCTCCTGACTCTCTTGATTTGTCGCGTCCTCTAACTGTCCCAGAACCGTGTAGCTGTTTTTTAGAGTCACTGCGAAAGAAACACCTGGTATATCAGGAGAAGTATGATCCGATACATCTCTGACACTTTGAGGATCTATGGCTTTTGGGCCCTTTGATGTAGAATGACTAGACGGACCCGATGATCCTGATGAACTGGGGCAGGGGGCACTCCCTCCCCCTAATGGAGTATCAACCACCTTCTCCATTATTTTAAAGTAAGCCTTTAAAGAGGGGGCGGGCTTGGGGACAGTCCCACAGGTCTTTAGTGGCTTCAGCTTCTGCTTCTGCCTTTGCTTTTGCTTAGTCACTTCCCCCACGATATTACTCCTACTACTCCTCTTTCTTCTTCCTATCGGGGAGATTGGGATGACACCTGTAGAGACAGCGACGGGTACCTCAGCTCCTAACTTCTGTATCGTGGACCTTAACTGATACCTATTCCGAACTGGTGGTTTGGAAGGGGGAAGAGGTGGGTGGGGAGGGGGGGGAGAGGAAAGAACTTTGAAGGATACGTTTGAGGATATATTGGAGGGCACCTTACTCTTTCCCTTATCTTTGATGGCAGTCTTATTCTTATTCTTACCGACCTCCCCCACCAAATTCTCTGAAAATGTAACTACCTCCTCGTCTTGCCTGGGGTGTGTAGGCTGATTCACTGGTATTGTGCTAACTTCAGAGTCCATGCCCTTATCCTGTAGCAAACGCTGGAGCTTACATACTGCCCCTCCACTGCTGAGTTTCAGCACAACAGTGCTCCTCTGGTGCCTAGGTATCTGTCCCCCCCTCTCTTCACCCCCCTTCTCCTCACCCTCCTCCTTTAAGGTGGCACAATACGCAAAGTTGTTGATTAACCGCGAGCCGAGGCTTACTCTTGCCAACAGCCGCCTAGCTTGCCTCCAAGCATAAGCCCAATCCCTTGAACCCTGCGCTATTCCGCCGAAATACCTCCTCTCCTTTTGCGCTGAAGAGTGAATACGGGGACCTCTGACTTCGCTGCCCGTTGGTCCAGAATCAAAACGCCTGATCAAGCTCATTACACACCGCCGGCCGGCCGCCTTCACTTCCTGGTCCCGTCTCCGTCTCCGTCTTCGTTCTCACCGCCCCTCTGCTCCCCCTGGGTCCTAGTGCCGGACGCTCTCCTGGGCTGGTGTAAACGCCGCCGCCGCCTCTTCTTACTCTTCTTACTTGATTACTTTTCCATATAGCGGGGAAAAACAGAGATGAACGCCTTCAAAAAACCGCTCATCTTAATCTGTACATAATACGCTCTGCTCTCACCGTTTTTAAGCCTCTGTCGCAGCCTTTTCCACGGGGAAACCACCTCCGGACCGGAGCTCCCTCGGCAGACGTCAGCCTGCCGCCATGTTCCTCCCGATGCCAATGGTGTATTTTCTAATAAGCAAATGCAGTTTTAAGCAATGTTCCACCATACCCAGCCCCTCTGGAACCCATATTGCACCTCCAAAAACATGTTTGTCTCCCTGTCTAAGGACAACAAGCGCTGGAACAGCACTCTTCCTGCAATTTTTATAGCAGAATCCAGTAGGAAGATCAGGCGATAACAACTTGGAGATTGCAAGTCGCTCTTTTTAAAGATAGGCACAATGATGGCAGTGTGCCATGAGTCGAGGAGGCCAGTGCTAGTAAAGGTATTGAAACAATTGAAAAATAATGGGGCCCACAGTTCCAGGACTGATTTATATATGTCGAATGTCTGACTAAATATCGAAATAAAAAATATCGACATACAAAAATATCGGGACAAAAATATCGAAGTCAAAAATATCGGAATCCTATCCCTAACAAGGTAAGTAAAAAAATATCGAAAAAATTATATCGTAGTACAAAAATATCGAAATTAAAAATATCGTTTTTTAAATGTATTAATAATAATGTTAAAATAATTATAAAATACATATAATGTTACAAATATTAAATAAAAATATTAAAACATAATTAAAAAATTAAAACTAATACATATACATTTAAAATAAATTAAAAACGTAATAATTTAATGTAATTTTATATTTTGTAATTTCATTTAATTGATTTAATTTAAATTTATTTAATTTTTACCCTGTACGACTGTACCCCAAAAACCCAAAACTGACCCAGAACCCTAAAAATACCCCTTTACCCAAATACTGAAAACTGACACTGAACCCTAAAAATACCCCTTTACCCATGAACTGAAAACTGACCCAGAACCCTAAAAATACCCCTTTACCCATGAACTGAAAACTGACCCTGAACCCTAAAAATACCCCTTTACCCACAAACTGAAAACTGACCCTGAACCCTAAAAATACCCCTTTACCCATGAACTGAAAACTGACCCAGAACCCTAAAAATACCCCTTTACCCAAAAACTGAAAACTGACCCTGAACCCTAAAAATACCCCTTTACCCAAAAACTGAAAACTGACCCTGAACCCTAAAAATACCCCTTTACCCATGAACTGAAAACTGACCCTGAACCCTAAAAATACCCCTTTACCCAAAAACTGAAAACTGACCCTGAACCCTAAAAATACCCCTTTACCCATGAACTGAAAACTGACCCTGAACCCTAAAAATACCCCTTTACCCATGAACTGAAAACTGACCCTGAACCCTAAAAATACCCCTGTACCCATGAACTGAAAACTGACCCTGAACCCTAAAAATACCCCTGTACCCTAAATTAATTAATATTATTTAATTACCAATTAATTATTAATTAACAATAACAATAAAGTAAATATATTAGCACATTTGCTGTAATTAATTTAATTTAATAATTAATATTATTTTGCACAATTAATTAATTAAGAATAACAATAAATTATATATATAAAAATTACTTTAATTAATTTAATTAAATAATTAATAATAATTAATTACCGACTAATTAATAATTATAAATATGAAAAAAATTATAATAATTAATTAACTAATTAATAGAAATTAATTACCAATTAATTATTTAAAATATGTACAAACATATATCAATTAATTAATTATTATTAAATTACTTCCCACCCTATTCCCCTATAAACCCATAACCCGCTACAGAACATATTTATCAATTAATAAATTAATTAAAAATTATTTTAAATTAATTCTCAATTAATTAATTAATAATTCCTACTAATTAATAATTAATTTAACATAATTAAATTACCTTCCACCCTATTCCCCTATAAACCCACAACCCGCTACAGTAGTAAAAGACAATATTTAATAAAATAACATTAAAAATAAATAATAAAACATAATAAATACAATATAATATACACTAAATTTATTTAAAAATTGATATTAGTAACATCAAAGTTATTAATTTCGATATTATTAACATCGATATTTACAACTTCGATATTACTGATATCATACCAATATCGATATTTAGACTGTCGATATTACTTACCTTCGATATTTTTGTATATCGATATTTAAACTTCGATATTTTTGCATATCGATATTTAAAAATCGATATTTTGTCTGTGTACCATATATGTCATTAGGCATTGTTGGATGGAGATTTCCTGATACCATCCCAGATCTCTTCCAAGGAAAAGCTTAGGATAATTGGCAACTCTGGGCCTATTTGAGACAAGTCAGAGTGGTATAAGGCACTAAAATGGGCCACTCATGCCCCTGCACTAATAGTAATAATACTAGAGCCCAAGGAACCAATGTCTTTAACCCCTTCGGTGCTCATAATGGAACGGTTCCGTCATGAGCGTTGTTTGGCCTGTGTTCATGACGGAACCGTTCCGTCATGAGTCCATAGGTTCTTTAGACCTTCAGCACCCCAGCGGAATTTGCGCAGCACTGAAGGGGTTAAATAACCTTCCAAAAAAGTCCAGACATCCTTCGATATGCAAGATTGTACCAACCTCCCTAATACTCTGTTTTGATCTCCATTTTCTTTGGACCTGGAGGTCCACGACTTTCGGGTGATACACTTTTGGGATTTGAGTCTAGGAGGTTTTGTTGGCTTGGAGGAAGCCTTAGTTGGGAGGGAGACACTCGGAGAGGGCACCACTTGAGGTGGCACTATTTGTCCAAGGACATCCATATATGGCTGGCTGGTGGGGACAGGTTGTGAGTTAAGTACAGCATCGGAATTGTCCCTAGAGGCCATGGGGACAAGGAAAAGCCTTTTTTCAAAATGCAGAATTTCTTTGTTGAGTTCTTTCACAACTTTTTCAATGTATCCATCAAATGTGCTGGTCTTTCTTTTGGCTAATTTGGCCATTTAGCCCCCTGTACTTGGATCTAGTTTCCATTCCGACATTATTTTAGTCCTCCTTTCTCGTAGAGCAGGAACTGATCACCCCCCCGCCTTTCTGTCAATAGTGAACTGTTGATGAGCAACTCACTCCAAATATAACAATAAGGGGACAAGGTTATGGCTGTGTCAGGCAAAATGAGAAAATAAACTAAACAATTACTTACCTCTGGGCAGGTGGTGTCAGAGGGCCAGCCCATTCCATCCTCATCCGGCTGCGGATGGGTGGAAACCGTCACACCCTTGGTCCCGGCTTTGCCTGGGCATGGCCTGCGCGCGACCGGTGCAGAAGGACAGAAAGAGGCACTTTATAGCGCTGTGAGCAATCCCAGGTGTGAGGAGTTGCAGGGCTGCCTCCTGGGGCCCTGTGCAGGCTGAGAGATGAAGTCCCCCTCAGCAGTCAACAGTCCGGTTTCCCGGCATGCACTTTTCTAACAACTCCCAAGATGGCAGAACTCTTCTCTTGGTGTATGAAGCTCTCTAGCCTACCCCAGAGGAGTAGCTATTTTGGGCTACATGCCCACAGGAAAACAGATGTGACAACAGTCTTTCCTCTCCATCTTCAATGAGAGCCTGTCTGCAAGAAAAACGAGCTGCCCCTCTCGTGCATTTGCCCTTCCAAGGTGGAATCCCCTTTTAACCTCACCTTTTTGGCTAAAGTGCTTGGCCTTCCTGTCAGGGAGAGGTCACACCTCTCTTCCAGCGGCAGGCCCTTTGTGTTCTGTCATGACAGTCATTCACATTTCCCCCCAGGAGGGCAGAAAGCTGTCATGTGGCCAAATGTAAACAGTCCCTGAAAAACTTTGGACAACAAAGTGGCTTCCTACTAAAGTTGCCACTTGTGCAAAAATTACATTACATTTGACTTGAGTATCACGTCAGGTTTAATGCAATGATTATTTTGATTCCTTTAAGTATCATATTTCGTAGTTCCATTCAGAAATTAGAACTGCTGAGATGTCAGCATATAACCCTGTACTTTGACAATTTTTAGTTTTTACTATCAGCACATGTAAAGTTAAGAACAACAAGCCTCATTTACGAAGATTTGACGTAGGGCAGCACTGCAAGTCTTTTTGCTGAGCTGCCCCAAGCAAAATTGAAAGGGCAGGAATGCACCATATTTACGAGATAAGGAGATATGGGGCAAGGGTGTCTGCATTAATTGTTTTTGTACAGGAAGTGACCAGAGTATTTTTCCCCATTACCCTTCCCCTGGGAAGGCTCCCGATCTAAACCCATTACCAGGATTACAGATCCCTGTAATTCTTGAAATGTACTTACATAAACGGGGGGTGGAGTGTCTAAGGGAGTTTTAAGACCGGCCCTGGCTATCATCCCCTAATTGACACACTGCAAACACAAAGAAACTAGGGGGTCTGAAAAAGGAAACAAAGAGTCAATCATATACTCTCAACTTATGAGGCTAAGAAGTCACCAATATACAACACTAATAGCCAATAGGTATTATACAGAATTGATAACCCAACGCATATAACCACCAGCAAAAGTAGGTGGGACCCAAGATCCAGAGATGGATTCTCATCAAAATCTTGTTAGCGATCTACTTTTCTCATCTGGTCATCCAAAGGTTGGGCTGATATGTCTCTAGATCATTGAGACTGCTTAAAGACCCACCCAATAGGACTGGGGTCAAACCCACATGTTACTTGTAGACCATGCGTGAGATCACTAAATGGGACCAAGTGCAGTGCAAAGCGTGAGCGTATAAACAAAAGTGATAATTAAAAGTAGAATAGAGAGCAAACAGTAAGACAACTTTAATTGCTGTAAGCCTCTTTCTGATTAAAAACCAGAACAGCGCAAACAAGCAATATAAACAAATAACTTCTTGTGGGCCAACATGTTTCTGCCATACAGGGGGATACCTCCTAAGGCTTTATTCAGGGCCTCTGTTTTCAAAAATTCTTTATGCAACTGCTAGTGTGAACTACACAGAAAAAAACATATAAACTGTGAATAAAGTAACACCATAAAGGATATGAGTTCCTATTCCTCCATGTCATCTGGTTTATCAATCACCTATAAAAAGATGCGAAATGGTATGTGGAGAAGCGTGGCTCAGTGGTTAGAGGCGGCAGACCCAGAAGCTGAGATCGGCCGTGGACCCGGGTTCCATTCCCCGCCTCGACGGGTCTCGGGCTCAAAATTCCACGGAGTCGACAATTCTCGCTCTGGTGCCTACTCGACTCACGGGGTCACACTCTGCGACTCTGGGCAATAGCTTGCTTAATCTCCACTACGGCCCCTCGCGGTGGGATGCCTGGCTTTCACCTTGTGGATATCCGGCCGGGGTATCTCACAGGGGAATACCAGGACGGGTTCCCTAAG
This sequence comes from Lissotriton vulgaris, assembly GCF_964263255.1. Taxonomy (NCBI): domain Eukaryota; kingdom Metazoa; phylum Chordata; class Amphibia; order Caudata; family Salamandridae; genus Lissotriton; species Lissotriton vulgaris. The sequence continues at coordinate 462,312,065 of NC_141698.1, read as the reverse complement.
CAAGCACCTTGAGGCCCCTGGGTTAAAGTGCGCTATATAAATCGAAACACATTTACATTTACATCAGTACATTGGGTATACTTCTATATAAAAATGTGTAAAGGGCAACCAGAATATCTTACTCACCCATAATGACAGGGGATATTGCCTCGCCTGGACCAAGCTCAGGGTAAGGGAGGCCACGCTCTAAAAAGGTAAGAAAATAAGCGAAGCTCACATTAGGAGGAAAGAAAAGAAAAAGAACTGCTCCTTTCTCTCAATAATGAGTCCCTTATAACTGTCTCAACTCTAGAGCTAATTCTCACAAAAAGTCCCCATCTAGGCTCACCCACCGGATATCTGCCTAGGCAATCTAAAAAGGAGGAAATAAGTTTTGCTCCCTTCAGTGACTCACCATCAGGAATTAAAAAGGTATTTCACCGGTAGGAGTTAAAACATATGACCTACCGATTCATCTATCGCTTACCTCTCCGTCGTTGCCCCGGACAGTTCCTGAGGTAGGGGGAGGCAACGAGCGCGAGAGGAACGAGGTCTTTTATTGGATATTACTGACAACGTTTTCCACCTCTCAGAGAAGTAGGTTAACATTGGGTGTAAAACAATGGCCAATCAATGCGCTTGTTATACGCATTGTCGGCCATTAGGTCTGTTAATTGAGTGCACATTAGTATATTCTAGGAAGCTCATCTTTTCGGGTAAAGCTAGAATTATACCTGGTATTAGTTGGATAGATCTTAAATCCCGGCGCCTAAAGGAATCATATCGGCATGATGTGATCTCGCTGTTGGTCTAGGGCGTAGTCTCGCGAAAACAAAAAGAACTACAAAGCGGCGATGCAGCTGAGGGAATTGTAGTTCTCTCATCTATAGGAGACAAGAGTTCGATCCCGCCGTATGTCAGTCAGTCAGTCAAAATACTTTATTGCGATAACTTAATATCATATAAAGACAATGGCAAAATACAGATTATTTAAAATACATATACAATAAATACATAGTTTAAAAAACGGTTGAGTTACATACAAAAGAAATAAAAGTCATACAAAAAGTCATACATATAGTGCAACATGCGAGGTACTTAGAGCCCCAGAATAAGACATATCTAAAACCAGATATATCCCTGTTACAAATCCTATTATAGTCACAAAGTGCCTTTTATAATACTCAGTTTATGCTATTAAAGGGGGGATTATTTTATATATATATTTTTTAGCCTAATGTTCCTGCTCCTAATAGCACTCACTAGGAAACTAGCCACATAGAACATAATCCTAGGAGTCTGCAGAAGCTGTAAATAAATAAGAGCAGGTTTAACTTGAATAAAACCAGCCTCCTTTAGGATGGGCACAAGAAACTTCCTCCTCGCCTCTACGTAATGCCCACAGAACATCACTAAGTGCATAGTGTTTTGTTCGGAGAAATGGTTACAGGAACATGGTAACGCCTTTTCTGGGGTACTCCATACAGGATAAAAACCAAGATTGAAATGTATCAAGTTAAAACGAAAACGAGTTAAAATAAACCTGTGGTAAGGGTGGGTCACCATGTTCAAGTAGCTTTCTGGACCATCTGGTATAGATAATATTAGACTGACCCTAACGCTTGGTTTTTTCAGCTCACTCTCTTCTCTTTCCAGGGATAAAAGCTCTCTCATTGCACACTTTGTTAATACAATATCTTTGGGTGTTATTGACTCTGTTGCTGAGTATAACTCTGGCCTCCCCAACTTGGTGAAATTTTCCTTAATGTAAGTCAACCACTTAATGTTATTAACTTTATCCAAACACAGACAATCTCTCATGATAATATGATTTAGGGGAATTTCTTTGTTAAGCCACATCCTCAGCCAAGCTACAAGAGGTGCTGTTTTTATCAAATCTGTGATGTAGCCTTCCCCAAGTTCCAAGTGTACAGTGTAGGACGGGGTTGACTGTGGGACACCAAGAACAGATCTGAAGAATTTATTTTCCATAATCTGTAGGGAGTCTAGAGCCCTGTAACCCCAAATTGAGCTGCCATAAGATGCAACTGAAATACATTTAGCCTTATAAATTTTCATTATGGCTGCAATTGGCCTGGCCCCCAGTTTCTTGGAGAATCCCTGGAGAGCTGAAGATGTTTTTGCTAACGAGATTACTCTATTCTTTAGCTGGGGTCCCCAGCTACCCTTTTCATCGAATGTGATCCCTAGGTAAGGGAAGGAAGCTACTCGAGCAAGTTTCTCCCGTCCACAAAAAAAAGTTTTATGACAGTTTTTCCTTGCTGCGCTGCCCGTAAGCATAATTTGGGACTTCTTCGCGTTTATTTTTAAGTCGAGTGAGCCCATAAAAGTTTCAAAGGCGTCCAAAAGACGTTGGAGCCCCACCCCGGTACGTGCAAGAAGTACTGCGTCATCCGCGTAAAGGAGAACAGGGATACCCTGCTCCCCTACGCGCGGAATGTCGGGGGTCACGTCCCTCAGGGCGGGTTCTAGAGCATTCACGTATAATGTAAACAATAGGGGTGCAAGAATGCACCCCTGTCTGACCCCCTTTTCTGAAGCAAAGTCCTCCGTGCACTGTCCACCCGTGGTGACTCTAATTTTAGCTGTAAGGCCCGAATGCAAGTCTGCCAATAAGTTAACTATTGTCCTGTCCAAGCCCATTTCTAGCAATATAGACCAAAGCTTTGATCTGTTGACCAGATCAAAAGCAGAGGAGAGGTCCATGAAACCAAGGTACATGGACCCCGGCTTGGCCTTGGTGTATTTCTCTACCAGCATATGCAAATTGACACATTGGTCCTGAGTGCTTCTTTTGGGTCTAAATCCATATTGAACATTGGTCAGAATACTTTTCTCAGTTGCCCACTCATTTAGTTTTGCTAATATGACTCTTCCTAAGATTTTAACTGATGAGTCAATCAATGAGATCGGTCTATAACATGCAGGATCCTGCCTATTTCCCTTTTTAAACACAGGGATAATTATTGATGTTTTCCATGACTCTGGTATATTATCATGGCTTAAGGCATTGAAGACCCTACAGAGTAATCTAGACCAAAAATTAGGGAAACATTTAAAAGCGTCAGCAGGAACACCATCAGGTCCTGGCGCCTTTTTCTTCAGAGTACAATCTATTGCTTGTAATACTTCTGCGACCTCAAAGTGCACTTGATTTCCATTGGCTATACGGCCAACCGGACCCCCAGGACCTCCACTACTGTGGTCAGAATAAATGTCGCTAAAATGTTTTATCCAACCTTCATCAGGTATATTAGTTTCTAGAGGAGAATTCTCCTCTCCTGTGAATAAAGGCTGGTTAACAATTTTCCAAAATTCTCCACTATTTTTCAATATCGCTGGGTCTGATAGCTGGGACCAAGCTTCATCTTTGATCTCTTTTTTCCTGTCAGCTATGGCTTTTTTATACCGGGCTCTACAGATTGTGATAAAAGCGGGGACTTTTGGGACAGCCTTCAAGGCACTTAACAGCGCACAATGTGCTTTTGAGCATCTGCTATCAAACCATCTTTTGATGGGCAGTGTCTTTATTTTTGGACCAGCAAGCAGTCTTTGATTGATCTTGCTGCAGATGCTACCAAAGGCAAGTACCACTTCCTTATTATGAGCCTCACTAGATGAACACACACCAACCTCCTCCTCAGTGTCAGAGAGTACCTCTTGTACAAGAGATTCTGGAATTATACTATCCCATTTCAATCTGCGACCCTGGTCTTTAATTTTGAGTGCTAACCTGTTGTCGCGAGGACCATCTTTTCGCACTATAAGGTCAGTAATTGCTAGGTCCATGGTGACAGGATTATGATCGCTGAAAACAGAAACCACAGTTTTATACATTAAAACTTTACCTAGTAAACATAATGGTATAAATATATAATCAATAATGGAGCCATTGTCTGTTCCCTTAAAGGTAGGGACCCTAACCCCCCCTCCCCACACCCAGACTCATATAAATTCCATCTTGCTAAAAAGTTTTCTAGACATTCCCCCTGTTTATTATGTTCAAGATGGATTGGCGAGCAATTAGGAGGGGATTCTTCTTCACCGCAAACACACATTAATGTACAAGGGTGGATATTAAAATCCCCCATAAAGATGATTTCAAAAGAATTTGCATTTTCACTGTAGGCTGACAAAAACTGATCCAATCTATCTAGACTATGCAAAGTACAGTCAGATGAGTTGGCATTATAAAAATTTATAAATAAAATGTTAGGATGTTCTGCTAAAGAAAGTTCAACAATTAAACAGTGGTCAGAGCCCGAGTCACATTTCTTCAAGCGGCCTTTTATGTCTAGTTTAAAAAGACTTAACAGTCCTCCCTTGGCTCTTCCTGCAACACTAGACACTGCTGGGATACAGAAGTGACTATACCCATCCAATAAAAAACTATTTTGTGTGTCCCAGGTTTCCTGTAATACGATAATGTCGAACTTACTGATAAAATCTGACCATGCCAGGTTTCCCACTTTTGCCTTAATTCCTGCAATGTTCCAGGTAAGTATACTAAATACAGGTACATCATGGCTGTTTTGTTTAGGCGAGAGTCAATCATTTTGGTCCAAAAAGGAGTATAACGATTAGACAACAAAAGAGGTTGTGCAAAAGGATTTTGCTGAACTGAATGAACTGGATAATTTTCTGTATTACAGCTTCGATCTTGGCCCCATCTGTTAATCATATCCCAATTGTTATCCCACCCTGGTGCAGGGGTCCTTGGGTAGGTAACGTTCTGCTGTTCTCCATAAAAAAAATGTAATGTTAATGGGGCGACAGTACCCTGTCTACGTTGGGGCGGGAGTAGATTGGTAAGAATATTTGGCAGAATGCCTGGATGTGAAAAACTCACTGCCACACAATCCCTTTTGAATTTTTTGAGACGATTTCCTAACCAGGGAACCCTTTTTGCAGTCTTGATGTCCCGAGCCAGTTGCTGCTTCCCCCCCGGAGCTAGCTTCATATTGTTTGTTAGCCATTGTAATGCCTTATTTTACAAAGAAGTGGGTGATTTAGCTGTACCACCTTCTAGGGGGGGAACATTGGCTAATACTAATACAACTGGCGAGGCTTCAACTATAAATTGTAAAGGGTCCGTTACCTGGGCTTGTTCTGGGGGGATATTAACTGTTAGTAAACCGTCACCTTTACCAGCTATCTGGTTAGCATTCATTGTCGGTAACTGCGCTGGGGGGTTAGTATGCAACAGTTCATCTGTTCCCTCGCCAGCAACATTTCCCCCTGTATTGTTGCCCAAGTTAGTAACCAGCGTGGTTATAGTTTCTACCCCCCCCCCCCACCTAATTCTGCAGTCCTCCCAGCTTTTTAACCTCAGTTTGCAGTTTGTCTATTTTAGCTACTAGAGGTTTAATGATAGCTTTAATTTTACATTCAATCAACTCAGCAATTTTTAAAAACAAATCATCATCAACAGTATATTTTACTTTCCCCTCTCCATTATCCTTTAGTTTTGCCTTTGGGGTGATTGCCCTCTTCCTCCTTGCCCCAGACCGCAGCCCTCCCCGCTTTGGCTGATTCTTTAAACATGAACGTGCTGGCCGAGGGGCGTGGTCTGTGGAAGACTGTTCTTCATCAGAAAGACACACCTGTACCTCCTGTTCAGAGTCAGTATCCATGTCATTCTCAGGGTCCGCAATGAGTACCTCGGGGGCAAGCACTACATTCACAGGTAAGTCGCTCTTACCCTGATTACTAAGGAGGCTTAGATGGTCATCGGGATCAGTCTCCAGGGTTGGAATATCATCAGTAAGAGGAAGTATAGTAGGGCTCAGGCATCGTAGGTCTGGAGATTGACTCAGCCCCAAAGATTCTCTCCTTTGTATGTTTATTTTTTTCACAGTTTGAAACACATAATTATCCATAGTGTTAGGTGTGATAACAACGCCTTTTTTCGGCATCCTGCCGCTATACCCAGAGGTCTACCACTTCAGGATTAAGTCTAAGGACTATATCAAGGGCAACAGTATCTTACTTGGGTATTGGGGCTTTTTCGTCTCTCCGGCAGCGTTCCTGGCCCTGTCCCTGTCGCTTCCTGCCGATGAGGGCCCGCCCTTTGCCCGGGCTTAGCCCCGGGCGTCCCGCGAGGGAAGGAGTGCGCCAATTTTATGTGCCTCCTGGCGCTTGATGATGGTGCTCGGAAGGTGCAATGCCTGCTGGGGCTTGTAGTTTCCTTGGCCCGCCCTCCACACTGCGGCCGCTCTCCAGATGACCAAGGAGGCGTGCGGCGGGAGGCGGGATGCTGGAGGACTCCTGCGGCGGCAGCGAGGCGGCAGGTAGGCAGTGAGCAGCTTTTCTTCTGCTGAAAGCGTGGCATGGCAAGTTAGGCAAGAAAGGTTCCCCCGCTCTGCAAGGAGTGCGCCAATTTTATGCGCCTCCTGGCGCTTGATGATGGTGCTCGGAAGACGCAATGCCTGCTGGGGCTTGTAGTTTCCTTCACCCGCCCTCCACACTGCCGCCGCTCTCCAGATGACCAAGGAGGCGTGCGGCGGGAGGCGGGATGCTGGAGGACTCCTGCGGCGGCAGCGAGGCGGCAGGTAGGCAGTGAGCAGCTTTTCTTCTGCTGAAAGCGTGGCACGGCAAGTTAGGCAAGAAAGGTTCCCCGGTACGAGTTAAAACATATGACCTACCGATTCATCTATCGCTTACCTCTCCGTCGTTGCCCCGGACAGGTCCTGAGGTAGGGGGAGGCAACAAGCGCGAGAGGAACAAGGTCTTTTATTGGATATTACTGACAACTTTTTCCACCTCTCAGAAAAGTAGGTTAACATTGGGTGTAAAACAATGGCCAATCAATGCGCTTGTTATACGCATTGTCGGCCATTAGGTCTGGTAATTGAGTGCACATTAGTATATTCTAGGAAGCTCATCTTTTCGGGTAAAGCTAGAATTATACCTGGTATTAGTTGGATAGATCTTAAAGCCCGGCCGCCTAAAGGAATCATATCGGCATGATGTGATCTCGCTGTTGGTCTAGGGCGTAGTCTCGCGAGAACAAAAAGAACTACAAAGCGGCGATGCAGCTGAGGGAATTGTAGTTCTCTCATCTATAGGAGACAAGAGTTCGATCCCGCCGTATGTCACTTGTGGATTGAAATTAAATAGATGTTAGCATATGTTCGTACCTATTGTGTTAGTCTGGCTATAGCGTATATGCTGCACAGAAACTATGCCTTTTATTAGTTGGAAGATTTAAAGACCCGAGTAGGCAAAGGGGTTCATCCCGATGTATCGTGGTCTCACTAAATGTATCGCGAGAGCGTAAAAGACTATAGAACGGAGGGAGTTGTAGTTCATTGTACTTTGAACCAAGTGTTCGATCCCCCGTCTTTTCATTAAAGAAAAAAAGTGAATATTTTGAAGGGAGGTATGCATAACATATGTGCCAAGTGTATTAATCAGGCCATTGCGTGTATTATTCTGAGCAATAAATGGTATTAGCTCGTCTTATACGGTCGATACATTTACCATGTGACTTCGTCTATCGTCTATTTGCAGAGCCACATAGCTCTCTCCAAAGGATGTACGACATTACAACGCATGCTTTTACTTCGCATGCTTTTGCAACACGGGTTTTACAATGCATACCATTACAACGCATAGTGCTTTGGGGCGCTGGATAGTGAATAGTTTAATTTACTATTCCAACTCCAGTCCCCGTGGATAGTAGAGAAGGTGTTGGACAGTAAATTAAACCTATTCCCTATCCTAGAGCGCCCCCCAGCGCAATGCGTTGTAATGGTTTGCGTTGTAAAAGTTGCTTCGTAAAGGCACTGTGTGGTAAAAGTTGCGTTGTAAGTGATGTTTGATGACAATTTGACTCATGGGCAATTTCTGCGAGTGCGGCGAAATTGTTCAACATCAGATACTTTTCACAAACACGCCGAAGGGCTCTCCCGTCAATAACAGGCGAGGCACTATCCGAAAAAACGGATTAAACGCTCGTGGAAAAGGGCGGCCAATAACCATCGCAAGGCACTGTTAGAGGCTCCAACAGAAAAACCATCACTTGATCTGTTAACACTGGTGACCACGTTCAATACTAAATCTAATCAGTTTCAACATATTGTGAGACATCACTGGAAAATTCTCAATTTCGGTAATGATAAGATTAAACAACCCCTTTTTGCATTCAAAATGTCTAGAAATCTGAGAGACCGGTTGATACACACTCGCCCAAGAGACACCCCCAAAAGAGCGGTAGGGACACTCTGAGATTCAGTGGCAGTGACCGGACGTCATCCAGATGGGAATTGCTCTGTTGGTCCACAGACATCTAAGGTCACCCAAATAGAGTTAGGAACAGATCGCCCATGAGTTCTGAGAAACTTCTCTAATTGTAACAGCTCACAAGTGATCTATTTGCTCACTTGTCCTTGCCGAGAGCAATATGTGGGGATGACCACTAGAAAAGTGAGGACAAGGATACTGGAACACAAGGTGCGTTTAGATGCAAAAAAAGCATTTCTAAACTCACAAAACATTTCATTGAGCACAACCATAGCGAAACTGATTTCACATGGACAGTCCTCGAGAAACCTTTTATACCTTCACACATCGGTGGCATTTCAAAATATCTGTTTGGCAAAGAACAAAAATTGATTTTTAGACTGTCCTCAGACTCCAGGGGCCTGAATGATGAAATTCCTTGGACTATGTTGTGACGTATTTAACACATACGTGACTACAAGAGGGGACTTCAATTAATGTTTTGATACATATTACTGGTTCTCGGAATACTTATATTCATCTAGCAATAATTATTCATACCTTATACGGTATACTGGCTTCATCCTTTTGAAGAGAGCTATGTGGCTCTGCAAATAGACCATAGACGAAGTCATATGGTAAATATATTGACCGTATGAAACAAGCTAATACCATTTATTGCTCAGAATAATACACGCAATGGCCTGATTAATACACTTGGCACATATGTTATGCATACCTCCCTTCAAATTATTCACTTTTTTTCTTTAATGAAAAGACGGGGGATTGAACACTTGGTTCCAAGTACAATGAACTACAACTCCCTCCGTTCTGTAGTCTTTTACGCTCTCGCGATACATTTAGTGAGACCACGATACATCGGTATGAACCCCTTTGCCTACTCGGGTCTTTAAATCTTCCAACTAATAAAAGCATAGTTTCTGTGCAGCATATACGCTATAGCAAGACTAACACAATAGGTACGAACATATGCTAACATCTGTTTAATTTCAATTCACAAGTGACATACGGCGGGATCGAACTCTTGTCTCCTATAGATGAGAGAACTACAATTCCCTCAGCTGCATCGCCGCTTTGTAGTTCTTTTTGTTCTCGCGAGACTACTCCCTAGACCAACAGCGAGATCACGTCATGCCGATACGATTCCTTTAGGCAGCCGGGCTTTAAGATCTATTTGACTAATACCAGGTATAATTCTAGCTTTACCCGAAAAGATGAGCTTCCTAGAATATACTAATGTGCACACAATACCAGACCTAATGGCCGGCAATGCGTATAACAAGCACATTGATTGGCCATTGTTTTACACCCAATGTTAACTTACTTTTCTGAGAGGTGGAAAAAGTTTTCAGTAATATCCAATAAAGGACCTCGCTCCTCTCGCGCTCGTTGCCTCCCCCTACCTCAGGAACTGTCCGGTGCAACAACGGAGAGGTAAGCGATAGATGAATCGGTAGGTCATATGTTTGAACTCCTACCGGTGAAATACCTTTTTAATTCCTTATGGTGAGTCACTGAAGGGAGAGAAACTTATTTCCCCCTTTTTAGATTGTCTAGGCAGATATCCGGTGGGTGAGCCTAGATGGGGACTTTATGTGAGAATTAGCTCTAGAGTTAAGACAGTTATAAGGGACTCATTAGTGAGAGAAAGGAGCAGTTCTTTTTCTTTTCTGTTTTCCTAATGTGAGCTTCGCTTATTTTTTTACCTTTTTAGAGCGTGGCCTCCCTTACCCTGAGCTTGGTCCGGGCGAGGTGAGGTAATATCCTCTGTCATTATGGGTGAGTAAGGTATTCTGGTTGCCCTTTACACGTTTTTATATAGAAGTATACCCAATGTACTGATATCATTTTGCATCTTTTTATAGGTGATTGATAAACCAGATGACATGGAGGAATAGGAACTCATATCCTTTATGGTGTTACTTTATTCACAGTTTATATGTTTTTTTTCTGTGTAGTTCACACTAGCAGTTGCAAAAAGAATTTTTGAGAACAGAGGCCCTGAAGAAAGCCTTAGGAGGTATCCCCCTGTATGGCAGAAACATGTCGGCCACAAGCAGTTATTTGTTTATATCGCTTTTTTGCGCTGTTCTGGTTTTTAATCAGAAAGAGGCTTACAGCAATTAAAGTTGTCTTACTGTTTGCTCTCTATTCTACTTTTAATTATCACTTTTGTTTATACGCTCACGCTTTGCACTGCACTTGGTCCCATTTAGTGATCTCACGCATGGTCTACAAGTAACATGTGGGTTTGACCCCAGTCCTATTGGGTGGGTCTTTAAGCAGTCTCAATGATCTAGAGACATATCAGCCCAACCTTTGGATGACCAGATGAGAAAATTAGATTGCTAACAAGATTTTGATGGGAATCCATCTCTGGATCTTGGGTCTCACCTACTTTTGCTGGTGGTTATATGCGTTGGGTTATCAATTCTGAATAATACTCATTGGCTATTTGTGTTTTATATTGGTGACTTCTTAGCCTCATAAGTTGAGAGTATATGATTGACTCTTTGTTTCCTTTTTCAGACCCCCTGGTTTCTTTGTGTTTGCAATTCTTGAAATGTGTCAAAACCCATGGGTGTTGTGTAGGAAAACCCACAGCAATTCCCCTATAATGCCTCCTTGACATAGAGTGTGGCAACACAGTGCTTTACGCTGCCTTGCCTTACTCCAGGTCTATGAGGCCATGGAGAACCATGAAGGGTGGCTTTACGTCGCCTCATAGATATAATTGAGAGGTCTGCACCACCGGAGGGTCATAAAAAGTGACATTCAAGTGGTGCAGGCCTTTGTAAATGAGGCCCTACTTGTCCAACTTTTAAAATAATATACAGTGCTTTTAGGACTCAGTAGGCCTGTCTTAGATTCATAAGTATTGAAAATGAAAGTTTGTGCTTTGCCATTACTTTAAATGGCAAAGTCAAATTAGCGGTTTAAAACTTCTCTGCCCGCCAGCAATAGCGGTTGGAAGTCACACTTTGCTTTCTCAAGCTTGTGGTGACACAGTAAGTGGTGCTGTCCACAAAAGGCACTTTCACTTACAGGCCATGGGTACCCATGGCACCATATACTAGGGACTTATAAGTAAGTTAAATGATGCCAATTGTGGGTGAGCTGAGCAAACATATAATTTCAAGAGTCACAGCTCTGGCCCTAAGGTCTGTTTAGCAGGCCTCAGTGCACCTTCAGAGTGCATTCAGAGTTTTTCAAAAAGAAGCAGTCCAAAACCTTGGAGTGATCATGCAATAATAGGCATTTTCCTACATGGTCCTTGTCAGACAAAAGGTGATGCACAACTAACCTACAACCTGGTAGCTCTCATCATCTAAGTGGAAGAACCTACAAAGGCCATCTACATTGGAATTGTCAGTCCTGTGTTCTGTGTTCCACTATAAAGTCCATGCCCTATAGGAAAATGGACCATCTTAATAGTTTGGAGTTCTCTCCTCTCATCTGCATAACCCACCTGAAAGGTCTGTGCTAAGTTTGACTCTTCAAGGTACTAACCAAAGCAAAGGCGAAGCTCTTAATGGACCTCAAATGCTTTTCCCCTAGAGATGATTTGCCTACTAATACAGGCATCTGATTGATTGTGGCCCTCATCATTTACCTGTGCCAATACTGTCCCAATCTCAGAAGCACATGTCTGGACAATACACTTGAAATCAGATGCCTTTAGGACAGGTACTTTGTACAGAACTTTTGTTAGGGTGTCAAAGATCTTTTAACGCTCCTCAGTGCTCATTAGGAGTAGGTAGAACTCACTGTGTTTTGCTCCATGGAAGTCCATGGAGTTACATAAAAACTATCCCATGCTCGGAGGTGAGGCAGCCAAGGGTTAAACTACCATCCCACCTACTGATACTAGGTTATACTCAGTATACCTTTTAGAATCCCAAGGGACAACTTCAATCCCCATGCCTACACTGGCAATGCCATTGGAAACCCTCCCCCGGTGGGTGGTTTCATGCCTTTAAGTGGGATGAAAAAAGTAAGGTGCCCATGAAAGAAGCGTGGCCTATATAATTATGGGTGTGGCTTAAACATGTAAACTACAATGCCCAAAGGGTGCTACTCTGTCCATACATTTGCATATAATGGAATCGCATTAAACCACAACTCAGTTGTGGCTTGTTATAAACATGGGCTATGACTTAGTTTCAAGTATGCACTTTACAAGAGCAATATGCTATGCAAAGGAAACCTGAAACCCAACATCCTGGAAAAAGCTGACACTCAGGGGATTCAAAAATAGGTACAGAATGCAAAATATCACAGAAATTACTTGGATTACTGTAATGTTCTTTACACTCATTGTTCTGAAATTGATCAGTGACTTGCCAGTAATGTAAAGGACACGAATGCAGGGCAAGAAAGGGACCAGTATGAATGTACATTTTTAAAGAGCTGGAGGGACCGGGGCCACTTAATGCTTTGACTGGTTTCTTTGTGCACTCATAGTCTCCCCACATGTGTTCCCGCTGCTGTCATTCATAACATAGCCCAGCATTTGAAGGGTTGTAATTCTTTCCCAGGAAGCCCCTCGATTTGAACTGGGTATAGGTCTCAGGAGTCAACCCCTCGGGGATTCCTTTGGGGAATCTTTAGAGGACTCTTTATTTTTTAACCTTGCCTACTTCTTTCCCTTGTGAGGGGGGGGGGGGGGGGGGCTGTCCCCCTTCTTAGGGTTATCTGCATGGGACTTCTTGGATGCCCCAGTGTGCACCCATTCATCTGGATTCTTACCCAGTTCTCTGGGACTAGCCAGCTTTGAATATGCTAGATGCTAGTGTAACATCTCTGCTGAACTATTTGTAAGAATTAGGGGTGAGTGATTAAATCCTCTGTGCCGGAAGAGTTTTACACACTTTGCATTACACATGAAAAGTGGAGTTCCAGCCAAACTCCGCCAACTGCAGCATTAATCAGTTTTTTCTGGCTCTCGCCTCACCAACGGTAAGTTGATGAGCGAGAATTGGCATCCCCTAGTGTGGCTTTCGGGGCACTAGGAGGGCACCCAGTGAGATTTTTCCCATGTGGGCCGTCGCAGGCAGTGACAAAGCTGCTGACAAGTAGAAAATCTACTTGAGTGATAGTAAAACCAACTCGAAAACTAGCACCCTCTGGTGTGACACATGGTGCCAGTCGAGCAAATCTTTTAGCATGAGAAAAGCTCTCGGGGCTAAAAATCAGAGCGAGCAGAGGAACATGCTGATTTCCACCCATTCGTGGAACTTCGCTGAATCGCGCAGAGTTGTCAAGTAACTCTGCGGTATTCCGGATGGGACAAACTCACGAGTTCCACCCACCCAAAATAATATGCTCTTTAACTGTCAAACTATAAAGCCCTTTATAAGTATCCACCTTGTTACCTTTAATCCAGCCATCAAGTGCCTTTCCTAAAGCATCCACAAAATTCACCCATGTTTGAGTTGCACCCTTATGTGCGTTTAGAAAATTCTGTTGATACTCCTCTTGGGGTAAGACCAAATACCCCTGTGAGCGCTGCTTTCATGCAAGTGTAAGACTCTTCCACCTCATCCTCTAGTGTCAGGAGCCTATCTCTCCACACCACAGAAACAGTTCCCACAACAATGACCCCCACCTTTCTCACCCATGAGAGCTCTCTAATAAGATCCAATGACCTATCTATGTAATCGCCCTCAAAGTAGTTAGGCGCCATACCTTTGGTTATTCTAGCCACCCCTGCAGTTACCTTATCTTCTCTGTTGAAATAACCATTTACTTGGAACTTCAAGCCCAGTTTGACTCTTCTATCCTCAAGGGCCAGTCTACTTTTCTCCAAGGCCAATCTTCTAGCCTCAAGGTCTCTGGCCCCTTCCTTGACATTGTTCTCCTCTCAGAGTCAAAAACAGACGTTTGAGGCGATCATGCCAAAAGAGGCATTTCCTACAACATGTGAGCATCTCCTGGACATTTTTTCAGTTAATTGTTCACCCTATAAGGACTTACTAGCACAAAATTACGTTTAAATAAATATTACAATTATTTAGATGTGAAAAATGTATAGTAAAAAAAATATGAAATCATTTTGTGTTTTCAGATTGTTTTTTAAAGAATCCCTATTATTGCCCCTGAGAGTGAGGGTTAATCCCTTTTCGTTTCAGGACTCAAAACCTAAGGATGAAATAGCAATTAAGGGGCTTTGTAAATGTGGGGCGCCTGGTAAGTTTAATATGAAAACCATTATTTTTTACTGTTAATTTTACATTCACTTCAAAGTCTTTCTTCTATTCTTTCCCCCTTGTGCAATAAGAAGAAAATTGGAACTTTATCTGCTGAGAACAGTTTCCACTTTGCAAATTACAGTAACTCTAATGTGTTCTATATCTAACCTAAGAGGTTTTGCCTTGAATTGCAATTGCTAAAGAAATGTGTTTTGTTCTTAGTTTTATGTGGGCTTGTGTTTAAATAAACTTAATTAAGATATTTTCAAGCAGAACTGAAAATGGTGCATTCTGCCAAAACATGATTTGGGCTAGGAGCCTGATTTAAAAACCCTTTTGCTACTTAGAAGCAGTGACAGTGTCACTATTAGAGTGGATGGTGCTGCTCTGCCCAAAAGTCACCCTATCACCACTGCCACTCTGACATGACTACTTTGACAGTGTTGAGGCAATCTATTTAGCTTCTCAATTACCCATAATGTAATATTATTCGGAAGAGAGAGATTTAATTTTTTATGTCAAAGTGAAGGGCAGGAATGAACCGTATTTATCAAATACAGTGCATTCCTGTCCTTTACCCCTGAGCTGGCATCATTTCAGCAGCCTAGCACCAATGCAGACAGGCTTGCATCATGGTGCAAGGGTCTCTGTGTTGTCAGCAGAATTATTTTTGTGCAGAAAGGGGTACCTTCCTGCACAAAAACAATCCTGGGAAGCTCTTTCCTCTTTCTATGTGTGCTGCAGAATGCCCCCGAACCTGATGCTCCCTACACTCATGGAGGGAGATTTCAACAGTGTGACTTATGTGCACCTGGACACATCCCACCCTCTGTTGCAAGACTCACAGACAGTGCGCCCAGCCTGGGTATTTAGTGCTTGGGGGCGTCACTGGGGGCTTAACCCTGCACCCCGATGACTGTGACTACTACTTCTCAGCTATGCACCAAGTCCATAACTGATCAGATGCATTTTTATGTTCTGTAGACATACAGAATCTCGTGCAAATGGCTGAATACCTGCCCTGAACAATATTAGACCACAACCCAGTTCTTCGTGGACTGAAGTCAATCCCCCAAGACCACACTCCCTACATGACGACGTCACCCTGACACACTAGAGGGCCAGGTATTTAGAGAGGAAATACTAGAGAAGATACCTGAGTACTTTATTGACACTGAGGGTTCAGCCTCTTTTCCTTTGAAGGAGTGGGATGCTTTCAATGTGGTCTTAAGGGGTCAATGTATAGCGGAGATGACTGGAATCAGACACCCGCTCCTGACTGAGGTACTGACTGCTGAAAGAGACCTTAGAGAGCTTGAGCAGAAGTGCCTGGGGCATTAAGAACTACAGCTGTGATTACAGGATGCTAAGCAAGAAGTGGCAGGGCAGTCAAAAGGCTTAGATGCATAGATTATAAATAATATTTGGACTGTACACATGCTGAGAGGAGCAAGTCTGGATCCCTTTTGGCGTGACTGGTGAACCCAGCCAGCAGGGGCTCCCCTGTAGTCGAGATGGAGGATGAAGATGGTAACAGGTAACACACACAGGAGGGGAATCGATGGATTCTTTGCTCAGTACTATGCTGGGCTGTACTGTGGTACCCCATCACAAGATGGCACTGCAGTCCAGAACTACCTAGAGGGGTTGCAATTGCTGTGATTAGGAAGAGATGAGGCAGAGATGATGGGTGCGGACATCACCCCCCAGGAAGTAAGGTCAGCCAGCAAACACATGGCAAAATCTCAGTCCCTGCCAGCTTTCCTGCTGAGATTTACATGACCTACTGGAGGGAACTAGTCTCCCGGCTGGTCTTGCTGTATTCTGCAGCCCGAGATGTTAGGACAATACCAGATAGTAACAGGGAAGCACTTTTTATACCAGTGTTGAAACCTTGGAAATCGGTGCAAGATGGGACGGCCTATAGGCCACTGTCAATGCTGAACATAGACTATAAAATATGGAGTATAATTCTAGCAGATAGATTACAACCACACATGCCAAAATTGATCCACGCTGATCAAGCTGGCTTCATTCCAGGGCAGAACACAGCCACTAACATAGCTTGACTCCTGGCCATCTTTGGCACGGATGACTACGAAAGAGCCATAGCAGGTGTGTTCGCAACAGACATAGAGAAGGCTTTTGGTACATTGCAGAGCTCCCTACTCTTCTGACTTGCCCATGCCCTGCTTCAACACCCACGGCACGGTGAGAACTGGATGGGCCTAGCTGTCTGGGTGGAGGTGGGGTGAAGGTGGTGGAGGATCTTTTTCGAGATTCTGAGTTGCTCCCCTTTTATGACCCCCACACTGAATTCAAGCTACCCCAAGGCCACTTTCTCCTGCAAAGGGCCCTCACCTCAGCATTTCAGAAGTACTGGGGTGCGGTATTCATGGAACGGCAAGCACTGGACTGCTGCTGATAAATGGCTCTAGCGGCAGGCAGGATCAAAAAGGTTTCTTGGCTCTACAGGGCAATATGCCGCAACATTCAGAAGCCCATGGACCAGCTATGACTGCAGTGGGAAGAGGATTTGGGAAACTCGATCCCTGAGGCAGAATGGGAGACCCTATTAGAGAGTGCACTGAAAGTTTAACTGAATACCCAGTTCAAATTATTAAATTATTATATCCTACATATCTTAAATCAAATGCATATTAGAAGATATTTCTGAGCGGAGACAGCAAGTTGTCCCAGACGCAGGAAAAGAGAGATGCATATACTACATATGTTATGGGATTGCCCAACGCAGATTGCTTTCTGGGAAGAGCTGCTACACATAGTGGGAACTATTACAGACAAGGAGATCCCTCATACCCCAAGCCACTGCTTGTTGGGATAGTTCCAACATACAGCTAAAACCAAAGTGACAGGGAAATTCCAGGATCTTGCAATACATGCTGAAAAACTGGAAATCACCAGTAACTGGAAGTCAACGAGGCTGAGAGTCAGGACATGGAGAAGAGAATTAAAAAAATGGGCAAGTTCTGAAGGGAGAATACTTCTTTTTTTTAAAACATTGTTATTTAACCAAAACAAAGAATACATAAATTTCAAAGCAGAAGAAAAAGATTGTCATCATTTACCCTCCCTCCCTTCTATCCCTCCCCCACCCAGAGATTGGATCCAAGCACAAACAAAAGATACAACAGATAGATTTTTTTTTAAAAAGGAAAGAAGAAGGCCAAAAAAAGTCACATTTCAATTGTAGAAATGGGTAGAAATAACAAGCATTTACAATGCAATGGTCTCGGCATTATTAAAGGTAGAGCTATTGGCATTGCTCATGACATTTTTTTTTTTTTAAAACATAAATAAATGGTATTGTCATTTACAATGGCAATAGGTGAGCATTAGAGAGTAGTAGAGAGTATTCACAGAGCCACACACACACACAGAGCTCCACACACACACACACAGAGCCACCCACACACACACAGAGAGCCACCCACACACACACAGAGAGCCACACACAGAGAGCCACCCCCACACACACACAGAGAGCCACCCACACACACACGCACAGAGAGCCACCCACACGCACACAGCCACCCACACACACACAGCCACCCACACACAGAGAGCCACCCACACACAGAGAGCCACCCACACACAGCCATCAACACACACAGCCACCCACACACAGCCACCCACCCACACAGAGCCACCCACCCACACACAGAGCCACCCACACACACACAGAGCCACCCACACACACACAGAGCCACCCACAAACACAGAGTCACACACATAGTTAAACACCTCTAGCTAACACAAAGCCTTTCCACTTAGCATACATTTGCACGGACAGTGCACAGCCACAAACTGTCTCATCCTGCAGTAGATCAATGATACATGCCGCATCTGGAGCACCTTTCCATTCAACATGCAGGCACGCAGAATGCAACTGGGGAATTTCAAGTGCAGTAAAGCATTGTACTGTACAGTACTAACGTATCGTGCATGTTGAGTACTAAAACATACCCATTCCAGCCATCATCTGGCTACTGTATGCACCACCAGTGCCCCCTGCTGTAGAATTCAGGAACACTGTCACCAATGATTAACGTGCACTGCACTAGAGACGACCCCATAGTCACAAGTGTGCACTATTTCGCACAAGTTTTCTCGTGTCAGGTGAGCCCTGCCCCCTTACCCCCCCCCCCCCCCCCCCCACATACACACATACACACAAACTTACCTGGAGTGGCAGCGGGGCTGTTCCTGCCAACAACAAAAAATAAAAAAATGGCAGCGGCGGCTGCTGAACAGTTCCACAGACCGCCTCAGAGCAGTAGTGGGCGCAGTGTAAGGGGTGCTGTTCTCTCCTCATTTACAGGCCAACAGCATGTCATCAACTTTCCGGAAATATCACTGCAGTTAGGGAGACTATGTTATTTTTTAAATGTATTTATAAAGTTTTATGTAGCACAAACATGACCCTTGCGGGTAACAGAGACTTCAGTATCTGTGCTAGTGGTGGGGGTAAGCCGGAGGAAACATGATTTGTCCAGGCTCTGAAAATCTAGTGCAGGGTTGTGAGCGGAGTGGAGGGGGAAGCGGGCATTCTGCACTGGTGCGCGTGTGTTTCTGTCGCCTCCTGTTCGAATTTAGATGCATGCAGCGTCAACAGCGAGACAGGTGACTTCTGGCTGCTATAATATGTGCGCTTTCAGATCACCTAATAGAGAACTCTGTATATACATTATATAAAACATAATATGCAATATAATGTCGGCTTAGTGATTTCATACAATTGAATAGTTTGAATAAATATTACTGCTAGTAAGATTGTTAGTGGAGCTCTTGATTACAAGTATTTATAATGTGTAAATCTTCGTTCACGGACCATGGAGCGCTGGATATACAACAGGAAGGGATGCAGAGTTAGGAACATACAGTCAGAAACCTGCCCTGGACGTGTCAGCCATGTTTTACAAACTCCAGCTTCAGTGCAACCTGGGGTCAACAGACACCCTGGGGTCAGCCATGCAAGGTGGCCTGTAACCAGCAGAAGGGGACGAATCCTGTAGCAGTGGCACGGGTGGGGCCGCTACTGTCTGCCGGAATAGACGTTGAGGCGCTTTATGCGGCACAGCCATCACGGCACTCACCCGAGCAGTGGAGAAACAGAGGTAGGGACTTGACTTGTACCTCGGTGGCATTCCTGTGTCTTCCGATTGCACAGCTAACCTGTCCCCACCATCCTCAGACTGCAGTCCACCCGATCACTGCCGGAGCACAGAGGCACAGAAGAGTTTTTAGGACGAGTCGATGTGAGCCCTGGTCCCGTTTCCCTCGCACCCCTCAGTCATTTGAAAAGTGCCCAGCTCCGTTATACTGCATGCTGCCTTAACCTAGACGCTTCAAGTGAATAACGCTTTTGTTAAATACTTGTAAAACAAATTCCCAATTCTGATAGTCACTCACCACAGCGCCTTTCTTTGATGTTAAACATCAAAACACATTAGCGTTTACTCTTGCGCCACCATTATATTTCAAAAGATAACGTCATGGTACTAAAATACTTACGTGCCCGACAGCCATACCAATATTTTCTCACTTACAGCTTCTAACAAGCACCAAACAAGCAGTGGGTAGCATGGTAGGGTGGAATCCCGCCGCGGCCGCCCCGGAAGTCAGGCACGGTCGCCTGTGACGGGGGCGGGCCACGTTCAGACCGGAAGAGGAGGCAGGCGGAGTCGATGCGTCTCGCGGCCCGGGGCTCCTGTGAGCGGTGTGGAGACCCGGGGCCGCGCTAGCAGGAGGTTGGGCGCCGCGTGCTGCAAGCAGAGTCCCCGACATTGCCCAGGTAAGTTCCAAAAGGCTGGGGGTGTGTGTGTGTGTGTGCGCGTGTATGCTCGTGTGTGTATGTATGTGTGCGACGGTGACGGCGGGGGAGGGAGGGGGGGCCTCGGTGCACTTGTGTGTGTGCGCGTGTGTGTGTATGTGTCGGGGGGTGTCTCTGTATGTATGTATGTGCGTGCGTGGGCGCTTGTGTGTGTGTGTGCGCATGCGTGTGTGGTGCTTGAGCTTCCCAGGAGACAGCGCCTGGCCACAGTGCGCGGTCACGTTTCAAATCGGCTCCAAGGATGCGCGTGGCCGAAACTGTCTCCTGGGAAGCACAGTCGCTGACAAAAGATCTCGGCGGAGACGCGCTTCCGCGCGTTGAGCCGAGACCTAAAAATAGTATAACCCAGACAACTAGCACTAATTCAGTTGGTAGAGCAGCCACTGTATCTACAATTATAAAATTCTTACTCTGCCTGAAACCCTTCTAGCCACTGTTTGATTGGGGCCCAGATTTCCCTGCCCCTTTTCCTAGTTTATTACCTCTGCATTCATAAACAGCTATTTCAGATCGATATATGTCTAGTAATCTCCCCAGCCACTGCTGTCCGGTAGGTGGTTTGGTATCCAGCCATGCTGTGGCCAAACAGAGTCTGAAAATAGTCATGGCTATGAATAAGAATATCTGGTGACTCCATTGTATTTCCAGATCACCTATACCTAAAACTAATACGCCAGGTGAGATAGGGATTGGATAGCCTAGCTAAGCTTCAAGAATTTTGCCCACCTCCTTTAATAAATTTCCCAGCTTGGGACAGTCTGCAAGTAAATCAATGAAATCGGCTACATGGCAGCCACACCGTGGACAACGAGTCCCTGTTGTCCCCCCATTTAGCAATCTTCGCTGTAATAATATAAAGATTAAACCAAGTTTTATAACATTAACACTGTAAATGAGCAGCAATAAACGATGTCTGCGCTAAAAAAAGGGAGTCTTCACAATCTCCTGTCGTCATCTGTAGAAGCTCTGACCAGCGAGTAGTGTGTTTCGTCAGGTCTTTCCCCATTTCTTTATTTAACTGCTCATGTATATTGGTGATGGGGAGAGAAAATTTTAGAATTAACTCAACAAGCTCTACTCGATTTTAGCCTGCAGTTCCCCCCTTTTTTTAACCAAAAAATCCCTCATTTGTAAATATTCAAAATAATGTATGTTGCAAATACCACATTTTCCCTTTATTATGTCAAAGGTGATAATCCCTCCCTCATCAACCAAATCTGCAATAGCTCTCACCCCCATCTGTACCCAAAGTGACATGTAACCATCCCTAAACATTTCTAGGAGCAGAGGGTTATCCACTACAGGAGTATATCTATTTATCCTACCAATCCCAAATTTCTTTCGAACGGCTTTCCAGACCTTAAATGTTGCCAAAAGAACCCTAAATCTAACTTTTTTAATGTATCCATATTCAAATTGCCATAAAAGACATCCGCGAGCTTCAACTCCCATTATCAAATCATAAATTGATACCAAATCCCCTCCTTCTGGGTTAATTTCAACCAAGATTAATAATGTTGTTATTTGTTGAAGTACTACCGCCCAATAATATAATTATAAATTAGGGACCGCCCAACCTCCTCATTCTCTCGGCAAGGTCAAAAGTTTTAGGGCCATGCGTGGGAGTTGACCGGCCCGTAAAAACCAAGACGCCAGCTGATTTAGAGATTTAAACCAGCAGTTTTCTACTTCTAGTGGTATGGCCCTAAAAAGTAAAATAATCTAGGGAGGAACAGCATCTTAATCACATTTCTTCTCCCTATTAATGTGAGCATGAGAGCATTAATTCAGGTGAAGTCAATTTTAATTTTCTGAAGTAAGGGGCCTAAATTTAGATCTACGATGTTCCCCATCTCTGCTGTTATCACCACCCCTAAATATTGTGTACTGGAGACCACCCTAGGATCGTCTAGCTGGACCAAACTATTTGTTACTATTACAGTTTTGATCTGATTAAGCAAATATCCAGAGAGCCGGCCATAAATTGCAGGTTCCCTTTCAATTTCTATAAGAGCTTGAGAAGGATTAGGAGTTACAATGGCCAGGTACTAGCGTAAGCCAGAATCTTCGTATCACCCCCCCCCCTTATTAAGCATCAAAACAATGTGAATATTATGCACTACCTTACTAATAAGGGGGTCGATATACAGCGCAAATAAAAGGGGCGAACAAGGATACCCTTGGCGAGTTCCGAGACAAATCGAGACTGGCTCTGACATATCTCCAATTACAGCTACACGGGCAACTGGACTCCGATACATGGTCTGGACCGCCATAATAAATACACTACCTAGTCCATTTCTATCTAATGAGGCCCACAAAAAAGACCAGGAGACCCTATCAAAGGCTTTCTATGCGTCCAGCAGGATTAAAGCCATAGGGTCTCCGGCTATTTTGGATGCATCAAAGAGGGCAATTGTCAGTCGAATATGATCAGTAGTGCCGCGACCGGGGACAAAGCCATGATGGAAAGGAGAAACCAGCCTCTTAAACACTTTAGATAGATGGCTAGCTAGGATTTTAGCATATATTTTTATGTCTCTATTGATTAACCTAATTGGGCGATAGGACCCTAGCTCCTTGGTAGGTTTGTCTTTTTTAGGAAAAAATGCTATTTTAGCATATCTCCAGGATTCCGGAGCCTCCCTACCCACTTGAGCGATCGCAACATCTCTTTCAGCAACTCAATAACACATGTAAAAAAAACCTGATAAAATTCCCCTGGGATTAAGTCTGTACTGGTCCCTTTCCCACTTGGTAGGGAGTTAATCACCCCCCCTTATCTCCTCCTCTGAAATTGGGGCCTGAAGAGACTCCTTTTCCACCAAAGTAAGTTCTTCATGGAGAAATCTGAGATATAATCCATAAATTCTGAATGGTCAAAGTGCGAATCTTCATTATACAAGTTCTGATAAAATCTCTGGAATGCCGAGCGGATAGCTAAGGGATCTGTAATTGTACCCAAGAGGTTCTCTAATTTCAAAAATTTCCCCTTGCACTATCCTCTCTCTTGGCGTCTAGCTAATAGTTGTCCCACCCTTTTGTTATTTTCATGAAGCTTGCTTCGCCAGGTGATATATTTACCAGTGGCCTTCTTAGCCAAAATCTCTGTTATTGCGGACTTCCCCACTGCTACTCTAGCTTGTGCTTTCTCAATGTACCCACCACTCAATAAAGTCTCGACTAGCTGGCCTTCAGCTTCCGTTAATTCCGCATAGAAGGCCAGTTCTAAAGTCTTACTCTTTTTCTGCTCTGCCCAACCCTTTCTAAAAGTCTCCCCCCTTGTCCTAGCCTTGAGAGAGTCCCACACAATGTCTGTTCGAGCACTCCCCTCATTTTCAATTATATATCTAGGAATCCAAGCCTTCATATGCTGCAAGTATTCACTATCTGATAGCAGAGCTCTATCAAATGTCCAACGAGAACCCCGGGGTGAATTATTCTGTATAGCTATTTCAAGTACTAGGGGATTGTGGTCGAACATAACCTTTGAAGGAAGAATACTTCTGAAGGAAGCTCTACATGGCATAGGTACACTGGACACGGCAAGGACCTGGGGAAGACTAGTAGCATTTGACCTGGATGTTGCGGACCACTGGCATCCTCCATCGCCTTAGCATGGGGGGATGAGATGGGCAGAATCGCAAAAGTGTCAGCCTCCTCCCTGGCTCTACCCCCTTGCTCCCCCTGGTTATAACCTATCTGACACGGCAAGCAGTGAACCGTATATCATATCATCACACTACCCACGCTGACATCCAGAAGCTGAAACGACTCATGGTTGGTGGGGGATAGGGAGTAGCAATGTTAGCAACATTGATCACAAAGGGGATCTTGCTAATATGTCAGCACGTTTCCCATGATATGTAATAAGAATTTTATGATTGGGATGTAACTGTGCAAAACTCCAGTAAAATCTGGTTTAAAAAAATGGAAAGAGGAAAAAACTAGGAGAAATATAGTTATTTCTACTCATTACTCCTCACCTTGGGAGGTGTAAGGTTTTGATGCATCCCCAGTTTTACATGGTTTTGTAAATCTAGGGAAGCCTCAAAGTCCATGGGTGTTGCGAGGGAACACCAACCGCAGTGCCCATGGAAGGCCTCCAGGGCAATGGGTAAGGCAACGCAGTAATTTGCACTGCCTTGCCGTACTCCAGATTTATGAGGCAATTCAGAACCCCACAAAGTATCTTTGCCTTGCTTCATAGATAGGTTTGTGGCATTGGAGTGCTGCAAAAGGTGATGGTCTGGAGGCTCAAGGGGCCATTAAAAGGCACCTTATTCTCATTTTCAGCAACTCATGCTTTTTTTTTTTAAAGTTTATTTGTGGTATTTTGTAACAGAAACATGTACATACAACACGTGGTACATTCCAAGTAATAGTATGCATCAGAAATTGAGACATCTGTGAGATGATAGCGATCTATGTACATGTACAATATTATTTTCGTGGAAACTTTCGAAGCCAGAATCCTAACATATCTGCATCTGATACATAGGCATGGCATATGCAAGCAGGAAAGAATAACACAACGATTCTCCACATGTTAGATTATTAAGTAGACGCTCCGAAGTAGGCAATGCTTGGTGACAAGTCATCAAACAAGCGAACAACCATCAATAGTAGGCGGTTTCACCCTATCATCTAGGATCTGAGCAGTATTTTGGGACACCTCCTCAGAATCTTTGTCCCCTGTACGCAGTAGATAATCATGTAATGGCCCCAATATATCTCTAGGCCTGGATGCTAATGGTTGAGTCTCAGCATGTATGACAGTCTGTTCCTGACAGTATACAATATTATACAGCCAGTCCCTAAACTTTGGAGCCCTACCTCTTCCCCACTGACACCCCAGTCTCCGCTTGGCCAACAACATAGCAATGTCAAAAATTTCCTACATCCTTTGGGTATGTGCGCAGTATGTCCCAATAACATGCTCAATGGGTCTTTGTCAAATGTGATATCTAGCATGCTTTCAAGGGCCTTATGTACCTGTGTCCAGTATTGCCAGATATCCGGGCACTCCCAGGCCAAGTGCAGAAAGCCAGCTGCTGGGCGTTTACATCTTTCACACCTAGTATTATCAGCAAGTTGAAACCTATATTTCCTGGCAGGGGTGTAATATATCCGCTGCAGAAATCTGTAATGGATAACCTTAAATCTCCAACTAGCTGATATGTTCCCTGTAAGTCCACAGCAATATCCCCATTGCTCATTAGTAATGTCTTTCCCCAAGTCCGTACTCTAGTGTACATGAGCCGAACCCTCTATCCCCTGCCACTGTGCCCTAAGGCTACTATATATACTAGGCACCAAGTGTGTCCCATCTGTGAAATGTAGCATGATGTGCAGTGGAGCCAAACTGTCAGGTTCTCTAGAGAAATCTGGCAAAACATCTCTCATACCTTGTCTCAACCGCACATAATAAAAAACCTCCAGTGGTGTGGGAGTTACATCCTTAAAAAAAAGGGCCGTAGACCTAAACATTCCCCCCAAAAACAGATCTCCCCATGTGGTGATATTAAAGCGCCTGCACATGACCTGGAACCCAGTTTCCAGTAAGAAAACCATTTTAGGGTGATAGGTGAGAGGCATGCGCGGTGAATACAACAATGTGACCTGTAATATCCGTGCTACGCGCCGCCAAGCATCTATCATGCACGTCACCGTTGTGGGTGGTGTCTCCAGTATGCCAATGGGCCCATGTATGATAGCATTTAAGGGAAATGGACGCGCTTTCCAGTCTTCAGCAGCAAGTTGGGGCATGAACGGCATAGGAGCCATCCAGTAATAGGTGTAATGAGCTTGCGCACTTTTATAGTAAGCTTCGAAATCAGGAATATCAAACCCTCCCTTGTCATAGGGTTGCGCCATGACCGCCCATTTGAGCCGTGGTTGCCGCCCGCCCCACACCAAGCGAATCAATTCCGTTCGTAGTGTTTTAAAAAAAAAGGCACCTGGATAATACGGAATATTAAGAAAAAATTATAATGAAACGGGGCAGTATTGCCATTTTAATGAGCGAGGCTCTACCAGCCATCGACAGGGATATATATTGTGTAACACTCCCGGTCAATTTTGTGATAGCAGTACCATAATTTAACCTCAGCGTTTCTTCCTCATCTTTGGACACTTGAACACCCAGATATCGCAGATCAGAATGACACCACTCCAAAGGATAATCCATTGGAAAGTCTCTGACTGCGGGCGTAAGCGGGAAAAATTTTGATTTTCCCCAATTCATATTTACCCCTGATATCCTACCAAAGACTAAAAATTCCTGCTACAAAGCATTTAAGTGTTGTTGAGGGTCTTTGACATATAGCGTTACATCATCGGCATAAAGGGATATCGAGATTTGGAGCTGGGAGCATTTAAACGCACTGTCTCGATGAAGCTGTCGCAAACGACACGCTAACGGCTCAATAGCAAAAAGAAGTGGGGATAGAGGACACCTCTGACGAGTGCCATGCGTTATTGAAAGTGACGAAGAGAGATGGCCGTTTATGAGCACTTTAGCTGTAGGTTTGTTATATAATAATTGCATCCAGGAAAGGAAAAGGTTAGGGAACCCCATTTTCTGCAGGACAGTAAAAAAAATCTCAATTCGACTGAGTCAAATGCCTTTGAGGCATCAAGGAACACAGCAGCAAGCGGAAACTCAGGCGCCACAGTTTGTATTAAGGAGAAAATAGTTCGCAAGTTGTGGGTAGTGGCCCTACCCGGAACAAAGCCTGATTGTGTCCGAGAATATTATTTTTGACATCAGCAGGGACAACCGAGTCGCCAATACCTTGGCTAAGATTTTCGTGTCTCAGTTAATCAATGATAATGGGGGGTATGAATCACAAACCCCAGGGTCTTTGCCTGGCTTCAACAGAGACGTGATAACTACTTTGTGCATTGGTTGAGGAAGTATCCCTACTTCTAGAGACTCTTTGAATACCTCGCGTAACACCGGAGCCATGATGTCGACATAGCATTTATAAAACTCCGCCGGCAATCCCTCAAGTCCCGGCGCCTTACCATTTTTAAGTCAAGTCAAGTCAAGTCATAATTTATATAGCGCACTACATACCCAGAGGGTCTCAAGGCGCTTGAGGAGGGGGGGGGGAGGTTTACTTATCGAATATCCAGGTTTTAAGCTGTTTTCTGAAGGCTAGGTGGTTTTGAGTGAGGCGGAGGTGGGTGGGGAGGGAATTCCAGGTTTTGGCTGCTAAGTAGGAGAAGGATCTTCCCCCCATGGTGGCTTTGTGGATGCGCGGGACGGCGGCGAGGGCTTGGTTGGACGAACGCAGCTGGCGGGTGGGGGTGTAGAAGGAAAGGCGCGTGTTGAGGCAATCCGGTCCGAGTTCGTAGAGGGCTTTGTGTGCGTGGGTGAGGAGGCGGAAAGTTATCCTTTTGTTGACGGGGAGCCAGTGCAGGTCTTTCAGGTGACCGGAGATGTGGTCTTTGCGAGGGATGTCTAGTATGAGTCTGGCTGAAGCATTTTGGATGCGTTGGAGTTTTTTCTGCAGTTTTGCTGTGGTACCGGCGTAAAGGGTGTTTCCGTAGTCTAGACGGCTAGTAATCAGAGCGTGGGTGACCGTTTTTCTTGTTTCGGTGGGGATCCAGCGAAATGTTTTTTTGAGCATGCGTAGGATATTGAAGCATGATGATGAGACGGCGTTGACTTGTCTTGTCATCGAGAGTGAGGAGTCCAGTATGAAGCCCAGGTTCCGTGCGTGGTCCGTTGGTGTGGGGGCTGTTCCTAGGGCCGTTGGCCACCAAGAGTCGTCCCATGCGGAAGGGGAAGTACCTAGGATGAGGACTTCCGTTTTGTCCGAGTTCAGTTTCAGACGGCTGTGCTGCATCCACTCGGCTACTTCTTTCATCCCTTCATGTAGGTTGGTTTTGGCGGTGGTTGGGTCTTTGGTGAGTGAGAGGATCAGCTGAGTATCATCAGCGTAGGAGATGATGTTGAGGTAGTGTTTCCGTGCGATGGTTGCGAGGGGGCTCATGTAGACGTTGAAGAGGGTGGGGCTGAGTGATGATCCTTGCGGGACGCCGCAGATGACTTCGGAGGCCTTTGACTTGAAAGGGGGGAGGCGGACTCTCTGAGTTCTTCCAGCGAGGAACAAGATGATCCAGTCCAATGCTTTTCCTTGAATTCCGATGTTTCTAAGGCGTTGTATCAGGGTGCTATGGCAGACTGTGTCGAAAGCTGCAGAGAGGTCAAGGAGAATGAGGGCGACTGTGTCTCCGTTGTCCAGAAGTGTTCGAATGTCATCTGTTGCTGCGATGAGGGCGGTTTCAGTGCTGTGTTTGGCTCGGAAGCCAGATTGTGAGGAGTCGAGTGATTTGTTGGTTTCGAGGAAGGCGGCGAGTTGATTGTTGACGGCTTTCTCAATGACTTTGGCAGGAAATGGAAGGAGCGAGATGGGGCGGTAGTTTTTGAGTTCGGAGGGGTCAGCTGTAGGTTTCTTCAGAAGGGCGCTGAGTTCGGCGTGTTTCCAGCTTTCTGGGAATGTGGCGGAGTTGAAGGAGCAGTTGATGACGTCTCGGAGATGGGGTGCGATAACGGAGTTTGCTTTGTTGAAGATGTGATGGGGGCATGGGTCTGTCGGGGATCCTGAGTGGATGGAGTTCATCAGGTGAATGGTGTCTTCTGTGGTGATTAGGTTCCAGTCGAGAAGGTAGTTCGGAGGAGGTACAAGTTCGGAGGTGAGTGGGGTGAACTGGTTTACAGGTTGGTTGTCAAAGCTGTTATGAATGTCGGCTATTTTGTCATGGAGGAATGAGGCGAGGGAGTCGCAGAGGACTTGAGAGGGGGTGATGTCGTTTGAGCTGGCGGTGGGGTTGGAGAATTCTTTGATGATGTTGAAAAGTTCCTTGCTGTTGCGAGAGTTGTTGTCTAGTCGGTCTTCACTTAGCCAGCACATGGCTATCTCCACCATAAAGCCATCTAGGTCTATCTCACCAGCATTTTGCGTGATATAAAGTTGCGTGTAATGTGAGGTGAAAACAATTCGGATGCTGGCATTATCCCGACATCTCTCCCTCCGGGCTGATAATCTCCAATATGCTGGTACTAAAGCGGGTGTTCTGCGTGACCTCAGAAAGAGCCTTTCCCGGCCTCTCCCCCTCACCATACGTTTGCACCACCCAGTATCGGCCCCGAAATTTGGATTCTCGAGCAGCTTCCTCCTCATACTCAGACAACTTAACCCTAAATTCTTTCTGTGCGTGCCCAGTGTCCCTGCGCTGCATATTTCTCTCCAACCCCTTCAAATCCTTTTCTAATGTACGTAATGTTTGTTGTATATCCCTTAACACCCGAAGCTCTTGGCTATACAATACCCTCGCATTGTGACCTTAAAGGCCTCCCATACGACTTTGACACTGTCCAATGACCCTTTATTGCGCGGAAAAAAATCTTTAATCTCTTCCCCAAGTTCTTCCCTAAAAACTGTATCCAGTAAGGCGGTAGGCTGGAGACGCCAAGCCGGCCTAGGCCTATCGTACCCAGGTATCTGCAATGTGACCCAAACAGGACAATGATCAGAGTACGTTCCTGCCAGATGTGCAGCTCCAGTAAGCCATGTAGTCAGCCCTCTAGGCAGAAAACAGTAGTCCAGGCGCACCCAAGTGCCTGTGTAGGAGGTTAAATGGGTTCCTTCCTTCCGCTTAGGATAAATGTTTCTCCAGCTATCTACAAGTCCCTCCTCCTCCACGATGCCCTGCAACACCTCCCTTGCCTTACTATTGTAATGTGCCACTCCATCCACCCTATCTTGAGCAGGTATCAATGCCACGTTATAATCCCCCCCCATATGATGTGTGAGAATCCATTATTCTCTATTTTACCCCACAGTGTTGTAAAACATTCTGGTGTGCCCACATTTGGGGAAGAGCAATTGGCAATGGTGACAGTTTCGTTACCCAGTCCCCCCATAGGATGACATATCTCCCGGAAGGATCTAGTATCTGACCAAGGAGCGTAAATGAAACATTCTTTTTAATCAATATAGCAGTCCCCCTGGCATATGATGAGAAGGAGGAAAACAATCTGACCCTCGCCCATCTGCCAGCAAAAGTATTATGAGAATGAAGGTCTATATGCGTCTCTTGTAGAAGTGCCACCTGCACCTAATGTCCCTCCAAATATACCAATACCTGCCTGCATTTCCTTGCATCATTGAGCTCTCTCATATTCCAAGATAGTATCGTTAGAGCCGAGTCATTCCTTTCCACAGCCATGATTTCTCAGAAGACCTATATAACATTCCTGCATCTTAGGAAAAAGTCTCATCTTTCTTCGCATTTTGTCTCTCATCGCCACCACACATTGTGCACTACATTGTGTATGCCATAACCTTCCCTTGCCCCCTCACCCACTGAAACATCCAAATCATGCCAGTTTGTCCCCATACCACCCCCCCCCAAAACACAAACATAACACAATACATCAGGGGCATTCCCATTGGGTTTCCCACCAGATGGCACACTCAAACCCTGTCCCCATTCAGGAAACCGACTATAGTCGTCAGTGCCCAGCAAGCGACAGGGGTGTCCGGATGAAGTCGTTTAGCGTGTTATG
Source organism: Lissotriton vulgaris (assembly GCF_964263255.1). Taxonomy (NCBI): domain Eukaryota; kingdom Metazoa; phylum Chordata; class Amphibia; order Caudata; family Salamandridae; genus Lissotriton; species Lissotriton vulgaris. The sequence continues at coordinate 462,281,194 of NC_141698.1, read as the reverse complement.
CCAGCCCATACTGTAAATGGTGAGCAGTCAATCAATATTATGTAGCTCGATCCGGAACATCATAAGCAAAATATACATACATTTATCCAGCATAATATTAGAGACAGCATGTCCCTGCCAAAATTCGATCTCTCACACTTGAATGTGTCCTGCTGCCCCATACTGCAACACGTCATTCCACATCAGAAATAGGCATCTCTTCTATATCCTCCCGCTACGCAGTCAGTGTCTTCCGTCGCCGCAGTGTCTTCAGAAATGTTTCCACAGATTGAGGCGTTGTGTGTATGGTCTGTTTCCCCTGGTGTGTCACTTGGAGCCGCGCAGGGTATAACAAGGCATAGTCCACCTGCTCCCGCCGTAACTTCTGCTTCACACTGTTAAATTTCCTTCTCTCCTCTTGCACCCGCACAGTAAAGTCAAGAAAAATAGTGAATGTGACTCCTTCGTAAGTAAGTTGTTTCTTTTCTCTGGCCACCTTCAAGACCACATCATTATCCTGGTAATTAAGTAGACGTGCTATAATGGGTCTAGGAGTGGCCCCGGGCGGGGGCCTCTGGCCAATCGACTTGAGCTCCCTTTCAACTATGAACTGAGAAGAAAGCAGACCTTTGACAGTTATCGCAGTCAACATCCTCTCAACATATTGCTTCAGACGGCCCGTGTTGGTACTCTCTGGTACACCTAAAATTCGCACATCAATCAATCAATCAATCAATCACAGCATTTATATAGCGCACTACTCACCCAGAGGGTCTCAAGGTGCTAGGGGAGGGGGGTCCGCTACTGCTCGAACAGCCAGGTCTTGAGTTGCTTCCTGAAGGCGAGGTGGTCCTGGGTCAGGCGGAGGTGGGTCGGGAGGGAGTTCCATGTCTTGGCGGCGAGGTAGGAGAAGGACCGTCCCCCTGTGGTGGCTCTTCGGATGCGGGGGACGGTGGCGAGGGCGTGGCCGGTCGATCGAAGCTGGCGTTTGGGAGCGTAGAAGTTGTGGCGGCTGTTGAGGTATCCTGGGCCTTGGTTGTGTAGGGCTTTGTGTGCGTGGGTGAGTCGGAAGGTGATTCTCTTGTTGACCGGGAGCCAGTGTGGGTCTCTCAGGTGTCCGGAGATGTGGCTGCGACGAGGGATGTCCAGGATGAGTCGTGCTGAGGCGTTCTGGATCCGCTGGAGTCTCTTCTGGAGTTTGGAGGTGGTTCCGGCGTAGAGGGAGTTGCCGTAGTCCAGACGGCTGGTGACGGCTGGTGACGAGGGCCTGGGTGACCGTCTTCCTGGTCTCGGTGGGGATCCACCGGAAGATCTTACGTAGCATGCGCAGGATGTTGAAGCACGACGAGGAGACGTTGTTGACTTGTCTGGTCATGGAGAGGGAGGAGTCCAGGATGAAGCCCAGGTTGCGTGCGTGGTCTGTTGGTTTGGGTGCGCTGCCTAGGGCGGGGGCCACCAGGAGTCGTCCCAGGCGGAGGGTGAGGATCCCAGGATGAGGACTTCCGTCTTTTCCGAGTTCAGTTTCAGGCGGCTGTTCTTCATCCATTCGGCTACATCTTTCATCCCTTCGTGGAGGTTGGCTCTGGCGGTGGCGGGGTCGTTGGTGAGGGAGAGGATCAGCTGGGTGTCGTCGGCGTAGGAGATGATGTTGAGGTTGTGCTGGTGTGCGATGTCTTCGAGGGGGCTCATGTAGACGTTGAAGAGGGTTGGACTGAGCGAGGAGCCTTGAGGAACGCCGCAGATGACTTCGGTGGCTTCAGATCTGAACGGGGGGAGGCGGACTATCTGTGTCCTTCCGGCGAGGAAGGAGATGATCCACTCCAGTGCCTTCTCCTGGATTCCGACGTTGCTGAGTCGCTGCACTAGTGTACGGTGGCAGACAGTGTCGAAGGCCGCGGAGAGGTCTAGGAGGATGAGGGCTGCTGTTTCTCCGTTGTCAAGCAGTGCTCGGATGTCATCTGTGGCTGCGATCAGGGCGGTCTTGGTGCTGTGGTTGGCCTGGAAGCCAGACTGCGAGAGGTCGAGGGATCCGTTCGTCTCAAAGAAGGCGGCCAGCTGCTTATTGACGGTCTTCTCGATGACTTTTGCAGGGAACGGGAGCAGCGAGATGGGGCGGTAGTTCTTGAGGTCGGTGGGGTCGGCTGATGGCTTCTTTAGTAGAGCGCTGAGTTCGGCGTGCTTCCAGCTCTCCGGGAAGGTAGCGGAGTTGAAGGAGGTGTTGATGATGTCCTACAGGTGGGGTGCGATGACAGCATCTGCCTTGTTGAAGACGGGCAGGGGTCGGTAGGAGATCCGGAGTGGATGGAGTTCATCGTGCGGATGGTGTCTTCGGTGCTGATCAGGGTCCAGGCACGGAGGGTGGTGGTGGGGGGCGGTGGTTTGGTCGTGGCGTGCGTCCGTTGAGTGCTGAAGCTGTTGTGTATGTCCGCGATCTTGTTGTGGAGGTAGGAGGCGAGGGAGTTGCAGAGGTCTTGCGAAGGGGTAATGTCGTTGTTTCCGGCATTGGGGTTGGAGAGCTCCTTCACGATGTTGAAGAGTTCCTTGTTGTTGTGTGCGTTGTTGTCCAGTCGTTCCTTGAATGCAGTTTTCTTGGTGGCGTGGATGAGTTGGTGGTGTTTTCGGGTGGCGAGCTTGAGGGCAGTCATGTTGTCCGGTGTTGGGTCTCTGCGCCAGGTTCTCTCGAGGGCTCGGCAGTTCTTCTTGGAGCTCTTGAGTTCGTCGGTGAACCATGGGGCTTTCTTGCTACCGGGTCTGCTAGGTGGGGTCCTCACCTTTCTCTCCCTCCGCAGGCGACTGCTTCGCACCTCTCTTCTCCTCAAAGGTAAGGCGCGGCTGCCGCGCGTCCAACTTGCCCATGTTGTATCACCCGGGCCCACAGAGGAAGCACCCGGACACTTCGCAGAAACCAAATCCAAAAATGTACTGTAATCAGCAGCATGCAAGCAAATCTACTAAAGCAGTTCCACTTAGCCAAAGAGATAGCACCAAGGCCCTTGTGTCAGTCTCCAATCGGCTATTCCAGGAGGATTGTAATCAAATAGTGCCACGGTTATTGATACGCCACCATTAGTAAAATCCATCTCGGCAATGTCCCTCACTTCAGTGCGCCGACAGGAAATCCGCACTAGTAGTGGTGAAGAGGAACAGTAGCGACAGTCCGCGCAAACTCCAAGCCTAGCGTTGTAGATATATTCCCTCCACAGTTCAACTCCCCACTCCAATGCAAGTGAATAATGGCGTTGAGGAAGCTCTAACGTCTGTACTTTTCAGCCAGACAGTACCGCACTGCACACTAAGGTTGTGGAGGCAGGCCCCTTGCACATCAATTCTCCTTAGGCCATATTCTCCTTTCCAGCTGGATTATGCACAGCAAGCGCCTCCGCTGCCACCACCCGATCGAGTGTATTGATGTCGTCCACTCACCAAGTACCATGCAGTCCTCTGTTGGCATAGGCCACAGTAAAATGCCAAGTCTCTACAAGCAATCATCATGGCCGCCGCCATTTTGCCATCCACAGCGGAGCACTCAGCCAGGGCCGCTCCGTACATGCTAGTCCACCAACTGCCAATGATTTCGTCATTCCGCTACCCAAGCTGCTTGTGTGCCGATAGTCCGCCTCCTCCTGCCCCTTCTGTACTCATGGTGTGCCGTCCTCGGCAGTGCCAGCGCGAACAGCCACATGGCCCGTCCCCCACGTGGGAACCACGGCACTCGCGTTGCTCTCGTCCCCGGGCTCCACACCCCAAGGCAGTGCTCTCCGCAGTAAACCACCGGCAGCCGGACAGCTCGCGTCTCGTGCGGGAAGGAAGAAATTACCGCTCCGCTCTTGCCGCTGGCTCTTCACCAGTCAGGGGCAGCAAGTTAAAGTGTAATTTTAGGCTGTAGACGCAGGATTAATGCAGGATAAATCTCCAGACAGTGGGAGCCTCATGTAGCCGCGGCCATTCCGCTGGTGCGCCACCTAGCGCCCCCCTCAGCAACTCAAGCTTGTTTAGGATTTCCTGTCAGAAAATTAGCACAATTTATCTACATTTAACTTGCTTAAAGGGGCTGGACATTTTCAGCCTTGCTAGTCTCTTACTTGATTAGAAAGTGCTATGGCTGTATTATCTTACTCCCTCTCTTTCTGTAACTGTATCTCATTAGGCTTTTTTTTTTTGTTTCTGCTCAAAGGTAAAATCTTAGGAATCTATAACATTGTCATCAATATTTTTGCTCAGCCACTGGCGCAGTTAAAACACTCTGTTTATATTGCAAGAATTCTCTTACCACATTTATCAAAGTCAGAATTGTTATGTTCACACTCAAAATCCTTACTATTTGGTTCATAATCAATATGTGATCACACAAATTGCTCGTTCAACAAGAAAAAGCATCATCTGATGTACCAGGACAAATGGCACAGGCATTGGGTACCAAAGGGGGCTGAGGAATCACCACAGCCTGGGCAGAGCACAGCTGCAGACAATTAATGTCTCATTCAATTTATCCATATGCATCCAAAAAGTTTCTGAATCAGTATGAAACATATAAGCCTTTAACCCCTTCCATGCTCATGACGAGCTCAGCTCGTCATGAGGCACACTGGAGCTGTGCTCATGACAAGGTGAGCTCGTCATGAAATGCTGCTTTTCAAGCTTTTCCAGCACAGGACGGGAAAAGCCATAGCAGCCAAGGTGTTAACGTATTGTATTTATGATTTCAAGCTATTAAAAAAAACAAAGTAACATATACATGATGCCATATAACATCAGTGATTCAATTTATACATTTTTGAAAACAAGGACATTCCCAATGCATTTCGGGTTCGTATCTGAACCCTTCGTCAGGGGATAGGTGTTGAGTCCATTATGTATGAAGACAGGTAAAAATGCAGTCCTCCTGAGGGATCTACAACACAATTGATTGTTGATTACAGAGATATTTGAATAGAATTTGCACTCAAAAAAAGTTAAAAATAGCTAAAGTGTGCTCTGAAAGAATAAGAGACATGCAGGATAGAGATATTGGGAAGACAGGCAAAATACAGATGAACCTGTGAAAAATGAAAAACATGTGCCAGAGTATCGGTGCCTTTAAAAACAAACTCAGAAGTACCAAATAAGACCACAAGAAAGCGGTAATTCCGGATACGTGAGATCATGCCTAAATTACGGTCCTTTTAACAGCCACTGTGCTCATATGCATGCCAATAGGGAATAAGATGAACAAACGACATAAGTCAAAACAAGTAAAGCTTACCCGAACGGGTAAAATTTCTGCAAAACTGAAAACACAATTAACGCCAATGAGTGACCTGATTTTAGCAACGCAGCATGATTAAAGAATGGGCTAATGCCCGCAGAGATAAACTCTTACCCGAATCTTGGAAAAAAACTGGAAGTACAAACAGTCTTGTATCACAGTTAAAGATGCAACGTCCCCTGCATATAAACAATGCCGTAATGTTACTAAGTGGATCTTAAAATGTGTAGCAAGATTTCTAATACCAAAAGGAAACTAGTCTTACCGTAAGTTCAGAAGTATAGTTTCAACCGTCTAATCTTATATGTGAAGCTGTACGCGATATCCAAGACATTCAAATTCTGCAGATATAACCAGTTAAACGTAACGTTAGCCCAAAAAGTGTGAAATAAAATGCCACATCTTAACCGTAGCAATGATATCAGCTTCTCACCTTATCGTTCAAAATAACACTGCCGTCCTCGGACCTATTGCCAACTGAGACGCCGACAAACACAGAAACGCGCATATGCCTAAACTGCCAAACAAATTTAAAGGGGCCGCTTCGACACGAACCAACGTCATGTGATTCAATTCTGAAGCAACTTTAGGGAAACTTTATTAGTGCTTCGTAAGAAACACACTTATAAGAAACAACACACAATGAATCCAGTTACCACAAGAAAATAAATACGGTATTTCAATCGAGTGGTGCAATTCTATCAGTGTACACAAAAATGTTGAATCTAAAATGAAACAAGTAACCGCTCTTAACGTGAAAAGAGCAATATGCTGTGAGTGTTGGATTTAATAATATTACGTTGATTGAGATCTCTTAAATTACATCATTAGAAGAGAGGCAGTATAAAAAAAGAAAAGAATAGAGTCAAATTCTTTACATAGGGCAAGACAATGACAAAATGCTGTAAAAACTGTAAGATATCCCAAAAAACATACCATCTCATAATGATCATTGAGCCCCCCTGGGGTAACTGTTCCTAATGTTTTGATCCAATGTGTTTCTCTTCTGGCTAAGGATGTATTGATGTCCACCCCCGAGCTTGTCTGAATTTGTTCGAGGACAGTGAACCGTAACTGTGGTATTGAGTGAGAAGTTTGTTCCCAATGTACTGCTAATGGGGAGGTGGTATTGTGATTTGGAATCCTACTTTTAGGTTCAATTATCCGAGTTTTTATTTTTCGGCTGGTTCTCCCTACGTACACCAACCCGCAAGGACATTTAATCGCATATATGACTGTTTCCTTGTTACAGTTGTATGTGTGTTTTAATTTTATTGATTTTCCAGTGTGTGGATGCATGAATATATCTCCTGGAATGACAATTGTGGCATTTACACATGCCTTTGAACACCTGTCTAGTATCGGTGAATTTCGGTTTTAATAGTTTCCGTAAATTTCTAGGTCGGTTATGCGCAAACAGTGGTTGATCCTTGAAGATGTTATCGAAATCCGGTTTGTGGTCAATAATCTCCCAGCGTTTTCTGATTATTCTTTTATCTGTGAAGCTTGGCTTGAGTATTTCAGTACAAATACTTCTCGTTGTTGAGTTTTTTACAACTAGACTTGAGTAGTTGCTCCCTGTCTTTTGAAGCAATACTCTGTTCTGCTTGTGTAAGTGTTTGAGAAGGATAACCTCTGGCTTTATATCGTGCCATCTGTTTTTGAATTTCTATAGCACAAGTATTTGCATCTCAGGTGATTCTTTTGATCCGCATAATGTTGTTTCAGAGAGATGGGATGTGCACTTAAATAGTGCAAAGCATTGTTAACATCTGCAAGTTTCCTTTAAACTGATGTTGCCAAACCCTGTGGTGTCTTGATAATTTCCACGTCTAGAAAATGTATGCTGTCATTTTTTATGTTGTATGTAAATTTGATCCTTGGATTGCATTGATTCAGTTCAGCGATACATTCTTCTAACATCATTTTGGAACATTTCCATATCACTAGTATGTCGTTTATGTAACGAAAAAATGCCACAGCATTTGCTTTCCATGTCGGGTTGTTCAGGATGTAAGTGTGTTCAAAGAGGGCCATAAAAGTGTTAGCATAGGCAGGGGCCCCCGGAAACCCCATTGATGTTCCAGTTTTTTGAAGATACTATTTGTCCTGCCAGATGAAATAACTGTGGCAGAGTGAGAAATGAAGCAGTTCAAGAAGGAATACAGCTTTGTCAGAAGGTAAGGATGATGCCAGCAACCTCCACTCTACAGCTTCCAAGCCTTCATTGTGTGCTATCGATGTATACAGAGTTGTTACATCTATGGTGCATAACAAAATATCATCAGTAAATGCTTCACGAATGGCATCCAGTTTCAGTAAGCAGTCTGTTGTGTCTTTTATATAAGTTTCCCAAACTTGAACCAGAGGTTGTAGGTGGTAATCCACATAATATTCTATAGCCTCGTGAATGTCAAGTCAAAGATAGCTTTATTCGATTTCATGTTAAAATCATAAAAGCACAATAAAATACATGCGCACAATAAAACTCGATTATACAATCAGAATAGAATTTTTTTATTTTTGATTCATAGTCGGACATTCTCTTAAAAGTGCATTTAAGTGTATTTAAGTGCATTGGTGCCACGCCTCATATTGTAAAGGTGAAGTACAGTCTTCTAGAGGCATTTTCTTAACAAATCAGTTCACGCATCAAGGTGGAACCATAGTAGATCTGCATATGATTATAATTTTTAAGAACTTTGATACAGCATTTATGGTCATTTCATCTTGCAATAGTAGTATTTTAAATAGGGCGGGTCTGCACTGTCTCATGGCCCAAATCTTTAACAGAGGTATTAAATATCTCTTCCTTCCCCACAAGTAAAATTTACAAAACGATACACAATGAATTGTTGATTGCGTGGAGGAGTCATTGCATGGGCAATTAGTTAAATTTTTCGACCAGTCATTTGTGACTGGGAAGGTAACCAGCGTATATTAACTACCTGTTCTCAACCGTGCTAGTAACATTCTGTTATAACTGGACTGCTCGGGAGACAAATAGATCTGCAGGCCCTGGCCCTTCAATAAGGAGTGATGTTGGATAACAGAAGCCTTCTTCCCCTCTATACACCAACGTTGGTCTTCCAAGACAGCAAAGCAACATTCTTTTAGTGCTTTTCTGGAAATAGTGGATAGTGAGGAGGGCATGCTATAGAATTCAGGGTGACCTAAGTTTGTCAAGAATTCCTTAACATAGGAAAGCCACTGAATATTTTTAGACCCCTCAAGTTTAATACAGTCCTTGATGATCGCCCTATTGAAGTCAGTTGCAGAGGAGGTCCATATTTTATACCAGAGCAACACTGGACTTATCCTGATTAAATCTGATATATGGACCACGGCAAGTTCCTTGTGGCAAACATAGGTGGAGGTAGATTTGGGTACAGCTAACAGATAACGCAGGAAAGCATTTTCCTTTACTTGAGTTTCCTGACAGTCTGCAACCCCCCAAATGCCAGCCCCATATATGCCCATTGACACGCATTTGGCCTTATAAATATCAAGCAAAATGCGTACGGGCCTCCCCCCAACTTATTGGCAAACTGTTTCAATGCGCCAATAGCGCGCGAAAAAGCTAAGTTCCTGGTGGTAATAGCTGAAGTCCAGGTGCCTTTTTTATTAAAAACAATCCCTACGTATGAAAAAGTACTAGTGGATCCTATCTTTTACTGATCTATAAATGTATTGCAGGAATCCTTATTTTTAGATGAGCAGCAGATGGTAAACGTTTTCACAATATTGATCTTTAGGCCCCTAGCTCCCATATATGCTGAGGAACTAGTTAGCTCCTTCTGGAGGCCTACTTGGGTTCTCGCCATTATGACCACATCATCTGCGTACAATAAAATGGGCATTGCAACACCATCAGTTTGGGGATAATCTGCGTCTACTTTAATTAAATGGTATGCCATGCTATTGATGTACAAATTGAAAAGTTGAGGTGCCAGGATGCAACTCTGATGGACACCTTTCAATATTGAAAATGTTGGTGTACACTCACCCCTCTTTCCGTAGCCCCAGCCCCTCTATACAATTCTTTGAGGAAGTTGAGAATATTGGGATCAATTTCGAGACCTGATAGAGTACCCCATAGAACTTTGCGGCTCAAGCAATCGAAAGCTGAGCTAAGGTCAACAAACAACATAAACAAATTGCCCTTTTTTGCCACCATATATTTGCTTGCTAGCATAGCCAGATTTAGTCCTTGTTCAACGGTGCCTATGCCTGACTTGAATCCATACTAGAATTTAGAAAGAACACCTGCGTCGTTAGCCCATATCTGTAATCTATTTAATATAATTCTACCTGCCACTTTCATTAAAGAGTCGAGTAATGAAATTGGCCTGTAACATTTAGGATCGTTACGATCGCCCTTTTTGAATATTAGCACAACTATCGCTTCCTGCCAAGTGGGTGGAAAACCTTTATAGTTACAGCTATTGAGCAGATTTGTCAGGAGCGGTGCCCATAAGGTGATATTATCCTTATAAATGTCTATAGGAACACCATCTGGCCCTGGTGCTTTACTATTTGTGCTTTCTACAATTGCCAGTTCCACTTCAGATATAGAAAAGACTATCTGCAAAGGAAACAAATCAGAAGGGGCAGACTCAGCAATTGTCAACTGTCCAGCACTACGGCTATCTGTTCTAACCAGGTCATCTTTCTTGTACAGCTCAGTAAAGTGATCGACCCATACCATCTCATCTATGGCAATTTCTACCAAATCAGATTTCCTGTCGATGAAGAAGGGGGCATTTACCGCTCTCCAGAAAGCAGTGTTATCTCTCTGAGAGCACGCTTTGAGCAGAGTTTCCCAGGCAGCCTCCTTCAATTCGTTTTTCCACTTTTGTAAAGTAAATTTATAAGATAGTCTAGCAGACCTAATATTTTGCATGTTTTTAGGTGTCTTTTTTAGGGTTCGTTTTAAATAAGAGTGCGCTTTGCTGCACTCGGAGTTGAACCAACCTTCCGCCTTGTCCCTCGCGCCTTCTCGTATTGTCCCTTCTCGTATTGTCCCTGTGAGTTTGCTGCTGATTTGTGCTGTGATCTTCTGGAATGCTGCAATGACCGCGGTTGGACCAGGATTTTCCGCGAGACAGATCATAAAATCGTTTAATTGACCCACTACTAGACTATTGAGAAAGTTTGTAGGGTCAACCCTGTTCCATTTTATTGAATAGCCATTGGTTCTAGATAAAGAGATCCCATGGCAGTATACATTTTCAGCCACATTAGGTGCTTGTCTATGGCTCAACCCTATATCAAAGATTGAACTAATCGGAAAGTGATCGCTGAGTGCAATAGCCTCTGTTTTGAATGACAGGATGCTGCAATGATAACTTGTAGTGACCAATGAATAGTCAATAACAGACCGTAGGCCCCTCCCGTTGAAGGTGGGTTGGAAATTCACTTGAGGGTTACAGAGCTCGTTCACAAATCCTAGGTCCCACTCGAATAGTAATTTATTGAACAGATTCCCAAGCATAGAATGCTCAAAGTGGGTACAAGGATCTCCCTTAAGATTAACCATTCCGCATATGTCTAGACTACTATGGGGCATAGATGGCAATTAAAGTCGCCTGTCACTATAATGCACCTTTCCTTTTGCTCTCGTCCTGATCCACTGCATAGAGCATTATTTTATTCGTCCAGGACCCTTTTTTGATCATCTCTTGGGATGTTGTTATGGAGATTAATCAAGATGATTTGCAAATTTCCTCCCCCTTGAGAGAAAGTACCTGATAATCATTGTTCCCCCCATTTGGTAGGCACTTAACAGTCAAGTGGGCTGTATTAGACATAAAAGTACAAAGCCCGCCAGAGCACCTGCACCTGCTAGTCTGCTGTGCTGTGGTAAAATATGTGTGGTAACCATTTAGATGAATCTCGGACTGTACCCAGCATTATTGAAGACAAATTACATTAAAGATGCCAGGAAGATAGGGTCCTTTACCTTATTTGACAAACCTGCTATATTCCAGGATAGTAAAGCCATCCTGCCCCTTTGAACCACCGGAGAAATACCTGGGTTTAGTGGAGTAACATCAGAATTACTGTTTGACTGTAGTACAGGTGCTATACTTAATCCATCCACCCCCACTACTTCACTTGAGGGCCTAAGTTGGGCTAGCACGCTTTCTACACCTCCTCCGGTATGATTATTCTCTACCATCACTAGTCCTATTCCCTTTTCTGATGAGCAGGGTATAGTGGAGGATTCAACATCATCTTTATGCCTTTTTTCAGGTACTTTATTTTTATGACGATGGGTCATCTGGTTGACTCTCCTAATGGGCTTGCAATTACGCTCCCTACGGCCGTTCAAAGACCCAATAGTCGGTGGCAGTCAATCAACCGTCTCCAGACAGCTATACCTGTTTTCAATCGGGATTCCTCTCCAACTATCCCTGTATGCTATATCCCTGGTAAGGTTTCCTCCCCATTCCCCCCGCTCTCCTCCCCAGTCCCGACGTCCTACTCTGCACCAATTCTCGTCTTCATAGACAGGGCCAAAACATGTCCTAGGTGGATTAAAAAAGGAGAGTCTTTAGTTCCTATGCCTTCACTACTGTTTTGCGATGTCCATGAGCATATATGATTGACCGTACGTGGGTCCTCAAAATTAACTAAGACACAGTCACCCTTAGTTGTTTTTTTCTCGTGTCCCACCCATGGCACCCTACGCACCATTAAGATCTTACTCGAGCAGAGAGGCGGTAAGGGTCGATTAATGTTGAGCCAATGCTGAACTTTATTCTTTAATGACCAACTGGGTTCCTCTGTGAATTCTGCCAGTTCCGGGACCCCAGTCATGACCACCACAAAAGGGCTTGCCTCAGGGGGCAAGTTAACAGTGAATCTACCCCCTGCAGGTTCCCTGTTCCAATCCCCTTTAGGGTGTGGAACGGAGGCCTTAGATGAAGTATCCTCCTGCCTAATATGCACAACGGGGTCTTTGGGATTGTCAACAGGTTTCTTTACTGGGGCCAATGGTGTTTTCAATTTTGCGTTTACCACTGGGGCTGGTGTTTTTTTAGCTGGTAAACATACAGGTTTGTTAATGTTCGATTTGATTCCTCCTACCTTTGGTACGCCAAGATTGGAGGAATTCTTGGTAGTAGCGCTCAGTTCCGCGAACTGCTTTTCTATGAGTTAATCTAATCTCTATTGGAGAAAGGTGGGTTTTAAAAAGCTTCCCTAGTTTTGCTAAAAATTGACTATCAGCATCATCAATATTACTTTTCCCGACCATACTGGCCGAAGCCTCTGCACTCCCAGGGATCAGAATCTCATTTAACGCATCTGTACGCATTTCAACATCAGGCATTATTTCATGAAATAAAAACAGAAAGAACTGAAACTCTCTGTCTTGTCATGGTCTAGCAAACCCACGGGTCTCATTCCAACTTTTGGAGTCAAAGTAAGCATTGGCTTCTATGGTGTCTAAACATTTTGTAGGATCAACCCTATATTGGAATATTAGGTTGATTGTGCATATGTGAAAGTTCCAACGAGTTGTGGGAGCCCTTGGAGCCCTTTGCCTACAATTTCCTGAAGTACTTCTGTTCATTTGGGGGAAGGCGAGAAGAATGCTGCCTTGCCTCCTGCATCCAAAAAGAAATGTGTGCCTCGGAGATCTTTGCTACTGCTTGTTGCATAATAATTTTAAATTGGTGGGCATAACAGTGCACATATGGGCATTAGGGTACACATCTCTAATTCTTTTTTTGTATTCCACCAAAGAGTCCACTTATTACTGAAGCACCATCATAGCTTTGTGCTATACGTTTTTTAGGCTGCTCTGGAAAAATCAAGTTTAGTTCATGCAATTTAGCTGAAGTAATGGTTTCTGAACTAGAGTCTCCTACGTGTGCAAACCCATAGAAAATCTGCACAACTTTACTGTCATTGTCAAGGTACCAAAAGACTAATATGGACTATGTTTTAGTGGCCACATCAGTGGTGTCATCAGCCTGAATAGCCAAAATGTCTGTGTTGGGCAAACAGCTTCTTATGATCTCTAGCATACACTCAAATTTTAGTGGTGCCTTTAAAGACTGTAGCACTTGCTAAATGTGCTTCCATTTCACTGTCTCAGCTTGCTATTAAATCCACAAGGCTTCTGAATTTACGAGGATTTGAGGAACTTTCAGATTCATCCTGCCCTCATAATACCAGTTCAAAAGTAGCACAAAAACCAATGCAATCAAATTATTTTTGAGAATATCTATCTATTCCTATCAATTGCTTCATAGTGTTTATTGAGTTGCGGTATGTGTCGCTTATGTGGGCTTCAATCAGTGTGTCTCCCGAAATTTCCCGTCTCACCAGGTTTTCCATATGGATTCTTGTGTGCATTCTTCTTTATTTTGTCTGACAATTGCTTCAAGTCTGCTACTCCTTTTTTAGTCCAGGGAATGTCACCACCAAACAGAAAGCAGGGGAAGCAGAACAGAGAATTTGTTAAAGTACACCCATGTAAGAGAATCCATTTTTGTGTAGCAGGAGTTTGAGAATATATGTTTGTAAGTCTTCCCCCTATCCTGCATACTCTGTTGTAGTTTTAGGTCTGGACGGTCAGGCCCTAAATGTTTTACAATAAGTTTGTCTTCCTGTCTCAGTACAATGAATGGACTTGCTCTACCGTATTCATGAAGTACAATGTATAAGGTTTGGTGCAAAAACATTATATTTCTGTAGAAATGTTATCTTGTGCATTCTCCCAATATTTCTCCAACTGCTCCACTTTGCACAATATGACTGTTCAAAATATAGCCTTGTAGTCTGCTCCCTCAGTATGCCATACTGGTTGCTGAAGTCACTGAAGCAGATCTATCTCAAGCCATAGGCGAGGGCCTATAACAAGGGAAGGGAGAGAGCCTTTAACAACCGGAGTAGCCTCAGGCAGGTGGGCTATAAGGCTATTAAATTCTATCAACTGAGGGTAGAATGTTCTAAATTTAAAAGAGGAAAACAGAAAGACAAACATTGGAATTATGCTGGAGCAGAAGAAATACACCAGACATTACTATCACTGAGCCAAATCATTGTCTTCAGTGTGGCTCTCAACATTCAAATCTATCTATTCATATTGATTACACAGTTCCATGCCTCAAATTTATACTAATGTGCACCCACCACACCCACCATGTAGATCACATACATAGCCCTTAACTACAATGTAAAGAAAATATAGCATCAGTTTCCTTACCTTAACGCTGGGTTTCTTGTGTTGTAGCACTGCACAGGGAGCAAAGAAGGTTGGATCCTCTTGTTCTTTGCCCAAAAAATAGGTAACATTCATCAGGCTTTACCAGATGCTGAAAAATAATATATAACATAATTTAGTAGTGTCAACGAAAAAGCACATAAACTACTATTACTTAATACGATTAAAAAAATGAGTATTTTCCGATTTTGTAATTAAATCAATAGACCTTCATGCTTCACCCAATACATGCCCACGCACTTCCCCATTCTGGAACTGGGCCCAGGGCAATGGTAATGTGCAGAGGGTTAATATTATGCCTGCTGCAAAGAACATAAACTATGCAGATCACAAAAGTGCACAAAATGAAGATAATTCAGTGTTTTTTTTTTTAGAAAGATGCTTTTATTAATTGCAGTTTAAAAGATACAAGCCTAATGCAACTGAGAGAGCTAGCAGCTGCCATCAAAAAGCAGCATACACATTGCAAGGCATAGGTTAGAGTGTTATGATTTTTTTGTCCAGTTATTATCCTAATGTTGTTAAAAATGGTTCATTTGGCTAGAGACTAGAAATAAATTCTTATTAGTAAAGTCAACAGAACTACGGTGTTACCCTTTAAATTATACGTTTGTGCTGCTCCAAACCAAACACTTAGGGGCATATTTACAAGCCCCTATCATCACCATAACATCACTGAAAGGTGCGATAGGGGAATCACCTTATTTACAAGGCAACATCAAGCCACTTAAAGTGGCTTAACACTGCCTTAAAATTAGGCACCCTTTCACACTGTATTTTGTGTGAAAGGGGAGGGCAATGGGTGTTGCGGTTGGCATTCCACCACAACACCCATTGATTTTTACGCTGCCTCCTATTTACAAGGGCAGCTTAAATAGAAGGCAGCACCAAAATTAAGACCAGGGAAAAAATGGTCTTAAACAGACGAAACAAGGAGAAATGTTGTATTTCTCCTAGTTTTTGCTGTTTTCATGTGTGCTGCCTTGTGCAGCACACATAGAAACAGCAAATTGCCTATGATTGTTGATGTACAGGAAGGTCCCCCTTCCTGCACATAAACAATCATTTAAAAAAAATGCTGTTTTGCAACTTCTATGTGTCTTGCACATAAACAATCTTCCCCTCAATACAGGCACCCTTGCACTTTGGTGAAAGGGTGCCTGCGTTGGCGCTTGACAGCTAAAGTTAGGTCCATCGTAGAGAGAAACACAGGGCTGCACCATATTCTAGTAAACATGGTGCAGCCCTATGTTTCTAAAATGATGAGACGTTGTCGTTAGCCTTCTTGCCTTAACGACGTGCTTCATCACTTTATTGTAAACATGCCCCTTAGCCTTAACCCGTTCGAGAATGTCTGACTAAATATCGAAATCAAAAATATCGACATACAAAAATATCGGGACAAAAATATCGAAGTCAAAAATATCGGAATCCTATCCCTAACAAGGTAAGTACAAAAATATTGAAAAAATAATATCGTAGTACAAAAATATCGGAATTAAAAATATCGTTTTTTTAAATGTATTAATAATAATGTTAAAATAATTATAAAATACATATAATGTTACAAATATTAAATAAAAATATTAAAACATAATTAAAAAATTAAAACTAATACATATACATTTAAAATAAATTAAAAACGTAATAATTTAATGTAATTTTATATTTTGTAATTTCATTTAATTGATTTAATTTAAATTTATTTAATTGTTACCCTCTACGACTGTACCCCAAAAACCCAAAACTGACCCAGAACCCTAAAAATACCCCTTAACCCAAATACTGAAAACTGACACTGAACCCTAAAAATACCCCTTTACCCATGAACTGAAAACTGACCCTGAACCCTAAAAATACCCCTTTACCCATGAACTGAAAACTGACCCTGAACCCTAAAAATACCCCTTTACCCATGAACTGAAAACTGACCCTGAACCCTAAAAATACCCCTTTACCCACAAACTGAAAACTGACCCTGAACCCTAAAAATACCCCTTTACCCATGAACTGAAAACTGACCCTGAACCCTAAAAATACCCCTTTACCCATGAACTGAAAACTGACCCTGAACCCTAAAAATACTCCTTTACCCATGAACTGAAAACTGACCCTGAACCCTAAAAATACCCCTGTACCCATGAACTGAAAACTGACCCTGAACCCTAAAAATACCCCTGTACCCATGAACTGAAAACTGACCCTGAACCCTAAAAATAACCCTTTACCCAAAAACTGAAAACTGACCCTGAACCCTAAAAATACCCCTTTACCCATGAACTGAAAACTGACCCTGAACCCTAAAAATACTCCTTTACCCATGAACTGAAAACTGACCCTGAACCCTAAAAATACCCCTGTACCCATGAACTGAAAACTGACCCTGAACCCTAAAAATACCCCTTTACCCATGAACTGAAAACTGACCCTGAACCCTAAAAATACCCCTTTACCCACAAACTGAAAACTGACCCTGAACCCTAAAAATACCCCTTTACCCATGAACTGAAAACTGACCCTGAACCCTAAAAATACCCCTTTACCCATGAACTGAAAACTGACCCTGAACCCTAAAAATACTCCTTTACCCATGAACTGAAAACTGACCCTGAACCCTAAAAATACCCCTGTACCCATGAACTGAAAACTGACCCTGAACCCTAAAAATACCCCTTTACCCATGAACTGAAAACTGACCCTGAACCCTAAAAATAACCCTTTACTCAAAAACTGAAAACTGACCCTGAACCCTAAAAATACCCCTTTACCCATGAACTGAAAACTGACCCTGAACCCTAAAAATACTCCTTTACCCATGAACTGAAAACTGACCCTGAACCCTAAAAATACCCCTGTACCCATGAACTGAAAACTGACCCTGAACCCTAAAAATACCCCTTTACCCATGAACTGAAAACTGACCCTGAACCCTAAAAATAACCCTTTACCCAAAAACTGAAAACTGACCCTGAACCCTAAAAATACCCCTTTACCCATGAACTGAAAACTGACCCTGAACCCTAAAAATACCCCTGTACCCAAAATTAATTAATATTATTTAATTACCAATTAATTATTAATTAACAATAACAATAAAGTAAATATATTAGCACATTTGCTGTAATTAATTTAATTTAATAATTAATATTATTTTGCACAATTAATTAATTAATAACAATAAATAATATATATAAAAATTACTTTAATTAATTTAATTAAATAATTAATAATAATTAATTACCAACTAATTTATAATTATAAATATGAAAAAAATTATAATAATAATTAAATAATTAATAGAAATTAATTACCAATTAATTATTTAAAATATGTACAAACATATATCAATTAATTAATTATTATTAAATTACTTCCCACCCTATTCCCCTATAAACCCATAACCCGCTACAGAACATATTTATCAATTAATAAATTAATTAAAAATTATTTAACATTAATTCTCAATTAATTAATTAATAATTCCTACTAATTAATAATTAATTTAACATAATTAAATTACTTCCCACCCTATTCCCCTATAAACCCACAACCCGCTACAGTAGTAAAAGACAATATTTAATAATATAACATTAAAAATAAATAATAAAACATAATAAATACAATATAATATACACTAAATTTATTTAAAAATTGATATTAGTAACATCAAAGTTATTAATTTCGATATTATTAACATCGATATTTACAACTTCGATATTACTGATATCATACCAATATCGATATTTAGACTGTCGATATTACTTACCTTCGATATTTTTGTATATCGATATTTAAACTTCGATATTTTTGCATATCGATATTTAAAAATCGATATTTTGTCTGTGTACCCCGTTCGACGCTACTGACGGAACCGTTCCGTCACGCCCCTCGGGGGTGGGCTGTTCTCATGACGGAACGGTTCCGTCACGGCCCGGCCGCCGCGCCTGTGCGGCGCTGATTTCGCGCCTGCGCTGCGGGTTTCATTAAGCGGGCGGGGCCGTGATGGAACCGTTCAGTCACAAGCACAGCTAACTTGCGAGCCGTGACAGAACGGTTCTGTCACCAGCGCAGGTGAGCCGCGCGCTCGCCCGCGACCGTTAGCGCTGCGGCGGAATAGCCGCCGCAGCGAAGGAGTTAAACTATACTGCCTATCATTGTGGAAGACATGCAATGCCTGCACCATGTAGTCCTCTTTGTCTTATGTAACATTTCTTATGCGATGATTTACACAGGTATGATCCATTGTCTCTGTGTAATGTGTGTGAGAGTGATGTAAAGGGCTCTGAAGCCCTACACTACACAGCACTATAAAACAAAAGAAATACATGTGAGAGAGGGGCTATGGGGAGATGTGGGGCACTGTTGGAGCATGGTAGATGCATCGAGACGAGAGAGTCCCAGGTGGTTTCGCCTTAATCATTACATGTAAGGATGCAGCTTGTCTTAGCTCACAGTGATACAGTTTATTCCTTGTATAATGATGATGACACATAACACAATTACACGCTGTGCCATCCACGGATTGGAATTTGTAACCAGGCCTCGTGTGTTTTGTTAGTTTTAGTTTATGTCCTGATAAATCGCTTGCATTTTACTGCTTGCTTTAGAAGAGGCTGCTTTCAGCAAACCAGTGTGTTTATTACTCCCAAATGCAAGCAGTAAAATTTAAGCCATTTGTCATCCAACATAAGCCATTTCTCAGTCGCCCCCGTTCAGCAGACCAATCATGACAGCCAGGTAGTACGTGCTAATTTGGGGAAGCCGTAATCTTCCAACCAGGAAGAAAAACCCTTAAAACAGTAGCATCATCTCAGACCTGTGGGATGTAGCTGGTGCTCGTGCAGGCACTTGGCTAATGTAAAGCTCTCTAACAGAGTTCACGCTATATTTATAAAAATTGCAAAAAAAACACACACAGGGGTTGCAGTCCAACATAAGTGAACTGTGAGTTTGAGTCAATAAACAAGAGAGGTTGCCACAGATTCGTTGTAATTCTGACAGTCTCCTTCCTCATTTCAAACCTCTGCTAAACTTTTATATTTTTCCTCTAACGTTTGGTTTGGACCTTGACAGTTTTGAATAAAACTAAATATGTTGGACGGCATGCAGTACTTTTCCCGTGAAGTAGCAATTCAGTGTAGTTTGAGCTTTTTTGACCAAGTGATTTCTTATTGTATTTCATATTTTTCAGTTCACATAGGTGCACTAAAAAGTTTCATTTCATAGCATCGTCTAGTACTAAAAAGTAAACTACTACAGCCACAAAAATAAATACCTTGCAAACAGCTTGGTCTTTAAGTATTTACGAAATAAATGATGATTGCTCTTGGGACTAAAGTGACGAGGTAAGATTTTTGCAGATTGTGACCCACACATTTGCCCAACTTTGAGCCCTTTACGTCAAGGCCTGACCACCACCAAATTCAAGTTAGAGGATAAACGATTCTGACCTGGAATACACTGTTCAAAAGATAGGGCCAACACCAGGGGCCTCATTTATGAAAGCCTTGCGCCACCAGTGCGTCACTTTTTCCCATGTTAAAAGTGACGCACCGGCGGCGCAAGGCCTTCATAAATAAGGCCCCAGGAATCGTCCTGTGACCTGTACAGAAAACGCTAGAATTTATGGCCTAACAGAGAAGTAAATTGTATAATTTTGTTCTCACTGGCGAGCTGAGCTGCCACCTGCTTATGTTGTTAGACAAAGTCGACTGGCCAAAGAAGTGTCTGCTCTGTCGTGTGGCCCACTCCAGATCTTCGTGAGTCGTGTCTTTTGACTGAGTCTGTGAGTGATTCGAGCCTGCCTGACCCCAAACAGCATGAGAGATGTGGTCTGTCTAACTCTCACTTGCCGTCAAAGAGAGGCAACACACGGACTGGCGATCAGCCCAGGAATGGCAAAAATGACCAATCACTGCCTGGCTTCACAATAAGTCATTATAGTAATTGGTCATTGCTCGTTAGACAAACCCTCCCGTGATCCGGTGTACACGAACTCTGCACCAAAGGCCCACCTAGGCATAAAGCGCTCCAATAGAGAGTGTGTACTATATTTCGAGCATTTGCAATGCAATAGGTCTTGGCATTTACGAGAGTTTGAGCTATTGGCATTGCAATAGCTTAAACTCTCGCAAATGAGAGGCCTATTGTATTGCAAATTACTAACGCCCATGCTTTCACATTCATGAAGGCTGTGACCCTTTCTTTAGACAAGCCTCATCTAAAGAAAGGGGCGTGTATGACATGACATGAAAGTGAAACCGCTGCATAAGTGCTTCGGCAAAAATAAAGCATACGTTTGTCAAGTTGAGGAACAGATTTTTTTGGGGGTAAAAGCAGCCATGGCGCGCTTTTACTTTATTGTCGGCCGTGCACCTTTCTTTAGATCCAGTTTGTGTAAAGAAAGGGGTGCGGTCTCTATGAATGTGAAGTGCCACATGGGGCTAGTAAACAACAAGGGCTGCAGCCAGGGGCGTAGGAGACACTAAAATTCTGTGGGGGACAGGGACAACCTTGTGGACTTTCAAGTGACCCTATACAAATCACCGCCCATTAAACAAATACAATTGCAAATATATGAAGTGAAATATTGAGATAAGCAGGCATGTAGTCACAGTTTGCATGTATGCTTTATTGTTATTTACATTCACATACTAATCAGACCAAATGTTAAGAAAACATGTATATGAATCTTCCATCTTCATGCACCAAGCAAACAAAGGTTCCAACTTCGGGTGAGGGCGTCATGTTTGCAAGTGCATTATGGTTTGAAAAGCTTCCTGCTGCTGCATTTCTGGTCACCAGCAATTTTCAGGCAACAATAAAAATGTGAAGATAACTTCGGTGATTAATGTTCCTTATTGAGAGAGATCAGAGGTTTGGCTAGTGGACGTTTTGACTCATGGTAAGGTAGCCACAGTGGGGTAATAAGCCCGCTGCAAAGAAAGTGTACCATGCAGATCACAAAATGCTTATAATGTAAATAGGTCAGTGAGTTACTGCTTTTGTCTGAGAGGTTCTTTTGCTATTTGCAGTTTATCAGTTAAAATCCTAACATTGAACAGTGAGCTATTATGTCACCAAAGAGCAGCATGAAAAATGCACGGTATAGATTAGAGCATTATGCTTTTTCCCCAGTATTTCATTATCCTAATGTTGGAAATTGGGTTCATTAGGATGGAAATCAATTCTGATTATTAGAGAACCCCGAACCATGGGGTTATGTTTTAAATTCTGAGTTTTTGCTTCTCTAGTGTTGCAAAGCCATCCTGTGTCCTGGGCACTCCCCAACCTTTTGTTGACCGGTACTGTGGTACCAGACTCTGACTGACCCTGGGCTCTGCCTAACCAGGCCCAGGGCCAGGGCCAGTGCTATGCTGACAGAGACACTTACAAATACAGTGAAAACACCTACATACACTAGGGTGCACCATGGGTTAGGTTACCCCTATGATTGGCATGACCTCTCCTACAAGGCCCTAGAACATAATAGGGCATGGGGATTGAAACTATCTTTGAGTCCCTAGTATATATTAGGGCATGGCAATGTAGAGGCCAGCAGCCCTTCCTGCACTTGCATGTGTGCACTGCTGAAGCCTGAGGTCAGTTTAAAAACATGCAAAATGTGCCCAAACTTGGCTTCTGGGTGTGAGGCACTTACAAATTGATAAACTACAATGTTGGGGCATATTAGGTATCCCCAGGGTTTCCCTCAGGTGTCCCAGGGGTGGGAGTCGGGTATCTACAAGGAGGACCCTTATTAAATGAGTTTTATATGCCCTGGGTTTAGTGAAATTGCACATTTCACTGCCTGCATTGTAGTAAAGTGCTTCCCAAAATTGACTGTTGTGCTAGGAGCACTGTGAAGTGAGGCTCTGAAATAATTTGATATAACTAGAACCCTAAAGTCTTTTTTGGGTATTCTAGGTGTGGGGGGTTCTGTAGGTATAAGCAGGGTCCTTATATAGGCCCTGGTATTGGAGAAATTGACTGGGTCATTTTTCCATTGCAGCTCTCCAGCCCATAGGTTAACATTGCAAGAGGTTATTAATTAATAGCAGGAGAAAGGAAAGCCATGAAACTAGGATTAAGGGACTCAGAAGAATGTTAATTATAAATGCAACAATGTGGTATTGTTGAATTTATTCTAAAATGTACAGACAAGAAATTATAAGACTTTCTTGTCTGTGAGCCACAATTCAGCCCTCTAGTGCTCTGCCTTGATTGGTCGGAGGTAAGTGGATTAAAATGGCTGTTTGAAGAGGTGATAAATGACTCCTAGAGTTAGGAAGCTTTTCTGGGAGGAGAGGTTGCTGGGCATGGGAATGCCAGAGCCAGGGGGAGGGGTAGTAAATAATGTTCTTCAAGGGATGGAGGAGACAAGCTGGAGAAATCACTTTCATTTACACCTCTTCTCCTGGCCCCGCAGCCGGATAGGGGGATTAAGGAGGAATTCCCAGATGTAAGGGGGTGAACTTAGGTAGATGAAGCCATCCTGCAGGCTGGTTTAGTTAGTTCTGCTCCCTCTGCTGGAAAATCAGCCATGATAACATTTTGGAGAAATTGTGCTCTCTGTGAGAAAATAATGCCACACTTTAAAGGATGTGGTCATACCCTGGAGCATTGCCCTGCACCTCATTGGACAGGAGTGACCTCCTTCTTGACCCAGGGAACTTGGAATAAGTATCTTAGAGGGACAGAGCCTCTCAGATGATGCTGCTTCAAACTTGGGAGAAGAAGGATCCCTGCTGAGGAGTTTGATTTGCACCAACCAGGCCCTGGACTCTGAAGACTGTACCTGTTGCACAATCTTGAATTACAGCCCTGTGGACTACCTTGCTTCAAAAGGATTAAAGAGTGGACTCCCTGCAAGTTGTAGGTTAACAGATATCACCTGAACCACCACCACCAAGAATCCCCAGCCTGGAGAACTACAAGTGAATTTGTAAGAGTTTTGTCCAAGTGGATTGTGGGAATGGAAGTCCCTTTCAAGGACCATCTTGGAGATTCTAGACCCTTGGAGTAAGTTTTGGACACTTTGAGACCCTTTAGAAAAAGTCAGGAAGAAGTTCCGGAGGTTTAGAGAAGTTTGGAGCAACTTTGGAAAAAAGCTCCATAAGTGGACCGTCTCACCCTGGCCACCATGCCGGCAACCATCAACCATGAATAGGCCTGCCGTCCAGGTTCCTTCTACTGAAAAGCTCCAGGGGCCTGACTTCCAGAGTTTGATCAAGCGTAGGCGGAAACCCAAGCTGGCGAACCCTCACCGAATCCAGCCTAGTGAAAAGCATTGAGTGACCCGCAAGAAAAAGCTCTGTAAAAGTTTCTAATTCCGAACGTAGGAAAGGTGACCGGGACCAACCACAAGAGCCAAGCCACACACCATCAACTGTGTGCCAGCCTGGATCCCTGGCTCATACCGTTGGAAAGCTTCGGAGGTTGGACTTCCATAAGTTTGACTGGGAGTTCGTCACAAGGCAAGCCGGCGAACCCTCACCGAATCAGGGCTGGGTGAGAGCTACGTGGGACCCTGGGAAGAAAAGCTCCAGAAAAGTTTCTAATTCAGAAGGTAAAAACTATGACCGAGACCTACCGCAAGGAGTAGCCCCGCAGGGCGTCATCGCGGTGAGCCTTAAACTTTGACTTTGAGCAGGTCTAGCGTGACCAGATGTACCAAAAGGGGCTATAAGTTTCTATGTGTTATATAGTGCTAAATCTTTAAAAAGTCACATCCCAGGTTCCCTACATTGGATTTTTTCCTTTTAAAGAGAAAAATATTTCCTATTTTTATAAATTGGTGTTGGATTTTTATTGTGTGTTGTGTCTTAATTATTTACTGAATGTGTGTTTTTAAATGCTTTACATACCTGTCTTTGAAGTTAAGCCCGCCTACTCACAGCCAAGCAACCACGGGTTGAGCATGGGAATAATTTTCGAAGACAGGTACTGAGCCGAGGTAGTGGCCTTATTTCCGGGGACAGATATACATTTGCCCCTACTAACCCACTTTCCAACATCCAGACCAAACACTCAAACAATACTGTCTACAAGTATGGATGACATGTGACTCCTACACCCTGTAGATTTATTTAACATTTCCTGTACACAGATTTACACACCTATGATTGACTGGCTCTGTGTAGTGTGAGTGATGTAAAGTGCTGACAGCCTGCACTGGTATGCGTGGCGCTATATAACAAATTAAATGCATCTGAGAGAGTGGTTATGGAGACTTGAGCAGCACTATAAAAGAGTGGTAGCGAGGGAATCTGTGGCGGAGCTGGGTTGTTGAGTACCAAGGCTGTCTATTTGATTTCAGCTCCTGTCTCCTTCAGCCACCAACATACTCTCACTCGACATTATCTCACTCTTCCAGGTTCATTCTTATCTTTGCTTTCTCCCTTTTCTCTGTTTTCCATATTTCCCTTCCTCCTTCTGCCCACAACTCTTGATGCCTTTCTCTCTCTTATTTGGTTTTACAGTCTGATGGTTTAAATAATGTACCGGTCTCTAACAAAGAATGCAGTTGGGCCTCACCTGCAGACACCAACTTAAATTACGCTTCATTAGCTTGCAGCCCACAAAGGAAATGCCAGAGTGGCTAGTCTGGTCCTTTCTGCATTGTATATCCTTCCTGAAAAGCAGATACACCTTTTCTCTCCTTTCTGCAAGACACAAGGACCCAAGCCTTCTTCCTTCCCCAGACGTAGCACAGAAACATTACATATGACCAAAATAAGGGCCACATGGTCATCCTCATTTCAAAGTCCCTGCCCTCTTTCTACCCAAAACTTAGGGACTGATTACGATAGCAGTCGGACCTCAGCTCACCCGCCATCGAATTGGGAAATGGGACCGCTCGCCTACAAAACGGAGGCCTCACGATAGGCATTTCAATGTGACTGCCGCTATGGCGATCACAATGTCTATCTTTTACATTGGGGCAGGCGCTGCTGGCTGCATCACCTGTCGCAGTGTAAAAAATGGGACATCTTATGTATATCACTGCATTACGTGGCACTGTCACATGGTGCAGTGATATGTAGGGGGCACCATTGGTGCCCCTCAGGTCCCATGTCTGGGTGCCGGGGGTAAAGGGGTCTGCTACGGGCCCCCAATGTCCTTTTCCACCAGCTTTTCTATGGCGGGTGACCCACCATTGATAGGCTGGTGGGTAAAGGACATCATAATCCCTACTGCGGTGCCTGGTAGGCACTACCAGCATTCTAGGAACTACGAGCCCCTCTGCCACACAGGAGGGCTCAAGTAGCCCGTTCGGTGCATGGTGATCCGTCGTGCCGACTGCCAGGGAACCACATGCCATTGTAATATGGCGGTCGGTGATACAATCACTGATGGCGGTGGGACTGTCACTGACGGGTGATGTAGCAGTTCCACCTCCATTATAATCACCCCCTAAGTCTGGTGTGCATGCAAATCCTACATTGCCAACCCCTGGTAAGTTGCACTACTAGTGCTCAAAAAGGCCAATGAAGGCACCAATGGGTAAGGTGGACTGGCCTAAAAGGTCCTGTTACTTCAGTGACAGTCATTGTCACTCTAGTGTGTGCTTCTTTGTATGCCTGCCCGCAAGACTGGAGGTGAGCTGCATGGATTGTGGTGGAGAGGCCTTCAAGGTTAACTCACACTTGCCACCGTTAGGGTCCACCTGCTGGTGCTAAGACACCAGGGCTTCTAAGGTCTATCGGGCCTTCTAAGGTGTAGCATCATAATGTACTCTGTCAGGACGGCGGTCTGGTGGACTGGTCATGAAGGCTGAACATGGTTCTTCATTTGGCAGCTCTGGCCACAGTGCCACATCCTCTCCCACACTGAACACCATACTGCCCAACTGGGAGAAACTCGCACTGCCTTCAGCTACAACCCAATTGTGCTGCGACTCATTTCAATTTTTGCATTAGACAAGAGTAAAATGCTGCCTGAAAAAAGTGATAACACCCTGAAAAAAGCAAATACGCATAGCGAATGAAAGGGTGAGCAAAGCATGTGAAATGTAAGCAGGAACAACATGGTTACCGTAACAGTTTTAAACTCATTATTCAAAAATCAGTAAGTGATTTTGCCTGATAAGTTCTGGACATGACTACAGAACCAGGAACGGACCTGTTTCAATGACGATTGCTTATATCCTTACAAAATATAAGCAGTTTGGATTAAAAAAGACCACATTTCTAAACACAGAGCTGCGGTACAGATTTTATATGCTAAAATCATTAAAACAGTTGAAAACGACAATATTAAACGCTTTCCACTCCAACCATCAACAAGGCATTGCAGTCCTTTTAGGAATGGTGCACTTCCCCACCCTGGGAAAACAATGTTAGTCAAAGAAAGAAGATAAAAAGAAAGTAGCGCTTCACTGGTAAACTATTTAACATGGTGCTAATGTGTGTGGGTGCGAATAACACCAATCTGGCCTGTCTGCGAGCACTCTGTATTGATTTATTTGCATATTTATTTATGTTTCATATTTTGATACTATTTTTCTCTCCGTCCCGAGGTGGTACTTTGGAACAGAAAACGGTCAGTAAATGGGGACATTTCCAGGCAAAGTGTTCTTCTCGTTTTTGGATCCATTTAACAGGGAACAAATAAAGAAAAGGAGAGGCAAGAGAGAGTACGTACCAGCTGTCTCTTGAAATCAGCACTTAAGGAGGAGCTAGACAGAGACAGAAAGAGATGGAGAGAGGGGACGAGAAAGCTGCTAGAGGCAGCGCTGAAGCAGACACTGTTCTTGCCTTCTCTGGGCATGAAGGAAAAGAGACAATAGTTTGTTTTCCTTCTCTGCACCCCCCTCCCCAGACCACCAAGCCTTATTGCAGCATAACAAAGGACAAAGAGGGCGGGTGGCCTCTTTGACTGCAGGCAGGTCTCAAGTCAGTACAGGGCCATTAGGTAGCGCTTTCCCGCGCTAATGGCCCTGTGATTAACAGAAGGGAGAGGGGAAATTCTTTTGTCACCTCGTCACCCCCATCCTTGTCCCCCGTGTTCCCCCACTCCAAAATCTGGGGGGGATATATCCCCCACATCCCCCACACTTCCTACACCCATGGCTGCAGCTGACTAGTTGTGGAAATGCTAGTAGCTGTGGGGACAGAGCATAGGCAGCGCAAGGGAGAAGAGCAACGCACTCGAGCCAGCCAATTTACTTGCCCGCCCTCCCCCTCAATCCTCCAATGTCTGCTGTGTATTGCTTGAGACCAATTATACAAAGACGCCTGGCCATGCTTTCAGATTGATTGCACCGCACTGTAGGTATCCATAAAAACATTTAATACATTGAAATAAAGTGTAAGCGCCCGGCCACGCTGTGGCATAAAGCGTGGTGGGATGCAGTGTATGCACAAAAGAAATCAGGGCTAAAATAAAGTGAAAGTGCCCACAGCCCAGCCATGCTATGTGATAAATTGTGGTAGGGTGCAGTGTATGAAATGAAGTGTGGAGGGAGAGTGTTAAAAAGCTAATGATCGTGTGCTGCGGGTGACCATATGGTAAAAGTTAAAGGGAGGTGCTGCACATAAAAAAAGAAGTGGCCGCCATTACTAAAGCCGACCTTCCGCCAGTGCTCTTTAGATAAAGTGAGGGAAGAGTTCTCAGAAGGTCTGATGGAAGCTAATCAGTAAGGACACCGTAAAAGGTCCAGTCCTGATGGGTGGTCACAAATGCTGACAAGGCGCTACTAAGGCGGAACTAACAAGCCTGTTAACAAATCAGAAGCAACCATTTTGAAGCAACAGGAGCCAATTGGAAAGATGGGCGGAGAGTGGTCGGAGCTTCAAGTCCATACCCTTGTACCCCATGCCTCGCAGCAGCGCATGCGCTGCCCAGGCTCAACCTAAAGTCCTGCAAAAAAACACACACACAGCTGAACCTGATATAGTGAACGGACTGCATGGATCTGTTGTGAGGGTCCATCATGAAAGACTTATGTGCTTGTAGCCTGTTTACATATTCTCATTAAATAATGGGATTTTATTAATCATCCAAGTCTTGGGCCAGCTGTCCGCATAAAGCACATCGAAGGTGGACCACTGGCCCCGCAATGTATTGTGGTGCTCAGTCTCGAGGCTAGGTGGTACAAAAGGGGGTGGTGATGGGCGGAGCATCTGAACCAACCAAACACTCACACCCAGTCAACAGTTCTGGGTTTAATTCATCACCGTTCTTTAGCCCACTCTGCCACCCCAGTTCAAACATGGCCATATGCAAATCAGTCTGACCCTGTGCCTCATGGGAACAGTCCAGCCCGAAGTGCCAAGCCATGCCTTCCCTGGACCGGAAACAAGCTTCCGAGGACCGGTTTCTGGCATTTCAGCCGTCTTCAGCCCGGCTTGCTTGAATCCAGTGGCAAAGTGAGCAAGGGACTCACGTCTGAGCATACCCCGCTAACCTATGGCGAACAAGTGGTACAAAAGGGGTTAGTGATGGACAGATCATCTGAACCAATCAAATACTCACACCCAGTCAACAGATCTACGTTTAATCCATCATCCTTCTTTAGCCCACTCTGCCACCCCAGTTCAGAAATGGCCATATGCAAATCAGTCTGAGCCTGTGCCTCATGGGAACAGTCCAGCCCGAACTGCCAAGCCATGCCTTCCCTGGACCGGAAACAAGCTTCCGAGGACCGGTTTCTGGCATTTCAGCCGTCTTCAGCCCGGCTTGCTTGAATCCAGTGGCAAAGTGAGCAAGGGACTCACGTCTGCGCATACCCCGCCAACTTATAGTGAACAAGTGGTACAAAAGGGGTTAGTGATGGACGGAGCATCTGAACCAATCAAACATTCACACCCAGTCAACAGATCTACGTTTAATCCTTCACCGTTCTATAGCCCACTCTGCCACCCCAGTTCAGACATGGCCATATGCAAATCAGTCTGACCCTGTGCCTCATGGGAACAGTCTAGCCCGAACTGCCAAGCCATGCCTTCCCAGGACCGGAAACAAGCTTCCGAGGACCGGTTTCTGGCATTTCAGCCGTCTTCAGCCCGGCTTGCATGAATCCAATGGCAAAGTGAGCAAGGGACTAACGTCTTAGCATACCTTGCCAACTTATGGCAAACTAAGTGGTACAAAAGGGGGTGGTGATGGACGGAGCATCTGAACCAATCAAACACTCACACCCAGTCAACAGATCTGGGTTTAATCCATCACCGTTCTTTAGCCCTCTCTGCCACCCCAGTTCAGACATGGCCATATGCAAATCAGTCTGACCCTGTGCCTCATGGGAACAGTCCAGCCCGAACCGCCCAAGCCATGCCTTCCCTGGACCGGAAACAAGCTTCCGAGGCCCAGTTTCTGGCATTTCAGCAGTCTTCAGCCCGGCTTGTTTGAATCCAGTGGCAAAGTGAGCAAGGATTTAATTGGGTGATCAAGTGAGGTCAGGTTAAAAGGAAGTAGCCAAACAATCTGTTTGGCCCCCTTCCGACACAGTGCTTTTAATATGTCAGATTGATCACCCAATTAAATTTTTTTGTGACACAATTTAAACATTTCTAACTTTAAGAACACTACCACTACTTCACTTGTCACTTCACACAAAAAAACCTGCTCCGCAGTAAATCTGGCGTTGAAGCACACTGGGGAGGCATTCGGCCTCTCCCGGTGGGGCCAAATTATGAAGCATGTCACCAACCAGGTTGGTGAGTGAGGGCCTTATATACAAACCTATAAGGATTTGTATTTTTTTTCCCGTGCTCTCTGGGTTGTGATTACAGGAATTACACTCTTTTGTTGTTTAACATCAAATTTCAGCCCCAACCCCCTCAGCCGCAGCGGTCGAAGGATGACTAACAGGAGGATTTTAATGTTAATAAATATGTTTCTCAACAATATATCCCATATTATACGAAGCCAGAACTCAGCCACCTCCTCTTCATTAGCAGGCTCCTCTCCTTCAAATTGAGCTACTAATTCTAAATATCTCTCAAGCTCTGCTATCAACCTTCGAAGCTTTGCTTTGTTAGCATGAGTTCCAGCTTTGATACCATAACCTTTACAGAGGACCCTGCACCTGGCCTAGGGTCCATGAAGGGGGTCAGGTTGAGCTCCTGAACCTGGCTACCAGTCTCACACATTATTCTATTGAATTTTGGCCCTTTTCATGAAGTAAAAAAATACCCTTAACAATTTTCTTTGTCTGAACTACAGTATACAGGGACTTAACCAAGGCCCTAACAGTTAATTTTAAAATTTGGAAAAATAGACTAATCCAAAAATACAACTAGCTAAAGGCAATTTGGTTATTTAGTGTGTGGTCACTTATTGACAGAGTAATATCAGCAAATGCAAAGTCATAGACCCGCAGTAGGAAGTTGGCTCTCTATATAGTGTGGTAAAATGAAGTACACTGTGAAAAGAGTCTAGTGAGTCCCTTATTTGGTTACCGAGGCAAAAGTAGATAATACTAACACTATTTGTGTAAGTGTAGGTGAGCAGTTAGGCTTATCGGAGGGTAGTGCTAAGCATGTGTTGTGTCCACAGAGGCAGCAAATGAGATACACACTCAAGAATAAATCAGAGACCAATTTTCAAACATAATAGATTTTTATATAATTTTTTAGATCAAGAACATTGTACTACAGTAAGTACTTTTTAAGATATGAGTTTTTAGAGTTTGCAAAATCAATCACATTTGCACACAATTACACACCATTAAAGTTGTAGGAGAGTAGGGTCTGCTTCCTATGGTTCCCCCACTTTTTGCTGTGATTCTCTGGTTTTTCGACTTTAGTGTGGCTGTGGACCTGTTAATCAGGCCCACAGCCCAGCTGTTCTCTCTCTAAATTGATACCATGTACTTTAGGTACATACCAGATTTGTTACTGGGTCACCCTTGTGAGCCCCTGTATAGTGTACCATAGGTACCCAGGGCATAGGTTCTCCCTAGGCCTACCAGGGGCTGCAGCATATATTGTGCCACCCCTGGTTTGCCTTCCAAACTGACACCACAGGTCTGTTCACACAGCCTCGGTAAGGTGGTGTATTCACCCCTTACTTAGATATAGTATACCTATATCTATATATACATATAGACACATATACACCTATAAGTCACTCCTATGGCAGGCCTTAACAATCCTGGAGGCAGAGTGCTTGCGTTTATGTGAGAGGGTGTCCTAGCATGAGCAAAGCCCCTCTGCAGCTTTCGGAACCATCTCCTTATAGCTGTTATAGGATATAGCCATACTATATACTCTTAAGTGTATTATAATCCTCTGGGTTAATGCTAACTTTGATTTGGCTTTATCAAAACATGTCGTGTAAGGTGTCAAACTCTTTGGACTACTACCCCCCTGCCAGTCCTGTTGGCGGGGATGGCATTACACCGTTCTAGAGGGAGAAGCCATGTAGCTATGGGTTTACCCGGTTAAAGTTAAACAGAGCCCCAGCATCACAAAATTGGATGCTGCTGCCACAGACACAAGTCTGATCTCATGTTGCTGGACGAAACTCCAGCAGGGGAGGCCTGGACAATAGGTTTCCTGTCAAAGGAGGTGCTGGCACCTCCCCAGACAGGCTTTTGTGTATTGGGGCAGGGAGGACTGCATTCAGTGAATGCTTTCCAGACACTGCCTGGGGCACACAAGGTGCTCCATGCATTTCCCAGTTCAAACCAGTTGCTGGGTAACTATGCCCCAGCTCTGGCGCAAAACTGGACAAAGGGAAAGGGGTGTAACCACCCCCTTCCCAGGTCCACCCATAGGAGGGACCTTAAGGGTAGTCCAGCCCCTCAACTCAGTATAAGTATAGGAGCTCAGTCACTAGGACTTTAGATTACCCTGGACGAAATGTTACTACATAAATCCTGGACCTTCGACATTCCATTTTGACTGGAAGACATATCCCTTTTGGTCAAGGAGTGACCACCTTGTTCAAACAGGCACCAAAAGCAACTTTGCTGGTCTGTATTTTCGAGGCTCCCACCGGATCCTAGATTTAGTTCTAGTCTTTAGCGGCCCTTTAATATTTTTTTTTTGTCCCCCAGGTGAGTTCTGCTCTAGCCCCAAGCCTATGCAGTTTCCTTGCTTAGTCTGGTTGCGATTCCTACTTAGAATAGGCGTAGTACCTTAAACGGTTAATTTTTCTTCCTTTACCCATTATTTACCTCTTATAGCTGGAGGTCTAAGAATGTGTATGGAATCGGTACTCAGTAACTTCTGACTTTTGCATGACTTTTGCATGTAATGAAAAGTCGGCATTCTCTTTCACATTTTTTCTTTTCTTCTTCTTTTTCAGTTTTGGGAGCGAGGGTCAGCGGGAGCCCGTGGGGTGCAATTCTCTGGACTTTGTCCGGATAATTGGGGCAAGGGTTCCCCAGGGGGGAGGTTGGGCAGGTTTGGGCACAGAGTACAGGGGTGGATGTTGCAGGGAAAAAAAAGTAAAAAGAAATCCTCATTCTCTTCTTAAAAATGTTTTCTTTGTTGGATTTACCTATGCTGCAAATATGTCTGGACTAGATAGGCTGAGAGGGATTCTTCTTCAAAAATTGTTACAATAGAAAGGAGGCTACTCTATCCATGACTAGCCTGCGGATCCTCTCCTGGAATGTCAATGGCCTGCGCACTAGACCTAGAAGGGACAAGATTTTACAATACCTCTGAAATTCTATTGCGCATGTTATTGTCCTTCAGGAGACCCATCTATTAGAATCAGAGATGGTCTCTCTTGCCGAGAAAAATAAATGGATTTTTTTCAAGTTAGCACGACTCAGACTCTGAATATTAGGGGATCACAATCCTCTTTAAGAGAACAGCAAAGGCTTGTCTTATTTCAAAATTAGTGGACCCAGGTGGCAGATGGGTCATTGTGACTGTTAACATTTAGGGGGCTCAGATTACTATTGTCGAATATTACGGTCCTAACCAAGATGACCTCTCCGCCCTTAAATCTATTTTTTCTCACCTATTAGTGTTTCCAGAACCAACTATTTTGGCGCGGGATTTCAATATTGTTTTGGATCCTTTTCTTTATAAATCGCTTAACAGCCGTGCTTCAGTCCCCTCTAAAACCAGGGCTTTCTTACTTGAAGCCATGAGACAATATGCTTACTTTGATATTTGGAGGTTAAGGTCACGACAACAATCAGGATTCTCGTTTCGTAACTATAAATACCGGCATCATTCCAGGATCGATTTTATTTTGGTTAGTCACGCATTGAAAGACACAGTCAAGAACATCTCATATCTTCCCTCTCATTTATCTGATCATTCTGCAGTCTGGCTGGAAGTGGATTGCATAGTTCCTGGTATTGCTAGGTCATGGTCCTTTGATCGCTCACTACTTTTGAGGATGAGGTGATCTCATCCTTGACTGTGGAGACAGAATGGTTCATGAAAATGAACATAGCTTCTGCCTCAATAGGGTGCATGTGGGATGCTTATAAAGCATTTTTAAGGGGCCAAATTACCAGCAGGGCTAGTTACAGGAAATAAATATATAGAGAGGAGGTCTCCACTATTGAGGCCGGAATCAAAAGGTTGCAATCGGAATTAGATTGATCCAGTAGTACCTCCCTCGAAACATCTCAAGAGTTACAAAACAAATTGACGAATTTGAAAGGACAGCTGGAAACAGTGTTAAATACATGGTTACTTCGTAGGTGGGAGGCGAGTAAAATTGCTCATTTTGAGTATGGAGAAGGAGCAGGGAGGCTCCTCGCCTGGAAAGCAAAGACTGATCAAGTTAGAAATAACATTGGGTCAATTACACAAGGCAACCTAACGTTTACATCAGATGAAGATATCTGGAGGGTCTTCCAGACATTTTTTCAAAATATTTATAAAGAGGTTAACCCCTTAAGTGCTGCCTCGGTGCGTTGGCCGACGGCAGCACTACCTCCCCAGTGCTGCGCACGACCATTGGACGTCCATTCAGCACTAGTTCCAATGGACAGCGCAGCACTGGGGAGGGATGTTTAATAGCAGCTATGAGGTTAAATGTTTTGACCATTCTTGTTTTGAGGCTTTTTTGAAGGAGGTCACATTGCCTTCTTTAACCACAGAACAACAAGGTTATCTTGATCAATTAATCACACAGGAAGAGGTTAATGCAGCTAATGTGAACTGTAAAAAGGGGAAGGCGGCAGGTCCTGACGGCATCCCCTCGGGAATCTACAAGGTCCTGGGTAAGGAAATTGTTCCTATTTTGACTGCTCTTTTTAATCAGATACTCCAGGAGGGGGTAGCCCCTCCATCTTCGTGGGACAATGCATCTATAACTCTTGATTTTAAAACCCGGTAAAGCTGCATCTAGTTGTGGGTCCTACAGGCCAATATCTATTCTCAATGCTGATTGCAAAATCTTCGCCTCTGGTATGGCCAAAAGACTGGGGCTGGTAGCTGGCGACATCTTGCATCAGGATTAGAGGGGCTTTGTTAGGGGTCGACAGCTTTCTGACTTGACGTATGACTTGATTGTTGCAATTGATATTGCATCTACTCAAACTCTCCCTCTGACAGTCCTGACTCTCGATGCCACCGGGAAGAAAGAAAGTCTCTTTCTGGTATCATGCTATATTGGAAGAGGTAGATGGTGAATTTCATCTGGACAGCAATCTCTGGGGCAGCTCCCTTTTGGATCATGATAGCGAACATCTGTGGTTAAACTCATGTAGACCCTGTGGGAGGTAGTTAAACTAGCATGGCTCCGAATGAACCACCTCTTCACCATATACAGGGCCTACTATTCACCTCAGAGACTATCAACATTCTCAAAGGGCCCCCCTGTGTGCTGCATGAGGTGTGGGACATTAGCTGCCTTTGATATTCCCATGCTCTTCGATTGCCCAGCCCTTTACCCCTTTTGGGACTCCATTGGAAAAACACTGACAATATCTCTTGGCTGTCCCGTCATTATCAATCTATCTTTGGTTATTTTTGGCATGGTGGAGGGCGTGACAGGCCCGCTAAACAACTTCTTTTTTATGCCATCCTGTTGACCAGAAGAGAAATATGTAAAAAATGGACGGAACCCTCATCCCCCTCCTTTTTGGATTGGCAGGCTTCGGTGCTAAAGGTTTCCAGATTGGATTTTACGGAGACAGGCAATCAAAATAAGCGAGCCTTCTGGAATCTTTTGAAATGGGGGTAGCTACAGAGGCAGTGGAAACGTGTGTTTTTTTCCACTGTCCTATGATTACGCTGCCTGGTTACTCTGTAGACACTTCTGGAGCCATCAGGTTGTGTCCTGATACGATTATGCTGGTCAAGCCCGGTAAGGCGGCTCCCTAAAGGGCTCCATATAGGCCCCTGAGTATCCTTTAACACTGGTAGGTGAGGGCCCTCACCTCTAGATGCCTACATATCCATTATGCTGAGGCACTGTGCAGATATCTCTAGGGTAGATTGGAGCTTGTTGGGTAGAGAATGAGGACACAAAAAAGGTTTCCTGTCCAAAGAGGTGCTGGCACCTCCCCAGAGAGGCTTTTGTGTATTTGGACAGGGAGGGCTGCATTCAGTGAATGCTTTCCAGACACTGAATGGGGCATACAAGGTGCACCATGCATTTCCCAGTTCACACCGGTTGCTGGGGCACTCTGCCCCAGCTCTGGTGCAAAACTGGACAAAGGGAAAGGGGTGTAACCACCCCCTTCCCAGGTCCAGCCATAGGAGGGACCTTAAGGGTAGTCCAGCCCCTAAACTCAGTATAAGTATAGGAGCCCAGTCACTATGACTTTAGATTACCCTGGATGAAATGTTGAAACATAAATACTGGACCTTCAACATTCCATTTTGACTGGAAGACGGAAGACATCTCCCATGTGGTCAAGGAGTGACCACCCTGTTCAAACAGGCACCAACAGCAACTTTACTGGTCTGCATTTTTGAGGCTCCTGACAGATCCCAAAGAATCTGCAACATAGGACACATACTTCCAGACATATCTGACCCGACCTTCGTTCACAGCAAAGCTGAGACCCGTGCCGGACACGAGAGACGTGGGACCGGAACTTCTGGATATCATGCATTTTGCAAGCTGCACTCACTTCACGAGGTGACTCGAAGTCATGCATTGGGGTGCTTGAAGCCCCAGACCCGAGCACCATTTGAACGGAAGCTCAGAGGCCCCCACTCCACGAGTGACCCGTGGTCTCCGCTTTTGC
Source organism: Lissotriton vulgaris (assembly GCF_964263255.1). Taxonomy (NCBI): domain Eukaryota; kingdom Metazoa; phylum Chordata; class Amphibia; order Caudata; family Salamandridae; genus Lissotriton; species Lissotriton vulgaris. The sequence goes on along the minus strand of NC_141698.1, from coordinate 462,244,609 downwards.
ATTTCAGCTTGATGTGTCTTTGTGGTTCCTAGTCTGGTGGCGAGTGAGCCCCCTGAAGACCTTCTTTTAAATCTAACTTGCTTTCCTGGTTGCTCAAAGCTTGCTCCAATTTCCCTACAAAAGAGAAGTTCCTCAGACCTTGCTGGTCTGCACTGAAGCCAATCTTGACATCCTGCGTGGGTTGAGTTTGCCAAGACTTGTTGGGTCCAGTCCGGATACCGAGAAAGGGAAGATTCCCTTGGCAAAGAAATAAGCAAAGATTGTGATACCAACCTTACAATGTCACAAGTACATACAACAGAAACAAGGAAATACTTAAAAGTGCATTTATTTACGAAAAACTTAAAAACACAAGGAAGGGTTTAGCTGATCTAGATCCCTACTACTAAAACACAGTTAAAAAAATAATTTTTGACTAAGAATACATACAATTGCGACCTGCACAATTTAAAAGACAGAACAAGTACAACATTAATTTGTTGAATACAATTCGTATATTCTGGCTCCGTTGTGGGGACACCGGTATTGTATTGCTATTGCATCAGCATATCAATTTTGGTGTTGGAGGCTTGAATTATAGACTATTGGAGTCTTTCTCCATTTACTTGTCTCTTTTTAGATAAAGAGACCTTTAGAATCTGGCTTTACTTTGATAATAACGCCGATCTTTTGTTTAATCTAGGTACTCCTTATAACGGGCCATTAAAGAAATATTGATAGTGGATTTACAAACACCACCTTTCAGGTGAGCCAGTAACTCCATTCTGCCCCGCGCTCAAATTTAGTAATTTAATGTAGGAGAGTGTAGAGAACACTAATATTTATTTGAGTCTCATCTTTTCCTCTCCAGCAGCAGTTTCTCGTGCTTCCATTAAGAATAATTGAAGGAAGAGGCACGTGGTATTAACGGACAGACTGACATCATCATTAATAGATACAGTTACCAAAAGGATAACGCTGATGGTAAATCCCTCCCTTATATCATTGTTCAATCACCATTGCAACACCCTCATTTTATAACAAACAGGACCAGTCTGACCAGTCTTTGGCACTCCCCTTTTTTCATTCTTTTATAGACCTGCATGGCTCAGAGACCGATCAATAAACGAGTTCTTTTTCTAATTTAATTGGGCTATGTATAACCAGGGGGATAAACAATACTTTACACGAAGATAAACAGGTATGCTTCAACCCCATGATTTTTGTAAAATAACAGAAAGGGTGCATTCCATAATTTGTTAACCAAATCATCCTTATTACACAGGCCAGACAACAGGCAGTACTAGAAATACGAAAACTCTAACTAGAATTCAACGTTGGGATCATAAATGACTCTCTATCAAGAGAAGCGATTCCTAACTCTCACGTAGGGTAAGTGAAGTATGCACTATTGTCTTGAAATTATCATTCCATCATGAAATTTGGATGTTCCATCTAGGGGATATTAATACTTGATTTCTCCCCTTATCATTAATGCCCCATGAGTTAGTCCGGGTGATCCATCCAGTTTTTTCATGATCTGAGACAGGCTTGTTGAATATCTCAACCCCTTTCCCACCCACAATAACCTGACTAATATTTTAGTCCTATTACTGGGTACCTGTTTAAGCGATAAATTATAATGACGGGCTCCACAAGCGTTGCAGCATTCCCTGTGTACTCAATCCATGTTCTCACGCAGAAAATGTATTAGAAATTCCTTTGTGATAAACTCAGGCCTCAACAATGAGCAAGAGTGGTAATAGGAAATATTGATGTATATGTGGATAATATCCTCTAATGGCTATACATGAGTTCTCAGTAATAATGCAAAAGTATATACGTCAAAATGTGGATAATATGCTAAAATGGCTACACATGAGTTCTCAGCAATAATGCAATAGTAAATACGTCAGAATGTATAATGAAGTATAAATGTATTTGTTTTCAGCCTAAAACTATCTGTTTAGTTTGAAATTAATTGCTTGCATATAATTCATTACAGGGCAATGACAGTTAACCCCTGCTTGTGACAGCAAACCTATGGTCTTGATAAAGGTGGTAATGAATAAGTGAACCCACTGAAACGCGTCGACGCATTCATTGGTATAATTCAAGCGTCCAACACCAAAATTGATATGCTGATGCAATAGCAATACAATACCTGTGTCCCCACAACGGAGCCAGAATATACGAATTGTATTCAACAAATTAATGTTGTACTTGTTCTGTCTTTTAAATTGTGCAGGTCGCAATTGTATGTATTCTTAGTCAAAAATTATTTTTTTAACTGTGTTTTAGTAGTAGGGATCTAGATCAGCTAAACCCTTCCTTGTGTTTTTAAGTTTTTCGTAAATAAATGCACTTTTAAGAATTTCCTTGTTTCTGTTGTATGTACTTGTGACATTGTAAGGTTGGTATCACAATCTTTGCTTAGTTCTTTGCCAAAATCTTCCCTTTCTCGGTTGTATAACCCTATTTCCCTTGGTCTCCTCAAGGGGTACCTCTCGATTTCTTACCCAGTCCGGATACCAACACCACAGTCAACTAGATCCAGGTTGAATCCAGCTCCTGGTTGTCGTCAACACCTCCTGGTCCTCGTGGCTGAAAAGACAAACTTCACATCTTTACCTAAAATCACCCGACATCAGGTGGCATCTTTCTATCGCCGACCTGGTCACTGGCAAGTGACCCAGACTCTGTCCCTTCTGCTTTCAGGTTCTACAGATCTTTCATCCACCCTTGGATCCACCCGGAAACTTTTCCTCTGGTCGCCTTCAGCACTTCTTTGCAGCTTCTCATTGAAAACAACGACCAAACCCGACACGAAAAGACATCTATGCACCCGGCTTCTCTGGGTGAGGTAACACGAGTACTCAGGGTTTGACTCTCGAAGTGTCCTAGTTTAAAAGGGTTCCATCGTAGTCCCTCCGGAAGTGTCCTTAAATTGTATATTTGTAACATCTACTTTTCCCATAGAAAGTTAATGGTAACCCGCGGCTGTGTTTAGATACTGCACGGGTCTCCCGTGGGCCTCCTACTTTCTAACCTTTGGTTGTTTAGAGTAGCCCCAGTGATTCCAGAGGCCCCAGGCCTGTTTTCTAATTCTCTTGTGGTTCTTATACCACTATTGTAGTATATGGTTTGTGAGGCCCCTAGGGCATAACGTATACTGTGCAACTTATCGTATATTATTTGAGTGACTTGTATTGTATTTTTACCTCTGACCTCATTAAGAGTGCAGAGGGGTTGTGTTTTGAATAAATACATATATATTTGATATATATCTTGTGTGGTGTCCTTTCATTTGGTACTTCAAGGGATTATAATTGGTAAAACAACTTGCTTAATACGCTCTCTGAAGTCTTAGCCTGAGGACTGCTGGTCCTTGCTAACAATAGGATAGCTTTCTACAAGGTTAACTTTACAACCACCATCAATAAGGGTCGATTAGACTGGTGCAAGGTGCCCTCTAGAACTAGTGGATATCATATGCCAGGCTAACTTCTCACATTGGTGGCAGCGGTGGGATAATAGCTTGCATTGTTTTAGCAAATAATCTTGAGAATATCTTTTGAAAGATCATATAAAGGTACCTGTAGGTACATATGAATCAAGTCTTATATACATAAGTTCTACTGAACTTAGCTGTTGTAGGTGGTAAGTGCTTAACACACCCTGACTACAACTTCTAGAGAGGTTCTAGTAGGAAAACAAGTAGTGTAGGTAGGTGCACACACCACACCACACTAGTCATGTATTTAAGAGCAGGAGATAGTACCTCTCTGCCAGATGTCAGCAACTTGCAGACAACTAAGTATGACACTTTCACTTTTCAGGAACTGAGAAGCTTGTGTGTTGTCAGTAAATTAAAACAAGGACAGAGTCTAACCACCCAGCATCTAATAGAGCTTTTAGTGGCAGATGACTGATAAAAAGCATAAGACCCAGAAGCACATGGTAGCCGGGAGGGGGGCATCCCTCCTCAGAAGAAGATCCTAGTGGGAATCCCACCCAGGATGATGATGCTGATGATGAGGATGCAGGCCAGGATGAGGTTGATGAACCTCACATGGAAAACACAGGACTACCTGAGGGTAGAGGAGGCCTAGGAAGACTCCCTCCACGTAGGCCTAATGATGTGCCCAGAAGACCCAGATCCCTTTCCAGTGGATCTGAACATTCTGACTCATCAGTAGGGTCCAATGCCTCTGCTCTAAGGAGAATGACTTCCCCTCAGAGAAGAGGGCACAAAGCTATAATGAGAGAAGTCAAGCTTAGGATCAAGATGCAAAGCAAGAAGAAATTGTGTGGGCTAGAGCCCACTGGTGGCAGCAACATTGCTAGTGGTAGGGAAAGGTCTCATGACCATAGAAAACCTGAACAAGATTGTCCCTCCCTATCAGATTGGTGATGACATCCACAAGTGGATAACTGCTTTGGAGAGGGCTTGCATAGTACAGCAGGTACCCCAAAGTCAGTGGGCAGCAATCTTGTGGCTCTCCTTTGCAGACAAAGGAAGAGACAAGCTCCTCACTGTTAGAGCAGAGGATGCTGACAACTACAATGTCCTGAAGATTGCTCTGATAGATGGTTTTGGCCTAACCACTGAACAGTACAGGTTGCTGTTCAGAGATACCCAAAAGACACAGACTCCGGACTGGACAGATTTTGTAGATTGTGCTACTACAGATTCTTAATAACTGTCAGAACCAGCTGTTGCATCAACACCTGGTTGACTCTGATTTGACCTATCCCCAAGAATTGGGTAAGAAGGCACATGGGTCAGAACCAGGGTGAAGCAGAAGGTACAGAACCAAGGTGGTGATCAGAAGAACCAAGACCAAAAGGGTGGGGAGAAAGCAAAAAAGTGAAGTCTTTTCAAGGTCCCCAAAAAGCTTCTAATGATGGGGGTTCCCAACAATCTAAAAAGAAAGAAGGCACAAAGAAACCCTGGTGCAAAGTATGTAAGAGTAATACTCATTGGACCAGTGATTGTAACAAGAAGGAGACAGCTCCAACCACCATTGCCCCTAAGGCAACTGTTCCCCCTAGTTCAGCTCCAAGTGGTTGTTCTCAACAGAAGCGTGTAGTAGGGTTAACCCTGGGAACTGAGATGGATTCTGGCCTAGTCAGAATACTAAATCAAGCTGTTTTGATCTGTGATGGGGACATAGTCATGTCCTCTACTGTCAGTCCCAATAATGTGGGCAAGTACAGACAAACTCCTTTAAATAATTATAAAGTGGCTCAGGCCTACAGAGACACATGTGCTATGTCACAATGGTGGCACCCAGCTTTGTGAACCCTGAACAGATAATACTAGGTGAAAATTACCTAGTGACCAATGCTAACAATGTCACTACCACACACAGTATGGCGGTTGTTAATTTCTCCGGGGGAGGGGTAACTGGCCTCAAAAAGGTTGTTGTTAGATCAGACCTCCCTGTAGAATGTTTGCTTGGGAATGACCTGGAGACTTCAGCCTGGTCTGAAGTGGAGTATAGGACACGTGCAGAAATGCTAGGCATCTCAGCACATGTGCTTGCTGTGACTAGGTCACAGGTCAAAAATTGCAACACTGAACAGGCACTGGATTCTGGAATAATGGACCAGTTGCCTACCAGGAGGAGAAGCAGTAGGGTTAAGGTAGTGCCTTCCCCCTGCCTCAGGAAGAGGATCAGCCTTCTGAGGAAGCTGATTGTGAGACCCAAGAAGGAACTGTCCTAGAAGAGCTTGAGCCTGATCAGGTTGAGTTCTTGGGACAGGGGGACCTTCCAGGGCAGATCTGAGGCAGGCGCAGTTGGACTGCGCTTCTCTTGAACCCCTCAGGCAGCAAGCTGCTGCTGAGGCTGCAGGGAATGCTAATGGGACCCATAAGGTTTACTGGTATGAAGGGCTCCTGCAGTCAGAGGCTGGAGACCCCAAGCCAGGTGCTTCCAGGAGGTTGGTCATACCTTTGGCATTCAGGGGCTTTCTTGTAACACTAGACCATGATATTCCCCTTGCAGGATATCTTAGCCAGAACAAGACTTGAGACAGGCTTGTCCCTCACTTTCACTGGACTCACATGTCAGAAGACACCAAGGAGTTTTGTTGCTCCTGTGTCACCTGCCAAGCCATTGGCAAATCAGGTGGCACTACAAAGGCCCCCCTTATACCTCTACCTGTGGTGGGGTTCCCTTTGAACGTGTAGGGATTGACATTGTTGGACCAATGGATCGCCAAACAGCCTCTGGGCACAGATTTATTCTGGTGGTAGTGGATCATGCCACCAGATACCCAGAATCTATTCCCCCTAGGACCACAACAGCACCTGTTGTGGCAAGAGCCCTCCTGGGAGTTTTCACAAAGACTGGGTTTCCCTAAGGAGGTTGTCTCAGACAGAGGTGCAAACTTCATGTCTGGATACCTGACAGCAATATGAAAGGAGTGTGAAGTGAACTACAAGTTCACCACACCCCATCACCCGCAATGCAATGGTCTAGTTGAGAGATTCAACAAGACCTTAAAGGGCATGATTAAGGGTCTCCCTGAAAAGCTCAGGTGGAGATCGGACATCCTGCTGCCCTGCCTTTTGTTTGCTTATAGAGAAGTCCCACAGATGGGGGTTGGCTACAGCCCTTTTGAACTTTTGTTTGAACATCCTGTAAGAGGACCCCTTTGTCTGGTGAAGGAAGGATGGGAGTTACCTCTCAAACTTCCCTAGCAAGACATTGTGGACTATGTACTTGGTCTCTGCTCCGGGATGGGAGAGGACATGAAAAAGGCATCCCAAAACCTTGAGGCAAGTCAGGAATTGCAAAAGGCATGGGATGACCAAAGGCTGTGCTGACTGTGTACCAGCCAGGACAGAAAGTGTGGGTGTTGAAGCCTGTGGCCCCAGCAGCTCTCCAAGACAAGTGGAGAGGACCCCACACTGTTGTTGAGCAAAAGGGAGAAGTCACCTATTTGGTTGACCTTGGAACTCCCAGGAGCCCCCACAGGGTACTTCATGTCAACAGACTGAAACCATATGTTGACAGGGCAGATATGGGATTGCTCATGGCTACTGATGGACAGGAGGAAGAGAGCGACCCTCTTCCAGACCCGCTCTCTCAGAACCCTGATGATGATTCAGTTGATCTTGTAACATTGGCAGGCAGCCTCACTGACCAACAGCAGCAGGACTGCAGACAAGTTCTGCAGGCCTGCAGACATGTGTTTTCTCTGACTCCAAGTCAGACTACCTGATGCGCACATGAAGTGGACACTGGGACAGCCGTCTCAGGCCTGGATGACTACTGTGCAGCTGATCTAGATGACATTGCCTGTTAAAAGTAAGATTTACAGGCAACCAGATCATGTCAGGGACTGTATCAGGGCAGAGGTCCAAAAGATGTTGGAATTGGGAGTCATTGAACCGTCAGAGAGCCCTTGGGCCAGTCCAGTAGTCCTTGTGCCTAAACCTCACACCCAAGATGGTAAGAGAGAGATGAGGTTTTGTGTGGACTACAGAGGTCTCAATGCTGTCACTAGGACAGATGCCCATCCAATACCCAGCGCAGATGAGATCATAGACGGATTGGCATCTTCCAGGTTTTTGAGCACATTTGACCTGACAGCTGGCTACTGGCAGATCAGACTAGCTGATGATGCAAAGCCAAAAACTGCATTTTTAACCCCTGGTGGACATTATCAATTTGTGGTAATGCCCTTTGGTCTGAAAAATGCACCTGACACATTGCAAAGGTTGATGAGCCAAGTCGTCTCAGGCCTGGATGACTACTGTGCAGCTGATCTAGATGACATTGCTGTTTTTAGCTCTACATGGGAAGATCACCTGATCCACCTGAAAAATGTTCTGGAGGCCATGTAAAAGGCAGGCCTAACTATCAAGGCTACCAAGTGCCAGATAGGGCAGAGTCAGTTTGTATACCTGGGCCACCTTGTAGGTAGAGGCCAGGTTCAACCATTACAGAGCAAGATCCAGACTATAATGGACTGGACTGCTCCAACTACCTAGACTCAGGTCAGAGCTTTCTTGGGTCTGACTGGGTATTACAGGAAATTTGTCAAGGGGTATGGTTCCATAGTGACACCCTTAATGACTAAACTTCCAAGAAAATGCCTAAAAAACTTTAGAGAACAGTCAGCTCTCAAAAGGCATTTGATGACCTGAAGCAGGCCATGAGCATAGTACCAATTCTGAAAAGTCCAGACTACTCCAAAGAACTCATTGTTCAAACAGATGCTTCTGAGTTGGGGGTAGGGGCTGTGCTATCAAAATTGAATAAAGATGGCCATGACCAGCCAGTAGCTTTTATTAGCAGAAGGCTGACCCCTAGAGCGAAAGGTTGTCAGCTATTGAAAGGGAGCCCTTTGCTGTGGTTTGGGCCCTGAAGAAGCTGGGCCATACTTGTTTGGTACTCACTTCAAAGTTCAGACAGACCATAAGCCCCTCGTGTGGCTAAAACAGATGAAGGGTGAAAATCCCAAATTTCTCCGGTGGTCCATTTCCCTGCAGGGTATGGACTTTACAGTGAACATAGACCTGGGAGTAACCATGCCAATGCAGATGGACTCTCCAGATATTTCCACTTAGAACATGAAGACTCAGCTGGTCAATTTTAGTTTACTGTCCCTGCGTTGGGGGGGGGGTGTAGGAGAGTAGGGCCTGCTTCCTATGGTTACCCCCACTTTTTGCTGTGAATCTCTAGTTTTTCGGCTTTAGTGTGGCTGTGGACCTGCTAATAAGGACACACCCCAGCTGTTCTCTCTCTAAATTGATACCATGTACTTTAGGTACATACCAGATTGGTTACTGGGTCACCCTTGTGAGTCCCTGTGTAGTGTACCATAGGTACCCAGGGCATAGGTGCACCCTAGACCTACCAGGGGCTGCAGCATATATTGTGCCACCCCTGGTTTGCCTTCCAAACTGACACCACAGGTATGTTCACACAGCCTGGGTAAGGTGGTGTAATCACCCCTAACTTAGATATAGTATACCTATATCTATATATACATATAGACACATATACACCTATAAGTCACTCCTATGGCAGGCCTTAACAATCCTGGAGGCAGTGTGCTTGGTTGTATGTGAGAGGGTGCCCTAGCTTGAGCTGAGCCCCTCTGCAGCTTTAGAAACCACCTCCTTATAGCTGTTCTATGATATAGCCATACCATATATTCTTAAGTGCATTATTTTCCTCGCGGTTAATGCTAACTTTGGTTTGGCTTTATCAAAACATGCCATGTAAGGTGTCAAACACTTTGGAACACTAACCCCCCCCCCCCCCGCCAGTCCTTTTGGCAGCGGTGGCATTCCACCCTTCTAGAGGGAGAAGACATGTAGTTACTGGTTTACCAGGCTAAAGTTAAACAGAGCCTCAGCATCACAAAATGGAGGCTGCTGCTACAGACATGAGTCTGACCTTCTGTTGCTGGACGAAACTCCGGGAAGGGGAGGCCTGGACAATAGGTTTCCTGTCCAAGGAGGTGCTGGCACCTCCCTAGACAGGCTTTTCTGTATTGGGACAGGGAGGGCTGCATTCAGTGAATGTTTTCCAGACACTGCCTGGGGCACACAAGGTGCTTCATTCATTTCCCAGTTCAAACCGGTTGCTGGGGCACTCTTCCCCAGCTCTGGTGTGAAACTGGACAAAGGGAAAGGGGTGTAACCATCCTCTTCCCAGGTCCACCCATAGGAGGGACCATAAGGGTAGTCCAGCCCCTAAAATGAGTATAAGTATAGGAGCCCAGTCACTAGGGCTTTAGATTACCCTGGACGAAATGTTGAAACATAAATCATTGACCTTCGACATTCCATTTCAACTGGAAGATGGAAGACATCTCCCTTGTGGTCAAGGAGTGACCACCCTGTTCAAACAGGCACCAACAGCAACTTTGCTGGTCTGCATTTTCGAGGCTCCCGCCGGATCCCGAAGAATCTGCAACACAGGACACTGACTTCCAGACATCTCTGACCCCGATCTTTCCTCACAGCAAAGCTGAGACCCGTTGCGGACACAAGGGACGTGGGACCGGAACTCCTGGACATCCTGCATTTTGCAAGCTGCACTCACTTCACGAGATTACTCAAAGTTGTGCATTGGGGCCCCAGACCAGCGCACTATTTGCACTGAAGCTCAGAGGCCCCCACTCCTTGCTTGACCAGTGGGCCCCACTTTTGCATTTCAGCTTGATGCATCTTTGTGGTCCACAGTCCGTTGGCTAGTGAGCCTCCCCCCCCCCCCCGAAGACTTTCTTTTAAATCTAACTTGCTTTCCTGGTTGCTCCAGGCTTGCTCCAACTTCCCTACAAAGGAGAGTTCCTCAGACCTTGCTGGTGTGCACCATGTCAATCTCAACATCCTGCTTGGGTTGCATTTGCCAAGGCTTGTTGAGTCCAGTCTGGATACTGACACCGCAGTCAACTAGATCCTTTGTGGGACAGCTCGAATCCAGCTCCTGGTTGTCGTCGATGCCTCCTGATCCTCGTGGCTGAAGAGACAATCTTCACCTGAAATCACCCAACATCTGGTGGCATCTTTCTATCGCCGCCCTGGTCACTGGCAAGTGACCCAGACTCTGTCCCTTGAGCATTCAGGTTCTACAGATCTTCGATCCACCCTTGGATCCACCCAGACACTTTTCCTCTGGTCGCCTGCAGCACTTCTTAGCAGCTCTTCATTGAAAACGATGACTAAAACCCGACACGAAAAGACACCTATGCGCCCGGCTTACCTGGGTAGGGTAACACGAGTACTCCGGTGCTCCCGTGGGTCTTGACTCTCGAAGTGTCCTAGTTTAAAAGGGTTTCATGGTAGTCTATCTGGAAGTGTCCTTAAATTGTATGTTTGTAACTTCTACGTTTCCCACAGAAAGTCAATGGTAAACCGCGGCTGTGTTTAGACACTGTGATGTACCATAAAAATAACATAAAAGGCTATACCTACCAATAGCCCTAATACCATTACCAAATAACCAGTCAGTTGGCAGCGAAGAAGGTTCAATCATTTATTAAGTAAAATACTCAATAGAGGAGCCTTTCTGACCCTCACCCATCAGGTGTGCAGAGAAGACTGCTGGCTCATATTCAAACATTGAGTTATATACATTGTTGCTCACCCCATACCATCCCTGTAAAAGGAAAAACACCAGTTGACCCCCTAGCTCCAGGAAGGGACCATATATGGCATAGCTTGGATAGGAACAAAGGTATAGCTATCTATTACTGGGAGGGCAGGAGGGGTGACTCTCTTTCGTCTCTGTGCTTGGGAAAGAAGAGGCGGCACCTTCAGGAATGCTCTAATCACTCCCAAAGCCAAATGAGACCTTGAGCCTAAAACAGTAAAGTAAACAGGCTATCTTCAGTTGCTACCAGTAACTCAAATGAACAGGGAGCTTGAAAACAGCACGTGATCAACACGTGATCGCATCCCGTGCTCCAGCACATGTGCTGAAAATGGCGTCTGTATGGTTCTTGGCCTCCTCTTCTAGCAGCAGATTTACAGAGAAGGAAAAGAGGGTTTCTTCCTAGCAAAAAGTTACATATATTAAACAGAAAGTTTACATATAGATACATTATGCTAATGCTAATCTAATTTTTATCCCTCAACTGCACGCTTCTCCCGTGGGCCTGGGCCTCCTACTTCCTAACCTTTGGTTGTTTAGAGTAGTCCCAGTGATTCCACAGGCCGCAGGCCTGCTTTCTACTTCTCTCGGGGTTCTTATACCACTATTTTAGTATATGGTTTGTGAGGCCCCTAGGGCATAACGTATACTGCGCAACTTATCATATAATAATTGAGTGACTTGTATTGTATTTTTTCCTCTGACCTCATAAAGAGTGCAGAGGGGTTGTGTTTAGAATAAACACATATATATTTGATATATACCTTGTGTGATGTCCTTTCATTTGGTACTCAAGGGATTATAATTGGTCAAACAACTTGCTTAATACGGTCCCTGAAGTCTTAGCCTGAGGACTGCTGGTTCATGTTTCTATAAGGTTGACTTTACAACCACCATCAATAAGGGTCGATCAGACTGGTGCAAGGTGCCCACTAGAACTAGTGGACATCATATGCCAGGCTAACTTCTCATAGAAGTCAATAGGGAAAAAGACAAAATGCATATAAACTTGTACAGTCGACTTTCAAGGATCACCTCTTGGTTTTCGATAGTTAGCATGGCCAGGCTCAATGTTCCACCTGTGGATTCTCAGGAGCATCTCAGATTCGGCCCGGGCTGGATGCTGTGGTCCTTGGTAGCTGTTTCGCCACAAGAGAGGGGACCGCTAGAATGCACACTGAACAAGGGAACTTGCAGGTGTGTCCAGAGGGACCTACTCAAGGTCCCTCTGGACATCAATTACGTATTAATGCAAGCGTGGAATTTTGACCTTATCAAGGGGTTTCAGATAACCCCTTGTGAGGGTAGTGACCACAATATTTTGCAATTTTCATTAGCATGGGGACCCCCAAGCTCTAGAGAACTGGTGCTCCCTCAACAAGTAGACTACCCTAAATGGCTGACAACAAGATTAACCGAGCCGTATATGGAAAAGTTGGCAGGATTCCAACATAAAGTGGGTTTGGAAGATGCAAGGACTAAGAAAGTGCCGTGGTTCGAGAAAAAGATAAAAGAAATGGCGCAGTGCCTTAAGGTAGACCTAAAAAGCAGGAACTCATACACCACTACTAAACAATCAAAGCAAGGTAAACAGCCAAGTTGGTTCAATGAGGAGTGTCTTAACAAGAAAAGAGAAATAAGAAGAGAAGAAAGAACCCTGAGGAAAAGATATGATCCAATAAGGCATAAAAATCTAAATGACATGAGGAAGGATTATAAAATGTTAGTTAGAAACCTGAAGAGGGTATTCAAAGAGAAATGCTGGGCTAACTTGCTGGAAATTATTGAATCTAAAAACTTGCGTAAGTTTTGGAATCTGATAAAGTAAGCATCCGGACAGGCTAACGGGGCTATGCCCTGTGTAGTAGAGGAAGCCGCTTGGGAAGAATATCTAGGTGAGTTATATGGAACATACGCTGAAGAAGAAGGTGGGGATATTGGTCCTTGGAGGGAGGCGGTAGTAGATTTAAAACCTTTGTTTACAACAGAAAAGGTATATTCAATTATAAGAAGTTTAAACCTAACCCGTGCTGCAGGTCCTGATAACCTGCCAGCAATTATTATAAAATCCCAGCAAGATTGGTGGGCGCAATTTTTCTCCTACATGTTTCTGGCTATATTGGAGTCGGGCATGATCCCCGAAAAGTGGAGGGGAGCAGTAATCAGACCGATCCACAAGAAGGGTGATAGAAAAGTGCCCAAAAATTATAGACTCATTAATTTGCTGGATGTCGGGGAAAAGGTATTCTCCAAAATAATTTTGGGCAGTTTGAATGACTGGGCGGAGCGGTGGTCAATCGTGCCAGTGGAGCAAGGAGGCTTCAAGAAGGGGCACTCCACGATCGATCACTGCTTCGCATTGTGGGCGGTTGCGAGGAAGTCTGTGGAAAAGCTGGGGAAGTTATGCTGCTGTTTCGTAGACTTCCGCGCAGCATTCGACTTAGTAGACAGGAATTGCCTGTGGTTGTCCCTAACAAAACTTAATATCCCCGAGGGGCTCTTGAAAATTATCCAGGAGTTACATAAACATAACTGGGCGCAAGTCATTAAAGACGTAGACGGAGCCTTGACTCCTAAAATATTGATTAAGAATGGCCTAAGACAGGGATGTGTGTTAGCCCCCTTATTATTTGCAATATACCTAGCTGATCTCCCATCTATTCTAGAAGTGAGTAGAAGTGCTAGCCCCAAAATGCATGGGAAACATCTGTCCTGTCTGTTATACGCCGATGATTTCGTAATCTTTGACCAAACAGAAATCGGATTGTAAAGGAAGCTAGCTGCCTTCAATAAATATTGCTTGGCTAAACGCCTGACGGTAAATATGGATAAAACTAAAATTCTATGTTTTGGGAACAAAACCCTGAATTTTAATTGGTATCTGGGAACTACTAAACTAGAAAGTGTGAACGAATACAGATACCTCGGTATTTGGTTTGAAAAGTCTTTAAAATGAGATATCCATTTAGTAGCCCAGACTGCCAAAGCCCATACATCTGGATGCGGGCTAAGGAAATTTAGCCAAGTTTACGGGGATATGTCACATAGACCATTACTGAAAGCCTATAAGGCAATAATACCCCCACAAGTGCAGTATGGAGCCGAAGTTTTATATTTGAGCGGGAAGAATAATTGGGACATTGAGGAGGGGAAATGTTTAAAACGGTTGATGTCACTACCCGGCTCCTCCATGATTCAGGCAATCCGCTTGGAATTAGGCGTGACCTCATGGAATATACAGGTACAAGTGGCCCTTTTAAGATTTTGGAAAAGATTGGGATCCGAGGAAGTCACAAAAGTGTCACAATGGTGTAAAGAGGAGATCTTGCACAGTGAATTAAATTGGGCCAGCAGGATCAGAATGAAATTGTGTGCACTGTGTAAAAACTTAAATGTAAAATTTGACCAGGCGACACTGTCGGTTGAAGCCTCTAATGCGGAGCTTAGAACAGCAGGAAGAGAAATATCCAGGCAAAATGATATGATATATTTGAAAAAGAAAGTGTCAGTCCATTATATGATAAATAGCTGGGAGAATGATACATGGTATCCCTATTTGGATACACTACCTAATGCTGGATTAAGAGCTGAGGGGCTCCGATGGAGAATAGGGATTAACTGTTGGGTTTCTCTGAGAAACAGAAAAGCAGAATTGGTACAACCGGATGGTAAATGCCACTGTGGATTAGGTACCAAGTGTAATAATCTACATATCTTACTAGACTGTCAAAAATGGGTGTCACAGCGGAAACTGTTTTTGCGACCCTTGTTTTTAAAATATGGTATAACTGAGCACCTCTCAGCAATTAACCTACTTACCGACATGCCAAATCTTGATATAGCAATCGCCATGGCAAAATATATGAAGGTGGTAAAAAGGACTCTGTTGGATCCAAATATAGTTGGATAGAAATCGGCATGAAGTAATAGTAGGTTACGCTCTAGAAAATTGTGTCTAGGGCGGAACGCTATCCCTAAGTTAAAGCTTCATTGTATTGCTGATTACAATATGGGGTGTAGTGCTGTATGAAAATTTGTCTCTTTTAAAGTATTTGCGGAATTTTTTATACATGTTTTTAAACTATTTATTGTAATATGTATTCTGTTTGGAGACCAATGGTCTAATAAACATACTTTTACTACTACTACTCAAGGGACCAAGTTGCAATGGTCTCAGGACCATGGAATCACAGCTGGATTGTTGTTACCGGAGCAGGTGCGGCCGGGTTCAGAGCAGATAGGTCCGTTGAGCAACATGCATCAAGATGTCCTCGCTATCAGGAGAAGGCAACTTGGAGAGGCAATTTCAGGAAATCTGGGCCACTCATACGAGTCTCAAGAGTCTCAATGTCCCTCGACGGGTGCTTGTGTCCCAGGCAGTTAGAGTGTGGAGGGGGCTCTTCGTCTTGGCGCAAGTTGCAAGAGGTCTGCTATCCTGGGTATTGGTGTGTCACGGCTCCAGTAGGACCTGGGGCCCCTAAGCTTGGTGGTGGGACAGATCTGATACTTCAGACTGGGAGGACCACATTTGGTCTCAGTGCTGCATCAGAGTCGCCAGGTAGCAGCAGGTCGGTAAGTCGGGAGTCTGCACTTCAGTGCCAGCTGGTGGAGGGGAGTAGAGCTTCTGCTCCTAGGGAGGTTCTCTGGTTATTTGGCAAACGTTACAAGGGCGCCAGGGTTCTTGGAGTCCTCACAGTTTTAGGACAAGGTGGGACAACCAGAACTGTCGAGTCCTCAAGGCAGCAGGCAGGGCTTGGTGCCAATTTCTCCCCAGCAGTATGTTAGTTTTCGGACAACAGCAGCTTTTCTTTGTCTGCAACTTCTTCTTGCTTATTGAATCTAAAATTCAGGGTCCAGGGATGCCACTTAAATTCTAAATTTTACGGCATTAAAGGGTAGACATGTAGTAGTTAATGAACTACCTACCTTAAGGGTGTCTACACCCTCTAAGTGACACTTCCTGTGGGAAGGGGCACTATCCTAGCCCTGATATGTTGTTTTCCCACCATCTCAAGATAGTGAGTTTTCAAAAGTAGTGTCTACATTACCTGCCACAACTTAGGGGTGGTGTTGGCTGAATGTGAACACTCCTACTCATCTAACTAATTTTCCTGCCTGTCCCCCCACGTAGTAGGACAAGGGGGTAGGCATTCCCCACAATCTATGGAAGCCAGAGCTGCACTTCAAAGGAGTCACCATCTCTGAAACTTCCCACTCTAGCAGACCATTCCAACCTGGATGAAGTGTGAAGCTCCTCTGCCCAGAGCCGGCTTTGTTTCAGGCCTCTGAGAGTACAGGCTCTCACCCCATGAGGTCAGAAACATGTCCGTTAGTGACAGGCTGGCTATGACTAGTCTGAGACCAGACCAGTGCTTGGTAGGTTTTCAGGGGCCCCTCTAACCGGTCTCCTGTATTCATTTATTAATAACTCCTATGCTGAAATCAATGAGGATTTATCGTTTGATACCAAACATCCTAGGGTACAGCCAAGCCTTCATGGAGCTAGGAAACTCGTAATGACAAGTATCCAGCCGATGTACTATCTATGGCTTCCCTGTGCTCCTAAAATATCTAAGAACGGCTCAGATATTTTAGGGTCATATCTGCTCATCCAGATATGTTAATACATGGGGTACAGTGTACCTGTCTTAGGACTGTAAGGTCTGCAGTAGGGGTGAGTTACCTGTACATCACGCAGTGTAAGAGGTCATGGTACACAGAGCTGTGACCTATGTCAACTCTTCGGTTTTCTCTGCACAAAGACATAGTCTTGTTGAGGAGTCTCTGGGGTGAGACAATTCGTGCTGCAGTCCCAGTGAACCCTCTTAGTACCATTCCCTAGGTAACAGGGATACCATTTACTAGGGACCTACAGAAGGGGCTGAAGTTGTGCCAATCGTGGTACAGTTTTTGGAAAGAGATCTGGCACTGGTAACCTGTTTAGCAGGGACCCAGGGCACTTACAGTTCAAAATCATGTTAGCCATTAAGCTAAAAGTGGAGGCTAACCATGTCAAAAGAGGCACTTCCCTACATCATTCTACAAATAAATAAACAGCAAACTCTTGCCATTTCTGTATTCTCCTGTTCATTTTTTAAGACTACCACTACATTGTGAGTTTGACTTTTGTAGTGAGTACATCAACAACGAATACAAACACAGTTTGGTTTCTCAGAAGAAACTGTGTTGAAATTCCTAACCTCTTTTAGGTTTAAAGCATTTTATTGCAGCATTGAGAGAAAAAGGAAACAATACAAACAAAGAACCACAGGTGCCCCGCTTTAGATAATGCAAACAGTTCGTTACGTATGTGCAGCCCGCTCATACAGTGTGTTGGGCACATCATGCTCCAGGTCTTCAGGGCGAATGTACCTGCGGGTGGGGCAAACGAAAAAGAAAAACAACTCCCTCCCAACCAACTACCCTTCCCCCATCCCCCCGAGTCCCTCCCCCCTCCCCCTGTACTGTGCTAACAATCTGTCCTCCTCCCCCCCCGCAGCAGCGTGGCCAACCATCTCTCCTCCCAATTACTATATCAGGCAGTTCAGGTGGACGGGGCCGACTGGGACGTCAGCCGCAGCAATCTGAGGTATCTAGGACAAGTAATTTCCCGGAACTCGGACTGTAACAACGTATGGAATGGCAACCACAGCTCTTCGAATGTGTCTACATCCCCCGCCACCACCAGGGACATCTTTTCCATGCCTAGGACATGCCACAATCTATGTAACCAACCAACAACAGTAGGGAGCGTGGTAGTGTGCCAGTGAATGAGTATGTTCTGAATCGCCGAGCCCAAGGCAATCGCTATCTGCCTACCCTTCTTAGATTTTAGGGGGTACATCAAGCCGTTCGGTAAACCCAGCAGAACATAGGCAGGGAAGCGGGGTAATTCAATCTCAAAGCATCGGTCTATCTCATTCAACACTTCATCCCAATAGGGATTCAGTAGGGGGCATTCCCATAGTATATGAGTGAGAGCGCCAGTCTGTCCACAGTCTCGCCAACAGGTCCGGGGAATGGTGTGGTTCATTTCATGGACTTTCTCGGGGGTACGATACCAGTAAGTGGATATTTTGGTGAATGTTTCTGTGAGTCCAGTGTGATAAGCAGAGTGTTGTCCCCGGTAGGAAATGTGGTCCCAATCAGTGTGGCTCAGTGATCTTCCTAACTCCCGTTCCCAGCGTTCCCGTCCAGGATTGTAGATGTGAAAGGGGGGGGCTGCAAGAACTTGTAGAGATCTGAGATAAGCTTGGCGTCTGAGGAGCGTGTAACTAGCCATCTTTCATAAGGCGTGAGCTTCCGGTCCGCCAAGGTGCGTACCTGCGGCTGGAGCGCCCAGTGACGAGCCTGCATGTATCGCATGCGCTCTGTCTCGGGCAGGGGGAAGTCCCGCCGAAAGTCCTGCAAGGAAACAATACCCTCCGGGCCGTACATATGGAATAGGGCAGAACACCGGGCCGCTCGCCAAAGTTCGAAGGCTCCAGGTTCCATACCAGGGCTAAAGTCCGGGTTCCCGATCAGTGGCGTGAACGGGAAAGGAAAGGTGGTAAGTTCATGTTTGTAAGACACGGAATCCCAAATTTGGAGCGGAACCCGCGTGACGAAAGACGCATAAAGGTTGGGAGGACAATGGACTCTGCGTAGGAAGGGTACTTCCTGCAGTGTCCTGCCCGCCACCGCTTGATCCTGAAACAACCAGTGTTTATCAGATTCCCATCGACTCCACTCTACCAGGTAACGTAGTTGTGCGGCCTGGAAATATTTGTGCAGGTCCGGTATGCCCAGTCCTCCGGATTCAGGCGCCAGCGTGGATAAGGTACGTTTGAGCCTGGGTTTATGGCCTTGCCATACAAAGCGTGCAATATCGGACTGGGTCTGTCTGAGCCATCCAGTAGGGGGTTGCAACGGGAGGGCCCGAAAGAGATACAGGACCTGCGGTAGAAGGGTCATTTTCACCACAGCTATTCTGCCCAATAATGACAGCGTGCCTTTGTCCCAGCGGGCCAGTTACTCCTTAATTTTCCTGCTTAATGCCGTGTAGTTGGCTGTGACCATGGAGGGAAGAGAGGGCGCTAAAAGAATTCCCAGGTAGGGTACTTGGTCCTTAGACCAGCTCAGAGGGAAAAGCCTCTGTAAGTCAGCTCTAGTGGTGTCAGACAGCGAGATGTCGAGGGCTGCCGATTTCCCAAAGTTCACCTTAAAACCTGCCACAGCCGTAAAGGTTTCCAGCTCATCAATACAAGCAGGCAGCGACCTCCTAGGATCATCTAGTGTCAAGATCACGTCGTCTGTGTAGAGACTAAGGGTGTGGACAAACTCCCCAATGCGAACGCCCGTTACATCAGGGTTCTGGCGAACCCTCTGAGCGAACGGCTCCATATAAAGGGCAAAGAGTAGTGGTGATAACGGGCACCCTTGCCTGGTGCCCCTCTCGATCGCGAATTTCTGGGAGCTGCAACCTTTCACTCTCACTACTGCGGATGAGAATCTATAGCAGTTGAAGATCAAGTGTCTAAACTTCTCCCCAATGCCCATTTTACACAACAGTTTCTCTAGGTAGGGCCAGTGCACTCTATCGAACGCCTTCTCTGCGTCTATAGAGAGGAGCATATGTTCCCCCGGGATCCGTGAGGCCTTCTACATTATGTGGGTCACTCGTTTAGTATTATCAACTGTCTGCCTGCCTGGGACAAACCCGGCCTGGTCTGGGTCAACCATACCTGGTAGGTGGAGTGCTAGACGCGCCGCAAGGATACTGGTGTATATCTTCAAATCCACATTCAAGAGCGAGATCGGGCGGTAGGAGCCGCACTCGGTCCGGTCCTTGCCCGGTTTAGGGATCGCTGACACTGTCGCCTGGAGGAACTCCGGAGGGATAGCACCCGGTTCAGAGAATGAGTCAAACAGGCGCGTCAGCAGTGGTGCCAGGTCGTGGCAGAAGGTTTTGTAGAAGAGAGGTATAAAGCCATCGGGTCACGGGGCTTTCCCGTGTTTAAGTCGGGAAATGGCCGTGACCACCTCCTCAATCCGGATCTCCCGTTCAAGATACTGGGCCTGATCCGACGTGAGGGAGGGGAGAGTTACCGACTCCAGATAATCAGTCTTGGCTCGCGGTGAAGGGGGGACACCTGCGTAGAGATCGGCGTAATATCCACGAAAGCCCTCCGCAATCTGGTCATCTTCTGTGACCGTCCCTCCGTCAGGAATCAACAGTTCTTTCACCTGGTGCTGCTGGTGTTGTATGCGGAGCTTATGCGCAAGAAGTCGGCCACACCGGTCTCCACCAGTGTAGTATTTGTGCTTCAGGCGTAATACCGCGTATTCCGCCCTGTCCATGTCGAGCGCGGATAGGAGCTTCCTGGCGGCCTTAAGTTGCCTCCAGACTCGAGGGGCTCCATTCCGCTGATGCACCTGTTCCAGCTCCCTCACCTGGCGCGTAAGTTCGTCTTTTTTTAGCTGTCGGTCTCTATTCTCCGCTGAGGAGACTGCAATAAACTCGCCGCGAAGCACCGCCTTTAAGGCGGCCCATTGTGTCGCGCGGGTGGTGTCATCATTATCGTTGTGGCGCTTGTATTCCTCGATTGACTCGCGGATATGTTGTACTACTGTTTGTCTGTGCAGCAGAGTATCCCTGAGACGCCAGACCCCTCGTGAGGGAGACACAGGGGGTAGTTGAAAGGTGCCTTCCACCAGGGCATGATCGGAGAGAGACAGGACTCCTATGTCAGCGTCCGAGGCCAGCTCACACATCGGGCCCGTCACCAGGAGATGGCCCAGTCTCGCATAGGATTTGTGGGCGTGAGAGTAGTATGAGTAGGCGCGGGTCGCAGGGTGGAAGCGGCGCCACATATCATGTAGGTCGAGATCGTCCAGGCGGGACCTAAACGAGCGCGAGAGTTCCCCTGATTGCAGGTGTCTTTGCACTGACCTATCTAGGGACGCGTCAAAGACCATGTTCAGGTCCCCTCCCATAACAATGTGTCTGTCAGGGGTGGTTGTCACGTCTTCCAGTGCCCTGGTCAAAAACGGTTCCTGATGGTCGTTGGGGCCATATATCGAGCCTATAGTGAACACTAGACCTCCCACCTTGACTCTATAAGCTAGCAGCCTCCCCTTTTGTTCCGCCACCTTTTGTAGTATCTCCCCCTTGAACTTTCTAGACACCATGATCGCCACGCCCGCCGTTTTGGAAGTGCAGGAAGAGAAAAGCTGTGTGGGGAACTTTGGGGAGCGCAATCTGTGGCAGTCTTTCACTAAAAGGTGTGTTTCCTGCAGAAAACAAATGTCTGCCTGCGTGTCTTCAAGGAGGGACAGTACAGCTTTTCGTTTGACCGGATTATTCAGCCCCTTCACATTCAAGGTGACAATCTTAAGGGCCATCAGGGAGGGGAGTCCCAGGAGCGCTCAGCAAGTCGGGCACAGCCCGCAGGGCTAAACTCAAAGACAACAAAACACAGCCACAGCACGCAGCGAAAGCAAATTACATCATAGCACAGTACAGTCCCTGTATCCCCCCCTCGCCAACTGCAAACCCCCCCCAAAGCCCAACGCCACCCCCCTCCCCCCGTTGCCCAGTGAACTCCCCAAACCGCAAACTTCCCCTGCCAACTCCCTTGCCCACCCCCCTCATCCCCAACCATGCATAGCACTCCATTGTCCCAGTCCGGTCCGTAACGGACAAGGCCGTGGAAAGTCAGTCAAGTGGACGTCCAGCCACAACCTCCAACGCTCCCGCCATCCCCCACCCCCGGAACCCCCGCACCTGCAATGAAGATAAGGCTACTGCAATCTCCCCCCGGAGCATGTTCAAGCCGTCAAGGCGACATCACCAGCCGCCGTGGTTCTGGAAGCCTCTTGTATGGCGCTGGTCATTTCGGCTCGAATTATAGGCTAGTCAGGCCTCGTGGGCGGCGGTGGGGATCGCCGTCCCCCGACCAGCAGCCAGCCGTCTCGTGTGCATCGCCTACGACGAGGCGCTGGAGTGTCTGTGTCCGTCGCTGTGATTCCCAGTACTCCGCAGACGTCCAGGAGGGATCGGAGCTGGTGCAGAGCCCCATTCCAACGAAAGATGAGTCGAAAGGGATGACCCCATGAGTACTGTGTGCCATGTTCCCTCAAAAAATCCGTGGCAATTTTAAAGGCTTTCCGTTTCTGCAACGTTATTGCGGACAAGTCCTGATACAGAGCAACTTGGTGGTCTCTGAAACTCAATGGTTGCTGTCGCCTGGCCTCACGGAGAATCCGCTCCTTCAGAGGGAAGTCCGGCAGGAAAGCTAAAATGTCTGGAGGAGGTGCCGAGGTCCTTCGGGCTCGACCCACTCTATGTGCCCTGTCAATTCGAATCGGGAAGTCTTCAGATTCTCCCAGGATGTCGCGGAACAGGGCCCCCAGGTAGGCGGCCACAACCTCACCTTCCTCACTGGACGGAACGCCTCGGATCCGGATGTTGTTGTGCCTTGATCTGTTTTCAAGGTCCTCGGCATGGGCCTGTAGGTCGATCTGTTGATCGCGTAGTCTCAGGACCTCCTGCTGTAGATGTGTGATTTCCTTATCTCTGGAGTGGCCAGCCGCCTCCACCGTGTTCACTCTCTCCTCCAGGGAGTCAACCTCCCTTCGAACCTCTCGGACCTCTCCGGCCACCTCCTGTTTTAGGGCTTGAAAGTCTTCCTTCAGAGAGCTGAACAGTGACTCCAGAAAAGATCTAGTCACCGGAGGTTCCCCGCCTTTCGCACCCCGAGAGCTGGTTGGGGGGCTCGGGCCGGCTGGTTCCTGTCTTGTCTCGGGGCGACTCTGCTCAACATTTCTGGCAAGGTCCGGTCTCCTTTTCTCGATCCTCTTGCATTCGACATCACGGGGTCGGGGGAGCCACCGAGGTCCACGCGCTATGGCGAGGAAGGGATCAGGGCCCGTGTAGTAGTCCGTCACAGGGCGGCAACCGCCACCACCCGTGGAATCTCCGGACTCCGGAGCACCGATGTCGAACTGGAGCACTGCTGGGCGCCCCCACGTGCTCGGAGTGATGGCTGCGTTGCAGGGCCGGTGTGACCGGTCCGCCCCAGCCCAAGGTGGTAATCCGCTTCGTCCCTGAGGATCAGCGCGGCTGTGATGCAGCCTCGCCTCTTAGGCTGAACGTGTGCTGCTCCTCTTCGGCCTGGGTCGAGGACGAAATCTTCTGTTACAGGGAGAGGCGTCACAGGGAATGTCTGACTAAATATCGAAATCAAAAATATCGACATACAAAAATATCGGGACAAAAATATCGAAGTCAAAAATATCGGAATCCTATCCCTAACAAGGTAAGTACAAAAATATCGAAAAAATAATATCGTAGTACAAAAATATCGAAATAAAAAATATCGTTTTTTAAAATGTATTAATAATAATGTTAAAATAATTATAAAATACATATAATGTTACAAATATTAAATAAAAATATTAAAACATAATTAAAAAATTAAAACTAATACATATACATTTAAAATAAATTAAAAACGTAATAATTTAATGTAATTTTATATTTTGTAATTTCATTTAATTGATTTAATTTAAATTTATTTAATTTTTACCCTGTACGACTGTACCCCAAAAACCCCAAACTGACCCAGAACCCTAAAAATACCCCTTTACCCAAATACTGAAAACTGACACTGAACCCTAAAAATACCCCTTTACCCATGAACTGAAAACTGACCCAGAACCCTAAAAATACCCCTTTACCCATGAACTGAAAACTGACCCTGAACCCTAAAAATACCCCTTTACCCACAAACTGAAAACTGACCCTGAACCCTAAAAATACCCCTTTACCCATGAACTGAAAACTGACCCAGAACCCTAAAAATACCCCTTTACCCAAAAACTGAAAACTGACCCTGAACCCTAAAAATACCCCTTTACCCAAAAACTGAAAACTGACCCTGAACACTAAAAATACCCCTTTACCCATGAACTGAAAACTGACCCTGAACCCTAAAAATACCCCTTTACCCATGAACTGAAAACTGACCCTGAACCCTAAAAATACCCCTGTACCCATGAACTGAAAACTGACCCTGAACCCTAAAAATACCCCTGTACCCAAAATTAATTAATATTATTTAATTACCAATTAATTATTAATTAACAATAACAATAAAGTAAATATATTAGCACATTTGCTGTAATTAATTTAATTTAATAATTAATATTATTTTGCACAATTAATTAATTAAGAATAACAATAAATAATATATATAAAAATTACTTTAATTAATTTAATTAAATAATTAATAATAATTAATTACCAACTAATTAATAATTATAAATATGAAAAAAAATTATAATAATTAATTAACTAATTAATAGAAATTAATTACCAATTAAATATTTAAAATATGTACAAACATATATCAATTAATTAATTATTATTAAATTACTTCCCACCCTATTCCCCTATAAACCCATAACCCGCTACAGAACATATTTATCAATTAATAAATTATTTAAAATTAATTCTCAATTAATTAACTAATAATTCCTACTAATTAATAATTAATTTAACATAATTAAATTACTTCCCACCCTATTCCCCTATAAACCCACAACCCGCTACAGTAGTAAAAGACAATATTTAATAAAATAACATTAAAAATAAATAATAAAACATAATAAATACAATATAATATACACTAAATTTATTTAAAAATTGATATTAGTAACATCAAAGTTATTAATTTCGATATTATTAACATCGATATTTACAACTTCGATATTACTGATATCATACCAATATCGATATTTAGACTGTCGATATTACTTACCTTCGATATTTTTGTATATCGATATTTAAACTTCGATATTTTTGCATATCGATATTTAAAAATCGATATTTTGTCTGTGTACCGTCACAGGACGGCACCCTCTCCGGTCGTCGCTCCACACCACTGCTAGCGACCCCGTCTAGGTCGCGGCTATGGATAGTTCGCTTTTTCCGGGGTTCGCTGTAATTATTCGCCGCTACCCAGGCCAGCTAACGTTCCACGTGGAGAAGGTGGGATGACGCGGGGTCTATTTCAGTTCGGTAGCCGGAGTCCAGGCCGCTCGATTACGACCGTTTCTAGGTCGGTCAAGTAGATCGTTCTGTGGCAAGGGCCGAGGAGGGGTCAGGCCTCATAGGCAGCGAGGGGGTCTCTGGGCAGTTGAGAGTCTGGAAGCACCCGGCAGGGGCGCAGGGCGGGGCCCGAGGCTGGGCCCAGTGGCGTAGGCCTCGCGGCCTACCTGATCCCCGGGTTTGCGTAGCTGCTTCCGGTCGGCCCCGCCTTTCCGTTCTCCGCTAACTCGGCTCCGCTCCGCAGGGGGAGGCCGCGCCTAGACTACAACAGGATCTCTCCGCCGGAGCACTTGCCAGCTGCTAGTCCTCCTCGTGCTCCTAGGCCTCCTCTCTGGATCCCCCGAGGTCCGTGGTCGGTGGGCCTCCGGCTTCTCGGCGGTTCTTCAGACAGTCCTCGCCGCGGGCCGGCCCCAGCGCGGCACCGCCGCCGTAACAAGGAAATCGGGGGCTGCGGACTGCTCCACACTCCCACGGGGTGCACTGGGCGTGTTTTCCGCTCGATACAGGGGAGATCAGCGGTGGAAAACGGTGCAGGGTTTCCAGGGGCTCGGGAGCTCACGGCAAGAGCGTCCTCTCAGCCCGCCATCTTGGCCACGTCCCCCCTAATCTCTTTTAAACCATACTTTGAGAGTTAGATTTCTACGCCCTATTTTAAAGTTCAAGCATTTCTCATTCTACCAATAAGGGACACATTTTTTAAAAACGTTTGTCTTCTGCGGAAATACATTTTTCTCTTCTCACATACATTTTTGCTGCTATCAAATTGAGAAGGAAATATGCTTTATGAAACTGTAAAATGTCTTCAGCCTATTAACTGTATGTATTTTATTTTGTGCTTTTTAGGTTATTTTAATGACCGAATAAAGATTGTTGAAAAAAAACGAGAAGTGTGTACATGATGTGCCAAGCCCTTTTTATTCACTTGGGGGCCCAGGGAAAGGCTGGAGCCCATGATCATATGTGTTTTTCTAGCATTTATTGGTCAATTGCTCAGAGGCAAAGTTCTACTGTTGAGCAGTCAGGTCATGTGGTTTTACTAGCTTCCAGATGATCTGTGTGTCATTTGCCTGGTGAATGCCAGAGTCGATGCTGACAGACACTTATGAGAAAGATGGAATTAAATAGATCTAGATCTGTCTGAGAAGCAGGAGATGTGTCTAGAACTAAAACTCTTCCTCTAGACTAAGTGATATAATGAAACAAAGGTGTTAGGCAGGGCTAGCAGTTGGAGAGCATCCAGTTAATTTCTTTCCAGTGATCTTATTAGATCATCGCATATTGTGACAAAAACTAATTCAGCTCCTCCATGTGGGTGGAAACCCATTTCGTGGGGCAGGGAGCATATAGGTTTATTCAGTAAAGTCAGATTTGAGTGAAGGCATATTTTTCATTGAGCCTTTCTAAAAATGTGGCGTTCAAGATTGGTCAATCGTGTGTGATCTGATGTGAGTATTCTTGCAGATGGTGAGGAAGGTGTATACATTTAGGGAGTTGTTGAGGATGGCTCTTGCTGGGGAGGAAGGTGACAGTTGTGTACAATACAATTGTTGTAACGTATCTAGGGCTCTAGTGTAATTTTCCAGAGTCATGCCCTTATATAGATATAACTTATCATATCCTTATATAGGCATACGAATCATAACCATATTTAGACACAGCCAATGCAGTCCAAATATGGCATGGCTACTTTCACTAAGCTCCTAGAGTACAACGCGTTCTTAAAGACAACCAGCCTTCAGCAGCCCGGGAAATCCCCCTGCTTCAGTATTGATGTGTCCCCGAACTCCTGGAGCGTGTAAAGAACTTCGAGTTCTTAGTGATGTTATTATGTCCACCCTTACGTCAAACTCGGCACCATCCAGGTATAAATATGCCCACATCTGCTCTAACAAACACACAGTGGTTTTGGAGCAGATCGACTAACTACTTACCCGACGCCCTGCTGTATGCGAGTGCCGAAGGAAGCCGACCCTCCATGCTGACGCACTGAGAGAGATGCTGTCTTTTCTCCTGCCGAGAAATCCATCTCCAGTGTTTCCCTGCTACCCTTGTGGGTTACTGGGAGATCGAGTCCTGAGAGAGAGATACAAGACCTCCTTCATTCTATAACCAAGGTACGGAGCTGACTAGACCCGTAGAGAATTCTTGGATAGATTCTTGGCAGAAACTATTTAACTCAAGCTACACCTCACTTACTTCTTCCCTAGTACTAGGCTTAGGTTAGGTACACCGGGGTAGGCGTATTTTAGATGCACCAGTTGATTACTTTTAGTTATTATTTATCATTGTATGTATTTTATCTATTTTAAGTATCATATGGCTTAGAAACCATATAAATGTTTTTACAGTATTATTTCATAATACTCCTTTTACTGTACGCACATTACTTCATAGCAAGTATTACGATTGTAGCAATTCACTTCTCTTGCATGAGAAAGCAGACTGCTCAATAAATAACCTTTTTATTGAAAACGCCCGTCTCTCTATTTCTCTGCACTTCTGGTGAAACGAAGCATGCACGATTGACTGAGTGAAATAGCCATCTATTGTTTCCGCGACTCTGGACATATATTCCTTATTTCAGGGGGAACAAAGTTGTCATGTTATATGGTTGTCAGAAGCTAATCCCTTCTTGTTTATTCGAGAAAGTTTCTAGTGACCTCTGAGCTAGCTGGCACATACACAATAAAGTCTAACATTTTCAATAGAGACCTAGTCGACCTAGGTCCTGCGTCTAAGCTATTGTTTATGTTATTCCAATGCGTAGAGCCTATTGGGAATATAGGAACTACACTACACAATGTCCCTAGCACCAGATAGGATCTGATGACAACCCACCGTGGCCACTTATCCTTATCAGTTCTTGGAATTGTTTCTCAGACAGTTGTTAAAGAGTGGACAGGGACTGTAGCCTGACATGCCTTGTGATTTGTTAATGTTGGTCTGAGAAGGGTGCCTGTTGAGCATCTTGTCTTCAAGTTTGTCACGGAATCTTTTATTTTGAAGAGAGATGGCATGCATTATGATGTCACAGAATGCTTGGCTTTGAGGGGATTTGGGCTGCACTGAGGGAAGTGAATTCTCTGAGGATCCTATGTAGATACTTGAAAGGGTAATTTGATTGGAGATCTTTTGTTGCATTCCTAATGGCTTACATATGCATCTTTTTGTAGAAATGGAGGCATGTCTCGGAATTTCTGTTATTTGATTTCTTCCTCTGGCATTCTAGTACATTGTTTCCGTCTTTTATTTCTCTATCCTTCAGTTGAGCTATGGGTTACTTGGTCTGTGGTTACGTCATAAGGACATTTGGAGGGGTATGGCTTTATGAGGCGTCAAAGTGGGCTGTGCAATGTTTGTAAGGTCGATTATGTCACATTTAGACTACCTTTTTACATCGAGCCTAGCGCAGTGCGCATGCGCTGCTTTAGGAGAGGACCTTTTGGAACCGGTCTGCACTTTTCAAACACTTGTGTTTGTGGCGGCATCCAGCTTGCGGGAGGGAGCAGCGGCGCGCAGGGACCATCTGTTTGCAATTAGCGTGGCCGCGCATGCTTGTTGACATTTCTCCACTCTTTTTCACAAGCCTGTCTCGCCTTCGCCCTCCCTTGTCAAACGTCTCCTCCTAAACAATTTTGTGGCCTGTTGATCTCCGTCTCCTCCTGAGTATGTATTTATGAAGCAGTTTAAGCATAAAGCAAATATACAATCCACCATATGTTCGAAGTAATGGATTAAAAAAAACCTGGGACAACAGTTCTCTCTGCTTCCACGTCTTCCATGGGTATTTGTTTTCCTACAGTTAAGGTTTTTTTGTGCACGATTTGTTAGCTATGCTTCTTCAATGTGAACCGCTCATTGCTCCTGATCTAGAGAAAAGCAAGTGTTTTCAGGACCTACTCCGTCTGCCAGAGTACCGGCTTCAGCAAAGGTTGCCTTTGTTTATAATACAGGGGTCATTGAAAAAGGATCCAAATGGTACAATACGTATTCGTTTATTTAGATATGTGTTTCTAGCTCTCTTCACTGCCTCCTTTACTTCTTTTGTTTTTCTTTTAATAGCTACGTATTTCAGTTTCATTTTTCACCTCCTTCTCCTCTTTATTTTACTCTTTTGTATTGTTCTTTCTTCTCATCTTTCTTTCATCTTTGCTGCTTTCCATCGTCTTTCCCCCTCTAGCGTCACACTTTATTTGCTTCCTTACAATTTTACTGTGCATATCTCTATTGTGTTTGTCACTGTCCCTCTTTCTCTATCTTTCTTCCATGTTAACTGCACATATGTGCTCTCCGAATTTATATCCATAACTGCAATGTGTTCAAACAAGTGAGTATCTCATTCGGAAGCTGTCAAAGTTTGACCGTAATACACTTTGATGGTTTGTGCAAATGTAACATGTGGACTGCTGGGGTTTGGATAGCGCTCAGAGTGTTGCTTGAAGGAGCTCTTCATTTAGGAGAAACTCTACTGAAAAGCTGCCAGACACATTGATTTATGTGAACTGCACAGAGTTGTCTTCTAAATGACAGGTGCTAGGGCTGTCTGGGTGTAAGGCGCTAGTGGTACGGACCTCGCCAAAGTTCGAGTCTGTGAAGCCAAACGCTCCATGTCACACCTTGATCTCCGCAGCAGGGGCACAACCCTCTCATCTGCCTCACCTGAAATTTACTGCAGCTTAAATGTGTGAAGCGAGGTAGCTTATATATCGCACCCAAAGGGTCAACAAATGGAACCTCACAGTATTATATTGTAAATATAATTGTGTGTCCCTCTTATAGAACAATACAATGGGTCCTAAGGGGTTACAAAGCTTTGGTACTGGAGACACGTCTTACAACGATAGACTTGCACATAATCGGAGCGGGCTGGGACAAAGAGGTAGGTGATCAGTCTGTCTGGTCTTGGGGTCCCCCCCCCATGTGGTGCAGAGAGCCGTCTGCCTTCTCTCAGACACTCCTTCTGTAGCCAAAAGCCCTGGATGCACCTTGCCTCAGCACCCGCATCGATCCACCTTAAATCCTGTTTACTGGGATCACACTGATTGCCTTGGCTGCCTTTGTTGTTGTGCTGCTCTGTATCCAGTGCTACTGCTACCCCATGCACGCTCACACACGCACACACTAGGGTGACCACCCGCCCGTAAATTTCACGGACAGTCCGTAATTTCGGCCGTCTGTCCGTTGTCCGTGAAGGAATCTTTAACGGACACCATTTGTCCGTAATTTTAACCCCAGGCACCGGTTGCCTCACCCTAAAGCCGGCACAGCTTGCACCCACCTCCCTTCTTCACTCCGATGCTGCACCAAAGCTCCTCAGATGCCCCGCAGCATTGGAGAGGCACAGCGGGATGGCTACCCTCACACCTCCAGCCCTTGATGACCTGTTAAGAGGTGCTTCGAAGGTGACTTAGAGGGAGGGGCTGCAGGTTCAGGAGCAGATCTATTCACATGCATACAGCCCCCTGAATGCATAATTTCTCTGCTATTTAGAGGGGGGCTCACACATTCCATTTCTACCCAGGGCCCCAAACATCCAGACCCGGCCAGATTACACCCCTGATTACACCGAGGCAGCACATGGTTCTCTTCACAGAGCGTAATTACTGTCACTAAATTGTAAGCAAACCTCGGTTCTTCAAACATGCAGTAAGAAAATAAAGAAATGGCACAATCGCACCCACACTCATTGACAAAGTATGGAGGACAATCAGTTCAATCAGTTCTCTTAGAGTGTCTCCTGTAAGTACTGTACATCACAGTGGGGGATGGCATTTTGGACAGAGAGCCTGTCTTCTCGTTGTCTTGCGCAGGAGGGGGCGAGGAGCCCAAGATGATACTAGAATACTGCATGCCCACCCCTGTGTTCCCTCTCCTGTGATGGCTCCTGCCCTCCCCTCAGTGATTGCTCCTGTCCCCCCATGTGGTGGCTCCAGTCCACCCCCTGCCTGTGATGGCTCCTGTCCCCCCATGTTGTGGCTCCAGCCCACCTACACCTGTGATGGCTCTTGTCCCCCCCTGTGGTGGATCCTGTCTCCGCCCTGGGTGGCTTCTGTCCCAGTCCTGGAACGGCCCCTGCAGCGAGGGTGAAGTTCTTGATGGGCCTCTTCTCAAAAGGGCTAAGCTCAAAATTAATATGGAAAGGTTGGCGAGTAAGTAAGTGAAGAGATGGGTGAATGGCTGGATGAATTAATGAAAGGGTGAATGGATGAATGAAAGATTGAATAAATGGATAGTGAGAGAGGATGGATGGATTGATGAGTGAAGGGAAGGATGGAGAGAAAATGTAAATAGCTGGATGTATGGGTGGTAGGGTAGCTAGTTGATGGATGAGGGGAAGGATGATGGATGAGGGGAAGGATGATGGATGAGGAGAAGGATGATGGATGAGGAGAAGGATGGATGGGTGAGGGGAAGGATGGATGATGGATGAAAGAAAGGATAGATGAGGGGAAGGATGGATGGATGGATGGATGAGGGGAAGGATGGATGGATGGATGAGAAGGATGGATGGATGGATGGGAAGGATAAATGGATGGGATGGATGGGTGAGGGGAAGGATGGATGCTGGATGAAAGGAAGGATAGATGGGGGAAGGATGGATGGATGAGGGGAAGGATGGATGGATGGATGGATGAGGGGAAGGATAAATGGATGGGATGGATGGATGGATGGATGGATGGATGGGTGAGGGGAAGGATGGATGCTGCATGTAAGGAAGGATAGATGAGGGGAAGGATGGATGGATGAGGGGAAAGATGGATGGATGGATGAGGGGATGGATGGATGAGGGGAAGGAAGGATGGATGGGTGAGGTGATGGATGGATGGATGGGTGAGGGGATGGATGAGGGGATGGATGGATGGATGAGGGGATGGATAGAGGGGAAGGATGGATGGATGGGTTGGTGAAAGGATGGATGGATGGATGATGAGGGGAAGGATGGATGATGAGGGGAAGCATGGATGGATGGATGATGAGAGGATGGATGGATGATGATGGGGTGGGTGAAAGGATGGATGATGAGGGGGAGGGTGGATGGATGGATGATGAGGGGAAGGGTGGATGGATGATGAGGGGGTGGATGAAAGGATGGATGGATGGATGATGAGGGGAAGGGTGGATGGATGGATGATGAGGGGGTGGGTGAAAGGATGGATGGATGGATGATGAGGGAATGGATGGATGATGAGGGGGTGGGTGAAAGGATGGATGGATGATGAGGGGGAAGGATGGTTGGATGATGAGGGGAAGGCTGGATGGATGATGAGTGGGTGGGTAGAAGGATGGATGGATGGATGATGAGGGAAAAGGATGGATGAATAATAAGGGAAAAGGATGAATGGATGATGAGGGGAATGATGGATGGATGATGAGGGGAAGGACGGATGGATCGATGGATGGATGATGGGTGGGTGAAAGGATGGATGGATGGAGAGTCGGTGGGTGAAAGGATGGATGGATGATGAGTGGGTGGGTGAAAGGATGGATGGATGATGAGTGGGTGGGTGAAAGGATGAATGGATGAGTGGGTGGGTGAAAGGATGGATCAGTGGATTGGATGGTGGGTGGGTGAAAGGATGGGTGGGTGGGTGGATGGTTGGGTGGATGATGGGTGGGTAGGTGGATGAGTGAAATGATTGATGGATTGATAAGTGCAAGGGTGAATGAATGGACATATGAGTGAAAGGGTGGATGTAAGGATGGATGAGTGAGTGAAAGGGAGGGTAGATGGACAAAAGGATGAATAGATGTGTGAAGGGGTGAAATGATAGATGGATGAGTAATAGGGTCAATGGATGGATTCATGAGTGGATGAGTAGATGGAGGGATGGTGGGTGGGTGAAAGGATGGATAGAAGGATGAATGGCTAAGTGAAAGGGTCGATGGAGAGAGAAAGGGAGGATGGATGGATGACTAAAATAGTGGATGGGTGGAAGGATAGGTAAGTGAAAGCATGGCTGGATTGGTGAAAGGGTAAATGGCTGAATGGATGAGTGAATGGATGGATGGGATGGGATGTATGTATGTATGTATGTATAAGCATTTATATAGCGCACTACTTACCCGGAGGGTCCCAAGGCGCTTTGACCGCTGCGAAACCCTTCCTGGCTTCCCTGAGAGATGGTCCCTTAATGGGTATCTCCAGGGTGAGACCAGGCATCCTCGGCGGTCTGGTGGGGCCGTTAGTGAAGATGAGGCAAGCTAATGCCCAGAGTTGCCGAGTGTGATCGCTGATCAGAGTGGGCACCGAGGCGAGAGAATTATCGAGTCCGCTGACCCTGGTCCAGAAACCTGCGGCGCCGGGAATCGAACCCTGGTCCCGGGACGTCCTCTGCTCTTGGGTCTGCCGCCTCTAACCAGTGAGCCACACTACTGGATGGATAAGTGTACAGATGGATAGGGTGAAAGGGTGGATGGATGGATTTATAATGGAGGATGAGTGAAAGGATGGATGAGGGGATGGATGAGTGAAATGATAGATGGAAAGATACATGATGGATAGGTTTGCAAACGGTTGAATATGTTTGGAAATGGCTGGGCTTACTTATATACTATTGCGCGACCTCAGACGTGTCTGTAAAACGTACCTATTGTCCTGAAGTTTTGTCCTGAATTTTGACCTCCTGTCCTGAATTTGTGTCCTGAATTTTGACCCTTTGTCCTGAATTTTTACACTCACCGTCCTGAATTTGCACCAATGCCAGTTGGTCACCCTAGCACACACACCCCCTCCCTGTGCCACAGAATGCACGGTTAAGAGTTAAGAGTGTGTGGGCATGCCAGTGAGAGATAATGTACTGCATTGCTAAACACTTATAACGTCTCAAAGGCAAGATCTATTGGCCATGCCAATGATTGTTTAAAATAACTTCGGAATCTCTAACTTTTTAAAAAATTGTACAAGCACATGCACAAAACGTCACTTTTATATGATGCAAGGGCGCGCACATCCGCGCAGTGATAGGTGTTCGTTGAGATTTCATCACTTCTTGACAAATGAATGGCAAGGCAAAGCTCCCGCGTCGTGCGCAAGTTTGATTTTGCTCCCCACAAGGTGACATCAGCAAAGGGAGTAGCTGTCACTTTCTGCTTCTGCTCTCTCCTTGATTCACAGATGCTTCCGGGAAGATGGAACAAGGTGACGCAGAAGGCGCTCTCGGATTCGCACAGGGAGTGTAACAGACGCTTATGACACAGGGGAAATACTGCTTTTTAATCCAATATGCCAAATTATTGAATGTATTGTTTTGCGCCTTGGGGTTTAGAAAGTAGTTCAAAGAAGCTCTGAAAAGATAGAACATAAAAAGAAATACTCGTATCCCTCCTGACGAAGTAAATGGCGCCATGATGCAAACCACGCGGTCCATAGTTATCTCTTCAGGACGCAATTAATAAACATCACAAACCGAACGAGAAGCATAAAGATTTCCTCTAATGAAAAATAAATAAAGGTGCTACTGAAGATGGTTACTCTGGGAATTTTTCACAACAAAATAAGCTGAATACATGAGAGATCTCTTGGCACTTACCCATGAATAATGCAGCAGCAAGACATGCCTCCCCGCCCCTAGATTTACACCTATGATGAATATGAAAATATAAAGTACGTGTCAAGGGTCACCAAGCACTCCTCAGTGCTTGAACATGCAGGTAACCACTCATCTGCAGTGAGTTAAGACTTTGTGACTACATGTACCACCATGCATTTGGGGAAAACTGGCACAGTATTGCTGATAGTGTGCAACCACGCCCACTTTGATTAAACGCAAGTGCAATAGGATAAGGTAACACACTTACATCATGGCTGCTAGAATACTGCACTAAATAATAGCGAAGCAGTGGCACCAGAATCCAATGGTGTGGGGGCGCACTCACCCCAAAAATTACTTCCTTCATTACCTCACCAGGGGAGATGGATAGTTCTCGTGCTTGCTCTAAAGCCCTGTTACCCATGTTCGCTACTCTCTGCTCCAAAGCATACACAATACACAGCATAGCCACAGGATCACTCCAGAGGAGATGCTGGATCTAAAACTTTGGCATGAAGATTTCAGACTATAGCTTGACTACCATACAGTATTACCAGGAGACGACTGTTTTTAATTGCCACCGGGGGGTGCTACTTTTACCGGACCTGCAGTTCGAACGCTCCTGCCGTGAGGGAAACGGCTGTGGTGCTCCCTGCTGACCAACAAGCGCCGTGAGGGCAACGGCTAAAAACTACATTACCGAGGAGCCCCTGGGACTACTGGCGCACCGCTGACATGGCTGGCTGCGCCCGGAGGTGCTACATAGCTGAGGAACGCCTCCCGCCCCGGGCAAAGGGCGGGCCGTCTGTGGCCGTCAGTGGCAGGAAGAGGCTGGGCTGGGCCAGAGACCCTGTGCAAATATTTCGGTGACCATCTTCTGCACTGTAAAGTGACTGGAAGGGCTGAGGGACTATTTTGTAACTGCTGTGTTATTAACGTTGGGAGTTGAGCCCCTTGGCTTATTTGTGAATAGGTTAACCCTGATTAAAGTGTACCTATACTCATGTCGGGGACAAAGAAGGATAAGGCTACTGTGGGGGCAGGTCCCATTGACAATTTTCTAGTAAAAATGGTAAACAAGATCAATAATGATAGAAGGGCCTCACTGGGTAGAGGTAATCTATCAGACCAAGACCTATCCCTAGTGGGTCTTTCCCCATTGGAGGCTCCTCCAATGACCGAAAATGTCACTGATTTTGGGCCGGAGGTAGTCAATGCAGCAGAAGCAGTGACCCTTCGGGCTCCGGATATAGAAATCCTTGACAAGTCTTCTTCGGACTCGGAGGAAGAGGTGGCACCAGCACAAAAAAACACTAGACCCGTTAGAACCCGCAGAAAGCAGCAAAGTAAAAGGGGGGGTAGGAATGCTCATAAAAGAAGGGTAGACACCCATCTGCCAGACATCCATACCTCCCCGGAGGTAACTACGATCCTGGAGGGTAAATACGAGGCTAATATAACCTTGAGCCCTGAGCAGTTTGGCCTGTTAATTCGAACCCTGGAAGCCAAACTTGAATTAAAACTCGAGGAATCCCTCCAATCCCTAGTGGCTAAACTGGATACTGCTACCGCAGAGATAAAAAGACTAGGAGGCCTGTTAGAGAAACAGTTAGCCCATATAGATAAGGTTAACCCTCCGCCTCCCTCAACTAGAATAGTTCACCCTGAGACTGTCGGAAAAAGGGTAGCCAAGTTGGCTAAACAAACTCACACACCTCAACAGTCTACCAGAGTTGATACTGACTCCCCCGCTCCTTCAGCTTCTTCAGCCCCATCCCCTCTTCCACCAGTCACTTCAGTAGTACACCCAAAGCCAGGGCTTGCTAAAGATCCGACTGCCGTCCCAAGTAGGAGAAGCAATTTCATTAACTTACCCCCGGATTGTGCCCCCTATGTAATTGTACTGGCAAATGTCCTGACTCAAAACCTGGATGCAGTTGAGTCACACGAGGAATCACATGATTCTCTTAAAAATAAAGTCGTATCCTGGCTGAGCTCAAACTGTGGTTTCCCTACAAAATATGCCGGAGAAATTATCACAACAAGGAGGGTAAATTGGATTGGTCCCACGCGCATAACATGTAGAGGGGACTGCGTGATAGTAAATTTTAAATATCCTCAACACGTGGCCACAGTTTTGTTAAGGGCAGCATCGATGACGAATGACGATAACAGCATCTCAGTGCGCCCTTTGGGATATTTCTACAATCACCTTACTGGAGCCTCCAGCGCTAGACAAGGACTGAGTCCCTTTACACCATTCGGGCCACGGTCCACTTGCCAAAGTCAGGGATCAGGAAGGGAGAATTTTTTCAGATTTGGACCCCCCATTGCAACACATAATAGGTTTGACGCACTCTCAGGACTCGAGTTGTGCAACTGACGGGGGGCCGGAGAGGGTATGGTTGATGAAGTTATAGTGGACCTTGCCCCTATGGCTCCTGTACCTTCTTCTGTTAATGATGGTTATAAACCGGCATTGGGTAATCCTGGCAAGGAGGATATTCTCAGGTTGTTGAGTTGGAACATTGCCGGTCTACGGTCCAAGAGAGGAGACCCCAACTGGATAAACTTTGTAAAGCTATATGACATTGTCGCCTTGCAAGAGACTTGGGACATGGAACGCGATTTTTGGTTGGATGGCTTTACTTCATTTTTTGTACCTGCTTTGCCCTCTCCAGCAGGACGGAATAGAGGGGGTCTTCTGATGTTGGTCTCAGTAAATGTAAAGGGCAAAATTATAAAGGTTGATTGTGCCACACATAATATCCTTGTTATAGAGGTAACCCTGAATGATGGTTGTAAAATACATCTTGTAAACTGTTATAATTCACCGCATGGCTACCCTGTTAATGTGCATTTAGTGTGGCTATCAGATTTTTCAACTTCATATAAGGAAAAGCAAACCACTTATTGTCATTTTATTTTGATGGGTGATTTTAATGTACATTTATGTTTAAATTGTGCTCTAATTGATTCAGATGGCCTGACAGTATTTCCCCCCCTCACCTCGAACATACCCAGAAGGACCAGGTTCTTGAAAATCTATTAACCAGTAATGATCTGTATGAGGATGAGTTTTATGATAAAAACTCACGAGTTGCCACATATACGGGAAGGGACTGTGATTCGATAATTGATTTCATTTTTTTATCATTAGGTCTCCTTAAATATGTGATTTCTTATAATGCTGTATCCATGCCATTGAGTGATCATAACTCTGTGGGGATGGAGTTAGCTAACAGTTTTTCGCTGCTAAATTCTTCTGTTAGTCCATAGGCTATAATACCAGCCAAAGTTAAAGATCAGGGGAGAAGGATCAAATGGGGACAGGCAGTTCCCGATGATTTTTTCCTAAATTTAACATATATGACTGCAGAATATTTGAATGTCTGTGTCAATCCCCACTCTAGGGGCGAGGAGTTTCTAACTTCCTTTGAAGGTATTTGCCGGACAGTGGCCATAAACTCAACAGCTAAAGGCCAGGGAGTTAAAAATAGACCGGTAATGGGCTGGTTTGATAGCAACTGCAGTAAAGCCCATAACCTCCTTAAAAACGCACTTAATACTCGTCCAAGGGACAAAGCTATAGTGGTGCAGCTCAGAAAGGATTATACCAGGGCAATTAAAATACTTAAATATGAATTAAAGAGTGATGCCTGGGCAGAGCTCATGGATAAAGCCACCCTAAAAAACAGTGCCAAGTTTTGGTCAATCATTAATACCCCATTGTTTTCTCGTGACCAAAATGCTGTGTTGGAGCTTAATATCCCTGAGGAAGACTGGCTTAGCCATTTTGAAAAAATCTATGGTAGCAACATGGAGGAGGAATTCTTTGTAGTTCCTGTGCCCGAACTCCCCCTGGCGCCTGTCAGTTTTGATACAGTCGAAGTCATTAAAGCAATCAACGGCACTGCGGGTCGGAAGGCCCCGGGCCCTGATGGGGTTCCAGCTGATATGTTTAAGGCAAATCCGTTGTACTGGGCTAATATTTTAACCAAAGTTTTTAATTCCTCAGCTATTGTGGGATTTCCTAAATCTTGGTCTACAGCTACTATAATCCCAGTGTTCAAAAAAGGTCAGAGGGGAGACCCTAGATGTTATAGGCCTATATCACTGCTGGACTCCTCGGTTAAAATCTTAGGGAAGGTTGTCCTGGCGAGAATAACATCTTGGGCCAAAGGGAATAATATTCTGACAGAGGTTCAATACGGCTTTAGGTCGGGGAGGAGCACGGAGGACCAATGTCTCAATCTTCACCTCATAATATCCAAATACACGAGGGCAAAAGGGGGATCGATATTTTTAGGCTTCATGGACCTATCCACAGCCTTTGATCTAGTTAATAGATCAAGGCTGTGGACTATGCTCCTGAAGATGGGCCTTGACTGCTCCTTGGTGTATTTCCTAGCGGAGCTACATAAAGATCTGAAAGCCTGCATTAGGATGACAACAGAAGGGAAATGTACGGCGAGTTTTAGATCCAGCAGAGGGGTGCGCCAAGGCTGCATCTTGGCCCCGATGTTATTCACGTTATACGTGAATTCATTGGAGGCCAACCTACTAGCTGTCACCCAGGATATTCCGTGCATGGGGGGTACACCAATTCCGGTGCTCCTCTATGCCGATGATGCGGTGCTGATAGCGAGGACCCCAATTGCCCTGCAAAAGCTGCTTGATTCTTTTGGAACCTTTATGTCCAGTCTAGATCTGGTGATCAATAGCGCAAATCCCACACAATGTCAGTAGGCTGCTCTAAAAATAAAGAAAAAACCTTCTTCTGTGGTGGCGAGGTTATCTCTAGCGTTAAGGTTTTCACCTACTTGGGTGTAGTTTTCGATCACAGGGGTACTTGGTCACCACAGTTAACATCTAAAGGGAATGCGGTGAGAAGTTCAGCCTCCCCAGTCTTGGGGTTCGCTAAAAGACTAAGGGGGAAACCCACAGAGGCGATCTTGGCCATTTGCAAAGCCAAGACAGCCTCCATTGCAAGATATGGGGCTGCAATCTGGGGTTTTGCAAAACCTGACCGCATCCAAACAGAGGAAAATAAATTCCTGCGGTCATTGCTGGGCCTACCTCAGTCAACGGCAACTTACCCCCTACACCTTGAGCTAGGTCTAGGTTACATCATAGACACGATAAAACTAGCCCCGTTCCTGATGTGGATCAAGCTCTGGCTAAATCCGAACCTTAGTCTTAATCACAAGATCATAAAAGATTGTCTTACACTAGATCACATGAGGGATATCCAGTGGCTGTCCTATGTAGAGTCTCTGGCTGTGAAGCTAGGACGCCCTGAGATTTTTGACAGTCCAGAATCCCTGTGTAAAGCAGATCTAGTATGGGTGAAGACTAATTTCACTAGGCTTTGTGTTGCCGAGCATGAAACGGATGAGCTAAGTAAACCATCTGTGAGGGAGCATGTAATGATAACTACATCCCCTGAGTTGGCTCCTTATTTGTCAGTAGTGACAAACTTTTTCCATAGATGGCTACTGACTAAATTCCGTTTCAATCAAATCCATATGGTTCTTTGGGATGAGAAAGGTTGGTGTAGGCCCGAGGATACGACCCCATGCAAATGTGATGACCATTCCGCCCAGGACACTGCGCACTTTCTGTTTTTCTGTCCCTTGTATTGTGAACCCCGGAATTGATTTTTAAAACCAATACTGAAGGAGATGAGATTTACGCAGTATAAACCTGCATTGTTATTTTTGCAAATGATGGAATCTCCCGTAATTATGTATTGTATCGCCAGTTTCTTGGCTGCATCTGTAAGAAGTAGGAGATTAAGATTAAGATTGGATTTTTAACGTGAAAAGTTAACCATTTCTGCATTATGTAGGCGATTATTGGATTGTTGGGCTCAAATGTAAATTAAATTGTGTAATTATCTTTTTATAATGGGTTTTAACTATTGTCTTGATTAAAATTGTATTAATTGATTTTTAAACATGTTTTAACAGTTTTATAAATGTCTAGAATACTTTTATGATTTTAACTAATCGAATAAAGTGGTTTTGACTTGACTTGACTAATTGCCACGGTGAATCAAACATACATCAGTGTGAGCCACAGTGCATTGCCCCCAAGTATCTGTATTTGCTTTACAATAAGGTAAAGAGGAAATGAAAGTGTCAACTGGCTGTTGACTTCTCCTCACACTCAGTCACCCAACACAAAAAAGAACTCATTACTAAAATAAATATAAGCTTCAAACTCCCCACAAAAGGTAATTAGAGAAAGAAACCTTGTTTATCAGGTTTACCGAAGATAGCAAACGGTTTCCAAAGACAGGGTGAATAAATATGTAAATGCTATTAGAAGAGCATTTTACGTTAGAAGTGGCTTGCTGGTATTTTGTAGAGCCGATACCTCCTCACCTCGTATTGTGGGGCATATTACCAACAACTAGCAATAATTATCGCTATGTTGGCTTAGCGGTAATATTTTTATCGCCGTGCTGCAGCGATTTTTATCGCTTAGGAACCTTGGGGCATATTATCAAGGGGGTTTATCTCCGCTTTTTTGGCTTTAAAAGCCAAGAAAGCAGAGATAAAATTATCTCCCTATTACCTAGCTGTCGCTAACACCAGTTAGCGACAGCTAGTAGGAGATAGCGACCATCTTGGGCACCGCTTTGCATGTCAGTGATATTTATCACTAATGACATGCAAAGTGGGCGTGCCAAGATGTTAGCGACTGGAAACAGTCGCTAACATCGCTATCTCCTATTACCACTTTTGGAGATATTCGCGCTAAGCGCGAATATCTCCAAAAGCTAACACCTGCCCCTGAGCAGTTCTTAGCCATGTTATCCAATGGTAGGTGGATAACATGGCTAAGAGCATTAGCTCGGTAATGCATGAATATCGCGGACTTTTCAGCGATATTCATGCATTTCGGCCGATTTTTATCGCTTAGGAGATTAACCTTGATAATAGCAAGGTTCCTAAGCGATAAAAATCGCCGCAGCACGGCGATAAAAATATTGCCGCTAAGCCAACATAGCGATAATTATCGCTAGTTGTTGGTAATATGCCCCCTTACTATTATCAAGGTTTATCTCCTAAGAGATAAAAATCGGCCGAAATGCATGAATATCGCTGAAAAGTCAGCGATATTCATGCATTACCGAGCTAGTGCTCTTAGCCATGTTATCCACCTCCCATTGGATAACATGGCTAAGAACTGCTCAGGGGCAGGTGTTAGCTTTTGGAGATATTCGCGCTTAGCGCGAATATCTCCAAAAGTTGGTAATAGGAGATAGCGATGTTAACAACTGTTTCCAGTCGCTAACATCTTGCCACACCCACTTTGCATGTCATTAGTGATAAATATCACTGACATGCAAAGCGGGGCCCAAGATGGTCGCTATCTCCTACTAGCTGTCGCTAAATGGTGTTAGCGTCAGCTAGGTAATAGGGAGATAATTTGATCTCCGCTTTCTTGGCTTTTAAAGCCAAAAAAGCGGTGATAAACCCCCTTGATAAAATGCCCATGTGTTTTTTAATTTGTGCCGTGTTGGCCTGCAGCATGTGCCCCTAGGTTTTAATTCTGGCGAGAAGAGGGGAGGATGCAGAATCTAAGGACCTGATTATGAGTTTGGCATTCCACACCAGCAGTCCGACTGCCGTATTATGACTTTGGTGGTTGGACCGCCATAGAACAGCTGCTACCACCAGGGATCCACAATCCCTGGTGATCTTACAGCAGTCAGAGGCCACAATATGCTGGCAGATTAGGTGCATCACTGGCAATCATATTATGAGTTTCCTCACTGCTCTTTTTTTCATGGTGTCGAGTCCCCATGAAAATGGTGGCAGTCAGGAAACTAAGGGGGCCCTAAAGTGTCCACTGGTGCCTTGATGCATGGGGTGCATGCAGAAGGGCACATGGTGTACCCCCCTGCCTTTCTGCACACCCAGATCCTGCTCACCATGGAGTCCATGCCATGCTGGAATGCTCTCTGACGGTCCCACGGTGCTGTCTTTCTAAGTCTTTACTATAAGTCTTTGATAGGCCGTGCCGTAGGCCAGCCGCTGCAGGACTGCCCGCCCGGATTACAATTTATAATCCGTGGGGCAGCGGTGGAGTTTGGGTGTGTGGGAGCCGGAAGGTGGAATGCCTTCCCTCTCAGACCCTGCCAAACTCATAATCAGGCCCTAAGATAGTGGTCTTGCTCAGTGTAGTAGGACACCCAGCACCTTCCTCCTTGTAAAGCATGCACAACGCGGACAGCCATGCCGTCATTAAGTAAGCAAATATGTCTGCTGGAGCTCACAAGCTCTGTCTACCTGAGACACAAGTTCACTATGTTTCAGTCTGTAATGTTCTCAACACTCCACACTGGTACCAAGGGTGCAAGCATATCATGGGCATCTTGCATGCCCTTAGGCTGCCTCTCTTTATTTGCGTGTTTGTACCGCGCTTGGATCACCTCCCGAAGGAGTATCTCCGCGCCTTTGGCAGCCAAAAAAAGCAACTAGCGGACCCTAATGCATGGCATGTAAGTGTGTGTATGTTTGTGTTATAGAGTGGCTTATAGTTAGGGTTGCCAGAGATAAGAATTCCTCAGATGTTTTACCATTAATAACTTTGCATTCATTTGATGAATCTCTACAAACTGTGCAGACCTGTTCTTCCTTCTACATTGGCAGGTGAAGCAAAGTTTTGAAGTGATTGGTCAAGGGGGTGGAAAGAAGAAAGTGTGGTCCCAAAACATATTTTTCCACCAATGCGTTTTCCATAGGCTTTTTTATTCGGCATAGCACGAAAATGGCTGAAAGGATTTACATGAAATTTTCAGGATTATATATTGTGCTGTGCAGATTCCACTACAGGTAAGTAGGGTACGTATTTGTTAAATTATAAGGAATATTAACTTAGTGATGTCTATTCCTGCTGCATTTTAATGAAATTTAGCAGTGTGTCACAGGATTTTGCAGAACTACTGTGGTACATAGCGATGACAAGTCATTATGTGATTAGCTAATGACTGCTTTTAGAAAAGCTAAAGGCAACAATGTTGTTTTTAATTACACTTTGCCTGTGTTCTGTGTTTTGCCCTTAGATGTAGGTAAGTATTATGTTTAATGTTTTTCCCCTACCTATTACTACATTAGTAAAGTGGTAATAGTGTAGGTACAAATATTTATACGTTTCTAGATATTTCTTTAAAAACATGTATGGAGTACCACGGTACTGCCTCAGGAGTCACGAGGACTAAAAATAAATACAAATATAAATAATATGTTAAAAGATAGCAAATACACTGAAGTTCCCAGTATTTTTATAAATATGCAGCCAGATTCATGATCGGGCCGTTTTGCGAGGCTCAAATAGCGAATCATAAGGAATCGCTATTTGAGACTCGCAAAACGGTAATCATGTAGGAATCGCAATATTAATTGCGATTCCCACTGATTCCTTATTTGCGATTAGCTAATTGCTAATCGCAAATAAGGAATAACTCCCCATGCATTCCTATGGGCCAAAAGGCCCATAGGAATGCATGGGGAGTATTCCTTATTTGCGATTAGCAATTTGCTACTCGCAAATAAGATAGCGATTTAAAGGGTGCCAGGGGTGTCCAAAGGACACCCTGTAGCACCCCTTAAATGCAAATTGAAACAGGTGTTGCGCACACACATGTCCAAAGGACATGTGTGTGTGCAACATGCAACGTAGAAAAATGCTTTTAAAAGCATTTTTCTAAGTTTTTGCTATTTACC
Source organism: Lissotriton vulgaris (assembly GCF_964263255.1). Classification (NCBI taxonomy): domain Eukaryota; kingdom Metazoa; phylum Chordata; class Amphibia; order Caudata; family Salamandridae; genus Lissotriton; species Lissotriton vulgaris. Next base: position 462,200,148 of record NC_141698.1, on the reverse strand, counting down.
GAGAGGTCTGACCTCTCGGTAAATAGCGGCCCAAAATTGCATTTTCGCAATTTTCAAATGCTTCATGAATTGCATTTAAGGAATCTCAAATAGAGATTCCTTAAATGTAATTCCTCGCAATTTAGCGATTTAGCAATTACCGATTTTTGCATTTGGGATGCTGAATCCCAAATGCAAAAATCGCACTCGCAAAGGGCCGGATTCTCAGAATCCGGCCCTTTGCGAGCCGATTTAGCCTTCATGAATAAGGCTGTTAGTGTATTGCAGTGTATTTCCCATTTTCGATTTTCCATTTTTGACATATTTAAAACTTCAGTAAAAAGCCTAAGCAGTACCATGGTAATACCGCATGATTACGGCAATACTTATTGTTCTTTTTTTCAAATGCAAAGTTCTCCCTAAACTACTGTAAAAATATATAGAATGTTATAAATACACTTCTCTGCCTATTCACACTTTAATAAAAGTAGTAATAGGTTGGGAACAACAATAAAAACTAGTATATTCCTAGATCTAAGACCCTAACATATAACTCAGCGAAATGCAGGACACAGACAAAATGTACTGAAAACTACATGTCTGCCATTAACCTTTGGTAAACACAGTCGTTAGCAAATATTCTGCCTTGTCATGCGAATGTACCGTGGTATAACGTAAACTTACAGAAGTATACCGCGCACAATACATAACTAAAAATTTGAAAAATGATAACTTTAACAGTACTTACAATAGTCACACATACTCTAAGAATTAACATTACACCAAAGAATGTATTTTCCTGCCACATTACATCTACATTGATTAACAAACTTTCATGCTACGTCTTTTTGAATTACCATACTCCACTGTACGGCACTCCACTCTTCGCTATTGTGCCACTGCACTCTGCTCCACTCTTCTCTATGCTATTACACTCTACCACACTACACTCTATGCCACTCCACCCTTCGCCACGTACGCCAATCCACTGTACGCCAACCCACTCTACAACACTCCATTCAATGCTATTCCACTGTACATCACTTCACTATATGTCACTCCACTTTACTGCACTCCACTGTACAACACTCCACTCTACGACCCTCCACTCTTCCATACTCCACTGTACAGTATTCTACTCCACACCACTTCACTGTAACACATTCCAATGTATTCCACTCTGCGACACTATACTGTACCACAGTACACTCTAGGACACTCTACTGTACCGCACTCTACTAAATTACACTAAAGTCCACAACAGTAAACTATACGATTTCAAACATTTTTATTAAAAATAAAATAGCATTCAAATTCAATGAAAAACCAAAGGTTGAACCTTTGTTATACTTAAGAAAACTTTACCTATTCTTTCCTTATAAATTAAACTTAAAATACACAAACATTACAAATTCTTCCATGGTAGTTATACCTTAAATTTATAATTCATGCGTCACCTTTAAATTAACATAACATAATGTATTCTTTTGCTTGAAGCACATGTTAAAGTACAGGAACATGTATATATCTAATCTTATACTTATACTTTCAGTTTATAAGATACGCAACACTTTCAAATTCTGTTCACTCAGGCACCTCCATAAATAGTGTTTTCACGTCAGTAACCCCATTACCTTAACTAACTTGCCACTCTACCATGCACTATGTTCTCACAAAAGATTTGATTTAGGATGTTATAAATGTTCTTGTAAATAATAATAATTTACTTGGTATAAGTCAGATAATAGAAAATGGTATAAGCCGAGCATGGAGAAGACATGAGTTATAGTTAATGTGCTTGTGTCATAGAGGCGTGTCATAGAGTGTTTTAGAGTGGAGGTGGCTAGAGTGAGATGGTGTAGAGTAGAGCAGCTTGTCATGGAGTGGCCTGTCATGGAGTGGAATGGCATTTCAGAGAGTGGAGTGGCGTGGCATGTTGAAGAGTGGAGTATCGTAGAGTGGAATGGCTTGTTGTAGAGTGGAGTGGCATGTCATAGTGTAGAGTGGAGTTGTATGTCATACAGTGGCATGTTGCAGAGTGGAAGAGTGATGTGGAGTGTCATACAGTGGCATGTCATTGAGTGTCTTAGAGTGGAGGGTCATTGAGTGCAGTGTCATCGAGTGGCATGTCATTGAGTAGAGTGTCGTAGAGTAGCACAGAGTAGAGTAGAGTTTGTAGAGTGGAGTGGCATAGAGTGGAGAAGAGTGTCATGGTGTGGAGTGGCATTGAGCGAATGGTTGTACAGTAGAGTGGTGGAGAGTGGCGGGGAGTGGAGTTTCATAGAGTGGAGTGTCATAAAGGGTAAAAACCTTCATTCCGCAATTTTCACTCTGCATACATTCACTCCTCATACCATTACAACGCAAGAACCATTACTCCGCAATACTTTTAAAACGCATGCCATTACATTTTATATGCTTTTACCACGCATGCTTTTACAACGAAATTCGTTGTAAAAGCCTGAATGGTAAAAGTATATGTTTTTAATATTTAGGTTTAAGGTAAGTATATGGTTTTAGTTTGGGGGTGTTGGGGTATATGTTTTAGGGGTTCAGGGTAGGCGTGGGCGGAAAATCCGTTCCGCTCGCGGATTTTGCGGATTTTCGGGAAATCCGCAATCCGCGAGATTTGCGAATTTCCCGCAAAATCCGCAAATCCGCGAGCAGCGGATTTTGCTCGCACTGCTCGCACTGTTCGCGTGAGTTCGCGCCCCGCGAATAAGTGCAAAATTGCAGAAATACGATTTTAGCAAAACTGAAAGTAACTACTTACCAGGTTCAAAAGTTCAGGCTCATCATTAGTAGCCATTTCCTGGAGTGCTTCCTGAGGGGCCCCTCCAGAGTTCAGTTGCCAGTTGAAACTAGTATGTGACCCTGCTCTGAACCTCAGAATAGTTACACATATGCCACAAAGGTCCTGAATTACAGCTAAGGGAGACAAGCAGGAGCCAGGCTGGAAGTTAAAATCCATTAATCAGCCCCTAATTCATTATTGTCAGTTGGGGCAGGGCAGGTGTTGTAACTAATTTTGCAACAATGAAAGCACTTAGCAAGTGCAAAAGATCACTAATCAGGGCGCACTAAGGAAGCAGGTGCCAGCTAAAAAAATATTCTGTGACACATGAATCAGCCCCAAATTAATTCAGGTCACTTGAGGCAGGGAAGGTGTGCTTTGCTTTGCCGAAAATAATGTACACTGGACAACCAGAGGGTGTGGTGATGAAACAGAGGGTGGCATGGGTGGGCCAGAGGGTGGCATGAGTAGTCAGAGAGTGGCAGTGGTGACAGAGAGTGGCAGTGATGAAGAAGAGTGTCCCAAACAGGCTGGACACGTAGAAACAACAAGTTCGCGAAACTTGCGACCCGACAGGTAAGTTCGCAATTTGCGAAAGTGTACAAAACCCTCGCGAACTGGCAGAAACACGGGCGAACACAAAAAAAAAAAAATCCGCAAATTCGCGGGAATTCGCGGATTTTGCGGATTGCGAATCCGCAAATCCGCAAAATTCGCGAACGCGAGATCCGCAAAATTCGCTCATGCTTAGTTCAGGGGTATTTTAAGTGTTGGTTTGGTTTATGGGGTGCACAGTGTATTTTTAGTGTACGGTATTTCTGGATTATAGGGTTGGTTTTGGGGGTGCTTGGGTATTTTTAGGGTTAAGGTTTGGGGTGTAGGGGGTTTTATTAGGGTTCAGAGTGGGTTTTGGGTAATGGGATTCAGGGGCATTTTTAGGGTTTAGGGATAGGTTTGGGTTTTGGGGTACAGGGGTATTTTAGGGTTCAGGGCTAGGTTTTGGATTTTGGGGTACAGGGGTAATTTAGGGTTTATGGGTAGGTTTGGGTTTTGGGGTACAGAGTTATTTCTAGGGTGCAGGGCTAGGTTTGGCTTTTGGGGTACATTGGTATTTTCAGGGTTCAGGGCTAGATTTGGGTTTTGAGGTACATGGATATTTTTAGGGTTCAGGGATAGGTTTGGGTTTTGGGGTACAGGGGTGTTTTAGGGTTCAGGGCTAGGTTTTGGGTTTTGGGGTACAGGGGTAATTTAGGGTTTATGGGTAGGTTTGGGTTTTGGGGTACAGGGGTATTTTTAGGGTTTAGGGATAGGTTTGGGTTTTGGGGTACAGGGGTGTTTTAGGGTTCAGGGCTAGGTTTTGGGTTTTGGGGTACAGGGGTAATTTAGGGTTTATGGGTTGGTTTGGGTTTTGGGGTACAGGGGTATTTTTAGGGTTCAGGGCTAGGTTTGGGTTTTGAGGTTCATGGGTATTTTTAGGGTTCAATGCTAGATTTGGGTTTTGGGGTACAGGGGCAATTTAGGGTTTATGGGTAGGTTTGGGTTTTGGGGTTCAGGGGTATTTTTAGGGTTCAGGGATAGGTTTGGGTTTTGGGGTACAGGGGTATTTTTAGGGTTTAGGGATAGGTTTGGGTTTTGGGGTACAGTGGTATTTCAGGGTTCAGGGGTAGGTTTGAGTTTTGAGGTACAGAGGTATTTTTAGGGTTCAGGGGTAGGTTTGGGTTTTGGGGTACAAGGGTATTTTTAGGGTTCAGGGGTACAGGGGTAATTTAGGGTTCAGGGATACAAGGGTTTTTTCAGGGTTCAGGGGTACAGGGGTAATTTAGGGTTCACAGATAGGTTTGGGGTGCAGGGGGTAGGTTTGGGGGTACAGGGGTATTTTTAGGGTCAGGAAGGGTTAGTGTTCAAGGGTGCTGGGGTATATTAAGGAGTAAGGGTGGGTTAGTATTTTGGGGTGCTGGGGTATTTTAAGGGACTAGGGTGGGGTTCATTTTTAGGGTGGAAAGAGTAATTACAAAATGTATTTTATATATATATATATATATATATATATATATATATATATATATATATATATATATATATATACATAAAAAATTGGTAAAAAATATAAATTAAAAAAATATATATATTTATATACATGTGCATTATTAAGTGTGTGTATATATATATACTAGCAGCCCGTCCAGACGTTGTGCGTGTATGAATTGCTACCGGACAGTAGTATGTTGTTTTGTAGGATTTACATTACAGAAGAACACATTCATTTGTGGTAGGCACGGGGAGACAAATCAATTTGCCTGGAATCAGAGGATGGTGAGCTGATGCCGAGATTCGAACGTAGCTCCCCAGCTCCAAATTTCGCAATTCTAGAACTTGTGGTGGGAGGTGTGTCTGAAAGTGTATGTCGTGCTGGCCATCAATGAGAGAGACCTGTGCATTTTTCAAATCGGTGGTGAAAAAATATGAGTATGCTGCTGGAGATGTGGGCTACCGTGCCACCAATGTACTTACCGGGGGAGGGTAAACACCCATTATTCAGCAACTTTCTTTCCGCATACCATCACTCCCCATACTTTCAATACGAAAGTACCATGACTCCGCAATGCCATTATAACGCATGGCATTACATTTTATATGCTTTCACCACGCATACATTTACAACGAAATTCGTTGTAAATGCATGAATGGTAAAAGCATGTTTTTAAAAAATGTTTGGATAAGGTAAAGTATGGGTATAGGGGTATATGTTTTGGGGTACTGAGGTATATGTTTTGGGGTGTTTGGGTATTTTAAGGGTTCAGATATAGTTTTGGGTTATGGGGTACAGGAGTATTTTTAGGGTTTAGGGATAGGTATGGGTTTTGGGGTACAGGGGTATTTTTAGGGTTCAGGGCTAGGCTTGGGTTTTGGGGTACACGGGTATTTTTAGGGTTCAGGGCTAGGTTTGGGTTTTGAGGTACAGGGGTATTTTAGGGTTCAGGGGTAGGTTTGGGTTTTGGGGTACAGGGTTATTTTTATGGTTCAGGGCTAGGTTTGGGTTTTGGGGTACAGGGGTATTTTAGGGTTCAGGGGTAGGTTTGGGTTTTGGGGTACAGGGTTATTTTTATGGTTCAGGGCTAGGTTTGTGTTTTGGGGTACAGGGGTATTTTTAGGGTTCAGGGGTAGGTTGGGTTTTGGGGTACAGGGGTATTTTAAGGGTTCAGGGCTAGGTTTGGGTTTTGGGGTACAGGGGTATTTTAGGGTTCAGGGGTAGGTTTGGGTTTTGTGGTACAGGGGTCATCAAATCTTTATTCGGTTATTAAACGGAGAACAATCATAAAAGTACAATAACATCACAATTTACAGAATTTCATCATAGGATACAAGTAATTCATCACCAATCAGGATATAATAGATTTCTGTAGTCTAAAAACATTTTTTTTAAACGCTGAAATTGATGCGACAGTTAAAATATTATCCAAACATTGAACAGCTAAAAAAGCAGGACGACAGCGATTTATTTCCATAGTCTTCAACAACAGAACAATCCATCTTCGTCTTGGAATAGAATAAAATTTACAAAAGAAAAGGATATGAATTTCTGAATGTTCAGAAGTTTCGTCACATGGGCATTTAGGTAAAACCTTTGTCCAATCATTCATGTTGGGGAAGCTAAGCGACCTGAATATAATATTTAATCTAAAACGAGTTAGAGAAAACCTCTCATAATCATTCATTTGCAATTTTACATATGGCTGCATTTTTGGAGTAATTATTATCAACTGATGAGCAACCACCGTTTGTTTCAACATCTTGTTGGTTGTTCTACGCTTTTCCAGATAACTCATGCACTTTTCCTTCAGTGCTTTTCTGGAAATATTACACATAGATAAAGGTTCAACAAAATTGTTTTCCAAACCTAGGTAGGTGAGGAACTTCCTTACATAACTTAGCCATCCAACCCTGCCACAGTTGTCTAACCTCATCACATCGTTCAAGATGGAGCGGTTTAATTTACATTCTTCGATGGTCCTGGGCCTATGCCATAACAGAACCTGTGCAACCTTTATTGTATCTTCTAAATATGGTTCCCCAAGTTCAGTATGGCAAACGTATGTAGATACACCTTCTGGAACAGCTAAAAGATATTGCATGAAGGAGTTTTCCACCACCTGTAATGATCTCACATTAGCGTGTCCCCACAATCCATCACCATATGTAACAATTGCTACGCAGTAAGCTCTATATACTGTAAGCATCTCCCCAATTGATTTGCTACCCATTCTTTTACTAAAAATGTTTAGGGCCATTATCGATTTGCAGAACAGTAGCCTTCTTGTTTTGATTGCCTTATTCCATCGACCAATATGGTCGAATAAAACACCTAGGTACGGGAGAGTAGAGGTAAAATCAACTGGGCTAAAGGAGACAAAAATGATCCTTCTCTTTCTAGCTGCCCCATGGCCACAATTCATGCTAAAGGTCTTAGAGCAATTTATCCTTAGATCCAGACTGGTCATAAAGTCAGTGAAGGAAGTGACTATGGATTGCATAGCCATTGGTGTCCTGGCCATTAGGACAGCGTCATCTGCGTATAACAACGCTGGGATTGGTCTTTTGCCCACCATCGGCATGTCCCCGCCCTCCTGTAATAATATCCTCTCCACATCATTAATTCAGGGGTATTTTTAGGGTTCAGGGCTAGGTTTGGGTTTTGGGGTACAGGGGTATTTTTAGGGGTCCGGGGTAGGTTTGGGTTTTGAGGTACAGGGGTATTTATAGGGTTCAAGGCTAGATTTGGGTTTTGGGGTACAGGGGTATTTTTAGGGTTTAGGGATAGGTTTGGGTTTTGGGGTACAGGGTATATTTATAGGGTTAGGATGGGTTAGTGTTTAAGGTTGTTGGGGTATTTTAAGGAGTACGGGTGGGTTATGATTATGGGGTGCAGGGGTATTTAAAGGGAGCAGGGTGGACACCCGGAGCTGGAATGTACAGAACCTGGGAAGAAAAAACAATGAAATATTGGGCACAATGCTCGCTTTTTTTCCCGTAATCCTGCGCCCCGCACACGGCCACGCCCACAGCACACGATATGAGACATGGCATGAAGGGCGGAACATACCACACGCCCCCAGCGTTTGTCACGCCCACAGCGCAACGCAGACACGCCCACAAGGGACTACTTTGCTGGCACGGTTCTTTTACCGTTTAAATGTACATGGTGGGCGTCACCAAAGCCTATGTCCTTCTGCTGCAACTGCCCTTTCCAACGCTGTATTGGGTGTTGTGATTGGTGCTGTGGTTCCTGAGATTACCCGCCTCAAAGGTTTGGACTCTCACTTTATTATATTAGTATAGATATAGATATCTATCTATCTATATGTATGTATATATTTAATATATACATCCAGTATCAAATGCCCTTGAGCTCGCAGAGGGCTCACAAGGCTGACCTCACCATCCGGTTTATACGCCTCACAGCTGCTTGCCTTTCAGGCCTCCTGTTTATTTTCTCAATGGCCGACGCGTTTCGAGGCAAACTCCGCCTCGTAATCATGGGCTGCTGAAACAATCACTGAGGGCTCACCGTTTCTTTTGCAATACTGTCATTTATTGAAAAAAACGCCCACAGTGGGCGTGGCTCACAGGTGACGCCCGAGGGCGTGATGGTTACTGTGGTCCTTGAAACAGTGAGTAAATAAATCCCTTGAGTAGGTTCAGTGTTTGTACAGAATTTTGATGCTTTATTCCTTGAGTAGGATGGAGTTTCTGTTAAGCAGCAGATTTAATTGCAGGTCAACGATGCTTGGCAGAGTGAAATCGTTTCGCTCCAAAGCCTTTCCAGGGTCCGCCTTCACAGCATTAATGGAAATGGAGCCCCTCTGCCACGGCCAGGACTGCTGTGTGTGTATAACCAGTATCAAATGCCCTTGAGCTCGCAGAGGGCTCACAAGGCTGACCTCACCATCCGGTTTATACGCCTCGCAGCTGCTTGCCTTTCAGGTCTCCTGTTTATTTTCTCCATGCCCGAAGCGTTTCGAGGCAAACTCCGCCTCGTAATCATGGGCTGCTGAAACAATCACTGAGGGCTCACCGTTTCTTTTGCAATACTGTCATTTATTGAAAAAACGCCCACAGTTTGTTTTTTAATCATCTACAAATGTAGTTGAAAAACTATGTCTTAATTTGGTTGCCACACTTACTGATTAATTGCAAACCTACTCTGTAAATATTAGTCTGTTTGCGTTTTCATGCACTTGCATATGAGTTAGTCTGTCTACCATTTCTATTATGAATGCAGAGAGGGCGTGCACTCTTTTGTATTGTCCCACTTTTATTTTTACTATAAATGTTCCTAAGTTTCAGAGCGCGTTATGTGATCAAGCTCCCAAGTGGAGTGAAACGCGTCGTCTTTGTACTGAATAAATCAGAGATCAGCAACCATGGACTACATTACGAGGAAGAGTGCAAGTCAAGTTGTTCCCTGTTTCCCGTGATCCAAGCCAGTGATCAAGGGCGGACGAACGCCTGCAACGCGTATGGCAGAATTGGTGCATGTAAGCTGTAACTACGTTTTCGTCTGCTCTGCAAGCCTTGCATTAAAAGGATGAAAATCACGCTGTGTGTGGCTTTTTCAACGTGTGCGAGCACCTTCATTTGGAATATATATATATATATATATATATATATATATATATATATATATATATATATATATATATATATATATATATATATATCTTTCTGATCTCTTGCAGGACGTCCAGTGTGTCTTATCTTATATCAGTTACTGCTTGTTTATTAATCAGTATTATTCATACATTTAAGACTTATTCTAAAAGAGATAGAGTTGTTGCCTTCTGTTAAATAAAACCACTTTTTTCAAAAGGTGCTGTTTGTTTTGAAGTCTTGCTGTGCCAGGGGTGGTAAGACATTCATTACATGCTCAAAAGTGTATAATTTTTAAAGGTGCCAGTTCTGGGAGAAACTTTATGGTTTAATACTTGCACGTCACAGCACCTCAACACTTTCCCCAGTCCTACGTCACTTATTTCCAATATTATTAATTAGTGACCCCTTTGTTTGGTAAATCAACGTACTCACATCTTTTGGACATTTAGTGAACAACACAAATCACACGCAGACTTCGACATGCTATATATATCTCTTATAACACTTAGGCCCACTTAAGTACCCGCACTTAGCATACATAGCAACATGACTTCAAATGCGCTCGCGTATAATAGTTAACAGCATGGGCACTAACACGTAAAGGCTGCAATAGATGCGCTCCATCGAATATTCCCCAGTCAGTGATGATGGCATACCTGGTTCCTCGCATTTTACCCGTGCCACATGGCATCCACTGTGGTTTTCAAGACCATATGCTTGTGTTATCTCATCTAATTATAGAACTAGTTTCTATCACTGAAATCATCTTGGGAGACTATCATAACGCTGTTTTCCACACATTGACAATACCTCTATCTTGGCCGACACTTGCTTACCGCTTAACACACTGCGCAACACTGGAGTTACAGAATGCTGGGCCATCTGCACTGTTATATAGAGAACCAGTCTTTTGTATATGTCTGTCACTGAAGTTTGCTTGTCATCTTTGCATGCTGCAAAATTGCCACGTTTTTGCCATGTCACAATAAACATAGAAAAGTCACCAATAGATACTACAAAAACAATGTCCATTTTCAAAGTGCGCTATGTGATCAAGACCACAGGCTTGTGGCTGGAACGCGTCATCCTGACATGCTAAAGCAAGAAACTGATTCATTGTATCTTCAACTGGAGTCTGTGCCCTTGTTTGGCCCACTGTGGTCGTTCACTGGGATCCTGGTTTCATATATATATATATATATATATATATATATATATATATATATATATATATATATATATATATATATATATATATATATATATATATATATATATATATATATATATATATATATATATATATATATATATATATATATATATATATATATATATATATATATATATATATATATATATATATATATATATATATATATATATATATATATAGTATTTACTGGCAGTAGATACCTACAGTCAGGACCATTTTTCGATCTGAAAAGCATTTTTTGACTTGCCTATAACTTTGGTGTTGTTTGACCAGTCTTCATGAGATTTTCGAAACAAAGTGTCAAGGTAGGTTCTGTGTGCCATGAAAAGCTTGGAGGTGATCCGTGCAGTGGGGACCGAGAAATAGGAGCCCAAACTAAGGGTACATTTGTAAAGTTAATTCCTATAGGAACCTTTGTCCACACCTACAGCCTGAACTGCTAAACGGACCTATACCAAATTTGCAAGGGAGGTAGATGTTGGTGCAAGGAAGTTCTTTTTGCTTAGGAAATAGATAATGATATCTGTGGTTGCAAAGCCTCCGCGTAGGGAAATGCACAGCTCTGATTGGCTGCCAACAGGACAGCCAGGAAGTGCTGGCACCCATCTTGGGACTCTGCTTCATCAAGTCCCCCCAAAAGATGTAAATAATAAAAGAAAAGGAGACATGGTAGGAATAGCCTGATCCCATAAGGTTGGTCCCAAAAAGCATTTATTTTTAATTAATTACTGCAAAATCGCAATATTTGCAAATTTGCAGTAAAACCTTTTTTTAAAAGCAAGCGCAGGCACCCAATATTGTGGCCAGGCCCAGGTGGATGGGGTCTCCGGGGCTAAATCATCCCGGGAGTGGAGCCCCGCAGCCTCCCTCCCTTGTTTTAGAAAAAAAGAATAAAGGGTAGGCCCAGGGGCCAAATCAGCCAAGAGAAGGGGAACCAGGCGGCCCCCCTACCTTAACTAAAAAAAAAGAGAAATTACCGGCATGACGGCAGAGGCCCGCTCCTTCTCTGCAGCACTCTGCAACCGCGGCTACTGGTTCTCTGCTGGTTGGGGGATGAAGTCCCCTTGGCTGCTGAAGGTTTTTGGGAGCCAACAAGCCCTTCTGTTATCTCCAGTACGTCCCACACAGCGGACCTGCTGAGAGGTCTTTGGACACCATGCCCCCATTCTCCACCACTCTGCAAACACACATCCTGGTGCACTACTGGTTTTGCACAACCTGCAATTTTGAAAATAGTGACTCATTGTCAGAAGCCAGTAGTGCATTGAATAATCCAGCCATCTCATGACAAAGGCCTGTAGCAAGGTCTTCCAACGCAGATAAAGGAAGAAATAGAAAAGCCTTATTTAGAAAGCCTTGCATGTGGAAGCAAGTGCCCGTTGTAGATAGGACTTGGTCTTTTATATTAAGTTCCTGATCTATCTTGATTCTTAGGTTTTTTACTACTTTGTTTGGGATGGGGGCCTTGCTGAGCTCCAGCGGTACCAGTGGTAGTTAAACAGTGCCTCTAGGGGTTGCATCTCTGTCCCGTTTTGGGTGCCCTTCATATGCTATGTTCTCAGGTGGACTCAACTGTCCACATTCTATGCCATCTGTGACGATTGCAACATTAGGATGCTGGCCAATCCTGTATTAGTTGGTATGCCCGGCTGCGTTTATTAGCACACTCTGTTCAACATCACATGCATGTGCACAGTGGTATTCACAAAACTATTGAAGAATGTCTTTGAACTTCAATCACCTCACTCAGCATCTCCCATATGGGCCATATTACATCCAACATCATATCGCTCATGGGTTGCTGGAACCCAATCCATATACAGCACTTTGTGGGTATGTCACAAGTATGAAGTACTATATACTTGGTGCAGCACAATACAAATGAATCCATTTATTTAGACTCTTTTCTCAACAAGCATTTGCAATGCAAATTTGCCTCGCATTTCAGAGATTTAGAGCTACTGGCGTAATGACAATGCTTTTTTTTTGTGCTTTGCAAACCTGCAAGTGGTGCATAAACACCCACTTTGAAATTATAGTCCTTGCTTACAAGAAGCAAAGCTGCCAGTAAAAAAGGTGCAGTTACCTTCAGCCTGGCTTCTCTTAAGCAAGGACTATAAGTACAAAGTGCATGTTTACACACCGCTTGCAGGTTTTTAAAACATATAATGAAAAGGCGTTGTCATTTACAATGCCAATGCATTGCAAATGCTTGTTGCTTATGAGAAACACTTCCTCAAAACACCCAGCCCAATACTCTAACCCCTGACGCAGTAGGTAGTGTCTAAAAAACATACCAAGGACCCCATGGAGCGAGGGTCATGATTTGAATGGTGCAGCAGGTGCAGTAGGACTAGGACCAAAAGCTCTAGGAACCCCAATAAATACAGATTATTGCTAAATTATACTACTAAATAGTCAGTCACGAGTGCAGTTATCTAGCAGTCACTAGGGCCATGATTTCAATGGTGCCACCGGTGCAATGGCACCAGGACCAAACATTTTTAGAACTCATCTAAACACCAAACATTGCTATATTTAACTACTACATATTCAGTCACAAGTGCAGTTACCTTGTAGGCACTAGCATCATGATTTCAATGATGCAGCAGGTGCAGTGGCACCAGTGTCCAAAACTCTATGAACTCCTCCAAACACCAAGCATTGCTATATTTCACTACTAAACATGCAGCCACAAGTGTGGTACCTAACAGGCAATAGGGTCATGATTTGAATGGTGCAGCATGTGCAGTGGCACTGGGGCCAAAAGTTGTCATAACTTCTCTAAACACCAAATACTGCTATATTTTCCTACAAAAGAGGCAGTCTCCAATGCAGTCATCTTACAGTCAATAGGGGCATGATTTGAATGGTGCAGAAGGCACAGTGGCCCTGGACCCAAAACTTGTCAGAACTCCTATAAACACATAATATTGCTATTACATCAATTAATTATATTATTCTCCTCAAAATGTTACTATTACCCGCACAATACCACCACTATACCACTAGTAACAGCTCAATATATTGCCTTTTTGTACATAAACAAGTTATAACACATTAGGAGATTTTCTGTAAATTATATTGTACAACTACTCAGCATACTACAACTTACTGAACAACTTACAACAAAAAACAGCATATTATTAAGCAAATAAGCAAAATCGAATGCATTTTTCAATGGATTTGGCCCTGCGTAATGATACAAATTTTTAGAGTAATTACACAAATTAACGCAATGTGGCGTAGTAATACCATTTTTGGAATATTGCAAAACGCAAGTTTACACCACTGCAACAGAAATTTTGCGTGGACCTAGTCTATAGCTAGCCTGTATGAGGACTCCCCCAGTGCAATAAGTTGTTGAAGCCCTTACTTCTCCCAAGGCCTGCTTTGTACTCAAAGGAGCAGTTAAAGGAGTCGCATTTACGATTAAGGTTCTACACCTCCTCACTATGTGTGATATTTAGCATGCTGTCAGTGAGAGAAAGCCAAACCTCCGTTTTTTTAGTCTCATTCACTATTAGTGAGACTTGGTGCCTCTGACATTCGTAAGTACAATGCATTGGAAATATATGTGTTTGAAATGGGCAGCTCGGTGGCAGCGTCAACAGGCGTCGTCGGTAAGACCAGGGTCACGGTGCGGCATTGCGGCGGTGCCCTCTGCGGTGCCAAGGCATCGTCATGAAGCAAAGTGGTGCGGAGTGCGGTGCCCACAGGTCGTGGTGCAAGCAGCAGCTCGGTGGCGACGTCAGCAGGCATCGTCGGTGAGACCAGGGTCGCGGTACGGCATTGCGGTGGTGCCCTCTGCGGTGCCTTCAGGACACAGTCGGAAGCGGGGTTGTAGACGCTGTCGAGTTGATTTTCTTCTGTTGCAGCACAGAACACACAGTCCCCAGTGCTGAGGGCAGAACAGCTTGAAGTCTTTGATGTTCCTGAGACTTCTTGAACAGGGGGCAAGCTTTACCTCAAGCCCTTGGAGAAACTCACAAAGTAGATTGCAGAAAGTTCAGTCCAGTCCTTTCACTGCTCAAGACAGAAGCAGCCACTGCAGGCCAACACAGCAAACCACACAGCAAAGTGGTATTCCCTCCTCACAGCTTCTCCAGCTCTTCTCCTTTGCAGTCTTCTTGATCCAAAAGAGTTCTAAAGTTTAGGTGTCTGGGCCCCAGTATTTGTTTCCAAAAATCCCGATCCTCTAGGGTGCCTGTGCCCAGCCAGAACCCCTTCTGCCTTCTCTGGTGTTATTTCCCGGCAGGGGGTGGAGACAGAATTGCAGAGGCAGACCAGGCCCTTTGAGGTTCAAAGAAATCTCCCTCTTCCCCCATCGCAGCCCAGGTCTATTCAGCCCTTTCCTGACCCACCTAGACTATTTGGAGCCCCTCCTGCTCCCCCAGCCTTCTGTCACCCAAAACCCAGATAGGCTACCTACATTGCAGCACAGGCACACAGGATGACTGAGCAAGAAAATACCTACTTTCTAAAAGTGGTACTTTCAAACACAGGACGTACAAATCACCTTCACTAAAAGAGGTATCTTTAGATTCTGAGTTCAGGCATACTACATTTTATTTTCCTACATAGTTTCCAGGGCCAGTTATGTTTATAAGATGTTATAAACAAACTTCCCATTCTGTCCTGTGAGAAACAGGTAGCCTTGCAAAAGTGAAAAACGAAAATGGCTGTAATTCACTATCAGGGCATGTCACATACACCAAGGAATGTCCTACCTTTCACAAACACTGCACCCTGCCCACAGGGGTACCTTGGGCCTACCTTAGGGGTGCCTGACATGTAAGAAAA
The DNA here is from genome assembly GCF_964263255.1 of Lissotriton vulgaris. Lineage (NCBI taxonomy): Eukaryota > Metazoa > Chordata > Amphibia > Caudata > Salamandridae > Lissotriton > Lissotriton vulgaris. Next base: position 462,184,705 of record NC_141698.1, on the reverse strand, counting down.
GGAAAGGTTAGGGACTGGCAAGTGTGTGCATGGGCCACGTCAACATGGCAGTTACCAACTGCGTGCATGCAAAAGCATTTGACTTGAAGGACACCTAGCAACAACTAGTTGAACTGCAGCCAGATGTAATAACTTCGATGCTTTTGCATGTGACTCATTGTAGTGTAGTTCCTATAATCCCAATAGGCTCTGCGCATTGGAATAATATATCCTGTAGTTTAGACGTAGGACTGAAGTCGACTAGGTCTCTACTGAATATATTAAACTTAATAGTGAGTGCCAGCTAGCTCAGAGGTCACTAGAAACTTTCTCAAAATTACAAGAAGGGATTAGTTTCTGACAACCACATAAACATGACAACTTTCTTTCCCAAGAATAAGAAATCAAAGCTCTAGAGTCGCAGAAACAATAGATAACTATTTTACTCAGTCAATCGTGCATGCTTCGTTTCACCAGAGGTGCTGAGAAATAGAGAGACGGGCGTTTCCAATAAAAGGTATTTATTGAACTGTCTTCTTTCTCAAGCATTGGAAATGAACTGCTACAATCGTAATACTGGTTAGAAAGTACGAGGCATATGATACAAACAGTATTATAAAGTAGTACTGTAAAAGCATGATATGGTTTCTAAGCCATAACGTGGATAAAAGGTATAAAATACATACAGTAATAAATAATGACTAAAAGTACTCAACTGGTGCTGCTAAAATACGCCTACCCCGGTGTACCTAACCTAAGTCTAGTACGAGGGAAGAAGTAAGTGAGGAGTAGCCTATGTTTAGTAGTTCTCTGCCAGGAATCTATTCCAAGAATTCTCTAAGAGGTCTAATCAGCTCCGTACCTTGGTTTTAGAATGAAGGAGGTCCTGTATCTCTCTCTTAGGACTCGATTTCCCAGATACCCGCAAGGGTAAGCCGGAAACACTGGAGCTAGATTTCTCAGCAAGAGAAAAGACAGCGCCTCTCTCAGTGCATCAGTTGGAGGGTCAGCTTCCTTCGGCACTTGCTGCTGCAGGGTGTCGGGCAAGTAGATAGTTGATCTGCTCCAAACCACTGTGTGTTTGACTGGGCAAACCTGGGCATATTTATACTTTAAAGGTGCTGAGTTTGACGCATGTTTGGACTTAATAATGTCACTCAAAGGCTAATTTCTTGGAAAACACCTGGAGTTCTTGAAGAAATCGTTTTTGATTCTCGGAATTTAGTTGAAGTAGCCATGCCTTACTTGGGCTGTATGGCTCAGGCCAAATATGGTAGTGATTTCTATGCCTATATAAGGATATGATAAAGTATACCTATATAAGAGCATGAATCGGGAAAATTACACTAGGGTCCTAGATTCATTTACAACACCCACTCCACGATCTTAAGTTCAATAAAGCTAACCTAATAAGCACTGAACATATTTAAAGCTAGTGTTTACAATCCCACCCCAACATACATAAAAATGCACTTGAAATGGTTGTACATAGGAAATATTGAGCATTTCTACAGTACACATTTTAAAGGAAGTGATGATATTCCAAGCATATAGTATGGTATCTAAATATGCAAACTGAATGAATCATGAATTTACATTAATGAAAAATGGTTCTGATATACAGAAAGAAACGTCGGGACCATTTCATAACATAACATGTCAATTGTTATATGAGGACAAGGCAAAATATTTTCTCTAGGCAGTGTTTAAACGAAAAAAAAATCTTGTTCTCTAAGAATAGTTCTACTTTAAGCAGATTAGCCTGTGCCAAAAAAGTTCAAATGTTTTTGGAGAGAAAAAATTCAATTGGTTGTGAAAAAATAGAGTTCCAAAGTTAGAACTCATTGTTTTCAAATTTTTGAAGGCCGAATTTCAGAGTTCAGGGAACGCTGTGTGCATGAATCAAAAGTTATTCTCGGTGTCAGGAGAAAATATTTGATCATCAAGGCTGGCAAAGAAATCGTCTACCACAGTAGGTGAAAGAGGAACCACTTGATCAAGCAGATCAAAAGTGCACAGATGCAATTGCCGTCAGCGCAAGGTGCCGCATTAGCAGTGTTCATATCAGATAGTACCCGTGTGCCTGTTGATCCTCGTATCTCACTCTCAGTTAGACTTACTGGTGAGACCTCCATGAATGCATGTCATCAGGATTGGTAGCCGTTGGGGACAACACAATGCATGAATCGTTACCGGACCTAGCAAGGCGTCGACATCCGATGGCAGGACTGATGGAAGTGTAAGACAGATGTCCAACACGCATTCCTCTCTGCAAAGCAGGGATCGTAGAACAGGTAAGATGCAATCTTGTCAGATTGGTCTGAACGAAAGAAACCAGGTTGTGTTCAGATCTCTTACACGAGCCAAGCCAAGAATCTGCTAAATCCTTTCACAATGCCTCATGGCAAGGAGGGTCCCTTCCATGTTGGTCTGGGTATCATTGGTTGCCCGGCTTGCCATATCGGAGCAGAAGGAATAAAAATAGAATTCCTGCTACGAGTCCCAAGATGAGAGGCAGGCTGGCGAACACAAAATGAACGAAATTTGGAAAAATGCAGAGGACTGCTTCAAATGGTGTTAACAGTCCCGAAAAAATTGTCTTAAATACATGTGCGATGCCACTCGTATCAGACTTGTTTAAGATTTGACTTAACATTTCTGCGAAATGTACTGGGCAGTTTGTTGATAATAATGCATGTATCTCTGCAGATGTCCTCGTAACTTGCAGATCATATGTTTCTCTAGACGAAGTCAGTGGAACAGACTTTTGCAAAAGAATGGCTTTTATTCTGCCTAAAGTATCAATTCGTATATAAGAGATATTCAGTGAAGGCCATATTATAGTCCCACTGTCTGTCTTTTGAGTTGGATACAATACTTGCATTCAACAAGTGACCATGGACGACACACTAACGAGATAAAGTTTCCTGGCATCACGCCACAGCAGCTGTGATCATTCAACATAACGTAACTGCCATTGGATAGCTGCCTGAAAATGGGTTGTAACACAGTGGAGGGAGTGCCGTGCAGGTGGCAAGAGAGGTTATTTGCACAACCGACGCAGGGTCCGTGTAAATTAATACCTTTGCACAAAAGTGTACCACTTAGTGAGTTTTTAAAATTTTTTCCACTAAGGAATACCTCTTTTCCCTTGTTAAAACATTTGTGTGTGTAAGGTAAAGTCTATGTTGACTTAATGTATTCTTTACCCAACCTTTCATACAGGCCCACTGGCATATGCTGTAGACAATACTGAAATTGGAAAATCGTCACTGGCATCTTGATGGTGCCATGAATTATCCATTCAATGACAGGCTTCTCAGAAACTGTCAATGGTTATCTTTCCAGTTTTTCAATGCTCAGCAACATATAGTCTGCTCCTCTTTGTGCCAAAGAGATTTGTTTATCTGTAAGGTTAAATACAGCAAACAATGACGTTGTGTTGATTAGACGCCATGGCACATAGCCCGAACGAAGATTTTGCAATGTCCAGCCAAACTGCATTATAGAACGTAATTGAGATGGCCATGTTGTAACATTAGCAAGTCCTGTTCCATTATATCAATTGCAGAGGATACAATGCTGTCCAATTTTTCTATTTTTCTATTTAGGGGGTTTTGTAAAGCGCATGGTGACGCAACAACGGCGTGTCCCCGCGCTGAGGAGCTACTTTATTACTGGACCATACAAAAACGGCACACCTACTAAGCGAATAGAGCAGTTTTGAGCTTAGCTCTAAAAATTGACTCAGATGGCGCTAGTCGTAACGCCATGGGCAGCTTGTTCCATCTAGCGGCTGCAAGGCATCTAAAATATCTTCCCCCCATCCGTGCTCTGGATACCTTAGGGACAACCAGGAGTCCAGAGCCGGAAGATCTCAGAGAACGGGGAGGCTCATAAGGTGTCAAGAGTCCTTGTAGAGGGAGAGGGGATCTCCCATTAATGATCCGATGGCACGTACAAAGTGCTTTAAATTCTACCCTGCTTCTGACCGGGAGCCAGTGCAAGGACCGGAGAGCCGCTGCAGAAGCAGCTCTTCTGGGTAATCTAAGCACCAATCGTGCAGCAGCGTTCTGTAGGACCTGTAAGCGGCTGAGATTCTTCTCCAGGGTACCTAAATAGAGAAGGTTGCCATAGTCCATCCTCCATGTGACTAGTGCATGTACCAAGGTCTGTCGGGCTCTCACAGGCAAGAACTTCAGCGTCTTCCTGAGGCTTTTAAGGGTCCCAAAGCATAGTCCGACCACCTGATTGATCTGAGGGCCAAAGGTGAGGGCGGCATCAAACCAAATGCCCAGATTCCTCGCTTTTTGGCACGGAATGGGTGTTGGGCCCAGGGAAGATGGCCACCATGCCGACGTCCACGCAGACTGGCAGCCCCCCACGACCAGCACCTCGGTCTTGCCCCCGTTGAGCTTGAGGCAATTGGCGGACATCCAGGCAGCAAGGTCTTGCATGCATGCTCTGAAGATGTCTGCCGAAAGACCGGGTGCGCGCGATAGGGAGATGACCAACTGCGTGTCGTCGGCATACGACACCAAGCTGAGGCCGTGACTCTCTACTAAGGTGGCAATCGGAGCGACATAAAGATTGAAGAGTGTTGGACTCAGGGACGAGCCCTGCGGCACCCCCTGGTCCAAAGGAATTCGCTCCGAGTAGTGGTCACCCTGCCTCACTTGGAAACCCCGGCCAGTGAGAAATGAATAAATCCATTTCAACGCTGCCCCTTTCACCCGACCTTGTCGAGACACTGTAGCAAGATGGAATGTGCTACATGAATATATCCTGGAGAACAGAGTCGTTAACCCATTGTCCACTACAGAGAGAGCTTTCTCTAAATTAATACGATCAATTTCTCGTATTCTTTCTGCACTTTCCATTTGCGTTATTTACCAAGCTTCGTTGTACGCAGCGTATATACCGGCGTATATGAAACGTTTTTGCCGTGGTTTGAGAGGCCCATTAAGAAATCTCGCAAATCATTGCTTTCTTTAAGTAAAGATAAGTGTTGTTTGATTTCCGGAAGTGTGGATGTCTTTAGCCAATCTAGGTATGGTTTTCCTACACTGTATTGTGTTACTATCCCTGGATGTTGTCTCTGGGAGTATCTTGGATCTGGCCTGTTCAGTATTAACCCCTGTGTTTTGCTCAGGAATCTATCATGACAGTTATTGGTGTCTGTGGGCCGGATTAAAAAATTTTTTCCAATCAGGATCAGTTCTATTTTGTGTTAAAATATATGGTACGTCTACCTCCTTTTCTGTAGTATCTTCACTCTCAGAAGAGAGTTTAGGTATAGACGGTTTATTTAAATCTTTTATCTTAGCCAGGCCAAGACAAGAAGTCTGTTGAACAGTATCATTTAAAAACATTATTTGTTCTGGTATAGTGCAGGCTCTGAACAAGGCTTCTAAACCTTGCACCTGCCAGTCTTTCCTGGCCCAGACAGTTTTTGTCTCAATGTTGTCTTTCCAAAAGTCATAACCTAATGCAGACAGCTGAGCATAAAAGTTTGCAGAATAAATGTGTTTAGTGTTGGTCAACATTGTTTTCATTCCTGTTTTATTTATATTTTTGAAATAAAACGTTTCTAAATTTGTAACATTAAACCCTGAGAAGTATGAACATTTTTCATGAAATGTCTTTGAACTGCCTTTTGGTGGTGTGGGACAATGTTCCCATTGATTGTATGTAAAAACATTCCTAGGACTTGCAGATTAGTAATGGTGACCATAGTGGTTAAAACAATATATTTGTTCATAATCTGATGACCCTTCTAAATAGTCATGTTCTGTAAATTTTGCCGACATTTCTAAATCTGACATCATATTGTTAATAGTCTCAAAGTCCCAATCATCAGAAAATGTGCTGGGTGATACAAAGTCACTTAAAGAAACCTTGAACTAGTGTGGAATCTTCAGCAGCTCCACCGGGTCATAGATGTCATAATCAGTTCTATCCCATGCTATACCACCTGGTATGGGAACGGCTGTGATGTTTACTGATGATAGGTCTCTTTTTTCACGATGGGATGATTTGTGAATTTTTAGGACCAAGTTGATTTTCTGACTTGCTGTGTCCATTGTACTGTATTTTCCATCTATCATTTGTCCCAAGCTTAAAACTAAAATCAGCCATAGCAGGAGAAAAAATACACCTAAACCAATCCAAAATTCCATCCATGGTGGAACCAGATATATTTTCCCAATTTGATGAAAGAGTTCTGTTATTTTTTCTTTGAGTTTTATTTACTTCGTTTCTTCAGGTTCGCTGGGATCCTCAGAAAATGTATCAAGTTGATGAAATAGCCAGAGGCAGTTCTGTCAATTGTTGGAATTGCATCAGGATTGTTATTAATCTTTGGAGTTGCTTCTTCCTTTGCCATATTGGTGTAACCAGAGGCTACATCATTGTAGACAGGTGTTTCTTGACAAACTGTTATTTGGGTCTCAAGAGGTACGAGTTCCATGGCTTTGTTGCATAGTCCTTCTTTTCTTACTGCAGGTTTATCAAACGTGATAAGCCTTTCAGTCCGAACCTCTTGGATAGTAGCAAGATTTGGTCTTCTGCTACATCTTGGGAGTCCACTGGGCCTACTACTTATTATTGGCCACATGTTGTGGTTTGACCAGGTCGATGGACACAACTTGGTTGTCCTTTTTACCAGCAAGGGGCAGTAGTACTGCTGATCTTGTTCAATGGATTACTAAGACACGTACTGCTTTTCTGCAAGAAGGCCCAAATTCCTTCTTCTCCGCTATTTTTTCCCTGACTAGATCCCCAATCTTTGGAATCCAGACAGGTCTTACTGGGACAGGTGGTTTTTCTTCAGTGGCTGTTGGCTTTTGTGTTGTGTTACTGAGACTTCTTCTTTTTTCATTTAAGTCCTGTAAAACAGCCAAAAGATCTTTGACATCAAAGGTTTTTTGTTCCACCACTGAAGTTTGACAATCGAAATCTTCGATTATCATTCTAGTACCAAACAGTAATTCATAAGGAGTGATTCCCCCCAGAGAATTTCTTGGCGGACCCACCCATCACCCATCACCCAAACCTAATACCTTAGCTGTTATGGATTGCATTATGTCACGTTTTTTTCTTTCCACTTCCGCATTACCCTCAGGATAGAAGGGACTACAATACCGCAATGCAAAGCCCAAGTTAATCATGGCCTCCTTGTAAGCTCGAGAGCTAAATGCAGGACCCTGATCAGAATATAGCGTGCTAATTGCGTATGTGCCGATAAAGACTCGCAAATCCTTTTTAACAGTTCTGGCGTCAGCCGAGTGCTGGGGCCATAATCAAATAAATCTTGTCCTACTAGTTGTGGGATCGCATCTGTCTGTAGGGACGTCTGCGTGTAGATAGCCAGATGCTGTCTAACAGTGGTATCTGAACTGGGCTGGCTACCCTGTAGTCAGGTATCTGGTGGTTATCAAAGCTATGATATCTGTAACAGGTATCACAGTTTATTCCAAATTCGTAAACTTGGATGCCCATTCCTGGCCACCAGTATATCTATTCTAACTCTATAAGAGATTTCAAGATCCCTTGATGTGTCAGACTCTCCCCCATATGTGCTTCTTGAACCAAGTAAGCTCTCCGCTTCTTGTTTGGAATTACTCTGTCCCCCACTCCAAGGATTCGAGTAGAAGGAACGGAGTTTGCATCAATTATGTATGTATAAGTGAATGGATAGTTTAGAGGTAAGGCTGCATGATTGCCATCCATTGAGGCTTTTACTGCTAATAGCGTTTCACCATCTATTACTCTTTTTGAGCAAGCGATTGTAGCTACGGAAGCCGTTTGCACAGCTGCCTTCGCGGCTTCATCAGCCAATGAATTCCCTGCAACCTGAACGCCATCACGCTGATGACTCAGTGTATGAAATATGTGAGTCTTTTGTAGGTTTTTCTGTAAAAGAACTACTTGTTTCCAAAGCGTTTTATGCTTGATTGTGTCACCTTTTGAATTTTTGAACCCGTTTTGAACCCAGTTCTGCAAATTTTTGTTGTAAGATTCAATGCAGAAATACGAATCGCACACTAATAGTGTGGGGAATTCGCGATCGGTATTTTCAAGTGCCATCTTGAAAGACTGTAGTTCAGCTTGCTGAGCTGTACAGTCTCCGAGTAATTGAGTTTTAGTGACCATAGGTCTGAATTTGCCTTCGCGCCAGCGACCTTTAACAATCGTGCACACAGCACTATAGGCTTGTTTATTCCCAATAGTGGGATGTGCTGATCCGTATGTATATATTATACATCTGTAATGTTCAAGAGGCAGAATTTCGGTCGGCAGAGGACATTTGTGTTTGTTTTGGAGAAATTCTTGTGTTTTCAAGCTAGAGTCAAAAAAGTATTCAACGTCTGTTGCTGCAAGAGAGTTAAACCATTGTATCCATCTTGGATGTAGAGCTTTAGCATTTGGGATGCTCGCTTTTGTTACTGCCTCTAAGTCAGGTACAGTTGTAACAATCATTATGTGTTTCCCCTGCGCGAGAGCTCTCCCTTTTGCTACTGCAGTTTGAACCGCTGTCAGAATTTTCTCAGTAGAAGTGAACTTCATTTCAGCTTGTGTGTACAAGTGTGATTTGTATGCTATTGGTACTGTTTCTCCTTCATTAAAGGTCAGGTAAGTGAATCCGCATCTCCCTGGGATGATTCGGATCACAAGATTGCACACGTTTTCACATGACTGTAACTGTGTTTTTGTTAGCATGTCTGTTTGGACTGAACGCATAATTTCTGTGTGTTTTTTAGTCCAATTTGTTGGTTTGAAATCAGGTTTGATTAGTTCGTAGAGAGGTTTAACCCTTTCTGCGTAATTTAGAACATAAGTTCTTCCGAAATTCAGGAAACCTAGAGTAGACTGCAAGTTTTTCAGCGTTTTTGGAGTTTGGAGCAGCGCACATTTTTTTAGAGAGTTTGCTGCCAGGCTTTTGCCTTCACTTGATCACTCATATCCTAGAAATAGGACGTTGAGGTGGGCAATTCGTGATTTCTTAAAATTGAATTTATACCCTTCAGATGCGAACCCAAGTATTATGGTGTTCACTCTTTTCAAGTGTATGTCCAAGTCGTCATCTGTAAGATAGATGTCATCGACATAAGATAATGCCTCATCATTGTACATCTGTAGTAACTCTTTTACCCTGGCTAAAAATAACCCTGGACTATTCTTAAATCCTTGGGGGAGACGGCAAAATTGCCGCTGTGTCCCCATAATAGAGAAAGCGGTCAAATGCCTGCTTTCAGGTGCAATGTTTTGACAGAAAAACCCATTTGAAATGTCTAATGTGGTTTTATATTTTTTGCGCATGATGTTATTCATCAGTGCTGCACTATGTGCATTTTGTACTGCAAATGTTTTGCAACAAGAGTTTAACACCCACATGCATCAAAGTACATTTTTGCGATTCCTAATTTGCAAAATTTACCGAATCGCAAATTACGATTCGCAAAATGGTATGCATCAATTTTTTCGCTATTTTTTTGTGATTCGATAAAAATCGCAATTTTTACCGAATCGCAAGAAAAATGCGATTTTTGTCTTGCGAATTCGCAATTTGCGATATCGCAATTTGCGAATTCGCAATTTGATGCATACCAATGAGGACACACCCAGTAAGCCAGCACACTGATTACACACAGCTGAAGCCCAATTCAAACTGCAGGAGTGGCTTTTGGCAGTTGGAGCTCTGCTTGCAGCTACAGGAGGAGTGTGTTTGGTGTGCTCTTGAAGGAGTAATGGCTACTGAAAGTGCTGTGGAAGACCTGCATGCCAGAAAACGAAAATTAAAGTTTAGTGACAAGGAACTTGAGATTTTAATACAGGAGGTCACTCTGAGGCATGATCAGCCTTTTGGCAAAGATTCCCTTAAGGTCCCAGAAGGAGTGAAGAGAAGACTGTGGCTGGCTATTCAATCCAAAGTGAATGCTGTGGGGGTTGCCCACAGAGACATTACAAATCTACAAAAACGCTGGTATGATTTACGCAGCCGTGCGAAGGAGAAAATTGCGTGCAGGATAAAAAGTGCAAATAAAACTGGTGGAGGACCCCTAAAGAATAAACCAAATACCCCATTGGAGGACATGGTTGAGGGGACCCTGGTCACTGAAGCTGTGATTGGTGTGATTGACATAGACACCTCTGAACATGCTGGTACTTCACAAGGTAAGTGTGTAATTGTTTAATTTTGCTTTGCATATGTGTTTCAGATACTTGCCTTTTAATTCAACCTCAAATGTTATAAGTAATCCCCAGCATCTAACCTCAAGCACATACAAAAAGGTTAAAGTAATAGCAATGATTTAGCATAGAAGCAATGCATCTTGGGAGATGTAGTTTTTTCCAAATTTCAAAAAAATAACTTCATGATGGAAATGATTTCCAAATGCAAAATAGGTTATCCCATATGTGAGTACATTTATTTTCTAGCAAAGTAGATGTTTATTTAGAATCACAAATGCAATTTTGCGCATTTAAATGAAAAATCACAGACATTTTAAAAGTAAACTCTGCATACATTTTCCTTTTGTAGATGTTCAAAAAGAGGGTGAAACTATTGATTTGGACAACACAGTTAATACTGACATAGAGAACACTCAAGTCCAAAATGAAAAGATATCCTCACCAACAGTTGGAAAGAAGAAAACTAGTAAAGGGGTTCGTCACTGCAAGACTCTGACACTGATGAAGAGCCCAATGCACATGCACATTTGCAACAAGCAGTTGAAATGAATGTCATTCCAAAGAGAAATGTAAGTCAACGTAGTAGACTGCAACAATTTTACAGAAGAAGGTCACGTCCTGCAAACCAAAGGTCATCCTCACAAGATGAGTGCCAGGCCAGTGTAGTAGAGAAGAAGCTCCTTAAAGTCCAAAGGCTGCAAGGCAAAGATATAAGGGTCATCAAGGGCAAACTGAACCATATTAGTAACAACATCAGTACCATGAGTGACAGTCTTGTGAGAATGACAAATGTGATGGAAACTGCACATATGGCGTCAAGTAACAAACTGGAGCGAATGGCAACAGCAATGGAAAGTATGTGTGAAGCAATACAAGCACAGAACATTGCCAATTGCAATAGGCACTTAAGATTAATGTCAAGCATCCACACTTATACCAGAGCTATTCATCGCTTGTGCAATGGCAATGCAAAAATGATAACAACTACACTGTACATGCAAAAGGAATTAAGTAAATGTTACAATAAGCTGTCTGAAGGAAAGGTTGCCAACACAACTACAAAGGATGTCATGGAGGAAGACATGGGTGTGCTTCCATCAAAACATGGGGACAATGAAAATGAGGGTGCTAAACCCACTTGTGAATCCAAAGCAGAAACAGTTGTTGGACGCCGCAACACATCTTCAGCTCTGAGGAATACAAAAAGCAAAGCTTTAGGTGTGAGAGGGAGGAAATAAATGGACAGCATCTTAAAGGATTGACATCATGACAATACAAGCCAAACACTGCTGAAAGTCAAAAGCTACATGTTGATTTAATTCCCACTTATTTTGCTTTAATGTGACCTTTGTTTAGCATTACTCCTTTTTTGATTACAAATAAATGCCAATCTGATTTACTGAATATAAACTGGCTTCTTACCTCTTTTAAAAATAATGCTCTGTGATTTCTGCTCGCCTTCGCCTTCCTTCAGCTGCATCTGGTCCATGAATTCTTGCATGTGGTTGTTGTGGCTGGTTGTCATTGTTTGGTAAAATGTCATCTACATCCAGTTCCAAGCCTTTGCGTGTGGCAATGTTGTGCAGGATGGCACATGTTGCTACTATTTTGCAGCACACATCAGGGCGATATTGCAGTGCTCCACCAGTTTTGTGCAGTATCCGGAACCTAGACTTCATGACCCCAAAGGTCCTCTCTACAACATTTCCGGTAGAAATATGGGCATGGTTGTAGTTTTGCTCTTTACGGGTTGATGGATTGAGGTATGGTGTAAGTATGAATGATCTCTCTGCATAGGCTCTGTCTCCTATGGGGGTGTAAAAATGTACAATTGAAGTTGACATATCTTGCAACAGCATGTGATTGAAATGTACTTTGGAAAACAGAACATTATTTACCAAGCAAATATCCATCTCCAAATTCACCTGACAACAGTCGCCCATGGATGGCACTATGTTTGAAAATGTAGGAGTCATGGGCACTCCCAGGGTAACTTGCAACTAAGTCTGTGATTAGTGTTTTGGAATTACAAATTACTTGAATGTTTAATGAGTGATAATTTTTTCTGTTGCGAAAAATATACTCATTTACATACAGATGGGGGACAGATGGGAACATGGGTTCCATCTATGCAACCTATAACATGTGGAAAATTAGCCATGTTATAGAAGTCCAACTTTGTTTCCAACAACTCTTGAGGATTTCTTGGAAAATAAATGTGATGCCGTATCCTTAGCAGCATTGCATTAAGAAAATCATGGAAAAATCTAGAAAGTGCACTCTGTGAAACCCCCCCAGCAATTGCTATAACTCCCTGGAAGGAACCTGAGGCTAGAAGGTGTAGACAACATAAGACCTGCACATGGGTGGGTATGGCTAGGGTCCTACGAGTTTCTCTACGCAAAATAGGGTCTAATTCAGCAATGAGATCTATTATAGAGTCAGCATTCAGCCTATACTTGTCATATATTTCAGCCTGTGTCTGACCAAACAAAGTAATGCGCAATCTAAATATCCTTTCACTGAGCATCCTCCTTCTCCTTCCTGCTGCTCTCAACCTCCAGTGACGTGCCAGGACAATGACTGCTGCCATCCTCAAAGAGGTCTTGCTCAACTGTGGAACCCCTTAAGTACCCTACAAATTGGTTTCACGTGTTTTCCCCCCAAAAAAAATACCACCTGCTCTCAGTACTTTTAAATTTAGGAATTCCTAAATGCGATTCCTTAAAAAATCGCAATTTGCAAATTTTGATGCATACACTTCTTTGAGATTTTTTTGCGATTCCTTATATTTGCGATTTTTTAAGGAATCGCAAACAGAATAGCGATTTCGCAAAATGCGAAAAATACATTTCTTCATGATGCATCTCAGAAACAGGAATTGCATTCGCAAACGGCCGATTTTTGCAATTCGCACCGTTTGCGAATGCAATTCTGCTTGATGCATGTGGGCATATATGTCTGTAATCCAAAGCTAGACAATATGAATTGTCTGGTTTGGAGACAGGAAACAAAGGATTGTTCATTGACGAGGTGCATGTTTCAATCACTCCTTGGTATTCAAGTTGATTTAAAATCTCCCTGACTTGTTTTTTAGCTTCTTGCTTAACTGGGTACTGTCTTTGTGCAGCAGGTTGATTTTTTAACTGGATTTTATGGTGAGGAGAATCCTCATCCACTCCTAAATGATTTTATATATTGCTGGATCTTGAGCCCCTGCCCATTTTCTGGCATATGTGTATTTTTTGTGAAATGGAATATGATTTGAGAAGGCTGGCATAATTATCTCTTCGCCATGTGGGCACTCCCTGACAAATTCAGGCTGCCAGTCTTGTTCAGCTAGAAGGATGTCATAGCCCTTAGAGAGCTTCTCCCAAAAGAGTGCTCTTATTTTTCTAGTTATGACCCCCTCCATCCGGAGTGTTACTTCATATAACTTATGGGGTACACTAACCCTGGTGTCGGCAGTTTCAACTTGAATGGATTCATTCAAGTCCACTGTTTCCAGATGATTCTTCAGGATCCTGCAAACTATGGTGACTTCTGCTGCACTGTCTAGCATTGTTTGAGCCCACTCCCCGTTCTTGAGTTGTGTCCTCAAGATCCTCGGCATGCCTGATTTTTATGCTTGCTACCTTCTTCTTAGGAAATTGAGCTTTTTTACTTTGATGAATGGGCTCTTTGTCTTTGGACTTGATGCGTTCTTCCTTGTTTTCTGACCGTCCTCTTCGTTCCGATTTCTGCGAGGAAGTCTGAAAAGATCGAGAGGGACGTGTATCATTATCTTGATATCTGTCAGGTTTTTTCAAATTATCCCTATTCCTAAGATTGTACCTTTTTTCAGAGGGCTCCCATTGGGGAGACCTACCTCCCTTTGGGGGAGATCTTCCTCTGGACTGAGAACTTTTCTCTCTAGGAAGAGTCTGTTTTGTCTTTTCCCACTTCTTTTTAGGAGTAGTGAGATTATTTTTAATAAATACCTTTTCAGGATTTTCTGTTAATTCAGGTTTTACTGGTTTCCCACCCAAACTATCTCTTCCTATTTCTTCATAAGATTTTTCAATAATTCTAGCAAGCTCATATGGTTTACCTGTTATATCTATTTCGTTTAACTTTTGGCGGATTGCCACTGATGTTGCTTCACCTCTAATGTTAGCTAATAATAAAGCTGAGACCTGTTTGAAATCTTTCAGTAGTTTCATACCTAGATTTTAAGGCCGGTTCCGGACCTAATTCATTTTGAATCTGTCTCAGAACGTCTGGTATTACCGCCATAGATGGTACACCATGTGTTTTTGTGTAGATTGAAGCAAAAACTGTACCCCAAGTGTCACAGTCCTCCACATGTGGTGCTATCCCCATTGGTAAACAGATTGTCAGAATTCTGTGTTTCTTATGAGGTGTATTATCAAGAATACTGCCTCTATTTGAGTGATTTTTTTGAACTAACCAGAACTGAATTTGTTCCCTTTTTGCGGGTAATTTGCCAAAGACTGATTGTATAGTCTGTGTTGTTATTTTATTTGTGTTCCCGTTCCCCTGGTGAGGGGTGTGCTGTGGAATCCTTACAGCTGGTTGGACCGTTAAAGTCTGCATGACATATTGAACCAATTGTCTGTGTATTTTAATTAACTGTTTCAGCTGAGCTAACAGTTCTGGACCTGTCATTCCATTAATGTAAGGATGTGGTGTGTAGCTGGCTAGTACCAGCCATGTTGCTCCTGGTCTACCTAGTGGACCGAGCCTGGTAATGTGATTTTGATGTTGTAGGGCGCCTTTAAACCAGAGCTGATGCTCCTGGTAATTTAATGTAATTTCAACGTCCGCGAAAGGAATGTATTCCTTTGGAGGTTCCTCTAACTTGTAGTAGTGGAACTCATGTGTTACTGCATTTGATGCAGGAAACATAATCCATGAATAGAATACCTCTGTCTGCAGATATTCATGTGCCGCTATAACAAAGATTACTTTACCACCTCTTGATGATACCCCATTTTCTATAGGTTTTTATAGTTATGGTTATTCTTACATTTACCGGGATGATTATTGCATCCACGTCATTTTGAAGATTTGTGTCATCTAAGACTGCTTGAGCTGCTATTCTAGCTCTCTCCCTTTTATCGTCACTTTCCGACATTTTTGTCAACTGAAAGTTTTTTTTTGGCAGAGCAAAGTTTTAAGGAAACAAAGATTAGGTGCACAATATTTTGGAACACTGTATCCTTCAACGTTGAATAAACCAAAAACTAATGCATAGGATTTTCGTCCTACTCATTTTTGGCGGATATTAACCTTTTACCCACTCCAGACGTCTATTGGAGTATTTTACGGGAAAAAGAGGTCTGTGTGAAAAGCACGACTGAGTTACTCTAGTATCTAGCATTAAATTATCACCTTACCAAACGCTGGGCACCATGTAGTGTAGTTCCTATATTGCCAATAGGCTCTGCGCATCAGAATAATATATACTGTAGTTTAGACGTAGGACTGAAGTCGACTAGGTCTCTACCGAATATATTAAACTTAATAGTGAGTGCCTGCTAGCTCAGAGGTCACTAGAAACGTTCTCGAAATTACAAGAAGGGATTCGTTTCTGACAACTGCATAAACATGACAACTCTCTTTCCCAAGAATAAGAAATCAAATCTCTAGAGTCACGGAAACAATAGATAACTATTTTACTCAGTCAATCGTGCATGCTTCACTTCACCGGAGGCACTGAGAAAAAGAGAGACAGGCGTTTCCAATATAAGGTATTAATTGAACAGTCTTCTTTCTCAAGCATTGGAAATTAACTGCTACAATCGTAATACTGGTTAGAAAGTACGAGGCATATAATACAAACAGTATTATAAAGTAGTACTGTTAAAGCATGATATGGTTTCTAAGCCATAAAGTGCATAAAAGGTATAAAATACATACAGTAAAAAATAATGACTAAAAGTACTCAACTGGTGCTTCTAAAATATGCCTGCCCCGGTGTACCTAACCTAAGTCTAGTACGAGGGAAGAAGTAAGCGAGGAGTAGCCTATGTTTAGTAGTTCTCTGCCAGGAATCTATTCCAAGAATTCTCTAAGAGGTCTAATCAGCTCCGTACCTTGGTTTTAGAATGAAGAAGGTCTTGTATCTCTCTCTCAGGACTTGATTTCCTAGATACCCACAAGGGTAAGCCAGAAACACTGGAGCTGGATTTCTCGGCAAGAGAAAAGACAGCGTCTCTCTCAGTGCGTCAGTTGGAGGGTCGGCTTCCTTCGGCACTTGCTGCTGCAGGGCGTCGGGCAAGTAGATAGTCGATCTGCTCCAAACCACCGTGTGTTTGACTGGGCAAACCTGGGCATATTTATACTTTGAAGGTGCCAAGTTTGACGCATGTTTGGACGTAAGAACGTCACTCAAATGCTAATTTCTTGGAAAACGCCAGGAGTTCTTGGAGAACCTAATATTCAAGCAGGGGGAAGTCCCTAGCTGCTGAAGGCAGGTTTTTCCAAGAAATCGTAGTTGATTCTCGGAACTTAGTGGAAGTAGCCATGCCGTATTTGGGCTGTATGGCTCAGGCCAAATATGCTAGTGATTTCTAAGCCTATATTGGATATGATAAAGTATACCTATATAATGAATCGGGAAAATTACACTAGGGCCCTAGATTCATTTACAACATCGTGAGGGACACCTAGTAATGACTAGTTGAACTGCAGCTCTTTGTAGAATTATTTTGATATTGGATACTATAATATTCACTGCCCACTGCTAATCTCGTCCCATAATGCTTTGCAGGGCCTTTGGTTGGAATTGTATTTTTGCCCATAACTGTGCTTGCGGTGGTCCTAAGAGGATGGACCACCACTGAATCGTTCAGCATGATATGCTCTTTGTGTTCAATGCATCTGCTTGGTCCTCCCCCTAGGTTAGGGGGGACCCCAAAATCATCACCTCTCTCATTGCCTGATATTTATCATTTTCAGAGTTTACTTTTGTGAATTGGGTATATGCTTTTTAGCATGTAAAGTTGCTTTATTAATGCATTTGTGGGTGCAGTTTAGCAGCTGACTCTGCTATGGGATGCGTAGTTAACAAATCTCCACAAACTTCGCTAGTGGAGCGGAGTTGATTGCCCAGGGCTACTTTTTAAGGCAACTCGCGTGGGTGGCACAATCAGTACTGCAGACCCACTAGAATCATTTGATTTACAGGCCCTGGCACACTCTGTGCACTTTACTAGGGACTAACAAGTAAATCAAATATCCAATCAGGGAAACATCAATCCCTAACACAACTTACACAGAGAGCATATGCACTTTAGCACTGATTAGTAGTGGTAAAGTGCTCAGAGTCCTAAAACCAACACAAACAGGTCAGGGAAAAATAGGAGGAAGAAGCAAAAAGTTTGGGGATAACCCTGCAAAAAGGGCCATTTCCAACAATATGTAATTAGGTGCTCAAAGTCATGACACAACATTGTTTATTAACGTGAAATGCAGCCAGATGTCCTCCATGTTCCTGGTTTATGCCTGACACATTCTGTTGAAGTTAAGCAGGCCTTTCATTCTACCAAGTCCATCTCATGGGTATTATAGAGCCTGGTAGCTGTAATACCTAACATTTACAAGTAGTCATCATAACGTAAAAATGTGTTGCCAACTGTTATGTACAAAGTCAACTTATTAGCCCGCAGTTCTCACTGTCAGGGATGGTTGTTTACCGCCCCCCAGGCAGCGATGTGGCTTTTAGAGGTGCCTTTCCGGAGGCTGTGAGCCTATTGGCTAGTGGTTGTGCAAATTTTTCGATCTTGGGCGACCTAAACCTCCACTTTGATAGGTCAGAGTCTCTGGCCATCAGTGTTTTTTTGGCTGACCTAGAGGCTTTGCAGTTGATCCAGATTGTCTCTCAGCCTACACACGTGGCTGGCCACACTCTTGATCCGTTTTTCACAACTATCTCGGATGCCCAGATTGTGGCGGTCGATCCTGTGATATGGTCTGACCACTATCTGGTGTCTGCTTGGCTCCCCCTTCCTGCCAATCCCACTATTCCACCTCCTTTGCGGATACCTCGACGCCACTGGAACAAACTCAGGTTAGAGGACCTTCACCGCATTATGGGTGTTGAGCCTCTAGGTCTTCTGCTGGATGTTACCTCGGGCTATGACCAGTTCTGTAACTGGATTACCAGAGCGCTGGACGCCCTGGTACCTATCATCTCCAGTAAGTCCAGTCCCCGGCAGGCTAGCCCCTGGTATGACAGCGCGCTGCGTGCAATGAAGTCCTCTTGTAGACAGGCAGAAAGGGAGTGGCGTAAGTCGTATGATGCAGATAAGAAATCTATCTACCTGGCCTTAGTTAAGCTCTACCATCGAGCCATATGTAGGGCCCGGGCGGCATTTTACGCAGCCGAATTCCGTAATAGCCCCAATCCTACCAAAACCATCTTTAAGACTATAAAAGACCTGATGGCAAAGAGAGTTCCTCCACAGTTGGACAGCTCCACCTCTCACTGCGAAGCCCTAGCCACTTTCTTCCTGGACAAAGTTAAGAAAATCTACCAGGCGTTTCCGAGCACACTGTCGCCAGCGATTCCCTGGAGCGGCTCTAGTAACTGTCCATCGCTGCACTCCCTTCCCACTCTCTCTAATGAGGAGTTTGCTAAATGGGCCCTGCGAGTCAAGTCTGGCTCGCCTGCAGACCCGGTAAGATCGGCTCTTTTCAGGGATGTCGCTTTTCAGGGACGCACAGTAGTATGCTCGCTAATCAACCTCTCCCTGACTTCCGGCCTGGTCCCTGCCAAGTGGAAGCAAGCGGTGGTTTCCCCGATCCTAAAAAAACCATCTTTGGATCCGTTGAGACCTGAAAACTACCGCCCTATATCTTTGCTCCCGTGGCCGGCCAAGGTCATGGAGGCCCATGTAAATCTGGCCCTCACGGAGCATATGACCCAAGTTAATGTCCTGGATCCCACGCAGAATGGGTTTCGTGCTGGCCACAGCACTGAGACGGCCCTTCTGGCAATGGTTGAGCATTTGCGGAGTGTGCTTGATGCAGGTCAAACGGCAGCGCTTATTTTATTAGATCTGAGCGCTGCCTTTGACACTGTTTCCCATCGCATCCTGCTACACCGCTTGCAGGACATTGGCATTCGTGGTTCAGCTCTGCAGTGGTTCCGCTCCTTCCTCAGTGATCGCTCCTTCTGCGTTGCCACCCCTCCATTTCAGTCCAAGTACCATCCTTTGGACCTGGGGGTCCCTCAGGGCTCCTCGCTGAGTCCTACGCTTTTCAACCTGTACGTGCAGCCGCTGGCTGAGGTCGCCAGGCAATGGGGCCTAACCATGGTCTCCTATGCCGACGACACTCAGTTGGCGGTCACGATCAGCGGGGATGCCAAGCAGGACGCCCTCAGGTTCCGAAGTGGACTGAGAGAGGTGGCCAGCTGGATGAATAACAACTGTCTCCAGCTGAACGCGACAAAAACGGAGGTGATGATCGTTGGAAGGGAAGTGGATCACTGGGGGGACGGATGGTGGCCTCCGGAGCTGGGATCAGCGCCGGCCCCTGTCCTGGAACTCAGGAATCTGGGAGTATGGCTTGACCACACGCTAAGCTTTGTGACGCACACGAAGAGAGTGGCGGCCTGCTGTTTTGGAGTATTACGCGGGCTCAGACCCCTGCTCAGATTTTTTGATGCTCCTACAAGACAGCTGGTCATTCAAGCAATGATTATCTCCCGGCTGGACTACGCTAGTTCACTCCTTTTAGGAGCGAACCAAGCCGAGATTCTTCGTCTACAGCGAGTCCAGAACGCTGCGGCCAGGGCGGTGGTAGGTTTGCCCCGAACCTGCCCCACCTCTAACACTCTACGGTCCCTGCACTGGCTCCCGATAAGCAAGCGAATCCAATTCAAGGCTCTTTGCCTGGTTTTTAAAATTCTTAGAGAGTTGGCACCCGTGATCCTTAACGAACTGATCTCTCCCTACGTTCCCACCCGCTCACTCCGATCCCTTGGACAAGCCTTGGTGGTTGTCCCCCGTTTCAGACTTAGTCGGATGGGGGGTCGCTCCTTCCGCGTGAAAGCTGCAACCCTCTGGAATGCGCTCCCCTTGGAAATCCGCCTCTTGAATGATTTAATATCCTTTCGTAGGGCTTTGAAAACCTTCCTGTTTTAAATTGTTCCCTGTTTTAATGCTTCTGCTTTTTGTTACTGGATCTAGTGTTGTGTTGTGTCTACCTTTCCCTGCGCCAGGACGCTCCTTCGCTGGAGCAGCTGTGCGCATTAAAATGCAAATAACATAACATAACATAACATAACATTATATTGATATGCTAAACCAAGTTGCTGAATGCACCTTGAGTTTTCACAGCACATGTTTTAGTGTGCATATTCTCTCTAGAGCTCTGGGTTTGTTTCAGTCTTATGTGGCGCTATACAATTTCCGTATACACAAAATAAAACATTGGGACTACATATGGATAGGTAGCCTTCAAAATAGAGGTCGTCTAGTTAGACGGTAGCAGTTACGCCATCTTGAGAAACAATTGATTTTAACATTGCCACAATGTTCATGCATAGAAAAAAGTTGTCTTTTATTGAAAGTATCTATTTTAAACAACAAGGGGACCCCAATTGGTATCAGCGAGGGACCTCGGGGAGCTTAATCATATAAACACAACAGTGGTCCCTGGCAGGGAGAGGAATGCTGATTGAAAATGAATATAGACCCAGTCAGTTCTATATTATTGAAGACATGCCCAGCCGGGCAGAGGTCTTCAAGGTTTATATATAAATCAAAAAATACACAAAACAAAATAACACCTTCAACAATTCACGTACGTGGGGCACAAGCCTGTACCCAACCACGGCCGTGCACAAACAAGGACATACACAAAGGGCTTGCAAGGCAAAATCAACAGTCTCTGTAGAGTTCAAATTTTGGACAGAGAATTACTTGTAGGTACCATTACATAGTTTTGTATTGTAAATTTCACAGGTATATGGTACACAGTGGGTCGACGACGTTTCGGACCCCCTTGCTAAATGATGGGGTCCATCATCAGGACAAAGCAATGGTTGCCTTTTTTAGTTACTAGCCTCTTTAGCCAGGACAGCAGTGTGCAGGCTCATGTGAGAGCGTGCAGGCG
This sequence comes from Lissotriton vulgaris, assembly GCF_964263255.1. NCBI lineage: Eukaryota > Metazoa > Chordata > Amphibia > Caudata > Salamandridae > Lissotriton > Lissotriton vulgaris. Next base: position 462,163,405 of record NC_141698.1, on the reverse strand, counting down.
ATGGGAACAGTAGGATATTCTGTTCCGGGATTTTGGATTCATCAGTAATTCAGTTTACGAGGGGCCAGGGCGGGAGAGGTTAGTTCCTCGTGTCCGCGTTTGCCAGTAAAATAGTTTCCGAGGGTCCAATGGCGGGAATTGGTTTGTGTCTCGGGTCCGCTCGTGCCTTAAACGCCGGATAATACCGGGAGCGCCGTGTCGCGCTTGGGTCCTGGAACCAGGGGGGCCGGGTCAGTCGGCGGGGCTTGCTTTCCTGGTTCCCTTTGTGTATGTCCTTGTTTGTGCACGGTCGTGGTTGGGTACAGGATTGTGCCCCCACGTACGTGAATTGTTGAAGGTGTTATTTTGTTTTGTGTATTTTTTGATTTATATATAAACCTTGAAGACCTCTGCCCGGCTGGGCATGTCTTCAATAATATAGAACTGACTGGGTCTATATTCATTTTCAATCAGCATTCCTCTCCCTGCCAGGGACCACTGTTGTGTTTATTTTATTGAAAGTAGGCTCATTGTTGGGAGGCTCCCTTGCTGTATGTGGAGGAGCACATCCTTGGTGGGCCCATCCCAGGTGGCGCCTAGTGGTGGCGCAGCCATGCTCTTGTTAAATCAAGTTTAATTGGTTGCTGTTTCCTGTGGCACTCACAGTTTGTGAACTTTAGTTGCCTTTGATTAAACTTTATGGCCCAATTAATAATGGCGGCTACTCAGTGCACAATAGGGGACATGTCCTTCTGAATAATGTGCACGCTAAAGATACCAGAGACCTCACCTCCATGGCCCACCCCAATAAGGCAATACATGTGCCTGACCATTTACCAGGGCTTAACCTTTTCTCGGCCTGAACACAATTTACTTACATTCTCACTCTTTCATATTTAGACATAAGACACCATATTGTTATGCAAAGAAATGATGATGCTCACCTTTTTTTCTGCCCCAGTAAAAAGTTTATCACTACAGGAGAAGTCAATCGGGGATTACATTTTTTTTAACCTTTCTTAGTCACACAGCTTCACAAATGTTGCCATATATTGTTAGGTCTCGCCTGAGCCAGCGCACATGCGCTGCTCTGCGAGGCTTTAAGTAAGGACTTTAAACTCTGAACACACACTTGTGCGTGTGTTTCTTTTTTGGCTGACCCGCTATTGGCCTTTGCTTGCGTCTTTCAAAGAAAGACAGCATGCAATTGGCCAAAGGTGTGTGCATGTCCCGCCTTCTCTCGCCCCTGGCCTAGGGAGCTCGGGAGTGAGCAGCAGCACAGCCTCATTCCTTTGCAGCCTCGCTTGTTTGTATTCTTGCCCCAGTAAGTTTATGAAGACCTTAACAAAGATGGCGCAGTTCGTGAGCCCTTAACAAGATGACGAAATTGACGCTGATCACCTTCGGATTTTGATATCACCTTAACTAATATGGCGTTGTTGTGTAACACTGTACGGGTGCTGCACTGGTCCCAATCAAACCGTTTTCACCTTTCTCCTTCTGCCCGCTGTAACATGGCGGCGGAGCTGTCCTCTCCCCCGCCATTCTCGGCTGAAGAGTCAGAGACCCCGAAGCTGGGCGAGCTGCTGAAGTCGGGCTGGTGGCCGCTGGAGGCCGTGGAATGAAGCTAAAAGCCTGCGGGGTCCAAGCCGCTGCAGCAGCAGTTGAAACTGGACCTGTTGAAGCTGGAGCAGGTGACACGCATGGCCTCCAAGCTCGATTTGTTCAGGTAGGGCAGGGCTGGGCTGTGGTTTTCTCCGGACAGATATAGCAGCACAAGCTTGGCGAGAGTGCTCGCGAGATGGAGAGAAGGGTAATGTATCTTTTTTTGCTGTTTGTGGAGCCCAACACCACTCACAAGCAGATGAGTGATTTTTATTCAATTGTCTTAGCCAGAGAGAGTTATTGGGCAGTACATTGTAGCAGCCTACGAACCTGCAGCCTGAGATTCAGTTTATTGCTCTCTGACCACATCATTGTTATGGCACCCATGTGCGCTGTAATGGGCCTTTTGGGCACCTTTGGAGGTGCCCTGTAAAGGGTTTGATCATGTTATTCCAACTTTAAAACCATTCCATTATCTGCTAATCAAATACAACATTTATTTCCCCATTAGTTTAATTTAAAGAATTCAGTTGAGTGCAATACAAGGTGTTGGAAGGCGGGGTCCAAGCCGCTGCAGCAGCAGGTGAAACTGGACCTGTCGAAGCTGGAGCATGTGACGCGCATGGCCTCCGAGCTCGATTTGTTCAGGTAGGGCAGGGCAGGGCTGTGGTTTTCTCGGACAGATATAGCAGCACAAGCTTGGCGGGAGTGCTCGGGAGATGGAGAGAAGGGTAATGTATCCTTTTTTGCTGTTTGTGGAGCCCAACACCACTCACAAGCAGATAAGTGATTTTTATTCAATTGTCTTAGCCAGAGAGAGTTATTGGGCAGTACATTGTAGCAGGCTACGAACCTGCAGCCTGAGATTCAGTTTATTGCTCTCTGACCACATCATTGTTATGGCACCCATTTGCGCTGTAATGGGCCTTTTGGGCACCTTTGGAGGTGCCCTGTAAAGGGTTTGATCATGGTATTCCAACTTTAAAACCATTCCACTATTTGCTAATCAAATACAACATTTACTTCACCATTAGTTTAATTTAAAGAATTCAGTTGAGTACTATACAAGGTGTTGGAAGGCACAGTTTCTGAATTACCTTTACTCGTCATTCGTATATTTCTGAACTGTTCTGTGATTTTTAGTTGCAGAGTAATCTCATGGTTTTTGTTTTGTTCATGGAGACTCCCGTTGTTTTCCCAAGTACCTAGTTTTTAGTTTGAATTTGAGTGTCATTTGCATTTTTAAGGGTGCTTATGTTTGCATATCAATGCCTTAGTTGTGACACTTTGACTGACAGTTCATAGCGAATAAAGGGCAGCCATGACCATGTAATGCATAACTGTCAAGTTTTCAGGTTGCATATGTGTGACATTACCAGCGTTTAAGTGTGCTTATGAGTGATATCCCATGCGTTTTGTGTAACACTGCAAGTGTCACACAAAACGCATGTTATGTGTGAAAATCAAATGTAATTATGCTTAAACGTAAACAGAAAAAATCCCTATAATAATATTAGAATAATAGGATATCAGAATGTATACTGATTAGCACAACATGAAGCTCTAGAAGTAAGTGCAACTTTCTTTTTGTTCAGATTTTCTCGTTTGACACTGAAGCAGTGCTGCTCACTTGCAGTATACTGTCATTGAGTTTAAAGTTATCTGCAGAAAGCAGGTACTCCACAATATCAGCCTCGTAAAACAGTGAATACTATTTGGAGGTGTGACCATGACAAGAGTTTCAACCTTTCCATGTCCCTTTATTATCTATCTGGGCTGCAGACATTTGTAGGAGTTGTATTGATAAATAACGTTTTCCGCTGGGTTTTAGGCGTAAAACTTCTGCTGAGAAAATGTAGAGTGTAGGAATGATTAGCGATATGCGTTAGTCTGACCCATGATGTGGGCAAGGTTAGGAATAAACTACATTTCTGAAATTAACAATGGTCCTGAATTGCTTATGCACAACAGGCATCATATTAATGTCCATTCCCCAATCTCGGTTTAGAAGAGACCATGCCATTTCCAGATCACATGGCTGCTGGCTTGAAGAATTCGAAGGTAGAGGACATCTAGGGGTCGATTCCAATCCTGGTAAAAAAAACGTTTGTACGATTCGTATCCGGAGCCCTCTCCGTACGTTTCGTACCCGTCCGTCTGAGTCGCGCAGTGCGATCCGTATTTCGTGAATCCGTCTGAATCGTCGCAATCCTTACGTATTGCAAGGCTGAAACCATGAACCGTACGACTGGTACACATGCCGTACGACCGACGAGTACTATCTGGAACGGGGTATGAGGACGCGATTCGTACGGCCCACTTCAGGTAAGGGCGATTCGTACGGAAAAGCACACAATCACATACACACCGTACGGTCCGTACGCCCCATGATCGCGGGGTATGGTGCGTACCCCTGCGATCATGGGGTGTACGCATTGTACTCCTGCGCTCGCAGGGTGTACGCACCGTACACCCTGCGAACATGGGGTACGGTCCGTACAACTCATGATTGTGGGGTATGGTGCATACACCCCATGATCGCAGGGGTCACATAAGGCGGTTGCTCAGATTCAGGTGTTATTATTAAAAAGCTTATGGTTGAATCGCCTTTAACCCTTATAGAAGTAAAGGCAATTAATTAGATTTCAGCTGAACTATACTTTCCTATTACCAATATTGATATACACTTTATAGCAAATCTTTCTGCTAACAATACAGCTACATTGAGTTGGAGTATACATTTTAAAAGGCAGGAGGATATTAAATTGTGCTTTAAGCAAGCACCACCTCCAGGAATAGCATCCCAAAAGGAACACTGGATGCCAAAACCACCTTAGGAGTAAGTGTGCTCGAAGTCTGGGAGCTAAAGTCCCACTGGCTGAAAACTCTGTTTAGAATGTACAGTTTTCCTCAAAAACAGAAACTGGACTGTTCATGCAGCCCCCACTTTAAAATCGAAATTCCTAACTCGTGATAAAGCTGTGCAGTGGATAAGCTGTCTTGAAGCTTAGGGCAAGGAAGGTCCTTCTTTCTTACTCTTCCTTTGCCATTTGTTAGCTCTGTATAGACTACATCTTTCCATCCATACTTAGTTGAGTGTATGTATGCTGCTGTTCCTACTTGCTTGTTTGCACTCCAGTATTGTCATTACAAACACATTATCTGAAGAATGTTAGAATTGTGGATTCTAATTTGGGAATTCCAAAAGAGCAAGTGTATGTGTGTTTCTACTAGCATTGAACACAGAGCACTCCCTGCTTTGTACACTTTAACAAGCCATCTGAGACCCTCCAGCTGAATGAACCCTTTGTCACATGTACTGTGGGCCTGGGTCCATCTGTGGTAGCATGAAAGTAGTTTTTGGCGTACTAAAGAAAGGTTCTTTCACTTGTAACTCTCCCAAAATATGTGTTTTCTGCTGCAACTGTCTGCTTCTTTTGAACAGGCATTAGAAGTGGAGGCGGAAAATAAATAAATATGAAGATAATGGTGAAATTACGCAAATAACGTGTTAAAAAAAACCTGCATGTTCTAAGGGCCTAGAACAGAGTTCCTGTGTTGTTTAATGTATTATTAAACTGCCTCATAGTTAGAGACAGGAACACATGCTCTCCAGACCCGTATAGGATTGCTCTGTTGTCAGGCTAAACCTTTCAAATAGGTGGTAAAACAGATGTACAGCGATGCTTGTGAAACCCAGAGGTAGACCGCATGCTGTGAGCTCTCTCTAGGATAACAAGCATTGGCATAGCCAATAGGTCTCACCTTTGGGACCTTATAAGTATTTAGATATGCAGTACAATATCATTGGTGCAACAACATCAACTCTTGCATGGCTAAACACTTATAAGGTCCCAAAGGTGAAACCTATTGGCTATGCCAATGCTTGTTCAGTTTTGCTAAAGGTTTTGCTTGTATTAAACTACCAAATATACCTCTATCCTGGCTTTAGACAGTCTTAAGCATACATGCCAACCCTCCCGATTCAGGCGTGAGACTACCGATTTGATGGCTAGTCTCCCGCCTCCCGATTCTTGTATTCAAAACCCGATTCCATGCAGATTGCCAAATGATCGGCTTGAGATAACTTAGAGCTAAATTGAGTTCGGAAATGACCTCTGCTCTCTGCCCTTTCTCCCCCGCCTCCAAAGTTGCCAATACATTAAAACCCGAGCCCATCCTAAACGTATTGGCTGAAATGTGAGCTTGGGCAGGCCCAGGGGCGAGAACTCCGGAAAGGATTTTTGCCTGGCTACGTCCTGCGTAAAAGTATTCCTCAGTGGGCTTCGGCAGGCACCAGGGATTAGTTTCCTGTGACTCGAAGTAGGCACTGCCAGAAACCTGCTCCTGCAATATTGTCACACTCCCTTTGCCTGCCATAGCGATTTTCTGTGCTCCTGACACACGTTAAGGTAAGAAAAAAAGAAAAACAAGTGAAACCCATCAATTATCCCTGGGAGAAAAAATGTGTTTCAACCAAGGTTTCTGACTCTGTGTTTCTTTGAACTTTGTAAAACTATGAAATTAAAATGTTGATGCCAATCTCATTCACACTCTAATCTCCCTCTCCAAGAATTACCTCTGACATTAAAGCTTAACTCTTTGTCCTCAATTTTTTGGGGAGGGAATTAACTTTATTTTTTTGGGTCCATTTCACATAGTGCTTACAAAAACAGAGTTTAGAACACTGTTTTTGTTAGCGCCAACAATGAAATGCTGATTCTCCCTATACTCAAGGGGCCTCATTTATGAAACCTTGCGTCAGTTTTGCGCTTCCGATGCATCACTTTTTGTGACACATCAGCGGCGTAAAACATGCCTCCTGTTGCGCACTATTTACAAAGTGACGCATCTAAGCAGATGCGTCACTTTGTGAATCCCTGCGCTACATTATACCTGCGTCAGGTGAGTAGCTTGGGCTCTGATCTGATTGAGAGGGGAAGAGAGTTCCAGATTTTGGCTAGGTTGTAGGAGAGCGACCAGCCTCCGCACCTGGCTCTTATAATTCGTGGGACAGAGGTTAAATGGGAGGTCCCAGATCTGAGGAGGCGATTGGGATGATAGGCATTTACCAGGGGGCGGTTGATGGTAGGACCTGTTCCCCAGTAAGAACGGTGAGCAATACACATGCTCTTGAATTCGATCCTCACTTTCACAGGGAGCCAGTGGAGATCCTTCAGTCGGGCTTTGACTGAGATTCGACGTGGGATATCAAGGAGGGTCCTTGCCGCGCAGTTTTGGATGATTTGGAGTCGGTTGAGCGTGGACTGTGGGGCCCCCAGGTATAGGGCGTTTCCGCAGTCGAGGCGGGATAGAATCAGTCCTTGGCCCATGATCCATCTTGAGTGAAACGGGAGAAGGGGGAGGATTTTGCGAAGTAGCCTTAGAAGCCCAAAGCAGGTGGCAGCAAGCTTGGTTGCTTGGTAGTTAAAAGTGAGAGTTCGGTCAATCCATATGCCGAGACTCTTGATTTGTTCTTTGGGTTGCGGGGAACTACCTAGGCAGAGGGGCCAGATGTTGTCGATGGATTTGGTGATGTTGTTTCCCAGGAGCATGACCTCTGTTTTATCCCCGTTTAGTTTTAGGCAGGAGCCCGACATCCAAGCGGCCACTGCTTCCAAGCATTTATTTAAGTTGTGGTGGGAATTGAGAGGTGGATCTAACGCTACCACCAGCTGTGTGTCGTCCGCAAAGGGGACAATTTTCACTCCAAAGGGGCGGACGACATCAGCCAGAGGGCTGAGATAAACATTAAAAAGAGTGGGGCTCAGGGACGAGCCCTGAGGCATTCCGCAGTTAATGGGTTTGCTGGAGGAGGTAGAGTCCTTCTCGAATACCTGTAAGGATCTGTCTGAGAGAAAGGATCTCATCCAGGTGAGTGCCTTTCCTGAGATTCCTATCCTGCCGAGGCGGTGGAGTAGAATATTATGATTTACAGTGTCAAAGGCGGCACTAAGGTCAAGTAGGACGATGGCCGCTGACCCGCCACTGTCTAGGATCCTTCTTGCCTCCTCCGTCACTGCTATCAAGGCAGTCTCGGTTCCATGAAGGGGCCTAAAACCTGTCTGAGTAGAGTCAAGTATGTTGTTTGATTCCAGGAAGTGTGTCAGGATAGAGTTGACATACTTCTCAAGAAGTTTACTAAGCTAGGGTAGAAGGGAGATAGGTCGGTAGTTGGCAGGATTGTTTTGATCCGAGCTGTTTTTTTTTAGTAAGGCCTTGACCATTGCTCTCTTCCATAGAGGCGGGATAATGCCAGTATGGAGGGAGGAGTTGAGCAGGTCCGGAATGGTGGGTGAGATCTGACTGCTGATCGGAGTGAGAGCTCGCGGGGGAGCCGGATCAGTGGGTGATCCAGATTTGACCTGTTGCATGATACTTTCTAGATTGGTGAGATCTAGTGGCGGAATACTCTTGAGAGAGTGTGGTGGTGCTATCGCAGAACCTATGTCAGCGATACCGCAGGGCGACGTGATGGTCTGAGGAAAAGAGGAGTTGATGACTTCTATTTTGTGGTAAAAGAACTCCGTGAGCTCTTCGCAGTGGACCTGGGTGTTGCTGTGCTCCTTTGGGGCCTCGGGAAGTTGCAAGAGAGATTTAGCTATCCGGTAGATCTCCTTGGGTTTTGAAGCTGCCTTGTTGATCTTTTGTTCGAAATATTTGGCCTGAGATAGTTTGATGCTAGATTTATAGCTTTTGATGGCTGCTTTATCGGCTGTTTTGTCCGCTGGTAGGTCATCGAGACGCCATTTCCTCTCGATTCGTTTGCAGATGCGTTTGGCCTCCCGGAGATCAGTCATGTACCATGGGGCTGTCGGGTTTCCCCGCTTAGGGTGGGTACGTTTTAGTGGAAGTACCATATCTAAGGAGCTGGTAATCCATCTATTGTAGTTCTCGTTACCCTGGATGGGATTAGTAGTATTGACGGGTTTGGTAAGCTGTAGGTTGTCCCGCCATTCCGGCTGGGGGATTTTGGACCAGTTGCATGATTGTTGGACAGTCGAGGGTTTAGGAGGGGGGTGAATGGGAAGGGTCCAAGTGAAAGGAATGAGGAAGTGATCAGTCCAGGAGAGGGGGGAAGGGTTTCCTACATGGAGATTAGGGAAGTTGCTGAATATGGGGTCCAGAAGATGACCCTTTCGGTGAGTGGGTCTGAGGACAAGTTGCTGTAGTTCGAGGGCACCAAGGCTGGAGGATAGTTCTCTAGCATTTGGGTCGTTCGGATCGTCAAGGTGGGTGTTGAGGTCACCCAGGATTGTAAAGTTAGCGGAACTGAGTGCAAGGTTTGCAGCTATCGGGGCAAGGTTAGAAAGAAACTGTCCTTGCGTCCCGGGCGGGCGGTATATGAGCATACCAGAAAAGGTATGTATGGGGCTGAGTTTTATAGTGAAGGGAAGACATTCACTATCTGGGAGATGGACGGGGGTGCTAGTGACTTCGTATCCTGTTTTATAGATCACCGCTAGCCCACCGCCGATTCCTGTTTTGTGGTCGAGGCGGCGTATTTGGTATCCGGGTGGGAGAGTTTGTACCAAATCAGGTTCCGAGTGTTCCTGCAGCCACGTCTCTGTGATAAAGAGGATATCTGGGTTTGCTTCCTCTATCAGTAGGGAAATTTCTGTGGTGTGCTTGGGGAGTGATCTGCAGTTGAGCAGAAGCATGGAGTATTGTGTGGGTTCATTTTTTGGGTGGAGTAAAAAATGAAGTCCGCACTGATTGCAGGCGGGGTGATTTGTAGATGGGTCCCATGCATGTAGGCAGGGTGGCCCCGCTTCCTTCTTTAGTTGGCGGAGGGAGTGGGGGCTGTGGATTATGACCTGGTATGGTGATCGGGCAGGGGGGTGGCCCCTTGCCCCGGTCGACCTCGGATGGGCGCAGACGGGCTTGCCTTTGGCGAGCCCGCAGCGCGCGCCCGCAGCGCGCATCCGCTGCGCATCCGGGGAAGGCACATTTATATATGGGGGGCGTGGCCTCTGGGCCGTGGGCGTGGCCTGTGGGCTAAGGATGGCAAATGGCGGCGAGTATCACTGTGCCTGTGTCAGCGTTTAATCGGCTGCGCGGCGAATCAGTGAGAGAAGAAGGTGAAAGTAAGCACTAGGTGAGTGCAGTGCAGGTTAAAAAGCAAAGTATTTGTGACAATTTCCAATTTTTAAAATCAAGCGTCTCCCGGCTTCTGCCTCAGGAGTGTTATGCCTCTGAAAACAAACAAGTATATCGATCTCCATCCACAGCGCATAAACAGTGCAGTTGTATACACAGGTAAAACATCAGAGCTATTTATTCTAATTGGTTCATTCATTTGTCCCAGATCTTTTCATGTTTAGTTGGGCATCCCTGGCCCTCCAATAAGGGTTTCTCCTGCGCAGCACACCAATCTATGCCTTGGCGCCATGTGGTTATTTTTGGGGATTCAGGCTGTGTTCATGCCGCGGCGATGTTGCGCTTAGCTACCACGGTGGCAATCCCAAGAATCAATTTGTCTGCACCGGACCCCTCTAGGTCGTCCATTAGTCCCAGGATGAGATGTAGGAGGTCATGGGGTACCTACCAACCCAGGACATAGGTGAGCTCAGACTCTATGGCTTCCCAGTACAAGGGAAGGCAGGACCAGACCATATGATAAAAGTCTTCCGGTTCCTGTCCGCAGCATGCTTATTTTGGAGAAGGGCAAAGGCCCGTCCTCTAAAGGCATTCTGGAGTAAAGTAGGCCATGTGGAGGTAGTATTTTTGGATTAGACAGAGTCTGGATGAAGTTGTGATGGTCCTGGGGTCCATAAGAGCATCACGTCAGTCTTCCTCCTCCAGGGGAGTCCAGCCATCCCTCCCACCTGCTCCTAAGTGGAGTAAGTGTTGTCTGGCCATTGTTGAGAAGGGTGAGGTATATCCCAGATACTCCTTCCTTCCCCATGTTCCCCATCATGACCTGGGCTTCAGGTGAACTGAACTCAGGGATTGTTGTGCCTGTTGAGATATGCGTGCAGGGGATGTGTTGTAGCTGTAGGTATTTGTAGAATTGTTACACATGAAAGGTGTACCAACCCTGCGGATCTTGGGGTGTCCTGTTGTGGTCGCGCACTGTCAGAACCCCTAAGCAGACTGTGGGCACTACCTCGATCTACAGAGGCAAGTCACGCCGGTCGAGCAAAGAAAAAACTCCCAGAGTATAGTTTGGCGATTCTTGACTCATCGGCGGAATTCCAAGATGGCCACAGATGAGTTGGCAGTCTAGTTGTTAAGGTCTCTCACAGGTGCAAGAGTTAGGGTGATGCGTGCGAGCACAGATTGCTGCACACTTCACTAAAGTAGCGAACTGAGACAGTCGAGTGTTTTGGTTGTCCTGAAGTGTTTTCCTGGTTCCTGACAAACTGAATCTCTAATAAAAGAGAGAGGGACCCAAAGCCAAAGGGATAGGGTACCAAACTGACTTCCGTCATAAAAGATTCCCTTTGGACACCTTATATAAAACACACCAATTGTCTCATACACATAGACAAATATTCATACAAGAAAGAGACCCAACAATAAAAGCAATGCAAAAATTAATAATAACAATACAAACTATAAAAAGCTAGTAAACTCAGCCTACGTAGTTTATTCATACATATCAAAAGAACAATTAAAATTAAGACATAGTTCAAATTAAAATTGGGAACACAGACAATATACAAGAAGGAATAATTTTCATACAAAAATTCATAAAACACTTTTTATTAATCAGAAAAGGGGAGGTACAAAACAAAGAGTTAATTCCGCAACAGTCAGAATTATCCTTGATAAATGTATATTGTACTTCTCCCCTTACTTCAACGCGTTTCGACGGACAATTAAGAAAAGTTTGCAAAGAAGTAAGAATCTACAGTTCAACATACAAGAATATCTATAAGGAAGGATTACTAGCGAAATAAAGGTGAGAAATTAGATAACTGAAAGATACCAATAGTTCAAAGAGAAGTGACATAGAAGTAAATATTGTTTATTTAAATAGCTTTCACATTCAAGAAAGAAGAGAGAGAGCAATAAAGAAAGAAGAGAGGTGAGTTCCCTGGAACAAAAGATATAAATAGATACATAGGAGGTAGGGAATAGTGTAGATAGGGTAATATGTTAATGTTGTTTCTTAATATAATACAAGGTTTTCTCTGAAGAAAAGTCTGTGCGTCGGACTGGGTAAGAGAAGCAGTAGAACAGTTCCAGTGCAGTCTCTTCTATCATTTTCTTATTTTATCCACTCCCACTTCCCCCCAGGGGGTTCCTTAGGGTCAAGTTTTGTAACTGATTCTGGGACATCCCTTGGAGGGAGTTGGGAACTGGCATCTCTGTTCCTGTGCAAGTCTTGATGGTAAGAGTTTCACTTACTCTCCCTGACAGAGTGAAGTGCCCACGTTGAATATTTGCACCCGAACAGTATGGCGGAGGGTAATAATTTACAAACTCTGGGTACAGTTCTAGAAGCTATCTAAAAAGAACTGATGGCTGTTAGAGAAGATAATTGCAGTCTTAGGCAAGATATGCTAAATTCCAGGAAAGAAAACACAGAGTTGGCTCAGAGAGTAGGACAGCCGCTAGGTCCACGAAAAGGGAATGAGAATACCTTAGCAGAAGGTTCCAAAAGACTAACAACACGAGTAATTAATTCCTTGTCCCCAGTTATTCCTTTAGCACCCCCTGAACATTTTAGTGGGGACCCCTAAAAAAGGCACAGATATTCTTGACTCAATGCTCACTCCACTTTATGTGCCATCCTTCCATCTTCCCGGATGCGCAGTCCAGAGTAGAATTTGCCTTGTCATACCTGAGTGGCGATGCGGCATCGTGGTCAATGCCATTAATTTCCAGAGAGGACCCCATTTTGCAAAATTATGACAAGTTTAAGAAGGAGTTCCTGCGAGTTTTCGACAGATGAAGAATTTTTCAGGCGTCGACAATGAGTTGCTGGAACTGCGTCAAGGTAATCAAGATTTAGTGGCCTACCTAGCCCAGTTTAACAAGCTGGTAGTTGAAACAAACTGGCCGGAGAGTAAAAGGTCTGCAGTGCTCTATCGTGGACTGCATGATGATCTCAAGGATGTCCTAGCCCAAATACCGAACAGACCTACAAACATTTCTGAATTAGTAGACCTGGTATTAGAGATTGACTTTTGCCATGGAGAAAGAAGAGGTGAAAAAAGAAAAGATTTTAAGCCAGTCGTGCCAAGATTTGATAGAGCAAGGGTTGAGAGTAATCAAACTGGTGAAGACCTATCTAACCCAGAGCCGATGCAGATTGGAACTATCCGGGGTCCGTTAACGAAAGAGGAAAAAGAGAAAAGAAGAGCTGGAAACCTGTGCATATATTGCGGCTCCAACGGACGTTTTGTAAGAAATTGCCCAAAGAAACCCAAGAAATTATTTAAACCGAAGGAAAACTTGCAGCACCACCTGTAGGAGGAGTTGGACAGGTGGATGCAAATCAAGACACAACTCCAAAGGAACATCGGTTGGCGAATACCTTACAATCCTCTTCTCCCCACTTGATTTTGTCTGTGGTGATAAAATTCCGACAAGTCACCTTAACAGAAGTTTCGGTAATGATAGACTCCGGGGCTACTGGAAACTTTTGCGATTTAAAATTTGCCGCTAAGATTGGGTTACAAGCGATACAAAAGGATAAGAGTGAACTTGTACGAGCTGTCGACAGTACCAATCTTTCTTCTGGACCCATTGTTAGCCCCACTGAACCAATGCAAATGATCTCAATTAATGACCACGAGGAGACAATCCAATTCAATTTGATCAACGCACCTCAGTTCCAGTTGATTCTAGGGTTACCATGGTTGACGGAGCACAACCCTACCATCAATTGGAGTGCACAAACAATAACTATGAATGCTGTTTATTGCAAAGAAAATTGTTTTGGAGAAAACAAGAGGAGTTGCGAGGTTAGTCCAGCTCATTCCTTATGTATGAATGGTGCATTGGTGTGCATAATAAATTCTCAGGAGATTCCTCCGGAATACCAAGATTTTGCAGACGTTTTTGATGAGAAGGAAGCTGAACAATTGCTCCACCCATCGAGCATATGACTGTAAAATTGACCTGGAGCCGGGTGCCAATTTGCCATGTAGCAGAGTCTTTGCATTAACCGAAAAGGAACACCAACATTTGAAAGAATATCTGGATTAGTACTTGGCGAATGGTTTTATTCGGCCATCTCAATCGCCGGTGTCCTCACCCTTGTTTTTTGTACCAAAGAAGGAAGGGGACCTGAGACCCTGCATAGATTATCACGCGATAAATAAAATCGCAAAGAAGAATCGATATCCACTTCCCCTGATCTCGGTCTTATTAGATCAAGTTAAAGGAGCTCAAATCTATACTAAATTGGACCTGAGAGGTGCCTACCATTTGATCAGAATGAGATAGGGTGACGAGTGAAAGACTGCTTTTAAAACAAGGTTTAGATTGTATGAATACCAAGTCATGCCATATGGCCTATGTAATGCCCCAGCGGCCTTTCAACATTTTATTAATGATATCCTCAGAGAGTACATCGATCAATGTGCAATAGTATATTTAGACGACATTTTAATTTACTCTAATGACAGAAGCAAGCATACAGAACAAGTGAGAAACATTTTGCAAAAGCTCAGAGAAAACCGATTGTTTGTAAAATTGGAAAAATGTGGGTTCAATGTCTCCAAGGTGGAATTTTTGGGATTCGTCCTTTTGCCAACGCGGATGAACATGGACGAGAAAAAGATTCAAGCGGTGGTCGAATGGAAATCTCCTGCTAGTGTGAAGGAGGTGCAGAGTTTCATTGGCTTTGCCAACTTTTACAGGAGATTTATAAATGAATTTTCATGGAAGATACTACCCCTTACTAGATTGCTGAAAAAAGGAATTTGTTTCGAATGGACAGATGAAGGGGAAGAAGCCTTTAAGTTGTTAAAGAAAAGTTTCACCTCAGCTCCGGTACTCTTGCATGCTGATCCATCAGAACCATTTTACGTTGAAACTGATGCTTCAGACCAAGCTATAGGTGGAGTTTTATCTCAACGACACAAGGACACAGGACAACTACATCCGGTGGCCCATAGATCAAGGAAATTAATACCAGCAGAAGTAAATTACACAATTACAGAAAAAGAGTTACTGGCAAATAAGGATGCATTTAAGGAATGGCGACATTACCTTATGGGAGCTAGGCATAAAGTAACAGTCTTTACTGATCACCGGAATTTACATTTTTGAAATCTGCAAAGACACTAACACCTAGGCAACTCAGGTGGTCACTGTACTTTTGGGAATATGATTTTGTGATCACCTATCGACCAGGGGCACAGAATGGAAAGGCGGATGCCTTGTCCAGATTGGGAATAACCATGAACAAGTCTCGAGAAGAAAGCCAAACAATAATACCGAATTCAAAAATTGTTTGTGCCACTACACCCGTCTCTGTGAAGGAACAGATTATCCACACCCTGAGCCCCGAAGATATGCAAAAGTGGGTTAAGGAAGAACACAACAGAGAAATTCGAAATCAACTTCCCTATCACAAAGTAACTCTGTACTTGCCTACTAAAGAATTAAATCATCAAGTAATGTACAATTGTCATGACAATCTCCTAGCTGGACATAAGGGTGAATCCAAGACAGAAGAACTAGTCAAAAGACACTATTGGTGGCTGCGAATGGGAACAGATATTGAGAATTATGTCAAGGCATGTGAAGTCTGCGGTCAGGGAAAATCGGAACAACAGACCCCAAAAGGTTTGTTACAACCCCTGCCCACGCCTCCTGGTCCCTGGCACACTATCACATCAGATTTAATAGTTGACTTGTCCTCTAGCTAAGGTTGTAATACTATTTGGGTGGTTGTGGATGCATTCTCTAAAATGGTACATTTAATGGCCTTAAAAGTTGTTCCAACTGCCAAACAGATAGCCAATCTATTCAGTACTCACATAGTCAAGCTACATGGTATTCCACAAATTATCATCTCGGACCAAGGTTCTCAATTCTTATCTCAATTTTGGAAGGCTTTTCTGACAAGTTTGGGAATTGAGGCCAGATATTCCACTAGTTACCACCCTGAGACTGACGGTCAGACCGAGAGGGTAAACCAAGAATTAGAGCAGTATCTCAGGTTATTTCTTTTGGAACAGGATGATGATTGGTCAGATTACTTATGGGCAGCTGAATTCGCACACAATAACGCTAGAAATGTTTCTACGAGTTATTCCCCATTCTATCTAAATTATGGGAGACATCCAAATACTACTATGACCCATACTGAAATCTCAGTTCCAGCAGTTAAGGATCTTGTAACTCATCTAGAAAAGGTTCATCAGACTGCTACCAAAAATTTAGAACAAGCAAAAGAAAAATACAAGGTTTATGCAGATAGAAAGAGAAGAGAAGGGCCAAAATTACAGGAAGGTGATGAAGTATGGTTAAGTACCAAAAATCTGAAGTTAAAAGGGAACAGGAAGTTTCTACCTAGATTTATAGGTCCTTATCCAATAGAGAAGCAGATAAACCCTGTAACCTACCGTTTAAAACTACCAGTAAAATGGAAAATTCACCCTGTTTTTCACATTTCTTTACTAAAAAATACTTCACCAAATTTGCGAAAAGGTTTACCACCTAAGCCAATTCAATTTGAATCAGGAATTGAATGCGAAGTCAAAGAGATTTTAGATTCCAAGAAAGTTCGAGGACAGCTGTATTATTTGGTGGACAGGAAAGGTTATGGTCCTGAAGAACGGTCTTGGGAATGCTGGTCTGACGTCCATGCT
The DNA here is from genome assembly GCF_964263255.1 of Lissotriton vulgaris. Taxonomy (NCBI): domain Eukaryota; kingdom Metazoa; phylum Chordata; class Amphibia; order Caudata; family Salamandridae; genus Lissotriton; species Lissotriton vulgaris. The sequence continues at coordinate 462,147,044 of NC_141698.1, read as the reverse complement.
TCCCGATTGGTGAAGGTTTTCCACCAAAGATTTCCAACTAAACCCAGATCGGCAGGATCTCCTTTGTTGGGGAGTATTGTCAGAACCCCTAAGCAGACTGTGGGCACTACCTCGATCTACAGAGGCAAGTCACGCCGGTCGAACTAAAGAAAAAACTCCCAGAGTATAGTTTGGCGATTCTTGACTCATCGGCGGAATTCCAAGATGGCCGCCCATGAGCTTGCGGTCTAGTTTTTAAGGTCTCTCACAGCTGCAAGAGTTAAGGTGATGCACACGAGCACAGATAGCTGCGCACTTCACTAAAGAAGCGAACTGAGACAGTCGAGTGTTTTGGTTGTCCTGAAGTGTTTTCCTGGTTCCTGACAAACTGAGACAGAAGTTCAGCAATAATTTAACGAGCACTTGTGGTGAGCGTGTTTACATTAGTTTTTCGAGAGACAATTCTGCATACCTGGATGTGGAAAATTCTTCGAGCGACTTCCTCATCAGGAAACTTCCCCGGCAGTCGTCCTGAAGAAGAAAAGAAGACCAAAGATAAGTGATTCAATTTGAACCTGATGGTTAATGACAAGACTGTTGAATGCAACGTGTTAGAGAAGAGAAATTAGATTTCCTGAAAGACTATACTTATTAACCTCTGAAAACAGAGATATTGTGCTTCCTGAAGAGAAAGAAAAGAAAACGTAGTGTTAAATAATGTAGAGTAGGACAAACATTAGCACTTAGAAATACATATTAAACACATTTAGTTTAGAATTTAAAAAGGTATTAGGGCATTAGTTAGGTTATATAATTCTAGAAAAATAGGTTTGCAAAGAAGTAAGAATCTACAGTTCAACAGACAAGAATATCTATAAGGAAAGATTACTAGTGAAATAAAGGTGAGAAACTAGATAACTGAAAGATATCAATAGTTCAAAGAGAAGTGACAAAGAAGTAAATATTGTTTATTGAAATAGCTTTCACATTCAAGAAAGAAGAGAGAGAGCAATACAGAAAGAAGAGAGGCGAGTTCCCTGGAACAAAAGGTATAAATAGATACATAGGAGGTAGGGAATAGTGTAGATAGGGTAATATGTTAATGTTGTTTCTTAATATAATTCAAGGTTTTCTCTGAAGAAAAGTATGTGGGTCGGACTGAGCAAGAGAAGGAGTAGAACAGTTCCAGTGCAGTTTCTTCTGTCATTTTCCTATTTTATCCACTCCCCTTTCCCCCCGGGGGGTTCCTTAGGGTCAAGTTTTATAACTGATTCTGGGACATCCCTTGGAGGGAGTTGGCAACTAGCATCTCTGTTCCTGTGCAAGTCTTGACGGTAAGAGTTTCACTCTCTCCCTGACACCCACCCATATGTCGCCCAGCAGTGATTAGCCAATGTAGTAACATTTTTTTATCCCTCAAGTGCTGTCACCTCCCCCAGCCACATGCCCTGCCATAGAGGTGTATGTTGACTCAGTCTTTTGTCCCAACGTGTGTGTCTTAGGGCTGTATACCACTGCTCTAGGTATTGGGCTGCCATATCAGAATGCTTGAACTTGAATGAACTCCATGTCTCTGAGCTCTGTTTTATAGGCTGGGTCAGGCCAGCCCCTGGTGAACCAGTCGTGAAGGACAAGTAGTTGGGTGGCTATGTAGTATAGGTGAAGATGAGTCATTTCCATGTCTTCGTCGAAGGATGGGATCCAGCACCGGGCAAGGGCGATACCTGGTCTCACCCCTCCCCAGAGAAAACTCATAGCCACGCTGTCTATCTCCCTGAACCAACTAAGCAGGAAGTGGGAGGGGGTTTTCTGAATTATATTATAAGAAGTGGGAAAGGATTATCATCTTAAACAGAGCCCCTCTTCGAGTGGGTTAAGTGGTACTGAGGGCCCAAAGGTATCTAGGGCCGGAATTGGCTGGGTCTGCCAGGAAGAGGAGGACATTGTCTGCATACAATGTGATTTTGTTAATATGGTGGCTCCCCCAGGACCAGCCCTAGATCAATTTGTCCAATCGTATAAGGCATGCCAAGGGTTCCATTGACAACATGAACAGGAGGGGCGAGAGGGGGCAGCCCTGTCTTATGGCTCTTTCAATCGGGAATGGCTCTGATAGGGCTCCATTGGTGAGCACTCTGACCCTGGGGTTGGAGTAGAGAACCTGTACAAAGTGCCTGAATTGCTGAGTCATCATTGTCAGTACATCCTCTAAGTAGAGCCAATTGACCGTGTTGAAGGCTTTTTCAAAGTCAACAAGGAGGAGTGCTAAATAGGCCGTGAGCAGTTGACGGTGTGCAAGGGCCAGGTGGAGGCGATGTTGTGTAGTTCCTATAGTACCAATGCAGAACCTCTGCATTTGGATAACAAACTGTGGGATTGGTTGCAGACTGGTTTTGTACACCCCCACCGACAAATGTTAGCCTGTTTGAGCTAGCTCACAGTGCCACTAGTGCCTCCTCTTAACGGGGGTGAGATTAGTTTCTGGCAACCTTAGAACATGATAACCCTGATCCCTCAGGATCGCGGAAACAATGTACTACTTTTTGCTCAATCACTCTGGCTCACTTAGCTTATCTCAGGGATACACAGAATAAACAGTCTGGTTGTTTCAATAAGGTTTTATTGAACAGTTGTTATTCTTGTGTAAAATATATGAGCTGCAACAACCATTAGACTGTAGCAGAGATATATGATTAGCAGTACTAATATAAAAAGATAGTACAGTTCTACCATCTTGCAATAAGCATGAATAAATACATGAATATGAAAGGCATGATAAAAGTGCGTGTACTTGTACGATGCCTATATAGATGTATCTAAATGTACCTAGCATATGAGTAGATCTGAAGCCAAGAATCCATCCAGGATTTAGTTGAACCCCATTACCTGAAGTGTGAGAATGCACGATCCCCTCTTGTTCTCGATTTGGACACCCCGCAAGGGATGTTGGGACCACTGTCAGCTGGAGCGTCTGTATGCAGGCGCCTCAGCGTCTCTAGTCAGTGTGTCGGCCTGGAGGTTTTGGTTCCCTGTGACTAATACTAGCAAGAGGTGATATATTTATACAGAAAGTATCTAGGGCTCCTTTGTCCCTTGTTGCTTGTATTAGCCATTGTTGGATTTGAGGATGATGTAAGGGATGAACCGTGTATGTAGATATGGGGACGAAGGTGGAGTAGCCCAAGCATGGTTTCTAAGAACTTTATGAATATTGATTCATACTGTGTGAGTCTATTGATGGAGTTATAGAACTCTATTATTCAATAGAAACCCTCCTTCTGCACCCAGGACTAGAACTAAGTAAACGTTCAATCCTAAAAGGCTTGTGACAGTGTAGAGTAGGAGAGGTAATTTAGGTGAAGGGGTATGATATTACCCGGGCCTATATTAGGGTACCTATATGAAACATAACAGCGTCTTAAGCAGTGTCTGGTGCTGTGTATAGGCATGAAGCTGCATTGGTCTGAGTGGACTAGCTTATTGAGAAATGGGTGCAGACGTTGGGCCAGGATTATGGCATATATCTTTACCTCAGTGTTAATTAGAGAGATCGGGCAGTAGTCCACCCAGGTTGAGAAAGGCGGTTGGGTTTTGGGGATAACCACAATGGTTGTCAAGTCCATCTCAGAGGGGAAGGACTAAACCTCTGCAACATGTTGGTATAGATCAGAGAGATGGGGGACTAGAAGATCTTGGTAAGTAGCGTAGTATTCCTGTGGGAAACTTTTTGGACCCAGAGTTTTGCCGGCCGTTAGCAAGGAGATTGCGTTGCGCATTTCCTCTGGGGTGAAAGGGAGATCCAGGTCTGCCGCTTCGGCGTCTGTTAGGCTGGGGGCACGGACACTCGTCCAGTCAAGCATTTCCAGGAGGGAGGCTTCCGGTTTCCGAGTGGAATTTGAGTGAGTGTAGTAGTCAGTGAACACCTGTGTGATTGCAGGGGATGTGTGTTTGGTGGTCCGCGGGAGGTCATGGACTTCGGGAATTCTTCGATTGGCCAGAGGGTAGGAGAACCATCTATGTAACAATTTCCCATTCTTGTCGCCCTAGCCGTACACTCAGGCCACAGAGAGCGCCATAGCATCTTGGCCGACTCTAACAAAATCTGTTTGATTTCTTCATGTGTGGCCACGAGCTGCCTGTCTTATAAATTGTCTGACGTCCTGGTTGGACCAGTTTCCAGACGGTTTGCTTGTGCCTCAAGAAGGGTCAGTCAGCTGGCCTGAGACGGTCATTGCACTTGGACTTGGCCCCTGGATACTCCTCGGATGGTGGCTTTGCTTGCCTTCCAAAGGGTACTCGGGTACTTGGTTAGTTAGGAAATATTGGCGCAGTTCCTCTCCTATCACTTTCTTGACTTCTCTGACCTGCAGGAACCAGGCATTTAGCCGCCACACAGATCAAGGCATGTTGGGGGTTTTGCCTATGTTGAAGAGAAGGGCCAAGTGGTAGGAGATTCCCTGGGGGAGGATGACAACGCCTGATGCTCTTTGGCATTTAGGAACGAGCATGAAGAAAATGCCAATTCGCAATTGTGTGTGATGTGCCACTGAGGTGTGGGTATATTGGGAGCCTCGGGGGTGCCAGACTCTTCAGACATCGCATAGGCCTAGGGTAGATGCACAGTCAGTCAATTTCTTTGCGTGCACTGTCCTGGCAGGAGAGGGTGTGCCAGTAGTGTTGAGCATCGGTTGCATGACTGCGTTTGTATAGATACTTCTTAAGGGCACTATCTCCAAGAATCTATGTTTCCCAATATATAACATTGCACGTACTGTTTGGAAAACTGATGACTAGATCCACCAGAGACCCTATTATAGAACCCAACTCAAGTTGGATATAAAGGTATGTGATATTCTCCCTTCTGGGAGCTCCTTTCCTGTATGTTTGCCACAGGGACTTCTGCCCACATTTTTAGTGATGACTAATTTATTTTAAGTAATATATTTTGCAGACTCTTCCAACACAGACTACTAGGATTTTTTCAACAGATACCAATTGGAAGTACTGTGTGGGTCAGGGGTTTCTGCTTGCTTTAGGTGCCAGGGTTCTGCCCTACCTGTTTTTGTAGTTTGTGTGCCATGCTAATTTATGTGAAATTGTAGAGTGGGGCTAATCACCCATAAGGGCATCCTGGCACTGAGTAGCGCAGGCCTGAAGGGGGGGGGGGGAGAAGACCATTCCCACTTCATCTGGAAGAGCCATGTCTTGAGGTTCCTTTGGAAGTCCATGAAGGAGAGAGAGTTTCTGAGGTGTTTCAGGAGGCAGTTCTAGGTCTTGTTTGCTAGATATGATAAGGAGCATCGTACGCTTCTAGCTTTCCTGAAACAATGGAGGTATATTCTTTCCCTGAGACGCAGATCAAAGGTGTCTGGTGGGTTGGTAGAAGTTGAAGCAGTTTTGGGGTAAGCTGGACCAGTCTTTTGGAGAGTTTTGTAGGCGTGGGTGAGAAGCTTGAGCTTACATCTTTCCTGGACTCTGGAGCCACTGGAGATTTTTGAGGTGTGGAGAGATGTAGTTATTTCACAGGATGTTTATGATGAGACTGGTGACAGTGTTCTGGGTGGTTTGAAGTTGGGGTGGGACATACGCTGGCATTCCAAAATAGTAGGCACTTCCTTAATCAAGTCTACATGGGCAAGAGTCTGTGTGACCATTCTTTTGGTGTTCCATGGGATCCACTTGAAAATCTTGCAGAGCATTAGGAGGATGTGGAAACAGGACGTGGACACAGCATTTATTTGTCTGCTCATGGAGGGGTTGGTGCCCAGGATATTACCGAGACTCTAGGCATGGTCGCAGCGGTGGGTTGGGGACCAAGTTCAGGAGGGAAACCAAAAAAGCTATCCCAGGGGGAATGGTTGTTGCCGAAGATTAGGCCTATGCAATTGGCGAAGTTTGCTTTGGCGGTGCTGGTTGAATTCGTAAGGGAGAGGATTTGCTGTGTGTCATCTGCGTAGGATAGTATGTTAATGTGATAGGCTCTGAGAGGTCGAGGAGGATGAGTGCAGCCATTTCTCCTCAGTCAAGGAGGCTTCTGATGTCACCGATGTCCGCAAGGACCGCTGTCTTTGTTCTGTTGATGTTCCAAAATCCTTATTGAGAGCTGTCAAGGAGTTGATGGAGTTCTAGGTGGTCTGCGAGTTGGGTAATGATGGATTTCTCAATGACTTTAACTAGAAGAAGCATGAGCGTGATGAGCCTATTGTTGCTGAGGGTGTTGGGGTCCGTTTATTTATTTATTTTTATTTTGAAGGTTTTGTTTACCACAAACAAGACCCTTGCGGGTATCAGAGCGCTTTACAGGGCAAATATAGGTGATAGACATATACATGAAAATACTATGATTTATGTTAATACAGAAGTGGTAACTAATACAGACTAGCACATATCTACAAAACTGAAAAAATAGTTCAAGTGATTTTGGTCACAGATGCCCAAATGAGTTATCCCAGGGGAGGAACTTCCATTGCCGATGGCGGATCCAATCGAAAATCTGCCCACCGCTTCCAGATCTTGAAGTGTTTGTGTGGGCACCCCCTAGCAACAAAAATAGGTTGTTCCAGCCCCATGCAGAAGTCTAGCCCATTCTTCGATATGGCAACTGATGGAGCCCGTGGCGCCTTCCATGCCCTGGCAATGTCCCTTTTTGCCAGAGTGAAACCCAGTTGCATGAGGTGTCGCTTATAAATGTTGCCTCCAATTCCCTCCATGACATGAAATAGGGCCAGCTGCGGTGTGTGTGGGAGTTCCAACCCCAGGACCTCCGAAAGGCAGGCAAACACCCCCCTCCAAAAGCAGTCAAGGGAGAGGCAACGCCAGACTGGATGGATAAAGGTATCCACTTCCCGGCTGCAACAAAGACACAGAGGAGAAGCAATCAACCCTGCCCTCCACAGGCGCACCTGGTTAAAGTAAACCTTTTGTAAATACTTGAACTGGACCAGGCATAGTTGCATCGCTATGGCCGCCCCCTGCAGGGCTGCCAGGGCCTCAGTCCAGTCTTTCTCCTCTAATGTGCCTACATCTTCCTCCCAATCTCCCCAGGGCTTCTGTAGTGTGAGGGAACAATGTGTAACCAGGGACCAGTATATCCGGGAAATCTTTCGGTCAGTTAGATCCCCCATGAAGTCTCTTGCATCCAGGAGACTGAATAAGGCAGGGACTCCAGACCCTCCAGACTGGGGGACAGGGCATGTCGAAATTGCAGATAGTGATACAACTGAGACCGGGACATGAGGAATTCTTTCTGAAGATCTTGAAAAGATTTGAGTGTCAGGCCCTGCATAACATCACCCAGGACTGAGATGCCTATACTGTCCAACACCCTAAACCCCTGCGGAGCTGCCAGCTGGGGTAAAAACCCAATGTCCCAGAGGGGGGTTTCCCGGGTCAGTGTGTTCCACCACCTCATGCATCCAGTGCATGTCTCCAGATCTGGAACATCACTTGTGTAACTGACCAGAGCGAGCCCCTCAACGGTGCCGAATACAAAATCGCATGTAGTGAGTGGCGTCCCATTAATTGCCGCTCAACTGCAAATGCCCGGTCCCCCCTATTGCCGTACCACCACTTGGTAAGGACCAGCAGAATGCGATGCCTAATAATAGGAAAGAACATCAGAGGACGCCAGTAGGTGGACAGAAAGCATGTGTGTAGGGCTACATGCACCTTTCCCCTCCCACAAAAAATGTCCAAGCACTGCGTCCACCTGGCGGAACCATCCGGGCCGGATCTGATATGGATTGTTTTGTAGTTGATAGAGGAGCCGAGGGAATGCCACCATCTTGAACATCGCCGATCTGCCGTATAACGATAGGGGCATGCGAGACCAGGACCTGAGATCCTCGTGGATCCGCTCCCATACTGGGACCAAATTGCGCTCCCCGGAGTTTCCGGGTACATCCGAAAAGAACACGCCCAGATATTTCATTCCCCCCGCTGCCAACTTAACCGAGGAGACCCATGTGCCCATTCCCGACTACTCCCCTAGGACCCATAGTGTTGACTTATGAGGGTTCATATAAAGTCCCGAGTTCTCCCCGAAAATTTGCATAATGCGCAGAAGCTGCGGCCCCTTCCTGTGTATATCCATCAGAAAAAAAGTGGGACATATCCGCGTATAGCGCGATTCTATCAGATAGGCCCGGCGCCCATTAGAAAACCTGGAACTGCGAATCGATATGCACCCATGCAGCCAGGGGCTCCATAGCTGACGGGGACAGGGGACTGCCCTGACGTGTTCCCCGTCTAATGGAGAAAGTACCTGAGATCGCCCCAGCCACTCGCACCGACGCTGTCAGATCTGTATATAAGACCGTTAAATATGAAAGAAAGAGTGGTCCCAGATTAAGTCTCCTCAACAGGGCAAATAGATACACCCAAATGAGGGATTCTAACGATTTGTCCATGTCTGCCAGTAGAAGCTTTGCTGGTTCCCCCAACCGCTGGATGGCCAGCATCACCATGTGCGCTTGCCTAATATTGTGCCTGGTTGCCCTCTGAGGCATGAACCCAGCCTGGTCGTGGTATACCAGAGTGGAGATGTGAGTCAAGAGGTGGTTGGCCAAGGCTTTGGCCAGAACCTTTGCCTCCATATTTAAGAGGGATATCAGACGATAAAAAGCATGATGCTCCGGGGGTCTGCCTGTTTTTTGGAACACGACCACCTCCGCATGTCTCCAGTCTGGGGGTAGGGAGCCCCGCTCCATAGCCTCCTCCACAAAGGGTCGAAAATGGGGGGCCAGCTGTACAAAATAATGCTGAAAAATTCACTGGGGAATCCATTGGGTCCCGGTGCCTTGCCGGGGTTGAGCTCAGCTCCCCCTATTCTTCATCCATCAGAGGTAGCTCTAGTTGCTCCAGCATCTCATCAAACACAGTTCTAGGTGGGAGGTCAGTTATACATGTATCAATCATGGAGGCCGATAGGCATTCTCAGGGACAATACAGCTCTGCATAGTATACGGCAAAGCTTTCGGCTATGGCCAGGGGGTCCATAAGCAACTCCCTCTACGGGCCCAAGACTCCCAGCAGGGTCTGGGAATAGAAGATACCTTGACAAAGATGGTGCAACATCTTGCTGGACTTGTCACCCCATTGATATATTCTGCTACGCGTCACCAGCCAAGCTTGACTGGCCTCGTCCAGCAGAAGAGTCACATAATTCTGTTGAGCCAGCAGTAGTTGCCTCCTGAACTGGTCTCCCCTCGGCTCCCGGCTCTTGTGTTCGAGTACCTCCATTCCTACTCCCGCTCGCAGCAGCTTTGCCCTGCGTTTCCTGCGCACCGCCGCGCACCGAGATATATCCACCCCCCTCAGTGTGGCTTCAGTGCCTCCCATAATGTCACAGCACTAGATACAGACCCCACGTTAGCCGTCAGGTAGTGATCGATAGCCTCACTTTAGTGCTCTCTATAGTCCTCTTTCTGTAGGTGCCATACCGAGAGGGGCCACCGAAACGGCTGCAGCCCCCGACCTATCTGGACTGTGAGGGCCACCGGGGAGTGGTCCGACAGGACCCGGGGGAGAATCTCTGCTGACACTACCAAGCCCCCCGCCACTCTGGGAACAAAGAGATAGTCAAGTCTGCAGTAGGAATCATGAGCCGCAGACAAGTAGGTAAATTCCCACCTTTCACTGTGGAGCTGTCGCCATACATCAACCCAATCAAGCCCCATCACTAAGGAGTGCAGCCTTGTGGAGAGCCCACTGTCCAGAGCACTTCCCTCCCGCCATCTGTCCCTGGTAAGTTCTATGACATCGTTCCAATCCCCACCAACTACTAAGAGCGCCTCTGGCATATCCGACCATAAGGTCATAAGACGTTCCACTAGATTCCATTGCAGTAGAGGGGGGTATACACTGACCAGCACAAGGGGATCTTCCCCTATCTTACCCCGAAGGAATAGGTCCCGCCCTTGTGTGTCCGTCCATTGTTTATCGTGTGTGTGGGGACCCTGTGGTGAATCAGTATCGCCACTCCCCGTGAACCCCTCGAAAAGCCGGAGTGGAAGACCTGCTGGAACCCACCCCCGCTGGAGGCAAAGGGCCTTCGTACCCATGAGATGTGTTTCCTGCAACATAAGGATAACAATAGGGGTGGGCGGAATTTGCGAAATTCACTTCTGCAAACTATTGCGAAAATGTAAAAAATGTCTGCGATCACGTGGAAATATCGCAAAGACGCAGACGTTTTTTCCCCTCTCGTTCGCGATATTTTCTGCTTGATCACGGCTCGCTAACTTACCCATGCAGTTGCTCATGTGCGCGACCATCTTGTTTTCACTTGTCCCGCCCACCCGTGATCCTTACTTCCTGTTCCGGGTCGAGCAATGCATGCTCGCGCCCATTCTCGGTACGTATTCCCTGTTCGGGAACGCTATTACTTGTTCGCGCCACTTTTTGCTTACTCGGGAAGAAAATATCGCGCAAACTTGCACACATGGTCGCAATGGGCGCGGCCATCTTGTTTTTCACTCTATCACATGGTTCTGGGGCCTGATTTTGAATCCTCCCTGTATCTTTGCAATCCTTTGTTTCCAGCCACTTTTTAAAAATCTTTTTTATTTATTATCTCTCTTACTATTTTCCTGCTTCTATAGTTTTGGTTTTTGTCTACATTGTTTGTGTTTTTAGCTACTTTTTCACTCTTTTTCTATTCCCTGCTATTTTCATTTCCTTTACTTACTTTTTAAATTTGATTACCTTTGCTTCCCCCATCTCACTCTCCCCAGAACCATGTCAAAGGGTAGGGCTTGCGGCAGCCAGAGCCGCGACCACCTTCCTTGTGGAAGGCGGCGCCCCCAAGGGGTTCAGGCACGGGCCTTATTTGGGGAGGTGGAGTTGGCTGCACTCATCTTCTTTGTGCAGCGCCACCTACCCTCAACCCTGGCAGCAGGTGGCAGGCCTGGGTCCGGGTACGGCCTCCGGGAGCGTCGACAGCAGTGGGGGAAGGTGTGCCGGGCAGTGTTCCGCTGCTCTGGGGTCCGGCGCAGCCAGGCGCAGTTGACGCACCGGTGGTCCGACATCCTGGACCGTGAGCAGGACCTGCTGGACCTGCTAGGAGTGGAGGTCCCGGGTCTTGGTGAGTAACTATTTAATTATTACTACTTTGTGTCTGCTCTCCTGCTCTGGGTTATATATTGCGAATATCTTTTTTCTTCCAACCAGCTAGAATGTTGCTGCTTACATTCCAGTTTAATTACGTTTAAAAGTCTTCTGTCATTGTTATGACACAGTTACATAATGCTACAGTGACTCTAGTACTTACTTTGTCCTGTCACTAAAAGATAGGGGCGGATTGATACTTAGGTTTAGTTACTTTGTATGAGTTTGTAATTTTTTAGTGGTATGCGTGATGCCCCCTCAGTTACGTCACGTGCTGCTAGTACCCCAGTCTTTATTAGAACCTTTTCTACTTTGTTCAATGAGTGGTGGTAATAGGCTTAGCACTAGCATAACATCAGCATCAATCAATCAACCCAAACTTTGGCGTATACAAAAAATGTAGTCATGTGTCCTCCATTTGACCATATGCATTGTTGAGGAGTAAAAGAAGTGGAAATGCATACTTAATGTACAATTGGCACATCTGGAATAGGTGGGCTAGGTCGGGTGGTATGTCGTACTTATGCTTAGTTAGTATTCTGGAAACAGAATGGAAGACTGGATTACTGTTGATAAATAGTAAGTAGTCGATCCGCGAATCCCCCGATACTACTTGCTGACCAGATGAGATCGGTCAATTTGGTCATTGCAATTGTTGTTTACATAAGTGTTTTTGACCGTTCTTTAAAAATATTTCATTTGTTTGACACCATCCATCAATGTTTGTCTTTTTCTTACATCTTTCCTGTTCAGCACCCAGGGGCAGCCAGACAGGGAGTGGGACACAGTCGGCGGGAGAAAAACACTAGGAGGACACCAACGAGGGCTCCTCTGCTGGCCCTAGTAAGTCTCCTTGTTTTTATTAATAATTCTTATTCCATAACTTGTACTGCACCATATTTTCCCCGAACTATTGTTTCAGTTTCCTAATGCTATTTTTTACCAACAATTATCCTTCGATCTGTACTGTTTTGAAAAAAAAGCTATTATCCCTGCCTCTGCTCTGATGACTCTCTGTACTACTACTACTATTAGTCTGTCTGTACTGTAGTGGCTAAGCTTGCCCAGTTGGTCACTCTTCATTTAAAAGGTTGTAAATAAAACTCAGATTCACCAGTAGCTCTAGCCATTGAGTCCAGCCCTTTAGGTCGTCCTCTTGTACTACTTCTAGTCTTATTGATCTTGAGTCTTTGTTAATCTTGAGGCTTTGACAAATCACACCAACAAATGCCCAACAAGATTTATTAATATTTTGATATGATAGGACATACTACTACTGTTGTAGGGATTTTGAACATACAGAACTATGCACAAGAAAATAGGATGTTGGTGATGGGAGGCTGGATCTTCCTCACACCTCAATCAGAAGTTCAGAAGTGAACCCACCACAATCCCCTGCCCGACTAGTTATAATAGTGCCTCGTCATAACTATTAGCTCCCCGAACCCTCCCCCCAAGACACCCGACAAGTAGACAACCCAGAACATAACACACCCGACCTTTCTGTCGTGGAAGCAATCGACATGCACACCTTTTCTTTCGCTCGCTCACTTGTGTAAGTCCACACCAATTACCACTGAGTCTATATAAGTTAAAAAGTTTTATTTTGAATTGACAAGCTATGGATGTTCTTCTATAATGCAGCACTAACAGGGAAATGCATAACATTAAAACAATAAACATTGCACTTACAGTTACAGCAAGTAAAAGTTCATAGGAAAAAAAGGAAATCATGATAACTGAACAGTGGTGGAAGCACCTCCATCCCCTTGGTAGGAATATAGTTTATATAAAATTTTAAATGAAGATCGCTGAGCGAATTCTGGGGACCCCTCACCTGAGAAGAACCTAGTACTGGTAGCTGTTACATCATAAGCTCTGCAAAGCTCTGGTTTGTAGAAGGTAATCTTCCATCTGTAATGAGAAAAATGGTGCGTGTTAGTATATTGCAAGCATTTCTCAGCCGTGCCAAAAAGTGTAGCATTTTTATGGATAAGCAATATGGACTAACAGCACGACTTCATAAAAAAGTGGCTGGTTAATGTTTTGGTTGACCTTGTACACAGCGCTTAGACAGTAGCAGTATGAGGTCATGTGGGCTCAAAAGTGTCTTATACAACAAGCTGCGAGGTAACGTCATGTGTGCAAAAATAAAAGAAGCAAAGGTAAAATGGTTGCATGGCTCGGGCTAACTAAGCAAAGACTAGAATGACCCTAGGGACCATATAACTACTAGTGTCTACTCTAGTACTACCTGATTTGTACTAGTGATGTATGTTATAAACTATTAACTAATTTTTCAATCTTGCTACTGACCAATAGGGGGAGGTGTATATGACGCCTAAAAAATGTGTAATGTTTTCTAGGCGCACTACCGACTACGACCACCATTGCGGGGGCCAGCCAAGGCGACACGGAGGGAGAGGAGGCGGCAGTTGCCAATGATACAGATGGAGCGGTAGGGGGAGTGCCAGCACCAGTGGCGGGCGGTGGTAAGTTAGATTCATAATCCTTAACTATTGTTGACATTACACTCACTGCAAGGGTGTACTGTTTGTATACTGTACAGTTGAGACTTAGGGCCCCATTAGGATGGTGGTAATCACCACCGACCCCGCAGGGGCAAACCTCCCGCCATCCCTGTGGGAAAGACCCCCTGCCATATTACAATGGCTGGGGGGTCCGCAGCGGATAGAAACCATCCGCTTATTTTCCGCACAGTCGACATATCGACACGGCGGAAGAGGGTTCAATATGGTGGCAGTGTCTGAACACACCGCCAGCCATATAATCTGCATTTTGGAATGCCTTTCCGTGGCGGCATTGCCACCACAGAAAGGAATGCGGAGTATGCTTGGGGTGCCCGTTGCGGGCCCCCATAGAGGGTACCTAAGCTATGGTACCCCCTGCCTTTCAAAGCACAACGTGGCAGGCTCCACGCGGGGCATGTCACAATGTGCTTGGAAAAGCACAACATGTATTTTTAGCATTGCGGCGGGCGGCGTTTTCGGCACCACCCACCACAATGTTAAAATATGGGATGCGCCCGCCACTGTGGCAGGCGCATCCTAATTGTCCCCACGGGACCCCCGCCCTTTGTCAGCCCACCATCCGATGTCCTAAGTAAGTAAGAGTTGTTGTGAACATTTGAAGAGTGAAGACACCCTCTAATTGGCATAGGGGCGGGAGTATCTAAAAGTCAGATCAGATCACCTGGTGTTCAACTAAAAAGTGAAAGACGGGTGGTAGGAAGAAGGACGGGCAAGATTTAATAAATGTTATGTACTGTGCTTTATGGTGCTACCATGCCACTATGTGTATAATTAACTTGTCTTACTATTTTTCTAAGAGTATATTTTACAATTGTCTTTTTTTTTCTTTTTGATATACAGCTACTCCTTCGAAAGTTGATCAGAAGGAGTTAGCCACCAATGCACGATGCCGTAATCTGGAGGCAATCCAGCGTGAATATCGACGGCTAGTGGTCTTGGCAGAGGAGGAGGAGACTGCTGCAGTACTTGGAGCCTCCTCCAGTGCCCCGGGCCCCAGCCACCGCCCTCCAGCAGTACGGTGCCACCGTCTGGCGGCCGCCTGCTGCCATACCATCTCTGTTGCCCCCCCCCTGTTGCGCCAACTGCCGCTCTCTCAAACACTGCATCGCCCGTTTAGAGGAGCAGATGCATGTCGTCCTCCAATCCCGCCACTCATCTTAGAGTCCCTGTCTTCTACCCCTTTTTTAATTCTTGTTTGGGTCGGTATTTGGCGTTGGGGATTTGGATTTTGGATATTTGGACTTGAGTTTCTTACCGACATTGGTTGGGGTTAGGGAGGGGGGTGGGTGCGCTTTTGTGGGTTTTACATAGTTTATTTTTGTTAGGGTACATTAAATATATATTTATACTTTACATGCAAAGATGTACATGTTTTGTAGGTTGGGTTACTGTTTTACATCTTACTGTTTCCTTGCTGGTACAGGTCCGCCCATAGCCAGTGTTTGATTTAAATAATTGCCTGACTGTGTAAGACACAAACAGATAGATGCAACACCCCTCACTGTTTGAGTTATCCTACCAGTACCTTTCAGTCTCTCTCTTATAGTTTATGCACTCTTTATCTGAGTGCCATCATTGAGGTGGTGGTGGTGGTAGTATAGTAGTAGTAGTAGACACTGTAGACACTGGCAGTTAGTTCTGTGTATGAGGAATGACAACAAATCCAATCAATGCCGGCAATTAATGCTGAGGTATATGTTCCTTTGCTAAATAAAAATCACCTCTAAAATATACTGCTCATGGGTGGGCAAGCAGAAGAAGATCATCGCTCTGCCTTGAAGATGATGTACTGTTGCTTTCGCCACATCCGCCCCAGCAAGCGTGTGATTAATTATTGGTGTACATTTAATTTAGTCACACGCCAGGGGGGTAGAGGGTTAGGGTTTGTTGAATGGATGGGAAGGGGGTTTGGGGAAAGGTTTGACAGTGAAAAACAGTACGCATGAACAAACAAATGACAATCTTTGAAGACTACTACCATATCCATATCAATATGTAATCAATAAATCAATCAATCAATCAAGAGTATTTGTAAAGCGCGCTACTCACCCGCTAGGGTCTCAAGGCGCTGGGGGGGGGGCTGCTACTGCTTGAAAAGCCAGGTCTTGAGTTGCTTCCTGAAAGAGAGATGGTCCTGGGTGAGTTGTAGGTGGGTGGGGAGGGTGTTCCAGGTCTTGGCCGCCAGGTAGGTGAAGGATCTTCCTCTGGTGGTGGTTCTGCGGATCCGTGGGACGGTGGCGAGGCCGAGGCTGGCAGAGCGGAGCTGGCGGGTTGGCGTGTAGAACGTGAGGCAGTTGTTGAGGTATTCAGGGCCCAAGTCGTGGAGAGTCTTGTTTGCGTGGGTGAGGAGTCTGAACATGATCCTTTTGCTGACAGGGAGCCAGTGCAGGTCCCTCAGGTGGGCGGAGATGTGGCTGTGTTGGGGGATGTCCAAGATGAGTCGTGCTGAGGAGTTCTGGATGCGCTGGAGTCTTTTCTGTAGTTTGGCCGTAGTCCCAGCGTAGAGGGCGTTCCCGTAGTCCAGACGGCTGGTGGCGAGGGCCTTACCTTTAGGCTTTTATGCCATGCATGAAACGTCCTCCTGACTTGTTATTATTCCATCAATCATCTCCGATACTTGTACTGACTGAATTTGAAGGTCGGCCTGCAGTAGAAGTAAAATTTGTTATTACTCAACAAGAGTAGAACTATTATTGACTTGAGTCACTCTTTAGTGTGTACAGTAAGACTACTAGAACACTTTGACTTCACTTCGTGCAAAACAAACAAACAACAAAAACACAAACACCAATCGCTTAGAGTCAGGTATCCAATGCATGCCATTCATTTTCATTACCTGTACCTTCTCATTTTAGGTTAACAGGCCATCTTTTTCGCCATCATCATCATCATGGACGGTGCTGTTGTCATATTTAGTGCGCATATTGAGTCCCCTTCCTGTATTCAATCAAAAGCAATGTATCACGCTGCAGTAGAAGTACAAATTTCTTATTTGCAAGAAGAGGAAAATTCACCTTGAATTACGTTTAGTGTGTACTGTAGAAAGATGATTAGTGCACAATGACATAACTTCATGCACAACAAACAACAACAAAATCAATCAGTCTGCGACTCTGCATCCAATGCAAGGCATCAATCATTACCTGGTCCATCTCATTTTCAGTTAATGGGCAGTCTCTCTCGGCTCTGAAAGGAGGATAACTATAGTAGTCATCATGTTCCACTTCTTTTGGCGGGACTAGGAAAGTTTTTATTTTTTCTTCTATTTTCCATCATCCAATCATCGTGAGGGCAATGGATTTAGGCTGGAGATTCAGTATGATGGAGCGGAGGAGCTGGATTCGGAGGACTGTAATGTCAAATGCAGACACTTGAAAGTTGTATATTGAAATAAGAAGAGTAGAAACGGTGGTAATGGAATGGATTTGTTGTGATTCACAAGTTTGTAACCGGAACAGACACACAAATAAAGGAAAAAAAGGGAGGAAGACAGTAAGTGCAAGCCTAATTGTCAGGGAAGTATAGCTCGTCCTCAAACTCTGGGGGTTCAGCCAGTAGTAGGTAATCATGTGACACACTACTTCCGCTGTCCTCCTCATCTTCCTCCCTTGCTTCATGTATTGTGTAATTCGGTGGTATGAAGTGCTGATTCATTTTCATCATTGTTAACCTCTCCCGTTTTTGGGCGAGAGACTGGTCCTTCTCACTGTTACAATGGAACCAGCAGCACTGAAAACACGTTCGGAAGAAACACTTGTGACAGGGCAAGCCAGATAGCTTATCACCAGCCTGTTGAGCAGTGACCATTCAACCCTTTTCCTATACCAATACTGCAATGGGTTTTGATAAATGTACACCTATGTTGGGTCGTCCAGACAGGCCTGGACCATCCGCTCAATGTTTAGGGGTGCTCCTGCTAACCTTTCGGGCTCTTTTCTCTGTGCATCAGCACTGCACTTATTAATGCCTAACTGTAAATACCAATCGTCTACTGATTCTAATGGACCTAATGATCCAGTCATTGTTGCTGTTGTCGATAGTGATGGTGAGTGTTGTGATCCAAACGCACTGCCCTCAGCCTCCGAAGTTGCACTTGATGCTGCATGCCCTGCTGCAGTACTTCTTGTGGGTTGATCTTGCGGGCTTTTAATTAGCAGCTGTTCATTATCCAACTTACTCGCTGCCTCAGCTATCATAGTTTTGAAGCGGGTAACATCATTGTCAGAAAAAGGAAAGAATGTCTTCAGTCCCAATTTTGCCCGTGGATCCAGAATTGTGGCAGAAATGTAGTGTTCTTGTGACAACATTTTATTTTCTATCCTTGTATTTTCAGCTAAGCGATGGGCTAAGCGCTCCACCAAGTCATAGTCTTCATTTTTGTCCTCTACACCTTTGTATGATTCAGACACCTTCTTCATCTAATGTTCTAGCATTTGCAATAATGGGATAGCTTGGCCCATTTTACAGTCCTCCTTGCTGACTTCACGTGTGAAGACCTCAAATGGACGAAGCATCTCAGTCACGCATTTAACTAGGCCCCATTTCTCCATCTGAAGGGTCATGCCTTTCACAGTAGCATCCCCTCTTTGCATGACATATTCATTGAGTGGCCTGTACTGCTCAAACAGACGATCAAGCATGTAATACATTGAGTTCCAACGTGTTGCCACCGCCTGGATGAGTGCCTTGACTGCTATATTCACGTTGAATAATCCTCAGCTGCTTCCGAGCTTTAAAAACTGGCTGAAATGAGTGCATATTCTTCGGCAGATGCTCAGTAAGCTGCTGACTCTGGGTTCTTTTTTGAGAAAGTCTTGAACTATAATGTTTATGCAGTGCACCAAACACGGAACCCTGAAATAGGAACCAAGCTCCATGGCCTTAAGTACATTACTGCCATTATCTGTGGCAACAAAACATATACGAAGCCCTCTTGGGCGTAGCCATTCAAAAACCTTGCTGCAAAACTCTTGCAACATGTTTACAGCAGTATGAGATTTCTCCATGGTGAACATGGCTACAGTTGCATGTTTCCGAGTAGCTTTAAAGATCTCAGCAGTGTCAACTGCACATCGTTCAGATAGCTTATCTCTAACCCCCACAAAAGAGACCCAGTGTGCAGTGATGCACATGTAACCTGTGGCTTGGAAACTGGTCCACATGTCTGTTGTCAGGTGGATACTGTGAACAGCACTCTGCTGCAAAGCTTGTCCAACCAATTCCAGCAAATCATAATGTAGTGCCGGAACAGCAATTCTTGCAAAATAGGACCGGCTGGGAACCTTCCATGTAGGGCAGATGGCTGACATAAATTCAGGGAAACCCACCCCTTCCACAAATGAAAAAAGGAGAAGGTCCAGGGCTAACATTTTAGCAAGCTTCGCATTGTACAACCGTGCCGTTGGGTGGTTGCGTTGGAACTGCCCCTCCAACCTAAGCATGCTCTCAATGGTAGGCTGGATTACTTTCCTTTGTGGTGCTGTTGTTTTCATTAACACACTATGGGCTGCATTAGGATGACGGGCGGACTTTGCCCGCCCGTCATCTCATCGTAAATCATGACCGCCCGCCATAAGGGCGGGGGTCCCGGGGGGGGCCATTAGGGTGTGCCCGCCACAGTGGCGGGCACACCCTAATGGCACCGCGCGGTGCCTGCCGCTTTGCAAATGACAACGAAGGGGGGTACCACAGGTACCCCTCCACGTGCACCCCCCACCTGTACTTCACTCTGGGGGCCCGCAGGGGGCCCCCAGAGCGAAGTCTGCATGCCTTTCCGTGGCGGCACCAACCATCATAATATGTCTGGCGGTGTCTATTAGACACCGCCACCATATTATTCCTTTTCCGCCCCGGCCGCAAGGCGACCGGGCGGAAAAGTGGCGGGCGGTGTTTCCCTCCGTTGCGTTCCCCCCGCCATTGTAATGTGGCAGGGGGGAAAAGGGTGGCGGGCGGGCATTTCTGTCGGGCGGATCGCCACCGCCACCATGGCGGTGGCGATCCGCCCGACATCCTAATGGAGCCCTTAGGCTCAAGGACGCAGTTTGTCTCATTGCGGTACTCGGTCGCCTTGGTGTCTCAGCCTGACTCTGAGTATGGCTCTTACTGCGGTGCCACTCAGATGTTACTGAGGAGGATGTAGGCAGTACCACTACACTACTGGGGACAGGTCTAGACATGCCTCCCTCTTCTTCACCTTCCACTGCAATAATATCGTCCCCTGATTCTTCATGTCCAAGGTCAATGGGTTGACTTTTTCTACTTTCTTTTAAGTGAAGTAGGTGATTCTCCCATACAATAGTGTGGTGTATTCTGAGATGAGTTGCTTGGCCTCCGGTACCATAGTTTGTACCAAGCTTATCCCGCCGAACACCTTGTTGACAAATTGAGCATATAGCAACGTTCTCCTCCTTGTTGCTAACAGAAAAGAAGTCCCAAAATGGGGAGGAGAACTTTCTGGCACTGCTGGATGTACCACTTTCAATACCAGATTAACTGGAGGGTGTGCTTGGAATGTGATGACTCTGTGCAGCTACACTGTGACTTTTACTCCCACTACCTACTGAGATGGTTGAGCTGGATGTAGGTCCTTGCCGGGCCTTGGAAAATATGGCAGCTGGAGGTCGTGGTGGTGTAACCTGTGTTGTTGGTATCCGTGCTACATTCCGCTCAGTAGCAGCCTTTCTGGATAGGGTGAGAATGTTGGTCTCCATCCCCTTTGGGGCGGGAGTGATGTGCGTGATGACTGGCTCATAGTCATCAACATCATCCCCCTCTTCTACGTACGTAAGTTTTTCTGGAGCCTTCCTTTTCCGAAGCATTGTCTTGTGGCGTGCGTCACTCTCAGAATGAGCTGGTGGCTGCCAAGTGGCATCACGATCATCAGAAGCGGGGCTTGAAGAAGAAGATGATGTACTAAGCCTCCTTTTCCTTGATGGTGGTCTGGAAGACAATAGATCTTCCGAAACAGTGGTTTGCTCCACTTTGTCTGCAGATTGCTCAATTTCCTGAAATGCCCCTACGTCAGGAGCAACAACTACTATTGTGGACTGTTCTTGCGGCTGCTACTGTTCTTGCTGCTGCTGCTGTTCTCGCGGCTGCTACTGTTCTTCTTGTGGCTGCTGCTGTTCTTGCGGCTGTTGCTGCTGTTCTTGTGGCTGCCGCTGCTGTACCTGCGGCTGCTGCTGTTCTTGGGACTGCTGCTGTTCTTGCGGCTGCTGCTGCTGTTCTTGAGGCTCCTGCTGCTGTTCTTGCGGCTACTGTTCTTGTTGCGCCTGCTGCTGTTCTTGTTGCGACTGCTGCTGTTCTTGTTGTGGCTGCTGTTGTTCTTGTTGCGGCTGCACACTTATCTGCTGAGTTTCCGCCTGCATTGATTGTGTACTACTTTGCGATAATGACATTTCAACATCGCTGCTCGTTAGTAGACTAGCTACCTCTGCGACACTCAAGGGCTTGGGCCTGGGTTGGTGGTGTTGGACCTCTGGTGCGGAGGTGCTGCTCCCAGCTTGGTTCCCGGACAACGCTGCTGCAGGCGTGCTGTTTTTGGACCCCCCAAAAAATTGCCCGGCACACCAGTCGTGGTCAATGGCACTTCCTTTTTCTGTTCCTTCTTTTCTCTGGCAACTTTCTTGGTACTGGACCTGGTACCTTTCGTTGGGGCCATCTTCTTCAGATGTCAGGCAGGGTGCAGATGCACAGCAAATTGTGGTCACACGTGGACGTGATGCGCAGCAGAACTTCTGTCTGGCTGGCAGTACGACGGGTGATGAATTATAATGACACCTCCTCCTCTGGCTTTTTGTGCCCCTAAAAGCAAATAAGCCAGGAGAAGAACATCAGTGAAATGCTGCATTTTTTTGTGGTCCAGTTACTACTGTACAACAAAAGATATAGTGTAGCCATTTCTGAGACTTTGTCAACAAGGGCTTTGTTATACTACTGTGTATACGCACACGGCACTCTCAGGAAGGATTGGAAAGAGAATAAGAACCAACAAAATAAAAATGTGGGGTGGACCCTATTTGCCATTAAATTATTAGAGCATCACTGGAGCTGCTGCTGGCAAAGAGGGTGGATGGATGGAAGCAGTAAGCCAATAGGAAAACCATGCAGGCCTATATGGCAAAAGCAGGACACTACTAACTCCCAACACAAATAAAGGCCACCAGCCACATGGACACTCAAAAAATCCCAAGCAACAAGCATGGGGCCTGGGAACCACCAGGAGCTGACAAAAGGCCTATAAAAGCCAGGCAAAGGATGCATGCTAAAGCACACTGCTCTGCCTTTTTAATGCAACAAAATGCAAATACGAAAATTCACAGGCCTCAAAAAGGTCTGTAGGGTGCATTGCATTGCACACCAACACACACCAGACACACACAACAAAGGCATGTCTTTAAGACGCCCAACATCAGAAAGCCCACCACAAAAAACACACTTGCCAACTAAATCCAATGCCATCCATGCCTTAAATTAATGTCTAAATTCAACAGACCACACAGAAACACTTGATTAATAAAGCTGTGGCTACCTGTTCTGAGCCTACTGGCTGAAAGCAGGTCTGTTGGCAGACAAGGCCAGAGAAGCTTGCAAGCCTAGGCTTCTAATTGGCCACCAGCCACAAGGCCAGGTCCAAAAACATCAGAAAGCCCGACCCCAAAAGAACACATTTCCCAACTCAATACAATGCCATCCATGCCCTAAATGATGTTTAAATTCAGCAGACCACACAGAAACACTTGATTAATAAAGCTGTGGCTACCTGCTCTAAGCCTACTGGATGAAAGCAGGCCTGTTGGCAGACAAGGCCAGACAAGCTTGCAGGCCTAGGCTTCTAAATGGCCACAAGGCCAGGTCCAACAACAGAAAGCCCACCCCAAAAAACACATTTCCCAACTCCATCCAATGCCATCCATGCCCTAAATGATGTCTAAATTCAACGGACCACACAAAAAGACTTGATTAATAAAGCAGTGGCTACCTGTTCTGAGCCTACTGGATGAAAGCAGGCCTGTTGGCAGACAAGGCCAGACAAGCTTGCAGGCCTAGGCTTCTAAATGGCCACCAGCCACAAGGCCAGACCCAACAACAGAAAACCTACCACAAAAAAACAAATTTCCCAACTCCATCCAATGCCATCCAGGCCCTAAATGATGTTTGGAAAAATGAAATACATTAAAAAACTCCAAAGGAACAGTTGCTTCATCATGCACACACCCATGAGGCCATGACTAACTCGGGCCTACTACTAACTACGACTACCCACAACATTTTTTTAAAAAGGAATGATAGTTACCAAAACTAAATTGTAGTTGCAACAACTGCAATGCCCCCAATCAAACAGACACAACAACCACTTACTTGTAAAATATCCAATTAAAAAATCCTCAAATCCAATTGCAATGATGCAGCAGACAAAAAGAGTGATCTTTCCAGCTCGAAATCCAAAGGCAAAATGAGCAGGAGATGGACAAAGCATGGGAGGAGCCTGCTGGACAGGAACAGGAAGTTGGAGATTCTGTGGCACTTCCTCCTCCAACCTTTTTAAAAAAGGACTCCTTGCACAAAAAAGGACAGCCAAATGTCAATCGGAGGAGTTTTTTTTTCATCCAAATCATCATTTTCAGAAGGTTTCTTGCTGCTAGAGCTGATATTCTACTCTAAATTGAAAATTGTACATGTTCGAGTTCTCGAGCTTCACATTACTTCCTCCAGATGTTGATGGCACATCCAAAATGAGGTGATCATGTTCTTTCGCTCCCTGTCGCGTTGCATATGACGTGTTCGGTGGTCTCTCGCTCCTTGTCGCGTTCGATATGACGTGCCCACATCCTCACGCTCTTGCTCGCAGTGGAGAATAAAGTGTTCGAGAACTCAATCATCTCATACTCTTGCGGTGCATGATCGCGAGAAGAAAGACGCGATCGTGTGACGAATGACTTAATGCGGGCGCGAACTTAAGCGAGATAGCACAAATGGCTACCACAGTCCCGGATCTGGAAAACTTGACGGCGAACGCGGGGATTCACGTAAGGCGATCGCGCGCGGGAGAATGTATTTTTTTACAGCGCGAGCAAGACAAAAGTTCCGGTAAGATGCGGATTGCGGAAATTTTGACATTTTCGTGCTCTCCGCGGAATGCAAAAATGTCAAATTATCGCAAATTTCGCGAGCGGAACGGAATTTGATGCCCACCCTTAGATATCAACCCCCGCCCTCTTGATCAGTTGAAATATGGCCCCACGTTTTATTTTGTCCAGGGCTCCACCAACGTTACAGCTAACAATGCCAAAGGTACACAGGGTGACCCTCCCTTTACTAGGTGTGCTGGCCATCTGAGCGGGCGACCACTTCTATAGTATACCCGGGACTGTGTGGTGCATATGTGAAGGATAGCGATCTGGCAGCGAAAGTGCGATCTGTGAACATAAACAACCCACACCCAACAAACCCCCCACCCTATACCTCAAATAAACTGAAGCTTCTGTCGCGACGGGGCTGGGCCCGAATCCCCAACAGGGGAATGAGAGCTGCCCTGACCAATGGATCCCCAACATCCAGCTCATGACTCCCGGGCCTATCCAGGAGGAGTCTGGCAAGGAAACCAGCCCATATCAGAGTCTCTCCGATTAGTTATGCGCAGTCTAAGGCCCGGTAGTTCCTCGCAGAGCTATGGATCCATCTGCCGATATCTGCCGCCCCGAAGTGGAGCACCCCGTGAGGAGGCGCCACAGGACTGAGAGCGGCACCAAGACAGTGACCGTCTGTTACCCCTCAGCTGACCCCGAGGACACTTCTGGACCATCTCGCTTAATGAGGAATCAGATTCTCTCCCAGATGGTGTGTTTACTCTCACTGGCACCGTCTCATCAGTCCATTTGAAGACCTCTTCGGGAGTGTCAAAAAAGTGTGTGCGGGAGCGGTACAAAACTCTCAGGCGGGCAGGGAACAAGAGAGCATAGGGGAGCTTAAGGTCCCTCAGGTGGGCTTTCACCCCCATGAACAACTGCCATTGTTGCTGCACCAGACACGTATAGTCGGGAAAGAAAAGGATACGTGTATTTTCATGGAGCAGCGGCTCCTTGGCTCGGGCCTGCTTCAAAATGGCGTCCCGGTCCAAGTAGTTCAAGAGTTTTTCTATGACGGGCCGTGGACATGCTCTTGGGGGGGCTTCTACATGAGCGCTCTATGGGCCCATTCTATGACAAAGCAACAAGAGAGGGCCTCCGGGGGGAGCATGAGGAAATGTTCCATATTGCCCCCCTCACAGCCCTCTGGGAACCCAACAAAGCGGAGGTTGTTGCGTTGGGCCTGTCCCCCCCACATCTTCCACTCGAACTGGAAGCCCCTTCTGAATGTTCTCCATTGCAACCACTTTCTTCTTTAGTGAGGTGACTTCGTCCTCCACTCCAGAGAGACGAGTTTCAGCTTCCGTGATACGCGACACTGCGTTGCGCAAGTCTTGTCACAGCAGCATGGCATCCAAACCGACTGCTCCAATTTTCGCATCCAGCATATCCCTGGATTGAGTGATGGCTGCCATGAGAGTCGCATTATCCGGCATCACCCCCTGCTCTCCTCCAGGTGCCCCAGCAGTCACTCCCGCACCTGTATATTTGTCAATAGGGCATTGCTTGGCTGGGCCGCCACCGCCCTTGTCCCATGTCATGGCCGCTCTCTGCACTTACTGTTGATGCCTGGAAACTAGACACAATAGGTTGAACCAGCGCTACACAGGTACATTAACACAGAAAGCGCGCTTTCTTCTTTTTGTGTAATCTAGACAAGCACATTGAATACTTATGTAGATCCTCTTCAGTGTAGACAGTTTTCATGTTTTATAATTTTTCCATTAGGTCCTGAAGAATTGCGAGTCAGTGAACGGAAAGGCGAGAAACATGTCAAACCATCACAATCACACACTAGCCTAGACTCATGTAGGAAACATTTAATTCCATCGAGTACCGGCTAGTCTTCTAATTTTAACTAGAGCAGGAGACCCCAGAATAAACTTGATACTGGTACTCCCAGCTTTATTTTAACTCACTTTTACGTCTACACACTCTTGGCCCCATACCCGCAGTTCACAAAACGGCTGTTGAATAAAAGATCTCTGGTAAAGTGCCCGTTGGGTATTGCACCGCCGAGCCAACAAGGAGCAGCCCAGATGATAAAGCATGACACCTGAAAGGGTGTGTGAGGGCATTACATCCAACAAAATGGATGCCCAACTGTAGGACTCACCAAGACCAACAGCATCCAGACACTAGTGTGACACGGACATTCTCCCACCTGAGGAACAACTCAGCTTTCTTTGTATTCATCGCTCTCTGCACTCCCCACACGAGCTCGGTGATGTCCAGGGAGGAATCCAAGTCAGTGAGAGTCCACCTGCGAGCCCCCGAGGCCCGGTCCGACCACCAATTTGAGGCTTGCACGGAGCCGCCCCAGAGCTGAGGTAAATACCCTGTGGACCACACAATAGCTGGCCCCACCAAGGATCCACAGCATCACTCAGGCCAACCTACTACATCCTGGGTCGAAGATGATCAACTCAGGTACCACCGGGTCGCCCCCCCTCTCTGGCGCACACCAATCACCGCCTGGCACAGGGCCCCCAGTGGCGCTCACACTGACCGGGCTGCCACCGATGGAATTGTCTCTGGTGGCCCAAGGGGGTACCCAGGTAGGGAGACGGCCTGCCTCCTCTGCATCTGGATGCTGGTCTAGGGGCCTTCCCAAATACACCTCCGCCCTCCACCACCAATGCGTCCGTGCCCTGGCCACTCTGCTGGGCCGCAGCACTCCTTCTATAAATCAGGCCAGGGGGGATGGGTCTACGCGAACATGCCCCACAATGCCAGGACCGGATGCTGAAAGTGATTGGGGCCCCCACCGCCACCAGGGGGATGCTAAGGAGGGCGCCTGGGGCATGGGCCAGGAGATCACTGGCTAGTGGGTAACAAGCCCCGTTCCCCCGCTCTGCTCCTTACCGCCGTGGCCCGGTCTGGCCGCCGAGCTTCCCTGCCAAATTTCACCAAAGGCTGCGCCACAGAGCGGTGGTCGCCCCCCCCTGGTTGCCTCCGCTCGCTGGCCGATTTCAGCAATTATCTGCTCCATTCCTTCGCGGGGACGTCACGTCGAGCCTGCTGCTCTCACCTGGCAGTGAGCTCTGACCTTTCACAGCGCGGCACCTCGATCCACCAGGCCACGACCCTCACGGCCCTGTCTCGGCCGGAGCTTTAGTCTGCCGCCACAGACCCCTGCGGACGTCCCAAGACCAGAATGGGCGATGCTGGGGACTCTATAGGACCACAGGGTTGGTGCTATGATCTGAGGTGCATCAGAGAGGTAGGATAGTTTCAGGATTTACTGCAGGCTGGACAAAGCTCGTTCAGCAAGCGTCCGCCATGTTAGCCTGCTAAGCCACGCCCGAGGGTGTTTAGTTTTAAGTGTTTTTTTGGCCAGCCAGATCTGTGTTTTTTGGAGCGTTGAGTTGAGGGAATTTATGTCCTCAAGTGAGTGGACCTTAATGTAGAGTTGTGTATCGTCTGCGTACATGTGATATTGGACATTTGAGGAGTTGAGAAGCTCAGTGAGTGGTAAACAAATTGAAGAGTGTCGGGGAGAGGGAAGACTCCTAAAGTGACCGGGGTGGGCCTGGATAAAAATTGATTGATCTTGTGTCTTTGTTTTCTGTTTTGGAGGGAGGAAGTGAACCAGTTTAGAACTGTTCCAGATAGTCCCATTCTATGTTTCAGGAGGGGTAGTAAGTTGTGGTGTTTTACAGTGTCGAAGGCTGAGGATAGGTCAAACAGGATTAGCAAACAGGCTTTGTTTTGGTCCAATATTTGTAATGTGTCATCTATACTGTGGGTAATGGCTGATTCGGTACTATGCCCAGTCCAAAAACTTGATTGGAATTGATCGAGCAGGTTGAAGTGGTCTATGTGTTTGCTAAGCTGCGTGTGAACACTAATAGTTTGGCTAGGGTAGGGATGTTGAATATTGGGTAATAGTTATTTAGGTCTGATGGGTCCACCGATGGTTTCTTCAAGAAGGGGGATACCTGACCAGCTTTGAGGATGTCTGGGATCGCTCCTTGCAAAAGAGAGGTGTTTAAAATCCTAGTCCATAGAGGCACTAACATTGGAATGAAGTCTTTTAAGTGGATTGCTGGGAGAGAGCCTGTGAAGTGATTGGAGGGATTCAGGGCTGTAAGCGTTTTTAAGATAGTTTCTTCGCTGTAGAGGTTGAAGGCGGCCCAGGAGGCGTCGTTTTTGAGGTCGAGCTTTGCGGAACAACAAAGCGGAGTCACAAGCAGGGTCATTGAGGAGATCATGTGTGGGTTGGTATAAGAAAATAGATCGTTAAGAAGCTCTGTATTTATGTTTTCTGTCTTCCTTGTGAAAAAGGAAGCAAATTCCCTGCAATTGGGGAGTGTTTCTGAATTAACTTGGGGGAAGTGGAAGACACCCTTAGATTGAGATTTTATTATTTTGAATAATCTTTTGGAACAATTCTTGGCTTAGTCTAATTGTTTACTGATGAATTCCCGTCTGCGCTTGTCCGCGCCAAGGAAGAGCCTAGGGCCACCCATTATACTCAGGTGACTCCTTTATCTAGAAATGCCATTTTAGCCTTAAACAATTCCCGTTCCCATTGCCACCATGCCCTTAACTTAGACAAGTGGGCAGGCCCCATCTGCTGTTCTGTTTGTAGACTTATTTTAAAACCATACCACCCCATTATCAATCAACCGATTCCCAACTATTTGAAGGGTGGTCTGATAAATGCTCGCTCAATGTGTAAAAACTCTCTTCACATATTTGATTTAGTCAATGAAAATGAATTAGATTGTTTATTCATCACAGAAACTTGGCTTTGCGATTGGTCCAACCCTGACATAGTCCATGCCGTCCCCCCTGGCTATTCTATCTGCAGACAAGATCGCGCAGAACAGCGTGGTGGTGGTTTGGCTATCATTTATAGAGATACCTATAAATGTACAATCAGAGAGCTTCCCGATATTGAGGAAGCTGAGAGCCTATATTTTTGCATTCAAGTGCATGACACTTTCACCTTTTCTGGAGAATTGCTCTATCGCCCTCCCAGCAACCCCACTCAGTTTCTTGAAGGTGTGGGTGATGTGTTGAGCGACTTGACCCTCAGATACTCCAACTTTACTATTGTCGGCGATCTGAACCTCCACCTAGAGGACCCCAATGACAATCACGCCTCCAACTTTAAAGAAACCTTACAGATCCTGGGACTAACACTCAGGACTCTCAAAGCCACTCACAAGGCTGGACACTCCCTTGACTGTATCAGTTCTAATTTGGATAAAATGATGGTAAATGATCCCATACCTCACACCTGGACAGACCATTTCTTCATTGAATTCAATATTGAACCCACAGGGAGCCAATTGAAGTCTAAAGAGGTTGCTAATAAGGGAAACACTTTACCCAACTGGGGAAAAATCATGAAACATCCTGATCTTTCTAGCTGGGCTGAGGAAAGTAAACCTATGCTCTCGGGGAACACTACCACAGATTATCAAAAATTCGAGAGATGGATGACCGATATCGGAAATAAAATTAAAAATCCACAAAGAACTAAAGATTCCATTGGAAAAAGGAAAATTTCTGCTCCCTGGTTTCTAGACACACTAAAAGAACAACTGGTGGAAATTAAACTCTTAGAGCGCAAATGGCGACGGAACTATGACAACGACACTAAAGAGATATACAAGAAAGCTAGGAGAACATATCACTCTTCCATCAAAGTTGCAAAGATTAATTATTTCACTTCTCTTATTGAAGCAGCAAATAACAAATAAAAACAAATTTTTAAAATCGTCAACAGCTTCACTAAGCCTAAAATTGCAACTCAAGAGATTCCTCCGTCTCAGATGTTATGTAATGACATAGCCACTTACTTCACCCAAAAAATAGAAACACTTACTAAAGACTTCCCTCAATTTGTAACAGCTGAACCTGCGAGTGAAACTGTTCTCAAGCCCCATCAACCTAGATGGGAAAAATTTAGTCATATTAGCCTTGACGACTCTTTACAGGGAATTTCTGCCCTGAAGTCAGGATCCCCTTCCGACCCTTGCCCCCCTACATTCCTTAAATCCATAATACAGGAGGTAAACCTTCACATTAACGCCATCATTAACTCATCCCTCCAATCGGGAGAGATTCCTCCTCAGTGGAAGGTGGCGACAGTAAAACCACTACAGAAAAAGGTATTACAGGACCCCACTATCCTCTCCAACCTATGTCCCATCTCTCTTCTTCCTGCCATTTGCAAGATTGCAGAATCTTTTGCCAATAAACAACTAATGGCATTTCTAGAAGAAAATAACATTTTACATCCTTGTCAGGCAGGTTTCAGGACCCACCATTCCACTGAATCTGCGCTCCTATCTTCCACTGAAACGATCCGTGCTGCATTGGATCAGGGCAAACTTGCTGTCCTGATCCTAGTAGATCTTTCTGCAGCATTCGACACGGTATCCCATGCTATCCTCTTACATCGCCTTACCAATGCAGGCATAGTAGGAACCGTGTTCGAATGGTTTAAAAACTACCTAGCACATAGGCGCCAGATTTTAAGGCTGGGCGACTTTTCTTCAGAAGAAAAAACTATTAAAACAGGGATCCCGCAGGGCTCCACTCTAAGCCTACCCTATTCAGCCTTTATATGGTCCCCCTACTAAACTTAATCTCTTCCTATGACATCAGCACTGTCGCCTACACTGATGACACTCAGCCTGACCCTTGATAAAAACCAATCCAACGCAGAACATATACTGAAAGAATGTCTGTCAGCAACCTTCAAATGGATGTCACACAACCATCTGAAATGTAGTTTGTTAAAAACTGAAATCATTTCTTTTGGACCCAATAATTCCTTCTCTCCACAAAAGTGGTGGCCTGAAAACACAGAAGCCTCCCCAAATAGTATCAATGCTGCTCGAAACCTAGGCATAAAGTTTGACAATACACTGTCATTAAACCAACAAGCCAAGGAAGTAGCAGGGGTATGCTTCGGCATCATCAGGAGTCTTAGAAAATTCTTCGACCTCCTTCCTCTGAGTGCCAGATGCACGGTAGCTGTTGCCCTTATAACATCTAGGCTGGACTATTGTAACAGCCTTTATGCAGGACTTAATAAATCAGCCCTGCATAAACTCCAAATGGTCCAGCATGCAGCGGCCAGACTGGTCCTCAGACTGCCTAGGAAATCTTCGGCTTCTACAGCTTTGGGTGCATTACACTGGCTCCCAATACACAAGTGCATACTTTTTAAGGTTCTCACCATCACCTACCGAGCCTTCCACCATCACGGCCCACTGTACTTGCGCAAATACTTCAAACAATACCATCCGTCAAGATCACTTAGGTCCTCTACAGCTAATCTACTCCATGTCCCCAGGTTCAAAATGTCAACCAGAGGAGGAAAATCCATTGCAGTCATAGGCTCGAAAGCATGGAATAAACTTCCCTCATTCCTGCGTCAATCTACTACCGAACTAAAGTTCAGAAAGCTTTTAAAAACATGGATCTATTCCCTGCCAAACTCCGAATGCATGGGATTTCTATGATGTGCCTTTTAGACAGGTAGTCTCTTTTCACCTACTGCCTCCTGTTATTCTGGATTAATCCAAGCGCCAAGATACTCTCTGGAGTGATAGCGCGCTATATAAGTTTCTCTTCACATCACATCACATCACATCACAATTCAGCTTTGATCGTCTAATCTTTCTGTAATAGGAGTTTCTCATGCTTCCTAGTAATTTGAGGTGGTCAGAGGATGGTGCTGCTCTCCCTTGTCGTTCAATTGGTCTTAGTGATCTTCTGTCTTCATTTAGCCTACCATCATCCCAAAGGCTTGAGTGTTTTGTGGTGACTCTTTTCAATTGTAGGGGAGCTAGATTATCTAATACCATGTTCATAGAGTGGAAGTAGTGATTAGTCAGATCATGTACATCATTTAATCCATCCGGCGGGGGCATGAAGATAGGACTAGAAGTTGCGAGTGAGACAGGATTAACTTTTTTCAGAATTCTCTTCCAGATTTTCGTTCTCATGGGTTGGACAGAGAGTAGTTTAATAGCTTCATTGATATGGAAAGTGATGATGTGATGGTCAGAACAGTCACAGGGGAAGATCAATTCCAACTGGGTGGTGCCCGCTTTAATCATTACTAGATCAAGGGTTGAGCCTTTTTCATGGGTGGGGCTGTCACAAATTTAGGACAAGTTAAGGTTGGATAGGAAAGCTTTGAGGCGATAGACCTCTAGGTCGTCAGGGTCATTCAAGTGGAGGTTGAAGTCCCCCAGGAAAATCTAAGTGTTCTGTTGTCCGTCATTTGTAGCTAGGATATCCATTATGTGTTCAATGAAGGTATGGTTGTTTCCTGGTGGATGGTAAAATGCATGTAGTGAACATATTGGCTTGTTATTGTTAGCGATATCTAAACATAGGTACTCATAGGAATTGAGAACCAGGGAGTTGGAACGGGGCCACCTTGAAATAAAAAGAAACCAAACTGAAGAACTTTGATCTTTTTTGATTCATTGTAATTGAAGTCTAAACCTTAATTTGTTATATGCTTGATTTTTGTGGTGCATCTGTGCTGTTATTCTTAACTTGTTGTGATCCTTTGTGATCAGGCACTGTTACAGTGGGTGTCATTCAGTATGCACACAAACCCCCTTTGAAATCTGTGGGGCAGTAATCACCATCTGGAGCTATTCGATGTTAGGTGCTGAATCCAAGAAGGTTCCACTGTAAAAATATTCCTTTAGTGTTTATGGAGGTGTTGATGATAGCAGTGAACGTGAGGGAGATGATGGCTCTTCCAAGGTTGTATATGAAGTGGGTATAATCTCACTAACAGGGTCACAAAAGTAGAGACAATTTTATCCACAATGCCACTCCATATAGTATAAACTCACAACAAGTAACAGGATAATTAAAACAAATTGAGATTTTGAATGTGGGGACAATTATTGTCTTAAAGACGAGAACCCTTACTCACTCATCGGTCGTTACACTCAAGTTTAAAGAACCTTTGTGAAGGCGGAGGCAGATGATTTCTCTAGTTTTGGACACAGACCAGACTGCAGCTGGTTGTTGGTAATGTCCAACCAATAAATTATGGTAACTTTTAGATTCTTTAATTTTCACTAATGATAGCAGAGTGATGTGTTATGGTCCTGAAGAATGCCACAAACCTTTGTAGTCATCAAGGCAGAAACATGTTGATCTTAAAATAGGGAATATCAATACCCCTATTTTCACACTGTGTTTTATGTCTATCCTTTGAAGAGACTGATTAAAGTTTTTTGTCCTCACATGAGATAGTTTTAGTTTACTTGTTTAAATAGTTTTTCTCACACTCTGCCCCTCACTCTGACCACCATTGGATGATTGAAACACCTCTCGCTCGGGGGCGTGGCTTGGACAGCAATGAGGATGGGCGCCTGAGTCCGTTACCTCAACCAACCCGAGGGAAACAACCGCAATTACATTAGCGAAACGACATCATTGAAACCGGCAAATAGCAAGCAAGGACATCGGAGCACCAGGAGCACGCATAGGTGTACGCCACCACAGCCAAGGTGAGCTGCAAGCAGGGAAACAGCCTCAACACCAGACCAAGATAGACGCGCAGGGGTGATAAAATGGTGCCGCACCGGAGCTAGCCCGAGCAAGGAAAGTGGTCAGACGTCTGGGAGAGAGAAAAGAACCGGCAGCAAAACAACTCCCCTCAGCTATCAGACCAATTGAGTGCCAGGAGGGGGGAGAACGAGAACATTAGTCGCTGGAAAAGGGCAACAACCACTCGCGGCGAAAACGAAACTGAAGGTGCACACAGGCAGCGGCCATCTTGGCCGGAACACACCCATCCAAGGCCAAACGATCGATAGCAAAATCGCAGTAGACGGAATCGAGCATCTTCAACACTGTGGACACAATCAGATGAACGCATCTAACAGACCGGACCTGTGAGGGTAAACAAGGGTCAATGGATAAAATGGCAAATGCCGAGAAAGAAGGAAACAATTATCGTGCGATAAACGAAACTGAAGGTGCACACAGGCAGCGGCCATCTTGGCCAACAAACAGCAAGCTAGCACAGTCCAGCCAAGTGATTACAAGCGAGTGCAACACCGGGAAAGGGGGAACAATTATTACGGTGCAAACGGAGCGGAAGGTGCACACGTACAGCGCCCTTCATAGCGAGGGCACACCCACCCAGGACCAACGATTGACGGGCAAACTCACGGAAATCAAACGCTCGACAGCATATCACAGAGGACAGAAAAGAGTGACACGCAAAGACATTCCGTATGGACCAAATGTATATCCCTTACTAATGATCCCTGGTCAAGCCCGGGGCCAAGACCCTAGATAGTTCATGAGGAAACCCTCGGGGAGGGATGGGGGAGGGAACTTTGCTGACACACGCCTAATTTTCGAAATGCAGGAGAATGGGAGCCGGGGGCAGGGGGGTGGGCCAGTACAGATCATATACTTCTATTTCTTTCTCTCTCTAATTCTCACATTCTTTTTTTTTTTTTTTTTTTTTGGAAGACCTTTATTGATCGAAAATCGCAAATACAACTCAGCAAAAAGCCCAAGGGCTCACAGATACAGTACGTTGCAACACAGTAAGCGCAAAGGATCTGGTACAGGAATACTAAGGTCTAATTTTTAAAGTTTTTTTCCGAAGGATAGACAGGAGCAGGATATCACAGCACAACAGGTTGGTTCCGGCCTAGTACGATCAGGATAAGCAAATACACAATGTAACAAAAATGCCAGAATCGCTGCGCACCACCTAGAAGATAAACATCTAAACCCAGAAAAGAAGAAAAAGGAAAAGAATAGAAGGCCCATAGAACCAAAAAATAAAAACAAAAAAAACCCCCATCCACCCCCCACCTTGCACCCCTGCAGCTGGCTACGGCCTACCCCCCCCTAGCAGTGTGCCTGTCGCCCAATAAAAGGAGTCCCGAAATATAGAGAGTAGGAAAAGAGTCCTAATCTAAAACTCTCATTAAATAAAGAAAGGCGGGGAGGAGTCCACCACCCGTCCCTCGGCTCCACCCTCCTGTAAGGCCAATAACAGCACAAAGTATGGCGTCCGGCGGTGGTAAGCATTACAATCAAAAGAAATTGGAAGCACAAAAGCAGCCCACAGCGTAGTCAAGGGTAGCAATCCACAACCCACATGTCCAGGGCAGCCACAAGGAAACCATCAAACCATGAGCACAAGCGAACACCCCCGACCCATTCTCCCCTCCCCACCACTGCGAACTGTGGAAATCCAAAGGGAAGCCGTCCCTCGGCTGCACCCTCCCGCAAGTACAATATGAACACAAGGTAAGTAATCCGGTGACAAGAAACAGTTCGCAGCAAAACAGTGTAAAGCACAAAGTCAACACACCGCACCATCAGTGAAAACAGCACGCCACCCAGCTGCCACGGTCAATAACGAGGAATCTGCCAGTCCGTAGGAAGAAGCGATTATCCCTGTCCCGTTTTCTCCTTACCGCCGCTGCACATCAATGCAACCGGGGAAGACGTGTTCGGTAGTCTAGAAGTGTCACTGTGGTATAAACACCCAGACGTGTCAAGCATAAGAAAATCCAGTGATCCCAGGGAGGGTACAAAGTATGCCATCTTCGCATTGAGGAGCACGGGCGAGAACCACAGTCCAAAAAGACCAACATTAGGCAACCGGGCATCAGCCATGGCCGCCTCAAGGCGCTCCGGGGACTCCAACCAGGACCGAAAGCAGATATGCAAGGTAGCATGTGGCAGAGTCGGGTCAAAGAAGGAAGACACAAAGTCCACCAATGGCAGCAGCGGCGACTTCCAGTATGAATGGGGCAAGGATCGGAGCGGGCGCTTCAAACTTGAGTCCGGCTCAGAGTCCACACCATGGACTGGATGTAGAAGTTCCTCAGCAGGGGATGCAACAGGACGAAGAGTCTCATCAATGGCACTCGGGGCCGCCATCTTGTAATGGAGAGGCAGGAGATGCGGTGTGAAGCTGCGCTCTGTCTATCCAGCCAGTCTCGGATTCTCCATTACAAAACCAAGCGCATCGAATTTGCTGGCAAGATCTCGAGCAAAGTATTCCATTGCACCTCGGAGGTCGGCAACAGCCGACATCAGGTCACCATAACGGCCATCTCTGTTGTGCCTCACCCCAACAACATCGCTCCGCTCCAGTCGTCCAGAAATCACTCGGGAGGCAGCCTCCTCTCGGCTAGCGATATCCATGTCCGTTGCAATCACCTGCACAGTCCCACCGTCACAGGCCGGGAGAAATGCGTAGGGCTACAGTAGCGGCAAGGAAAGTCAGAACCTTCAGAGCAGTTCTTAAGGCAAAATGTCCCGCCGGGTGTGGAAGCGAACAACAGGTCGGGAGTCGCCCTCCGTTCGCCAGGCTAAATACAAGCTGTCACTGTAACCGGGCAAGCCGTGTGAACACAGCTGAGAGATGCGCCCAAAATTAGCCGGCACATCCCAAGCTTCGCCGCCAGTCCAGCTGAGGCACAGCTCGAAAATCGGCCACTTCCCGGTTGACGTGTTCCGGCCGGCACCCAGTCGCCGCAATCATCAGCTGTTGATCGCTCAGCGGCCGGCCTGGATTCCAACTAGAGGTCCCGGTCTCAAGTCCACAACACACCTCAGGATGTTTTCGATCGGCGCTACCGCTAGCTTTCAGGTAGAGGCTTCAGAGTTTCACCGCCGTGCGTGCCATTTTAATACAGGAGCACTGGCAGGATAGATGCGCTGGAGGAGATGGTCTCAGGAGCCGAGGGACTATTCGACCGTCCCGGTCGCCATCTTGGCTCCTCCTCCAATTCTCACATTCTTAATGGACATACATAATCAGCCAGCACGACTATCAGACCAACCTGACTGGGCACACAGGGACGCACCAGGAGACGGTGGGATGGTCCAAAATGTAGGGGGGGGGAAACCCCCCATAGACAACACCAAGTAAGGGCAATAAGAACCACAAACCATGACAATACATAGCAACTATAGGAGTTGATAGGTACATCTGAACACATTAAGTTTAGGATAGCCTATCTCCCCACCCCGTTTTTAAATATTACCACCTAGAGGCCAGAATAAAGTCTATTGAAAACCTACTGGGCAGGTATTTTTAACTTACATCACATAGTCCACTCCCCACATTTACACATGCACCACACATAGTCCTTAAAAGTGCTCCTACGTAACTTCGCAAGTCGTAGCACGCCCCAGCCTGTAGAGGACTGGGATGGCCCCAATGATGAAGCATGTCACCGTGGGGCAACCCCGGTGAGTGAGGGGACACCTAAAAAAGGAGCAATTCTCCCTTTTTACACACATTAACATATGTCTCACGGTCAACCCCAGTGTGTGCTGACTGTACTTTTTTGAGCAAGGCTCTTGGGTATCTGGAAACAGAAACCTTTTTGTTTGAATACATGGCAACTCCCATCTACTCTCAGACCTAAAAATAACCTCACTCAACGTTAAAGGGCTCAACCACCCGATAAAGAGAAGGAAGATAATGGACTACCTAACTAAACTAAAAAGCGATGTGTGCGTCCTTCAGGAAATGAAACTTTCCGAAGAGGACGCACAGCGCCTAAAGGCGAACTGGGTAGGGCTAACCTTATGCTCGCCAGCCATTCACAAAAAGAGAGGGGTAATAATGCTAATAAATAAGAAATCCAGACTGACCCTACGCGGGTGCCATGCGGACGATGATGGGCACCTGCTAATAACTAGTCTGAAGTGTGGGGAGGAAACTGTACATATCGCTAACATCTACGGCCCAAACACAGAGGACGAGTCCTTTTGGAGGGAGGTGGGGGAAAAACTTGGTAGTCTCCCCCAAGATGAGCTCCTGATAGTAGCAGGGGATCTCAATCAGGTGCTAGATCAAACCATAGACAGACACCCACAAAGAACCAGCCATCAGACACAGTCTCAGCACATACTTAGGAACCTATGCGCCAAACTCCACCTCAGGGACCCATGGAGGCTCCAAAACCCAGACGGCAGAGACTACACCTTTCCTGATCTCAGCCACTCACACCCACCTTATAGAACACACTGAGATTGCGCCAAGAACAGTGTCAGATCACTCCCTCATCAGCCTAACACATAGCGGTCGTCACAACGAACAAATAAGCTGTAGATGGAGATTCAACAGCGATGTCATTAGAGATCCAGCTAACGCTGCCGCCATACAGGAAGCCATTAAAGACTATCTAGAAATCAACGACAAGCCAGACATAGACAAGGGAGTACTCTGGGATGCTATGAAGGCCACAATAAGGGGGAAAACAATAAGAATCAAGTCTAGAATGAATAGGGGGGCGTGGCCAGCAACATGGGCGAATAAGTCGTGCCTCCTGTGTGCCCTGCCGAGCTCGTCTAATCCGACGTCAACAAACCTGTCCACAGACCAGGTAGAGGCGATCCGGGACGGACTAGAAGTCCTGTGAGGCTAGGGAAGAAATCGGTACCCCGAAAACAGCGAGGGCGTGGGGGACTCGACGAGCTGACCGGAATCGCAAAGCCCACGGCCTGCCTCCAAAATGGCGGCGCCCTGAGACCTGAACCGAAGAGATCGGCCCGGCGAGATTGTGAGGTGGCGAGACTACTGTGGGGGCGCTGCGATTATCCGGAGTCTAGTAGCAGGCAGCCGAACACTGTCCCCCATCCTAGAACATTGTCCCCGGCCCAGTGCCACGTCAGGCGGGGCCCCTGACCTACGGTGAAGACCGCAGCTGAGAGCCGGCACCGGGACGAGGGTACCGCAGGCTGCGGAGCTACGCGACCTGAAGACCCGCCGGCCTCCGGAAACCAGAAGACTGGAGAACCAGGAACTGCACTGGCGAGGCCTTGAGGGGGGATCATGCAGAGCGGCCCGATGGAGGACTGGTGAGTTGTCCCTTCTGCCCGGACATTGTGGGGCGGCCCCCGCAATAGACAGCACATCCATAAGGGCCCAATAGACGATAACCCCATAAGGGGACCACCACTGCGGAGGCCAAGAGCCGATGCGGCCCACAGCTAGGACGGCCAGCTCCTGAGGGCCGGACCGGGGATAGTCACCGCGTTGACACCGTACGGAACCTCAGCGCTACAGGGAGATACGATTACTGATAACGACCAAACCAGGCTATGCCGGCAGTATATCTGGACACCGCAAACAAGCATTGGCCCCTGCAGGGAGACAGCGGTGCCATCGGGGGTGAACAGCTCCCTCCTCCCAACCGACAAGAGGACCACAACAACAGGCCCGCTTGCACTGGCGGGCATTGATCGGGCGGAAACACATTGCTCCGCCGAGGTGACCGAACCCTTTGGCTGTGAGATCTGGATGGTGGAACTTCCTTGCTAGGCCTGGCAGGGCATAGTAGAAGGCTAGACATGCCATGGGGAAGAGAGATACGGCCGCCTGGGCCCCGAAGCAGGGCACTATAGATCGCTTTGCGACAGCCTCCACTACTGCCACAGAGTCAGAGACCCAAGGACCGCGATCGGATACCGCGCTCCTGATGGATGCCATTCAGGCGTCGCGGGAAGACATAAAAGCGTCCAGGGCCGCCCTGGAAGCCAAGATTGGCGAAGTAGGGTCAGAAGTTACGCTGTTATGGCAAGACTTCCGCAATCTGATGGAGAGAGTGACCTCGGCGGAGACCAGGCTGGGAGAAGCAGAGGATACGCTTACCACGCTTAAGAAAGACATGGCGGACCTTCAGGGCTCGCATAAGCAACTACAATGGAAGGTGGATGACACAGAAAATAGGGCGCGCCGCAACAACCTGCGTTTCGTGGGATTTATAGAAGGCCTTGAGGAGACCAACGCAGCGGCCTTCCTACACAAATGGCTGAGAAAGACCTTCCCGACGGCACGCTTCTCCAACTGTTTCATTGTGGAAAGGGCCCATAGGGCACTGCTGGCAAAACCCCCGGAGGGCGCTAGACCTCGACCGATAATTGCCCGATTCCTGAACTTTGCAGACCGAGATCTCATCCTGAAGGAAGCAAGGAAAATGGGTGAAATACGCTATGAAAATGCGGTAATATTGATTTTCCCGGACTACAGCCAATAGGTCCAGAAACAGAGACGCTCCTTTGATACAGTAAAATTAAAACTGAGGTTGTATGTAAGAATACAATACATGTTGCTTTTCCCGGCAAAATTGAAGGTCATTTACCGGGACCAGACCCATTTTTTACACACCCTGATGACGCGTGGCAGTGGCTAGAGGAGAGGCCTCCGAGGACCGGAACGGAGGGAGAGAGATGAGAACCGCAGAACGGACCACGATCCGTGGAGGCCCCCTGGGGATTCCGGAAGTCTCAGAGGTCAAGGGGCCCGAGGACACCAGGAGGTTAACGACGACCCGTATCCACAGCCAACCCAGACCACCAGACAACGGAGAAGGTCGCTTTCCCCAGAGATCAGGGACAACGCTGGATCCAGGTTTCGCTGCCTTGAGAAGACCACAAACTCGGATGAGTACGCTGACAAAACTGGCGGCAATTCAGCAGAGGAGACAATGAAATGCAATCTTTACATCCGCTGGTGGAAGTGATCCGAGAAATGGAACAGGACGAGCCGGGGGAGCACACGCCCTCGCAGGAAGAGGTCCAGGACTCACATTCGTGATAAAGGAATACTGTGGACAAGAACTCTATGGCTCGACTGGAGTGCAGGCAAGTTACTATGCCCCATACAAACTTTCCTTTCTCACGTTATCTGATGTGTATTGTTTTGCTACACGGAATTCAGGCAGAGGGGAGTTTCATTTACGCTTGGACTACTGTCCGAGAGTTGGGGTGCTAGGGGATCAGCAGGGGTGGGCAATAGACCTTCTCTGCCTAATAGTCCCTACGACAGCTGGAAACGAAGAAGGGGCTGAAGGGGAGGGGAGGTGGGGTGGGGGAAGGGGAGAGGAGAGTTCATGGTTCCATGGTTGGAGGTACAGGGGGGGTTCTATTGGGGGGGAGTTGGGGGCTGGGAATTCAGTTAAGTATGGCTCGCTGAGCACACACACGCATAACTTGACAGCCCGACATCCGAGACAATGGTCACGATCATCCAGTAATGCCTGATATGAGAAGAGATAGCACAACGGGGGATGGAGGGTCTCTAGAGGAGCTCCGGGTGCTCACCTGGAATGTAAATGGCTTGGGCTGTAAGATCAAGCGAGGATTGGTGAACAACTATATGAAGAGAATGGGGGCAGAGGTTGTGCTGCTGCAAGAAACGCATCTAAAGGGTACAAACTGCGCCTTTCTGGAGAGAGGAAGATACAGAGTAGTGGCACATGCAGGATTCACATCTGGCTCAAGAGGAGTGGCAGTCATAATTAAGAAGGTTCACCCTCTACATATAGTGCAGACCTGGATAGACCCGCAGGGGACATGCGTAGGGGTACGGGGACACTGGAAGAGAAGGGAATACACGTTAATATCAGCATACCCTCCACCCAAATTACAGGCAGCGACGCTTAGGGGAGTTGTATATCTAATGCTCAACACGTCTGACACGATTCAGGTCCTAGGAGGGGACTTTAATGACTTCATGGATTTGGGGCGGACAGAACTGGAGACAGAATAGACCGCCAGGTCCGACTCTACTGGCAACCGCGATGGGAACAGTGGGACTGGTAGATGCATGGAGGTGGCTACATCCGGAAGGTAGGGAATACTCCTTCTTTTCGGGGGCACATGAAGTGTACTCCCACCTGGACTATATTTTCATGGCAAGACAGGCATTATGTATCACTGACGTGGCAGAATATAGGGCTAGAGGCGTTTCAGACCATTCACCACTGCTGCTCAAGGTAGGTGGACAGAGAGTAACCCGCCAGCAGTATTGAGACTGACGGCTTGGGATCTCCAATACGCAGCCATACTAAGAGGCCTGCGAGCTGACCTAAAGGTATATATAGCCAAAAATGAAGGGAAGATGGACTCCAGGGTGACACTATGGGAGACATTGAAAGTGGTGACGCGAGACAGGGCACATAATCGACTGGCGGAAGAATAGAAAAAAGTACAGGCGGAGATAGTGACCTTAGAGACTCAGATTCCAGCCCTAGAGCAGGAGCACCAGGCCACTAGAGACCCTGGAATTAGCCGCCAGCTGTCGGATGTATGGCTCCAGTATAAGCATGTTGCAAAGGCGCAGAACCTGGCGACCCTACATCGATTATACGATGTGGGGGATAAGTCTGGGAGACTCCTAGCATGGCTGAGCAAGAAAGTGAGAGATGCGAGGTGGGTGGAGAGGGTGAGAGACTGTAGGGGAAACTGGGTCCGATAGGATGACCAGATAGCCGATGCCTTCGCAGATTATTATGGAGCCTTCTATGAGGCACGAGCACTGGGAACGAAGGAGGACGCCCTGCAATGTATGGCGCATATAGATCTCCCAGCCCTAGATAATGCGGATAGACAAGGCCTAGAGGCAGACATAACAGCGGAGGAACTCAGAGAGGCACTGGGTAAACTTAAGACAGGTAAGACGTCAGGCCTGAACGGTTTCCCAGCGGAATTCTTTAAGAAAATGGCGGATCTCCTCTCCCGTCATCTTTTGAGCCTGTTTGTGGAAGCGGAGATGGAATGGACATTCCCGTTGGACCTCCGCCAAGCTACGATTATCCCGATCTTTAAGGAAGGCAAGAACCCGGAGGAATGCTCCTCCTATCGCCCCATCTCCCTCCTCAATGTGGAGGAAAAACTTTATGCAACGATATTGGCTCTCCGCCTCAGACGGGTGATTACAGGCCTGATCCACTTAGATCAGATGGGATTCCTCCCGGAGAGGGCGACTAGATATAATTCGAGGAGAACCCACAATTGGCTCATGCAGGTATGCAATAGAGGTTCCTCTCCCTAGATGCCGAGAAAGCATTTGGCGCGGTTCCTTGGCTTTTTCTTGAGGTAGCGTTGGAACTTTTTGGATTCGGCCCCAAATTTAAAACAAATGGTGGGCCTCCTATATACGGATCCAAGGGCGAGAGTCCGAGTCAATGGCAAATTAACAAGGGACTTCCCTATATGACGCGG
Organism: Lissotriton vulgaris; assembly: GCF_964263255.1. NCBI lineage: Eukaryota > Metazoa > Chordata > Amphibia > Caudata > Salamandridae > Lissotriton > Lissotriton vulgaris. Next base: position 462,104,281 of record NC_141698.1, on the reverse strand, counting down.
AACTAGACAGGGGTGTCCACTGTCCCCACTCCTGTTTGCATTATCCATAGAGGTTATGGCATGTGCAATCCGCCAAAATGAAAACATCAGGGGGTTCAGTGTGAGACCGTCAGACACATCTGCAGAGAAGCTTTCCCTATACGCAGACGGCGTTCTGCTATTTGTTGCACAACCAGAGACCACCATACCGGTGTTATTCTCAGAACTGGAGCGATACGGCTCTCACGCAGGTTACCAGATCAACTGGCATAAATCTATTCTATATGATCCCCAACGAAGGGAGGGGGGGCCTGTACTTCCAGAGCGACTGGAAAAGACATCAGAGGGGTTTACTTATCTTGGGGTATTCATCACGACGGATAGGGCGCTCACCTTTGAGAGCAACATTCAACGTATAATACGAAACTTTAGCGATGATGCCGCACAATGGAAACTGCTTCCCCTCACGCTCCTTGGCCGGGCGGCAATGTTTAAAATGATCAGGCTGCCCGGGTTTCTGTATGCTTTCCAGAATGAATATTTTCCCCTACAGAGCGGGGTGTTCAAGATCATACATACGGAACTCCGATCGTTTCTCTGGTTGGGAAATCAGCCTAGAGTGGCGCTCTTGACGCTGCAACGGCATCAGTGCAATGGGGGGATCTCCCTACCCGACTTAGAGGCCTACTACTGAGCAGAGCACTTGATACCCATTAATGAGTGGATGCATGCCCCGGCCACCCACCCCGCCTATGCACTAGAAAGGCACACAATGGATACCCGCACATACTTACATTATCTATACGGAGGCAAGGGGAGGGCGAGACTACTTCCCGCAACGAGGCTTACTGTAGAGATATGGCTGAGGGCGACGAAAGCGATAGGTTGGGAACGTAAACTGACAAAACAAACACCACTGTGGAACTGCGCCTGGCCAAAGGAACTTAATAAGTTGAAGGGATTCAGAGGCTGGGATGTTATAGGACTGTCGACTCTGGGAGATGCCATGAAGAAGGGAGTGCTACAGTCGTTCCCCTCACTCCGCAAGGAATATGGGCTTCACCGCACACAATACTTTAAATACATGCAATTCAGGCACGCATGGAGGGCGGAGGAGGCATTGACAGAGGCACCTCCAGATTATGCTCCGCTGGAGGGTCACCTACTACAGGAAAGAATAGTTGGCAAGGCAGTGTCGCTCACCTACAAAACAATAATTAATAACAGGCCAGATAGGCTGGGAAACTTATGAGTCACGTGGGAGAGAGAAGTTGGAGAAATGGACGAAGTAGACTGGGACACGGTCCTCATGCACCCTAGGGAGGTAGCGGTTAAATCACGCCTAAGGCTGATCAAATTTAATGTCCTCCACAGGACCTATTTTGATAGAGTATGTCTGCACAAGATAGGGATAATAAATGACCCGGGCTGTATGAGGTGTGGCACCAATATAGGAGATTTCTACCATACCTTCTAGACATGCCCAAATATCCAAGTCTTCTGGGGGGCGATTCTGACAGAGCTGGGGGAGGTGCTTGAGACCATAATACCCCCAGATCCCAAACTGACCCTACTGGGAATGACAAATGACGTGGATCTAGCTCAACCGCTGCTGATCCTTCTGGTACTGGCATTAGTTGTGGCCAGGAGAGATTTAGCACGGAAGTGGGGGGCACCAGACACACCACGAATAGAAGAGTGGAGTAGAGGGATGGACCTTTACATGGCCGCCGAAAGAGTTACATACAGGGCAAGGGAGTGCCCCAAGAAATTTGGCAGGGTATGCGGCAAATGGAGACTCTACCACGGGCTAGATGGAGGATTATGAGTCACAAAGGGGCGCGCGCCCTCCTGCTCCTATGGGGCAGATCGAGATGTGGGGACTGAGGATGATCTATAGTAGGACATGGGCGGAAGTCTTACCTGAACCATTGAACTCTATGGCGTATGTACTGGATCTAAAGAAGGGAAGAGTGGATAAGGGGGCGGGGGCTTGGGTGTGTAGCTCTACATGGACATGCTTGATGTTTGTTATTATGATGCAAAAGCCAATTAAAATGTTTTAAAAAAAGTCTAGAATGAATAGGGACAGGAACAAAACAATACTAGAATTAGAGGGGCAGATCAAAGACCTGGAGATGCATCACAGAGTCAACCTAGCCGACAGAAACACATTGATGACCATGACGAGAAAAAAATATGAGCTCAATAAGATTTTAAGCGAGAGAGCAGGTACATGGATAAACAGGTACAAAGCCATAAACCTCTGTTCAGCGAATAAAGCAGGCAAGGCCCTGGCCTCATACCTTAAAAGTAAGCAAAGACAACATGCCATCGCAGCCATGACTGACGCCAACAGGACATCTCAGACATCCAACAAAGAGATCCTCAGGGTTTTTAAAGAATTCTATGAGGATCTATACAAAGAAGACAAAGACCTAAACCCAGATGGGGGAAAGCCCTCCTAGGCAAGCTTAACCTACCAAAGCTAACTGAGGCCCAACGCGCAACACTAGAGATAGACATTACAGGAGTAGAAATAGACATGACTGTAGCGGCCCTAAAGGATAACAAAACCCCGGGGCCGGAAGGTTACACAACCAAAATCCACAAACACTTCCTCCCCCTAATTAAGGACACAATGAAAGAGGTTTTCACACACTGCATCAAAGGAGGGAAAATGACAAACTCAATGGCGGAGGCCAACATCATAGTCATTCCCAAAGAAGGGAAAGACACACAATTCTCGCAGAACTACAGACCCATCTCTCTAATTAACGTAGACTGCAAGATATACACAAAAATATTAGCGGGGAGACTTACTGCACAGCTCCCAAACCTCATACACAAAACGCAGGTGGGCTACCTTAAAAATGGACTATCCCAAGACAATACAAGACTCCTATGCCACATAATAAACCGTGCCTCTACCAATACGAATCCAGCAGTGATGATCACTTTAGATGCAGAAAAGGCCTTTGACAGAGTTTCATGGACCTTCCTTGACCAATGCATGCAGAAGTTTGGCTTAGGTGAGAACTATAGGTCAATGGTGATGGCGCTATATAAGGACCCCAAAGCCCGAGTTGTAGTGAATGGGGGCACATCTGAGGCCCTATCTCTGGAAAGAGGCACCAGACAAGGCTGCCCACTGTCCCCGGCACTGCTCCTTCTGACCCTACAGGCCATGATCAGAAACAACGCCAATATAAAAGGGATGAAGGTCAATGGCAACACAGTCAAACTAACAGCATACGCCGATGGCATACCCATCATGACAGAGAACCCCAAGCCCTCGATAGATGCACTAATGAATACCATCGACGTATATGGCAAAGTAGCAGGGTACAAGATTAATAGAAGCAAATCCGAATGCAAGCCACTCAACGTTCATACCACCAGGGATGTGTTAGGATCCTCGGGCCTACACTGGCAAAAGGGAGCCCTAAAATACCTAGGTATCTATTTTGACAGGGACCTCAAGTCAACACTTGAGCACAATGAGAAATCATTAACAAACAAAATAAAAGACAGGCTAGACACGTGGTCCCCCAAGTACGTCAGCTGGTGGGTAGGGTAGAAACAATCAAAATGATGATAACCCCTATGGTTAACTACCTGCTGAGCATGCTGCCACTAATAGTTACAGAAGATTTTCACAAAAAACTGAACACCATGATTAAAACGTTCCTCTTGAGGGGCAAATAAGCCAGGATTAGCCTCCAGAAACTTAGGCTCAGTAAGGACCTAGGGGGGCGCAACGTCACAAACTTTAAGACCTTCCAGACAGCCTGCCTTGCCAGACAAGGCATATACTGGCTCTCGCCAGAACAGGGTTATACGCCGGCTTGGCTGGAACTAGAAAGAGCCCTGCTGGGTGGCCTAAACCCTGCTGCCCTCCTCACTGCTAACAAACACCCGAAAGCTAGCAACACAATTCTCAGGAACACCAAAAACGCCCTCTTACAAGTAGACAAAAGAATGGAAAAAAGCATAAAAAATACAAAATGGAAATCCATTTGGTTCAACACAAAAATAAAATACAAGAACAGCATACTCGCCTTAAGCTCCTGGCTCCAGCGAGGTATCCACACACCATCGCAACTAGAGGAACACGGATCTGCATCCACATTTGCCAGCCTACAACAGAAGCACAACCTCCCAGACATAGAACTATATAACTTTCTTAAAATTAAAGCAGCAATCACCAAAGCAGGGCTAAGCAAAGAAGTACCAACAATACACCAATACCTGACAAACCTCAACAAACTTGGGTACCAAACGGCATACCTATATAAACTACTAAGAAAATAAAAACATCTAGATTAAACAGTAAGGCCATAGAAAAGTGGGAAACATTACACGCTGGGCGCTTTAGTGAGAGAGAAAAGCTCACCTTTGGTCCTCGGCAAGCAGGAACAAAGTCACCACTACACTGGCACAAACAAAATTCTGGCTCCTACACAGAGCGGACTGGACCCCGGCACGCCTTGCAGCGGTCAGGTTCATAGACAACAAACTATGTTGGAACTGTCAGAAACAGAAAGGAGACATAGCGCACATGATTGTCCACTGCCCTAAAGTTAAAACGTTCTGGGCGAAAGTAAGAGATTTAATCTATAATGTAACAGGGTACAGTCCACAACTAGACCTCCTCAGCATAACAAACGCCTTCATGGCCCCAGAGATACACTCTGCCAATGACAGGAGCCTACTCCTCACGGCGGCAACCAAGACAATCCGCTCTAACTGGAAGGACACGGGGAGGGCCACTTTCAGAGTCTGGTTCAACTGGGTCACCTTCCTAAGGGGTGCGGACAACATACCAAAAAATCAAACACCACAAGTTGGACGGGGCAATGAGATGTGGCTCTCCCTGGACAAACACCTCTCGCTCCTCTCCTATAGGAGAGTTGTAGCCCACACTGTGTACCTTGCAGTCGTGGTGTGTAAGAGGGAACCCAATGATGAAGCATGTCACCTCTAGGTGAGTGAGGGTTCTCGTCTTTTAGAAAATAATTGTCCCCACATTCATAATCTACATTTTTTTTAATTATCCCACATATGAAGTGGGGCCATGGGTCTGAGGAGCCACTGAGTGAATGGAATTCATCCCAGCCTTCCACATTGATAATTGAATAATCACGCAACATGTTGTATATATTATGATTATTTATCGAAGGCACATCAAGCAGGAACACATACTTGCACACCAGTCTTTCTTTTACCACTGCCTGCCTGTCAGCATCACAATCTGACCTCATTTTATTAAAGGGTCAGGCAGCTTGGTTGGCATTTTCCACTGGCACATGCGCCAGTGTGTATTTGCCAAACATTATGAAGGCCTTCGGGCTATATTCACCTTAGCCCTTGCCTGCCCTTATCTAGGGCCTTCGTGGTAAATCCCCGATAGACACCTAGGAGCCTTCATTTTTTAAGCAGCCCTGTACCTCCAGTGGCTGCACTCACCACCCTTGCAGTTTCCCAGGTCGTCATAGGCTGGGGTCAGTATCTATCACAGACCCCACCCCACCCTAGGATAATGTGGGAAAGAGAATGTTGGGTGGACTTACAAAGAAGCCATTTGATTCAGTCAAGGTGGCTAATGCCCTCTGGTTAGTGTACAGCCTTTGGGGGGACTGGCCTGGAGACTAGGGACAAAGCTGCAAGTACTTGCAGAGCTTCCTCATCACCGTTCCTGGCCAGCAGAAGACATTGAGTTCAACATTGTAGACTGCGGCGGCCGGCATGGCTAACAGGTGGCGGGGCAGGCGTTTCACGCGGACTTGGTCATGTGGGGGGGTCACAGATATTTAAAAATAACAAACAAATAAATAAAATTAACTTACCTTTGCATCAGGTCCCGCCCCTCCATTCCTACTCTTCTCCATTTCGTATGAAAGCACAGCCAGGGCCCACTGACCAGTCAAAACGCTGCATGCAGCATTGTGATTGGTAGGCACCCAGGCTCCACTGACCAATCACAATGCTGCGCAGTTGTGGTTGGCTTTGAGTGTCCTGGTTGAATGTTCAACCAGAGAATGGGAGCCTGGGCTTGTTCTCCATGCAGGTTGTAATGCAGCCTGAATGGATAACGGGGAAAAGTGCGCTTGACTGGTTTAGGCGGCGCAAGAGGCCCGACCAAACAGTCATTGTGCACTTAGGACTGAGCCAACCACTCCTCCCCTGCCCTGCTCTCAGAGCAAAGCAGCCCCGCCCACCAGTCCACCCGCACGCAAAGCCGCAGGAAGTATAAAATGATAATTACTTAGTATTATTACAGTGGCGTAACAAAACATGAGGGGGCCCCCCTGCAAACTACATGGAGGGGGCCCCCCTCCCATTCTCCGTGCCAGTCTAGAGCTCTCAGGCCAGCGACCCGCCATACTGCAGGGGATGCGGGGCGATTGTTATGCCACTGTCACCAATACAGCCGTTATAAGTAACACTTACCTTGTATCCTTCTCCTCTCTGCCTTGCACCCTTCTCCCCCGCCGCCTTGCACCCTTCTCTACCCTGCATCCTTCTCCCCTCTGCCTTGCACCCTTTTCCCCTCTGCCTTGCACCCATCTCCCCTTTGCCTTGTACCCTTCTCCCCTTTGCCTTGCACCCTTCTCCTCTCTGCCTTGCACCCTTCTCACCTCTGCCTTGCACCCTTCTCACCTCTGCCTTGCACCCTTCTCCCCCTCCGCCTTGCACCCTTCTCTACCTTGCACCCTTCTCCTCTCTTCCTTGCACCCTTCTCCCCTCTGCCTTTCACCCTTCTCCCATCTGCCATGCACCCTTCTCCCCCTCCGCCTTGCACCCTTCTCTACCTTGCACCCTTCTCCTCTCTGCCTTGCACCCTTCTCCCCTCTGCCTTGCACCCTTCTCCCCTCTGCCTTGCACCCTTCTCCCCTCTGCCTTGCACCCTTCTCCCCTACACCTTGCACCCTTCTCCCCTCCGCCTTGCACCCTTCTCTACCTTGCACCCTTCTCCTCTCTGCCTTGCACCCTTCTCCCCTCTGCCTTGCACCCTTCTCCCCTCTGCCTTGCACCCTTCTCCACTCTGCCTTGCACCCTTCTCCCCCCTACCTTGCACCCTTCTCCCCCTCCGCCTTGCACCCTTCTCTACCTTCCACCCTTCTCCTCTCTTCCTTGCACCCTTCTCCTCTTTGCCTTGCACCCTTCTCCTCTTTGCCTTGCACCCTTCTCTTCTCTGCCTTGCACACTTCTCCCCTCTGCCTTGCACCCTTCTCCCTTCTGCCTTGCACCCTTCTCCCCTCTACCTTTCACCCTTCTCCCCTCTGCCTTTCACCCTTCTCTCCTCTGCCTTTCACCCTTATGCCATCTGCCATGCACCCTTCTCCCCCTCTGCCTTGCACCCTTCTCTACCTTGCACCCTTCTCCCCTCCACCTTGCACCCTTCTCCCCTCCGCCTTGCACCCTTCTCCCCTCCGCCTTGCACCCTTCTCCTATCTGCCTTGCACCCTTCTCCCCTCCGCCTTGCACCCTTCTCCTCTCTACCTTGCACCCTTCTCCCCCTCCGCCTTGCACCCTTCTCTACCTTGCACCCTTCACCTCTCTTCCTTGCACCCTTCTCCTCTTTGCCTTGCATCCTTCTCCTCTTTGCCTTGCACCCTTCTCTTCTCTGCCTTGCACCCTTCTCCTCTTTGCCTTGCACCCTTCTCCTCTTTGCCTTGCACCCTTCTCTTCTTTGCCTTGCACCCTTCTCCCCTCCGCCTTGCACCCTTCTCCTATCTGCCTTGCACCCTTCTCCCCTCCGCCTTGCACCCTTCTCCCCTCCGCCTTGCACCCTTCTCCTCTCTACCTTGCACCCTTCTCCGCCTTGCACCCTTCTCTACCTTGCACCCTTCTCCTCTCTTCCTTGCACCCTTCTCCTCTTTGCCTTGCACCCTTCTCCTCTGTGCCTTGCACCCTTCTCTTCTCTGCCTTGCACCCTTCTCCTCTTTGCCTTGCACCCTTCTCCTCTCTGCCTTGCACCTTTCTCCTCTCTGCCTTGCACCCTTCTCCCCTCCGCCTTGCACCCTTCTCCCCTCCGCCTTGCACCCTTCTCCTATCTGCCTTGCACCCTTCTCCCCTCCGCCTTGCACCCTTCTCCTCTCTACCTTGCACCCTTCTCCCCCTCCGCCTTGCACCCTTCTCTACCTTGCACCCTTCTCCTCTCTTCCTTGCACCCTTCTCCTCTTTGCCTTGCACCCTTCTCCTCTTTGCCTTGCACCCTTCTCTTCTCTGCCTTGCACCCTTCTCCTCTTTGCCTTGCACCCTTCTCCTCTTTGCCTTGCACCCTTCTCCTCTTTGCCTTGCACCCTTCTCCCCTCCGCCTTGCACCCTTCTCCTATCTGCCTTGCACCCTTCTCCCCTCCGCCTTGCACCCTTCTCCCCTCCGCCTTGCACCCTTCTCCTCTCTACCTTGCACCATTCTCCGCCTTGCACCCTTCTCTACCTTGCACCCTTCTCCTCTCTTCCTTGCACCCTTCTCCTCTTTGCCTTGCACCCTTCTCCTCTGTGCCTTGCACCCTTCTCTTCTCTGCTTGCACCCTTCTCCTCTTTGCCTTGCACCCTTCTCCTCTCTGCCTTGCACCCTTCTCCTCTCTGCCTTGCACCCTTCTCCCCTCTGCCTTGCACCCTTCTCCTCTCTGCCTTGCACCCTTCTCCTTTCTGCCTTGCACCCTCTCCCCTCTGCCTTGCACCCTTCTCCCCTCTGCCTTGCACCCTTCTCCCCTCTGCCTTGCACCCTTCTCCCCCTCTGCCTTGCACCCTTCTCGGCCCCCCATTTCCCTCTCCCTGCGGACGCCCATGGTGTGTTCTAACAAGCGTGCTTACCTGAGGGCACCATTTTGCTGCCTCGTCCCTTCTCATGTGAGCTTTGCCCTGGAGAATACTCTGTCTGGGGGCCCCCACTCCCACCCTTGTCAGGGTCCCGAGCACTGCTCTGTGCTGTCTCTTGCTCTTGCTCTCTGAGGCCCCCACCCCATCCTTGTCCCTGTCTCTTCTCTTCTCTTGTGGGTGGGCCCCCCACCCCATCCTTGTCCCTGTCTCTTCTTGTCCCTGTCTCTTCTCTTCTCTTGTGGGGTGGAGCCCCCACCCCATCCTTGTCCCTGTCTCTTCTCTTCTGGGGTGGCCCCCCCACCCTCTCTTCTCTTCTCTTGTGGGGTGGGCCCCCCACCCCATCCTTGTCCCTGTCTCTTCTGTTCTCTTGTGGTTGGGCCCCCCACCCCATCCTTGTCCCTGTTTCTTCTGTTCTCTTGTGGGTGGGCCCCCCACCCCATCCTTGTCCCTGTTTCTTCTCGGATGGGGGCCTGTCCCTGTCTCTTCTCTTCTCTTGTGGGGTGGGCCCCCCACCCCATCCTTGTCCCTGTCTCTTCTGTTCTCTTGTGGGTGGGCCCCCCACCCCATCCTTGTCCCTGTCTCTTCTCGGATGGGGGCCTGTCCCTTTCTCTTCTCTTCTCTTGTGGGGTGGGCCCCCCACCCCATCCTTGTCCCTGTCTCTTCTGTTCTCTTGTGGGTGGGCCCCCACCCCATCCTTGTCCCTGTCTCTTCTCGGATGGGGGCCTGTCCCTGTCTCTTCTCTTCTCTTGTGGGGTGGGCCCCCCACCCCATCCTTGTCCCTGTCTCTTCTCTTCTCTTGTGGGGTGGGCCCCCCACCCCATCCTTGTCCCTGTCTCTTCTCTTCTCTTGTGGGTGGGCCCCCACCCCATCCTTGTCCCTGTCTCTTCTCGGATGGGGTCCTGTCCCTGTCTCTTCTCTTCTCTTGTGGGGTGGGCCCCCCACCCCATCCTTGTCCCTGTCTCTTCTCTTCTCTTGTGGGGTGGGCCCCCCACCCTGTCCTTGTCCCTGTCTCTTCTCTTGCTCTTGCTCTCTGAGGCCCCCACCCCATCCTTGTCTCTGTCTCTTCTCTTCTCTTGTAGGGTGGGCCCCCACCCCATCCTTGTCCCTGTCTCTTCTCTTCTCTTGTGGGGTGGGCCCCCCACCCTCTCTTCTCTTCTCTTGTGGGGTGGGCCCCCCACCCCATCCTTGTCCCTGTCTCTTCTGTTCTCTTGTGGGTGGGCCCCCCACCCCATCCTTGTCCCTGTCTCTTCTGTTCTCTTGTGGGTGGGCCCCCCACCCCATCCTTGTCCCTGTCTCTTCTCGGATGGGGGCCTGTCCCTTTCTCTTCTCTTCTCTTCTCTTGTGGGGTGGGCCCCCCACCCCATCCTTGTCCCTGTCTCTTCTCGGATGGGGGCCTGTCCCTGTCTCTTCTCTTCTCTTCTCTTGTGGGGTGGGGCCCCCACCCCATCCTTGTCCCTGTCTCTTCTCTTCTCTTGTGGGGTGGGCCCCCCACCCTCTCTTCTCTTCTCTTGTGGGGTGGGCCCCCCACCCCATCCTTGTCCCTGTCTCTTCTGTTCTCTTGTGGGTGGGCCCGGCCCCCACCCCATCCTTGTCCCTGTCTCTTCTCGGCTGGGGGCCTGTCCCTGTCTCTTATCTTCTCTTGTGGGGTGTGCCCCCCACCCCATCCTTGTCCCTGTCTCTTCTCAGATGGGGGCCTGTCCCTGTCTCTTCTCTTCTCTTGTGGGGTGGGCCCCCACCCCATCCTTGTCCCGGTCTCTTCTCTTTTCTTGTGGGGTGCGCTTTGTTGAGAGGAGAGAGTGGGGCGGGCTCTGTGCTGCCTCAGAGGAGCAGTGGAGACTGCTGTCTCTGGTGCCCCCATCCTCTTTCCGGGACTGCCTCTGGCTCTAACTGAAGAGAAACAATGTATATTGATACTTTGTTTCTCTTCAGTCAGAGGGAGGGGGTGAGGGGCTCCGAGCAGGCTGCACCTGCTGCAGATGCAGAGAGAGAGAGGCTTGCTTCAGCGCAGACCTCTCTCACAGCTCTCAGAAGAGCTGAGGGGGCCGGGGACCCCTGGGGGCCCCTTCATTAACTGTAGAGAGTGAGGCCCCCCCGCACTGCGGGGTCTGCGGGGGCCTTTGTTACGCCCCTGTATTATTATCATTTTAGGCTTCTTCTTCGCAGTGCTTAAAAGCAGCGGTGAGACGCTCCTCTGCCATAGCGGAGGAGCCGCTGTTCTAACTAGATGATCTCCCCCGTCGGTTTGATCTCCCCCTACGTCAGAGGGTAGATTAAAAATACAGCTCGAAGCTAACTATTTCCTCTTCCCCGTCGGTTTGATCCCCCCCTGTCAGAGGGGAGATTACAATTACAGCCTTAATCTAACTAGCTCCGCTCCCGTAGTTTTGGTCTCCCCTACGGGGCTCACAAATACAGCTATAAGCTGCTTTTTTTGCCTGGTCCTATGTCCATGCCTCTTATGGCATGTGTAAAGTTGGCATATATTTATTAATTTATTTATTTTATGCGTTGTTTATTTTTTATAGCGCGGACTTTACCCGAAGGTGTCAGAGGGTTTCACAAAGGAAACAGATCTGATACATGAGGAGAACATTAGAGTGAACAAATTACAAAAGCTGACATTAAGTTTCATGAGGCAAAAGTGACAATTGTGAGCAAACAAAATACAAGAGGAAGCAAAAGGTGCATTACATGAGGAAAAAGTGACGTGTGCTGGTTTTCAAAAGCGTACTAAGTACAAGTTTTGGTATAATACTGCAATATATGGCAAACACTCAAACACAAGAACAAACGTTACGTAGGCAATGGTGGCACTTGTGCAAGTATCTAAAGCAAACAAAATGTAAGAGGTAGCAAACTTTGTTACAAGAGAAAAGCAGAGGCGGCTGGTGACTTATGAAAGTGGTGGGCGTAAACTAATTTGCATATTGCACCGCAGCGAGCGAGCCCAAACCACCTTGCATCCATCCATACATCATTCATGCATCCACCCATCCATCCACCCACCCATCCTGCATCCATACATCATTCATTCATGCATCCACCCATCCATCCATCCATCCACCCATCCATCCACCCATCCATCCTGCATCCATCCTGCATCCATCATTCATTCATGCATCCACCCACCCATCCATCCTGCATCCATCCTGCATCCATCATTCATTCATGCATCCACCCATCCATCCACCCACCAATCAATTCTGCATCCATCCTGCATCCATCATTCATTCATGCATCCACCCATCCATCCACCCATCCATCCTGCATCCATCATTCATTCATGCATCCACCCATCCATCCATCCATCCTGCATCCATCATTCATTCATGCATCCACCCATCCATCCACCCATCCATCCATCCATCCTGCATCCATCATTCATTCATGCACCCATCCATCCATCCATCCACCCATCCATCCTGCATCCATCCTGCACCCATCATGCATTCATGCATCCATCCATCCATCCACCCATCCATCCACGCATCCACGCATCCATCATCCATCCTGCATCCATTCATCCATCCATCCATCCTGCATCCATCATTCATTCATGCATCCACCCACCCATCCATCCATCCTGCATCCATCATTCATTCATGCATCCACCCATCCACCCAGCCATCCATCCTGCATCCATCATTCATTCATGCATCCACCCATCCACCCATCATTCATCCTGCATCCATTCATGCATCCACCCATCCACCCACCCATCCACCCACCCATCATCCATCCTGCATCCATCCATCATTCATGTATTTTTATGACCATATAACTTGCACACAGCTTGTCAGTGTTTAATACCAGTCTCGAACCTTGTACTCCAGCGCCAATGATACATGATTAATATTAATTGTTTTTAAAACATGTATTTATTCGACACCAATTTCACACCTTAGTTGGAACATCATTTTTATTTGTTTTTTAAAATATCTATTTATTTAACACAAAAGTAAGTAATGTATACATTTTTATGGCTCGATAAGAGGCTCGAACCTGGTTTCCCAGCACCAAAGTCAGCTATGTATTGACCAGCCAATCCTGGCGCTGTATGCAGCACCAGGATTGGCTGGTGGGGCACCATGACTCCTCGCCCAGTCGCCCTGTGTAACCCCGGGGGCTGCGGCCCGCCCCCTGGTCCTCTCTCTAAGGGGGAATTCACGGGAAAACGATCTGCGCATGCACGGGCATGCTTGTGCCCAAAAATACACTTGCGCAGCTGCAGCAGGCCCATCCTCCCCCCCCCCCGTGCACTCCGGGAAAGTCGGGTGGCTCCCGGTTTCCCGGCCGGCAGATGGCGCGATTTTTTTAAATATTTGTATTGGGCTTTTAGTGACGACGCGGTGGGTCCATGGGGCTTAGTGGGGCTACGCCCCTACGCCCCAATGGACGCACCGCGCCTGGAGAAAAGTGACGTATGCTTGTTAGAAAAGAGTACCAAACACAGGTAGAAGGATAATACTGCAATGAATGGCAGGCACTCCAACCACAAGAACACACTGGGAAGGCACTTCCAAAGTCATGGAGAAAAGGATTCTCTATAATGGAGGGTCTTCCTTCAGATAATATAGAGGGTGTGAATTACATTTGGAAGTGTCTTTGAAGGAGGAGAACTTTGAGGGCAGTTTTGAAGGCCTGGGGGGGGGGTGGTGGTCCGAAGCTGCGGCGGAAGTGAGTTCCAGATTCTCACTGCGTTGCCTGAAAAGGATTGGGCCATCGATCTTTCCTTCTTTGAAAATGGGAGGATCAAGCAGTACATTTTCTGCATTACATGATGGTCTAGAGCCTCCAGAGAGTTTCAGTTTATTCACCAGCTAGCGAGGAGAGGAGGAGTTCAAGGCTTTGTGTGTGATACAGGCAGTCTTGTAGATAGATCATGCCTCGATGGGAAGCCAGCAGAGGGTGGATAGCATGAGAGTGATGTGGTCGCTTCTTTTGGTCCCATAAATGAAGCGAGCTGCTGAATGGAGAACAGATTTAAGGGGGACAGGTGGGATTTGGGGAGGCCAGTGAGAAGAGAATTGCAGTAGTCCAGTCTGGAGCGGACCAGCGATTGGACCAGGGTTTTGAGGTCTTGCTCCGTGAATAAGCGACAAATTCCCCAGAGAAAGCGCAGTTGGTATCGAGTAGACTTTGCAATGGAGTTGATGTGGGAGATTAGATTGAGCTTTTGTCAAGTATGACACCCAGGGATTTGCGCTGTCGACAATGATGGGTGTATTGTTAAGTAGATTCATCTGATCCATCCATGATTGAACCGGGGGAGGAGAGAGTGGGGAGGAGAGGAGGGGGAATTCAGTTTTGGGGGTATTCTGAATCAGTTGATGCGTTCACATCCAGTTTTGAATGAAGACCAGAGTAGAGCTTAGGATGGAGAGATCGTGAGTGGAGGCAACCTTGTGGTAGATTTCAGTGTCGTCTGCGTAGAGATGATAGTGGACCCCGGATTTGCTTAGGAGATCTCCCAGTGGTTCTAAATAGAGATTGAACAGTGTGAGTGCAAGTATAGAGCCTTTAGGAACACCTTGACCTACTGCCAAAGGAGATGATAGACTGTTGGCTATTTTGATCATTTGGGATCTATCAGAGAGGTAGGAAGCAAACCATTTAAGCACAGTGCCCTCCAAGCCCATTCTCTGTTGAAGAGTGATGAGGAGAGTGTTGTGATTGACAGTGTCAAAAGCTGCAGAAAGGTCAAGAGAATTAGAAGACAATAATTGTGAATATATTTTCGTATGTAGCATATGCATACGGTAAAAGAACATTTTTGTTTTCACCAATTCTTTGGTTTCTAAAGAATTTTTAGATTTTGACAAAGTAGTATTTTTTGTTAGAATACCAAAATGTTTTATACATATATTTATACCTACATATATATCACAATACTTATAACAATGAGAAAGATGAATCCAGCAAAGTACAATTAATATGCTATTTGTTGATAAATTGTGTACTCCTACTTTTGCGCTCCACTGCCTTCAACCTATTTGCTCCAAAAACCTAAGGAGGGGGCTTTCAAACTATGCAACTACATGTCTGAATCATGGTTGCATCTTCTTTTTTGTTATCCCGCCCTTGACGCTGCCAGAAGACTTATTTTAAAACCCTTATATTTAAAAAGAGGCATCAGTACATCTTGGGAGGCATCTGCTCTCTGCTTTACTTCCCCAGATATTCAAGTGCTTGCATGGTCTAGAAAATATGTGAGACTCCTGGACAATCTGCTTTAACCCTCTTCTGTCCGCACCCTATCATTTCCCCTCCTCTCCCCAAAAACTCATCACCGACTTTATTTGCACTTTGCCATAGCGTCTCTGTACCAAACTATTTTATCCTTGGTTTTGGAAACCAGTTACAAGATTACAATAGTAACCACAATACTGCTTCATCACTAATATGTGTATCAATTTAAATATTGATGGTTTGCTTTGTTTATGCTTTTTAACGGTGTAACAGCGCTATGATTACATTTTATTACATTAGTTTTAATCAACTGTGCTAATTTAATAAACTAGACTGCCATTCATTTGATCATTTGAATTTTTTTTTAAAGCACTTATAAGTCTAGCGTGAAGCACTATGTACAGACTGTAGCATTTGTATTTTAACGCCTTTGCTGCTCGGGCCTTTCCCGCAACCCCTTGCTCAGCTTTATTTTGTTTATTTGTGGTAGTTTGCACTTAGGCCCCTTTAACTTTTTGTCCACATAAGGTTTTTTGGGGATATTCAAGTTTATTGGTGTTTTTGAGAACAAATCACAAAAAATAATGGCAGCAAAATCAGACACGATGTAGAGATAAATTACATTGGGAAGAAAGATGACTGAGACTCGTACAACACTTTGGGAATGAATAAAGCACTTGCATGTAAACAATCTTATACAAGACGCATTTGCGCCCCTCAGGGCACCAAGTTGAACCACTTGCCCCATATCTTACCAAAAAGCTTGGGACGGCCCGGGGCCTCAAAGAGTGGTTCCTGCTGAGTTCCGCACCAATCCACTCCCTGTCTCCATGTCCGTATAGTAGGTGGCTTGGCCTGAGACCAAAGCGCCGCTATATCGCATTTTGCGCTTATCTGTCCGAACACCATAGAGACCCACTAACAAACTCAGGATGAGGCGTAGGGGTCATGGAGAACCTCCCATCCCAAGGTCTGTGTAAGCTCTAGCGCTACCCCTGCCGCCCATAATGGTGCAAGAGCGGGGCATTGCCATGTCATGTGGTAGAAGTCCGCAGGAGCGTGGTTGCATCGCGCGCAGGATGGGGACGGCCGAATACGGGCGCTGTATAGGCATGCTGGGGTGAGGTATGTCGTGTGGAAGTAGTAAAGTTGGACTAGACGCAGCTTGGAGGAGGTCTTCAGTGTCTTAAGAGCCATAAGGGCATCCTTCCAGTCCACTTCCTCTAGGGGGCCCAGCCATCCATCCCAGCGGGCACGCATCAGGTCCAGGGATGCAGGGCCATTTTTAGGAGGGAGGTGGGAGATGGAATGCATGTTTGGAGGGCATGCCTTAGCTGTAAATATTTGTAAAATTGGGAGGAGTGGAGGGTGTGGCGGTGTTGTAATTCTGCAAACAATCTAATGTAGTCCCCTACCCAGACATCTCCCAGCAACAAAATCCCTATGTGGTCCCATCAGCGGAAGTCTCGGAGTGACAAGATCTCCTCCAGCCAAACACCACTCCACAGAGGCATCTGCCTGATGAGCTTCCGGTCCCATTTCGTGTGGCATAAGGCCGTCCGCCAGGCCATAAGTACCGTTCGGGTGATGGGGGGGAGGGCTTGTGGCACGGGTGTCCCAAAAGGTAGGCTTGGAGCTGTGGGAAATCCATTGACTGAAGTTCCACCCGGTACGCCGGGTCGGACCAGTCGCCCGCGAACCAGTCATGGATCACAATGAGCTTCGTGGCCAGGTAGTAAATGTAAAGATTGTTTACCCCCATCTTAGGGAGGTATGCAGCACTGCACCAGAGACAATCGTGACCTCCCGCCACCACACAGAGACCGGGTAAGGGCACTGCCTATTTCTCGGAACCAACTCCCTGGGAGATGAAGGGTGATATTCTGTAGAATGTATAACAAACGGGGTAGGACCATCATTTTAAAAAGGGTGCTCCTGCCAAGGGGATGGATTGCCACTTAGTCAGGTCCGCCTTGGCTTTAATAACCAGGGGCTTGATGTTCAGGGCCCATTCGAGGTCTGGGAGGAGTGCGACCCACACCCCCAAGTACTTAAATGACTGCCTACACAGGGGGATGGTCATTTGCCAGTCGAAGCACGTCCGGATGGATGTAGGGGAACCAATGTGGACTTCGTCGGTTTGAGCCGAATGCCGGAGACACGTTCAAAGGCTAGGAGGGCCATGTTGGTCTCTGGTGGGAAGGACCCCTTGTCTACTATATGTTTGAACAGCTCCACTAAATGTGGGACCAGTGTTTCACAGAAAGTTGCATACTATTCTTGCGGGTAACCGTCGGGCCTGGGCGTTTTGCCGGAGTGCAACAGTGTAATGGCCCCGTGGATCTCTTCTGGGGTGAGGGGGAGATCAAGCTTCTCCGAGACCGTTTGGGAAAGACAGGGCAGGTGAGTCTCAGTCTCAAATAGCAAGTCAGCCAGCGTGGTCCTGGGAGGTCGGGCCGCATAAAGGGCAGCATAATAGACCGCGAAAGTTCAGGCGATAGCTTGGGAGGTGGCGTGGCAAGCCCCGGTTTCGTCACAGATCTCAGGGATAATGCGGTTGGCTTTAGGGTAGGACACTAAAAGACAGATTTACAAGCCCCTTACTCCACTTTTTACATGTTAAAAGTGAAGCAAAAGTGGCGCAAGGGGCTTGTAAATATGCCCCTAATTTGTGAACTAGTTTGCCGTTTTTATCGCCCCACCCATACACGCGTGCCACAGAGGAGCGCCAGAGCATTTTAGCGGACTCCAGTGAGATCTGGCAGATCTCTTCCCAGATCAATGTTAGCCGACAATCTGAGTTATCGCTGTCCAAGCCCGTCAGGGCCCCCTCCAACTGTACTGCCTGGGCAGCCAGCTGTATGAGTCAGGCGGTCTGCTCCGTGCGCTTCGCGTGGACCAAACCTCTAGCCACCCCTGGCATGGTGGCCTTGCTGGCCTCCCATAACGTCCCTGGCGAAGAGACCGAGCCTGTATTAGTCTTAAAGTAATGCCTCAGTTCCTGACAGAGTGACTCAACAAATTCCGCATCCTGCAGAAACCAGGCGTTCATCTGCCATGCTGTACGGGTACCATTAGGGGGTTCCCAAGACGCAGGGAGATGGGGAGTGATCCGAGATGCCTCTGGGCAAAACAGAGGCCCCGGACATCAGTTGACAGTCTGGGGCAGGTAGTAGAAACAGATCGATGCAAGAGTGAGAGTGGTGGGCCATTGATCTCTGAATATATTGTTTTCTGCGAGGGTTCCACACCCTTTAAGCGTCGCAAAGACCCAAAGAAGAGGACCAGTCATACAAGCGCTTAGCAAAGGCAAGGCGGGATGCCGAAAGGGCACCTGTTGTGTTGTGCGAGGGTTGGAGGGTTGCAGAACAGCATTGAAATCCCCTCCGATGACCGTCAGACCCTGAGTAAAGGAGGAGACCATGAGTGTGAGACGGCGAAGGGCAGAGGCCATGGTGGTGGGGGAATGTAAGTACACAGGAGATTAACTGCGTTTCCCTTGATCTTGCCCGTCAGGGCCACGTGATGGCCTTGTGAGTCCGTCTCGGCCTGCACCAGGGAAGGCCCTTCTGGAGCAGCATGACAACCCCCCGGGAACCCCGCGTAAAACCTGAATAATAGACCCTGTCGAACCCATACCGGTCGAGAAAATTGCATTGGGTGCCCAGCAGGTTTGTTTCTTGTAGGAACAAGACATCTGGTGTATGTTGCTGGTCGCTACAAAGGACAGCATTGCCTTTTAAGCTTTCTAGGAGGCCGTTGACGTTCCACAAGAGGATGTGGAGGGGTCTTTGCAGGGTGGACGTCATCGGGGTGTAAAGTGCGTGGAAGAGGTAATGCAAGCTCAGAACGGCCCGGTTCCCAAGGGAAGAAACGTGTCATGGCTGGGGTCTTTGGGTAAAAGTTGTGCGTTCTGGTAAGTCTCATGTCATCGTCAGTAGCATACATGCGTGGGTAGCTACCAAGGAAAACAAGGAACAGCGGCCCATAGGCGGCTAAAAACAACAAACAATCGAGAGACAATGGTCTACCCACTCTCCCTTGCTCCCAACTCCCCCCACCCTACACTTCTGAAGACAAGGCATCTGTTGCCCTGAAAAGGAAAACATTCAAAACAACAACCCACTAGTGAATCTTAAATGCTAAGTTAAAATGGTTAATTGAACATGAACGTGGCAGAGATGTACCCCCATCCATATAGCTGGATAAGAGATTCATCAACAGCTGTAATTACTTTTAAACTAATATGCATCAAGAAGTACACATAAGTTCAGGAACTGGAATATGAAACAGTTCACCGAGCCGTGGTTACGGTGAAGATGGATCGCACCTACTATAGAGGTTGGCAAACAGTCATAAGTGTAGGTGCCATATTGGAAACAAAGCAAGAGTTCCTATTTAGTCAGCAGTTCAAGCTCTCCAATCATCTCCGGATCCATGAAGCGCAGGGCTCCTAGACAGATCTGAGTCAGATAGGGAGGAGCGCAAGGCCTTGGAGGGGTTCAGGACACGGCTCACGTTAATCACAGAGTTAGTATGGCTAAGGAGTGGTGGACCTCTGAGTTGAAGCGTGTGAGGGAGGGCGCTGAGACGGTGCACCTGGTTAGCGGGATGCCTCCCCCGATGGTCGTTTTTCTTACGTGACCTAGTCCGGCGTCTTTGGGGCTTAGGCAAGGTTGGGGTGGACTGCACGGGAGCCAGCCGGGTTGGAGAGGGGGTCGGCCGATTCAGGAGGGGCTGGTCTTCCGTGAGCCGGGTCCATGCCGCCTGGGGGTTGTCAAACAAGAATGCCTTGTCTTGAAAGACCACCCTGAGCCGGGAAGAGAAGACCATATTGATGACCCAGGTTGCGGAGCTTCTGCTTCACCTCGTCATAGGTTTGACGCTGTGCTTGTACCTCAGGATGATGGGTCTGGCAGGAGCCCCCGGTGGAGGCTTAGGGGCCAGGGAGCAATGTGCCCAATGAACGGCGAACCAGGGTGAAGTGGACTCCTTGGGCATCCCTGAACGCACCCATTCTTCCACGAACGTGTCCGTGTGACCATGCTCCGTTACTTCGGGAAAGCCTATGAGTCTCAGATTGTTCCTTCTCGACCTGTTTTCGGCATCATCCACCCGTCGGTGGAGCTCTGAGGTCTGGATCTGGAGGCGGGCCACCTGTGTCTTAAGTTGGCCAATGTCATCCTCCGCCGTGGAAATGCGGGATTCTGCCTCCATGATTCGTGCCGTGGCATTGCGCAGGTCTTGGTGGATAAGAGCCACACCACCCTCACCTCGCCAATCTTATTCTCGGCGGAGGCCTGCGAGGCGCTTATCACCTGAAGGATGGTGGAAAGATCATCCACATAGGGGGCAGGGGCCTTGGATGCCCCACCTTCAGGATCCCGGTCCGATGTGGTAAATTGATCCATTGTGGTGTGGGCTGGAGGGGCAGTGTTCTGTAAGGTGCGAGTCCTTCCCATTGCCTCCAAGGATGGGATTTGACCTCGGCCTGGGCAGGGGGAGAGAACAGCGGTCCTGCAGATGAGGAGGGGGTCAGGTCCGGGGACCCAGGTCCACCCCCGAGCCCACTATGAGCAGCGAGATGCATTTAGTGCCCCAGGGCCGGGTCCACACGGAGCACACCAGTGGAAGGCTGCTGGGCCGGGTCAATTAGTATCTACAAAGACAAATCCCACGCTCGGACCCCCTGTCCGGCAGAGATGGCCTCTCTCCCGAGAGGGTAGCTTGAAATGAATAGGGGTTAGGAAGGAGCCAAGTTCTGTGGTGGGTCCGCCGCCGAAACCGGTCAGCCGGAACAGAAGGGCCCCAGATGTTCTCAGGGAGGCACTCTCCGACGAGGAGCATGGCGTATGAAGGAGGGAGAGTAGGCAACGAGGGAGCAGTAGAGGTGACGGAGGCACCAACTGTAGCCCCCTGCGCCGCCACCGGACTTGGTGGCCGGTTCCCACTACCCAACCCCACTCACTGGTGGCTCTCACCCATCCCAGGGCCCAGTCGCCCGACAGCAATAGTGAAGCCGTTGTGTCCTCGTGGGGTTAGGAGGTGTGATGGTTCATGCCCAAAGCAGCCCAAGCATCGGCTACCAGGGGGAGCCCGCCAGAGGCCGCAAAGATGGGGGGGCCACAGCCCAATGCAATGCCTAACTCCAAGCGGTCCAGTAACTACAGGCCAGTGGCCGACAGTGAAGGGAACCTGGAGGAATAGGCCCAAACCGTGGGGGGAGTAAGGAGAATGATGGAGTTTGGTAGGGCCGGGCACCTAGCCACCCCTCCACCCTGCCACCCGACAAGATGGCTGGACACCCATCCCAGGCCCCACTCACCAGTACAGCCACTCTGCTTGAAAGTCTCAGGCTCCCCCAAGTCAGGCTGCCACCGATCCCATATCAGCACAAGCTAACGGGTAGGGCGGGACCCAGGATGACCAGGCCCAGGGCGGTCCACGCGTCTGGACCAGGAGAGGCGCCGCCAGAGGTCACAGCATCGCGGGGCCCACCGCTCCCCAGGCGGCCTCAAGAAGGCCTATAAGCGGCACCCCTCCAGGTCCAGAGGGCGTCCGCCACTGGCTTGCAGAGAGGGGGGTAAACACACGTGGGGAGGCCTGAAGACGACCCCCGCGCCGCCGCTCGACAACGGCAGCCGAGGTCTGAGGTGCTCCGCAGCAACTCCAGGGGGGCCAGCAGATCAATTTAGCAGACCATTCTAGCCCCGATCTACAGAGCCCCACACGTAGGCAGAGGACCGGTCCGCACAGGGATATTGTCAGGTCCGGGATCGGAGCAACTCTGGGTCTGCCATTTCGTGGAGCTGAGTCTGCCGGCTTTCGAAGAGCCTCCCCAGGCTGCCGAAGCACCGAACCTCCCGGGAAAGGGACGGGAGCTGAGCCAGCGAACTCAGAATGCACCCTGGGAAAATAGAAGAGGTGAGTAGCGGCTGTTGGCGGTGGATGCGAGGCAGATGATGGATGGGGTTTCCTGAGCACTCTTAGAGTGCGTTTGCCATCTTGACATCACAGGCCACGCCGCCTCCATTCTCCACTTAAGGTTTTAATGTTAAATTTGTGGCCTTATTCCCAACACCCTGATGATTTTAAAGGTACCCAGGGTTTGTGTATTCCCCTGGAAAAGACCCAGAAATTTTCAAAAATACTTTAAAAAATTTGCCTTTTTTTAAAAACACTTGTTCTAAATTGCTGCAGTAGAAAGTGTCTGGTTTGTTTCTCGTAAATGTCATCAACAAAGTGTTTGTGGTGATGAAATTACCATCATCTCAGATTTCTGGGGAAAGTAGACTTTTGACAGTAAAACAACATTTTCTATGCAGTTTTTATTTTTTACTGTCTATTGTTGCATTTATTTTTTCTTTCAACCTCCTTCCAGTTAGTGTTAGGAATTGGTTTCATAACAATAATGGATCCAAGAAAACTATACATTTTTAAAAACTAGACAAAAATTAGAATTCAGTAATAGGGGCATTTGTCTCTATCCTTTAACGAGTTCCTATACAAATGTACATTTGACTATAGTAAATATTGCAGTAAAGTATAAAAAAAATAGCAGTTTGTGTTAACGTTTTCACCTGTAATTTTTGTAATTTTGCCTAACAATATAACATTGAATAAGCATGATCCTTCTTTTTTTGGAATATATAGGACTCATAGGTTCACCAAGAACCCGAGCAACCCAGATCCAAAAACTGAGCTGCGTCTTGCACTGGGTTTTCATTGTGTACTGTGTTTCTCGCAATTCTTTTGGTAAATATAAACAGAGTAAAATAGGTACAAAGGAAAGCAATATATTTCTTAAACAAAATATAGAGTTTATAATCAGTGTGTTTTGCATATCTCCAAAATTGTGACTACCCATGCAAGCATGTAATTTAGATGCAATTTTTTAAAATTACTTATTATTTCCCATTTTTTACATTAGGAAGGCTTAACTGCAAGGAAAGTTAATTGGTAATAACAGTTCTTCTACTAATCTGTTTTCCCCTAATCCTCCCTATAAAAATGCTACCTTACTTATGTGTGTAGGCCTAGTGCCCGCGACAGGAATTGGCCCAAAGCGCAACGTGGACCCACCACATTTCTAAAATGAAAACTGCCCCTTTTTTTTTTTGCCTCGCTATGGATTTTGAATCCTCGCTCTTCCGGCCCCCAAGCAAAACCTTGCCAACCTATACATTTTTGAAAATTATACACTAAGGGACCCATGAGGATGATGGGCGGACAACCCTAGCAGTGTTGTTACCATCTGCCAGCTAGGGGAGGTCCCACACTGCCAATTAGTAGCGACCACTACCGTGGCGGTCGTATCCTGCATCTTTGACTTTGCTTTGTGCGCTTCTGTTAGCAGCACCCGCCGCAAAGCCTAAGAGGCATGTCGTGCATTGCCATGGAACAAGTGGCAGGCACGGCGCGGTGCCTGCCACCTTCTGGATGGCAACGGGTACAGCCCTCCACTCCTCCAACCCACTTGGGGGCTCGCAACAGGCCACCAAAGCAATTCCTGCCATCATTTCCATGGCAGCGAAGCCGCCATGGAAAGGCCTTCACATCACACCTTCCTAATATGGAGGGCGATGCCTGGCACCGCCACCATACTAGTTCTGTCCGGATGGCAATCGGAATGATTGCCGGCTGAAAAGTGGCGAACGCAATTTGCGTCCGCTGTGAAACCCCTCGCCATTGTAATATGAAGGGGGGGTTTCAATCGTTACGATGTGGTGTGGTGAAAGTCACGACATCCTAATGAGCCCCCACGTGAACTCCAGTATGGGGTCACTTGTGTGGCTCTCTACAGGTTCTGTGTTCCAGAATTCCTTGCAATCCTCAAACTTCAAAAAAATTCTACACATTTTCCTCTAATTTCTGTGATGGAAATCTGCCAGTATCTACAAAATTCTACCCACCCCGTATTACACAAGTCTCCTGATAAAATCGGTAGCTCACTTGTGTGGGTAGGCCAAGTGCCTGCAGCAGGAAAAGTCCCAAAATTTAACGAGGACCCAGCAAATTTTTACAGTGAAAACTGACCCTTGTTTTTCAAAGTACATAGCTTTGTATTTAGAATCCTAGCTCTGCTGGCACCTAGCGTAACCTAGCAAACATATACATTTTTGACAACACGACACCCAGGCAATTCCATGATGGGGTGACTTGTATGTCATTTACCATGTTCTGTTACCCAGTATCCCCTTTTAACCTCAAGCTTAAAAAAACAAAAAACTATTTCCATCACATTCCTGTGATGGAAAGTTCTGCAATCTGCGTTGTTCCACAAACTTCCACCCACCCCTCATTCTCCAAACTCTCATATTAAAAGTGCTACCTCACTCATGTGGGTGTGCCAATTAACCGTGCCATGCAAAGACCCAAAATTGTATAGAGGAGACATCAAAATGACCTATCACAAAATGGCCTGCTTTTTAAAGAGTGTCACCAGGGTTTTTGGCCCCTTGCTCAGTGGCCATCTATGGAAACCTACCAAACCTACACATTTCTGTAAACTAGACATCTTGGCCAGTACATGGAGGTCTGGCTTGCGTCTATCCCCCAAAAACTTTCCTACCCAGAATTCTGTGCAAACTTCATTTTTAGTTTTATAAATCACTTTTTCCACATATTTTGTTTGTGATCCTACCACACACCATCCTTTTAAGTCTCCGGAAGAGAATGATCCTTCACTTTGTTTAGTGTCCAATACATATTTGGCTCAAACTTTTTTTTGCCGCCTCAAAGCCAGACGGAATGACCGTTTGAATTCCTTTACGACTGGTATCATGAAATTGAGACACTTGTAAAGTAATCTTGCAGGCATATTATGATGCCGCTGTAAATGCTCTGATGAAGGGTCGGAGACTTGTACAGCTGCATCTTAATAATCCCCTTAATAATCTTATATTTTAAAATATTATTATTTAATTTACAACTTCAACCTGAAATCAAGTTTTATACATAATATTTTTTTTATACATTATCTTTTTATATTTTCAATTATTTTTCCAACATTTTTTAACTGTTGTGTATTTCTTTTGTTACAAATAATCGACAACAAATGAACCAAACTAGTTTGAATATATAGTTAAAAATGTGTGTATATTATAATATTAATTACTATATATTGTATAATTTCGTTAGACTATTTCATAATTTTTTTTAGAATTGAATATATTTTTGACACATATATTTTTAGAATAATATTGTGTTATATTGACTTCAAAGGTACACATTATTTTTTTTATTTGGTGTCCAAGTAGATTTTTTCATCTAGCCCTGTCATTGTTTGGACGCTTTTGGGGAGAGAAGCTTGAATTTGTTAGCTACCTTTATCGGTTAAGGTAAGTTTTTTTTGAAAAAATTAATTTCAGTTGCTTTAACATTAGAGGGGAGTTAGTTAAGTTTTGTATATCATTTGTATTGTCTTTTTGATGATTTTGATATGTTGTGTAATAGATAGGTACAGCTATATATTTACTACCATGATAACCTTTAAGGCTTAGCAATATGTAGTATATTAGGTGCTCATTATGATATCCATCACATACAGATTTACCCACCGCCTTATTAGCATGGCAGAGGGTATTGTGGCGGATGCAAAGTTCGTCCTCCACTTTTCCACTGGTGGCAATCGCACCTATTGCCTGGTGGACGGCAAAAGTCCACTAATATGTTGGCGGTGCCTAGCAGACAGCATCTGCCATATTAGTTTGTGTCCTGTAAGAAGCCTTTCCATGGTGGCGGTGCCGCCATGGAAAGGCTGTCGGGAATTGAACTTGGTGGCTAGTTGCGGGCCCCTCTTGTGGGGGGGGGGGGGTAGCTGTACTGGGTACCCCCCTGCATTTCCATGCACCGACTGTCAGGCATTTTGTGGTGCCTGCCATGCGGTGCAGGGTAATGCGGTGCAAGCACCTTTAACATTGGGGACGGCGCTTTAGCCCCCAGCACTGCCTATGTTAAAGGCCCAGGATGCGCGTGCCAGTTTGGGGGGCGCATCCTGATGGCAGTGGTGGGACCGCTGAATGTCTGGCGGCCGGTACCAATCACTGCTACAGTGGCGGGCGGACAAAGTCCACCCATCATCGTAATCAGCCACCTAAGTTATGTTCACATTAGTATATGTAGAATTATTTCATTTGTTTTAAGTCTAATATATAGGCCTTCATTATGATCTTTTTATGAAAGTCTCCGACCTTAGGTCGGAGGCTTTCTGACTCAAACCGTCATTTTCACTTACGACTGGCTGATCATTATACTGCCGGTCTGAAGTGAAACTGGTCGGTTATTCACGCTGGCTTCCAACGGGCTCCAGGAAACTGCTGTCCAGTCTCAATTGGCATGTAATTTATATGTATGGCAATTTACGCTGTCTGGATTACGATGCACTATTTATGGTAGTGTTTTTTAATATCCTGCTTTCACACACGGAAAAGCATGTTTAAAACATACTTCACCCTGCGGCCTACGGTTGGTGCCTAATGTGATACCTAGCATGCCCACTTGTTGTTCCCTGCACCGTGTGGCAAACACCCTGAATTCCCTGGTACACGGTGCATGGATAAACTCCACCTCCTATTTCCCTATGTGAGTTTGAGCTAAGGCCAGTTTACGGCTGTAGAAGATGTTCCTATATTGGAATTTGAGAATGCGACTGCACCACACCATGCGTGGTCTTATTTTAATCAGTTGTTCGGGACCGCTGTTTGGAGGTTGGCCGGTCATGTTTCCGCTATGGTGCCGTACACCATAACAAGCCCTCTAATGTTATTAATATATTTATGTGGGGGAGGTATTTTATTTTCAACTGGTGTAATTCTTCCTGATCTTCAGTTCCAGGGACAATGTGGTTACCATTTTTTTAATTAAATGTGTTTTTTTTGATAAATTACTAAATATTTTACATTTTCTTGTATTTTTTGCTATCCTGAAGCTTTTCTTTCAGTTGATCTATTTGTAATATTTTTTTTCTTTACACGCTATGGATGATTAGATATTTAGCTTTAAATTTTTCTCAGATGTATTTACCCTTTTCTTTTTGCAAATTACAAAATAAAACAGCAGAAACATTGGGAACCCCTGCCTTGTGCTACAAAGGAGAGCAAAAAAGGTGAATGAGAAGCACCCACTGGTCACTCAGGCTGTAGTAGCACTTTATATTCACTGTTCTTTAAGCAAAGCACACGTCCCTTAGGTCCATGATCTCCATCATCCATAAAGGTATGTCCGCTTTATACGTTTGAACCCCTTCTTGCTTTCAAGAGAGACAACCACCTTCTTATCCTCATCGTCTCTAACTGTAGATGGGAGTTTGTCCTAACATGATTCGCTGAAGTGTGATCATGTATTAACCCCACCTTTGGTGGTTAAATAATTATGTAATATAGACCTTAAGTTTATTGTGTAAAACCTTCACCATGATCTTTATATCTGCATTTATGATCAATATTGGTTCGTATTTTGCTAATTGACGCGGGTCACAGCCAGGTTTGTTAAATTAAGGTGTTTTCAGCCAGACATATGTGTTTTTAAATGTCGCCCCACCGAAATATTTATTTCTAAATATCGTGACTCAGAAATCATGATGTTAAGAATATTGTGTTTAAGAATATCGGTTATAAAACAAGAAATAGCATTTTAAATATTAGTTTTTTTTCTTAAATGAACTTGTTTTAAAAGTATCTTTTTGCCATTTCTATAATAATTTTTTATGTTTTCTAACATATGTGTTACATGTTTAGTAGATATGAATTGTTTTTTAAATACATTTTGCAATTTTATTTTCCATAGTGCCTAGTGGGTTTCTAGTTGAGTAGTTTTGGAATTAATTTAATGTTTATAAATTCATGATTATGTATTATTTCATATTATTACTTAATTTAGATTTTCATAGTGCTTTTTGTAAATGTCTAAATTTTTTAGATGCATGATTGTGTGGTTTCTAGGGGGACAGTGTGTGAAGCAATTTATTTTTATTTCATTAATAATAAGTTCTTAATGAATATTCACTAATTAATTTCACATTACATTTGTAAATTGTGTAAGTTTTTTTAGGCGTTGGTTGTGGTGTTTATATGGGCTCAAGTTTGGTAAGTATTTAAGATTTTTAACATAATCTTTAGTTTATTTTTATTATTAATTAATTGATATTTATTTTGCGTTATCGTTTATATATTTGTTGTTTGCATATTACTTTTATAGGGGTAAAGGTTTTGAAGTATATGACTTTTACTTACCTCACAATCACTATTTGAATTCTATTCGCTTTAATATTTACAATTATTTTTAATTCTGTTACTTTTTTTACATTTTAATTTTAACTTAGATTTTTCGCGTTTATAAGTGTGTAAAGTGTGGGAATTTTCATAATTTTTATAATTCTTTAATAATTTTGTAATTCATGATATTTCTTTAATTGTTAATTACCTATATCATTTGGTAAGTACATCTTTTCTTTAATTTAGATGTAGGTTTTGAATTTCGTGGTGTTGTAGGGTAGGAAATAAAAATAAGTAAATTTACGTCATAATTAATGCATTTTTTTTTAAACAATTCGAAAGCAAAATTAACAAACAACATTTAATATAATTTTTGTAGTTATGGGCCATATGCATTTATCATTAGGATCTTTATTGTTCAATATATTATATTAAATATATTTTGAAATTAGTTTGTATCATATTTTTCACATACTCTCTTTTTTTAATTTAGTTTCATGTCGTTAATATTTTGTAATTTTTTATTTTTGTACTGACTGTAGCGAGAATCTTAATTCTAATAATTGATTTAAGTTGGAATAGTATGTTTTACCCCTCTACTATCCAACACTTTCCCTACTGTTGCACTCACTGTAGTTGGAACAATCATTTTTTCTCCTCTGCTAACAAACACTTTTAGATCTTTTGCATTCATTTGAGTGGGAATATTCATTTTTACCTGTCCACTATCCAACACTTTCCCATCTGTTTCACTCTTTGGATTTGTAATATTAATTTTTAGCCCTCCGCTATACACCTTCCCTACCGTTACAATTACTGGAGTCGGAATAGTGCATTTTATCCCTAGCCTATACAACATTTAAACTACGGTTGCACTCATTCTAGTGTTAAATTGTAAATTCTACTCCACCACTATCTAACACTTCCACCACTGTTGCACTAACTGTAGTGGGGAAAGTAATTTGTTCAATTCCAATATCCATCACTTTGCCAAATTTTGCACTCATTGAATTGTGAATTGTTTTTTTTTACCTGTACGCTATCCAATGCTTTCCCTACTGTTACACTTACTGGAGTGGGAACAGTAATTTTTATACCTAGGCTTTAGAACACTTTTACTATTTTTGCATTCACAGGAGTGGGAAAAGTAATTTTAACTCCATCGCTATTCAACATTTTACCTACTGTTGCACTGACTGGAGTACGAGATTTAAGTTAAAAAAAATGTCAATCATTTAATTTTTTGATTTTAATAAAATGTTTCATTTTATTATTTTTTAGGTTATTGCTATATATAAATACATATATATAAATAGATATACACATATGTGTGTGTTTATATTTTTTCAATAATTTTAAAAGTATAAAAGCAATCTTTTTTTTTTGAAAGTATAGATCTATATATTTATTTATTATGTATGTTTGTTTAACTTTTTCATTAAGTTCATTTGGTATATTTATTTTAACAATTGATTTTACACACACACACATATATATATATTTTATTATATATATTTTGTATAACTCTCTTTTTAACTTTGATTACTTTTATTCTCAATTTTTTGGTACTGACCAGTTAAAGTATTGGTAATTATAATTTTTGCATTCAACATTTTTATAACCATATTATTTCCATATGTATTTTTTAAATCAATATTTTGACAGTCGTTAAAATAATGAAAATAAGCCCCCTACTGAATAACACAAGAGGAGCTGTGATGCTGGATATGCACATATCAGTTAGATTAAATAAAGGCATTATCATGTTAAGTGATTTTGTTGAATTCAATGTGAAAACTGCACAGTTGTCATCTTGTAAATGACCTGTGCAATTTATTGAATCACCTGTTTTGTGGAATAATGTTCCGGCATATTTAACCCATTGCCTGCTTATGACGAGCCCAGCTTGTCATGAGGCACAGTGGAGCTGTGCTCACGACGAGCTGGGCTCGTCATAACAGCCGTGGCACTCCCATGGTAATTGATTCCCCGCCCGTGCGGGAGAATCAATTAGTGGGCGGAGTCGTGACGAGCCCAGCTCATCATGAGAGCAGCTCACGAGCACCGTGGTCCCCTCTCCCGCCCCATGCCATGGGGGAATTACCCCAGCCGCCAAGAGGTTAAGCAGGCAAGTGCCTTGTTAAAATGTCCATTATCCTGCAATATGTTGTGCTGGCCAGTGAGTGGCACATCACATGTGGATTTGATTGGCGTTATCATTGCATGTGACTGTGCCTAACGCAACTGCGCATCAAATCAGCACCCAGCCTTTATCTATTCTTTAACTGTCTTTGCTATAAGAAAAAAAAACTGTTTTTCTTATTTCTCCTTGTAATAAGGGATTATACTGATCATGGTGAGGAAAAGTAATATAAATGTGCGGGGTGTTGGTGAAGTGTTATGTGCATGAGTCAGGCAAATGATCATACCCTTTAACCACTTGCATTGTTTCAGCCAACAGTGCTTAAAGGCTGCTGATTTTCTCAGCAACGTTCCTCTCATGGATTAGTTTCTGTCTGTCCAGAGTACCTGTTCAGAGGAAACACAAATTACATTACAGTTAGTGGCACAACCGATGCTTCTCCTCAGGGACCTTGTACTGTGTTCTGTTCATAAGCCAGGGCTCCTGGTGGTGTTGCAGGAGACAGAGGTCAAGGTATAGCAACACGCTGACTTTGTCAGATGTATGCTTCAGGACAAACGGGGTAGTCAGTAGATCTTGTTTTTCAGAAAAAAAATTGTTATAATAAATACTGCCATCCATAAATATTGTGCATGAAATATTCTCACACAGATATAAAGTGTGCAACATTATCCGAATCAAGAATATCGATTTTGATGTAAGTAATACAGGGGCATATGATCAAGGGGGTTTATCTCCGCTTTTTTGGCTTTAACAGCCAAGAAAGCGGAGATAAAATTATCTCCCTATTACCTAGCTGCCGCTAACACCAGTTAGTGACAGCTAGTAGGAGATAGCGACCATCTTGGGCCCCACTTTGCATGTCAGTGATATTTATCACTAATGAGATGCAAAGTGGGCGTGCCAAGATGTTAGCGACTGAAAACAGTCGCTAACATTGCTATCTCCTATTACCAACTTTTGGAGATATTTACGCTAAGCGGGAATATCTCCAAAAGCTAACACCTGCCCTGAGCAGTTCTTAGCCATGTTATCCAATGCGAGGTGGATAACATGGCTAAGAGCATTAGCTCGCTAATGCATGAATATCGCGGACTTTTCAGCGATATTCATGCTTTGCGGCGATTTTTACCGCATTTGCGTTAAACCTTGGTAATACCAAGGTTTATTTGCGGTAAAAATCGCTGCAGCGCTGCGGTAAATTTTTGTCTCTAACCAAGCAATAGCGATAATTATCGCTATTGCTTGGTAATATGCCCCACAGTTGTTAGTATTAATGAATGTATTAATATATTTTACAGAAATATCACAGTTAAGAATATTCTAGTTAAATTGGTTCTTTCTTTTTAAATATGTTATCGTATTTTATTGGGTATAAAGGGGTCGATTTCGATTCGGGAAAAACCCCTCCAACTAGCTGTACGGAGCGTTTTTCCCATACACCTTCAAAATCCCCGTATGTACGATCAAGTACGATTCGTACCAAGAGCCGGACTCCGTACGAATCGTACAAAGACCGTACAACACGATCGCCACACAATTCACCATCGGGACCCGCTGTACGCGGCATCCGTAGGGTTCAAAGCAGGGATTCCTGACCCAGCAAGTACGATTCGAGTCGGGTACGCACCGTACAACGCTTTTCCTACGGGAGCCGAAAACATCCGGAGATGCAGAGTTCCCCTCGAAACAGGTACGGAACGCCCCCCCTCCAGGTACGGTGCGTACACCCCATGATCGCAGGGGTACGATATGTATACCCCATGATCGTAGGGGTACGCTCCCTACCCCTGCGATCATATGGTGTACGTACCCCATGATCGCAGGGTGTACGCACTGTACCGTGTGTGTATGATTGTGTGTTTGTCTGTACAATTCGCCCTTACCTGACGTGGACCGTACGAATTGCGTCCTCCTACCCCGGTCCGGATTTGTACTTGTCGGGTCATACGGCATCTGCACTATTCGTACGGAAGACTGTGGGTGTACGGTTCATACTGATTTTCTCTTGCTTCTCGTACGGATCGCACAGATTCATACGCATTTGCTCAGTACAAATCGTACTACGTGAATTGTACAGATTTGTGAGATTCGTACGGAAAGGGCAGACCATACGAATCGTACGTAAATATTTCCTCCAGGATCGGAATCGGCAACAAGATGTTTGTTTAATTTGGATCTCTTTTATTATCGTTTTTAAAATGTTATTACTTTTTTTTATAAAATATGTATTTTTAAAAATTTACAATACCCTAAGTGTTTTGCTTTTCATAAGCATTTATGGTGGTAATTAAATACATTATAATTCTTCAGCAAACAATTAATATGTAATATTTTATAAATATAACTAATAATTGTTGATTCTATAATTAGATGTCTTTTCAGATGTAAGATTACGGAGCATCATATGTTTTGTTTGTGCATCGACAGTTAAGGAAATGAATGAATTATCATTAATTATTAGGTTTTGGTTATTATTACTTCTTTATTTGTCAAAGATGTAAGTCAATTGTAACTACAATTTTAGCACTATGGGTGTCATTTGGATTGCGGTCGATAATCACCACGATCGGCATGGTAGCGGGAAAAGACCACCCGCA
This sequence comes from Lissotriton vulgaris, assembly GCF_964263255.1. Classification (NCBI taxonomy): domain Eukaryota; kingdom Metazoa; phylum Chordata; class Amphibia; order Caudata; family Salamandridae; genus Lissotriton; species Lissotriton vulgaris. The sequence continues at coordinate 462,071,324 of NC_141698.1, read as the reverse complement.
AGGGCCACGACATAACCGCCTGTCTAATTAGTATTTTCCACGGTCCAAATCCAACTGCGGTGGTACAATCACAGCCATTAACATTGCGGCGGTTATTGCTGCCAGCAGCACCGTTGCGATATCAAAAGACCATGTCCTGCATTTCCCTGCACTGTGTGGCACTGCATAGCCCCTGCCACCTGATACAAGGACATGTAGAGGGTAGGGGGTTACCATGGGTGCCCCCCCAGTGCACCCACACACCCCCAACCTATTGGGGGCCCGCAATGGGCTCCTGGAACCAAAGCCAGCCTTTCAATGGCGTTTCCAACGCAGAGGAAAGGCTGGCTTCTGCCGGCATCATAATTTGATAGGTGTAGACTGGCTCTGCACCGAGTCTTTTTTTGATGTCCAGCTCTGCCCAGCAGGCAAGCATGAGTACTTCTACAGACGGAAAAGTTGCGGTGGGATTTCTCATCCCTGCGGTCATCACCGCAATGCTAATGCGACCAGCGGTTTTCCTTGGTTCATTCGCAGACGGATGGCTGCCACCGAGCCGCCGGCTCCCACCGCCAGCCTGCGGTGGAAATCCTTCCGCCATCCTAGTAGACCCCTATGTTATAGCTGAGCGGCTTCTTTTGTGCAGTGCTATATGATGTGTAGTAAAATATTTCTAATTAAATAATTGTTTGTTTATTAATATTAATTTGACAATTCTTTTTGTTTATTCTGTAATACAATATGTTATTTCTGGTTTATCAGATTGGTATGTTTAAACCCTGTGAATGGATGTATTTTTAATCGTCTAGGGTCCGATTCCGGGCCAATTCTGATCTCGGTCGGAAGGGCACCGAATCCGGTTCGGCATTAGTGGATCGGATTCGGAGGCTGAATTTCCACCCGGTTCATACACGGGTCCGGACGTCGATGTACGATGCGAACAAATGCAAAATCTCCGCCCGAATCGTTTCCGGGTCTGAACCACCCCTTACGTATTGGCCGTAAGCTAACCGTGGCGCTCAATGGAGACGTTTCACGACCGAGCTAGTACGATGCTCGATTCGGACAGCCGGATCGAGTCAGAGCTTCCTGCTCGCAATAGCTCCCAGAGTTGGACTTTTGGGGTCCGCATCGGACCCCCTGTTTCCCGCAGCCTTACAACTTGGACACAAGGGGAGACCCATGTGTCTCCCCAACACAGGCATGTACGGTGCGAATGGCAGAGATGTGTACCCACTGTAGGGGGTGCACTTGTCCGCAACGTACCCATTCAGTCAATGGGAGCCCATGTACGCGTTCGTTGTATGACCGGCTCCCATTGACTGCTATCGGAGTCTGACCGAACCGAGTCTGCCAGCATACGGCCGCATCGTACTCGCTTGGTCAGACTACAGGATTCCAGATCAGTCGGGAAACAGTCCTGATCCTGCTCAGTCGGAGTGCTTTCCGACCCTGATCGGAATCGGCCCCTAAATAGAATGTTAATCTATAATAAGTAATGATAAGTTAAACATTTATGCTTAATATGCACTTGAGATAATGTTTATTTGATATCATTTCTGTGACTTGTGGCATTTGTATGAATAAATGAATTTAAGTACATTTTTATAATTTAATTTATATACTTAATCATTTATAAATAGTGTTTAACTGACAACTACCAAAAGAACACAGAATATTATCTTAATCATAAATATTAGTTTTGGTCTGAATTGTTATTCTATTCTTTGTTGCTATAATAATACATTTATTAATAGTCATTTCAATTTTTACAAATTATTTTTTTATGTTAATGTATTTTTTAATTGTGTTCTGTTTTTTGAATGTAACTAACATTTGTTCTGATTAGTTTTGCATTTGGAAGACTGTCCTACCGTCATTGTGGAAGAATGTGACTGACTGACAGGTAGTCAGTAGTCCCACCCACCAAATTTGTGATCTGACTGCCTTTGAGTCATTTGTAAACATGTCTATTTTATAAAGGCTTGTGCAGCTGCCTGGTAAAGGCCCACATCACAAGCTTAAATCCTAAGAGGCATGTTTTTAAACTTTCCTGCTGCCCAGGGAAGGCACAGCATGCAAGTATGTTTAGGTGGTGCACCATGGAAGGATTTCACCATTGCGTAGGTCTATGGGTGGCAGAGCCCCAGATCGTGACCCAAACAAAAATCTTTCTACCAGCTTTTTATAAGTGGTTGGAAGAATGTTGCATCGTAATCCATTGTGGTGGAATGCAATCGGACGAACATCGTGCTCCTTGAGGATATTGGAAGATGTTGCTCGGTTTGTCCTTTTTGCAATTCCAGCAAACCTACTGCAGCCTAATATGCATCTGGCTAACCGCTTGTACAGATCTCAGTACTAAAGACGCCAACGCTCCTACCAATATTATAATTCGCCCCATTGATTTGAAAAATATGGAATTTATATTTTTTTAAATATTAATACTTATTTTTTTGTATTATTATTTTAATCTTTTATTATGTTTTATTATTTTTTATCTTTTATCAAATCTGCAAGACCTTTAGGGCAATGCAACGTGTGGTGGCTGAAGAGGGGTAAACCTTATTCCTGCAGTTCCCTTACATGTTGTTTCAGAGGGGAATTGCCAGTTAACAAGCCAAGCGGTTCCAGCTGCAGTCTGCAACTGTCCTCAGAGCCCCTAGGCACTCGACATGCTGTTTGGATACAATAGCTGGTGCCCCCAAGAAGAGGCCTTCACGTTTCAAGGTACTCACAAATGCTTTAAACATTTTTTATCGACATGGTTAAGGGTGGCCTGTCTAAATGTCTACTAAGGCTCTTTATAAAATAGTTTGCCAAACAGATGTTGGGAATTACATGCTGGCCCGTGTCCAGGCCACTCTCAGCAGAAGGGTACTTGGTGTGCTTCTTGCCTTGCTCTTGGCTTAGGCGACGGATTGCCTTGCGCCTTCCTTTTATAATAGATATCCTGAACAAAGAGTCCTAGTATTCCCTTAATAATAGGCATGTGTTGCTTTACCAATCCAAAGGTTTCTTTTACATGGTAGTGTCGTTGAGTATCCTAATGCTTATGACCAAGGAGTGTTAGACAACTGCAAACACACACACTATTCAATAATTGATTTACAAGACTCAAGGAGATCTATACGAATGTATACAAAGACATGTGCCTTTATATATATTTTTGCCCAAGAATCAATAGGATCAGTTAAGTATGGTTTGCAAGATAACCATTTTTACGTTTACAATGTCGAGAATGCGGTTTACATATTCTGCAAAGTTGTCCTATGGGAGGAGAAACAGATATGGCATATAAGGGCTTTGATGTAACTTACAACAGAATCCGCTTTCTTTAAGTTTAATATGGGCATGGCAGCAACATCACTTTACTTCCAGTGGCAATAGGCCGCACGGATGCCATTTTTCCAAACAAAATTTGCTTCACAGTGCAAGTCAATGTGAATCAGTCTTATCATACGAGTTGAGCCTGAAATTGGTATGTTAACAAACTTTACTGAAAAAATATTGTGTGATATATCGCAATGTTCAAATATTGTGGTATAAAATATGAATGTAAAAATAATCAAAATTAAGTGCCTCATTACTATGTAGGTCTGAAAGCCTCTGGCCTAGTCGGGTACCCATCACCTGAGTCCTAACCCATCTGCCGGAGTCAGTTGTGATCAAATCAGCCAGACCAATTACAATGATCGGGGTCTGAAGGGTAACTGTTTGGTCATGTGTAATTAGTCACAAATGGCAATAGAAGACACCAAGTTGGTCGGAGGGGATCTATGCAGTTCTGCAGATACGTTTTCCAACTGACCCATTCCGATTTTGTATTCTGACAGTCTTACTTACTCTGTCCAACGCATAAAAAGGCTGATGGAAACTTACTTACCGGGCTCCTATAAGGTCACTTTGCATGGTGTAAAAGTTGTGTAAAGATGAACACACATTTCATTGAACATTTTTACAAGTACTAACCAAACTTTTCCGCTTTATGACCTAAATCCACAAACAAAATAATAATTAAACAATTGACAAAAATATGAAACAACAATTAAATGACGATTTATGAACAAACCATGATTATTTGAAAACTGAATTACTTTCCCCCATCTACCACAGTAAAATATTTTCACAATTTTAAGAAATACTTTTACATTGATGAATTAATATAAATTAGCAACAAATCATTATATAATGTAATCAATTTTTCTTCACACCATTTACAACTGTTAGCCACACATCTCACACATCACACATTTTTAAGCATTGACATCTTCATTTTTTAAATTTATTTTTAACATAAAGGGGCCCATTAGGATCTCAGGTGGATCGCCACCACCCGCATGGCGGTGGCGATCCTCCCGAGATCCGTCCCCGCCCCCTACCCATTTCCCCCTCTGCCATATTACTATAGCAGGGGGGGCTGCAGCAGAGGAAAAGACCGTCCGCTGTTTTTCCACCCAGTCAACAAGTCAACCGGGCAGAGTTTAATATGGTGGCAGTGTCTGTTAGACACCGCCAGCCATATTACCATGGGGCGGAAACATGCCTTTCCATGGCGGCATTGCCACCACGGAAAGGCATGCAGGAATTGCTTGTAGGGGCCTGTTGCGGGCCCCAAGGGACTCTGGGTGGTGGGGAGTGCACATGGGGGTACCTATGGTACCCCACTGCAGTTCCATGCACTACATGGCAGGCACCGCGCGGTGTCTGCCATGTTGTGCATGGAAGTGCACGACATGCCTTCCTGGCTTTGTGGTGGACGGTGCTGAGTGCACCGCCCATCACAATGTCAGGAATGCAGGATGCGCCCACCACTGTGGAGCGGCGTATCCGAATGGCCCACACGAGACCCCCACCCTTATGGCGTGCGGTCCCATTTCATGATAGGATGATGGGCGAAAAAAGTCCTCCCGCCTTCCTAATGGCCCCCTAATTAATAAATATATAAATAATTAAATAATTATTGATTAATAATAAAACTATCACAATATGCCAAAAATAAATTTTACCACCAATTTTGTAAAACATGGAACAATTTGCATAATTAAATAACAATTAACATTTCAAATATAACTGATTATTAATACATTAATTTATACATTAAAGAAAGTAAAATAAAATGAAATGAATGTTACTTTTTAAATATTAATAATTGGTTTAATAAATACATTATTTTCCACCCTACTCCCCTATCAACACTCAACCCGCTCTTAAAAAAATGACACAAATAAAAAAATTGCTAATTAAATAATAATAAGTAAAAACAAAATAACAAAAAAAGTTAATAAACAAATTACCATTATTAGCAATCTTAATTCAAAATTGGTATTGAATTATTTAAAATTAAATTAATGAGCACCATATTCCCCTGCAAACACACAACCCGCTCTTAATAAAATTAGACAAAAAACATATTTAACAGTTAAATTAAATAATAAATACAAATTAAACAATTATAGATAAATTAATTATAGCTTAATACCCAAAAAGAACACTATAAATGTAAAAATAAAATGTATTTAAAAAGAATTATTAATGTTAGTATATTTAAATTACCTCCCCCTTATACCTATTTAAACGCACAACCCGCAAGACATTTAAAATGCAAAATATTCTTTTTTTAAATTGTATAAGTTATATTGTTTGATTACAAATAGTAATCGACCAAAGCAATAATTACACACAAAAAAATGAGCACATACAGTTAAATGTGAAAGTAAAATTACAAACAATAATATTAAGCTCGATATTGAAAAAAAAAATATTTCTTACATGAACCTTGATTTTCTTGACCAGCATTTTCCTGCAGTCAATATTTAGGACTGTAAATATTTTACACTTGATATCATTGAAAGTCGACTTTTTCTACTCGATATTCTCACTCTTTACCCTGCTGGATAGTTACGGAAAATTGAACATTGCAAGCTAAAGTTTTCCACATCCCTGAGGAAATTTGACAAAGCTTTGAAAACTTCGAAGTAGGCCTTCATTGAGCAGACTGCTCACATACGCTAGTCAACAGCTACCTCTGTGTATGGGACATTATATTCGCTCCGGTGTTGATCGATCAGTCACTGCCACTGTTGTAGGGATTGCAATCCCTCTGATGACCTCATTGATCCTGTTGGATGCATAGAGGTCAGTGTATCTGGCAGCCCTCTCTCCGCAAGCCATCATAATCATTTTTGCTATCCTGAAGGGTCAGATGGAGTTGGTCCAGGCCCTGACAGGCTGACGGTGGCAGTCAAAAGGGCATACTATTGAGCCCACATTTGCGTTTGCATAATAATCCAGTGCGCGAAACCAGTGAAGGTGTCGTTGTAAGGCAACTATAACCCATATCATAATGATGCCCTATCTGAAGTATTCCATTGCAGAGGGGTAAAATTAACTCTCACACATCCTTCCAATGCAACAATAGTGTTGGATTGGGAGAGGTAAAATATTAACTATAATTAGTGCCAGAGAAGGATAAACTTTTGACCTGTAAATGAGTTTATACTTTCTATTCACACAAATTTGAGGCCAAAATTATATAAATGTTCGTGATGCGGAATGTTAATATGTAACATTCATCCACCATTGAATTCAGATTCATTAAATGAGTAATACACTTATAATTAATAAAAAATAATAAAATACATTGTAAAACAAAAAATATATATCTAATTGGTAATTAACCAGATATTGTCATAAAATATAAATACATTGAGCATAGCTTAAAATGGTTAAATAACATAATATACTGTTAAAAAATGTTGATCTAATAAATATTAAGCAGGTAAATCCAAAATATTGTTTTATAAATTGAAATATATATAATTAAATAATAAGTATTAAATGATTCAAATGTAATATTTTAAAATAACTAGTGAGTGACTATACATTGTAACAAATGTAACATGTAATTTTTCTTATTTTTTAAAAAACTGTATATATAAATACTCCAGTAACACAAAAGCCATTTTAACAAAAACTTTTTTTTAAATCCCTAATCTATTTAAACAATCTTTCTAATTATATTTAACTCTACAGGCAGTGCAACAGTAGGAAAACTGTTGGATAGTGGATGGATACAAAAAAACTATTCGCATTCACAAAAAGTTAAACAATAGGGAAATTGATGAATATTAGAGGGCTAAACATTAGTATTCACACTACAGTCAGTGCAAGAATGGTGAAAGTGTTGCATAGCGGAGGTGTAAAAATTAGCATTCAAACTCCTGTGATTGAAAAAGTGGTGAAAGTGTTGGATAGCGGACCGGCAAAAAATATTAATCCAACTCCAATGTGTGCAACAGTAGTAAAAAGGTTGAATAGCTTAGGGGTAAAATGTACTATTATCACTCCAGTGTGTGTAACTGTAGGGAAAGTGTTGGATATTGGATGTGTAAAAATTATTAATAGAACTGCAATTAGTGCAACAGTAGGGAAAGTGTTTGATATCAGATGGATAAAACATACTGCTCCCACTAAAGTGAGTGCAACAGTAGGGAAAGTGTTGGATATCAGTCAGGTAAAAATTATTATTCCCAATCCAGGGAGTGCAACCGTAGGGAAACTGTTGGATAGTGGAGGGATAAAAATTACTATAACTACTCCAGTCAGTGCAACAATATGGATAGTGTTAGATTGCACAGGGGTAAAATCAACTCTTCACAATCCGGTGAGTGCAACAATCGGGAAAGTGTTGAATATCATAGGGTTAAACTCTAATATTGACTCTTCAATAAGTGTAACAGTATTAAAAGTGTTGGCTACCGGAGGAATACAACTAACTATTACCACTCCAGCTTGCGCCACAATAGTGAAACTGTTTGATACAGAGGACTAAAAAGTAATATTCACCCATGGGTGAGTGCAACATTAGTGAACGTTATGGATAGTGGAGGTGTAAAAGTTAGAATTCATACTCCAATCAGTGCAACAGTATTGTGTTGTTGAGGGGTAGCAATAAATATTCTCAATACCGTGAGTTCTCAAATAAATATAAGCAAAGTATTAACATCCCAAATATTCTTATAACAAAAAAAGGTAAAAAAATATGTTAAAGATAAAAGTATAAATATATTTAATCTTTGAAATGTAAATACAAAATATTATAATGTGCAAAGCATATAATGCAAACCTTGCGATATTTTTGTAAATAAAATAAAATTTAAAAGTACATATATTTACTTTGAAATGATTTACAAATAAAAGCTTATTTATTACATAAATTTACGTTTTATATTTCCTAAAGTATAACAACACACAATTAACATAAAAGCTGTAAATGAAAATTTTTTAAAAAATTCTCTTTTTTAGGATATATAATTATTTAAAAAAATAGTACTAAATAAAACTCTTAAAAATCATTAATCTTAACCAACTTTAAGACTACCGAAACCACAAACCACTTTTAACTTTAAAGTTTTAAAATAAAAAGAAATACAATTAAAATTATTTTTCATTTAAGAAAAACAGAATTAAAAAACTAATTGAAAGGAGGTCAAATTAATGTACTACACACCCTTTACACAATAAAAATGCAACACACACCCCAAAAATATAAAGAATTACACTAATTAAATATCCATAAATATATTCAATATCAACGATCCAAAAATTATTACAAAATTAAACATGATTCACTTTCCAACCGTAAGGCATATGAACACCAGAACCCACACAAAAAAATACATTTAATAATTTCCGTATTTAATGTTGCAATAATTATTATTAATTCAGAAATAATTAGTAATTAATTAAAAATAATTACTTACCGCCATTTACACCAATAAAACCCTTAAGCTGTGACTAAAATTAAATACACAATTTCCGTAATACATATTCAATTCATTAATTAATAGCAATGAACAGCAAATTGGTAATTAATCATAAAAACATTACTTCACACACTTCACTACCTATAAACCACACAATCGGTATCTTAAAAAATATTACACAATGACCGTTATAATTAGCAAGTAGTTAATTAATATTGGCGAACTATAATTTTCTAAGTAATTAATAAAAAAATAATTAAAATATTCACAATATGACGTCATAATTCAAAAAGTATTAAAAATCAAAATATAATCCATACATTATAATAATGAAATTACTTCACACCCTATTCCACCATTAAATCGCAAACCGAAAAGAAAAATACTAAAAAAATACATTAATAAAATGATCTACCCCAAAAAAATATTATACAAAAAAGGGATTTACATGTAAAATATATACTAAAATACATAACACTAATTAGAAGTTTAAAAATGTAAATAGCACATATAAAAAAGTATTATCGAAGATTTCTATATTTTTAAAAACAGGGGGGTCGATTACGATGGCTCGCTGGTAGAAAAGGGACCACCCGCCATAGGTGCGGCGGTCCCGCACAACGAATTAGGATGTGGGCGCATCCTGTATCTTTACATTGTGGCGGGTGGCAGCACCATCACAATGTAAAAATGCATGTTTTACACTTGCATGTACAACATGGCAGGCCCCACGTGGAGCACCCCACCCCCCCAACCCCCTGGAGGCCCACAACAGGCCCCCAAAGGCATTTCCACCTGTCTTTTTGCAGCGGGAACTTCACCGCAAAAGACAGGCATCCAAATGACCACGGCGGTACCTGCACGGTACCACCTCCATAGACCCCTTGTAGCTGAAGGCGGGCGGGAAAGGCCTGCCTTGCAGGACCACAGCGGATGGTCTTTCCATCCGCTGAGATACCTTTTCCCTTCCCACCATCATCCTAATGTGGCGGTGGGAATTTTAAGGGTGATGACTGTTGGGCCTGTGGTCCTCACCACCGGGCCAGCGGTTGCAGATTTTCTGCCATCGTAATCAGCCCCTATATTTATAAAATTACAACCAACATTTAGGGGACCATTAGTATGCTGGGCGGATCGCCAAAACCAGCCAAGCGGGGGCAATCCAAACGCCATCCTGCAATGTTTCACCCCCGCAACCACGTCGGACTGGATAGGCATGCGGTTTTCAATGTTGGGGGCCGGTAGAAGGCCCACTGAGTGTTGGGGGGTGCATTTGGGGGGTACCCGTTATAACCACCTACATTGGCATGGACAAGCTGGCAGGCACCGGGCGGTACCTGTCACCTTGTACATGTCAATGCACAACATGCATTCCCAGCATTGTGGCGGGTGGCGCTGTGAGAACCGCCCACCACAATGCTGGGAATGGGTGACGGCACCGCCACAGTGGTGGCGCCATCCTAATTGCAGGTGCGGTACCGCCGCAAACCTGGTGGACGGACCTCCTTACTGTTACGTGGCGGGCAGACTTAGTCCACTCGCCATCGTAAAGGTACCCTTAGTACTCAATATTTATGTTGTTCGACATTTCGTACTTGATAGAATGTCTGAACACCAATTACAAGTTTCAAAAACATATAAATGTATTCATATCGATATTTTTAAAAATATATAAACTCAAATTCTGAAAATAGAAACCGCCAATAAGTACCATATTTTTAACATTCATAAAAATTCAAAATAAAATAAAATTGTAAAAATGTTCTTAAGTACAATAAAATAAGCATTTGTAAAATTGTTAATAGTTAAATAACTTTATACCCTACATTTCTACAAACCATATAACACATTCCCACCCCACAAAAAAATAATCGTATGTACATGGAACTGAATGGAATATTAATAATAATAGTTACAAAATTAGATTTTTACTATAATAAGTGAATGTAGTGTACAAAAAGACCGTTTGATAAAACATAACCAACACACCCAAAATATAAAGTAAAACAAATCTGATCACCATGATTTGTGTACATATTTTTTATTATTTTTAATTACAATAAATCTAGTGTAGTCCATTACATTTCCACACTTTCCTATAACAAATGGTACAACTCACTTACTGCATATAACAAACTATATATTAATTACATAGTAAACAGAATTTTTTTATCTCACTCTTGAAGTAATTAATATTAGTACATTTTTAAACAGTATTTAACAGTTATAAAATAGTACCAAACAAGATCTAAATCTTAATTTTAAAAAAGGTTAAAACATTTTTAAAAATAAAAATTTAATTAATATCTTATGTAGATTCGACACCAAACACCTACAATAGATATAACCTGCACCTAAAAAATTAAACACAAATATTTATTTTTAACAATAAAATAACTAAGTATACGTAAAATATTTATGGCCCTATTCTGATGTGGGTCAGAGTTGCCTTTGACAGACAACGTTATAGGGCCCCATTAGGATGTCAGGCGGATCGCCACCGCCATGCGGTCGGTGGCGATCCGGACGACATCCTCCCCGCCCACCACCCATTTCCACCCGCCATATTACTATGGCCGCTTTTCTGCCCGGTCAAGGAGTTGCCCGGGCGGAAAAGGGTTCATATGGTGGCGGTATTTGTTGGACACCGCCATCCATATTAGGTTGTGGGTGGGAACATGCTTTTCTGTGGCGGTGTTGCCGCCACAGAAAGGCATGCAGGAATGTCCTGTGGGGGCCCATTGCGGGGGTGGGAGGTGCACTTCACTGTACAACGTGGCAGGCACTGCATGGTGCCTGTCACATTGTGCATTGAAGTGCGCAATTTGCATTTTTAGCATTGCGGCGGCGCAATGTTAAAAATGCGGAATGCGCCCGCGCGTGTGGCGGACGCATCCTAATGACCCCCACGGGACCGCCGCCCTTATGGTGGGTGGTCCCATTTTACATTTCGGGCCCCTAGTCCCAATGGGGTCCCTAGTGTGTGAACGGGCCAACCGTAGATCGGCAGTTCTGGTCGCCTGAGTACATAGCAAGCACACATAGAGGCCCATTAGGATGGCGGGCTGACTCTTCCCACCATCCCGACGTAAAACAGGACCGCACGCCACGGACAAGCATGTCCCTGCCTTCACCCTAATATGGATGGCGGTGTCTAACAGACACGGCCACCATATGAAACCCTTTTCCGCTCGGTCAACTCCTTGACCGGGCCGAAAAGCGGAGGACGGTCTTTCCGTCTGCCGCGTTCCCCCCTCCATAGTAATATAGCGGGGGGAAATGAGTGGCGGGTGGGGAAGGATGTCGGGCGGATTGCCACCGCCCGCATGGCAGTGGCGAACCGCCCGACATCCTAATGGGGTCAATAGTGAGGATGCAAAAGCCGACATCCATAGAGTAGATTGAACGGTGTTCAAAAACACGGCTTAGCAGAATGTCACATAGAGAAATGGGAATTTGTGGTAATATCGGCAATGTGTGAATAGGACCATCGGGTGCCAGCCAGACAGTGCAGGGATTTCAAGAGGGGCACATGACCAAAAACCGTACACCTCCAAGTAAAGGGAGCCCTGCCACAGGCTACAAAAGCAACTTCCTGCAAGCCTTTCAATGTCAGAAAAGCCTGAATGGAAAAGATGCCAAACATTGTAATCCTGATAATGAAAACTCTACTCTAAGGGGGTTAGACTGCATTTCCGACTGGCCAACAGGCCGCTTAATCACGTTGAAAGTAAGTCGGAACTATCAGGCATTTCCCAATTCCCAATTCACACTGTAAAGCTGCCATGTCGGGCTACAATTCTGCATTCGGAGGCTTAGGGGGCCATTAGGATGGCGGGCGGGCTTTGCCCGCCCGCCACCCTATCGGGAAACGGGACCGCCCGCCTCGAGGGCGGGGGTCCTGAAATGTGCATTAGGATGCGCCCGCCACAGTGGCGGGCGCAATCCTCATTTTATCATTCTGCCGGGCGGTGCTCACTGCACTGCCCGCCACAATCTGCAAAGCAAATGCACGCATTTGCATACACGAATCAGCAGGCACCCCGCGGTGCCTGCTGCTTGGTGTATGCAAATGCGGGTGGTACCATAGGTACTCCCCCCATTGCACCGTACACCTCGGCCATCACCAGGGGGGCCCGCAGTGGGCCCCCAAACCTAGGACCGCCTGCCTTTCCGTGGCGGCATTGCCGCCACGGAAAGGCTCCACAGAATGCCAATTGTAATATGGCTGGCGGTGTCTCACAGACACCGCCACCATATTGAACATATTCCGCCCCAGCCGCAAGGCGACCGGGGCGGAAAACAGCCGGGCGGTGTTTTTTACCGCAGCGGTCTCCCCCGGCATCCTAATATGGTGGGGGGGAATTTGGCAATGGATGTTGGGCGGATTGCCTCCGCCAGGCCGGCGGAGGCAATCCGCCCGACATCATAATGGACCCCTCAATGTCTGACATTGTAATAATGCCCATAATATCATTTAACAGTATGAATAGCATATGATTGTATTCAAAGTACTACTCACATTTCAACCAGCAAACATCCAACATGCTCATGAAAAAAAATGGAAAAAAAAGAAATGATACAATAAACATAAGTTCTGTCAAGTTTGCTTTTAAATTTCAAGATAAACATGAATGAATATTGAATTACTAATTAAAAATAAACCAGAATTTCAACCTTATAGACACGAAAATGCCCAACGATGATGAAAAAAACATAAAATATTGAAATTAAACATGAATACTGCTACCAAATAATATACAAAGATTTTTAATAATACTTTTAATAGACTTAACAGATAGTTTTAAATCATTGTTCTAAAAAATGACATTTAAAAATAAATTGTTCGGAAGTATATTAATATTTAGGATTTTTTATCATGTATTAATAAATTGAAAAATATGTTAAAAATATTAGAATTTCTTTAGATACATGCAATTTAGGGTCCGAATATCATTTTGGTACACAATATTTTTAATAAAGGAGCATTTTTGGAAGTCAATACTTATACAATTAATTATTTTTGATATTTTGGGGCCCATTAGGATGGCGGGCGGATTGCCCCGGCCAGGCTGGCGGTAGCCACCGCCAGCCTGGCGGGGGCAATCCACCCACCATCCTCACATAAATGACCCCCGCCATATTAATGTGCGGGGGGAACAGGGCGGACGGAAAGACCGTCCATGCTTTTCCACCCCGGACGCCTTGCCGCAGGGGTGGAAAAGGTTTAATATGGTGGCGGTGTCTATTATACACCCCAGCCATATTACCATGGCCTTAGTTAAATTCCTTTCCGTGGCGGCGATGCCGCCACGGAAAGGCATGGGGTCTTCATCTGGGGGCCCCTTGCGGGCCCCCAGAGAGAAGGAGAGGAGGGGGGTGCACACAGGGGGTACCTGTGGTACCCCCCTGCATTTGTATTAATAAAGCGGCAGGCACTGCTCGTGCATTTCTAGCATTGTGGCCGGCCGTGCTGAGAGCAACGCCCGCCACAATGCTAAAAATGCAGGATGCGCCCGCAACAGTGGTGGGCACATCCTAATATCCCCCACGGGACCCCTGCCCTTATGGCGGGCGGTCCCAATACCCTATAGGATGATGGGCGGACTAATTCCGCCCCCCATCCTAATGACCCCCTTTGTAACTATACCAATCGAAATACTTTTATAAAAATTTAAAGTTCATCCTTATAGTAAATACAAATTTTTCAATAGATTAATTGTAATATTTGTCACCATCAGTACACAAGAGTTCATATACACTAGAGAGTTGTACATATACGTACAATGCATTTTAATGAATAAGGCTTTTATACTCACCATTTAACATTTTTCAAGATAATAACACCAAGGGGGTCATTAACATGGCAGGTGGACTTTGTCCGCCCACCATACCCTTGGGAAATGGGACTGCCCAAAATGCCTGCTGCAGTCCCGCACATCCCATTAGGATACGTCCGCCACACTGGCGATCGCATCCCGCATTTCTAACATTGTCGCGGATGGTCTAGCCATCCGCCAGGGTCCCCCCGCCATGGTATTGTGGCGGGGAAAATTTACATGCGGGTGGGGGAATATGTCGGGTGGAGCGCCACCACCATGCGGTCGTTGGCGACCGGCCCAATATACTAATGGGCCCCCAATTCTTGAAAGAAGGTGCAGGCACAACGTGGCAGGCACCCCACGCCCCAACATCCTTGGTGCCCGCAACGGGACCCCAACCTCCAAATCCGCATGCCTTTCTGGGGCGGCAACGCCCTCACAGGAAGGCTCCCTTCCGCCTGCATCATGATATGGATGGCGGTGTCTAGCAGAAACCGCCACCATATGAAACCATTTTTCTTGGGTGGAAAAGCGGTGGACGGTCTTCCCGTTGCCACTGTCCCCCCACCATTCTAATATTGTGGGGGAAATGTACTCTTCAGTATTCTGACGAGACCTAAAAATTGGGCCCTTCTGAAATCTCTTCTCTTTGCTAACAGTTGCACTACCGTAGGGTGAGCAGTCAAAATATCGACAATAAAATATCGACCTACAATAATATCGAGGTGATAATATCGAAGGGACAGAATATCGATGTTAAGAATATCGAGGGACAGAATATCGACGCTAAGGTAAGAAATATCGATTTTTTAAATTTCAATGTAAGTAATATTGAAGATAGTAATATCGATATCAAATATATCAATGTCACTAATATCGATGTTAACACCTTAACAGCTATGGAATGTCCAGCTCCAGTGCTGGACGTACCATTGTGCAGGTGCAGTTGGAACGTCCAATGGCGGACGGCAGCACTCCCGAGGTAGTGGTGCCGTCGGCCGTTGGAATAGGCGCAGCATTTAAGGTGTTACTAATATCGATGTTACAAATATTTATATTTATATGATTGGTATTTATTTTATTATACATATATGTATATGTTATATTTTCTTGGTAAAGTGTTCTACTGGTTTTAAAATATATGTATTCAATTTTTATATGTTAATAATGTTATTTTAAGTTAATTTTGTATTTTAGTACTGTAGCGGGTTGTGGGTTTATAGGGGAATAGGGTGGGAAGTAATGTATTTATACTAAATTAATTAATAATTTTTAGGAATTATAAATTAATTTTTGTTAATTTTTGTGTGTAATTTCTGTTGTGGGGTGTGGGTTTATAGGGGAATAGGGTGGGAAATAATTTAAATATAATTAAGTAATCATTTATTTTCATTAATTGGTATGGATAATTATAGTTGTTATTTAATTATTAATGTAAATAATTTTTATTAATTGGTAATTAATTTTTATTAATTGATTAATTGATAATTATGTTAAGTGTAATATTTTATTATTGGAGTGTGTTATGTATTTGTAGGGGAATAATGTGTAAAGTAATTGATATCTAATTAATCATTATAAAATGTATGGTTGGATAATGATAAATAATTTATTGGACATTAATTGTTTATTGGTAATTATTTAAAAGTATAATTTTTTGGGTTATGAACACTTATTTATTGTTAATATATTAATAAGTTGTTATTAATTGGAAATTATTTTTTCATAATTCATGTGTCTGGTATACAAAATTATTTAATTGTTAACTATTTGTAAATTGGTAATGACTTTTTATAATTAATATGTTTTTGTTATAAAAATATTTTATTGTTCAATAGTTATTAATTGGTAATTAACAGTTATTAATTAATATTAATTGGTATTTATTATTCATTTACTGTTAATTATTCATTGATACTTATGTTTTAATAACTATTTATTGGTATTTGTAAATAGTTTAGATTTATTTAATAATTAATTATTTTAAAACATTAATTTATTGATAAGTATGTTTTTTTAACTTCTACACTATCCAACACTTTCCCTACTGTTGCACTCTCTGGAGTGGAAATAGTTATTTTTACCCCTACGCTATCCAACATTTTCTCTACTGTTGCACTCTCTGGAGTGGGAATAGTATTTTTTAACTTCTACACTATCCAACATTTTCCTACTGTTGCACTCCCTGGAGTGGGAATAGTAATACGCTATCCAACACTTTCCCTACTGTTGCACTCTCTGGAGTTGGAATAGTAATTTTTACCCCTACGCTATCCAACACTTTCCCTACTGTTGGACTCTCTGGAGTGGGAATAGTCGTTTTTATACCTACGCTATCCAACAATTTTCTTACTGCTTTTTTTGGGAGTTGGGACAATAGTTTTATTCCATCTGCAATTTAATATTTTTGGTAATATTTTAGCTAATGTAGTCTATAATAAATTTTATTAAATTATATATATATATTACTTATTAATTGTAAACATTATATAATATTTTTTACTATGTTTATTATATTGATAAGATTTTTTTATAACAATATTTTTGACATCAATATTTTTTCCGATAATTTTTGTACTTACCATGTTGTAGATAGGATATCGATATTCTTGCTCTGATATTTTTGTAGGTCGAATTTTTTACCTTTGATAGTTTGTCAGTGATTACTTCCGTAGAACGGAGATACAAGGTAATGTAATGTAATGTATGTGTTCTTGTAAAGCGCACTGCTGCCCTGAGGCGTCGTGGCGCTGTAGACCGCTGGGGAACCCGTCCTGGCTATCCCTGTGAGATGGTCCATACTGGGTATCTCCAAGGTGAAACCAGGCATCCCCAGCGAATGTGGGGGGCCGTTGTAGAGATGAGACAAGCTAATGCCCAGAGTTGCCGAGTGTGATCCCGGGTTAGAGTAGGCACAGAGGTGAGAATTATCGAGTCCACTGACCCTGGTCCACGACCCTGCCGCGTAGGGAATTGAACCCTGGTCCTGGGCCGTTCTCTGCTTCCGGGTCTGCCGCCTCTAACCAGTGAGCCACACCACTCCACAAGGTGGGGATTTATAAGTAAAGGAAACAACGCAAGGTATGCCTCCATGGTACAAACTTGTTCCTTTCATTCAATAAAAAATGTATTGCTTCATTATCAAATTGTGTTACTAATTAGCTCTCAGTTGGCGAAAGTTAAAAAAACGATACATCTTCTTTCATGAGGGCATGTTGTGGTTGTCCACAACCAGAGGGGGACTAGAAAAAGTGA
Source organism: Lissotriton vulgaris (assembly GCF_964263255.1). Classification (NCBI taxonomy): domain Eukaryota; kingdom Metazoa; phylum Chordata; class Amphibia; order Caudata; family Salamandridae; genus Lissotriton; species Lissotriton vulgaris. Next base: position 462,053,500 of record NC_141698.1, on the reverse strand, counting down.
TAGTTGTAATGAATTTTAGAGTGACTGGTTTCGTCTACTGTACATAATCAAGACCAAGTAGATTATAACACAGAAAAGGGAAGGGTGAGCAAGTTTGTGAGGGTAATAACTAAAGATCTTAAATAGTACTGGAGTGTGAATGATTGTGAATAACATTAAACAAGTTAGGCTACAGAGACTGACAGGTATTAAAAAACAAACACTAATTATAAAACAGCCGCCTGTTGCAATACAACATCTATTTAAAAAAAAAAGTGGACGACTGCAAGGCAAGCAGTGAAAATCAAAGAACTGAGGGCCCATAAAAACAGTACTGCACTAATCAGAAATTATAAAATATAACTTAAAAGCCTGGTGGGTCTACAAAGTGCGATTCGTTTCAGGTATGCACCGTACAACCCTTTTTCTACGGGAGCTGAAAACAACCGTAAAAGCAGAGTTCGCATCAAAACAGGTACGAAACGGCCGTCCGGGGTATGGTGCATAAACCCATACTCGCAGGGGTACGGTGCGTACCCCTGTGATCATGGGGTGTACGAGCCGTACCCCATGTACGATGGGTGTACGAGCCGTACCCCATGTACGATGGGTGTACGAGCCATACCCCATGTACGATGGGCATACGAGCCGTACCCCATGTACGATGGGTGTACAAGCCGTACCCCATCGTACATGGGGTACGGCTCGTACACCCATCTTAATGAAAATGCATTGGTGCATTTTTAGCATTGTGGCGGGCGGTGCTGAGAGCACCGCCCGCCACAATGCTAAAAATGAAGGATGCACCCGTCACAGTGGCGGGCACATCCTAATATCCCCCACAGGACCCCCGCCCTTATGGCGGGCGGCCCCAATACCCGATAGGATGGCGGGCGGACTAACTCCGCCCGTCATCCTAAGTCCGCCCGGCATCCTAATGACCCCCTTTGTCGTTAAACCAATGGAAATACTTTTATAAAAATTGAAAGTTCATCCTTATAGTAAATACAATTTTTTAAATAGATTAGTTGTAATATTTATCACCATCAGTACACAAGAGTTCATATACACTAGAGAATTGTACATATACAAACAATGCATTTTAATGAGTAAGGAATTTATACTCACCATTTAACATTTTTCAAGATAACAACACCAAGGGGGTCATTAACATGGCGGGTGGACTTTGTCCGCCCGCCATAACCCTGGGAAATGGGACTGCCCAAAATGCCTGCTGCGGTTTCACACATCCCATTAGGATACGTGCGCCACACTGGCGGGCGCATCCCGCATTTCTAACATTGCGGCGGATGGTCTGGCCATCCGCCGGGGTCCCTGCGTCATGGTATTGTGGCGGGGAAATTGATATGCTGTGGGGGAATATGTCCGGTAGAGCGCCACCACCATGCGGGCGTTGCAGATGGGCCCAACATACTAATGGGCCCCCAAGTCTTGAAAGAAGGTGCAGGCACAACGTGGCGAGCACCATGACTGCACATGCATGCACATGTAGGGGGGTACCATAGGTACCCCCCATGCCCCAACATCCTGAGTGCCCGCAACGGGACCCCAACCTCGAAATCCACATGCCTTTCTGGGGTGGCAACACCCTCACAGTAAGGCTCCCTTCCGTCTGCATCCTGATATGGATGGCGGTGTCTAGCAGACACCGCCACCATATGAAACCCTTTTTCTTGGATGGAAAAGCGGCGGAAGTTCTACCCATTGCCACGGTCCCCCCGCCATTCTAATATGGCGGGGGGAATGTTCTCTTCAGTATTCTGAAGAAACCTAAAAATTTTGAACTTCTGAAATCTCGTTTCCTTTCTAACAGTCGCACTACCGTAGGGTGAGCAGTCAAAATATCGACAATAAAATATCGACCTACAATAATATCGAGGTGATAATATCAAAGGGACAGAATATCGATGTTAAGAATATCGATGGACAGAATATCGACCCAAAGGTAAGAGATATTGATTTTTTAAATACCAATGTAAGTAATATTGAAGTTAGTAATATCGATATCAAATATATCAATGTTACTAATATCGATGTTACTAATATTGATGTTACAAATATCGATATTTATATGATTGTTATGTATTTTAATATGCATATAATATATATGTGTTATATTTTTTTGGTAAAGTGTTCTCCTGGTTTTAAAATATATGTATACAATTTTTATATGTTAATAATGTTATTTTAAGTTAATCTTGTATTTCAGTACCGTAGCGGGTTGTGGGTTTATGGGGGAATAGGGTGGGAAGGAATTTAATTATACTAAATTAATTAATCATTTTTAGGAATTATAAATTAATTTTTGTTAATTTTTGTGTGTAAGTTCTGTAGCGGGTTGTGTGTTTATAGGGGAATAGGGTGGGAAGTCATTTAAATATAATTAAGTAATAATTTATTTTCAGTAATTGGTATTGATAATTATAGTTATTTAATGATTATTGGTAATTCATTTTATTGAGTATTAATTAATTGTTATTAATTGATTAATTGATAATTATGTTAAGTGTATTATTTTATTATTGGAGTGTGTTATGCGTTTGTAGGGGAATAGTGTGTAATTAATATCTAATTAAGTCATTATAAAATGTATGGTTGGGTAATGATAATTTATTTGACATTCATTATTGATTGGTAATTATTTATAAGTAGAATTTTTGGGTTATGAACATTTATTTATTGTTTAGAAATTATTTGGTAATTAAATATTACTAAATATTATTTATTTATATTTTAATTAATATATTAATAAGTCGTTATTAATGGGAAATTAATTTTTAATAATTCATGTTTTTGGTATATAAAATTATTTAATTGTTCACTATTTGCTAATTGGTAATGACTTTTTATAAGTAATATGTTTTTTGTTATAAAAAATATTTTATTGTTCAATATTTATTAATTGGTAATTAATAGTTATTAATTAATATTAATTGGTATTTATTATTCATTTATTGTTAATTATTCATTTTAATAACTATTTGTTTGTATTTGTAAATAGTTTAGATTTATTTAATAATTAATTAGTTAATTATTTTAAAACATTACTTTATTTATAAGTCTGTTTTTTTAACTTCTACACTATCCAACACTTTCCCTACTGTTGCACTCTCTGGAGTTGGAATACTAATTTTTACCCCTACGCTATCCAACACTTTCCCTACTCTTGCACTCTCTGGAGTTGGAATACTAATTTTTACCCCTACGCTATCCAACACTTTCCCTACTGTTGCACTCTCTGTAGTGGGAATAGTAATTTTTACCCCTACGCTATCCAACAATTTTCTTACTGTTTTTTTTGGAGTTGGGACAGTAGTTTTATCCCCTCCCAATTTAATATTTTTGGTAATATTTTAGCTAATGTAGTATATAATACATTTTAAAAATATTACAAATAAATAAACAATTTTTAATTTGTTTTACATATTTAAGTTAAGTTTTATTTATGTTATTATTTTATGTGCATCAATGTATTTGTAATTTATAATATTTTAAAATGATGTATAAGTTATTAAAATAATTATTAAAACTGATTAAGTATATATATGTATATGTTTATGTTTAGTTAATGTTTTATTAATTTATATATATTACTTATTAATTGTAAACAGTATATAATATTTTTACTATGTTTATTATATTGATAAGATTTTTTATAACAATATTTTTGACATCAATATTTTTTCAGATAATTTTTGTACTTACCATGTTGTAGATAGGATGTCGATATTCTTGCTCTGATATTTTTGTAGGTCGATTTTTTTGGCCTTCCATATTTTGTCAGTGATTACTTCCGTAGAACGGAGATACAAGGTGGGGATTCGGCCGCTTTATAAGTTACAAAGTAAAGAAAACGCAAGGTATGCCTTCATGGTACAACTTGCTCCTTTCCTTCAATAACAAATGTATTGCTTCATTATCAAATTATGTTACTAATTAGCTTTCAGTTGGCGAAAGTTAAAAAAAGATACATCATTCATGAGGGCATGTTGTGGTTGTCCAGAACAAGAGGGGGACTAGAAAAAGTGATAGTTGTAATGAATTTTAGAGTGACCGGTTTCTTCTAATGTACATATTCAAGGCCAAATAGATGACTATACAAAAAAGGGAAGGGTGAGCAAGTTTGTGAGGGTAAGAACTAAAGATCTTAAATAGTACTGGAGTGTGAATGATTGTGACTAAGATTAAACAAGTAAGGCTACAGGGACTGACAGATATTAAAAAGCAAACACTGATTATAAAACAGCCGCCTGTTGCAATACATCTATTAAAAAAAAAAAGTGGAAGACTGCAAGGCATGCAGTGGAAATCAAAGAACTATGGGCCCATAAAAACAGTACTGCACTAATCAGAAATTATAAAATATAACTTAAAAGCCTGGTGGGTCTACAAAGGTGCAATCAACAAATTATTTTCCACTTGCATCAGGGAATTCAAGAGATATTGTCAATAAAGTTGTTAAACCACACAAATCGATCTAATTAAAATAGGGAGCAGAAACACATTGTGACATGTCAAGGAGGACATGTAAAATGTTAATTTGGCAAATGCAGGGAGAATAGAAATCGATATGGGTGCTAAAAAATACATTTAGGGGCCGATTCCGATTCGGTAAAATCGAGTCCGAATCCCTGTACAGGGTGTTTTTTCCGTACAAGTCGTACGCAGAACCGTACCCATACATACGATGTAGTACGATGTGTACTTAATGCAGTTCTCCGTACGAATTGTACAAAAGATCGTACAATTCAAGAAACCGTACGGATCGCACTCGGAACACGCAGTACGCGATCTTCGTATGGATCGAGGCAGCTTTTTACAAACCAGCAAGTAAGATTCGTCAGTACGACAATCCGTTTACCTCTTTCTCTACGGCACTTTTTAAACATCCGTAAAAGCACATTTTGACTCGAACACATGTGAAATGGACTCCCCGGGGTACGCAAGTGCACCCCATTATCACAGGGTACTGTGCAATCTGGTACGGTGCGTCGGGGTACGGTACAATCGGGGTACGGTACATCGGAGTACATCACATTGGGGTACGGTACATGGGTCTACATAGTGTAGGTGTACGGTGTGTAGGTGTACGGTGCACAGGGGTGCAGAGCATATGGGTACGGTGTGTAGCCCCATGATCGCAGTTATACGGTGTGTATGTGTAAGTGTGGTTCTCCGTATGAATTGCTGATTTGTCGCTTTACGTACGAATCGCGTACTAGATGCCCAGTCCGGATTGTATTTGGCGGGTTGTACGGCATGTTTACAATCGTACGTTCACAACCCGAGTCCGTATCGTACGGAGCTTTGCTTGTTTTCGTACATTTCGTAAACATTCGGACGTATTCTTTGGAAACGGATCGTACTACACAAATTGGACGGCTTTGTATGATTCGTGCGGAAGCGGCTACAAATACGAATCGTAGGACAGTTTTCTTACCCGAATCGGAATTGACCCCTAAATGATCTGTGCCTATAGAAATTCTGGACTCAGGCACAGTAGATCTGTAAAGTGGATATCACTATAATTTAAAAAAAATTATAAATGCAATGAGACTAGTCTTTCTTGCTAGGTAGTCTAACAAGCAACTAACTTAAAAAAAATCTGTCTGCAAAGAAATGAAATTCATTGATTTCATCAGTAAGGAACATGCTTGTTCCTTGTACCTCAAGACTATAGGGCACATTAGGATAGCGGTTGGAAAATCACCCCGACCGCCATGGAGGTGGAAAACAACCGCCCGCCATGACCGCGGATAAACCGGCGAACAAATTAGGATCAACCGCCACTAAAGACCGGCCTCGGTGGTAGCGGTGGAAATATACCGCCCGACGCATGCGGTGATGCCAAAACTCCGACTGCGGTGTCCGGAAAAGCAGCAGAAAAGACAAAAACGTCCACAGGTAAAGCGGAGACACCGCTCGGGAAATTAGGATATCCCGAGTGTCCCGCGGTCGGAGCCGCTGTTTCCGACCACCGCGGTCGCACACAGGAGTGAATGGGACAGACAGCGGAAGAGCTGCAGTCAGGGCTTTAAGTGGGCCGGGTCTGTCCGGGTCTGAGCACCGGCAGTTTTTTTGGGGGGCCCTCGAAACGGGTCTCTATCGGGCTCTATTTTCCCGGATGGCAAAGGTAGTCCGTTCTTTCTTTTATTTTTTTCAGACCCGTTTCGAGGGCCCCAAAAAAAACTGCCGGTGCTCAGACTCTGCCTCTGCCCACTTAAAGCCCTGGTAGTTGCTGCTCGTTTAGGAAACCTGTCTGTGACATTTTGCACTACTGCAGTGAGAGCTCAGTTTCCTCACTCAGTAGTAGTCACGGCATGACGTCCACGGCATGACGTCATGCCAGGTGAGCTTTGTTGGAGGAAGGGAAATCCTTTAAGAGAGCCATTTTCTCTCAGGATTTCCCTTCTCTCCTCTCTTCCCAGCGCAGAGTGGGACTTTTACCATCGCAGGAGCAACGTCGTGGATGATGAAAAACTAAAGAGGCAGAGGCCCCCAGGCAGCCTGCTCCAGCACGACCTACCCGAGGTCGGGGAAATTAGTTTCACCATTTTTCACCTGTGGAGCCCCATCCTTGGTAAGTGCAGTGGGTTATCCCCCCAGTTTGATTATAATCGTTTTTTTTTGTTTTAGCTTGCATAACGTGTAGATTCTAGTCACAAACTTGCATCTTTGTTTTTTATGCGTGTTTTGTTATTGACAGCCAAGTGCCTCCTGGCTAGGGACTGTACTCTGCAACGAATTGTTTTGTCACTTTTAGTTACTTGATGCTTATCTTTGACTCTGAGATGTATATTATCCAAAGGGTACGTCGAAAAACTATAGTTTTAGTTGGGAGAAAGTCACGGGGGTGGGGGGATTAAAGGGACTGTACAGGTAGTTGGGGCCTGCATCTGGGCTGGAGAGGTGGGGATGGCTGGTGTCTGTGCTGGAGAGGTGGGGATGGCCGGTGTCTGTGCTGGAGAGGTGGGGATGGCCGGTGTCTGTGCTGGAGGGGTGGGGAGGGCCTGTATCTGTGCTGGAGAGGTGGCGAGGGCCTGTATCTGTGCTGGAGAGGTAGGAAGGGCCTATGTCTGTGCTGTAGAGGTGGTGAGGGCCTCTATCTGTGCTGGAGAGGTGGCGAGGGCCTATGTCTGTGCTGGAGGGGTGGGGAGGGCTTGCGCTGTAATGGAGAACTAAGTAATGTTCTGATTTGTTACCTTTGCCTCAAATTGTAAAGCGCTCTGGTGTCCTTCGGGATCAGGTTTGTGCTATTTAAAACTTTATAAATTAATTTAAAAAAAAAATCCTGTGAGCAGCAGTTCACCCTAACAGGGCCATATATCCTGCTCAGTTTATCAAGAGGGGAGCTCCCAGGCAGTTGGAGAGCTGAAGGCCATGCTCATCCATCATTGTTATTTTACTCGGATAGACCACGCCCCTACTCTGATAGGCCACACCCCTTTAAGAGATTAGCCACGCCCCTTTTAGAGCACCCCCAGTTTTTTTTTCCCACTTAAAGCCCTGGCTGCAGTATAGCCACCACAGCGGAATGAACCTGAAAAAAATGGCGGACGAATCCAATACACCGCAGTGATGACAAACATTGAACAAATCAATGTAGTTATGCCCCCCCTTAGAGAAATACAAATAGCAATAAACATTGCCAAAAATAAAATACAAGGACAGGGCAACTCCCACAACACACCTGACATCCAAATACCACTTGGCCACACCCACACAGCTGAGTATAAAACCACCAGCTTCACTGACCACAATCCTTTGCAATACTCCAGAAGAGAAGGCCATACACCACATCTTACAGGAGAGGCAAAAGAGCAAAGCACACACACAAACACCACCACCATCACCACCACCATCACACCAGCACCAACAATCACCCAGCACACCTCACACCTCACACACCAACATCACACCCACCACCAACCCACCAGCACCAACAAACAATCCAAACACAACACAACATGACTTCACCTAAAATGCCCAAATTCACTGAGAGTGAGTTGACAGTCATGGTCAACGAGATAGTGAGAGTAGAGCCACAACTGTTTGGTAGCCTGGTCCAACAAACACCATTAGCCAGAAGGAACCAAATGTGGGAAAGGATAGTCCAAAGGGTGAATTCAGTAGGGACCACCCCAAGATCCAGGAAGGAGATAATGAAGCGGTGGCATGATCTCAAGAGGGTTGTCAAGGAGAGGAGGAGTAAGAACTGGACGCTGGCGAACGTGACTGGCAGTGGCCCTCCCATCCCACCGAAAACATTCACACCATGGGAGGAGAAGGTGCTTTCCATACTGCTTCCTGAGAGTCTCACAGGAGTAGCCAGGGGAGCGGAGGCTGGTAAGTACAAACAAATGTCAAACAACACACTGAGAATTACTCCCTTGCACAACCCAAACCCCATCACACTGTCCACTCTCACCCAACAGGTAGCTAGCCGTCTTGCAATGGATACCTTCATGGGGGTGGTAGGCCTGTTTCACTACTCCCAGCATGCCCCCTGCCCCACAGCCCAGTAGCATGGAAGCCTCCCCCACCCAGGAGCATGTGGCAGCCATTGCACTGTTCCCCCTCACCTAACAGGAAGGTAGGCATCTTGGAATGGAGGAATGTGTGTGGGTGGTAAAATAAACAACTTGCAATTCAAAAAATCAGATAAGAAATGCTCACAGCTGCTGACCACCACCAGCCTAAACATAAATCACACTCAGCCAAATGGCAAACAGTGTGATCTTAGGCACACAGCAAGTTTTGTGTCGTTGGTATATTTAGTGAACACAAAGGCCCTCATTAGGATGGCGGGCGGACTTTGCCAGCCCTCAATCCTCACGGTGCTTGGGACAGCCCGCAATAACGGATGAGACGAGTGAGAGAGCGATCAAAGGAGCAGGAGAACGAGAGTCGGAGGCGTGTGAGGAGCGGAGTAGGAGAGAGGAGGCGACCATCGGAGGAGGAGGCGAGGCGCGTGAGGAGCGGAGTAGGAGAGAGGAGGCGACCATCAGAGGAGGAGACGAGCCAGGTAAGGAGCGGAGTGCGGAGCAGGAGGTGTGGCAGATCCAATGCGGCGTAACGGCTGGAGGACCCACCGTACACTGTGCACAACCGGTCGGCAGGAGGGGGTGAAAGACGACCCGGCTCTAGACGCCACGGCCATGATGAGGCGTCGTGGGTCAAGGAAAGTACCGCTTGGGGGATCTTTTTGGTGGGGGTGGTGGGTAGGTCAGTGAAAGTAGGGCGGCTGGGTACACGGGAGTTGAAAATTTGGGTTTTTTTCATTTTCAGATCCCAACACACTCCTTTTACCTGAACACTCCCCACCTTGGTGACGGTTGCACTGCCTTACAGTTTAAGTTCCCGATACTGACCCCATCATCGCTCTTTGTTTGCTACCCTTACCCGTCAGATGAAAGAACGAGAGATGTCTCAAAAGACCCTGCTAGCAGCAGCAACGCAGGACTGAGAGGGCGGGGATCCCTGACTGCTTAGGTGCTTGGAACTGATTGGACGCCACACAATCCGGAACGGACATAGAGACTGGTGTTTTTGAACAATTGTATCTCCAAATAAAGGAGTCACTAGAACTCATCCATGGTTCTTGTCTTCCCTCTCAACATCGTGACTGCACAGGCGGTCACAAATATTCTTCCCCGGACCTGGTAGAATCACTAGCGCTGAACTATGCGTCCGTTTATCGAAAGATTTTATAAAGACCAACTGAAGGCTGAGATTCGTGGACCAGAAATCTCCAAAGGGGCTAAAGTTCTGGGGGCAAAATTTTCCTAACAGACCATCTGTCGAGTCTTCCAGATAGTGTACTGCCCCCCACAAAAGTCGCACAGACTCATTGAGCTCTTTACAGAACTACTTTCTAAAATCCAATCACGGTACCAATGTATTTTGGTGATGGGGGATTTCACTTTCCACTAGGATCACGTACACAATGACTGTCAGGCAAAACAGTTGGAGGAGGCACTGATGGATCTATGGCTTTCCCAGCTTGTAAATGTTCCCACTCTTGGCAAGGGAAATACGCTCAATCTAGTGTGGAGATCTCATACACTTACAAGCCCTATAGTCACCATTCCTTGCTCTTGGTCTGAATACTATGTAATTATTGGTTGTCTCTCGCTAAATAAAAAGAGAGACGATGACTTGGTGACCCCACTAGATAACTCTGCCACATCTACACAGTGTGATATCGATGTTAAAGCATTTCTCTGTTATCTACATTGACGAACGCCATTGATATGGTGGCCCCGAAAATAAGAAAAAGAATGAGGGATAAAGGGAGAGGGTGCTACCTGGGTCAGTGACATTTTAAGAAACATAAATCAAACCCTTCGCCACTGCGAGAGAGCCGGACAGAAAGCGTATGAGCCAAAGGCCAGGGCAGATTACGTGTCAAACATTCACAAGCTATAAAAAAGCCAACAGGACAAAAAATAGAGATTTTGATTAAGCAAAAATCGTGGCTGCTGATAAAAAAAAAGAGAACTTTCGAATCCTGAAAGAGCTGAAACAAGAGAAGAAATTGAAGTATTAATTTTGTAAGGAGAACTGTAATAAGTTCCAGTCCTTCTTCACAACGAAAGTGAAGGATGACCTGCTGGAAATTTAGCGCATGACAAAATTCACGTTAACACTTAACATTAGCTCCCACACTAAGGGCCCCATTAGGATGGCGGGCGGACCTAGTCCGCCCGCCACCCTAACGGAGATCAGGACCGCCCGCCTAAAGGGCGGGGGACCCGACATTGGCATTAGGATGCCCCCACCACAGTGGCGGGCGCATTCCTCAAGTTTACATTGTGGCGGGCGGTGCTCACTGCACCGCCCGCCACAATGTGAAATACAAATGCACGCATTTGCATAATCGAAGCGGCAGGCACTGCGCGGTGTCTGCCGCTGCGATTATGCAAATGCAGGGGGGTACCACTACCCCCCTGTGTGCCACCCCCCTATGGCCGTCACTCTGGGGGCCCACAGGGAGCCCCCGCAGCAATCACCGCCTGCCTTTCCATGGTGGCATTGCCGCCACGGAAAGGCATTGAAAAATGCCTATTCTAAAATGGCTGGCGGTGTCTGATAGACACCGCCAACATGTTATCCCTTTTCCGCCCCGGCCGCAAGGCGACCATGGCGGAAAACAGGCGGGAGGTGTTTCCCACCGCTGCGGTCCCCTCCGCCATCGTAATATGGTGGGGGGAAATGCATGGAAGGATGTCGGGCGGATTGCCTCCGCCAGGGTTGCGGTGGCCACCTCTACCCTCACGGAGGCAATCCGCCCGACATCCTAATGGGCCTCTAAGTATTTTTAAAACACCACTAAGTGCCTTCCCCAGGATCAATCATGATTCTCTGTCTCTTTTAATAGAGAGGGTACCGTGAGATGCCTGTCCACCAAGGATCTTTGAGATGGCACTCCCTGGGATAAAAAGCAAAGTTCTCTTGCTTCGCAATCATTCAATGGAAGTATGGCAAGTCACCACTAATTTCAATCTGGTGGGATTAAGGCCCACTATAGAGCAGAGTTAGACATGCTGTCTGTGATGGACGAATAAGAGAGAGGGCCGAAAAGAAGAAGCAAAGTGCCCTGATGCTGTTGGAACTATCAGCAGCATTTCACATGGACAATCATTACCAACTCTTGTCGCGGGTTACGGAACTTGGCATCAGGGGAATGGCCCTTGCGTGGCTTAAATCTTTTTCACTAGACACATTTCTGATCTCTCTCTAGGAAGAACATTAATCACCAGAGTCATCATGACATTTTTATTGTTGCCGAAAATTAGTGGAGGCCAGTAAGGAGGCAGCAATCATTTTCAAAACCATAATATACTTGCTAACATGATGCCTCCACCTAAAGTCAGCACCCGGTGTGGTCACACTGGTTGCAGCGCCCTAGAGCTGGCCCTTTTCAAGGGTCCTGTGATGTCAGTGACTGTTGTTCTAGGGTGTGCTGCTTCATAGACCTGCCCACAAGTATGGATAGTGGTGGACAAGCCTTGAAGGTTAACCTACACTTGTCATGCTAGGGTCCACCTGCTGGTGCGAAGACACCAGGACTTCTAAGGAGTTGTGAAGCCTTCAAAGATCTAGCATGTGATTGTGCTCTTGCCGGATAGTGGTCTGGTGGACTCGTTATTAAGGCTGAACCAGGTTCCCAGTTCAAAATTCAGCAGTTCTGACCATAGTGCAACATCCTCTCCCCCACTGAACACTGTACTGCCCCACTGAGAAAAACTCCCACTGTCTTGAACTACAACCCAATTGTTGCCCGCTATAAGCACCTGGATGCGGCTCAATTAGCTTGTCTCCTTTCTGGTGAAGAATTGGCTTGGTAGTTTAGTCTGCCCTGTTCCCATGATGCACTGGGCCAGGGACAGACTGATTTGCATATAGCCAGGTTCTGAGCTGGGATGGGGCAGTGAGATAAATAACGGTGATGGATCAAGCCCTGATCTTTGGACTGGGTAAGAGTGGTCTGTTTAACTCAGACACTCTGTTCATCACCACCCCCTTTTTGTAAATCGTTTTTGGCCACTATAGGTGTGGCAGGGTATACTCAGACATGAGTCCCTTTCTCACTGCTCCATCAGGATTCAAGCAAGCCGGGCCGAAGAAGGCTGAAATGCCAGAAACCGGTCCCCGGTAGCTTGTCTCCTTTCTGGTGAAGAATTGGCTTGGTAGTTTAGTCTGCCCTGTTCCCATGATGCACTGGGCCAGGGACAGACTGATTTGCATATAGCCAGGTTCTGAGCTGGGATGGGGCAGTGAGATAAATAACGGTGATGGATCAAGCCCTGATCTTTGGACTGGGTAAGAGTGGTCTGTTTAACTCAGACACTCTGTTCATCACCACCCCCTTTTTGTAAATCGTTTTTGGCCACTATAGGTGTGGCAGGGTATACTCAGACATGAGTCCCTTTCTCACTGCTCCATCAGGATTCAAGCAAGCCGGGCCGAAGAAGGCTGAAATGCCAGAAACCGGTCCCCGGTAGCTTGTCTCCTTTCTGGTGAAGAATTGGCTTGGTAGTTTAGTCTGCCCTGTTCCCATGATGCACTGGGCCAGGGACAGACTGATTTGCATATAGCCAGGTTCTGAGCTGGGATGGGGCAGTGAGATAAATAACGGTGATGGATCAAGCCCTGATCTTTGGACTGGGTAAGAGTGGTCTGTTTAACTCAGACACTCTGTTCATCACCACCCCCTTTTTGTAAATCGTTTTTGGCCACTATAGGTGTGGCAGGGTATACTCAGACATGAGTCCCTTTCTCACTGCTCCATCAGGATTCAAGCAAGCCGGGCCGAAGAAGGCTGAAATGCCAGAAACCGGTCCCCGGTAGCTTGTCTCCTTTCTGGTGAAGAATTGGCTTGGTAGTTTAGTCTGCCCTGTTCCCATGATGCACTGGGCCAGGGACAGACTGATTTGCATATAGCCAGGTTCTGAGCTGGGATGGGGCAGTGAGATAAATAACGGTGATGGATCAAGCCCTGATCTTTGGACTGGGTAAGAGTGGTCTGTTTAACTCAGACACTCTGTTCATCACCACCCCCTTTTTGTAAATCGTTTTTGGCCACTATAGGTGTGGCAGGGTATACTCAGACATGAGTCCCTTTCTCACTGCTCCATCAGGATTCAAGCAAGCCGGGCCGAAGAAGGCTGAAATGCCAGAAACCGGTCCCCGGTAGCTTGTCTCCTTTCTGGTGAAGAATTGGCTTGGTAGTTTAGTCTGCCCTGTTCCCATGATGCACTGGGCCAGGGACAGACTGATTTGCATATAGCCAGGTTCTGAGCTGGGATGGGGCAGTGAGATAAATAACGGTGATGGATCAAGCCCTGATCTTTGGACTGGGTAAGAGTGGTCTGTTTAACTCAGACACTCTGTTCATCACCACCCCCTTTTTGTAAATCGTTTTTGGCCACTATAGGTGTGGCAGGGTATACTCAGACATGAGTCCCTTTCTCACTGCTCCATCAGGATTCAAGCAAGCCGGGCCGAAGAAGGCTGAAATGCCAGAAACCGGTCCCCGGTAGCTTGTCTCCTTTCTGGTGAAGAATTGGCTTGGTAGTTTAGTCTGCCCTGTTCCCATGATGCACTGGGCCAGGGACAGACTGATTTGCATATAGCCAGGTTCTGAGCTGGGATGGGGCAGTGAGATAAATAACGGTGATGGATCAAGCCCTGATCTTTGGACTGGGTAAGAGTGGTCTGTTTAACTCAGACACTCTGTTCATCACCACCCCCTTTTTGTAAATCGTTTTTGGCCACTATAGGTGTGGCAGGGTATACTCAGACATGAGTCCCTTTCTCACTGCTCCATCAGGATTCAAGCAAGCCGGGCCGAAGAAGGCTGAAATGCCAGAAACCGGTCCCCGGTAGCTTGTCTCCTTTCTGGTGAAGAATTGGCTTGGTAGTTTAGTCTGCCCTGTTCCCATGATGCACTGGGCCAGGGACAGACTGATTTGCATATAGCCAGGTTCTGAGCTGGGATGGGGCAGTGAGATAAATAACGGTGATGGATCAAGCCCTGATCTTTGGACTGGGTAAGAGTGGTCTGTTTAACTCAGACACTCTGTTCATCACCACCCCCTTTTTGTAAATCGTTTTTGGCCACTATAGGTGTGGCAGGGTATACTCAGACATGAGTCCCTTTCTCACTGCTCCATCAGGATTCAAGCAAGCCGGGCCGAAGAAGGCTGAAATGCCAGAAACCGGTCCCCGGTAGCTTGTCTCCTTTCTGGTGAAGAATTGGCTTGGTAGTTTAGTCTGCCCTGTTCCCATGATGCACTGGGCCAGGGACAGACTGATTTGCATATAGCCAGGTTCTGAGCTGGGATGGGGCAGTGAGATAAATAACGGTGATGGATCAAGCCCTGATCTTTGGACTGGGTAAGAGTGGTCTGTTTAACTCAGACACTCTGTTCATCACCACCCCCTTTTTGTAAATCGTTTTTGGCCACTATAGGTGTGGCAGGGTATACTCAGACATGAGTCCCTTTCTCACTGCTCCATCAGGATTCAAGCAAGCCGGGCCGAAGAAGGCTGAAATGCCAGAAACCGGTCCCCGGTAGCTTGTCTCCTTTCTGGTGAAGAATTGGCTTGGTAGTTTAGTCTGCCCTGTTCCCATGATGCACTGGGCCAGGGACAGACTGATTTGCATATAGCCAGGTTCTGAGCTGGGATGGGGCAGTGAGATAAATAACGGTGATGGATCAAGCCCTGATCTTTGGACTGGGTAAGAGTGGTCTGTTTAACTCAGACACTCTGTTCATCACCACCCCCTTTTTGTAAATCGTTTTTGGCCACTATAGGTGTGGCAGGGTATACTCAGACATGAGTCCCTTTCTCACTGCTCCATCAGGATTCAAGCAAGCCGGGCCGAAGAAGGCTGAAATGCCAGAAACCGGTCCCCGGTAGCTTGTCTCCTTTCTGGTGAAGAATTGGCTTGGTAGTTTAGTCTGCCCTGTTCCCATGATGCACTGGGCCAGGGACAGACTGATTTGCATATAGCCAGGTTCTGAGCTGGGATGGGGCAGTGAGATAAATAACGGTGATGGATCAAGCCCTGATCTTTGGACTGGGTAAGAGTGGTCTGTTTAACTCAGACACTCTGTTCATCACCACCCCCTTTTTGTAAATCGTTTTTGGCCACTATAGGTGTGGCAGGGTATACTCAGACATGAGTCCCTTTCTCACTGCTCCATCAGGATTCAAGCAAGCCGGGCCGAAGAAGGCTGAAATGCCAGAAACCGGTCCCCGGTAGCTTGTCTCCTTTCTGGTGAAGAATTGGCTTGGTAGTTTAGTCTGCCCTGTTCCCATGATGCACTGGGCCAGGGACAGACTGATTTGCATATAGCCAGGTTCTGAGCTGGGATGGGGCAGTGAGATAAATAACGGTGATGGATCAAGCCCTGATCTTTGGACTGGGTAAGAGTGGTCTGTTTAACTCAGACACTCTGTTCATCACCACCCCCTTTTTGTAAATCGTTTTTGGCCACTATAGGTGTGGCAGGGTATACTCAGACATGAGTCCCTTTCTCACTGCTCCATCAGGATTCAAGCAAGCCGGGCCGAAGAAGGCTGAAATGCCAGAAACCGGTCCCCGGTAGCTTGTCTCCTTTCTGGTGAAGAATTGGCTTGGTAGTTTAGTCTGCCCTGTTCCCATGATGCACTGGGCCAGGGACAGACTGATTTGCATATAGCCAGGTTCTGAGCTGGGATGGGGCAGTGAGATAAATAACGGTGATGGATCAAGCCCTGATCTTTGGACTGGGTAAGAGTGGTCTGTTTAACTCAGACACTCTGTTCATCACCACCCCCTTTTTGTAAATCAATTAAAATTAAGCGCTAGACAAGAGCAATATGCGGCCTACAAAAAATAAAGTAACAACATCCGGGAAAAAGCTAACACTTATAGGGAATGCAAATTTCCCCCGCTGTTTGCTCAGTGTCGGATAAGGTATTTGGGCAGAGGAGACGTTCGGGGCCTTCACTCAGGCCCGGAGCAGGATCCGATCGTCAGTAGTAAGCCCCAGCCCATCAAGAATCCTCACCTCCCGGCGTCGCGAAACTCAAGGACCGCTCGCAGCCAGCCCCCTCATTACGCAGTCAAAGTTCTCTCACCAGGCTCAATCTACACAGACAGCTTCACACTTGCGTGTATCTACACCTACTATCGTCCGGAGCCTCGGGCAGTCTCCCGGCCGCAGTCCACCAGTCCTCAGCCCCGCAAGGCCCCAGAGTCGGATGCAGCCCAAGCCTCTACTATGTCACCGCTGGTCAACACAGCTCCAGTCAGCCTCTCAGCCGGCAGCCCGTGGTGTCAGCAGTCCGCTCCATATCGATATACGGGCAGTGGTCACAGGTAAGGGGAGGATACTGAAGGATATTTCACAGTGGCCGGCGGAGCAGCACTACAGCGCTGCCATCGTGCCGCGCGCCAAGCCACGCCCCTGCTACTGCTGAACTTGGAACAAGAAATTAGATTTTTTTTATTTTTGGCATGCCAGTTTACGGCTTTGTATGGAAAAAACCAAGCATGCAAGTGCAGCCAATGTAAGAGCAATACATGGGGCTGGTACGGGCTGGGAGGGTGTGGGATGGTGCAGAGGGCAGTGAGGGTGGGAGGCAGGGGGCCATGTACTTATTTTTAGGTGTCGGCTAGCGTAGGCTGCGCTTGCTCAGCCTTGCTGGCGAGATTTTATGTTTTCTACTAGTGGGGCTTGAACCCGCCACTCTTCTCCATTGGCTGGCCTCCTAAATGCTGGCCAGCCATTGGAGAAGAGGTTTGTATTTCCAATAAAGCCCCGTCTTTTTCGGATTTGCGAGTGTGTTTTTTAGGTTCTTTCACTCTGTGACGTCTCAAGTATTTAAAAAGAACAGGCCCCCCAGTCTGAAAAGGACAGGCTTACAGACTCCTGCTGCTGTGTTCACTCCTCTCCTGGTGCGCTGCGAACACTACACGCTGCTGTGTGCGCATTGAGTAGTTCAGTTCCATTGGTGCCAATAAACAGCTGTTTGTGGAGGCATGCCCAAGACCAGTCCGCACTCTGCACACCCAGAAGCTTTCACAGCAGCAGCATTCGGAGGCACAGAGCAGAGAAAAAAAATCGCAAGTGGATAAAGGGCCTACAAGAAGTCAGGAAGTCACAGAGCCATACCCGTTCCCAGGGAACCACTCACAGCAGCGGTGGCACAGTATAGAGTGGGACGCAGAGCGGAAGAGACCATAGGACCGGAGGTCGGTAGCCGCGGGAGGGAAACAGGAGGTGACACGTTAGTGACGAACGTACCGTCCGGCCGGCTCTCTGGTGGAGGAGCGCGCCACAGACGCGTGTTGTGGTTATGAGCCTAGTTACCTGCACTGTTCACATTTGCACGAGGGGAAGGTGTCTCTCAGATGGTCTCACATACGGTAGGCTCAGTAGGCCTGGGACGTAGGTTTTCTCACACAACAGTAAGTCACTCAGTAAAAGGCCAGGATCTCAGCCCTCGCGTCGGTGAAGCCCGCCCACTGACGAATGGCGGGACGTGCAGCAGCTCTCTCCGGGGTCCCACAGCCAATGGAAAACTGACAGACGGTCCACTAGCCAATGCGAGGGACGATGCAGCCTTCGTGGCCCCATAGCCAATAAATAAACGATAGCGATAGCAGCTGTGCTAACCAATCGTTGACAGCTGTGTACTTTCTGGAACCCTATAGCCAGTAACCAACTAACAGAAGTTCAAACAGCCAATACGGTCACCCGCATTCTTGCAAGCAATCTCCTTTCACTACACTGTTCGTAGTGCTAATAGAGTACGTTTCCTCTTAACTCATTGCCTTGAAGCAATTGGTTGTCCCAGCTCTGGCGCTGCGGTTCGCTTAATTACCGTAAGGGACAATAGCCGTCAGTAAGGGTGCCCTGGTGACCCAACTGGTTTAAATCTCCGCTGAGGACTGCGCAGGGAAACTGGACACAAGTGATCATGTTCTTTAATATGGGAAACCAGACTCAGCTTAAACTTTCAAGATAGATGAATGGAAGTCAATGAATATTTTGGAGGGGTGGACTCATAATCGTTTGCCCAATTATAGAAATAATCTGGGATTTTACCCATTACTGGGAGTCTTGTGTCTAAACACTTACATAGACAGTTGATGACTTGACTGATTAATTGGCAGTGCTGCACATGACTGTGAGGAATTCGCTGACCCAGTATGTTTTGGGCTGTGCCTACAGCATCGTGGCTTGTCAAAAACATTTGTGGGGGGCAAATATCATATGTGAGAGGGCCTCTCAAGTTTTCTCATAGCACAAGCACCTCAAAACAGAAGCAATATCTGACGAAACATTTGGAGCACACGGCGCAACCTAGTGGCAGTTGCCTTTACTTCTCTCATGAATATATCACAAAAATTGGAAGCTGTCTTAACTTGTCTAATACTATACCGCAAAAACATGTGAAGCCCACATTTGGATTAAATACCTAGATTGGACAGTAGCAGTGTGTGGCTGTGTAAAGTGCTGTGCCTGGGACAAACAGCCCTGGCAGTCCCCTACCTCTCTTTGTAACAGCTCTGATATATATTGTAGAGATTAACAAAAACGTGGCCCACCTACAATTGCTACAACATTTAACAGCAAGACTTCTCTCAGGGTTGGATAATTTTTCAAACACTCTTAGTACACTACACTTGTTGGCAAAAAACACAAACATTAGTAAAGTCAATAAGTCTGGTATTGTTGGCTGCTAACTTTTGGCTTTGCCAATTTTTGTGATTTTGTTTGTTGTAAATTTGTTTAAATGAAATACTACCTCTCACCCCCTCACACCCCCCTGCCCTCACCCTCACACCCTCACCCTCACACAACCTCACCTTCACCCCCTCACCCCCCTCACCCTCACACTCCCTCACCCACCCTCACTAACCCTCACACTCTCACTAACCCTCACACCCCCTCACCCTCTCACCATCCCCCCGGAACTTCTGTGTGTGTGTAGCTGTGTGTGTGTGTGACGCTCTGTGTGTGTGTGTGTGGCTCTGTGTGTGTGTTGGGGGCTCTGTGTGTGTGTGGGGTTCTGTGTGTGTGTGGGGCTGTGTGTGTGTGTGTATGTGTGGCTGTGTGTGTGTGCGTGTGGGGCTCTGTGTGTGTGTGTGGGGCTCAGTGTGTGTGTGTGGCTCTGTGTGATTGTGTCTCTGTGTGTGTGGGGCTCTGTGTGTGTGTGGCTCTGTGTGTGGTTCTATGTGTGTGTGTGGCTCTGTGTGTGAGTGGCTCTATTAATCACTCTCTACTAACTATTAATCACTGTTAATACTCTCTACTACTCTCTAATCCTTACCTAGTGCCATTGTAAATGACAATACCATATATTTATCGGTTTAAAAAAAACAATAAATGGAAAAAATGACATTTGCAATGCCAATAGCTCTAACTTTAACAAAGACGAGACCATTGCCTTGTAAATGCTTGTTTAGTTTGGGCCGTGAGGATTTGCAAGAGAATGGTGGGTGGCTGCGGGGCGACTATTTTTATTCCACTGTAAGTGGGCATGGAGGGTTTCATGCAGAGGGTGGTGCAGATGGGTGGCAGGATTCGAGATTGGCGGTGAGAGTTTTTTCAGAGGGTGGTGGGTGGCAAGAGGCCAGGTATTCATTTTTCAATTTTGGTTGGGGATATATGTTAAAGGAGGTAGGAATGGGTGGCACAAAGGCAGGTTTTAAAAAAAAATGTACGTTATATGTGGCTCCTCCATCATTCACTCCTCTGCCTCTGCGTACATGCTGGAAACCGGAGCAGATGATTTGGATTGCCATATGCAACAATAGGTATTGTTTTGTATTGTAATTGCATGTATGTAGCGTGGGGAACTCGGATTCAGTTGTTCATGAAACTGGCTCTTATGGAGTTTATGCTTTGGTTCATAAACCCATTAACTTCCGGGCTCTCCTGGATCCCATCGATCGACTTGTGGTAGTTAATGGGTCCATTAATAATCATACCATTCTAATTTAATCCACCGGGCATTTCCCCAGTGTCATCGGGCTGCATGCTTTGGAGGCTGATTTGAAGGCCCATGGTCGCCCCTGAGACGTTTAGGACTTTCTGCGGCTCTTCGAAGTTAACCGTCGCTGGCACAGGGAGGCTTCAAGTGAGAGAGAGAGAAAGGGAGGGTGGGTGGAAGGCAGAAGGCTGAAAGAAAGCGATCAGAGTTTGAGGAGTGAGTGAGAGAAGTGAAGGAGAGTGAGAGAGAGTGGATGATAGGATAGAGAGAGATAACACGAAGAGGGGTGTTTAAGGTGAGTATTTTTGGCAGAGGTGCATTTGGTTTCCCCGTCCAGCCTTGTTGGCCGGTTTCTTTGATTAATGAAGTGCTGAGTGCATATGAAACACAGCCAGGCCCACTAAGTATGAACTGATAAGGTATGAGTTGATTTCCATTCTGGGAGGATGGGTTTGACAACAAAACTACAAAATGGCCCAAGAAAGCAGTATAGTTGTTCTCAAGTTTATGCAAATGAGTGAATGTGTGGACTCGTAAGCATATAGCAGTGGGATAGCTCAAGCCTTATAGAGTGAGCAAGTTGACAGTCATAAAACATGTGTAAGAGATCACCACCCTGCTTTCGTTTTGTCCAAAGCAAAAATGTTGCTAAATGCCAAGTTTGTTGCACCTATAGGGCACCTGCTTTGTGGATAATGAAGAAGCTTGTTTGTCCCAGCGACGGGATTCTTTCCTTTTCGTTTTTTTAACGCTCCAATGTATCCCTAAGTTACACCAAACTTAACTAAGTTTCAGAGGGTGTTAAGTCCTATTATCATTGCTGTAGGCATCGTAGCATTAGCAGGTACACTGTTACTATACTACAAAGTGTAGTGTGCAGCATGAACTGACAAACTGCTTCACAATTCCTCCATAGGTCAAAGAGCATGTCAGTCTGCAGTTCATCATACTGCAGTCCAGGTTGGTGTAATCCATGTGGCAACCTATGTAAAGTATTCACTGAAGATGTGTATCTTCCTAAGCGCATGCCTCTTTGTATTTGTGGACATTAAATTCTGTTTCCCAGCTTTGCATCAAAGAGTCAGCTGAGACTTGTGATACCATAAAAGGGCTAGTGCAAAAATACAATACTAGCTCACACCTCTTGAGAATGCTGACTAATAGAAAAATCTATGTGTGGTGACGTGCCTCACACACACTAGCCCATGAGGCTAGAAACATGGTCCAGTAAGGAAGCGCAGCAAGCAGTAATGGTTCTTGATGCTAGTTATCTTGTATTTCTCACAATGCATGTTGTATAGCCATGCGCGCACGCTCACACCCCATTTGCCTGCTCCCCCTCCCTGTCCCCATCTGCAAGGCTGAGCATTCATTCATCATCCATCCATTCATACATCCATCCATGCATCCATCCATCCAGACATCCATCCATCCATCCAGACAGCCATCCATTAATCCATCCGCCATCCATTCATCCATGGATCCACCCACCCACCCACTCACCACACACACATCCGCCCACCCAGCATCCATACATGCATCCATGCATCCATCCACCCATACACCGACCCATCATCCGCCATCCATTCATCCACCCAAGCACCCATCCATCCATCCAGCCATCCATCCATCCATCCATCCAGACAGCCATCCATTAATCCATCCGCCATCCATTCATCCACCCACCCACTCACCACACACACATCAGTCCACCCAGCACCCATAAATGCATCCATCCATCCATCCAGACAGCCATCCATTAATCCATCCGCCATCCATTCACCCATGCATCCACCCACCCACTCACCAGACACACATCCGTCCACCCAGCACCCATACATGCATTCATGCATCCATCCACCCATACACCGACCCATCATCCTCCATCCATTCATCCACCCAAGCACCCATCCATCCATCCAGACAGCCATCCATGAATCCATCTGCATCCATTCATCCATGCATCCACGCACCCACTCACCACACCCACATCCATCCACCCAACCACCCATAAATATTGACACCTGAGCCATTAGTGATAGGCTTTGAATATTTGCAGTCTTACAAGGGAACAACTGTTGCATTGTGGAAAAAGCCCGTTTCCGTGACGTGATTATTTGCAGTCTTCAGTTTTTAGAAGGGAACAACTGTGCGTTGTATTGGCATGTAAGAGTCAGCATTTTGCCATTAACATCGCATGCATTGTAATAAAGCCCGTTTCTGTGACGTGATTATTTGCAGTCTTCAGTTTTTAGAAGGGAATAACTGTGCGTTGTATTGGCACGTGAGAGTCAGCATTTTGCCATTAACATCGCATGCATTGTAATAAAGCCCGTTTCCGTGACGTGATTATTTGCAGTCTTCAGTTTTTAGAAGGGAATAACTGTGCGTCGTATTGGCATGTGAGAGTCAGCATTTTGCCATTAACATCGCATGCATTGTAATTGCATGCGATGTTAATGGCATCAACCGCAGGTAGTACTTTGTGGCAGGGCTGAGGTGCGTTGGCCGAGGGGGAGATCATACAGACAGGCGAAAGTAGTCTTGCAGCATATGCGCGTGCGTAGTGAAATACGCATGCGCAGATTGTTCGGGGAAGATCATCCAGATGGGAAGATCATAACTACGGTACACCGCCACTGAATGATTAACACACATGTACACCTTTCATCTAGACCCAGCATTGTGCTTTTTTTCAATCAAAATAATGCAATAAAATGAATATTTTTGTTGTGATTTACATAATTTACATATGTCGCTAATGCTCTCGGCAGGATATGTGCTCGCAAGCCTTTCGTTATTAACAACAGAGCCGAGACGGAGACCCCGTCCATTCCGATCAACATATGATAGAGGCGCAGTCTGTAAAGGAAAACATCAGCTGGCTGAAATCCAAGCAAGATTTAAAAGGCTGCACGCGTCAGGTAATTTGCAAATCCACTTGGGAGGGAGGGGTGAGGGGGGGTGAGCAGACACCAGACCAAATTGAGAGTGTGCAAAAGGCCGCTTTTATTGAAACAGGTGCATATTCACAATAAGTACAACCCTGGCAACCGCCTCACAAAACTAGACCTCACTAATTAAAATATTACCTTACAACCCCAAACGTCAGGCCCGCCCCATATACGTCACAGTCCCCGCCCCCACCCAGCACAACATAATTACAATCCAAACAATACAAAAACCTGCATAACCATTTAAACATCACCCCAACCCAAAAGCATGATATCACATTTCAAAAATTGCCCACCAACAACTTACGTTACCCAAAACCGTGTAACCACCCCACGCAACAACTATTTAAACTTTTCCAGCCATAACCCAATTTTACCAAAATCCCAACAACCATCCTGTCCCAGCTGACGAAGAACTTCCAATTTCCGCACGGCACCTGTTCCAAGCGACAATTACAAAAAATACAAACCCTATATCCACCTGTTCCGGAAAAACGACCCAAAAATATAAAATTAAATAAATAAAAAACCCAGAGAAAAAAGAAGCAAAAACGGAAAAGATTAGGGAGGGAGGGAGGGAGGGAAAATTTTTCCAATTAAACTAATGAGCTCCCGGCCACCAGGTCATTCAGCCTAAAATGGTGGCCGGGAGGAGGAGTCAGGGAAATATATACCTGGGCTCCCTCAGTAGGAACCAAAGGAGCCCAAAAGAAGCCCAAAAGAAGCCCAAGGCTGGCGGTCCACAGGCACCCCCCCCACTGGCCCCTCCCAATCAGCCCGGGGGGGGACCTCCCCGCGGTCGGCTGCCCCCCCCCAAGCCCCCCTTGGGAGGGAGGGGTGAGGGGGGTGAGCGGACACCAGACCAAATTGAGAGTGTGCAAAAGGCCGCTTTTATTGAAACAGGTGCATATTCACAATAAGTACAACCCTGGCAACCGCCTCACAAAACTAGACCTCACTAATTAAAATATTACCTTACAACCCCAAACGTCAGGCCCGCCCCTAATACGTCACAGTCCCCGCCCCCACCCAGCACAACATAATTACAATCCAAACAATACAAAAACCTGCATAACCATTTAAACATCACCCCAACCCAAAAGCATGACATCACATTTCAAAAATTGCCCACCAACAACTTACGTTACCCAAAACCGTGTAACCACCCCACGCAACAACTATTTAAACTTTTCCAGCCATAACCCAATTTTACCAAAATATCAACAACCATCCTGTCCCAGCTGACGAAGAACTTCCAATTTCCGCCACCCAGAAAAGAGGGGGGGAAGGAATTACCCTCCTCTCTTTCTGCCCCCCCAAAACTAACCAACAAAGGACCAAAAAGACCTCAACCCAAGAAATTCTGAATCTTCAAACACCTGGAGAGCACCTCTCGCAATTCCAACAAATACAAATCCATCCCGATACGAGACAGATGAACCCCATCGCCGCGAAAAAACTCAAGGGTGTCATAACGGATGTCCTTATGGGACACCCGCCCAAAACCCAGATTTCTACAAAAACGGGAAACCTCCAAGTTCAACTTTCTGCGTGCCTTATCAACCGCCCTAGGCTTAAGCGCACCCCTACAAGTTCTTCTGGGGACCAACTCCGTCCATAAAACATGGCAACCCGACCACTGTTGACGAATGAGGGAAAGATCCTTCTTCATAGTTCTCAAGAGAACCACCCCCTTCACCCCACAAAGATCGTTTTCCCCGAGGTGCAAAAGCAATACATCAGGACATATACCCCCCACCAACCAGGAATTCAAGGCCGGAATGAGCTCCCTCCAAATCATACCCCCTTTCCCCTTCCACACAACATTAAACAGTCGAGAATTAAAACCAAGTGTGGGACCAAAATAACTCTGTATAGCTTGAGCTTCCGCACGTCTAATGAAAGAATGTCCCACAATCCAGATCATCATAACAGATGAACGGGGGCCAGCCACCGAACCTGAAAAAGAAAAGCAGCATCAAATTCAAGAAAATTCAACATCCGCAAGCGCCGAAACAGGGTTATTCCGCACATAGCGCCTAAAACAGTTGGAGGACCAACGCCCTAAAGACATAATGTCCTGCTGTGACCATCCCCTGTTGTGAGCTTCCGTGGCTGCCCCAATCCTGAAAGAATGCGTACCATACTGTCGTTCATCCAGGCCAATGAAACGCAGCGCTTTACGCAGCACCATGCGCAGCTGATACTCAGTCACCCTGGAACCATCCCGATGACGAAAAACAGGACCCTCAATGGCGGCCCCCGAACATTCCCTCAAACGCCTAGCCCACCTCAAAGGACACGTCTCCGGAGGGGAAGGTGCCTCCAACCAAATGCCCCTCCCTCTGCTATGTTGATCCGTTTTCGCGCAAGCCAACCAAATGTGCAATCCTGACTCTAAAAGACAGACATTCCCCCACCCCACCCCAAGACCAACTTTAGATCCTAATAACTCGGAAACCCTGAACGCACCAAAAAACATCCAAACCATAAGAGTGGAAAAGAGACAAACCTCAAACTCGTCAAAACAAACTGAGGGCAAAACCTGTAAAACACGGGCCAAAGTCTGCCAAGACAAAGGTTGGCGGACCAACTGCTCCCGACCCCTCTCCCTAGACCAACCTTCCAACATGCGCCTACCCACCTCCCCCGCAGAAGGAGAATAGCCCCACAGTAACTTGCCCATGAACGCTATACCAGCCAATTTCCCAGCAATTGTCACACGTGTCAGACCCCTGTCCATCAAGAGCAGAATAAACTGCGCCACATCCTCACAGCGCCTCCAACCCGGAGCGCGCCAACCGGCCCCAGATTCCAGAAACTCCTCCCAGGCTAAATCATACGCTGCCCTAGTGGAAACAGCCAGCGAACCTACCACCAACTGCACAACCCTGTCTCGCCTACAGTCCACAGATGATCTGGCCTGGGGGTCGGCATCCGGTCCGCCTCCGAGGCTAGCCCATGGAATCTCTCCCACTGTGAACGAGACAAAGCATCCGCAATGTCATTGTCCACCCCA
Organism: Lissotriton vulgaris; assembly: GCF_964263255.1. Lineage (NCBI taxonomy): Eukaryota > Metazoa > Chordata > Amphibia > Caudata > Salamandridae > Lissotriton > Lissotriton vulgaris. The sequence goes on along the minus strand of NC_141698.1, from coordinate 462,027,028 downwards.
GGAATGTGCAAGGCCTTAAAACTGATGTCATACGTCAAGCACCCCAACACAAAGACCCTCAAGAGCTTCAAAATGTGAGCATCCCTGGCCGACTGCCGATTGATAATGTCCACCACAGCTTTATTATCAATTTGAAACAGCACTTTTTTGTGAGCAAACTCATGGCCCCACAAAGTCAAGGCAACCACCACAGGGAATAACTCGAGGAACGCAATACTTCTGCCTCCGTTCTTCCATGCAGCAGGCCACTGTTCAGCACACCATCTGCCTTGCCAGTAAAGACCGAAACCATCACCGCCTGCAGCATCTGAAAAAATTTGGACATCCCAAACCCAATCTTCTTCTCTGTACAAAGGAATGCCATTGAACGAGTGTAAAAAAGCTACCCACATCTGCAGATCCTCCTTAACACCTGCTGACAATCGGACGTGATGGTGAGGTAAAAACTGACCAGATAGCGCTCTACCCAGACGCCTGCAAAACGTTCTACCTGCCCTGACCACCCTGCAAGCAAAATTAAGATGGCCTAGCAGAACCTGAACTTCCTTCACAGTCACCTTTGTCTTGTTCAACATAGCACGTAATAGGTCCAACATTTTTGTCTTTTTATCCACTGGTAAACGTGCCTCCATGACATTCGAGTCAATCTCGATACCTAAAAAAGACATGGTCCCGTAGGGGCCCATTGTCTTTTCCGGTGCCAACGGCACGCCTAAGAATTCCATCAAAGTCTGGAAGGTTCGCAAAGCATTCTGGCAAGCTGAGGAATTGGGAGCGCCCACAAAAAAGAAATCATCCAGGTAGTGGGTCACAAGCTGGTGTCCTGAAGTGTTGGTAAAAAACCATTGGAGAAAGGTGCTGAAAGTCTCAAATAATGCACAGGAGATGGAACAACCCATTGGCAAGGCCTTATCAACATACCATTTCCCCTGAAATTGAATCCCCAACAGATCCCAATCCCCAGGATGTACTGGCAACAAACGAAATGCCGATTTGATATCACACTTTGCCATTGCCGCACCAGTGCCGGCAGATACAACCAGGGCCATGGCCACATCCACTGAAGAATAAGATACAGAAGCAGCTTCACCATCAATAAAACCATTAACTGACGAGCCCTCCGGCCATGACAAATGTTGAATCAACCGAAACTGCCCAGGCTCTTTCTTAGGAACCACACCAATTGGGGAAACAATAAGATTTTCCAAGGGCCAATCATCAAAGGGACCCGCCATTCTCCCTTCCCGCACTTCCTTATCCAATTTGTCTTGTACCACAGTGGGATGTTCATTGGCTGACAACAGATTCTTGGACCACCGCCACAACCGCGGCCCAGTATAACCCAGACGAAAACCGTCTTGAAAACCATCCAACAATAACTTACCAGCCTCAGCATTTTCATAACCTCTTAAAGCCACCGCCAAGTGAAAATGATTAACTGGCGTACGAGCCTTTGGGCCCAGCCCCAGAAGCGTTCTCCCCCCCCCTGTTAGGCTGAGGTTGCTGTGCAGGACCTGGGGAATTTGCCTGCTGCTGTGACCATTGTCTGCCCCCTGTAACCCGGGGCCCCCAACACCTTGCCAGAGGGTGCGTTCTACCACATTGGGAGCACTCGTGCCTGAACTTACAATACTCCCTGGGGCAATAACCTCTGTTAAAATCCCAACAGGTCCCATTGGCAGATTGGACTGACGCTGCTGCACCCACCCCTCCCCGAGTGGGTTTACCCTGAAAGGGCCGATAAGGTAATGGATATCCGCTGGCTGTAAAAATCGTCTTTCCACCAGCAGAAGCCCCCATAGTGTGTTGCCACAAATCATTATCCAATTCCCCCCATTTTGCTTCAGGATCCCAAGCCATCCGGGCTCGGAATTCCTCATCATACTGAGACCAGGCATAACCACTGCCAGTAATCTGTGCTTTCCTGATCACATCCATGTACTTAAAAATTGCCACACAGCGCTCCGGGAATTTCTCACAATATACACTAGCATATATAAGAAAAGCCGCTGTCCAATTTTCAATGGTCAAAGGTACCTTGGGGCGCTTGGCCAACTCGTACTCCTCCTCCTTAGAGCCCTCCTTGGACCTAACTTCCCTATGTAAAAGCTTCAGTAACTCAACATACTCCCCTTTCCAAATCCTTTCCTTAGTAGATAACATTAAATGGGCGCCCAAAGGTTTCGTGACGCCCATGTAAGGCAATTTCTTTATTTTAAGCTCCTTACTGTGTGGGGGATCTTTACCTACCTCCATGGGTTCAGTTAAAGTGCCAGTATCCACCTTGGAACCCGCACCCCCATCACTTGTACCCACTCCCTGATCTTTAACGTAACGACCTTTGTGGAGCTTAAGGTCCATACCCTCTAAAGGAGGCCCACCCCCAGTTCCCACAGATACCATCAATGGTTTGTCCTGCGGCCCTGTAAGCTCACCTGGATTCAATAAAGGAAGCTGGGCCGGCCTCGCTCTCCATGCCAGATGCTCGACATCATCACCCGTCCGAGGAACCCTCACCGCGGGGCCGCTCTCTCGAGTAGGTCTTGAAACTGTAGCTTTCGGACGCACCACCACCTGTGCCTGTAAAACATCATCAGAAGCGTGAAAGAGCCCCCCCCCGTGCACCCTCAACACGTAACTCGCCCTCCTCAGGGCTTTCCTCATCGTAATCCAAAACCAGGGATTCCTCCAACCTAGGAGGGGCCAACACCACAGATGGACTTTTGAAACCAACCTGGGCCTTACCAGCCCTTACTGACACCTGAGGCGGGGGAGCCGACTGGACCCGTCTGTACTCCCCCGAACGTTGACCAGTTTTGTACACCTTATCCAACGATGAATCCCTTTTTTGATGAGAAGAAACATTTGGGGCCAGCGAGGACGCGCCAGTCCTGCTTCTGCCAACCCCGCCGATATCCATAGAACCTGACAATGGGGCCAGCGAGGACGCGCCGGGCCTGCTTCTGCCAACCCCGCCGATACCTGTAGAGAAAGAAGTTGGGGCCAGCGAGGTCGCGCCTGACCTGCGTCTGCTGACCGCGCCGAGATCTTGAAATGAAGACGTTGGGACCAACGAGGTCGCGCCGGACCTGCCTACGTTGACCGCGCCGGGATCCCTCGCCGGTACGGGGTATGCCGCGCCAGGCTCCACCCTCCCTTCTCCTCGGTGTAACTGGGCCGCGCTCCACCCTACCAAGTCTGCCGCTCCACGCCGTTCTCCAACCTGTGAAGAAAAAGGCTGAACTGATGTGCCGGGACCCTTACTACCAGAACGGCCAAACCTATCAACACCAGTAGCCACACAAAACCTAGAATCCTGAAACTGCAACTGACCAGGTTCCCGAGAAACCGTCTCTCCAGACCGAACAGTCAACCCCCGCTGAGGAACGGAGGGCTCCACGTCCTCTCCACCACTACTCCAGTCCAACAACTCCTGAACAATCTTAGACGCCGGACCCGACACCAGCCCTACGTGTCCACCCCGCTGAGTATCAGACTGAGGCTGCTCCATCCTCCCAAGAGATCTACCCCCAACAGGCAAACCCGGAAAACTCAAAGTACCCCCAAAACCACTCAACATATCAGTCCCCTTAATAGGAGGAGCCCTGGCCGCATCACGAATCCCCTCGGCCCAAGAAGGAAAAACATCCAGGCCTTCCCAAGACCTGGCACCCACCTGCCTACTACCACTCTCTTGTAGGGAGGAAAGAACAGTACCCCCCACCGAAGGCTCAACGAACCCTCCACCTGACCCAGATACATCCCGCTGCGCATCCAACAAACCAAGACCAGCCTCCTGCCCCTGTAGACCTGCCCTCCTATCCATCTGCGCCCACTCCCCCTCCCCCACCGAGCCACTCAGTATCGACATCACCTCCCCCCGGGTTGAGGCAGGGGGGGAAAACAACAGGGGGCTATAAGGCACAAAAGCAGACCCAGACATCAAAGGCCCTGACTGCACCACACCACAAGAAACACTACTGACAGGCACAAAATCTCCGGGAGCACGGGCCGGCGTCGAAACACGATCACCACCAGCCCCTGCACTCGAATCCAGTTGTACCACCTGCTCAACAATCCTCTGAGCCCCCAAACCAGTCAAATCAACAAACTGGCTATCCGGCCCAGGAGCCGGCAACTCGCCGTCACCACGAGGCGCGAGAATGTCGACGTGCGCATGCGCGCCAACCGCCGGCCCGTCGCCCAACGGCTCCGCGTCAGGAAAAACGGAGGCAGAAGCAGAGCGCTTCCTGCCTCCACGCTTACCGGCCCGCTTGCCTCTTGCAGCGGGGGCCGAAAGCGACCGCACCGGCAACCCCTCAGTAACCAGAGGAGCCGACGCCCCTCCCTCCTCCAAACTCGCCTCACGCGGAAAAACCGTTCCCCCCTCGGCATGAGCCCCAGGGTCAGAGACTACTCTCCTAGAGCGTGGGCGGCCCCTTTCACTTACCGCCTCCCGGCGAGACCTCTTAGGCGATTCACAAGCCGCGACCGCCGCCGCCACACGTGCTGAGGCCTGCCGCCGAGGACGCGAAGTCCCAGTCACATCCCCCAACACCAGGTCCAAACGCCCAGCTTCACTAAGGAGACGGATAGCCTCCAAAACACGGTAGTCTTCCCCTGACATGACGAAGAGAACAACATACCAACAAAATGTTTCCAATTAAACTAATGAGCTCCCGGCCACCAGGTCATTCAGCCTAAAATGGTGGCCGGGAGGAGGAGTCAGGGAAATATATACCTGGGCTCCCTCAGTAGGAACCAAAGGAGCCCAAAAGAAGCCCAAAAGAAGCCCAAGGCTGGCGGTCCACATGCACCCCCCCCCACTGGCTCCTCCCAATCAGCCCGGGGGGAGAACCTCCCTGCGGTCGGCTGCCCCCCCCCAAGCCCCCCTTGTCAGTTACGCATGTTCAGTCAAGTAAGGAAAGGACGAGAGATCTGTAGTTAAACGCTGAAAGTCTAATAAGCGCATTTATTTTGCAATACATGGCTGCATGCAATAAACACCAGTAATCCTTTTCGGCTCACCAATATTATAACAAGGTACCCTTCAAGCATACGTATTTTGTGAATGCGGCTGAAAACGAAGGACACAATGTGTCAATTACAAAAGCAAACAACACTCAAGAAGACTATGCGATGGAATTTAAAGCGAAGTATGTGTCTATCTAAGTGTCAGTATATCATTTTAGGAGGCCATATTCTCCTTTTTAAAAAGATGAATACCGCAGTTTTTCTTTTATGGGCGCTGCAAAAAACAAACATCACTTTTATCCAGTGATTTGGAACCTCTGCAGTTGAACTCAGAAAGAAGAAGCGCTGTTTCGGCCCTGTCGAGAGTCGACCTTGTATCATATGTCTTGGTAGAGGTACAATCAAGAATTCTGAATGAACAAGAATTCTGAAGGTTCTATGTTTTAAGCTGTACTTGACATTGTTCTATTTTCTTTCCCAAGATAGAGATGGTTGCACTTTTTGGCCGCTCGCCTTCAGAGGTATTGCCAGCGTTGTCCTGTTTGACCTGCCACTTGCTACAGGAGTAGCGGACTTTCTGTCAAGTTCATTGTGCCACAGAGGAAGGAGTTGATCACCGCGAGGCCGCAGAGGAGGCGAGAGGCGCGGCCCCGGGACTGCGAGGTACAGCGCTACTAACATCAGCTGTTTCCTCTTCCCGAGGGTGCCGCGCCCCCTCCCAGTGCCCCGCCCCCTAAGGCGTACTTAACCTCTCGCGGCCCCCGCTTCGCGGGAGCCGCTCGCCTTCAGAGGTATTGCCAGCGTTGTCCTGTTTGACCTGCCACTTGCTACAGGAGTAGCGGACTTTCTGTCAAGTTCATTGTGCCACAGAGGAAGGAGTTGATCACCGCGAGGCCGCAGAGGAGGCGAGAGGCGCGGCCCCGGGACTGCGAGGTACAGCGCTACTAACATCAGCTGTTTCCTCTTCCCGAGGGTGCCGCGCCCCCTCCCAGTGCCCCGCCCCCTAAGGCGTACTTAACCTCTCGCGGCTCCCGCTTCGCGGGAGCCGCTCGCCTTCAGAGGTATTGCCAGCGTTGTCCTGTTTGACCTGCCACTTGCTACAGGAGTAGCGGACTTTCTGTCAAGTTCATTGTGCCACAGAGGAAGGAGTTGATCACCGCGAGGCCGCAGAGGAGGCGAGAGGCGCGGCCCCGGGACTGCGAGGTACAGCGCTACTAACATCAGCTGTTTCCTCTTCCCCAGGGTGCCGCGCCCCCTCCCAGTGCCCCGCCCTCCCCTCACACCCTCATAAGCAAGGGCTATAACGCACATCGCGGGACGCGCGCAGGCCGCAGCCCAGGGCGAAGCTCGGGCAAAGGGCGGGCCCGTTTAAGCCCGTTCAAGCCTGGGCAAGTCTGGTCTGGGCCAACCCATTTTCTTCTCCATTTACCCATTGTCATCTACATTGCATCTTGGCTGCCATTTGCTATTATTCATAACACTCAAGAATACATCCGTGTTACAGCGCCACCATGACAACTAGGGCAATGAGGAACAAGACGGCACAAGGAGTGGGTCCGGTAATTGGGCCGATCGACCAATTCATTAACAAAGCTAATGACGCGATCAATCAGGGGATCGTACTCCTAGAAAGACGTGTCTCCCAGGACCTTGCAGCAGCACGAAGATCCTCAATGGGCCTTTTGGCTTTAGCCAAAACACCCATTCAACAGGAAACTAATGTCCCATTATTGCGAGAAATCCGTGCTGAACTCCACACATTCCAACGAGCGTCGACTTATTTGTCACTCATCTATCACTTGGGGAAGTTACTCTGGAAGACCTGGAGAAAACACCTACTTTGGTGATTAGCACCACCCAAACCACCCAAATTCCCCTGTTAACTTTGACTGGGTCGCAATCCTTAACTGAGCCCCCATCTCCAATAGTAGTTTCTCCCTCAAAAACTGATAAGGAGCTAAGGGAGGGTCCCTTTCTTAATCAAGACAGCACAAGACCAGTAGTTAAGACTAAGACTAAGTAACATAATCTACCAAAGCGCACTAGGTCCAAAAAAACGCCCCGAACCAACTATCGAAACAATGCAAGCCACTCATTGTCGGTTAATGCGGATGACCCCTCTGTTTCAGTTGTATCGTCGGATGACGTTCATAGGGGTCATGGTGCTGCCAACTCAAACTATCTCGAGCTTAACTCACAAGTGCTAGACATAATTAAGGACCTTATAAAAACCCAACTATTACCAATAGAGCGAACTTTAAACAATATTGAAAAGCAGATGGCAAGACTAATCAACAACACTAGTTATCTCACACCACCCACTACCACTCTAGCTTCTTTGGCTCCTATGACTGCCACCCATGCTAAGGCAGCCACAGTACAGAAATCTATCCCTACCCCAATAACTCTCCCGAAACAGAATCCCCACAGCAATAGTACAACCGTTGTAAACAAACCCCCAACATCTAACAGTTCATCACTTACTTCCAATACGAACATCCAACCAGCTACTATTCAGCCAGGGAACTCCCACGTATCATCTCAAAAAGGACCACAGAAATCCACACAGAAATCCACACAATCTAACCATTCGACTGCAAAGGCCCAACAGCCAAAGATACCATATGAACAACCATATAGGTCTAGACAGATTCCAACAAGTATCACCCTTCCCCCCGAATGTGGAGCCTATGTCCTTGTATTGGTAAACGTACCAACACTCAAACAAGAACAGAGTGAAACAACATTATCCCTGAAAAACAAGATACTTCATTGGTTAAGCTTGAACTGTAACTTCCCAATAGAATGTGCTGGGGAAATTTCCCACACCCAAAGAGTAGGCTGGATAGGCCCCCTACGCAAAAAATTTCAGAAATCCCCAGTGGGCCGAAAAGACACTAGCTAAGGCACCCCCACCTTCCACATGGGAATTCAATACAACCCTTCTCCCATTGGGCTATTTCTATAGGCATTTACTAAATACAAACAACAATATCCCGCCTACTTCTATGAATCCATTTCCAGAAAGATCTTACCCCTCCACTTCTTATCCTCCCACTTCTTTCCAGAATTCTAAGTTCCTATATCCAACAGGTTCGGTACAGTGGCATCAGAGCCAAACGCCCATACCGCCAGCTACCCATCCTTATCTCTCTGAAACCCCTTATCAAGAGAATGGAGATAATCGATGGAGACAAGCGGCCCCCCCATTAGCAACTCCTTATAACATTCCAACTTACAATAGATTTAATGCTCTCTCTGGCTTAGACTTCAACGATTGACTTCCCAATTTTCATTCTACCAGGGAATTCCCACAACCATCTAAATCAGAGCTAAATCAGAGCTGATCCTACTACCCAATTCACGCCCTGCCTCCGAAACAATGTCAACACACCTGTCCTTAACCCCCAGTAAACCCAACTGTTCAATAACAAATCACTATAATATAAATGCTATGCCAACTGTAACATCGGCCCCAACAAATTTGGAAGCCGCTGAACGGCTAGCTGATACAGGCAATCCTGTTGATCCTATTCCAGATACTTTGCAGATTTGTTTTATTTTTTGGAATATCGCAGGTCTTTCTGCAAAAAAGAATGACCCCGATTTCCTGAGCCAGATCAATTTGAGCGGTTGTATCTGCCTTCAGGAGACGTGGGCCATAAGGCCAATACACATGGTGGGCTTTAAAACTTTTTGGTCACCTGCGAAGAAATCAACCTCTGGTAGAAACAGCGGAGGCCTAGCCACTTACATTACAAATACTCTTCCCATGGATGAGGTAATCCCCTTAAGATTAGATACAAATTTCCAGATTATAGTGCTAAAGGTTACCAAACAAAGACTCTATTTAATTATAAACTTTTATAACAACCTCTCTCACGCTGACATGATTACTCTTCTCCCAGAGATCTCTGCAACATTACAAGAGCAACGAATTAAATACATCAAAAAGACATGCACAATAATCTGGGGAGGAGACTTCAACCTTCATCTATGCAGTAACAGCGATAACAATAAGTGCGGTATCAGTGATGAGGTTGATACAAACCTTACGCACTTTATGCACTTTATACACTCTAATGTGGGAGAAACAATGACCGAAATTATGGCTGAACTAGAACTAAGTTTTGCTAATGAAACAAAGATTCCATCTGTTCCCTTCCAGCCCACATTCAATGGAAGAGGTCTAATAAGCCTAATTGATTTTATACTGATTTCACCACCCATAGGATTCACCGTAGAAGATTTCAAGGTCCCTAAAAATCCTTTAAGTGACCATTTTCCAATCATTATGGTTCTTGCTGAAATAACAACGAACAAACCATATGACATCATGACCGCTCTAAATCAAGGTGATTTAGAATTAGGCTCTTTGAATGGCTTTACATTGAAGTGGGGCAGTATTGACAAGGAAGCAACAACCAAAAAAATAGTTATAAACAACCAAACTGATATTATAAATTGCTTGGACTCTACCACACAATCAAGCGAAATTATAAAGAGCTTCTTGACAATTACGACAAGCATACAAAAAGAACTAACCAGGATGCACAAACAAAGGCCCCAGCTAAAGAAAGGTTGGTTCAACTCAGCATGCACAAAAGCATCTACACGTTTAAAGGAAGCTCTAAATAGTGATCACAGGGACAGAGCTGAAATTATCAGACTCAGAAAGGAGTACACGGCTGCCCTAAACAATAGGAAAAAAGAAGTGAAAGCTGAACTATGGTCAACACTGATCCAAAGCTCGGAACTAAAAAATAGTGCCTTGTTCTGGCAGGTAGTTCGTTCCCCATTCTTAACAGACAAAGACAATTCTCCATCAATTGATGTTGCTATAAGTCAACATGAATGGGTGAGCCACTTTACAAAAGTCTTTGCGAAAGATCCGACAGAAGTCACAGATCAACCTGAATTTCTGCCACACATCGCCTATCCTTTAAACCTTTACTTCTCCCATGAAGAGGTTCAAAAAGCCTTAAAATTCTCAAAAATAGCTAAAGCCCCAGGCCCGGATGGTGTCCTCGTTGACGTTTTTAAACATCTCCCAGATCTTTGGACCCCTCTATTGACTAACGTCCTGAACGCCATCATTGAAGTGGGCCTCTTGGACTCTTGGAAAACATCAACGTTGGTACCTATTTTTAAAAAAGGAGATCGAAATAGTCCATCATGCTATTGGCCGATCTCCCTCCTGGACTCGTTAGGCAAGATGGCAGGACGAATACTCCTCGAGCGCCTCCAGGAGTGGGCTACCGATCACAAAATCATCTCAGACCTACAATATGGTTTCCGGGAGGGGCTAGGAACAGTTGACCAGGCCCTAAACGTGTCCCTACTGGCGGGCAAATATCTGGAAGCTAAAGGGTCTTCCTTCCATATGGCATACGTCGATCTCTCCGCAGCGTTCGACTGCGTGGCACACTCAACGTTGTGGAAAACTATCTTGAAAATGGGAGTTCCTACTCCAATCGTGGACTTTCTCCGAGAATTGTACACAGGCACCACAGGCAGGGTAAGATTCGGGGTGAGGGGTGAGCTCACTGACACCTTTAGGGTGGAAAAGGGGGTCAGGCAGGGGTGCGTCCTGGCCCCCTTTCTATTCACCCTTTATACGAACGGCTTGGAGGTTGCCATGCTACAAGGCAGTAAGGACCTTCCTTTAATAGCTCGTCGGCAGATACCAGCACTCCTATACGCCGACGATGCCGTTATTTTAGCAAGAACACTAAATGAACTACAGCTGGCCTTGAACAGATATTGTGTCTTCATGGCAAGTCTGAATCTGAAATTAAATGCAAAAAAAACCTATACAATGCATGCAGGGGAGAAAAGAAATGTAAAACACAGGAAACTATTGGTACAGGGTGAACATCTGGATAGGACCACTACCTATCCTTATTTAGGGATCGTCATTGACGAAAAATTTAAATGGAGCCCAGCTATCAATGCAAGGAAATTGGTATTCCTCCGAGAGACATCTTCGTTAAAAACCTTCTCACAGAGATTGGGGCAGCGACCAATTAAATAATTATTGCAAATATATAACTCAAAATGTGTAAGTACAGCAACATATGGGGCGGGGATTTGGGGCTTTACAAATGTGGACTCAATACAAAGAATAGAGAACTTTTTCCTGAGATATCTGTTGGCGGTACCAAAAACTTGTTCCACCTATGCCTGCCATACTGAGTTGGGCATTGATTACATTACAGACACTATAAAATTGCAGCCAATAATGTTGTGGCACAGAATATGGGTCACTGAGCAATGTCACTTGACTAGGGCGATCATTCAAGACATCTTAACATTAGACTACTCTAAGAAGATTAAATGGTTGTCCTATGTCAAAACGCTACTAACAGATCTAGGATATAGGAAGTATTTTGATCATCCGTTGCTGATAAAAGAAATCCCAAAAAAGAACCTAAAAAGGGAGTGCCTTGTTCATCTGCGCCAGTTACGCTTACTATCCGAGGTCCACAAACCATCTGTTCAACACTCCTTATTAGTCCAGACTGTGTTTACCGTTGAACCCTGCTTGAACTTTAAATTAACACAGTTTGAAAAAATGTTGCTCACCCGTTTCAGATTCGACCTGTTTCATCTATTGGTCGCATTTCCAAAGCAAAATGTTAGGACATCCACACTTCCTATGTGCCCTTGCGATCTAGTGTCCTCACAATCAACGATACATACAATGTTATTCTGTAAATTCTTTACTGAACCCCGTAAACGCTGGATACTGCCCATTTTGAAATTCTGGGGTCTTCGTCAATGTCGTCCAGCGTATTTGGCACTTCAGTACCTTGAAAATGAAAACTATGCTAAAGCGATCGTATTTTATCTTAAATTTTGTATACGTCATCGCATGAATTTATGAGTACGAATAACATTGCTATTTTGCACAAACGAAAGAAACTAAGATAACAGGAAAACTGTATGTTACTATAAATGCCGAAAAACTTGCACAAATTGAACTGAGAAGTACTTGCTATTTTTAATAAGCTTTCTTTTAAACAAATGCATACTTAACGCTTTTTAACTTTTTTGATAAATTTGTAACTGTTTTTTTTTTAACTTTTATGGTGTTTTTTGTAAAACTACCGAATAAAGTCATTATTGAATTGATATTGAATTGGCTCAAACTGATTCAACAAGATACAAGCATGCACAATGTAGTCTGATGGCTAAAATATGTGACCAGCTTTGCAACCTGGGCCTTGGGTTTTAAACCTGGATTCTGCTCGCAACAATTGTGTGATGATTGTTACATCTCTTAACCTCCAGTATACCTATAATTGTAAACATGTGGTGCCGCGCAAAAGCTGTCCACTCTTTACACGTCACAAATTTCGATTATTGACTTGAGAAATGACATGAACGCCCAAGTCAAAAAGGAAGATCATCCTAGAGTGATTCTGAAGTCATTCGATGACTTCAGCCAGGCAATTCCTGCAATTAACTGGGGATGTCATCCGAAGCCATCCTGAAGTCTGCCCACAGGGAAAAATATTTTAATGGGATGACTTTATCTAGAGTCATCAGAGAAACTACTCCAGGATTAGGGCCTGATTACTTCAGTGGAAAACATTAAGCCTGGGCGGGCAGCTACGCTCCGTGCACGGAGTGTGCGTAGTGCCGGCTTCTACGCATTTTGAGTAGCAGGCGTAGAATTCGGCACTACGCACGCTCCGCAGACGGTGCGTAGCTGGCCGCCACCCGCCTCCCTCCCGCCCTCCCTAAATACTTTAATGTATGTTAGAAAGAATTAAAAGGCACTTACCTTGCCCGCCGCTGCTCGCCGCTTCCCCGAGGCTCCCTCTCTTCATCGCTGCCGTCTTGGGTACTAATGCGCATGCGCGGGCGACCGCGCATGCGCATTTCTCACGGGAAATGCGCATGCGCGGCAGCCCGCGCATGCGCATTAGTACCCAAGACGGCGGCGATGAAGAGAGGGAGCCCCGGAGACGCGGCGGGCAGCGGCGGGCAAGGTAAGTGCCTTTTAATTCTTTCTAACATTTAAATTAAAGTATTTAGGGAGGGCGGGAGGGAGGGAGGCCTGCGTGCGTAGTGGGGCTACGCGGAGTGCGGAGGTGGGTGTAGTTTCTCGCCCACTTCACGTAGCTCCGCGAAGCCTCACTACGCCCACTACGCCCAGGCCTGGAAAACATGTGATGAGCTTGAACTACTGCCGATGATCCCATGCTGATTACAGGACTAGGGTGGATTACTCCAGGATGGGCCCCTGATTACTTCAGTGGAAAACATGTGATGACCTTGTACTACTCCAGAATGATCCCATGATGATTTCAGATTATGCTGGATTACTCCAGGATGATCCTTTGAGTATTTTGTGATGACTTAGGAATGAGGCTGCATTACTCATGGATGATCCAAGGATAACTTGAGAACGTGACTGGAACCGTAATAGTTGATTAATTAATAATGGGTATGTATTACCGTAGGATGGGTTCTGGCTGTATTACTGCATGGCAGTGTAGTAGTAATACTTGTTTGTCATTCACAAGATGTTAAGAAATACAGTTTTATTACTTTGTTTGCAGAGCTAATAATGGTTACAAAAACAAGCATTGGCAAAGCCAATAGGTTTTGCCTTTTCTTCCATGTGACTTGCCAATGTCTTTTGTTGATGGTTTGTAGTATCAGTTGAAATGAAAAAGCATTGGCAAAGCCAAATGGTCTGGCCTTTGCAAGAGCTAGTCTTTGCCAATATGTTTTAGCCATATTGTACACAAGCGTGGCTGTTCAGCACGGCTAAAAGTTAGTGGGATAAAGAAGAGTTGCATGTTGAAAAGTACAATGTGATGAAGTAGCATAGATTCTAGCGACAGAGTGTCATGGAGTGGTGTAGAACGGAGTGGCGTTAAGTGTTGCGTAGACTAGATTGCTGTGGAGTGGCATAAGGTGGAGTCGTGTAGGAGTGTGGAGTAAAGTGTTGTAGAATCGAGTGTCTGAGTGGAGTGGCATGGAGTAGAGCGGAGTAATATGTTGTAGAATAGAGTGGACTAAAGTGGCATGGAGGGGGTTAGGTAGAGCGTTGTTGAGTAGTATTGAAGAGTGAAATAGCATGTAGTAGTGTTGGTAAGTGGAGTGGCAAAGAGTCGAGTAGAGGTTTATGGAGTAGAGCATCACCAAGTGGAGTATCAAAACTTATAGTGTGTTAAAGTGCAGTAGCCTAGATTGAGGCAGCGTAAAAAACAGTGGTGCAGAGTAGACTGGCGTAGAGTGCACTGGTTAAGTAGAGTGGTGTAGAGTGCATTGGCGCAGAGTAGAGCGATGTAGAGTGCAGAGTAGATTGCAGTGGTGTAAAGTAGATTGTTTCAGAGAAGAGTGGCATAGAGTGGAGTGGTGCAGGGTAGATTGCAGAGGTGTAGAGCAGAGTAGTTAAACAGTAATATTTGATGTTAGAGGAGCTCTGACAACTTTTAGCCCTGGTGCCACTGAACCTGCTGCACCATTCAAATCATGACCCTATTGTAGGTAAGGTAGCTGCACTTGTGACTGCCTGTTTAGTAGTAAAATATTACAATATTTGGTGTTTAGAGGGGTTCCTAGAGCTTTGGAACCCATGTCACTGCACCTGCTGCACTATTGAAATGATGACCCTATTGCCTGCAAGCTAACTGCACTTGGTTGCCTGTTTAGGAATAACATATAGCAATACTTGGTGTTTAGTAGGGTGCCTGGAGCTTTTGGTCCTGATGCCATTGCACCCGCTGCACTATTGAGATCATGGCCCTAGTGCTTGCTAGATAACTGCACGTGTGACTGCCTGTTTAGTAATAAAAGATAGCAATATTTGGTGTTTAGTGGAGTTATGACAACTTTTGGCCCTGGTACCACTACACCGGCTGCACTATTTAAATCAAGTCCCTTTCAAATGCAAGGTAACTGCAATTGTGACTACCTCTTTAGTAGTAAAATATAGCATAGTTCTTATGTATTAACTTTATTTTTAACATCCAGTGTTTATTACAACATTTGGGGCCCGATGTAGGTGCCCTAATACCGGTTGGAAACGGCTGAATTTGGCTGTTTCCGACCGGTATTAGGTTTTTCAGATGTAGGGCATGCATTTACGATCTGTATTTACCGATTCGGTAAAATTACCGAATCGGTAAATACAGACTCGATAAAATACCGATTCTGTAACTGCAGGTGTAGCTGGCACATGTCAGAGTGCCACAGGGCTTTAAGAATTGGTATTTTACCACCCAATCCAATTGGGTGGTAAAATACTGAATCCAGGTGTGCATGCACATCTGTGCATGCACACCTGTGCCATGTGACACACAGACATGCCCATAGGGCATGTATGTGTGCCACATGGCACACAAGCCTGTAATTGGGGTGCTAGAGGGTGTCAAAGTGACACACCCTGCACCCTTGCAGGAATAGGTAATTACCAAATCGGTAAATACCGATTCGGTATTCCACATCGATTCCTATGGGCTTCAAGGCCCATAGGTATCAATGGGGGATACCGAATCGGTATTTACTGAATCGGTAAATACCGAATCTTACAGATTCGGTATTTACCGATTCAGTATTACCTACATTTCCCCCCTCTAATTTACCATTTCTTAAATACCGATTCGGTATTTTAGAAGTGGTAAATTAGATTTACCTACATCGGGCCCTTAGAATATGATCATAATGACCAAGGGCCAGATGTAGGTGGCCGAAAATAGCCATTTAACGACCGGTAACGGCCGATTTCGGCCGTTACCGACCGGTAAATGGCCATTGATATGTAGCGGCAGTAATTTCAGGCATGTTCGGTAATTTTACCGAATTGCTACATTTACCCAATCGGTAAAGTTACCGAATCGGTAAAATTACCGATTTGGTAATATTTACCGATTCGGTAAATATACCGATCGGTAAAATTACCGAAAATGCCAGATTGGAATGAAGGTGGCCAATTTTACATTGGCACATGGCTTTAAGAATCGGTATTTTACCATGGAATACAATTCCATGGTAAAATACCGATTCGTGTGTACATGCACATCTGTGCATGTACACCTGTGCCATGTGGCACACATACATGCCCTAAGGGCATGTATGTATGTCACATTGCACACATGCCCGTTTTGGGGGTGCTAGAGGATGTCAAAGTGACACCCCCTGCACCCTTGGTCAAATTCTGTATTTACCGATTCGGTAAATACCGAATCAGTATTTGAATTGAATCCTATGGGCTTCAAGGCCCATAGGATTCAATAGCAAATACCGATTCGGTATTTACCGAATCAGTAAATACAGAATTTTACAGATTCAGTAAAAATTACCGAATTGGTACCTAAATCCCATTTACCGATTTTGAAATACCGAATCGGTAATATTCGGTATTTCAAAATCGGTAAATGTGATTTACCTACATCTGGCCCCAAATAGCTTAAAAAAATAAATCACATAATGCCTACAAAGTGCAAAGAAAAGTACTGGAGGCTTGAATAGGAAATGCCACAAACATTCTCTAAGGCTAAAGCATCTGGTTTACACAACTAAATAATAACAAGCATTAGCATAGCCGATAGGTCTCGCCTTTGGGAACTTATAAGTGTTTAGCCAGAAATATTGACTTTACCTATGTCTTTACCTATGTCTTTAAGCTGTGCTCTATAGAAGTCTGCAGCATGCTGAAAAGTTATAAAAAAGAAGTGTCAGAAGCATTTTTGTTACTTTAAATATGACCAAAAAAGCATTATGTACTACTGAACAACCATATTAAAAAAGCGTTAAAAATAATGTCTTGAGTTTTTTTGTCCTTTCAATGCTGGCAAGTTGTATCTGCCTGTCCCAATGGTTGCTTGTTGTGAGTTTTTTTGTTATGGGGGGGGGGCATAAATAACAGGAGGGTGATGGTCAGTCAGTCAGTCATTTAGTGAGAGAGTCAGTGAGAGTGAGAGAGTCAGTCAGTGAGAGAGTGAGAGTCAGTCAGTGAGAGTGAGAGTCAGCCAGTGAGAGTGAGTGAGTGAAAGAGAGTGAGTCAGTGAGATAGTCAGTCAGTGAGAGTGAATCAGTCTGTTAGCGAGAGTCAGTCAGTGAGAGAGAATCGGTCACTGAGAGAGGGTCAATCAGTCAGTGAGAGTGAGTCAGTCAGTGAGAGTGAGTGAGTCAGTCAGAGTGAGTCAGTCAGTCAGAGTGAGTGAGTGAGTCAGTCAGAGTGAGTCAGTCAGAGTGAGTGAGTCAGTCAGTCAGAGTGAGTGAGTTGAGTCAATGAGAGTGAGTCAGTCTTTTAGCGAGAGTCAGTCAGTGAGAGAGAGTCGGTCACTGAGAGAGGGTCAATCAGTCAGTGAGAGTGAGTCAGTCAGTGAGAGTGAGTGAGTCAGTCAGAGTGAGTCAGTCAGAGTGAGTGAGTGAGTCAGTCAGAGTGAGTAAATGAGTCAGTCAGAGTGAGTCAGTCGGTGACAGAGTGGGAGAGTTAGTCAATCAACGAGAATGAGAGTCTGTCAGTAAGAGTCTGTCAGTGGGAGTGAGTCAGTCAGAGAGAGAGAGTGAGTCAGTCAGTGAGAGAGAGCAAGTCAGTCAGGGAGAGTCAGTCAGTGAGAGAGTTAGTCAGTGTGAGTGAGTCAGTCAGTGAGAGTGGTTGTATGATGCGATATCGCACGCATTTACATCGCGGCTTTTAAATCGCAACGGCAATGATATCGGCAATTTAAACATTGCGCGTTGTTGCGCCGCTAATGCGGCCTTTTAATTGGATTGCGTGTTACATCGCCGACATTACATCGCGCGACATAACGATGTGATGTTTGTGCCCTACAGCCAACTTCTATTGATTCTAGTTATTTAACACTACGGTGCTACGGGGCTACGCCTGCTTCACTCCAATATGCCCTGTAACCGGTACACTGTGAACTGAGTACGGAGCACTGCACTGCCTTCTGGAATCTGTACACAGTAAACTATGTTCGCTCCACTGCACTGAGCCCTGACCTGTACACTGTGAAGAGAGGTCGGGGCACCGCACTGCGCCCTGGAATCTGTACACCTTGAACTGAGCACCATGCACTCCTGACAAGGCTCGCTGTGCTCTTAAATCTGCACACTGCGCCCTCCCTGTGCTCAGTGATCCGTGCACTGCTCTCAGTGATCTGTGCACTGCGCTCACTGATCCATGCACTGCTCTCTGTGATCCGTGCACTGCGCTCACTGATCCATGCACTGCTCTCTGTGATCCGTGCACTGCGCTCACTGATCCGTGCACAGCGCTCTACGCTAGTGATTGCCAGTGAACCGCGGCTCTCGGCTGCCATGTGCACTGTGGCTGCATCGTGCAGTGGGGGTGGATGTATGATGTTACAACGCGTACTTTTAGCACGCATACCATTACCACAGATTTTTTTACAACGCAGGTCATTTTACAACGGATACCTTTACAACACAATACACTACAACGCAGATACTATTACAACGCATACCATTACAACGTAAGTATAGGTAAGCATATAATATTAATATATATTTTAAATAAATATTTTTGTAATATTTAATTTTTTTAATCATTATTTAATTATTAAAAATTATATTAATGAAATTAAGTTTAATTTTATTATTTGTAAATATATATTAAAAATACCCCTGAACCCCAAAACCCAAACCCAGCCCTAAAACCTAAAAATACCCCTGTACCCCAAAACCCAAACTCAGCCCTGAAACCTAAAAATACCCCTGTACCCCAAAACCCATACCCAGCCCTAAAACCTAAAAATACCCCTGTACCCCAAAACCCAAACTCAGCCCGAAAACCTAAAAATACACCTGTACCCCAAAACCCAAACCCAACCCTAAAACCTAAAAATACCCCTGTACCCCAAAACCCAAACCAAACCCTAAAACCTAAAAATACCCCTGTACCCCAAATCCCAAACCCAACCCTAAAACCTAAAAATACCCCTGTACCCCAAAACCTAAACCCAGCCCTAAAACCTAAAAATACCTCTGTACCCCAAAACCCAAACCCAGCCCTAAAACCTAAAAAATACCCCTGTACCCCAAAACCCAAACCCAGCCCTAAAACCTAAAAATACCCCTGTACCCCAAAACCCAAACCCAGCCCTAAAACCTAAAAATACCCCTGTACCCCAAAACCCAAACCAAGCCCTAAAACCTAAAAATACCCCTGTACTCCAAACCCAGCCCTAAAACCTAAAACTACCCCTGTACCCCAAAACCCAAACCCAGCCCTAAAACCTAAAAATACCCCTTTACCCCAAAACCCAAACCCAACCCTAAAACCTAAAAATACCCCTGTACCCCAAAACCCAAACCCAGCCCTAAAACCTAAAAATACCTCTGTACCCCAAAACCCAAACTCAGCCCTAAAACCTAAAAATACCCCTGTACCCCAAAACCCAAACCCAGCCCTAAAACCTAAAAATACCCCTGTACCCCAAAACCCAAACCTAGCCCTAAAACCTAAAAATACCCCTGTACCCCAAAACCGAAACACAGCCCTAAAACCTAAAAATACCCCTGTACCCCAAAACCCAAACACAGCCCTAAAACCTAAAAATACCCCTGAACCCCATAACAAAATACCACTAATGAATGTTTTTAAAAAAAGATAAACTTACCTATAATTATACTTACGTTGTAATGATATGCGTTGTAATAGTATCTGTGTTGTAGTGTATTGCGTTGTAAAGGTATCCGTTGTAAAATGACCTGCGTTGTAAAAAATCTGTGGTAATGGAATGCGTTGTAAAAAATCCGTGGTAACAGTTACATACCGTGGGGGTGACACTGATAGATGCGTCGTTGCTTAGATGGACAGATCTTAGGGCGGATCCGGCATGTACTTCCAGAGCATCACTGGGAGGGAGGGAGGAGAAAGGGAGGCAGAAAGAGAGAGGCAGGGAGACAGCGCTAGAAGAGAGGACGGGGGAGAAAAGAATGAAAAGCAATAAAAAGAAGCAAACAACGGGGTAGGGCAGAAAGGGAGGGGAGAGGAGAGGGAGACAGGCCCAAGGCAAAAGTGAGACAGTTCAATGAAGAAATCAAGGAAGTGGACACGAATGAAGATGGCCTGAATCCTAAGGGGATAAGTGACAGTAAACGTAAACACACGCTGGTGTCGAACTATATAAATATGGAATGAGCAATGATAAGGGCAATGTATAAGAGAAATGTTAGTAAGAACAAATACAGTCTCAGAGGCCCTATCCTTCATGCAATGGAGCGTTGTGTTAAAAATTGTGGTTTCGCCTTGTGAGAAGGCCGAAAACATGGTGATGCTCAGATTAAAAATGATTGATAATATGCGTGTTGCTCACCTTGAACTGTGTCGCTAAAGCAATCCAGCATTTTCTGGCATAGGGTGTGTACTCTAGGAGCCCCCCACCCCCTGTATAAATATTCATTTTTACTTGTAAACGACAGCACAGGAGTCAAACATGTAAGATGTGTGCTCGAGGGTATAGCACATAAGTTATATGCAAAACCAAATCACATACTATTATATCTGGCTTTGGCCAAAAACCTATTGTTTTTGCGCTGCCCGTCCCAGAATGGCCTTTGGCATAACATAATAAGGGGGAGGAGGCAAAGCAGTTCTATGCGCACAAAAAGTTGCCTGTGAGTGATGTTTGATCCCCATTTCATCCCGTTGCAGGAGACCAAACATTTAGTAAATCTGGCCTGGAAAGTGTAGCTTCCCACCATGGAGATTGGCAGCATGTACAGTGTAGTGTTCTTTGTCAGTCATTCCCATGTGTGGACACATCAATTTAGTGGCATGTTTAACTCAAGTGAGTCCAGTCAGGGCCGGATAAAGTGCATAATGTAATCACAGGCTTTGCGAGTGTGATGACAGCGGCCTTCTGAATAAAGTGCAAATACAGTTGCAAGGTCAATGAGACAAAGAAAGGCCAAACACTAAAGACATTTGCAAATTGGGAGGACATGCTCATGTTTTAAACATAAAACATAAACTTACGAGAATTGAAGAAACCTTTGACTTAGTATTAGCATCACCCGAAAAACATTAAGGATTTAGGGGAAAGGGGAAAATACACTAAGGGTTAAATAAATATTGGAAATGGTTCCAAAAACAGAACTTGTGTTTTTGAATGTAGCTTATTTTTTTCATATGTCAAGGGTATTTCTCACAATGCATTTTGTACGGCCATGCGCACACGCTCACACTCCATATGCCTGCTCCCCCTCCCCCGTCCCCATCTGCGAGGCTGAGCATTCATTCATCCATCCATCCATTCATTCCATTCCCATGCATCCATCCACCAATCGGTCTGCCATGTGAGAATGAGCATTCATTCATCCGTCCATCCATCCATTCATCCAGCCATTCATCCCCCCCACGCACCCATGCATCCATCCACCATACGGTCTGCCATGCGAGACTGAGCATTCATGCATCCATCCATCCATTCATCCATCCAGCCATTCATCCATCCCCCCCACCCACCCATGCATCCATCCACCATACGGTCCGCCATCATCCATCCATCCATCCGCCCATTCATCCATCCCCCTCCATGTGTCAGGTGTCCATGCATCCACCCACCATATGGTCCGCCATCATCCATTCATCCATCCACCCACCCAGCACCCATCCATGCATCCATCCATTATCCATTCCCCGCCATGTGTCAGGTGTGCTTCTGTGCTCGTGTCAGGTGTGCTTCTGTGCTGAATTTCTCCTACAAAGCTGGGACTAGTCTACAGTGATATAATGAACACCATCAGCTACACCTTCGAAAAAGAACAATTAAACAACATCTGATGGACCTCAATTCCGCGCCAGGACTAACATCTACTGAACCAGACGTAACACAAAGGAGTAAATCATCTGTGCTAATAACCCATGGAATGCCCCATTCCCATGATATGGTACAGAGATCTAAAAAGATACTTCGAATACAACAGTCACACCAATGCAACAGACAAGTTGCTGTATCTAGACCCGCGTCTTACACACCCCTCATGTTGCACCGCAACCACCAGATTCCTACATCGGATCGCGTCTTAAACTGTCTACCACGTCATCAAATATGTACAGCACCTCCAGGAGAGATCCGACAGGGTGCACACAACACCACAAAGACAATGTTCCGACTTACAACCTCCCGCATAGGTGCCCGCTGTGACAACATCCAGTTGCCAATGTATCAAGACATTAGTTCTCCTCGCCGGCTCCACAAGTCACGGGAACACCCCGTACCTGGCACACACAATGTTTGCGCACCCAGCACCCCTGTGAATGGGCCCTTAAACACATATCCTGCAACCACGAAACCAGGTCAATTCAAGAAATGATTCTCGGGTTTCCGTTTAAACACCCCACAATGGAAAACAATAGCGGAATGTGGCACTGAAGTTGCAGCCCAGACACGAAATGGAAAGCTGTGTCGCCCAGCAGAGCCTGCACTATCCACCGTGGGCCAGGTCTGAAAAACAGTGGATCACACCAGCCTCCCCTGCCTGGTCCACCCATGCCCACATAACCACCTGATCCGGTCCACGTAGGGCACCGGGAAATGCTGACTCATTGAGAGGCTGCCCCGGGACACCAAAGGTGGCCACCTACGAGGGCGGCCACCCTTAGTGCCATAGGATGGCACAGACCCTGAGCGGTCTAGTTGTTGGGGGGACCAGTGGTCCCCCTGTGATGTCACTTCCGGTCATGGGGGAGGAGGGGTTGTAGGGCTATATAGTCCTGGGGGCGAGGGTCAAGCGCCCTCTTTGCCTGGCTGCTGCTCGCGTGACCCTCGCCCTCCCCTGACCTCGAGCGGGTGCTGCCCGTTGCTGTTTTTCTTGTTTTTCCTGGTACAAGGTGAGGAAGGACGTGGGGGGGGGGGGGTATGCAGCAGGGTTCAGGGGTATTGTTGTTTATCGAATGAGGGGGGAGGCGTCCGTTCTGTGGGGCCGCGTTGCTCCTCCTATGGCGGGCGGGGAGAGGGCAGTGCTTTGTGAAGCGAGGTACGCTGCTGGGACAGCTGGTTTCAGCTCTCGTGGGGGGGAGGGGGGGGTTTCCCAGTGGTCCATGCCAGTTTCGCGAGCGGGCGGGAGACTCGTCTTCGCCCTGATTTCGTTCCGATCCTCCCCCTCCAGGGAGCGACCCCATTTGTGGCACGCAGACTCCATTGTTCTCACCGGGTATTAGCATGGGGCATTCTCCTGGCCTGCGCTGAGTTTTCGCGGCCTTGCAGTTAGCTCTCCGTGCTGTGATTTGGTTCTCGCCGGCCCCCTCCTCCCTGGGGCGATATGATTTTTCAGCCACCGACGGCCTCCCCCACCGCCCCTCCCACCCCAAACTACTCACTCGCCGCTGACATCCTGAGCGGGGGCCATTTCCGAGGCTAAAATATTTATCAGAAATGTTAATGAGGAGCTATTTCATGCGACAGTAATGCGCTGTCTCCGTAAGGTAGTTTACATTAAGTGCACACGTCTCCGTGTCTCCTACCTCCGTTATTCATGCCTGAACAAGGGCACGCGGCGCCCCCCACCCTCCCCCATCGCTGGGGTGGCCGGGCATCGGCCACCTTTTTCCTTCCCTCCTCCCCGGGCCGGGTGGAAGGGGGCGGCGTCTGATTTCGGGCTCCCTAGCAGTGTTCTACCTCCTACCTTGGACCCTCTCTCTGCTCCGACTCCGTGGCCTTGCTGGTCTCCTGTCCCTGTGGTTGGGGGCCTCGATGGACCAGATTGGTGTTACATCTGCCGGAGGCCAATCTATCCTGCGCGTGCATGCGGTTATGCATTTAGTAGCGCTAAGCATAAACGTAGGAAGGTGTGCCATTATCACAACTTTGGTTACACAAGGTTAACTTCACACGTTAACTCCCAGGGATGGGGGCGTTATGTATTGTTATGTAATTATAGGGGGGACCGTCGACTTTGGGTGCAGATGTCGGACTTTATATTGCCAGATGCAATGTGGATGCGGGAGGGGGGGGTTGCGGGGGGCATTTGACGCTGTTGTTTTGTCTTTCTGCAGGACAGCTGGAAGAGAAGGTTGGCACAGGCTATGTTAGCGCGATTATAACCCGCTGGCCTTTCGGGGTACAACACTCGCTCCTCCTCTCTGGCGCCCTTGTTCTGTGAGGGGGGTGGCGGGCTTGGGGAATTTAATGTGTTGTTTTGTTTTTCAGCAGGAGCGCAGCAGAGGAAAGGTCGACAGACATGGAGCGATGGGGCAGTGGGGGGTGGTGGGGGGGGGATATAAAGTAATGATTATTTTCAATTTCTATCACTGCAGGACTTCATCAAGACAAGTTGGGAGGATCGCACATCATGACGGAAAGCGCAGGGTTAATTTGGTTGGTCCTGCTGTGGCGTGGGCCGGCTTGTAACGGATACAGTGCTGCAGGATTGCTTGCCCCCTGGGAGGGACCGGCGGCCGTGGAGGAGGTTCCTTGTCATTTAAATTATTCATAATTGTTCTCAATTTGGCTTGTGCGATCTGTACTTGCTGTGCTTGAGATAGTGTACACAGCGTGAAGAGCCCTTGCCCGGGTTCGTTTGCCGGCGTTAAAGATGCCGTAAACATTGTCGTGGGTTATTGCATTCGGAAGTTGTAGGGGCCTTACTGGCTTGGGTTCGGAGCGGGCACGGTTTGCATCGGGACAGGGCGGGTACCTGTACGGGATTGGACTTTCTGTATGTCGGAGGGGGGGGGGCGTCTCCGGCACACCTTCCGTGTCTTTGCACGCAACTTACGGCGATCGCGCATATTTCTTACCCCCAGTCCGAGCAAGTAAATTAGAGAGCCCGGGGTGGGGCCGGCACCGATCTAGGTTGCTGGAATTGCTCTATCTGCTGAAGCCTCCCGGTATGCCTGTGGTCCCTGTAAGCTGGTTCCGAGTAAGGTTAGAGTCTAGAGTCCAATTCTAGTGTGGAGGGAATCAAGACAGTTCAGCTTTTGGATACCACCTGGGGAAGCATGTTAATGTTTTATGAGTTTCGTAGCAATTTCGGTATGGCGTCCAGGCTTTGGGGAATGCCTTGCGTATGAGCACCTATGGCTGGCTAAGCAGGGTTACGGGACACATCGTGGAGCGTATTGGCTAGTACGCTTTGGGACTAGCCTTCCTTCTATTTATTCATGGGTGTACGAGCATACGGGGGCGTGCTTGTCCTGGCATAACGACGGGTTGTCAGATTTGGAATTCGACAGGCAGCTTGATGCAAGTTCCCAATAAGGTCTTGACGCAGGGACTCGGGGATTGATTACAGAGTTGGTCCTGTTTGGGATGATTGTTCTCTTTTGCCCCACGTGGTAAGGACGTTCAGGTGTGGGCATTTTGAGGTGCATTATGAGTCCGATGCATAAAGGTTAATGGCGTCCATCTGCAGCCATTTTGACGGGCATCGTGGCATCCTGGTCCGACCCTCGGAGTTTGTGGTTGTGGGCGGCCATTTTAAGCACGATTTGTTATGATAGGCGCATGCGTGTAGAGGATCTGGGGCGAATTCAGGCGAGCCAGCCCCTTCAGTACGTAGGGATTGAAAGGGGTACGATGGCCGTGTTTTCCGCCGTCTCGTCTCTTGCGCCTGTAGATGATCTGGGGCGATTTCAGGCGAGCCAGCCCCTTCAGTACGTAGGGAGTGAAAGGGGTACGGTGCCGTGTTTTCCGCCGTCTTGTTGTCTCTTGACGTATTGTTAGATCACTGGCGGGACACGATATTACTGCGCGCAAGTAGGCTGCCGACTTACAAGGGCACATACTTAAGTCGGCTATGAGGTGGGTTTTAAGGACTTGTGCAACCTTTCGACACCCTCTGGATTTATTTACCATCTCATCGTGATGTACCACTCGGCCTGCGGGCCGCGCTGCCGGTCGTCACCAGGGAGAAGCGCGATGCTTTTCTAGTAGATTCCCCGGTCGCATTATGCGCATTTTGGCATTATTTGTGGCGTAGCGATGCGCACGCCGTGTTCTCTTGCAATATAGTGTAGAACACTGCTACAGACTCCTCCTTTTCGAGCTGGAAGTGACTTCCACTCGGTGCGTGGAGGCGGTTCTACATATTATGTTGTTGACTCTCATGCAGTAGAACAGTGTGCGAGCATCAGCCGCGGCTGGATCCTTTTAGGTGACTCTGTTATATACAAATATTACGTAAGTAGCAGGGGTGAGTGCAGGAAGCTGCCATACCAGGAATGCCTGCGGCAATAGTAACAGCATTGCAATGCAACAGGTCTCGCACTGGACACTGGGATTTCACTCAGATCAGGGTTAGCTGCGCAGCCCTGGTAGTTACTGCATTCCCAAGTGGGGAGGCTATGCACGAGCAGTTGCGGCCTTCCTTTGGGTGGTTTCTGGGTCGCAACGTCACGTCCTCTCTTAGTTATTAGGCATCCGCCCTGTGGGGCATAGGAAGTAAAGATTCCGTCTTTTGCACTTATTAAGCCCTGAGCACGCAAGCATTTTGGGGACGCTTTCATTTCTCCGAGGCCGATGGCCCTGCCCGTAGCGCGCTCGATGACATGCGCAGCATCGATAGTTTCCCAGGTTTGCGGTTGCGGGCCACCGTGGTCGTTTGTTCGCCGCATATTGTCAGGATTGCTCTGACCCCGTCTATGACACCTTCTGGTCACCCTTGTGGCGGACGGCCTTGTGCTGGTACAGGGGGCCGCTCCATTGGTGCCACAGTTAATTAAGGGACCGGGTGGTACTATTTTGCGAGGGATCAACTTCGTAGTATAGTGTTCTGTCACGGGCCCTCGGGTCTCCCTGAGCCTGTATCCACCTGCGAGTCACTGATAGTTCCATAGTTGTGCACGATTGATAAGTTATGCGGGGGAACTGGGTTCAAGGCTTCATCACGCTTCGCAGCCCCGCAGTTATCTATCTCATGTTCCCTTTTAATTTTGCCTTTGGTTAGCTCGTACTCAACCCATAGGCCGCTTCACATTAAGGACCGAATTGACTTGGGAGCAATAGGTGCCCCTTTCATTAGCATGAGTTATGTAACGGTGCATTACAGGAGGTACATGTGGCAAGGGCTGATCAGGTCAGAATGGTGGAATTGGGTTTTCTCCACGATACCCACAGTTATAGTTCAACTTAGGCAATGACCTAGCAGCAACAAAGTCTTATTTTCCTGTCAGGCTGCAGCTCCTAGGTGACAGGACAAGTAACCTCATATGAAAAAGGGTAGACTACTAGGCGGGTCTTCATTGTGGGCTACATGGGTATTTCTCTTAATCTCCGGTCTCACGGGGTCAGGCAGTTCTGACTGACTGTGTAATTTTGGATACTCTGTTCCATCTGAGCTACGCAGTCTCATTCAAGATCAGGCACTTTTACTCCTCAAGGTTGCGTGCATAGGTAACGGCACATGCACACTACTAGCTGAAGTATGTCTGACTAAAGCAGCCTTATATCCTTGGTCTGCCTAAATTGCTTGTGGGTCAGATGGGCGTCATTCTGACGTTGGGTCTCCCTCATCTTCAATGTTGTGTGCTAGCAAGAAAGAGTCTTATTAGTCTTTCAATGTCACTCGTAGTGCACTGAAACAATGATAGTGTCTCACATAACACTTTTAAGCGTGTAGCGCTGAAAGGAGACGGCTGGTTCATGGTAGGATATGCAATCAAGTTTTAACTTGTTTTTAATTTTAGCTTGGGCAACTAGGTAGTTTTGACTGTTGGAAGTGTAGTGCTCCTTTTGTAACTTACAGGGAGGCATTTGGCATAGCGGCTATACACAAGGCATTTTCAACACATTACCTGAACAAGCTGTTTAGCCCTGCAGATTAGTTGTCCTGCATAAGCCACACATTAACTACTGCATCCTGGCTCACGCTGAGACAATCACACAGTTGTAACACAGCATTGCCTGTTTCCTTTACTATTGCCCATTGGCACTTTGGGGATGCATTATAAGGTTTGCCCCAAAATGTTGGGTCTGCATTAGTTAAACACACACCCACCTCCTCCAGTCTGAGCCCATTAGGACCTCGCAGCTTTGCCTACACTTTGGGATCAGGCTTATTCAGTAAGCCTCTACCTTGTTAATTAATGGGACACATGTTGGCACATATTTGGCCATGTAAGCGATTGGTTTGGCTGGTTCCACGTGAAGGGTCCAGGAGTGGACAGGCATTTTAACAGCGAAGATGCAACAACAGGAGTTGACACGCAGTGGAGGGCCCGTGGCTAGGTGCTCGGGTAAGCTTTCACCTAGACAGTATTTATTTAGTGTTTTTCATGTACTAAAGTAGGGGTTCCCTTGGCAGTGTTCACATGCCAGGAAGTAAGAGCGCGGAAGAATTAGTTCCTCTAGTTGCACAACTTGTATATACAGTTGTATAGGCTGCTAGTTACAAGCTTCATAGGGTCCAGCGAAGGCCAGGCACAGGGGGACGACTTGTACAAGTGTTAAACATGAGTAGATCCTCTAAACAGTGTTTTAAGCCAACACCAGAGTGCAGTTGACAGCCATGGTTGAGAGGTCATGGTCTTACAAGTAGGTTCACATGGGTTTGAAGTTACGTGTTGCCCCAGTGAGGCTAAACATGCGAGGAGTTGGTTAGCCTACAGTAGGGTCGGCGTCAGGGGAATGAGCCGCCTGGCGGGACCTTGATGGTGAATATGTCCCCAGTAGGTCTAAGTAAGGGTGTAATGCCACATGCTAGACAGGGGACACCATGCCAGTGGTGTTGTAACCTGATAGGGGCTCTCGTTGGTTGCTGTCAGCCAGCGGTTGAGAATAGGAACAGTCTGGGGGATGGCACACTGGATGGACACCTGCAAAGCACAGTTGGCAGTAGTTGTGAAGTTCATGGATATCACTGTCACAGTTCCCTGTCTGGTGGGCGGCAGAAGTGAGAAGGAAGTTTGGTTGCGTGCCAGCTTGGCGGTGCTGAGGAAGAGAGCAGACTTGTCCTGGCCTGAGCCAAGGGAAAACGGTGATTGCAATTGTAGTGCAATAGCTCCTTTGCGCCAATGAGAGGTGGATAGTGTTGCCCGACAACTTGGAACTGGCCTGAAGCATAGGAGAACTTGTTTCATCAGGCTTGGGTGGCTACTTGCCAAAGGCAAGGGGTGCATTGATGTCGACTTGCTTCATTTAATGGAAGCTGATATGACGATCTTTGGCTGACATAGCAGAAAGCACTAGGAGCAGCAGGTTGTACTAATAGGAAGCCAGTGGTACAGAATAGGAACAGTCTTGGGGATGGCACACTTGGGACACCTGCAAAGCACATTGGGCAGTTAGTTGTGAAGTTCATGGACATCACTGTCTCAGTGCCCTGTCTGGAGGGGGCAGAAGTGAGATGGGAGTTTGGTTGTGGGCTAGCTTGGCGGTACTGAGGAAGAGAGCAGACTTGTCCTTGCCTGAGCTGAAGGAGGCCGGGGATTGCAAATGTAATGCAATAGGTCCTTGGCGCCAACGAGAGGTGGTTAGTGTCGCCCGACAACTTGGGAGTAGCCTGAAACATAGGAGAACTTGTTTCATCCGGCTCGGGTTGCTACTTGCCAATTGCACTGCGTGCTTTGATGTAGTCGGGGTTCATTTTCCTGAAGTGGATAGGACGTTCCCTGGTTGATATAGCAGAAAGCACTAGGAGCAGCAGGTTGTACTAATAGGAAGCTAGTAGGTGGGGGGACTCTGGGGTGGCGGCGGCCACACCCAGAGCCTTGGCGGAGTTACAGGGCGATCCAATGCAGAAAGGTACAGAGGGGTACCCTCTACAGGAGCACCGGTGGGTGCGAGAGCAGAATTATCCTCCAGGGAGATCCACGCTGTGATGGATCCTGGAGGACCGACGGCGCCCCGTTAGTCCTGCGGGCGGTTGTAAACCTGAGCAACCGGGGGTTGCCAACGCTCCGCCCCCCGAGGGGGGGGCCTGAGTAAGGGGCGGAATAGAGTTCCGCCGAGGGGAGGGGTTAGACCTTCCCTCAAAACTGACAACGCCCCCTGCGGTTAACACCCCGGGGGGTTATGGCTCATCAGGTGGGCGGGTCGCGAGGGGCGGCCTGCTCTTGGATCGCCCGTCAGATAACCCAACATGCTGGCATAATGTATGTGCTAATAAAGCTGCAACAACTTTCTCCATCAACTTGTGTCGTGTCGGTTATTGGTGGAGGGGTATGTTTATGAAGAAAGGTCTGGGCCGATATTGGCACTATGAGAGGCTGCCCCGGGACACCAAAGGTGGCCACCTACGAGGGCGGCCACCCTTAGTGCCATAGGATGGCACAGACCCTGAGCGGTCTAGTTGTTGGGGGGACCAGTGGTCCCCCTGTGATGTCACTTCCGGTCATGCGGGAGGAGGGGTTGTAGGGCTATATAGTCCTGGGGGCGAGGGTCAAGCGCCCTCTTTGCCTGGCTGCTGCTCGCGTGACCCTCGCCCTCCCCTGACCTCGAGCGGGTGCTGCCCGTTGCTGTTTTTCCCTCCCATCCGCTTACCCTGCTTTCGGGCAGTGAGTGGGGGGGGTTTGCAATTAATATTACTGTCTTTTGTGTTGCAGGCGGAGTTACAGGGCGATCCAATGCAGAAAGGTACAGAGGGGTACCCTCTACAGGAGCACCGGTGGGTGAGAGAGCAGAATTATCCTCCAGGGAGATCCACGCTGTGATGGATCCTGGAGGACCGACGGCGCCCCGTTAGTCCTGCGGGCGGTTGTAAACCTGAGCAACCGGGGGTTGCCAACGCTCCGCCCCCCGAGGGGGGGGCCTGAGTAAGGGGCGGAATAGAGTTCCGCCGAGGGGAGGGGTTAGACCTTCCCTCAAAACTGACAACGCCCCCTGCGGTTAACACCCCGGGGGATTATGGCTCATCAGGTGGGCGGGTCGCGAGGGGCGGCCTGCTCTTGGATCGCCCGTCAGATAACCCAACATGCTGGCATAATGTATGTGCTAATAAAGCTGCAACAACTTTCTCCATCAACTTGTGTCGTGTCGGTTATTGGTGGAGGGGTATGTTGTATGAAGAAAGGTCTGGGTCTGGGCCGATATTGGCACTAAGCCCGGTGCCCCCCCCCTCTCCCCCCGAGTCTCCGAGCCAGCTGCCCCAATCAACGAACCGGAGGGTCAGACTCCAGGTGCTAGGCCAAACCACCGGCAACACTCCCAACCCGGCGCTGCCACCACCCTATCCGCCAGTGCCCCAGAACACCATATAACGCTCGCCAGCCTGCGTGACTCACTGACCCTTAATACAATATCAACAGCATGGCCCCTGTGTGGAATGCACGCCCCAATGACCCACCACGCAAAACCCAACACCAGCTCAACGAAATGGGCCCTGGGTGAAATGCGACCTTTTATTATATCAGATTTAACTTGATTTCTTTAAACCCAGGAAAAAGGCGTTCTTTTTCAAAATGTTAGTATTTACATCAATCAAGCATAATCTTGCCAGGCGGCATTTGTTGTAAGCGCCTTCCATATGTTAAAAACTCAGGAATGACTCAAGCGCTGCGCTGGTTCCATTGTTCCAGTGCAACAGCAGGACTGGCATTGCACTATTACCCCGACTGAGTTAGCACCTGCGGGCCTTGTATGTTTTCAATGGCAGAAGAGACTTGGACTCCCGTGTGCCCGACTTTCACAGCCCAGACATTTCCTTCCTTACCTTCTATCTTGGATTCTCGTACGTCCGCCACAGTGACACAGAGAGTGTGCAAAGTCAGACTAGCAGTACATTTCCCCAGTACTACCCTGACGTGTGGATTTTGGCTTGGATGTATAATTGTCCACTCCCCGTTTCACTGGTGCGATGCGATGCAGGATGAAAGGTAGCCTACTGCATCACCTCTTTTAAATAAGGCGCCTCTTTCAATGGCCAACATATCTGCAGTTTCCCGCCATCGAAACCACAGATGAGACAGCCCAGAAGAGTGAAGCCACAACTCCCTAGTGAAAAAAACCCATAATACAATATAACGATGTTCAGCAATCCATCTCCCTTCCCCTCTTCTGCAAACACAAGACAGCATGGAATCAGTTGTCGGTCACTTGGCACAGCAACAGCTCTTCCTCTTTGTCTCTCCTCGCTCGCTACCACTCGCTTCCGGTATTCGAGGGCAACTTCAGTTTGAGAAACGTGAAATAGAAAAGGGACAATGTAAAGATGACCAAAGATGCAGGTAAATTGTAAGTCCTTTATTAATAGGTCCTGACACCAAGGTACGTCTATCCGCAGTCACCACTCTCAAGTAACTGTCATAATCAAACTGTCAACCTGCCGGTGGTCAGGCAGAACACCCTGACATCACAATGCACCGGCAGGTCGTGCGTGCAGGGAACATAGCGCATGTGCAATACATTGGAAGCTAGCACATGTTTAATAAACATAACACATCTCCATTCCTAAAACAACAAGAGAGAACGAGGATGCCAGGCTGAAGACATGTGGTCGAGGTGGAGAAACCGCAGCTAATCACAAATGTAATCTTGTAACTTAGCTGGCGGTTTGACCACTCTACCAAACCTGCTCACAGTAGGCTCATCCTGACAACTGTTGTCCTGAGACATAACATCTTCATAAACAGAGTCATCTGAATCATAATCCGTATCTCTGTTGGT
Organism: Lissotriton vulgaris; assembly: GCF_964263255.1. Taxonomy (NCBI): domain Eukaryota; kingdom Metazoa; phylum Chordata; class Amphibia; order Caudata; family Salamandridae; genus Lissotriton; species Lissotriton vulgaris. Next base: position 461,994,515 of record NC_141698.1, on the reverse strand, counting down.
CTGAGACCTGTACTCTTCTGATGTCTCCTTGCTCTGTCTACTACTACTGTCTTCCATCCGTGAGGCGACTGAAGTGTTCTCACTCTCAGAAGATACTTCATTTGTACCTAAGGATACAATGTTAGTACCAACTGGTCGAGATCCCTCAAATTCCTCCCAGTCTAGAATCCAATCATAGTCTCGAGAACATGGAACCTCATTATTTTCAGGAGTGGTTTGAAAATCAATCATTCCTTTCCCCTCCTTGCATAATGACAAAGCAGTAAAATGCCAAGATTTTCCATCGCTTAAAAGAGCGGATTTACAAAACACTTTCATAACCTTCATGAGTTGGGAGTAGCGATTATTACCTTTGCTGGTACTTCTGGTAGTTCTTACTCTCACATAGTCACCTGCCTTGATGTCAACCTTTTTACACGAATGTTTATTGTCATAGTATTTTTTTCCTATAGTTTGTGATCTACGTACATTCCCTTGTATCTCCTCTGGAGACCACTCTTCTCTTCTTGTGGTAGCCCAACCTACATTATCCTTAGTAATGGGGGTCCTCCCTCTCAAAAGTACAAAGGGACTGGTACCTGTAGATACACATTGTGTAACTTGAAATGACCATAGGTTTTTGATCAGTTGTTTTCTCCATGACAAGTCATTCTGATTAGCCAATTGAACTATGCCTTTAATCACCCGATTAAACCTTTCAACTGCCCCGTTGCCTGCAGGATGATAAACAAACGTGGTTTTGTGTTCTATGCCATGATTTTTCAGAAACTCTTTGAATATTTTTGACGTGAACTGTGGGCCATTGGGAAGGCCCTCTCTTAAGAATAGCTTACGCAAAAAACTTACAACATTTTTAGCATCAGCTTCTTGCACCACTTCAACCTCTGGCCATTTTGAGAACTGGTCTACCAGTACAATAAGGTATAATATTTCTCCTTTTTCTCGAATGGGCCCACAAATGTCAATTCCCAACGTGACCCAAGGCATGTTAGGACAAGACAGGGGTTGAAGGGGTGGTCTTAATGTATGTTTTGTCTTGTCAGAGTTTTCACAGGCTGTACAATCCCTGACACATCTTTCAATTTCTAGGTCATAACCAGGCCACCAGTATGAATTCCTGACTCTACTCTTAGTTTTGGCAATACCAAGGTGCCCCTCGTGGCAAATATCCAGGAGTCTAGTGCGTAAACCCTTGGGTGGAACAACCTTTCCATTTCTCAAAATCAAATCACCTTCAATAGATAATTCGTCTCTAAGTTCCCAAAATGGACGCAAAAGAGAAGGCAATTTTTTTTTTCTGGCCAGCCTGCTCTTATTTTTTCCTTTACTTCAAGTAGAACCTTATCCTTTTCCATATGTTCTGACCACTCTTCCCCAGAGATACATGGCATTTCTGCTGTGACATTTGCTACACAGAAAGTGTCAATGTCGTGTACCTGGTCTCCATCGTTAGGTAGAGGTAAACGGCTTAGACAGTCCGCCACCTTGTTTTTCACTCCCGGAAGGTACTCCACTTCATAGTTATATTCTAACAGCTTAATTGAAATGCGTGATAACCGAGGGGAAGCAACTTGAAGACCCTTTGTGGAAAGCACTTTTACTAAGGGTTTGTGATCAATTCTAAGGGTGATTTCGTATCCCCAAATGAATTGTCTAAAATGGTTCAAAGCCCATGCACATGCAAGTGCCTCCCTCTCAATTACCGAATACCTTGCTTCTGTGGTTGTGATGGAACGTGATGCAAAAGCAACGGTAACCTCTTTTTCTTCCTCATTAATTTGTGAGAGAACTGCTCCTAAGCCCTTGTTGCTTGCATCTGTGGTCACTATGCTCTTTAACGAGGGGTGAAAGCCTTGAAGTGGTGGGGCATCACAAATGTCCTCTTTTATTCTTTTAAAAGCTTCTTCACAAACAGCATTCCACTCAAATTTATTTTTCTGTTTTATGAGTTCTCTTAATTGCACAGTTTTCGACGAGAAATTCTTTACAAATTTGGCATCAAATTCCGATAAGCCTAGGAATGCTCTAACCTCTTCTTTATTACTAGGTGAGGGGGCTTCCCTAATAGTAGATAGCAGCTCTTTTTTTGGTTTTATGCCATTTCCATTTATTTCATGCCCCAAATAGGTGACGTTATTTGCAGCAAATTTGCATTTGCGCAGATCAGCTGTAAGTCCATGATGTTCTAGCAACCCTAGGACTCTGTTAAGTTTGGCATCATGTTCTCCTCTACTCTTGCCTGTTACCATGATGTTGTCTTGGAAAATCAAGAGATTTTTTTCTGTTTTGAATATTTCACTCATTAACCTCTGAAACATGGCCGCAGCAGCGGCCAGTCCAAATGGTACTCTTTTAAACCTGAAACACCCAAACGGGGTTACAAATGTGGTTAGGCTTCTGCTTTTGGAATGTAAAGCCACCTGGTGGTAAGCAAAGCTAAGATCAATTGTTGAAAACCATTTTGCACCATGGGTTAGGGACAGCATCTCATTAATTTTTGGTAAAGGGAATTGATCCACCAGAATTTTTTTATTAACATCGCTTAGATCAATGCATAGGCGGAGCTTGCCGTTGGGTTTCTTCGCGATAACCAAGTGCGAAACCCACTCCGCAGATTCGACAGGTTCAATGATGCCCTCCTTTTGTAATTTTTTTAGTTCATCTTCCACCTCACTAATGATGGAAAACGGTATGTTCCTTGACTTGTGTATACAAGGCACCGCATCTTTTTTTAGTTTAATTTCATGCACAAAACCTTTTAGTTTCCCAATTCCCTTTGAAAACACCTTAGGATATCTTTTTTTAAAGAAGTTATTAAATTCTTCTTCTGTTTGTAATATGAGAACAGGATCTGGACTGTTCGGATCAAGAATTATACCAAGTTCTCCTTGGTCCATCCACCCCAACACTGATGGACCTACTTTAGAAACATACAGTTTGCCAACTGTTTGGCGGGATTTAAATTTGAACTCTAGTTCCCTGTAACCTAACATTTCAATAGGTTCGTAATTAAATGTCTTAGGGAAAATATCAGATTTCTTCAATTTTTTCCCTATGACAGGAACAAATTTCTCTAACCACACTTCTTCATTAACTATAGTATATGGCGAGCCTGAATCCGCCACAATTGACATGTTTACCCCGCCAATATTCATGTCACAAATAGGTTTCTTCTTTTTGTTTACACCATCTTCAACATTCAACACAAATAGATTCATATCATCTTCATCTGAAGATGTACAATTTCCTTCTTCTTCAAAAATTACCGCTTTTACATTTCTGCTCCCTTTTTGTTTCTTGGGACACATGGCACTGAAATGTCCAATCATATTACAGTTAGAACATTTTTGTCTCACCGCTGGACACGATCTGTCATTTGCCAAATGGTATCTACTACCGCATCTATAGCATCTCCTGTCATCTGAAAGCTTAGCTTTATGGCTTGAATCTCTTTTCTGTACAAACCCAGGATTAGGCTTGCTATTGGTTTTCCTATAACTAATTACTTTAGCCACCATAGATTTGTCCTCTGTAGAGGATTTTTCCTCTTGTAACACAGCCTTTGCACACCTACCAGTTAACTCGGTACATTTCACTATTTCCACCACCTCTTCTAATGGTAACTCACCCTTAGCCCACAGTTTTTCCTGGACATGTTTATTTGAGGATCTCATAACGACTTGGTCACGAACCAGCTCGTCATGTTATGCCCCAAATCTACACGTGAGTGCCAAATTTTTTTACGCAGCAACATAATCCTCTACTGACTCTTCTGGTGCTTGCTTGCATTGAAAAAATTTGAATATGTTGACGGAAATGGAAATGGTAGGCCTAAAATACATTGTTAAATCTTCTAGTGCAATAGTATAAACATTTCCTGGTCTAGTTTTTTTGTTGATGTGATTGTAGATTTTCATAGCCTTTGCACCTAAGCAATGAAGAAGAATTTTTTTTTCTTTTCTGGAGTCAATTCTTCCACCCCTTCAAAAGTGGATAAATAGTTTTCAAAATATTCCCTCCACTCTTCCCATTTCAGGGCATCATCCCCTATAGAGGGTATGAAAGGTAAGGGTGGAGATAAGTTCCAACATTACCAGAAGCCATGGCTTTTCTCTATTTTTTTTCTTTCTATTGACAGATTGTGAAGTAAGTAAAAAAAAAACTTATCTTGTAAATACAATTTACGACCAATTTCTTTAATACTGTCTTTAAATTTTCCTATACGGATATGTCCTTGAAATACTAGTTATCCCAAAATGTTTTATTGTTCAAAAGAATAGGGGATGATGGAAGCGTTAATGAACAGTTTCTTAAAAAAAAATCCCATAACAGACTTTAAATGGTGTGCGTGTCACCGCTTTGTGCAACACGCCAACTCCGAAAATGACAGCTTACTAGTGTTCTTTTATTTCCTTATAAACATCTAGTAGCGCTAGGAACTGACGCTTCAATAATGAGGCTTGGTGTGCGTATCACCGTAAGAATGACAAGCACGAAACATTGCATTTGACTATAATTTACCAGCAGCCCTGTTGAACTAGAGAGTACTTCTTCAGAGCTGCCCCCAGATCCCTTGGAGATTGTTTTGGATTTTGGAGTGGGCTTCTTTGTTAAACCAATTTTCTGCAGACTTTATGCAGAACTATCCTTGGACTCCTACCTGAACATTTTAATGATTCCTCACTGAGCCTTGAATGGACTTTGAGAGGTTTTACCTCTCTACCCTGTTGACTTCTTCCCTAAAAGTGGCTTAGGCTGACACTTATTCCAGACTTACTGAAGACTCTTGACAGAGCTTCTGCAATGCAAATGCTTGTTTCACCTATACTCTTGTGCTTTGACCCTATCTCTTTAATGGAACTCTTTGATTTCTGAACCCTTTTAAATAATCAAACTATTCTTGTGCCTTGAACTGTGCTTGACAAATCTAATTTGCTAATGTATACAAAAGACCAATTGCAATTGTTTTCTAAGTACAAGGTCCTTATGCTATTGTTTTACATCGCAGCCCCTGAGCTGCTTGTTTGTTTGATTCTTGCTCACATAATCTTCTTCAGGAGTCTTGGCCTCCCTGTTGTTATTCTGTAGCTCTACAGCACGGTCTTAAGAGTGATCGCTTTTAACTTAATTACACCCTTGAACTTGGTTACCAATTACTGGCCCTCATTGTGTAGCCAAATAGGTTGCATTGTTAATTTTTATTAGAGTTGATTTGCATAGAATACTAACTCTCTTTCCCCTCAGTGCGACAAAGAAAAGATTCATTGGGGGACTGTAAGAAACTAGGGTGGATGTATAAGCGAGGAGACTTGGTTTGTTTAGCAATGGTATCTTTATTTCAAATTGTTGCGTATAGAAATATACATGTGGTGTAACTGGCTCCTTCAAGAGTTGCTGAGGGATAATCTTCTTGTGTTTTCTCCTTAGGTCTTCAAAAAGTGATGATGCCCTGGAATCTCTGAGAAAAACAAATAGCAGTAAGTATTTGAATGGGGGATAAATGATGATAACCTTTCACCATACCCTGTGGTGCTCTTTATGGGTAAAAGATGTTGAAAAAGAAAAAATGTATAAAGAAAGATTGAGGGAGAATAGATGACCTTCCTTTTTTCTCTCAAGGGCTATCCCACCCCTATATGATTTATAGGCTATAGGGGTAAACAACAGTGATTAGTATCCCGGATTTGGTAGGTCACGTATTCCTGGTTATTAGTTTATCAGGAGAAAGCTTTCAGCCTTTCAGTTGGTCCAAGTGACTTCTGGGAAATGTAGTGCACTGCATTCGGCCATGAGTGAGGTAGCCAAAGAAAACACCACAGACATACAAAACCCAAAACCACTACAGCTCTTACAAACCCTGCAACAATCTCAGCCTTCACTGCCCCTGGTACACACCTGTTATACCACAACTCCCAAGAGCTGCCGCGGCTCTCCAGCATCCTCTGGGGAGGATCACTTGTCTTCAAACCAGGAATCTTCATCCTAGAAGTCCAGGACGAGATAGTCTAGTCACCTCGGTTCAGTGTCTTCTCTTGTGGCATCTCCCCTTGCCTTCCAGGATAACCTAACTCTTTTCCATGGTTGATCCGGCGTCCAGGCCGTCGCTTCTCTTATCCTCTCAGCTTGCTCTCTCTTCCTGATCCATAGCCTCCTGTTTGTGCTGCCAGTATCTCTTTGATTGGTTCCCCAGTGGGGTGGATCCACCATCCTGTTTAAAGAGACTGAATTCCTTTAATGTGGGTGTTGCTGTTCCATTGGATATTTTAACTCTTTTTTCTTTCACCGGGGTCCTGCCATTGAGGGAGCATACTGCGAGGTCAGTGTGGCAATCTACAGGTAGGAGAAGGGGCCTAGTCTCTCACATTCCTCTCCCCTTACTTTGATACCAAGAAACCTGGTGTGGGGATTTTGGGGGGAAAAGCTGCATTTGATTTTTTAGCAACGATGATCAGCACACACATTTATAAACATATGATACACATCTTATTATAACATCTTATTAAGACATGGGGTGCACAAACGTCTTTTATATGTTTTTGATTCATTTTATATCCCTTCATTCATGTATTCTTAAAATCAGATTTCTTCTGTAGCCAACGCGTTTCGTCTCTTCACAAGAGACTTCAGGGGTGATTCTTTATATAATGTATTGAAGTCTCATAAATCATGTTCTTTTGTTTGAAACATATCATGTCCAAATGGGGAATCCCGTCATCTCCAAAGAATAAGACATGAGTTCTGCTGGTCCCTGCACTTATTGTCCTCCTATAGCTGTATCAGCACATCCCTTGTGTCTTTAGAGACAGGTCCTTCCCGATGGGTGTCCAGTGCTTCTCTTGGCACCAGAATTGTATTAGTTGAGCGGCCATCTTGTTTTTCATTCATTGCTATGGTTCTGGGCACCTCTTTTGCGCTGCATGCTTTTTCTACCCAGCTTCAATCTTTGCCATCCTTTGTTTGTTTGAAGTTTTTTTTGATCATTTTTACTTATTATCTATCCCTCTATTTTTCTAGATCTATATTTTGTGTTTTCTTCTACTTTTGGTTACTTTAAAACTTCCTTTTCTTTTATTTACTTTTTCCCTATTCTCTTTCCTATTTATTATTTCCATTCCTGTCCAGGACCATGGCAAAGGGAGCCGGGAAGGACAAGGGGAAGGGTCCCGCACCCCGTACCCGGCTCCCATGCGGGCGATTGAGGGGGGAGCAAGTCATAGCCCGGGAGATCTTTAGCGTGGAGGAGGTGGCTGCACTGATTTTTTATGTCCAGCGCCGCCTTCCAAAGACCATCGCAGCAGGCGGCAGGATCGCTGGCGGGTACGGGCTCCGGGAACATCAGCAGCTGTGGGGAAGGTGTGCCGGGCCTTGTATCAGCAGTCTCGGTCCGGCGCACCTACAGCCAGGCCACGCACCGGTGGTCCGATATCCTGGACCGCGAACACGACCTGCTCGACCTGCTAGGCGTCGAGATCCCTGGGCTTGGGGAGTAGTAGTAGCTATTTTATCACTACTCTGTTTTCTCCTGCTCTATGTTATCATATTGCAAATGTTTGTTTTTTCCGAAGAGCAATAATGCTGCCGATTACATTGTAGGTAATTTATGTTTCAAAATATTCTGTGATTGCATTGCAGGTGCACAGCTCGCCTGCTCAGTGGCGGTGCTACTATGCTTACTTGTTTTCGATTTTGTGCTCATTTCATTGGCCTGAGTGATTATGTATGAGTGTACTTTACAGAACTGCGTAATGCTAGACACTAAGGGGCAGATTTGCAATTAGTGGTGCATCCCTGCAAATTAACAGGGATGCGCCAGTAATTGTGCGCCACGCCTCCACCACCCATGGTGCGCCGCATTTACAATGCGGCGCACCATGGGACAAAAACAGCACAGATGCGTCACGCATCTGTGCCGTAAATGCGGCGCATTGCTGGAGTTGCGTCGCAAGCACGACACAGCTTCAGCAATGCTCTGGGGTGCCCGATCTCCCCAATGCTGCGTGAAGCCGTACGTCTGCTTTAAGCAGGCGCAGGGTTTTGACGCAGCATTGGCCTAAAAGTGACTGAGTGAAATCTTGTAGATTTCACTCAGCCACTTTTAGGAGGCGTTCCTGCGCAGGAACGCCCTCCCTTACACCGGAATGCCCCTGATGGCGCAGGACTTTACAACGTGATGCATCTCCCAGATGCATCACGTTGTTAATATACCCCGCACCATGGCACCTCTTTTGCGCTGCCGCTGCATCAAAAATGTCACACAATGACGGAGCAAAAGAGCCGCAAGGGGCTTGTAAATCTGCCCCTAGAGACTCAAGTCCAGTCCTTCCTTTGTACTCCTGCCACTAAGAAGAGATAGTGGTGGTGGATTGATAGTTTGATTATATTATGACCGGTTATTTAGCAGGAAACTTTTTAGTGTTCAACTTCTCACTGGTCTGCAATCACGATGGACTGTGTCTGTCAATTCGCGTGCTGCGGAGTGCTGCCTGCCAGTCCTAGCCAAACCTTTTTTAGTTGGTTTAGTGAGTTACATAACTTTTCAAGTAGACAGTCCGCGAATCCAGCAATACTAATATCCTAGTAGAGCACATCAGATAGGTCAATAAATTTAGTGCAATTGTCTATTTCCCCGAAATAATATGTTATTGTTTTTTTTTAAATGTTTGATTTGGTTGACAACAATCATCCATGTTTGTGTCTTTCTTTCATGTTGTACATCAGCAACCCCCAGGGGCAAGGGGACACAGGAGGAAGTAGCGGCGCCAGCGGAGAAAGGACAAGATCAGGAAGGCCAGGATCGGTCTGGCGTGGGCTCCTCTGCTGGCCCCAGTAAGTTTTCCTGTTAATATTAATAATTGTACTTCCCTATCTTTTACAGCACCTATTTTTTCCTAACGCTCCTCATTTGATTTTTTCTAAATCGTCTTTGATCTTCTTGTAGACTGTTTCTTAATTCTTATCCTGCCTCTACTATGACTCCCTGTGGTACTACTATATTAATATTAGTCTGTATGTGTAGCTAACTAAGCTTGCACAGTTGGCAAAAGGTGTTAAACAAAACTCCCATTCTATTCAGCAATAGCTCTATGCACTGAGTGCAGTCCTCTGTGTTGTCCATAATGTCTTTGGAAGTCTTCTAAATGTTTATGCTTTGACAATTCCCAACAATAAAATGTCAATGGCCACCAAGAAAGAATAAGATACTAGTTTACTTTTTCATTGGATAGAAGGACAATCCATACTACTACTGTTGCAGGGACTATTCTGCACCAACAGAACTATGGACACAAAATAGTTCATTGTTTATAAATTATAATAGGCGCAGTTAGACTTTCCACATACCTCCGTCATAACAGAATTTAAACCCCCAAATCTCCTTACTGACTGGCTAGTGTGTCAGAGTCATTTAGCTCCCGAATTCATCGATGATTGATCCCCAATGATTATACAACCCAGGAGATAAGACTACGGAGTCAGAGTCCCGACCTCTCAGAGCCACGGACTCATGCTTGCAAATTGCAAACCCTTTCGCTCACTCACTCATGAACAAAAACCACAGAGTCTATGTAAGTTTTAAAGCTTTATTAAAAGTAAAAACTTTTATGAAAATCAAGTTCAGCATACAACATAAACGGTTGGTTGAAAATTGAAAAGTGCTTAGTGATTTCACACATTAATTGTGGGTGAGCCCTCACCAGGTTGGAACTTCAATTCTTCTTTGTGGTGCTGAATCGTTGCTGACTCCGTCCAAGTGATGATGATCTGATCTTGCTCTTGTTCTTAGAAGGAAAGCTTCGGTCTGTTATGAGAAAAATGGTGCGTGTTAAAAAGCAAGCATTCATCAGTTGTGCCAAAAAGTGTAGCAAGACATGTTACGGCTAAGCATAACTAAAAAACACCCTTCCCTGAAAAAAAGGCAATTTGTAGTTTAGACTAGAGAGTCACAAATTATTACATTTGTTTGTGTAGTCATAGTAAAAAAATTTCATTCCTAGACAAAATACTAGGGAGTGGTGTATATGTCATCTAAGAATCTGAAATATATTTTCTAGGCGGAACATCGGCACAGCCATGCACCGGTGCCGGGACCAGCGTGGAGGTGGTCACTCCTGGGGCGGAGGCGGTGCAACAGCCAGCGGGAACTGCTGTGGGGGATGCCACAGGAGTGGCGGGCAGTGGTAAGCTATTATATTCCTTACCTATTGAGATTGCAGACTGCAGAGTGTGCTCTCTGCACGGGTGTATATGTTGTACAGTACAAGTATACTTTACTGTTAAAAAGACTTACAAATTTAGAACTAAGTTTTTATCAACCAGTTAGTAGCCTCCTCTAAAATGACTTCAACTCAGCTGTGAAAGTTTTATCAAGAAGCCAAGTCAGATCAGAGATTAACTTTATGGATGGGATGAACGAAAAGGGAAAGAAGGGTGTAAGTAAGTGTGGCAGGACGAGCGAGTTAAAAAGTAATGATGACTGGCAAAGAATGATACGTGTTTTTGAATGCTGCCCGAGGTGCCTTGGAATATGATGCATGGCCGGTTGAAGGATGAAGCAAGGAAGGGTGGAAGGAGAAAGGGAAGAGGACTGCCTGGGTGGGTGAAACAGAAACTGTATGTGTGCGCAATATATCCTTTGCTTCAAATTCAAATGCAAGTCAAGCACGGTTTCATGGCTTGCTGTTTCCAAAATAAAATGAAAATGTTGTTTTTCCATGAGAAAAACGAAGGTTTGTCCAGTTGAGACATTAAGAAGAATGATTGACATTTACTTAGAATGGATGGATGCCTGGATCATGGTACTATCTGACTCATAGATAGCATATGTGTATGTAGACACGGTAGACGGTCACTGGATGAAGTAAGTGTTACTTTGAAGAGCATGTAACACCGCACCCGCACATCTGTTCCAGTGTAGCAAAGGCAAGGAAAAGAAGTTGTAATTTTTCCGAATACTACCGTGAATAGTAGCAGTAGTTTGTATTGCAAGCACAGCATATATCCGGTGATTACGGGGGCCACTCACTACCTCTGTTAATAATTTTAGTACAACTCTGTCATTCATGTGTGGCCTATCAGTGATCACGAAAATAAAAAACATAGCACCTAAAGTCATCCCATATGTAAGCAAATATCCGGTGAAGGGATAGATAATCATATTATTTATCTTCTTCATTTTCCTTTTCTAGTAGTCATTGGCACTGTAGGGTGAAAGTTAAATTAATTAAGCAGTAGCCCTTGTAACAGAGTATTCTCAATGCCACCCGTAATAGAAAAGTAAGAGCTTCACCTCTGCATGTACTGGACTGGTACAGTAACGCAAGTCTGTGTCATCATGGCTTGCATCTGTTTTTCTCGGGTGCAAGTTGGCTGCGCTGGCATTATGCCAGCTTCCAGAAGTTTATGTACCAATTTCGCTAAACAAGAGAGAAGAAGAAGAATAAGACTGGTGTACTGTCATAGTCGACTCTAATGTAGTGAGTCCATATAGTGCTCGTAGAATTGATTCCTGAAACTCCTACTAATGTTAGAGCAGAGGCTGACGAAGTGGAAGGTTAGATAGCTACAGGCCACAAATGTTATGTACTGTGCTTGTAAGTTGCTAGTTCTACTGTGACACAACTTTCTGCTGAATTATTTTGTGTTAATCTTGAAGAGCATTGGTTACAGTATGTCTTTCTTTCTTCATATAGATGCTCATTCCAAACTGACACGGAAGGAGCTGGCTAGACGGGCCTGCCAAATGAAGCTGGAGGCGATTGTCACCGAATATCGGCGGCTGGTGGCCCAGGGAGAGGAGGAAATGCAGTCACAGTCCACCACAACATCCACCGAGAATGCTGCATCCTCCTCCACACTCAGTGGCTTAGCCAGTCAGCGCAAGCCTCCAGCGGTACGGAACGTGGTACCGCAGCCAATCGCCACCGCCAAGCAGCCAAAAAATCAGCTGCCCCCCACAGCAGGTGCAAGGCCCCCATCCACCGCCTAACCCTCAGACTGTCCAACCTTGAGCAGGAGATGGAGAGAATGAAGAGCCTGCTCAAGAAGAACCTCCGTGGGGAGCAACGGGCCCACCTGGCCAAAGGACACCGCCGGCGGCAGTAGAGGAGGAGAGACTGTCCCTTGCCCCTTTTTTAAAGACTTTTGGGGGTGGGAATTGGGAGTTGGGTTTTTTCTTGGACTTTGGGGACTTTTTCACTGACATTCTTTGGGGTTAGGGAGTTGGGTGGGTCGGGTCTTGCGGGATAGTTTATTTTTGTTATGGATTTAAATAATTATTTACTTTCAACTTAAACATTGCATACACGTTTTTACTGTTTTGTGGGGGGGGGTTAACTGTTCGTTTGTTTTCCTGAAACTTAACTGACTGCTTGATTCAAATTGTCTAAGTAATCGCCCAAATGTTTACAAAAGTAAGTGCCACTCACAGATTTAGTGAATTCAATTGTCCTACTACTTTAGTAGTACTACTGTCACTCTCTCCTCTCCCCTCCTACTCCATTATTCTTCCTCCCCCCAAACGCTTATCTTACCTGTGATTCGTGTTTGAGAATAGGCCTAGGGCTAGGCACAGGGCTGGCTGCATGGCAACTGGCGATGAAGGTTGGCAATCCTGGCGGATGAAATGGTATCGTTGTGGTGATAGTGGTGGTACACAGTGGCAGTAGCAGCATGTGAAAAAAAAGGAAATTAAACCTTGAGTGGCCTGAGCGGATCATTACAACAGTACAATAGATAGCATAGTACACAAGAACAGTGCCATAATTTAGCCTAACAAATTCTACAGTTTCCAAAGTATACTAGTTGCGTGGAGTTTGGCTTTGGCTACTACAAGAAATAGTACTGAAGGTGAAGGGCACAGCAGCGTAATCATTCGCCACGTGTAGGAGGAGGATGTTTTCTGTTGCTGTCCCCAGAAAGTGTGTGGAATTACTGTTGTAATTTACTCACACCTCAATGAAAACCACACAGCCTGGGGGAAGAGGGTTAAGGTTTGAAACTTGGATGGGATGGGGTTTGTGGGGAATGTTTTGTGGAGAGAGGAAAAAAAACACAGCATGGACAAACAACAAATGAAGATAAACAAATCTTTGGATACGAAGCTATCCATAAATCTTTTAAGGGACATAAAGGAAGTGCATGCACTAATACATGCATGAAGTTGTTTGCTAAATGGATAGGTTACTGTAAAGTAAGTAGTACTTTCTACAATATCATAACTATGAAGAAACAAGGTGACTGTACAGGGCTGCAGTAATTACACAATTTCACTTGCCTATCTGCCCTCAGAGAGAAGAACCACTTAGTACATTAAATTAGATTAAATAATAGCAAAGAAAAAGTATACGATGGCTGGAGGGATGAATTGAAGCAGAGAGCAAACAAATGCACAGAGTCACACTCACAGAAGTTCACAGCAATAACATTACTTACAAGATGAGTAGAAATGAAGATGGATACTGTAACTGTATGTTGTTGTAGTTGTCCTGTAGAATTTGGGAAGTTGCATGCATCCAGCCATTGCTCTTTTTAGCTGTATTCCTCCATTCCATCTGACGCTCTGCCAATCAATGTTGGGGACCAGAAGACACCTTGTCCACTGCCTGCCTGGTGGATGCTGAATTGCGGGTCGCTAAGCCTGAGGTCAACCTTTTTGCCATTGCAAAGGGTAAAAGCCGGCCTGTAATTGTTGATAGAAAAACAGGAAGTGATATTAAAACACCACGGAGAAAAAAATATAGGGTACGCTGTGTAGTGCAAAAATAACACTTTCAGTTTCAGAGTCGACAGTATTACAAAACATACAAGCATCATTTAGAAAGTGTGTACTCTGAGTCTCCTTTTCAAGGATAAATTAGTGTGGGCAAAATTTGCGGATCTTTCCCCTCAAGCTAGGTGTAAAGTGTAAACTGCGATTTTAGAACCCTAACCCTTACCCTAACCCTAGTCCCTAACCCCCCTTTTTCACCATGGATTTTCTCTAAACCACTTGCGCCCGATATTAGACCTTCCCAGCAAAGCCCGTCAACCCACCCGCAAAAAAGTAGAACACCCCCAAACAGGCCAAAAGTAAAAATGGAAAATGTGACACTTAGTAAATTTTCGGCCTACCAGTCGACATCACTCCAAACGCACTCTGCAGCTAGGCCCTACCTCCCCTTTCCCAAAAGGGATTTTCTTCAAACCACTTGCAACCAAAATTAGGCATGCCCAGCAGTGCTCCAAGACCCCTCAACCCCCCCCCCCAAAAACCAGGAACCCGCCCAAACAGCCCACCGAAAACACCAAAGTAAGCGAAAATTGAAAACAAAATTCACCATGGATTTTGTCCAAACCACTTGATTCTGATATTAGACCTTCCCAGCATTGCCCCCAGACCCCTGAACCCACCCGCAAAAAAGTAGAACACCCCCAAACAGGCAAAAAAGCAAAAATGGAAAATATGACAGAACATTTCAGGCCTACTTCCAAAATCAATCCAAGCGCGCTATGCAGCTAGGCCCTAACTCCACTTTCCCACCATGGATTGTCTTCAAACCATTTGCAACCAAAATTAGGCATGCCCAGCAGAGCTCCAAGACCCCCCAACCCCCCAAACACCAGGAACCCCCCCCAAACAGCCCCCCGAAAACACCAAAGTGAGCGAAAATTGAAAAAAAAATTCACCATGGATTTCGTCCAAAGCACTTGACTCCGATATTAGACTTTCCCAGCATTGCCCCCAGACTCCTGAACCCACCTGCAAAAAAGTAGAACACCCCAAACAGGCAAAAAGCAAAAATGGAAAATGTGACAGAACATTTCAGGCCTATTTCCAAAATCAATCCAAGCACTCTCTGCAGCTAGGCCCTAACTCCCCTTTCCCACCATGGATTTTCTTCAAACCACTTGCAATCAAAATTAGACTGTGACAGCAGTGCTCCCAGACCACAAAACCCACCCCCAAAAACCTAGAATCCCCCCAAACAGCCCCCCAAAAACACGCAATACTGCTAGGCCTCAGTTTAAATTGTGCCAAAACGCTGTCTGCAACTAGGCCCAAACCCCCCTTTTCCACCATGGATTTTCTTCAAACCACTTGCAATCAAAATTAGACCTTCCCAGCAGTTCTCCAAGACCACCCAACCCACCCCCACATATCTAGAACCCCCCCAAACAGCCCCCCAAAAACATGCAATACTGGTATATTCAAAACATGGCAAATTGCACTGTTAACCAAAAATTGCTGTTCAACTTTTCAGCACTTCCACTACTTCGATCCTCTTGAAACTTACCTGGACACTTGTTCCAGCGAATCCCAAAAATCTCAGCAAGGCAGAACAAAATCGAACCACTGCGCTCTTTGGAGAAGAAGAAGAAGGTCTACGGCTAGTTTTCACTTAGTTTTCACCCAAACACAGGCGCCCGCAAAACACCAAAAAAGGCCAAAATTCTGCCTATTCTGGACCAAAGAACGCTAAACCCCCTAAAACCTTGCCAACATCATTATGAAGGAGCCTTCATCGGACCCTGAGCCCTAGACTCAGCGGGAACCCTACCTACTTAAACTCAAAAACCCTAGTAAATCGCACTGAACCCTAAACCTTAGATATGCTTTGTCTGTCTGTGTCTAAGAGCCTAGGTATGCTACATCAGGATGCTTCATTCAGTGGTGCCTGCCTTGACCGTCTGCATGGCCCTGCCGCAAGCATGGGCCAAAAATCCGTTCCGCCCAAGAATTTGCGATTTTTCGGTAATTTCGCGAGATTCGTGAAAAACCGAAAAACAGTAAATTTCGCAATCATAACGAATGTTTGGCCCAAGCTTGAGACAGTGCCATGCCAACGGTCAAGGCAGGCACCACTGAGTGAAGCAATCTGATGTAGCATACCTAGGCTCTTTGTCAGACAGACAAAGCATATTTAATTGTATGCAGCAAGCCACATAGCCCCAATTTTACATGAAATGCTGTCTGGAGTGGACTCTGCCTGGCATACCAAACAACAGTACACTGCCTCGCCCTCGACCACTACATACCACGTATAGACAGACATGCAGTTCTGATGTAGTTGACTGGTTTACCTGTTTGCCACTCACGAATTGGCCATAGTTCTTCTGTAAACTGAGGCTGATGATCCATCTATCCCAGTGAGTGACTGTAAAGAACAAAGATATATTACTTAATCAATTATCATGGTACATTGGCAAGTGAGTCCACTCCAAGGACATTTTGCATATTGTAAAATGCAACATAGTGGCCCCTGAATTTGAAGTACAATTTGAATTAAACAAGGTAAAAAAAAACAGAGTAGTTGACATGAATTACAATTACTGTGTAAAAAGATTAAATAATAACTAAGATAAGACATATGATTCGTTTCATGCACAAAAAACAAACATCAATTGGTTTCATCAGAGCCAGACAGCCATTGCTGTCCACTGCGTGCCATCTTCTCAATTATTCATTACCTGTTCTACTTTTTGTCCGCATCTTCTTCGGAGCAGCCTCTCCTGTCAATTTCAGAAGTAACTCTATCAGCAATCAGCAAGCATGTAGTCAGTCAGTAATTTCTGTCCCACTTGAGGGGACTCGTCTATGAAAACAAAGTTTCTTTATTTATTTCTTCGTAATCCATCTGCCTTGAGGGAAATGGATAGGTGGAGTCTGGAGGAGGAGGATAGAGGAGCATGATTGAGTTGTGAACTTGCGAACCTCAGGAATGCAGACTGCGGCACATTCAAATCAATAAGGAAAATAAGATGAAGACAGTGCTGCTGATGGACTTATTGTGAGAGATTTGTTGTGGTAAAAGTTGCAAAACAAAGAAAGACACACAGGAATAAAGGTGAATAAGGATTAAAAAAAGGAAGTGATTTTCAGGCCTGGGTGTCAGGGAAGTAGAGCTCGTCCTCAAACTCTATGAATTGAGACGGGAGTAGGTCAGCTAACAGAGAAGAACTTATATCACCTAAGTCGGTGTCCTCTTCTTCCTGCGTGCATTCACGTATTTTGTAATCTGGTGGTATGAAGTGCTGATTCATCTTGATCAGTGTTAACCTCTCCACATTTTTGGGCGAGAGGTGGGTCCTTTTTGAAGTTACGATGGCACCAGCAGCACTGAAAACATGTTCAGAAGACACGCTTGCGAGTGGGCAAGAAAAATAATTTAGAGCCAGGCTGGTGATCAGTGGCCATAGAGGCCTTTTCCTATACCAATACAGCAATGGGATCTGATTAACAAAGACCTCTGTTGGGTCATCCAGATAGACCTGCACCATCGACTCAAGGTTCTCCACGGTTGCTCCACTTTGCGTACCATCTGTGGCCTTTGCCGCACTGGAACGAGCAAACCCTTGATGAGTTAGCCAATCCGCTTCCGACAATATTATGGCTGGGCCTGGTGCAGTGAGGATGGTGATATGGTTGCTGCTGGTGTCGTTACCGGCTGTGATGGAAAGTGACTCCCTTCGCCCACAGATTCAGTAGTGGAACTTGACGCCGGATGGCCGGCTGATTCAGTTGAACTTCTGCCGGTTCCTTGAATTTTCTGCCTATCTTTTTCGAACCGAGTGGCTGACACAGCTAGCCAATGTTTGTACTTTGAAACATCTGCTTCATCAAAAGGAATGAATGCTTTGCTGGCCACTGCCTTTTTGTACCGTGGATCGAGAATAGTGGCACAAATGTAATGTTGTTCTGTATGTATGTTTTTAAGCCTTTCATTGTCAACTAGGCGGCTTAATAACCTCTCCACCAACTGATATGAGTCTTGCTTTTCAGCACCATCTCTGAACGTTGAAGACACCACCTTCAGTTGGTGCTCTAGCATGATCAACAATAGGATAGTTTTGCCCAAAGAACAGTCCTCCCTGCTGACTTCACGCGTGAAGACCTCCAAAGGACGAAGCAAGTCGGTCAGGCTTGCAACTAGCTTCCATTCCTCCAACTCTAGCCTCATGTCTTTCATAGTAGAACCCCGTCGAAAGACATACTCATTGATTACCATGCACTGCTCAGACAGACACTCAAGGATGTAAAAGGTTGAGTTCCAACGTGTTGCCACCTCCTGGATGAGTCCTTTGACTAGCAGTCTACGTTTATGTTGAATGCTCCTCAGCTGCTTCTGGGCCTTAAAAGAATGGCTGAAATGTGTGCAGAATCTTCGGCAGGTGGTCAGTAACTTGCTGACTGTGGTTTCATTTTTCAAGAAATCTTGCACCACAATGTTAATACTGTGCGCCAAACACAGCACTCTGAAGTAGTTACCATCATGCATGGCCTTAACTATATTACTGTCATTATCCGTGGAAACATAACCAACTATGCGATTTCTTGGATGCAGCCATTCAGAGACCTTCCTATCAAACTCCTCCAAAAGGTTATGTGCAGAATGAGTTTTCTCCATGGCAAACATGGCTAATGTTGCATGTTTTCGAGTTGTTTGAAAAAGTGTATCCGGGTCAACACCTGCATTTCTCTTGTCTCTAAGCCCTGCAAAAGAGACCCAGTGTGCAGTGATGCACATGTAATCAAGGGCTTGGCAACTGGTCCACATGTCTGTTGTCAAGTGGATAGTGTGAACAAGACTCTTCTACAAAGCTGCCCCAATCACCTCCAGCACATCTTGATGTAGTGCTGGAACCGCAACTCTGGCAAAATAGGACAGGCTAGGAACTTCCATTTACGGCAGAGTGCTACCACAAATTCTAGAAAACCCACCCCTTCTACGAAAGAAAAAGGGAGAAGGTCCAGCACTAGCATTTTAGCCAGCTTTGCATTATACAGATGTACCGTTGGGTGGTTGCATTCAAATGGCGCCTCTGACCAAAACATTCCGCTAATGGTGGGCTGGACCATTTTACGTGATAATGATGATGACTTCTTCAAACCAGTTAGGCCCAGTGATGTACTTTATCGCATTGGTGTCTCTCCCAGACTCTTAGTGGGCCTCATACATGTTGCAGGGGTAGAGGATGTGGGCGATACCACTGCAGTGCTGCTGCCAGGGGTACTGGGTGTACCAGAAAAATTGTCTGTCACTTCTTCACTTCCCCCCTGCACAATCAGCCCCTGGTCATCATCAGATGCAATATCAATGGATACATTTGGAATTGTTTTTCTTTTGGCTTCCTCGATCTTACTTAGGTGCGCCTCCCACTGGATAATGTGGTGTTTTTTGAGATGACCTCTCTGGCCTCCAGTAACCTTAGTTGGTACCAAGCTTACCCCGACTAACTAATGTTTTACAAATCGAACAAAGACCATGGTTTCCGCACTTTGGCTAACAGTAGAGAAGTCCCAAACTGGGGACTGGAAATGTCTGCGGGTGGTGGAGGCTCTACTTTGACTTTCAATGCCAGATGAAGTGGAGGATGGGCGTAGCTGAATTCATTTCTGTTGTTCACTTACAGCACCACTACTTGAGGGTGAGCTGATTGGAAGTACCTGCCGGACCTTTTGACTAAAAAATACAGAAGCTGTGGGTCGTGTTGGTGTTGTAGTGAACTGCATTGGTGGTGGTACCAGTGCCACGCCGCCTACATCCCGCTCAGCAGCAATTCGGGATAGGGTGAAAATGTCTGTCTGCTGCATGCCCACTGGGGCTGGAGTGACACCTGTGATGACTGGGTCATCGTCAGACTGTTCATCAGCAGCAGGAGACACCAGTTCTTGTTCGTCGTCATCACCCATAACTCGAAGCCTTGCAAGAACCTTCCTTTTAGGCTTAGCTACCTTTGTCGGCTCATGGCGTGACTCACTCTCAGACTGCATTGCTGGGTTCCAATCAAGATCAAGGTCATCAGAATGAAGGGGGCTTGAAGAAGAACTTGTAGTAGTAGCCCTCCTTGACCATTTTCTTGCTGGGGATCTGGAAGACAATGGATCATCATCAGGAGGAGTGGCTTCCTCGGATGATGATACCCCCGCTTGAATATCAATTTCCTGATGTGCCCCTACTTCTGGAGGAACAAGCGTTGTAGGCAGTTGTGCCGCTCCATGAACCTCTAGTTGCACCTCTCCATGCACCTGTCCATGCGCCTCTCCTTGCGCCTCTCCTTGTGGCTCTACTTGCGCCTCTCCTTGCGCCTCTCCTTGCGCCTCTACTTGCGCCTCTCTTTGTGCCTCTACTTGCGCCTCACCTTGCGCCTCTCCTTGCCCATGTACTTGCGCTTGTACTAGTTTCACCTGTGGTTGTCGTTGCGGCTGTGGTTGTTGAACACTCGTCAGCTGAGTTACACCCTTCGTTGATTGGATGGAACTTTCTTGTGATGAGCGAACATCACTGGTCGATGGTGATTGAGAAAGTAAAGTGGCTGCCTCAGCAGCACTCATGGTCTTGGACCTAACTGGGCGTGGTGACACTGAGCCCAATGAAGCGAGGTCCTTCTTCCAGCTTGGTCTCCGGCGGACACCGCTGCTGCTGCAGGCGTAGTTTTTTTTCCCAAAAAAGGTGTCGGTGGGCACACCAGTCTCCTTGGTAGGTGGTGCCACTTGCTTCTTCTGCTCCTTCTTACTGGCAGTGGCACTGGCAACTTTTTTCGCTGAGGCGCTACGGCCACCTTTCTTTGGGCCCATCTTCTTCAGATGTCAGAACAGCAGGCCGCAGTTGCACGAGTTGCAGAGTTGTCTTGTCTGTGGCCACACGTGACGTCATGTGACGTTGTGCTGCACACACCGCTGCAGGACTTCTTCCAGGCACTGGTGGTTCTCTTGTGCACCTAAAAGCAATGGAAGCCAGAGGAACATCAGTTAAAAACCCCAAAAAGTCGAAAAAAACACAAAAATCACCACAATCCAATGCCATCCATGCCCTCAATGATGTTTACATTCAAGACACCACACAGAAAGACTTAGACCATGTACCACTGAGTACCCCTGGGCATAATGGATGAAAGCAAGGCAAACTGGGTGCAGGCCTGAGCACACTGCCTGGCTTCAAAATTGTCCCTTGAACCCAAGCCACATGGCCAGGCCCTGCCTGGACCAGCCCTCAAAATGGCCCCCACCCACATGGCCAGGCCTCAACAGCACCCAAAAAGTAAAAAAACACACAAAAATCACCACAATCCAATGCCATCCATGCCCTCAATGATGTTTAAATTCAAGACACCCCACAGAAAGACTAGGTCCATGCACCACTGAGTACCCTTGGGCATAATGGTTAAAAGCAAGGCAAACTGGGTGCAGGCCTGAGCACACTGCCTGGCTTCAAAATGACCCCTTGACCCCCACCACATGGCCAGGCCCTGCCTGGACCAGGCCTCAAAATGGCCCCCACCCACATGGCCAGGCCCCAACAACACTCCAAAAAGTCAAAAAACACACAAAAATCACCACAATCCAATGCCATTCATGCCCTCAATGATGTTTACATTCAAGACACCCCACAGAAAGACTTGGTCCATGCACCACTGAGTACCCCTGGGCATAATAAAAAAGATTCATGTCTCCATAGCATCCATTAGACATGTTATCTTTCCCACTGTGGTCCCAGCGAGTAAAAAGGTCCTCGCCCCCACCTTCACTAATTTTCCTAACATCACTGTGGCTGAAGTGGAGGGACTCATTACAACTATAAAAAGTGGGAGTCCCATGGATCAGCTTCCACCGAGAGTGATGATCTCAGTGAGGGGCATATTGGCACCAGAAATCCAAAGTTTGGTCAACCTCTCTTTGGGTACAGGCTGTGTCCCTTTAGAGTGGAAGAGAGCCCAAGTGCGTCCCATCCGCAAGAATACCGCCATTGCGTGGGCTGACATGACCAATTTGAGACCCATTTCTCTCTTACCATTCTTGGGAAAGCTCATAGAAAAGCATGTCAACAAGCACTTGTCTAATCACCTGGAACACACTGGTGCACTAGATCCATCTCAGTCGGGCTTTAGACCAAAATACAGCACGGAAACAGCATTGCTGTCAATTACCGATGATCTACGCATGCTCCAGGACAAAGGAACATCAGCTGTCCTGATGCTGCTGGATCTATCGGCAGCTTTTGATACCATCTCACATGTAATTTTGGTCGAGCGCCTGACTGAGACTGGACTAGGGGGCATGGCACTGGCTTGGCTAAAGAGCTTTCTTCTGGATCGAACCCAATGTGTCACCATGGGAGACTTTCGATCCAAGGAGACCAGGATTACTAAGGGGGTGCCACAGGGCTCTTGTTTGAGCCCTACATTATTCAACATCTATGTGGCCCCCCTGGCGAATATCCTGAGAGCCTTTGGTTTTTGCCCAGTGTCATATGCTGACGATACTCAGCTGCTCTTTCCCTTTGACCATCTAACTCCAGAGGTATTACATTCTTTCTCTGAGGGGATGAGAGCAGTTTCCCAATGGATGTCTTTGAACAAGTTGCAGTGCAACGTTTCAAAGACAGAGGTCATGCTCTTTGGTGAGGCTAAAATCTGCTGGGCTCCTGACTGGTGGCCTCTAGACCTAGGCCCAGTCCCTGAGCCTAAGCAGATAGTCAAGAACCTAGGGGTCCGTCTGGAACAAGAACTCAGCCTGAAGCAGCATGTTACCAACATTGTGGGGTCCTGTTTTCGAACTATAGGACTACTGCGCAGAGTTTTTCCACTGCTTCCAGACACTATTAGAAAGACCCTGGTCCAGGCGCTGGTTATCAGTCGTCTCGACTATTGTAATGGCCTCTTGCTGTCAGCTAATGAGGAGGATCTGGACAGGTTGCAGGTTGTGCAGAACACTGCAGCTAGGCTGGTGGTAAATGCTCCTCCCAGAACACCATCAAAACCACTTCTTGCCAGGCTTCATTGGCTCTCCATCCGTCAGAGAGTCACCTTTAAGATCTGTTGTACGGTACATAAAGGTCTTCATTGTTTGGGTCCCTCTTCTCTCGCAGACAAGTTTGTGCCGTATGTCCCTTCCCGTGCTCTACGGTCCAGTGATCAATTGCTTCTTATGATTCCTAGGATCAAGCGGGCAAGGCAAGGGGGTAAGGCTCTGTCGGTAAGGGGACCGAAGATTTGGAATGGCCTCCCCCTCCAGCTTAGGCAGCTTGAAAATCATCTGGCCTTCAGGAAAAAGCTGAAGACGTTTCTGTTCCAGGTCTAACTATACAGTCTCAGAATTAGATTGCAGTTATGTAACTTGTTCTCCTGTAGGTTCGGCAGTCATAAAGCGCGGAGATACTCCCCTGGGAGTCTATTCTAGCGCTCTACAAACACGCAAAATAAATAAATAAAATAAATAATGGATGAAAGCAAGGCAAATTAGGTGCAGGCCTGAGCACACTGCCTGCCTTCAAAATGGCCCCTTGACCCCCACCACATGGCCAGGCCCTGCCTGTACCAGGCCTCAAAATGGCCCCCACCCACATGGCCAGGCTCCAACAACACCCCAAAAAGTCGAAAAACACATAAAAATCACCACAATCCAATGCCATCCATGCCCTCAATAATGTTAAAATTCAAGACACCCCACAGAAAGACTTGGTCCATGCACCACTCACTACCCCTTGGCCTACTGGCTAGTGAGGCTTTACAGGCACCCTAAAATTAAAAAAAATCATCATATAACAGTGAGCTAAAATTCCATGACATAAATGGGAATTAAGTTTAAAAAAATCACAGAAACAGTTGTATCATGCACTCATGACTAACCCTGGGCCTACTTGATACTGTGGCTACCCACAATATATATTTTTTTAAGTTGTGAAAAAAGTTTTAAAACTGTAGTTGCAGCAACTGCAATGCCCCAAACAAACACTACCAACTTACTTGTAAAATCTCAAGTCCAAAAGTTATCCAAACTCCAAACTCCAAAAGTCCTCAAATACAAATATCCAGCAGCAGCCATAAAAAGTAATCCTTCCAGCTCCAGATCCAAATCAAAAGTGACCAGGACATGGAGAAAGCACTGGGAGGACCCTGCTGGACAGGAACAGGAAGTTGGAGACTCTGGGGCACTTCCTTCCTCCCCCCCCCCCCCCAAATGGACTCCTTGCACCAAAAAGTGCAGCCAAATGTCAATCTGAGGAGTTATTCTGTCATCATTTTCAGAAGGCTTATGTTTCCTGCGGTGGATTTCTTGGGCAGAATTGCAATTTTTGCAATTTCGGGAAAGCGAGCTGTTCAAATCTCCCACCGGAAGTCAGCTGCTCACTCACTCACGTTGTCAAACTCTCGCTGTGCAAGATGGCGAGCCACGATGACATAATTGCGTTCAAAAAACTCTTGCGCGATCACGCAGCAAGATCAAAAATAGCACAGCACACGTAAACCGGGAGAAAAACAACTCGGCGGACTCAGAATCATGGTAAGTCGACGCCACGCGCGCAATATTGTATTTTTCAAGCACGATCAAGCAAAACAATTCTCAACTTGCAAATTTGCGAATTTTTGGGCAAATTCGCGCGATTCGCGGACCGCAAATTTGCCAAAAATCCGCAAATTCCGCAAACTAAACAAATTTTACGCCCACGCTTTCTCCATAGTACATTTGCGGCCATTTCGTGTGACGGGTTCTAGGTCTAAATTAGTGTTTCCAACTGACTTGGTTGCATCCCCTTTGGGGCACTCCTTCTGTATCTGGACCAGATTTTAAATGATTAGAGTCAAGTCTTTCATCCTATATTTCATGAATTTATTTATTCAATAACTTCCTTTGCTTTCTTTTTGTATTAAATTTCAATTTGCTCAATGTATCATATGTTAATTTCATTACAAGACTGGAGGCTGACATTATGCATTATCCTTTAATAGCAACTCACAGCAGCCGCACTACATCATAAAGGATAAAGCTCTAGAGTTTACACAACAGTGGACAAAGGATGTATCCAGGAGTTGATCTGCCTCTTTTAAAAGCGGCTCGCCAGCAGATAAGTCACTACTCCCTACTTCTCCATGATTTCTTTTTGTTATGCACTAAGCGTATATTTTGTATATTTATGCTCTTGTATATCCTTATCTTGTCATTTTGAATGATTAGCTTGATATTTTGCACTATTTATAGCCTTCTGATTGCGTGTTTAACCTAATATCTGGCTTGCCTCTGATTTTTCACTTTCTCTTCATTGCCCTCGTTCATGTGGGTGACGCAGGCTTACCCTTCCCACCCACCCCATCCCTACCGACTTCCAATTTATGGTTGTCTGTCGCGTTCCTTAATATGAGTCCTTTTTTAACTTTACCCCTTGCGCGAGCGCGCGCTTGTCTCACCGTTTCTCTCAGCCCTTCGGAAGCGGGACTTCTCCTCTCACGTCCGCTCCTATTTCATTCCCCACACGTTTTGGGCATTGTGTTTTAGAGGAGCGGTCATTAGCAACACCTGCGTTGCGTGCCTCGTCCCCAAAGTGCCTTTCCTCTCTCCTCCGGCAGCGGCTGAGCTCGAGCGTTTATCGCTCCTTGTCAGTTGCTTGATTTCAGCTGCTGCCGGAGATACTTGCTGAGATTCCGGTTTCAGACGCGATATCTCTGGAGACTTGCCCCTTTTTAAGCACTTCTTTCGCTTTTATTTATATTAATAAGAATTTTAGTACGATTATAAATTAGTTTCTCAGATTTGTGAGTTTTAGAGGTTACCTTTCCACTCACTTACCTAACCCTTACCCCCCTTTTGCATAAAATTTATTTTAAAAAAAAGAAAAGAAGAGGTTTATAGAAATTGAAGTTTTATAATATAAAAAAAAAAAAAGAGGAAAGAGGACTTTGAAATATTCGAAATTCTTTATTATTAATTGTATAATACTGGATACTCATTATTATTCAATTTAACTCATTATTCTCTGTTGTTAATCACATAAACCCCTATTCAAGGTTCTTGGAGATTCACCATGTCCGACATGGATTCAGATGATGCTACTGCTAGCTCACCTGCGCCTATGGACCATTCATTTAGGAAATTCCTTCAACAGGAGATTAAATCCTGTATGATCTCGTCCTTGAAGGAAGTTATGTCCACTAAGAGACCGTGTGAGTCCCAAGACCTCCCCTCTAAACACGGTAAGAGGTCTAAAAAGACCAAACATTGCGAAAGCACTACAGGCCCTTGCGCCTCTCTCAGTACAAGAGGTCCTAGCACCTCACTTTGGATGGGAGGCCATCGCGCCTCACTTGACCTTGATGTCCCTCGCGACACCGCCTTGAACGGTGCCCATGGCGGCACAAATTTGGATGGTGTCCCTCGCGACACATTATGTAGTAGTGCTAATAAAAATGATAACAATGAATTTGATACCTCTTCCTCTGAAGGCTGTGTCTCCAGGGATCCCAACGACGAGTTCGTCTTCGACCTAGATGAGGTTGAACCTGACTTTATTCTACAACCTGATCTTGAGCCAGCCTCTAGAAATAATATTCTTTACCCTATTGGTGAGGAGATGTTCTCTCCACTTAATATCTCACGACCAAATAGTTCAAAGTGGTTCCCTCAGGAACATGTTTCCCGCTTTGTGACTCGTTGGTTAAGACACCTTCTCGATAGGGATACAGGAAACACCATGAGATCTGAATCTCCAAGACCTACTATCGTGGAAAAGGTCTGTCAGACTCCTAACCTGGATCCAGACCTTATCAAATTTTTATTCAAGTTAGGGCAAGACCCTCGAAAAGGTCTGGAAAGAGCACTTAAAGGCTGTCAAGACCGACTTTTAGATGTCCTTGGACCTCTAGTTAGAATCTTAGACATGGCTGAGCAGTCTCACCTCTCCTCTACCCCCTTAAACGTTGACCTGATCTGAGGCTGGAGCCAAAGGGCTGTCGTTCTCCGCGTTGCCGAGGAGAAATTTGAACCTTCTTACCTGGAAAGTGTCAGGCAATGTAACGAGTTGTCTGGACGTTCGTCAACAGCTCTCTCTCTCCTCGGAGAATCTTGGGCACCCGGAACACACCTTAGGTATAACAACATTTGGAAAAAATGGTTTCATTGGTGCCTGGAAAGGAGTCTGGATCCCGTGGAGACTCCTGTCATCAATATCGTAAATTTTCTGGTTGAACAATTTGACAGTGGCCTATCTATCGTACTATTAATTGCTTTAGATCCGCAATCTCCGCGGGCCATTCCCCTATCAACGGTAAATCAGTAGGTAAAAATGCTATCATTTGTAGAGTCCTCAAGAGTATAAGGCTAAGGAGACCCCCTAGACCTGAGTATCAGACCTTTTGGGATGTCAAGTGTATTCTAGACCTTTTTTGTTCTTGGCCAGATAACTCTTCCCTTAATAGAACATTTCTCTCCTTCAAACTCGCCACTCTCTTGTGTTTAATCTCCTGTAGGAGAGTATCTGACATCAGAAGCTTAGATATTTCAAATAGAAGTTGCGATATATTTGGTGTCAAGTTTGAATTACTAAGAAGAACTAAAACCATGTCAGATTTTATCTTTTATCCTCGTTTTGACAGTTTCCCTAAACTTTGTGTGGTTGCTTGTATGAAAGAGTATGACATGAGGATGTCTCTCCTATGCCCTAACGATGCGAATCAACTTTTAGTTTCTTTTGTTAAACCTTTTAAACCTGTTTCATCCACCTCCATAGCTAGATGGGTTAAGTCTACCATGAGTCTTGCTGGTATTGACCTCTCTAAGTTTCAAGCACATTCTATCAGAGGAGCTATGGCCAGTAAATCCTTCTGGTCAGGTGGTAAGCTGGATGATATCCTGAAAGCTGCTGACTGTTCAAATGCTAACACCTTTGCTCATCATTATTGTAAGCCTATCGAGCATATGTCTGATGTTGTCCTTCGGGGCTACGAACATGCATAATGTAGCCTCCGGTCTTGTAATGAAATTGCGATTCTCCTATTAACATGACCAGAGAATCTGGATTTCATTAAAGACACGGAGGCTGACATTATCCCTCCCTCCTCCCTTTTACAACTTTTGATATGTCTTCTATGAATTTATTGATTACTTCAATTGTTGTTATTCTATGATTTATGCCTATGCTTCTGTTAACTTTATTGAATGTAATGAAGTCTTTTGGCTCTCTAGGCTCTTCACTATGGATTTGGTTCTTAATTCCTTCTTTTTCCTTTCAGGTAATTCTGTTTAACCGTCTGATCCTTTCCATTTGAGATACTGAAGTTTATTCCATGATGTTTTCAAGCTCTACTTGGATTTCTCCGTTTATGAAGTTTTTTCCTGCTGCGATTCTTTTAAAAGAGGCAGATCATCTCCTGGATACATCCTTTGTCCTCTGTTGTGTAAACTCTAGAGCTTTATCCTTTATGATGTAGTGCGGCTGCTGTGAGTTGCTATTAAAGGATAATGCATAATGTCAGCCTCCGTGTCTTTAATGAAATCCAGATTCTCTGGTCATGTTAATAGGAGAATCGCAATTCTTCTTAACATTTCATATCTCAGATGTACTCCAATGCATTTTGAGCTAGGCAGCTCTTCATCAGGGAGTAATATCTACAATACAAATTATACCAATAATGCATCATGATACTAGGACTTTACATTGAATATGCTTCATTTTTGACTTAGGTATCATGCATATCGTTATTGTGCTTATTTGTGCAAGAGTTGTGATATACCGATTAAACGTGATTATTGTGTTTCACACCGTACAATATTATGGGTTAAATTTTACTCACATATAGGCTCACGATGAGGTGGTTCGCCGGTGAACTGTGTAAAAATAATTGTGTGAAAAAAGAACATAAGCTTTATGTTCTCATGTTGGTTTGGATGGATCACAATATGTTTATAGAGTAATGCGCATAATTAAAGTAGTTGCAGTGTTTTTATGGCCGGTAGCTTGTTCAAGAGCCGGTTGTTCCATTGCTGGCAAGTATAGCCGTAAACTTAATCGAAACGCTATGGCTGCTATACATGCTAAATGAGTTAACTTCCTAGCCATACTCAAAACGACAAGGGTTCGTGCTCGCGCTGATTTACGGAGCGCTTCGCTGTAGAATATGGACTTACTTTTATAGATATGTCATGAAATGTCCGATACGGCTTCTGTTTTCGGAAACGCTCTTCCGGGGTCCCGCTTGTCTGAATTTGTGTGTGCGCGCATGCGCTGTTAAGCTGTCCTTTTGGGAACTGAAACTAAAGGAAGGACTGTTTGTGAAATGTACGTGGTCCCGCACATGGGCGTGTAGTGACTTATCAGACTAAAACTAAAAAACAGACTGTCGAAGAAAATCGAGGTGGACATGTTGTATTGGCCCATGGTTCAGCAATGTATGTCCAGCGTTATATGTGTGAATCAGAATATGGAGGGTTTACCAACAGAATATTGAATAAAAATCAAAAGAAGATAAAATAAAAATAAAATGGATTCACATTATATACATTTACACTGTTCATTACGTGAGTCAAAAGAATGTCTTTGTCATAGTTCATGGTTCATTGCATGAGTCAAAAAATGTCTTTATCATAGTTCAACGGTATTATGGCAGCTATTGCAGATCCTTATGAGCAAAATAAGCACAACTGTTATTTACAGATAACAGGCATATTCAATACATTCATTAAGGCCATGAGGTCTCCAAGATTGTAGTTTATATATCCAAAAGTTTTCTCTTCTTAGTAGACAAGTGTTATTGTCTCTGTGCTCTTTTTATCTACTGTTTCCAGAATCAAGAACCTCAATTGTGATATGTTGTGCTTTTGTTCTGTAAAATGTAGAGCAATTGTGGATTTGCTATTTTTTGTTCTTATGTTTGACTTATGTTTGTTAATTCTCAAGCATAATTTTCTCTCGGTTTTCCCCACATAAACCTTGCCACACGGGCATTTTAACATGTAGATGACATTGGTTGTGTCACATGTTGCAGTTACTCTTAATTTGATTTGGTGTCCTTTTATCGGGTGATAAAGGATTGTTCCACAAATTATGTTATTGCAGTTTTGACAATTCAAACGGGGTTTAGTCCCATTGTATGTTTGCTTGTGTGGATCCTTCTGTTTGAGAATTTCACCTAAGTTGTGGTATCTTGTGTAGGCAAACAGGGGAGGTTTAGAAAATATGTTGTTGAAATCTGGCTCCATTGTTACCATTGGCCAGTGTTTGATAATAATTTTCTTGAAGGTTGTACTTGCTGTCGAGAATTTTGATACCACTACCATTCTGGTATTTGTTTGTTTTTCAGTGGTGTTTAGAGCTGTTGTTTGTGTAATTGATTGGCATTTGACTTTTGCTTTTGTTATCGTAGTCGGAGGGTACCCTCTATCTTTAAATGTTTGTGCTATCTCATTTATCCTTTGGTTTGCCTTTATCTCATTGGATTCAATTCTTCGAATTCTCAGCATTTGGGATGTTGGTAGATGTGTTTTGGGGGATGACTGGTGATGGCTAAGATAATGAAGTATATTATATTGTTTCTATCCATTTTCTTTCGAAAAATGTCTGTTTCCAGACCTTTTTCTGTCTTGATGATCAATACATCTAAAAATGTGATGTGTTTCCGATGCTTCACTAGTGAATTGGAGATGTTTGTTAAATGTATTCCAAGTTTGAGTAACGGTTTTGGCTTCTTCGTTGGTACCTTTCCACAACATAAAAATGTCATCTATGTATCGCTGATACATTATGATGTGTTGTTTCTATTCTTGATTCAAAAAGATATATTCTTCTTCAAGTTTTTCCATCACAAGGTTGGCATACGAGGGTGCCATGCAATTGCCCATGGAAGTACCGCTAAGTTGGAGGAACAATTCTTCCTTCCATTTAAAATAGCTCTGAAAAGTGCACTAGTTCCATGATAAACATTTGCATTGATGTTTCTAACTCTGAGTTGAGAAGAGTATGTTCCACGGCTTCTAATCCCATGGTGTGGGGAATCAATGTGTATAGGGATTTTACGTCTGCTGTACACAATATGATGCTTTCATTAGTTTCCCAACTTACTTTTTGAAGCTTTAGTAAGAAATCGGTGGTGTCTTTTGTGTATGATGTCATTTTCTTTACACTTGGTTGGAGGTATTTGTCTAACAATTGACCTGTTCGTTCATGGACGCTTCCACATGTCGAAACTATAGGTCTGAAAGGAGGGTCTGTGATACTTTTGTGTATTTTGGGTACCCTATATAGTACAGGGCTCCTTGGATTCTGTATCAGTAGAAAATATCTTGTTTTATCTTTTATTGTCCTCATTTCTTGTTCTCCATCCACGATCGTTTTCAGTGCCGTAGAATATTCTTTGGTGGGGTTATTGTCCAATTTCATATATATGTTGTTATCCATGATGTGTTCCCTTACTTTTGTTTTGTAATGGATCTTGTTAAGTATTACGAGTTTTCCACCCTTATCCGCTTTCTGAAACACGATGTTTGGATTATTTACCCATTTTTTTAAAGTGCTCCAATCCTTCTTTCTGATATTTTTATGATTCTTCCTTTTGAACTTATAGAAGTTAGCTCTTGTTTAACCAAATTTTCAAAAAGGTCAAGGGTTTTATGGCTCATTGGAGCCATATAGGTACTCTGGCTTCTCAAGCCTTGTAGTTCGTCATGTTCTTCACTTGACATTGGAGTTTGTACGACATTGTCATAAAAGTTCCTAAGTCGAAGTTTACGCATGAATATGAATAAACTTATATCAAGTTCCAGTGGATTACCATCTGTTGATGGAACAAAGGATGTGCCCTTTTGTAGTAGTTTTTATTCTTTCTGTATCTTTTCTTGTCCTGTTTCGGATGTGTGGTACTCCTGGTGTTCGGGTGTTCCTTTCCTTTGTCTTTTTCCCCTCCTGGGTCTTCTGTTTTCCTTGGCCTCCTTCTAAAAAAGACTGTCCGGATGTGGATTGTTGTTGTATCCCTTCTCTTGCCTGTGATTCTGTGTTAGCAGGTCTGGCCTTCCTTTCTTGAGGAATTTTGTGTTAAAGGCGTTCTACGCTCTCACTTCCTGATGATGACTTGTCTGTATTTTGGGTGTAAGGACGATTTCTGCGCCTCTAGGCGTATACCTCGGCCCAGGTATAGACTTCCCCTAGTTTGTAATCTAGGGTGTCTCTTTTGTATTTGCGTATCTTGCGCTCATTGATTTCTTGAGAGTGTTTAGACATTTGAATGTTTATGTCCTCCAGTATTTTGGACCAGTCCTCCGCTGACCTCATGTTAGTTAGTTCATTTGTGACCTCCACAATTTCCTATGAAAACCCTTCCAATATATTAGACAATTTTTCCACTATCAATAATATGAGGTCTTATGAGCATTTATTGAGAATTGCGTACCAGCGCTCTTGGAATCTCTTTGCATTCTTGCATAATGAAGGTTTTAGTGCGATACGTAATCCACGGGGTATCCTCTGGGCCTGATGATATTTGATTAATGTGCTCGCGTGTAGGCATTAATTTATCTCTCTTTTGGACAGGTATATTAACTAAGCATGGGCGAAATTTGCGAATTCGCGTTCCAAAAATTCGCGGATTTCCCCGCTAAATCACAAAAAAATCAGTGAATTCGCAAATTTTCCCGCGAAATTGACATTATTTAGCGATTTGCCCTGGAGTACTTTCTACTGGCTAATCCAGTAAGTGGTCCCTCATTGGCTACATGTAAGGTCCTTTAACTACACTGCAGCTGCGTAAAGGGCCAGAAGATGAGTCTCCAGTGACCATGTGTGCCTGTAACACAGGCACAGGCACACATGGTCACTGGAGACAGATCTTCTGGCCCTTTACGCAGCTACAGTGTAGTAAAAGCACTATGGGGCAGATCTACAAGCCGCTTGCGCCTCTTTTGCGCCGCAGTTGCGTCACTTTTGTGATGCAGCAGCAGAACAAAAGATGCGCCATGGTGCTGGGTATTAACAACGTGACGCATCTGAGAGATGCGTCACGTTGTAAAGCCCTGCGCCATCAGGAGGCATTCCGGCGCAGGGGAGGGAGTTCCTGTGCAGGAACGCCTCCTAAAAGTGGCTGAGTGAAATCTACAAGATTTCACTCAATCACTTTTAGACCAATGCTGTGTCAAAACCCTGCGCCTGCTTGAAGCAGGCGCAAGGCTTTATGCAGCATTGGGGAGATAGGGCCCCCCAGAGCATTGCAGCTCCAACATGCGCTGCTTTTACGGCACAGATGCGTGACGCATCTGTGCTGTTTTTGCCACATGGTGCGCCGCATTGTAAATGCGGCGGACCATGGTTGGCGGAGCTGCGGCGCACAATAACTGGCGCATCCCTGGGGATGCGCCAGTTATTGTAAATCTGCCCTTATACATTTAGCCAACGTGGGAGCACTTACTGATTAG
The DNA here is from genome assembly GCF_964263255.1 of Lissotriton vulgaris. Taxonomy (NCBI): domain Eukaryota; kingdom Metazoa; phylum Chordata; class Amphibia; order Caudata; family Salamandridae; genus Lissotriton; species Lissotriton vulgaris. The sequence continues at coordinate 461,961,373 of NC_141698.1, read as the reverse complement.
ACAGTAGAAAGTACTCCAGTTGAGTAGAGGTATTGCACAAAACTGTGGCATCTTCGTGGACAAACACGCAGGGCGGGATTCATTCTGCCCTCTGTTAGACTCGTTTTTTGTGCCCTTCTGCCCTCTGTTAGACTCGTTTTTCCCTTGATTTTGTTCCCTTCTGCCTTCTGTTAGACTCGTTTTTCCCTTGTTTTTCTGCCCTTCTGCCCTCTGTTAGACTCGTTTTTTGTGCCCTTCTGCCCTCTGTTAGACTCATTTTTGTGCCTTTCTGCCCCCTGTTAGACTCATTATTTGTGCCCTTCTGCCCTCTGTTAGACTCGTTTTTCCCTTGTTTTTCTGACCTTCTGTCCTCTGATAGACTGTTTTTTGTGCCCTTCTGCCCTCTGTTAGACTCGTTTTTCCCTTGTTTTTCTGCCCTTCTGCCCTTTGTCAGACTGCTTTTTGTGCCTTTCTGCCCTCTGCATCACCACATCATCACTCAGCGCTACCCTAGCATCACTCAGCACCACCACATTATCACTCAGCACCACCACATTATCACTCAGCACCACCACAGCACCACTCAGCACCACTACAGCATCACTCAGCACCACCACATTATCACTCAGCACCACCACAGCATCACTCAGCACCACCACAGCACCACTCAGCACCACCACAGCATCACTCAGCACCACCACAGCACCACTCAGCAGCACCACAGCAACACTCAGCACCACCACAACATCACTCAGCACCACAACAGCACCACTCAGCCCCACCACAGCACCACTCAGCGTCACCACAGCATCACTCAGCGCCACCACAGCATCACTCAGCACCACCACAGCACCACTCAGCACCACCACAGCATCACTCAGCACCAATACAGCATCACTCACCACCACCACAGCACCACTCAGCACCACCACAGCACCACTCAGTGCCACCACAGCATCACTCAGCACCACCACAGTATCACTCAGCACCACCACATTATCACTCCGCACCACAGCAGCACCACTCAGCACCACCACAGCATCACTCAGCACCACCACATTATCACTCAGCACCACAGCAGCACCACTCAGCACCACCACAGCATCACTCAGCACCACCACAGCATTACTCAGCACCACCACAGCACCACTCAGCACCACCACAGCATCACTCAGCACCACAACAGCACCACTAAGCACCACCATAGCACCTCTCAGCGCCACCACAGCATCACTCAGCACCACCACAGCACCACTCAGCATCACTACAGCACCACTCAGCACTACCACAGCACCACTCAGCGCCACCCCAGCGTCAATCTGCGCAACCATTCAACAACAACTGGTTCGAAAATGTTCTCTCAATGTTTCAAGCTTTATTACAAATGTCACAAAAAGATGTTAATATTTCACTTATGTTCTTGGATTTTCGTCACAATAAAATACACTGAACATAATCTTCACAAAAGTTATTTACAAAAGTTTAAGCTATTGCCATTATAAATTAAAATCACTTTTATTTAAGTAATAATTATTTAAAAAATTAAAAGCCATTGTAATTTGTAATATCAATACATCTAAGTCACGTAAATACAAAACATGCTGCATTACAAATGCTATAGGTGTCACATTAGCAAAAGTTATAACTATTGGCATTGTAAATGACAAAGCTATTCATTTAGCTATTTTCAAAACCAACACATAAATAAAAAACATTGTCATTTACAAGACCAATAGCTCAAACTTTCCTAATGCGAGACCTATTGCATTGCAAATGCTTGTTTTTATATCTGTCAGTGCTTCCTGTTGAGGTTTAATTTTCGTGACAGGCGCCTCATTGCCTACTTGTAACTATTCTCTGACCCTGCTTCGAGGGTCAGAGCAGGGTCAGAGAATAGTTGCAGGTAGGCAACGAGGCGCCAGGAAGCACTTACAGGTTTACAGCAGCAGGTGCCCAAGTTGAAGTTAATTTCTTTGTAAACCTTTTGTAAAAGGTTACAAAAAATTAGCTTCTATCAAAAAGGCGGGAAGAGGATTCAAGGTCCATTCAGTTCCCCTAGTTAGATACTGAATTAATCAAAAGGGAATGGACACTGGTGTCTACTAAACCTTCGGTTAGTCTTTGAAAACCCTCATAGACAGCCTGATTTAGTCGATGCGGTGTATCTTTTATCCGCCCTGTCAGGCATCATGGCATATTCATAGGGTAGTCAAATAACGTGCCGTAAGCCTGCCTCACCCGAGGCTACCTCTGGTCCAGGTAGAAGTGTCCAGAAATATTAGGAAAGGGAAAAATATAAAAACAGTGTGTCACCAAAAAAGAATTTTTAATGAAAAGGTTGGCACTGTTGTTAAAAAATTCGATATATATGTAATCGGGCAACTAGATTACCATTTATCTATATATATATGGATGCGTCAACATGTTTCAGCTCTATGAGCCCAGCCGGGTCTGTAGAGCTTTCGTCAGGACAAAAAGACAAAAATACATACACAGAAGGTACTTACACAACTTGTGTAGGTTCCTATACCTATTATGGAATTTCTTATACAGTAACCTTAATAGGCGTTCTTAGAGGCTTCTACAGGAGTGAAGAGTCGCTAGGAGTGGTCTTTGCCACGAGGACCAGCGTCAGTCCCAGTGCTGACTCTGCCCCTGGGCTTCCTGTTGAGGTTTAATTTTCATGACAGGCGCCTCATTGCCTACTTGTAACTATTCTCTGACCCTGCTTCAAGGGTCAGAGCAGGGTCAGAGAATAGTTGCAGGTAGGCAACGAGGCGCCAGGAAGCACTTACAGGTTTACAGCAGCAGGTGCCCAAGTTGAAGTTAATTTCTTTTATCAACCTTTTGTAAACGGTTACAAAAAATTAGCTTCAACTTTTGCACCTGCTGCTGTAACCCTGTAAGTGCTTGGCTGAAAATTCGTCCCGCTGATTTGCGGATTTTACAGCGATTTCGCGAGATTCGCGGATCGCGAAATCGCGGAAAATCCGCAAATTCCGCGAGCGGAACGAATTTTCAGCCCATGCTTAATATTAACTGTTTGATATTTTGCTCTTTAGATCTGTTCGTGGATGCCTGTGATGTCTCTTCCTGTATAAGTGCATAAATCCTATTTGCTGTATTGTCTGTAAAAGCATATGTTTCCGCCTTTTGGTCAGTAGTTTTCGTAATTTCATCATAGGTCCACCCACACAAGTGAGGTACCATTTCTATCTGGAGACTTGGGGGAATACTGGGTAGGTAGAAGTTTATAGCTCCCCACAGATTCCAGAACTTTCAACAGAGAAATGTGAGGAAAATTTGTTGTTTTGGACAAAGTTTGAGGTTTCCAAGGGATTCTGGGTAACAGAACCTAGTGAGAGCCATACAAGTCACCCAATCCTGGTCTACCCTGGGTGTCTAGTTTTCAAAAATGCTTAGGTTTGCTCGGTTTCCCTAGCTGTCAGCTGAGCTAGGGTCCAAAATTCACAGCTAGACACATTGCAAAAAAAAAGGGTCGGTTTTCAGTGGAAAAATGTGATTTGCCCACATTGCATTTTGGGAAGCTTCCTGTCGCAGGCACTAGGCCTACCCACACAAGTGAGGTACCATTTTTATCCGGAGACTTTGAGGAATGCTGGGTTGGTGGAAGTTTGTGGATCCACGCAGATTCCAGAACTTTCCATCACAGAAATGTGAGGAAGATGTGTTTATTTTTGACGAAGTGTGAGGTTTGTAAGTAATTCTGGTTAACAGTACCTGGTGAGAGCTACACAAGCCTGGATGTCTAGTTGTAAAATTTTTTTTATAGGTTTGCTAGGTTTCCTTAGGTGCTGGCAGAGTTAGGGTCCAAAATCCACAGCTAGGCATATTGCAAAAAAGGGTCTGTTTTTACTGGAAAAATGTGATGTGTTTACGTTGCGCTTTGGAAGTTTCCTGTCACGGGTACTAGGCCTGCCCACACAAGTGAGGTCAAATGTTTATCGTCAGACTATGGGAATTGTTGGGTGGCTGGAATTGTGTGGCTCCATGCAGATTCCAGAATTTTCCATCACAGAAATATGAGGATTTTTTTGTTTTTGTTTTTTACAAAGTTAAGGTGGTAAAGGGATTCTGGGACACAGAACCTGGTGAGAGCCACACAAGTCACCCTATACTAGATTCCCCTGGATGTCTAGATTTAAAACAATGTATAGGTTTGCTATGTTTCCTTAGGTGCCGGTAGAGCTAGGGTCCAAAATCCACAACTAGGCACATTGCGGAAAAAAAGGGTCCTTTTTCTTCAGAAAAATGTGATGCGTCCACGTTGTGTTTTTGGCCATTTCCTATCATGGGTACTAGGCTTATCTACACAAGTGAGGTATCATATTTATCGGAAGACTTTCTGGAATGTTGAGTGGCTGGAAGTTTGTGGCTTTCCACAGATTTTAGAACTTTCCATCACAGAAATATGAGGAAAATTAGTTTTTTTTACAAAGATTGAGGTTTGTAAGGGATTCTGGGTAACAGAACCTAGTGAGAGCCACACAAGTCACCCAATCCTGGATGTCTAGTTTAAAAAAATGTATAGGTTCATTAGGTTTCCTTGAGTGGCGGCAGAGCAAGGGTCCAAAATCCACAGCTAGGCCCATTGCGAAAAAAGGGTCAGTTTTCACTGTAAAATTGTGATGTGTGCACGTTGCGTGTTGGGATGTTTCCTGTCGCAGGCACTAGGCCTACCCACACAATTTAGGTACCATTTTTATCAGGAGACTGAGGGGAAACTCAGAATAGTGTTATGAACAATTGACGTTCTTTGCAATTCTGCCTTCCAAACGTAAAGCAATGTGTAAAAAATATGTTATTTTGAATAATGTCCTCTAATTCACGTTCTTGTATGGGTACTCACAATTTTCGGAGATGTGTAAATAACCACTGCATCTAAACTCTATATTTTGGTCCCATTTCGGAAACATAAAGGTTCCGTTACCTATTTTTACTCTTCATATTTTACCAACTGAATGGCTATATACCCAGTGCATAATGAAAAACCATTGCAAGACTTGGCTAAGTTATTGGCTTTGGGTACCTCAGGTTCTTGGTGAACCGACAAGTCCTATATATCCCCCCAACCAGGAGGGTCTAACTGACTCAACTGTATATTGCTTTTAAAAATCTGTTATACTAAGAAGACGTTACAGTTGAAAACATTAGCACCAATGGCTGTATTTTAAAACTCAATTTCAACATCTTTTCATTTCAATTGTTAGTTTCGATGGAAAAACCTTGAAGGATTCTCTGGGATCCATTATAGGTTTCACCCCCATTTCTACCACTAACTGGAAGGCGGTTTAAAGCACAAAAAAATATCAAAAATAGGCTATGCCCCAGTAAAAATGGCAACAAAACTGTGTAGAAAACGTAGGGTTTCTGACAAAAGTCTGCCTGTTCCTGAAAGCTGGGAAGGTGGTGATTTCAGCATCACAACCCTTTTTTTATGCCTTTTGCGGGGAAAAAAATAGATGCTTTCTTCTGCAGCACTTTTTCCCTATTATTCCTAAAAAAAGAAATTTGCTGTATTTTGGCAAATTTCTTGGTCCTAACCAGGGGATTCCACAAACCCTGGGTACCTTTAGAATCCTCAAGATATTGGAAGGAAAGGACACAATTTTGTCAAGGATACCTTATGTGGACAAAAGGTTACAGGGGCCTAAACGCGAACTACCCCAAATAGCGGGAAAAAAGGCTGGGGGCGGGGGGGTAGTAAGGCCTGGCAGCGAAGGAGGTTAATATTCCTACCTACATATAAAATGCCACCATTTTTGTGTTTCTGCTGGTTACACTTTATTACTTCACATTAATTATTCACACATTCTACATATTGGCCTAAATACGTCATGTTCAAGTTACCCATGTTACAAGATTCTAACACGTACGTTAACACAACATAAGATCATATGCGGATGTAGTCTACATATGTGAATATAATACACCACTACAATGAAAAATTAATTTTGCGCTACATCAGTACCTTGAAGATATATATATCTTCAATGTACGTAGATATGGAGATAAGTGTTGTAAAACTTTGCTTTAGCATAGAACCTTAGCTTCACAATACTGTTGTCCTCGATAGTCTTGACACAATATTTTGTGTACACAATATTTTTTCCTCAATGTTTTGTCCAAGCACCAGTCCTGGAGAGGTCAGCATGCTTTTAAGTTAACACCAAAATATTTTTTTTATTCAAAAACTTCTTTCATTATTGAGTGCTAGGCTTGTCATGAATTCATTTTGTAGGGGAGTTGTGCTTGTTTAACATTTCCAAACTTGAGACTGTACTTTCTCTCTTCCATCAGTGAAGCGCTGATGAAACAGCGCCTCTTAAAATCCATGTTGTCCATATTCGATTTATTGACATTGATGGGTTCTTGCGACAGAGAGTTTAAAATCAATTTCTCTTTTAGGTGCCTGTTAGACCTGACATCATTGGCTTGAGTCTCTCCTCCATTTTTTCTGTTTGCCTCTACTGTGTTACGATGTTTTGCTGGTATATGCTTTGGGCGCCGTGTCACTGCTGATCAGTGCCATAGCGCAAGTGCTCCCTATGTTAAAATGATGTATCTATTGTATCCATGTTTGGCTTATTTGGTTTACTGTCAGTCCCTAGTCTAGTGCACCAGGAGTGCCAGGGCTTGTAAATACCAATGCAGCTCGTGGGCTTGCAGCACGTGTTGTGCCACCCACAGGAGCGGCCTTGTAAAAGAATGTCTACGGGTCGGTCATTGCGAGACCCACGTGCAGTCTTGTACTGTCACGTCCGCTGCGCAGGTATACCTACCTGCCAGCCCCTCCAACCTTCCCTTAGCTTCATGTTAGTCACCCCTATGGTAGGCCCGTGGGCAGGGTGCATTGTAAGTGTAAGGTAGGACAAGCCTGACCAAGTTGGCATGTCCTGATAGTGAAGTGCCGCCATCTTAGGGCTTCACTATTGCGAGGTAGCCTGCTCTCCGTTGGATAGAATGGGCCGCCGGGATTATTAACGCTATAATCCTAGCTGGCTCGGGGAGCATGGTGCAATGTCGAGTTTGGTATCCCTGAACTCGGGGTTTAATTACGCATCCGTTGGTGTGGATGGTTTTTGGACTCTGGGTTCGAAAATAGCACTTTTAGAAAGTGTCTATTTTCTTGTCTAACCATATGTGGTCTCTGCTGGTCTGCGTGTATGTGACAGGAGCTGGGTGGCTCCAAGAGGTCTGGATGAGTCAGTGTGGGATGAGTGGGACATTACGTTGAGAGTAGGGGGAGAGTAGTTGTTGATAGCCTGCCTTGCCTGATACAATGCTGGCTCCACCTCCTGCCGAGCGACTGATGGCTCTGTACCTGCCATGGACGATCCTGGCCCCACCTCCTGCCAGGAGGGCGATAGCTCTGCTCCTGCCAGTGTCAATGCTGGCTCCACCTCCTGCGGGGCGTCTGAGGACCCGGCCCAGCTCAATGAATAGGCCAGGTGCTACTGCCTAGCTCCACCCACCACAGACCCAGGATGTTGGGAAACCCCCGGCATAGACAAAGGGATCAAAGACGAAAAGGGGTATAAGAGAAGGACCCCTGAACCAAGAATTTAGATCACTTCTGACAAGGAACCCTGTAACCAAGGACAAGAAGCCTGCTGATCTAAAGGACTGCTTACCCCTTCTGCCAGTGTGCTGTTGTTGGGGGAATCCTGCAGTGCTTCTTTATTTTTGCCAAGGAACCAGGAGAGAGGAACTTTGTGTGTACTCTCACGCTTGCTAAGAAAATCTCCAAGGACTGGAAGAGTGCCAGTCTCCTGCCGAAGTCACAGGGCTAAAAGACTTCACCTGCTACAAAGTGCTATCTGCTGGAAGTGTGAATCCAGCATCTCTGAAAGAACCAGCAACCACGACGATCGGACGCTGGGCCCAACCGACGCCAGCAGCAACGCCAGTGAGTAGGAGTACGGCTCTAACTCCAGAGGATCTCGTGTCTGCCCCGCTGCTGATCGCATCAACCGTGTGCCCTTCGACGCCGTGAGCGCTGCTCACTCTGTGCAACTGCATCATCGACAACGCCTGCTGTGGCCTGATCGACACCGAAGACGCGACGCCGGAGTGCTCGACGCCGCTGATCATCGTGTGCTTCATTTTCCTAAGGTACTGTGTTGTTGGGGGTCCGTGTGACTCCAGGCCCGACGCAGCGCTCCTCGCGGTCGACGCCGAACCTGTGGATTACCTTTGCCCCAGCGTTGTGTAGCTCCCGTGTGAGTTACCCTGTTGCTAAGAACTGTGTTCCCAAGAAGAAGAATTGCTTGATACTAAAGACTTTTGTGCTAAAGAAGAAACTACCTTTGAACTATCCTTTTTCCTTCCCGAACGTATTTATTCCGATTGTGTACAGTTTTGCCGTTATTTTGGTCTTGTGCTAAGCCTTATATAAAAATACTTATTTTTATAATACTACGGTGTTGTGTCCATTTGTAGTGTATTCACTGTATTACTGTATGTGGTCATAATTGCTTAACACACAGCCTCTGAGATAAGCCTGTTCTGCTCTGCCAAGCTACCAAGGGGGTGAGCAGGGGTTATCGAAGGGTGTGATCCCCTTGCCCTAACTAGAAAAGGAGTGTCCCTATTTGTCAGAAGTGTATACCTCTGCCAACTAGAGACAGCCGGTTCTAACATTGGATGCAGCGGTGAGGATTTGGACCTTGCATTTATGACCCATGTACAGTGATTAGTGTGCGCTACGTAGTGAAAGCAGACCATAACGCAGTCACAATCTGATTCGGAAGGATCCTATTTTTGTTCTCCGCTTTCCTGAAACTTGATTTTCTGAACACTGCCAGTTTAACCATGAGTGACAACGGAGTCACTGCCCCTGCTATCGTTGTTGTGGAGGAGTTCGAGAGGAGTAAGCTAAAGAAATACAAGAAAGATGAGCTGAAACACTTTTGCGACCAGTTTGGAGTTCCTACCACCGGCCTCTCGAGAAAAGATGATTTTTATAAAGCATTGCAGGCCTGGTGGGAGTCCAGAAATCCCTCTGATGTGGTGGTGGTACCCACAGAGGAAGGGGATGAGGAGGTGCCAGTGAATGGACCTGTGCCCTCTCCCGGAAGCAGTGTTTCCTCCAAAGGTCTTTCCCCTGAAGAAAGAGAAGAAAGGGCGAAAGAGCGAGCTTACAACATGGAGATGGCAAGGCTAAAGATAAATGGGCAGTTGGAGTTAGAAAATGCAAGAGGTAGAAGGGAAGCTGATTTAGAGATCAAAAAGTTGGAGTTTGAACGAGAGAAGTTAGCTTTGGAGCGTGAAGCCAGGTTGAGGGAACTGGATATCCAAGCTAAAAAGTTAGAGTTGAATCCCTCTGGTGGCAGCATTCCATCCGAGCCTGCAGAAAGTAAGTTTTACTTCCCGAAAGATGTGATCAAAGATTACAATAAGAATGAAGATATTGGTCAATGGTTTAAAGCATATGAGTTAGCATTGTTGGCCCACCAGGTCCCTGAGAAGAATTGGGGAGCCGGGTTGTGGGGTCGCTTTGTGAATGAGGGAAGAGATACCCTGTTAGACATGCCTGTTGCGGATAGGATGTCGTATGCTCATATGAAAGATGCTTTAATGTTGCGATATGGTTTAACCCCCGAGCAGTACAGACAAGCTTTTAGAGAATGTAAGAAGTTGCCTGGTACGACGTGGGTCGAATATGTGTCTTATTTTTGCAGAGCCATGGATGGTTGGGTAAAGGGCAGCAAAGTGGAAAGTTATGAAGCTCTCTATGATTTGTTTGCGTGGGAGCACTTGTCTTATAACTGTTTTCCAGAGCTGCGCCAGCACCTGATTGATAGCAAGATATCTAACCCTAGAAAACTTGCTGAGGAGGCGGACCGCTGGGTCAGTACCAGGGTCCACAAGGGTCCAGTGGGAGACTCAGCCAAAGGTGGGCAGGGTCCCCAGCAGAAGAGTGGGGGGGACAAGGGTAAACAGAAGGAGTCTCAGAAAGGGCCCCAAAGTAATCCCCAAGGGAACCAAGGGAAGGGTTCCCAGCCTCCCCCTGAGAAGAAGTCAGGGGCCCCGACGGGTAAACCTGTTCATAGGGGCCCCCTAACCTGCTACGGTTGTGGGCAGGTGGGACACCGGTTTTATGACCCCCAGTGTCCCAAGAAGGATTCGAATGCACCGCCGCGTGCACCCCCTCGTCAGTTGGCAAGTGTAGCCTTGGGAGGGGAGGAGATGGTTGTCCATGGTGGGAGGGGTCCCGCAGAAATGTCCCTGGTCTCGCTAGGAGACATGCAAATGGTCCCTCCACCCCCTCTGCCTAGTAACACTAGTAAATATAGGCAGTGGGTGACCATTAATGGCCATAGAGTGGAAGCTCTCAGAGACACCGGAGCGAGTGTGACAGCTGTCAAGTGTCACTTGGTGTCCAGAGAGCAGGTGGTTCCCCACGCATTCTACCCCGTGATAGCTGCCGATAACTCCCAGAAAGAGTGTGAGGTGGCTCAGGTTTCCTTTGAATGGGGGGGAGTTTCAGGTACTCTTCAGGTTGCTGTGAGGCCCGCCATGCCTGTCGACTGTCTCCTGGGCAATGATTTGGAATACTCCCCTTGGGCTAAGGTGGAGCGAGCGGCGCATTTGAAAATGTTGGGTGTGCCAGAGTGGGTGTGTGCAACCACTCGATCCATGACAGCAAGTAAGGGTGTTAATGGGGTCCCGGAGCCTGGAAGTACGGCCCAGGACCCAGCTGTGAAGAGAAGAGGCAGGAGGCGCGGGAAACCGGCCCCCGTTGTTCCCGTGGTCCAGAAGGAGGTAGACCCTGAGGGGGATGCCCTGGAGCCCACAGTGGAACAAATTGCCGAACTGGGAGATCTGCCCGAGCTGACCCATTGGCAGCAGGATGGTGGTCCCTCCAGGGAGGAATTCTGTGCGGAACAGAAAGAGTGCCCTTCTCTTGTGGGCATGAGGCAGCAGGCCTCAGCCCAATCCTCAGGTGATCAGTCAGGGTCACATTTTGTGTACTGGGAGAGCGACCTCCTGTATAGCGAGCCTAAGGCTGCTGAGCCTGGGTCAGCCCGTGTGCTGGTGGTACCCCAGCGCTTCAGAGCCTTCCTACTGGGTTTGGCTCATGACGTACTGTTAGCTGGACATCTGGGGCAGGACAAGACCTATGACAGGCTTATCACCCATTTTTATTGGCCTCAGATGCGTAGGGATGTAGACATCCATTGTAAGACTTGTCGCACTTGCCAGGCAAGTGGGAAAAGCGGAAGGAAGCAGAAGGCTCCCCTCCAACCTTTTCCGGTAGTCAGCACCCCCTTTGACCGGGTGGGTATTGACATTGTTGGGCCCCTGGACCCCAAGACAGCCCTAGGCAACAGGTTCATCCTGGTCTTGGTGGACCATGCCACAAGGTACCCGGAAGCCATCCCTCTCAGGACAGTGACGGCCCCCGTGGTGGGACGGGCACTGATGGGTTATTCTCCCGGATGGGGTTCCCCAGAGAGGTGGTGTCCGACCGAGGCACCAACTTCATATCGAACTATATGAAGTCTCTGTGGAAGGAGTGTGGGGTAACCTACAAGTTCACCACTCCTTACCACCCTCAAGGAAACGGGCTGGTTGAGAGATTCAACCGGACCCTGAAAGGCATGATTATGGGTCTTGAAGAACCAATGAGGCGGAAATGGGACGTCCTCTTGCCATGCCTGTTGTTTGCTTACCGTGAGGTGCCGCAGAAGGCTCTAGGGTTCAGCCCCTTTGAGCTCTTATACGGTCACCCGGTAAGAGGACCTTTGAGTCTGGTCAAGGAAGGCTGGGAGCAATCTCCCAGGAAACCTCTCCAGGATGTATACAGCTACATGCTGGCCTTTCGGAACCAGACTCGGCGCTTCAGAGAACTTGCTCAGGCAAATCTGGAGGCCAGCCAGGAGGAGATGAAGCGATGGTACGACCGGAATGCCACTCTGGTAGAGCTTCAGCCTGGTCAGGAAGTATGGGTCATGTCCCCTGTGGAACCTTGTGCGCTCAAGGACAGGTGGACTGGACCGTTTAAGGTTGTGGAGAAGAAGAGCGATGTCACCTACTTGGTGGACTTGAAATCTCCCAGGAACCCCTTGCGGGTCCTGCATGTCAACCGTTTGAAGCCCCACTTAGAAAGGTCCGAAGTGGGCATGCTCTTGGCGACAGATGATGGAACGGAGGAGGAGAGTGAGCCTCTTCCTGACCTCCTGTATGCTAAGGAGCAAGACGGGTCAGTGGATGGTGTGGTCCTCTCTGACACACTGACCCTTGAGCAGAAACAGGATTGTCGCCACCTGTTGGGACAATTCCCGGATCTGTTTTCCTTGGTTCCGGGTGTCACGCATTGGTGTGTCCATGACGTTGACACCGGAGACAGTCCTCCTGTGAAGCACAAGGCTTACAGAGTGACTGACAAGGTCAGAGCGTACATTAAGGAGGAGGTCTCCAAAATGTTCGCGTTAGGGGTGATTGAGTCCTCTAGCAGTCCTTGGGCCAGCCCAGTGGTCTTGGTCCCGAAGGCTGCAGCGCCTGGTGCTTCACCAGAACTCCGGTTCTGCGTGGACTACCGAGGGCTCAATTCAGTCACGAAGACTGACGCGCACCCCATCCCCAGAGCTGATGAGCTCATCGATCGGTTGGGGGCTGCCCGGTACCTTAGTACGTTTGACTTAACGTCTGGGTACTGGCAGATCGCCTTGACTGATGGGGCAAAAGAGAGGTCAGCATTCGCCACACCAGATGGGCTATACCAGTTCCGGGTGATGCCCTTTGGGATGAAGAATGCCCCCGCCACCTTCCAGAGGTTGGTCAACCAGGTCTTGGCTGGACTGGAGGAATTCAGCGCCGCCTACCTGGACGACATCGCAGTGTTCAGCGCCAGCTGGGAGGAACACGTGCGCCACCTCCAGGAAGTGTTGTTGGCTCTGCGCGGAGCAGGCCTCACAATCAAGGCCAGTAAGTGCCAGATTGGGCAGGGTTCTGTGGTGTACTTGGGGCACCAAGTAGGGAGCGGTAAGGTGGCCCCCCTGCAACCCAAGATTGATACCATCCTGGCTTGGGCACCGCCCAAAACCCAAACACAGGTGAGAGCCTTCTTAGGACTCACGGGTTACTACAGGAGGTTTGTCAAGGATTACGGTAACATTGTGCACCCCTTGACTTCGCTGACTTCCAGGAAGCAGCCACGAAACGTGATCTGGACTGATGCCTGTCAAACGGCCTTTGACACCCTGAAAACTGCAATGTGCACAGCACCTATACTCCAAGCACCCGACTTTTCGAAAGAATTCATTGTTCAGACGGACGCTTCAGAGCATGGCGTGGGGGCTGTTCTAGCTCAGGTGAATGAAGAGGGCCGAGACTTGCCGGTAGCCTTCATCAGTAGGAGGTTACTTCCCAGGGAAACGAGGTGGAGTGCGATAGAAAGAGAAGCATTTGCTGTGGTCTGGGCGCTGAAGAAGTTAAGACCCTACCTGTTTGGGACTCACTTCCGGGTTCAGACAGACCACAGGCCCCTCAGATGGTTAATGCAAATGAGGGGTGAGAATCCAAAACTGTTGAGGTGGTCCATTGCTCTACAGGGGATGGACTTTACGGTGGAACACCGCCCTGGTACAGATCACGCCAATGCTGATGGTCTGTCCAGATTTTTCCGCCTTAGTGATGAGGACTCCCTAGGTTAAGGGTAGTTCTCCCCACATTTCAGCTGGAGGGGACACGTGTTAGACCTGACATCATTGGCTTGAGTCTCTCCTACATTTTTTCTGTTTGCCTCTACTGTGTTACGATGTTTTGCTGGTATATGCTTTGGGCGCCGTGTCACTGCTGATCAGTGCCATAGCGCAAGTGCTCCCTATGTTAAAATGATGTATCTATTGTATCCATGTTTGGCTTATTTGGTTTACTGTCAGTCCCTAGTCTAGTGCACCAGGAGTGCCAGGGCTTGTAAATACCAATGCCGCTCGTGGGCTTGCAGCACGTGTTGTGCCACCCACAGGAGCGGCCTTGTAAAAGAATGTCTACGGGTCGGTCATTGCGAGACCCACGTGCAGTCTTGTACTGTCACGTCGGCTGCGCAGGTATACCTACCTGCCAGCCCCTCCAACCTTCCCTTAGCTTCATGTTAGTCACCCCTATGGTAGGCCCGTGGGCAGGGTGCATTGTAAGTGTAAGGTAGGACAAGCCTGACCAAGTTGGCATGTCCTGATAGTGAAGTGCCGCCATCTTAGGGCTTCACTATTGCGAGGTAGCCTGCTCTCCGTTGGATAGAATGGGCCGCCGGGATTATTAACGCTATAATCCTAGCTGGCTCGGGGAGCATGGTGCAATGTCGAGTTTGGTATCCCTGAACTCGGGGTTTAATTACGCATCCGTTGGTGTGGATGGTTTTTGGACTCTGGGTTCGAAAATAGCACTTTTAGAAAGTGTCTATTTTCTTGTCTAACCATATGTGGTCTCTGCTGGTCTGCGTGTATGTGACAGGAGCTGGGTGGCTCCAAGAGGTCTGGATGAGTCAGTGTGGGATGAGTGGGACATTACGTTGAGAGTAGGGGGAGAGTAGTTGTTGATAGCCTGCCTTGCCTGATACAATGCTGGCTCCACCTCCTGCCGAGTGACTGATGGCTCTGTACCTGCCATGGACGATCCTGGCCCCACCTCCTGCCAGGAGGGCGATAGCTCTGCTCCTGGCAGTGTCAATGCTGGCTCCACCTCCTGCGGGGCGTCTGAGGACCCGGCCCGGCTCAATGAATAGGCCAGGTGCTACTGCCTAGCTCCACCCACCACAGACCCAGGATGTTGGGAAACCCCCGGCATAGACAAAGGGATCAAAGACGAAAAGGGGTATAAGAGAAGGACCCCTGAACCAAGAATTTAGATCACTTCTGACAAGGAACCCTGTAACCAAGGACAAGAAGCCTGCTGATCTAAAGGACTGCTTACCCCTTCTGCCAGTGTGCTGTTGTTGGGGGAATCCTGCAGTGCTTCTTTATTTTTGCCAAGGAACCAGGAGAGAGGAACTTTGTGTGTACTCTCACGCTTGCTAAGAAAATCTCCAAGGACTGGAAGAGTGCCAGTCTCCTGCCGAAGTCACAGGGCTAAAAGACTTCACCTGCTACAAAGTGCTATCTGCTGGAAGTGTGAATCCAGCATCTCTGACAGAACCAGCAACCACGACGATCGGACGCTGGGCCCAACCGACGCCAGCAGCAACGCCAGTGAGTAGGAGTACGGCTCTAACTCCAGAGGATCTCGTGTCTGCCCCGCTGCTGATCGCATCAACCGTGTGCCCTTCGACGCCGTGAACGCTGCTCACTCTGTGCAACTGCATCATCGACAACGCCTGCTGTGGCCTGATCGACACCGAAGACGCGACGCCGGAGTGCTCGACGCCGCTGATCATCGTGTGCTTCATTTTCCTAAGGTACTGTGTTGTTGGGGGTCCGTGTGACTCCAGGCCCGACGCAGCGCTCCTCGCGGTCGACGCCGAACCTGTGGATTACCTTTGCCCCAGCGTTGTGTAGCTCCCGTGTGAGTTACCCTGTTGCTAAGAACTGTGTTCCCAAGAAGAAGAATTGCTTGATACTAAAGACTTTTGTGCCAAAGAAGAAACTACCTTTGAACTATCCTTTTTCCTTCCCGAACGTATTTATTCCGATTGTGTACAGTTTTGCCGTTATTTTGGTCTTGTGCTAAGCCTTATATAAAAATACTAATTTTTATAATACTACGGTGTCGTGTCCATTTGTAGTGTATTCACTGTATTACTGTATGTGGTCATAATTGCTTAACACACAGCCTCTGAGATAAGCCTGTTCTGCTCTGCCAAGCTACCAAGGGGGTGAGCAGGGGTTATCGAAGGGTGTGATCCCCTTGCCCTAACTAGAAAAGGAGTGTCCCTATTTGTCAGAAGTGTATACCTCTGCCAACTAGAGACAGCCGGTTCTAACAGTGCCTATGTGGAATGGATTCAGAAAAGGGGGTGGTGATGAACAGAGTGTCTGAATTAAGCAGACCACTCTTACCCAGTCCAAAGATCAGGGCTTGATCCATCACCGTTATTTAGCTCACTGCACCATCCCAGCTCAGAACCTGGCTATATGCAAATCAGTCTGTCCCTGGCCCAGTGCATCATGGGAACAGGGCAGACTAAACTACCAAGCCAATTCTTCACCAGAAAGGAGACAAGCTTCCGGGGACCGGTTTCTGGCATTTCAGCCGTCGTCGGCCCGGCTTGCTTGAATCCTGATGGTGCAGTGAGCAAGGGACTCATGTCTGAGTATACCATGCCACACCTATAGTGGCCAAAAACGATTCAGAAATCGTTTTGTCCACCATAAGCGTGGAAGGGTATACTCAGATGTGAGTCCCTTGCTCACTGCACCATCAGGATTCAAGCAAGCCGGGCCGAAGACGGCTGAAATGCCAGAAACAGGTCCCCGGAAGCTTGTTTCCTTCCCAGTATAAGAATTGGCGTGGTAGTTTGGTCTGCCCTGTTCCCATGATGCACTGGGCCAGGGACATACTAATTTGCATGTAGCCAGGTTCTGAGCTGGGATGGTGCAGTGAGCTAAAAAACGGTGATGGATCAAGCCCTGATCTTTGGACTGGGTAGGAGTGTTCTGCTTAATTCAGATACTCTGTCCATCACCACCCCCTTTTCTGAATCATATGTGGAATGGAGACAATATTGGTTCTTTGACCTGTCTTTCAGGTTTCAGAGATGTTCCACCTGTGTGCAGTCCTGCTTCCTTGCGGGCATCCCTAATAAGAGACAGTAGAAACCAAAAAGCATCAATTACCTTGCTTTTCGGTCCATATACTCACACATATATTCCCCCACTCCTTACACTTCTCCCATTCATCACTGTTCCACCTGCACTGCACTTGAATACTTTATCTGCTATTGCACTGAACAATCAATCAATCCATTCATGTGCTGATTTACTCAGCCCTCCAAGTATCCATCCTCTCAATCATTTGATAATTCAAGAACTAACTTATCTATCCATTTGCCTGCATTCAAAATAGAAACACTTGGCTTTACTGGTGTTTGTTTAGATTTAGAGCACACCACATTTTAGTTTCTGCTATTCACTTTGCCTGAGTGAATGTTCCATTTCTTTAACACATATGTCAGCTATCTTTCTGATAATGTCTACCCGTAATGCATATTTATCTTTTCTACCTTTGTTTTTAGCATGCTTGAAAAATGCTAGTGAAAAACATGTTTTTGAAGTCTAAGAAAAGTACTTGTCTTGAAGCATTTGCTTTAATGATGATGGCCCCGAAAAATAAGATGTGCTGTTCTGTAGCTCGCTTTTTAGACACTTTTTACTGGGAATTAATGAACTCACTCCCTCTCATTTCATTGTTTATGACTAATAGATATGTTGCACTTGGTAATCTGGATGAATCACTAGTATGTGCCTCTTTTCATTCTTCCATATATGCTCATTCTCTTGTGCTATGCGGAAGGATGACTGTAAATAGTTTGCTAGGTGTTTTCAAAACCATTTGTCAATGGAAACAGTTTAGAACTGGTCAAATTACATTTCCCGCAGGATTGGGAACAGACTATGCATGAGACACAGTGGGTACTGTGGGCAGATGAGGAAAAATCCTCTGTAGCATTGCTGACAGGAGTCATGGGCTGAATGTACTAGTGAATGCAATGCACTGATTTCATGAGAATAAGAGAGAGCCTAGAGTCATTCTGGCAATCTGCCATAACAAGAGCAGATGCAGATATCGTGCTAACGTTTATTTTCATGTTTTAGTATGAGGACCATAAAAAAGATACTAATCAGACAGAATTAAAAATATTATAGTAGCCACTGCAAGCGTAGCAAAGATAAAAGTACAAAGCGTTAGCTGACATTCCAGTTAGTGTCTATAGACTCTCCATACCTCTAGTATGTGTGCCAATTTTAAAGAGGCAGTTAGGTCTGGTCAATTTCCATGCCTGGTAGGGCCACCTTCTTAAACCAAGGTTCTGAATCATTTTGAAAGCAAAGAAGTAATGCCTCAGTGCTCTTCCTGGGATTATAAGTCAAAACGATCTGCCTTCTTATCTCGAGAGCTTGGGAGCACAAAATGGAGCACTGACTCGTGACCTTCCAGATTCCACAAGCATTGATCTATGCTGGTTTATTGTTTGCCCATTGATTTTTATGTAATCTAGCACTGGCAAGGTTCCAAGTCTGAATTTTTAGTAAAGGATTAGTTTGTTCCCACCAAGGTGCTGAAATAGGCTAAAAGGCAAATTACAATTTAGTTGCAAAGTAAGCCTTTGACAAAACGCCACAATTGGGACCCACTATACTCTGATGTCTCAGATTTCACTTTTTAACCAAAGAACAGTGGCTCCTGTGGACTAATACGAACTTCTTTATGATAATAAGAACTGCACAAGGGAAATATTAAGGGTTGAGATTGAACTCTAAAAGAGAGCAGCCAAACACACCAAGGAAGTCAATTGGGGTAAACAATTGTTTATACAATGAGATGAATAACACAACACTACAGATATAGTATTACAAAAAGTCAACAATAATCAAACACATTAGTGAAGTGTGTCCCATTGAAATTAAAGGAACCTATAAAAATGGTGACATATCTCGTGACATATGTACATGGTTTCCTTTAGAACACAAAAGCGACCATTATGAGGTATATATTTTGTAATCAGCACTTTGTACAATGCAAAGTGCTGTGTGTTGGTTTGCTTTGACTATCTGTCGACAGCCTTTCGACCCTGTGTGCAATGCAAGGTCTCTTCAGGACCTATAATAGTAGGGACACCTGAAGGATGCTATGCACTGACTAGTGCGGAAAGAGTGTCACTGTGAGTATAGTGAAGAAAAATGGCTCACAGGGCGACCCAGCCGGGCAACTTTGTGAGGGTAGTGATAGGCATCATTTACTATCCCATACAAATACTCAGTTAACTAATTATTAACTAATATAGACTTTCACTTAGTTAGTAACCAATTTATTTAGTAGTTTACGCAACAAGAGATAGAGTGATACAGGTATTCACACAGTTTAATCACTATCCCATATATTTAGTGAGACACTTTAAATTCGTCACTTAGACAGTCAATCACATTGCTACTAAATCGTCCATTCAGACACTTATACATCCACTCAGTCTTCTAGGCAGATTACTATATATATAATACTTATTTAAATATCGAAGCAAACCACATTCACTGGATGATATCATCAGTGATGTCATCAGTGATGTCAATGACCATGTCATTAATGATGTAATATGTGACATCAATAGTTTTTTTCAGTGAATTTCTAAGGTTTTTTAAATGCTAATTCCTAACTATAACTTGTCTGAAACCTATGTTTTTTTAGTGAATAAATATATAAATATATTCACTAAAAAAAACATTGGTTTCACACATATTATAGTTAGCTGGACATTTCACTCATAAAAAACTATTGAAATTCCCCTATTATAGTTAGATCAGCTAACTATAACTTGCGCGCCCGCAATGCACTGCTGATGACGTCACATATTACATCACTCATGACATGGTCAGTGACATCACTCATGACATCACTGTTGACATTTCAAATGACTTCACCGATGACATCACTGATGACATCATGCAGTGAAAGTGTGTCTTTCTGAAAAATGAATATTTTTTATATGTATATCTAAACGTCGATGGAAGAATAAATGGATGAATAAGTATCTAAATGGATGGTTTTTTTTGTAAAATTGATTGTATAACTGACTTATTAAGCATATCTTAGTGAACACATGTATTAGCGCATATTGTTTAAATATGTAAATATCTGTATCAGTGTCTCACTTTGTCTATAAGTGGCTGCATGGGTTGGTGAGTAGCTACATGCGTGTGTATATGGGTTTTTAGTTGTTTTTTTGAGTATCAGTATGAGTGTCTGTATGGTTCGGTGGGGGATATTACTTAGCGTATAGACGCATGAATAAGTGACTCACTGTTTGTATGTGTTTTGAAGACAGCATGTGTGCAGGACTGTATGAGAGGATGAGTGTGTGTATGGGTGTGTTCGTGAGTGAATGACTGTCTCAATAGTGTTCGTAGGAGTAAGTTTGTTTTAAACTAGTATATGTGAGTATTGATGTATATAAGTGAGTATATGTGAGAGTGAGAGATTGGAAGAGTTCCTGTATAATTAAGTATGTGTTTCTATAAGTGATTGTTTAAGAGAGTAAGTATGTGTACGTTTCTGTAGAAGTAGGTTTTGTGGTGTGTGTATAGCTGTATATTCAAGTAAATGGATGTTTGATAGTTTATTTGCATGTGTGAGTATAGGTGTGAGTAGCTCTATGGATGAATATCAGTGTGGAACAGGATGTATAGGTGTAGGATTACATATGATGAGTGAGAACATGTATGAGTGACTATATAGAACTGTTGGTGAATGAGTGGATGTGTATGTAGATGTTGGAATTACTTAATAGGTTGTTGTAACTGGTATTGGTATCTCCATTGCTTTGAACATTTTAGTTTCTATTTTTTAATGTGTATATCAAAGGTTATATTAAGCTGAGAGGAGGTCTGCCACTCTTTCACAAGGATGATGTCATCAGTGATGTCATCAGTGATGTCATTTGAGATGTCATCAGTGATGTCATGAATGATGTCACTGACCATGTCATGAGTGATGTAATATGTGACGTCATCAGCAGTGCATTGCGGGCGCGTTAGTTATAGTTAGCTGAACTAACTATAACGGGGGAATTTCAATGGTTTTGTATGAGTGAAATGTCCAGCTAACTATAACATGTGTGACACCTATGGTTTGTTCAGTGAATTTCTAAGGATTTTTAAATGCTAATTCCTAACTATAACGTGGCTGAAACCTATGTTTTTTTTAGTGAATTTGAAAGGGTTTTTAAATGCTACTTCCTAGCTATAACATGTGTAAAACCTGTGGTTTTTTCAGTGAATTTCAAAGGTTTTGTAAATTATAATTTTTAAATGTAATAATTATTATATTTCTTTCTTTTTATAATAATTTCCTACATGTTTAGTATAAATATTAATGTTTATTTTATTTTTTAGGTTATATTTCACATTCTTAATATAAAATATTAACAAAACGAAATTGAATTTTTTTTTGTTTATTAATTATTTTTTTCCCAAAATGTTAAAATTAAATTCTATATAATTCCTTTATTTTTTTTGGGGGGGGGGGGATAATCTTACCATACGCGTACGGTGAGTGCACTATACTTTGTACAGTAATTTATACTCTGCGCGTACACATCACCAATGCGCTTTGACAAAGCAATTACGCAAATCTCGGAGTTACGTCGTGCGTACTCGCACCGTAAGCACACGGTAAGAGTACGCAAAGTCATGTGACTTTAAAAGAAGAGATTTGATTGGTTCATAACACTTCCTATTCGAACTGTTGAAAGACCCCTCCTATATTAATTATTCTACTTTGACTTTCTAAGAAGAAGCATCTCTTCTCTGAAGCTTGTCAAATTAGAAGGAAGACAACCATAACAACACCTATGGAGTCATCTTCCAGCCATTCATCTGATGGAAAATTCGTTGCAGAAGCACCTCGAAAGAAGAAAAAAGAGGCACTTATTTGGAAATGTTTTACTTTCCTTGAAAGGGGGGAAAAAGTTAATGCTACACTTGTGACCTGTAAGATATGCCAAACAAAGCTTTCTAGGGGCCATCCTTCAAAATAGTACTCATTTGGCACTGCAAGTATGGTGCCGCATGTTAAATGTTGTATACTTGTAAAGCGCACAGCTGCCCTAGCAAAGGGGCGTCCCGGCGCTGTATACCACTGGGGAACCCATCCTGGCTTTCCCTGTGAGATGGTCCCTCCTGGGCATCTTCAAGGTGAAGACAAGCATCCCCGGCGCTGATGGGGCCGTTAGTAGAGATTAAGCAAGCTATTGCCCAGAGTTGCTGAGTGGGACCCATGGTTGGAGTAAGCACCGAGGCGAGAATTATCGAGTCCGCTGACCATGGCCCAAGACCATGCCGCATCGCGAATCGAACCCTGGTCCCGGGTCGACCTCTGCTTCCGGGTCTGCTGCCTCTAACCAGTGAGCCACACCACTCTAGCATGTAAAGACTTTGTAATTTATGGAATAGTAACAATGCTTGCAACCTTGTTTCTGATAATATGTGTGCTTGTATTATCTAAGGTACTGCGCATGAGATCACAGCATTAGAAATAATCATTTCAATCTGTCACGTGTCTCTAATTACTCCTTGTTTTGGACTGGTGTAAGACTGTAACGAAAGAGTGCTCTTGTTATCCACCTTACCTGACGTAACCTAAGTTGGATGTTCTGGATTGACTAATCATTGGTGTTTTTGCTATAGGACGAATAACCAATGAGTCACTGATTGCTAGTCTGGTAGGGAGTTTGGGTACTAAGGTGGGTTTTGGTACACCCTAATTCACTGAGGCCCTAAGTCTCTATACACAGTTCTGTATAGGAGCAGAAATCCCTGCAACAGTGCTGTATGGCTCACTACAATACTGAAACAGAAGTGTGATAGTGTTTTCTGAAAGATTAAGGATACAGACTGGGAAATTGAAGGTATAAAAGACAAGTTTGCTGATGCATAGAACACTACATGCATACTCTATAGGAGTTTCAAACAGTCCTTGCCCTAAGGCCTACTTTGCTGCATGAGTACCTGGGTGCTGCCTGAATTAATACAATTCTGAAAGGAGAGTGTGTGGCTGAATGTTTTGCAGCTTTACTTTTACAACAGTGTATATATAAGCACATACTGCTGTGTGAGTACTCAGGTACTGAGTGGATGATTACACTTCTGCAAACAAAAGTGCCTGACTGAATTTATAACAGCTTCAGTTTTACCACACTACATATATAAGGAAATACTGCTGAATGGCTCACTACAATATTGAAACAGTAGAGTGAGAGTGATTGGTGAAAGTCTAATAATACAGACTGGGAAATTGAAGGTATAAAAAAAAAGTTTGCACGTACATAGAAGATTGCAAAACAGTCCATGGCCGGAGGCCTACTTTGCTTCATGATTAAATATGTATTGACTGTATAATTACAGTTCTGCAAGGAAAGTGTCTGACTGAATTTAAAGAGCTTCATTTTTAGTACAGTGCATAGAGAAGGACATTCTTCTGAATAGCTCAGTACAATACTGAATCAAAAAACACAGATAGATTGCTGGAAGTGTAAAGATATAGACTGGGAAATAGAAGCTATAAAACACAAGTTTGCCAGTGCATAGAAGAGTGCATGCATATGCTATAGAGGTTTAAAGCAGTCCATGCCCTAAGGCCAACTTTGCACCATGAGTACTTGAGTACTAGCTGAATGATTACAATTCTACAAGAAGAGTTTCTCAAACCATTATTATTATATAATAATACATTTATTCTTGTAACATCTCATAATTTAATAGAGTTTCTAAAATAATTTCGTCAGGTATTTCATTTCCCTGGTTATCAATTTCAAAAGTCATATGATCATAATTGATGTTATCTAATGCTTCCACAAAATCAGCATCCAATGTTTCATCTAGGAAATCACAGCTGATATCTACAGCACTCATTTCTTCCTCTTCATTCTCAGTACTTGTAAAAGGTCAATCAATCAATCAGTGACACTTATAAAGCGCGCTACATACCCGTAGGGTCTCAAGGCGCTGGGGGGGGGGGGGGGGTGCCGCTACTGCTCGAACAGCCAGGTCTTCAGCTTCTTCCTGAAGGAGAGGTGGTCTTGGGTCAGGCGCAGGTCGGTCGGGAGGGAGTTCCAGGTCTTGGTGGCCAGGTAGGAGAAGGACCTTCCTCCTGTAGTCGCTCTTCGGATGCGGGGGACGGCGGCGAGGGCGTGGTTGGCTGATCGGAGGTGGCGTTTGGGAGCGTAGAAGTTGACTCGGCTGTTGAGGTAGCTCGGGCCTTGGTCGTGTAGGGCCTTGTGTGCGTGGGTGAGGAGGCGGAAGGTGATTCTTTTGTTGATGGGGAGCCAGTGAAGGTCTCTCAGATGTCCGGAGATGTGGCTGGTTCGTGGGATGTCGAGGATGAGTCTGGCTGAGGCGTTCTGGATCCGCTGGAGTCTCTTCTGGAGCGAGCAACAGGCCGCCCGCAGAAGCTGGAACAAGATCACAGCAGACCAGCTCGCCACCTCCCTGAGCTAGCACCCTCCTGCCAGCTCAGCGAACCCCAGCCAGGCCGCCGACAACCTCACGAAGTGGATCAGCAACTGCGCGGACGAACTCGCCCCACTGAGGACCCCGCCTAGCAGACCCGGCAGCAAGAAGGCCCCATGGTTCACCGACGAACTCAAGAGCTCCAAGAAGAACTGCCGAGCCCTCGAGAAAGTCTGGAGAAGGGAACCGACACCGGACAACAGGACCTCCTTCAAACTTGCCACCCGGAAACACCACCAGCTGATCCGCGCCGCCAAGAAAACAGCATTCAAGGACCGGTTGGACAACAACGCACACAACTGCAAGGAACTCTTCAACATCGTGAAAGAGCTTTCCAACCCCAGCGCAGGAAACAACGACATCACCCCATCGCAAGACCTCTGCAACTCCCTCGCTTCATACTTCCACAACAAGATCGCGGACATACACAACAGCTTCAACAACCAACCAACGCACACCATGACCGAACAACCACCCCCCACCACCACCCTCCACGCCTGGACCCCGATCAGCACCGAAGACACCATCCGCACGATGAACTCCATCCACTCCGGATCATCGACCGACCCCTGCCCTCACCACGTCTTCAACAAGGCCGACGCTGTCATCGCACCCCACCTGCGAGACATCATCAACACATCCTTCGACACCGCCACCTTCCCTGAGAGCTGGAAGCACGCCGAACTCAGCGCTCTACTCAAGAAACCCACAGCGGACCCCACCGAACTCAAGAACTACCGCCCCATCTCGCTCCTCCCGTTTCCAGCCAAAGTCATCGAGAAGACCGTCAACAAGCAGATGGCCGCCTTCCTCGAGACGAACGGATCCCTCGACCCCTCACAGTCCGGCTTCCGAGCCAACCACAGCACCGAGACCGCCCTCATCGCCGCCACCGATGACATCCGAGCCCTGATGGACAATGGAGAAACAGCGGCCCTCATCCTCCTAGACCTCTCCGCGGCATTCGACACGGTCTGCCACCGCACCCTAGTACGGCGCCTCAGCAACATCGGCATCCAGGACAAGGCGCTGGAATGGATCATCTCCTTCCTCGACGGAAGAACACAGAGAGTCCGCCTACCACCGTACAAGTCAGAGGCCTCCGAAGTCCTCTGCGGCGTCCCCCAAGGATCATCTCTGAGCCCCACCCTCTTCAACGTCTACATGAGCCCCCTCGCGGCCATCGTACGCAAACACAACCTCAGCATAATCTCCTACTCCGACGACACCCAGCTGATCCTCTCCCTGACCAACGACCCCGCCGCCGCCAGAGCCAACCTGCACGAAGGGATGAAAGAGGTAGCCGAGTGGATGACAACCAGCCGCCTGAAACTGAACTCGGACAAGACGGAGGTCCTCATCCTGGGCTCCTCACCCTCCGCCTGGGACGACTCCTGGTGGCCTCCCGCCCTGGGCACCGCACCCAAACCGACAGACCATGCACGAAACCTGGGCTTCATCCTGGACTCCTCCCTCTCCATGACCAGGCAAGTCAACAACGTCTCCTCGGCGTGCTTCAACATCCTACGCATGCTACGGAAGATCTTCTGGTGGATCCCCACCGAGACCAGGAAGACCGTCACCCAGGCCCTCGTCACCAGCCGACTGGACTACGGCAACGCCCTCTACGCCGGTACCACCGCCAAGCTCAATAAGATTATCTTCAAAAAAACATTCAACATTCTCAATAACAATCTAAAAAATAGAAATAAAACATATGTTAAATGTTTTTTTCTAATAGCAGTTTCTTACGTAACTATGAGATATGTTAAACAATCTTAAAATAACAAAACACCATCATTAATTTTCATACACTGCAAATAAAATTATTTATAATTATATCCTATCAAAATATACAGCAAATAGTCCTTAATGCTTTCATATACCTTTCCTCATGGCCAAATAGTATATCTCAAATTCATACTTCAGAAGTTGTTCAATATTAATCCTCTGCATCCGTCTCCTACCTTTCTGATCCAAAACCACCGACATCATTTGCAACGTCCCCCAGGGCTAATCCCTCAACTTGACACTATTCAACATCTACGTAGCTCCCTAACATAAGTGGCCCGCCATCACAATCTGAACATTATCTGCTAAGACGACGACACCCAACTCATCTTATCCCTGACCAAGGAGCTACATAGCGCCAAAAGACGCAGCCAACTGCATAAGGATCAACTCTCTAAATCTTAATTTGGACAAACACCTACAACGCCTACATCCAAAACACCTCCACTCCACTGATCATTAATGTTCCCTGCCGCAGACACATCATCCACCACCTGAGAGACCTACACTGGCTCCACCTTGACAAGAGGATAACCTTCAAGATCCTCACCCTCACTTACAAAGAACTCTACAACACCAGACAACCTATCTTAACAGCAGTAATCTTGAAAGGCCAAATTTAGATCCTAAAATTTTGGCTTCAAAAATAAAAGGTAAGAATTTGGTAACTCTTTATGCAAACGTTGTTTAAAAACCAATTGACTATCATTACAATGCATCCAACCTTTCAGGCATTTTAAATAAACAGTGTAATGTCCAGATATTCAATTCAATTCAAATTGACTTTATTTCGGATATATTGCAATCCATAAAAGTACACAGCATTAGACATTTCATAATAAAAACATTACAATAATTACAAAGTCAATCTAGATTACATACAACACATATGGTACTTAAAAGAGTACATAGACAAAATCAGTACAAGAAAAAGTGCATTAGTGCGTTGGGCTGCAGATGATTCACAATTACTCATCTAAACATTTTTTTAGTCTCATGGTTAGTTTTAAAAATTCTAGCACCTGGAGGACACTATCAGAGTGCAGCAGCTGTAAGTACATAAGGGCGGGCCTGATTTGATTAAAATTTAGTTTCTTTAAAAGAGTAACAAGATACCGCCTACGGGGATATTCATAAAATGCACATAAAAAGATAAAATGCAGCATATCCTGTGGAGACTTCCCGTCGCAGCCACAGGGCGCTGTAGGTTTCTTAAAAATGTCCGACTTAGGTCTAATTAAAAGATGATGAAAAATGTTGAACCTGAACCGGGTCAGCAAAAATTTCTCATGGGAGGTAAAGGAGCATGTTAGGTACATTTCCATCGTATCACAAGTTCTCAGCATAATATACTTTCTAACATTGGGTTTCGTGAGCTCAACTTCATCTCTTAAAGCATTACAATCCATGAAAAAAGCCCTCTTAATTGCTGCCACATCACCCTTAACTATATTACTCGGGTTGTCAAACAGGTTCAGGCGGCCAAGCTTCAAAAATTGGGACTTCAAATATTTAAGCCAAGGTACACACATTGCATGATCGAGCGATACAAGATCTTCCACTATCTGGTGGGTTAAAGGAATTTCATCACTTAACCATAATTTTACCCAGCATAACAGTGGTTTCAATTTAACAATATCAGATAAATACAGACAACCAAGCTCTTCATGTACAGCTAAGTTTGGTGTGCTACCTGGGACACATAACAGTCGCTTAAAAAAATTATTTTCGACTATTTGCAGTTGTTCGCCATTTGTGTAGCCCCATATCTCGCTTCCATATACTGCGGTGGCTATGGATTAAGCATTATATAATTTCATCATAGCCACATTTGGCTTTTTCCCCAGTTTGGAAGCGAAGTTGAAGATGGAGGCATTTATTCTAGTCATTTCCCCCTTCTTCTTGGCCAACTGTGGGGCCCAACTAAGGTTCGTGTCAAATAAAACACCCAAATATGAGAACGTCTGGGTGATGGGGATCAAAACATCATTCAGTTTAAAATTGAACTTCTTTTTAGGTTGGTGGCCAACATGCAATATATAAGATTTAGAGTTGTTGACCATGAGGTCCCTATCAGACATAAAATTATTAAAAGCATTCAAAAGTGCCTGGAGACCTATTTCTGTTCGTGAAATTAAAACCGCATCGTCGGCATATAAAAGTAAAGGAATCCCCCTCGCACCAGCTCTAGGACAATCTGATTTAACATCTTGCAGTTCAGCCTCTAAATCATTTATATAAAAATTAAAAGGAAAAGGGGCCAAGATACACCCCTGACGTACTCCTTTATTAATGCTAAAACTTCCTGTGGTTTCCCCAGTCGATGAGAACCTCACATTGGCTCTTGTGTCATTATGCAGATCCGCTAGGAACTCCACGATCCCCCTATCAATACCTTTGTCCTTCATGGTCTGCCACAGCCTCCCCCTGTTAACACAGTCAAAGGCTGAGGACAGATCCATGAAGGCAAGGTGTATTACTCCTTTCTGAGCAACGGTATATTTATTCAGAATAAGAAACAGGTTGAGACACTGAGTTATAGTAGAGCGCCCTTCACAAAAGCCATATTGAGAAATCGACATGATATTATTTTCATTCGACCAGCTTGTTAGGCGTTGGAGTATGACTCTTCCCATAATCTTAACCATTGAATCAATTAGGGATATTGGTCGGTAACAAAGAGCACTTCCCCTATCTCCCTTCTTGAAGACAGGGACTATAGTTGACAGGCCCCACGTTCCTGGACAACCCACTGTGGCCGCAGCATT
Source organism: Lissotriton vulgaris (assembly GCF_964263255.1). Taxonomy (NCBI): domain Eukaryota; kingdom Metazoa; phylum Chordata; class Amphibia; order Caudata; family Salamandridae; genus Lissotriton; species Lissotriton vulgaris. Next base: position 461,932,653 of record NC_141698.1, on the reverse strand, counting down.
AAATACAGCAACCAGAATGGGAGCCCAGAAAGCTGGATCAGATTTGTAAAGATCCGGTGGTATTCCGTCAGGTCCTGGAGCTTTATTTGCAGTGAGACCCATTATGGCAGCCAAGACCTCACTTTTGTCAAAAATAATAGTGCTGTCCCTATCATGGGGGGCAACAACCACGGTTCCAGATCCCTCAGCGTAGTACAGGTTTTTAAAATGACTTTCCCATTCCTCTTTAGTTATACAACAGACAAGTCCATCTCCAGGGTCCTCGGTCGAAAAAAGTTTTTTAACCAGTGCCCATAATTTGGATCTGCTGTTCAGGGTGGAGGGGTCAAGCAGTTCCTCCCAGGCCTCTTTCCTCAAAAACTCCTTACGGGCGGCAGTAATAGCCTTGTATTCCTTTCTGCAGAGTTTTACGACCTCCCGATTCCTCGGGGAAGCTGACAGTGCAAACCTCAGTTTGCGAGCAGCTATAGTACAGTCGTGGCTAAACCATATCGGGCCTATGTTGACCTGGGTTTTATTAGGGACAGATAAAAGCGCTGGCACCTTCTCCGAAATATTTTGATAAGCCTCTAGAACCAACCTAGGTTCAACCCCCACATCAGTACAGATTTTAATATCTTCTGCACACCCTTCAGAGATATTCTTGTAAAAGATATCCGCAGAGACCATGGACCATTTTAACCGCCTTCTCCCATCTGTTGTGCCCAATCTACCTTGATTAATGGTCTTATTACCTTTTTTTACCCAGGGACATTTTAAACAGATTGTCAGGGGGTTATGGTCACTAAATTCGCTAGAAACAATGCAAAAAGAATCTAAACAAGTTTGCATCGTCCGCGAAACAAGTATATGATCTATAAAGGTACCCCTTCCATGCCCTTTAAAGGTTGTGGGTATCAAAGCAATATAGCGGGTCCTTTAGAGACATAGCCAGAGAGAGGTCAAAGTCATTCAGTAGTTCATTGCACAATTTCCCCTCCTTAGTGTGCTCCATATGGAGACAGTCCACACGTTCACAAATCATTTCTGGTAAACACTTGTGCAATGGATCAATACAAGGATGCAGATTAAAATCCCCCATAATCATGAGGTTGTGACCCACATTTTCCATAAAATTAGAGACAAAAGAGTTTAATATATGAATGTGATTCCTACCTGCACTATCATAAGCAGCATTATAAAAATTCACCAGGCCAACACGGATATTACCTCCAGTTAGAGTTAAGCCCATTACACCTGTATGATGTGCTTCAATTCTTCGTACTTCACAGGGTAATAATATGGAAACGAAAATTACAAGGCCCCCCTTGGGCCTACCCCGCAATGATGGCAAGGCTGGCACAAAGAAGGCCTTATACCCTTCTAAGAAGAGGTTACAGCCTACCTCCCAGGTCTCTTGTAAACAGATAATTGAAAATTGCTTAATATAAGTTACCCAATTTGCATCAGACATTTTGGCCGCAAGGCCAGCAATATTCCAAGAGACAGCAAGACATCCTGGCATTTTGTCCACTGGGTTATCTAGATTTGTAGATTCACCTGTAGCCCTAGTATCCTGAGCTGCAGGTCCCCCCCGTCAGTCACACATCTCAAGGCCGGATAACACTTCATACCTATTCTGTGTATTTAAGTTCGACCCATATTCATAGTGCCCAGAGCTGGGGCTCCTGTTATAAGTTCCATTTAGTCCACCTGACCCACATGGATTAATGATGTTATAAAGGAATGGAGTCTCTTGCACAGGGGTATAAGGTTCAAGCCCTCGTCTGGTTAGACTATGTTGTGGTGGAGGTTTGCACAAATGTGCATAAAAGTAACCCAGGGGGCGTACACAGATACTGTTCGTATTATATACCAGTGCAGAAGCTCTCAAAAGGACAGTTGCCACATGCTGGGGGTGTTTGAAATTTACTACTATACAATCCCCCAACCCAGTCTTTTTAGACGGCCCCACCCAGTTTACACGCCTAACTGTCATTATCTGATCACAATATGAGATGGGAAAACCACAGTTTTTGTTAAGCCATGACACTGTCTTATTTTTCAAAGAGGTTTGAGATTCATCAAAGGGAGATGCGGGATGAGTGCCACAAGGGGGCACATTAGTCAGTACTACCATAAACGGAGCACAATCTGGTGGTAAGTTAAGATAGCGGTTGTACCTCGGGGGTCTGGGAGCTCTACTGCTTTGGGGGTTTGTAGATAATTGTTGCTGTGAGGCAGTTGCCACAGGGATATCCGGTCGTATAGGTGTTTCAGACCCTGAGGCCGCTGCGACAGCAATATTCCCCCTCCCCTTGTTACGTGTATCAATAACTTCGACAATTTCTCCCCCATTCCCCCCAGAGTGTGCATTTCCTCTAGATGTTACATTTCCACTAGATATTGCATTCTTCTGTGACAATAACAGAGCACCCAGCCTAGTCACTTCCTTGGCTAGGATATCTATCTTAATAGTTAATGGTTTAATAATCTCCTCAATTTTTGCTGTTAAAGAAACTTCTAGGTTTTTTAGAAGTGAAGCAAAGAAATCAGGATTTAAGTTTGCACCTTTACCATTACCATTACCATTGGTGCCCGTAAATACAAAAGGGGTAGTTATAGCAGGACTGGTAATTGCCTTACTATCCTTTTTTTTAGACTTAGAGTTGTTATGTTTCCCATTCTCCCTTTGAGACAGTGTTCTACAGGTTCTCAGGGGCCTGGTTTCAGGTTGGGTCTCATTCAGCACACCAATATCGGGACTTGACAGCGCCATTGAGTCAGAATGAACCTCCACATTCACTAAAATGGGAGCTGAAGAATGAGTAGAGATGACATCACTCGTGTTAGTTACACAATCTTGAGTCAGACTAATTGGTGAATTTTCAGATAGTGTATCCCCTATCACAGTACCTTTCCCCAGAGATACACGTCTCTCATTATTAATCTGATTTACTTTCCTGACCAGGAAATTGTCTAAAGTAGCAGGTCCCGCCATCACTTTATCAAATTTGGATGTAGACATTATACACAGTGAAAATATGAAGCTTCCACGCAAGTACCCTTAAGTTTAAGCACTCATAACAAACGAAGATAACAAACTATAAATGATTAAAATGTCTTACAAGCTCATAGTACGTTAGAAGTCCAGAAGGCAATGTAAAATCCCTGGCCCAGTCCAGTCTCCTCAGGCCTCTGAGGGCCACAGAGGGCCCGCCCTTCTCCCGGGCTTCTCCCGGTCGCTCCCGCGTGCGTCTCGCGAGGCGAGAGGGGTGTCAGGCGTTTTCTAGCGCCTCCGGGCGCTCCTGTCGCTTCACGGGCGCGCTGCCGCCCCAGAGGCTGCTGGGGAGTGTGGTCCTGCCACTCCTTGTGCCTCCCGGCGTCTGGTCAAGAGGAGCGCTGCTGCCGTTTCCCTCACGGCTCGCCCGATGGCGAAATGGCAAGGTAAGTTTCCTCCTGGTGTTCCCCCTTGGCTCCCGGGGGGTCAGGCTTTTTCTAGCGCCTCCGGGCGCTTCTGTCGCGTCACGGGCACGCTGCCGCCCCAGAGGCTGCTGGGGAGTGTGGTCCTGCCACTCCTTGTGCCTCCTGGCGTCTGGTCAAGAGGAGCGCTGCTGCCGTTTCCCTCACGGCTCGCCCGATGGCGAAATGGCAAGGTAAGTTTCCTCCTGGTGTGTCTAGATATTGTAGAAGGTCCATCATGAAAAATAATTGCTACAGCTACAAAAGGTCTTCCTGATATTGATAGTTGACTAGCTACAATTTTTTTTATTAAAGTTTTCAATTTTCTTCCATCACCTCTACAACGTTGCAGCATTAAAATTACATACTGTCCATTTCTTTGTATAAATAATGATGATGACATTTCTGACTTACATTGGCTACACTATATGTCTTGACTTGCTCCTCTAACTAGATTGTTAAAAGACACTGATTCACAGTCAGGTAAAGCCAAATATGTGAATTTTTCAGTGTCTATGTTAGTGTTACATGTGAACAAACAATTTTCACACTCATGTTGCCATTTATAAGAAAGGCCAAAAAGGTTTTCAATATCTGTTCCTTCATCTTCCAATACAACAAGCATATACATTTAAAAATTCCTGACAATCTTGCTGAATATTCTAAATTGAGTACAACCAGAACACATGTCCAAAATGTTTTGAATATCAGTAACACTTTGTATTTTACTTTTATCACTACTACATTTCTCATTAAAAAAATACAACAACGAACAGAATCTTTCTTCCCGATTTTCAACAATTTGCTGATGCAAACTTTCAAGAAAAAAAACAACAATAACAATCACATTAGCATAGCAGTTGACACCAGAACTATTTTCAAATTGAAAACCAACATTCGCTTCAACAGTGTACTTCTTCTTTTTGCTTGCAATCACAACTTCATCTTGTTTTTTTTTTCTTTCTCCACAGCTTCACTACAGATATTCTCAAATCTTCTTTTTCTAACTACCACACGATTTTCAAATTCTGGATATTGGCCTAAATTGGGTGCATATTCTCTTCTTAACCTATTATACTCTTTCACACAATTTGCATCTGCAATAATCTTTGTCTCATCAAAGTCAATCAAGTACAATCCAGATAAAGTACTCGCTCGAGACAAAGCAACATATGCTATACCTTCTTTAAACACAGTACTTCCATTATTCACTAAAGCACTATCTACACTTAAACCTTGAGATTTATAAATGGTCACTGCATACGCCAAAGAAATAGGATACTGTTTTCTGCATACATACAAATCTTTTACAAGCAAAAACTGAGCTGAACAACAACTAATTTGTTGTACTTCTGCAATTTCATCAAATTTGATTTTCAAAAATTCAATACTATCTCTATTTACATTATTAACGAAATCAACAATTTTACCCACTGCTCCATTTACTAAACACTTTTTCCACATTCAAATTACGTCGTAAAATTACCCTACAGTTTACACATGCATATAAATTATTTTCGAAACCAGCAGTTTTACTTATCAATTTCTCTAAAGAATCCAATTTCCTCTTCAACTTTTCAGTCAAAATAATAGTGATTCCTTCATGTTCTATTTTATCAATAGCTTCCAATTGTATAATTTCTTAATTTTCCAACTTTAACATTTCTTTATTGAATATAGAACATTCACGCAGTGTTGGCATTAAGCAGATTACAGATTTGTTTTCTGCAATTCTCATATATATTTTCTCAGGAACAATATTTTAATTTGGAAACAAATAGGAAAGTAATCGTCTCTGTAAAGCTTCTTTGCCATGTTCAGTCACTTTTCCAATTCTTATATCTTGAAGAATAGTTCCATAATCAGCATCATTTGCCTGTCGCATATTTGTAATAAGTTCCTTATACTCAAAATATGACCAAATGTTAACTTTTCACTGCTCCTCAAAGACTTTCTGGTATTTTCATGCACCAATGTTTTAAACACTGGTTGTCCTTTTACAGGAGTAAGTTGTAGTAGATCTCCAAAAACTATAGTCAAGTCAAGTCAAGTCAAAATTTATATAGCGCGCTACTCACCCAGAGGGTCTCAAGGCGCGAGGGGGTGTTCGTTACTTATCAAATAACCATGTTTTGAGTTGTTTTCTGAAGGAGAAGTGGTTCTGTGTGAGGCGGAGGTGGGTGGGGAGAGAATTCCAGGTATTGGCTGCTAAGTAGGAGAAAGATCTTCCTCCCATGGTGGATCTTTGGATGCGTGTAATTGCGGCTAGGGCTTGATTGGACGATCGTAGTTGGCGTGTGGGAGTGTAAAAGGTCAGGCGTGTGTTGAGGTATTTAGGTCCTAGGTCGTAGAGGGCTTTGTGTGCGTGGGTGAGGAGACGGAACGTTATTCTCTTGTTGATGGGGAGCCAGTGGAGGTCTCTCAGGTGACTGGATATGTGATTGTGGCGGGGGATGTCTAGAATGAGTCTGGCAGAGGCATTCTAAATGCGTTGGAGTTTTTTCTGTAATTTGGCTGTGGTTCCGGCGTAGAGGGTGTTTCCGTAGTCGTCGGCTAGTGACAAGTGCTTGGGTGACCGTCTTTCTTGTTTCGGTGGGGATCCAGCGGAAGATCTTTTTGAGCATACGTAGGATGTTAAAGCATGATGATGAGATGGCGTTGACTTGTCTGGTCATCGAGAGGGAGGAGTCCAGGATGAAGCCCAGGTTGCGTGCGTGGTCCGTTGGTTTGGGTGCGTTGCCCAAGGCAAGTAGCCACCATGAGTCGTCCCAAGCAGAGGGGGATGACCCTAGGATGAGGACTTCCGTCTTGTCTGAGTTCAGTTTTAGACAACTGTTCGTCATCCACTCGGCTACGTCTTTCATTCCTTCGTGTAGGTTGGTTTTGGCGGTGTTTGGGTCTTTGGTGAGGGAGAGGATCAGCTGGGTGTCGTCTGCGTAGGAAATGATGTTGAGGTTGTGTTGGCTGAGCGATTATCCTTGTGGTACGCCACAGATGACTTCGGTGGCCTCTGATCTGAAAGAGGGGAGGCAGACCCTCTGGGTTCTTCCGGCGAGGAACAAGATGATCCAGTCCAATGCTTTTCCTTGTATCCCGACGTTGCTGAGGCGTTGTGTAAGGGTGCTATGACAGACTGTGTGGAACGCTGCAGAGAGGTCCAGTAGGATGAGGGCAGCTGTTTCTCCGTTGTCAAGTAGTGTTCGAATGTCGTCTGTGGCTGCGATGAGGGCGGTCTCGGTGCTGTGTTTGGCTCGGAAGACGGACTGTGAAGGGTCGAGGGAGCCGTTGGACTCGAGGAAGGCGGCGAGCTGACTGTTGACGGTTTTCTCGATGACTTTGGCAGGGAATGGGAGGAGCGAAATGGGATGGTAGCTCTTAAGTACGGTGGGGTCTGCTGTGGGTTTCTTCAGGAGGGCGCTGAGTTTGGCATGTTTCCAGCTTTCCGGGAAGGTAGCGGTGTTGAGGGAGCAGTTGATTATATCCCAGAGATGGGGTGCGATGATGGAGTCAGCTTTGTTGAAGATGTGGTGGGGACATGGGTCAGTTGGTGATCCGGAGTGGATGGAGTTCATCAAGCGGATGGTGTCTTCAGTGCTGATTGGGTTCCAGGCGCAAAGGATGGTGGTGGGGGGCTTCGGTTCGCAGGTAAGGGGGGTGGACTGGTCACCGAAGCTGTTATGTATGTCAGCGATTTTCTGTGGAAGAACGAGGCTAGAGAGTCGCAGAGTCTTGAGAGGGAGTGATGTCGTTGGTGCCGGTGCTGGGGTTGGTAAACTCTTTGACGATGTTGAAGAGTTCCTTGCTGTTGTGGGCGTTGTTGTCGAGTCGATCCTTAAAAGTTGATTTCTTGGTGGATCTGATCAGCTGGTGGTGTTTGCGGGTGGAGTTCTTGAGGGCGGTCATGTTGTCTGTGGTTGGGTTTTTTCGCCAGGTCTTCTCGAAGGTGCGGCAGTTCTTTTTGGAGTTCTTCAAGTCGTCATTGAACCATGGGGCTTTTTTGCCATCTGACTTGTTTTGATGGTTTTTCAAGGGTGCTAATTTGTCAGCGCTGTGGGTGATCCATTGTGTGAGGTGGATGGCTGCTTGATTTGGGTCTGATGATTTGGTAGGAGGGTTTTGGTATAGCGAAGTGGTGAGCTGGTCGGTGGTAATTTTGTTCCAGTTTCTACGGGGCATTTGTTGTGGGTGGTGGTGGGTCGTGGTCTTTCGGTAGTTGAAGTGGACGCAGCTGTGGTCCGTCCAATGGAGTCCTGTGGTGTGATTGAAGGAGATGTGATTGCTGGAGGAGAAGATTGGGTCAAGCGTGTTTCCGGCGTAGTGGGTGGGGGTGTTTACTAGTTGTTTGAGTCCGAGATTGGCGAGGTTGTCCAGAAGGGAGATGGTGTTGCTGTTGTTGTTCTTCTCCAGGTGGAAGTTGAGGTCTCCTAGTAGAATGTAGTCCTCGGAGGGAAGGGTGCGTGGGCTGATGAAGTCTGTGATGTCTTCACTGAATTGTGTGCGGGGTCCAGGTGGTCTATAGATGAGGGTGCCTCTGAGTGTGGTCTTAGGGTCGGTGTGAATCTGGAAGGGAAGGTGTTCGGCGGTTGTGAGGTTGTCATTGGAACTGGTCGTGATGTGGATGGTGTTCTTATGGACGATGGCGATGCCTCCTCCTGTTTGGTTGATGCGGTTCTTTCGGATGATCTTGTAGCCGTCCGGGATGGCTATGGCGGTGTCGGGCGCTGATGATGGGTTCATCCAGGTTTCTGTAAGAAAGGCGACGTCCGGCGATGTGGTGTATAGTAGGTTCCATAGTTCAGTGGCGTGTTTGTGGACCGAGCGGGTGTTGAGCAGGATGCACTTCAGGTGGCTAGTGTCGGAGCTCAGTTTGGCGTTTGTGGGTTTAGTGTGGGTCCTGATGCAGTCAAACTTGCAGGAGTGGCAGGGGAAGGGTCCATGGGTGTGTCCTGGGGCGGCTTTATGGCAGTCTGGGAGACATCCTGTGTTGAGTGCAGAGAGGGTTGCAGCGTCGTACGTTATGCGGGTGGAGTGGATTTTGCAGGGAACAGGGGGTCTGGCGCTGGGCGCGGGCCGGGCGCGGACGGGCGTAGACGTGCTTACCTTTGGCGCACCTTTGGCGCGCATAGGGCGCGTCCGCTGCGCGTGAACGCTGCGCTTATGTTGCTCTGACATAAGTGGATAGTGGAGGGGGGCGGAGCGAGGGAGGAGCAGCTGGGAGGTGGGAGCGGGGTGGAGAGACGGGGTAGGAGGCACAACAACAACAAAATGGCAGCAAAAACAAAAGCGAAACCGGGCGAGATTGGGGCACAATCAGGCAAGAGTGGTCTTTAAATTGAAGGAAAGCAATATCGCTACGATATGGGCAGTGGCACCGGCACAATCAGGCGCAAATACTTTAACAAGCAAAGCGAGCAATATCGCTATGATATAAGTAATGGTAAAATCAGGCACAAATACTTTAACAAGCAATGCGAGCAATATCGCTATGATATAAGTAATGGTACAATCAGGCACAATTAATAGTTGGTAGCAATGAGCAATATAGCGCTACGATACCGGGTTCAGCAGGGAGCGTGAGGAGCGCCCGCTCTGCACGAGTCAGGGCAGTCACAGCGCTTGGCCTAACGGGTTGATCCTTAGCTTTCAGTGGGAGGGAGGAGCAGCTGGGAGGCGGGAGCGGGGTGTAGAGACGGGCTGGGAGGCACAACAATAACAAAATGGCAGCAAAAAAAAAAGCGAAACCGGACGAGATTGGGGCACAATCAGGCAAGAGTGGTCTTTAAATTGAAGAAAAGCAATATCGCTACCATATGGGCAGTGGCACCGGCACAATCAGGCACAAATACTTTAACAAGCAATGCGAGCAATATCGCTATGATATAAGTAATGGTAAAATCAGGCACAAATACTTTAACAAGCAATGCGAGCAATATCGCTATGATATAAGTAATGGTACAATCAGGCACAATTAATAGTTGGTAGCAATGAGCAATGTAGCGCTACAATACCGGGTTCAGCAGGGAGCGTGAGGAGCGACTGCTTCTGCACGAGTCAGGACGGTCACAGGGCTTGGCCTAATGGGTTGATCCTTAGCTTTCAGAGGGAGGGAGGAGCAGCTGGGAGGCGGGAGCGGGGTGGAGAGATGGGCTAGGAGGCACAACAACAACAAAATGGCAGCAAAAACAAAAGCGAAACCGGACGAGATTGGGGCACAATCAGGCAAGAGTGCTCTTTAAATTGAAGGAAAGCAATATCGCTACGATATGGTTAGTGGCACCGGCACAATCAGGCACAAATACTTTAACAAGCAATGCGAGCAATATCGCTATGATATAAGCAATGGTAAAATCAGGCACAAATACTTTAACAAGCACTGCGAGCAATATCGCTATGATATAAGTAATGGTACAATCAGGCACAATTAATAGTTGGTAGCAATGAGCAATATAGCGCTACGATACCGGGTTCAGCAAATAATACGTCACACTCTGTTTTAAAAATTTGCTGCATTCTTAAATGCATAAAGGCAAGCATTAAGTTAGATACCAAGCTTACCTCATCAATAATAAGAAGTTTCATTTTCTTCAAGACTCTTGAAACTTCACAACAAGCTTCTCCAGATAGCTTGCGGTATTCCAATTTGTTTTCATTCTCTACTGATAGCATTAATAAACGATGTAAGGTAATTCCTTTCATATTGTGTGCTGCCAATCCAGTTGGAGCAGTGACAACACAACACAAATGCGACTCAGTTGTTTTCTGTAGAAAAGTTGTGATTACTATTATTAAAAAACTTTTGCCTGTTCCAGCTTGTCCACTTACGTACATTCGGATAGGTTGAAGTGATAAACAAGAACACTCTTTCTTCTCATGAAGTAATCCATGGACAATCTGTTCTCCCACTTGCTCATATATTTGTTTCTGCTCAACATTTAGTTATTTTTCCAAGTTTCCTAAGTTTGTTACATCTTCTTGAGCTTGATACATTACTATTTCCACCTCTTCCATAGCAGTTGCTGCTTCATTTTGAACAATAGGTTCTCCTAGTGGATCCTGACTCAACGGAGCAGAAGTTTGACTGTCTTGAGAACTGTCTCTAGCAATCCCAGCTGCAATTGTAGCTTCTTGCTCAATTTAGTCGTTCAACATTTTCACATAATTAGCAAAAATAGGACATTCGATAGTATCTTTATATGCGTTGAATGAATCTTCATAGCTCTCAAAATCTCCAAGTAATTCCAATTCTGAGCACCATAGCTTGAAAAGTTGCAAAAGAGCTACATAGTAAAATTTCCTTTTGTCAGGAGTTTCACAACTCAGTTTACGGTGATTAATCAAATTTCCTTGTGTTTGTTTGGACAAACATCCTTCAGAGCCAATCACAGCATATATATCATTATTGATGTTTTCTGTAATATTCCGTTTAAAAATATAGTTTTGCAGCGCTTCATAGAGACACATGTTTTCAAGATGATGACTTCTATTTGGATAATATGTATCCAACATATTTGTTTTCACAATATCTGTACTTTCTGTCTCTTTTTCAGCTGAATATACAATTTCTGGTACAGATTTAAGTACTCGATTTCGAGTTGCAGCAAGACCTAGACTCACCCAAATGATTCTTCTAGATTTGGAATATAGACTTGCAGATGATAAGCGATCCAAACATTGATCCGAACATTCATATGCTCCAATTTCTCGATGAGATAACATCTTCAAACTGTAACTATATAATTTCTGACTTATACTTTTCTCGTGGGAAATTTCTTCCCACATTTCCTTCAATTCTGTCTTTTCTGATTTGGTTATGTAGGATGTTACATATCAAGCAACAGCAATGGAATTGTCTGCAACGTATTGAATATCCATGTTAGCATTCCACATGGACAAAATGACTTGGTTATAGTCATTTATGTATTTTGACTCTTCATTTCTTCTTAAGTTGTAGGTATTTTTTGGAGACTTTCTTGTGATAGCATGCCGCAAAGATGACATAAAATTATTCACTCTTCCTTTCGATATTACTAGACGTGGAAATCCAAAACGACATTTGTTGTAGAATTTGTCCTTTGATTTGTACTTTCGACAACAGTATTTGCCACAACTATGGCTTTGGAATCTCAAAACTTGATGTCTTGAGTCCTTATCTTTTGTACTTTTCGGTATATCACATGGTGCATATTCTTCAATGAAAGACAATACAGTATCATCTGAGTCTGTTCCAAATTTGGGAGCATCTTTGATCAATATTAGCATATGTATGTGAGGAGCACCTCTCGCTTGTTACTCCTTTCTCCAAAAGAAATCCAAAACCTCCCCAAGAGGAGGAATTTTTTTAATGGTGATAAAATACATCATAGCTTCAAATCTATGATTGAAATACCTGCATACATTAACTGGATCCAAAGAGCACAATTCTCCAGGTGTCTTGTTTTCAATATTTAGTATATTCGGATTTGCTTCTCGAAGAAATTAAAGTAAATCATCCCAAGCATAGTCAGCACAGCTCAGAGTAAGGAACCATGTAGGAGTTCCTACGTTCCTTAGCATACATGTAAGTTATCCATGACGACAGTACCAGTACTCATTAGTACCACGCTGATATGCCATGAGATTAATTAGCTGAGATTCCAAAACATTATCTTTCTGCTGTACTTTATACATAAATTCCTCTGCCGAAACATTTTACAGATGTGCACCTGTTTTCAATATATGATTCCTTGCATAAGAAAGTCCAGACAAGTCACTCTCAAACAAAAGAGTAAACAAATACGGAATACATTGTCAAAATCTTGGATCTTCTGCATACAACCTTGATGTCCGGTATTCAGATGCAGGAATCTGAATAGGTCAGTCATCATATCGTCCTCCTTTCCCTGTTGGAAACAACTGAGGGAAACAACGAGCTTCCAAGCTTTTTTGTTATACACTAATGTGACTGGTCCAACCACTATTGTAAACAGATTGAGAAAGCTAGGAAACATGTGAATAAATCTGTTTCTGCCTTTCTCCAAGACTATAGAATGGGGTCCATCTACCACAACAATCTGTGTTTCAATATGCATGACATCTATAGGAGAGACGGTGTACATTTTACAGATGAGGGAAACAGAGTCTTCCTCTTGAACTTTAGACTCTGCATTGGTACTTACTTCGCACGGTACGACGTCAATACATGCATGGTACGCGTACAGTAAATCTACCTTAAAAAAAAATAGCCTCTATCACTAAGTTTTTTATAATCCCCGAGGACCCCACCCCCTGGGTCTCAAATATAACTTTGGGGACTGTGGCAGGAGCCCCAAGGCCCCCACGGTCCCAGCCAGCTCCCCATATCTTTCGGGAGCCACCATTGCTTTTTGTCACAGAGAGCAGCTTACATGCTTACATTTTTCTTTCAAAAATGGTTTCAAGAGTTATACATTTTATAAAACAATATAGTACTGCACGCTAAAGGAGAAAAGTCAGCACAATTATGATAGAATAGAAAACAGAAAAAAAATGTATACTTTTATACTCAACAAACTCGTAAGCAGAGTACACAGTTTAAGTTAACAGCACCCTACCACAACTAGTTTTTGAAACGCATTGTACAATTAAATGGGTCACAAAATTGGCTACATACATGGTGACTGTATCGTAACGTCACATAGAAAAAAGAAAGCCAATCAAAATTAGCATGAAGAAGATAAACATAAGTAGACAACAGCCAATCATATTTTTTTCAAAATCTGCGGAAGGAAAGGGATTGGTCGCTAATACATTTTCTTATAATCCTTCACAACCAATCAAAAACAGGTGTTAAAAGTTTTTGTTTTTAACATACGAGTAAATCAGATATTTTGGCATGTACACGAAGCAAGAGGGAATTATTAAAGATGACTTTCTTTCGCAAGACCCTGAAAGGCTTGTTCCAGAATAAGTACGCACTTCACTGCCAGGCCCATTTAATGATTTTCCAGGCTCTCAACCTAAACACGTCACAAATCATCTCTCATCAGTTTGTCTTCTTTTTTAGAGTATTGTATGGGGTAGAGTGCGTGACCCTAAGCCCAGAGCCCTCGAAGGTTCTGGAGACTTCCACGCCCCACGGCCAGCTCCTGCAGAGTCCCGGAGCCACCCGGCCCCTCTCCCAACATTTAAAAGCCCCGGGGGAGATTGTAAATTAATCGAGACTGAATACATTTGTACACACCACTCTTACGCTACCAGGAAAATACAACAACAGTATAAGACCCAGATTTCAATTGTAGTGATTTCTTAGTTGCAGGTCTAGTTGTCAGATCGACACACACACTCCCTCATGGCTGGTATACACCCACACCACACCCATCAAGCACATTTGTCACTACACACGTGACCCTATGTAGAAAAAAGACAGAGCGCACGTGTTGTACGCCATTTTAGAATTGTTCCCAATGTACCGAACAAGGGGCCCACTATTGCATGCGTGGCCTCTTTGGTCACTGAGTTAGTGGTGCCCAAAGCACTGAGTGGGTGAGGAACCTGCGATGATGATGATGGGAGCACAAGTATGTCGTTAGCCATAGAGATATCAAGACTTGGCACCATATATGAGACTTCTTTGTTGGAGATCAGGACTACATCATGCAGAAGGTGTCTTTTCCACGAAAAGGAGAGCATTGAGGCCAGAGTACGCATCGGAGAGAGTCAAAGGAATGTAGCAGACTAGATACAAAAACGCGACTTCGCGTTTTAGACAAACGCACTCCTATATAGTGTATTAATTTACATGTATACATTTTTTTCCCAATAGCAGAAACGTTTTTATAATCGCTGAAATGTCCGGAATATTACCAATACAAACAGTTTGTAGAATTGTGAGAAGGAACATGTATAAAAGCGCGATGTTATCTAACTCCAAATTAATATGGTAACAATTACCAATCATAACATCTTTCTATTATTATCTTTTAGATGTAGAGCTTCAGGGTGCATTATGTCTGGCACGTGGTAAAAAACACAGGTGACAGAAAGGTGAGCAGCGAGTATTGTTTTCAGTCACTCTCTTATTTCTTCTCTCGTTTCGTAAAATAATTACACACAATGGTAACTACCTTTTTATCTTACAGGTGGTGTTTTACAAATTGACAAAACCCCCAGCAAAAAGAAACCTACAAAGCGATGATGTGTAGCCATTGCAACAACGACTGAGAAGCCTGCTTCGACACGTGGTGCACCCTCTTTGAATGATGGCAATGGCACAAGGTGAGCAAAGAAGCTTGTTTCTGAAAGAACAACAAGTTATCTACGAAAGGAGAGAGTGGATACCTCCAAACAGTGGCATACAGACAAGTTACAACAGTCTGAGGAACATATCTATAAGCTTATTGCGCCACTTTTGTGACACTTTTAACATGTGAAAAGTGGTGCAAGAAGCTTGTAAATCTGCATCTGACTTTTCAAGAAAAACTCTCAACTCCAGACTCTGCGAGTTAATGGGGTGCAATAGTCTAGGTACGCAATTTTAAGAACTCACATTAAAATTCACTTTTGTCAGAAGTTTCGCAACTCAGTTTACTGTGATTATTCAAATGTTCTTTTCTTTGCTTCACCAAACATTCTTTAAAAGCAATCACGACATATCGAGCAACAGCAATGGAATTGTCTACAAATTATTGAATATACTTTGACATGGAGAAGCAGAGTTGAATTCAAGTTGTGAATTCTGGTGGCAGCAGTGTTTATACAAGGTAAGCACAGTGGCCTAGATATACAATGCCTCTATTGCAATGCATTAGAAAATATTTAGTGTATTTACAATCCTGTTGTCCCACTTTTGTGTCAGTAACGCAGTACGCACTTCCAAATAGACACCACCTGAACGCGGGACTATAACAGAAGTGAAATGTACTAGGCACACTGCACACGTAAAATCGTAGTGTTACCTTCACTTGTAATGCTTCACCTTATTTAGTCACATCTACATAACTTTAAACTCTAATTTTCTTTTTTGGTTTGCAGATTACCTATCCTACGTCTTTTGGAGTCCACATCACAATTTGTTTATAATACTGTTTTATTAAAGTTATTTTTCTAGTTGTTTATTATATTATCTTTAAGTTACGTTTACAGTTATTGTTGTTTTAATAAAAGTTAATAAAAAAACGATATACTTGTTTTTTTTGGGAGGGGGTGACGGTCCACAACAAAAATAATATTTATAATTTGAAGTACTATAGTAAGATGTTTAACAGTAGGGTTGAAAAGTACTGGTTGTACAATAAGTTATGTTTTCTCTGGATGGACTACAACATAGAAAGGAAATCAAAGTAAAACAAAACAATATGTACCACATTTACAAACCTCTTGTGACATTTTGGTATGCAAACCTACCCCCATACAAAATTAAGTGTATGGGCCTCAATGACGCCCCTCAAACCACGAAAACAACCACCCCAGGGGATTTCTATATTGTGTGAGAGATGCTGCGTGGGCCACCGCATGATGCCCTGGAGTCCGCCACGCCCAGACCCGGTTCCTGCAGTGTCCTGGGGGAAACAGCCATTACAACGCGATCATAACCACGTGTGATCATCACCACAAAGCCATTAACACGCATATGGCTTTACCACGCATGCCTTTACCACGCATGCTTTTATAATTAGTATACATTTACCACGCATGATAAAGGCATAAGCATGGTAATGGCTTTGTGGTGACGGTCACGCGTTGTAATGGCTGTACCTTACATGCTTCAAATTAGTTTTTAGGTATGCATGTGACCAAGTCTGATAAGATCGGAGGCCAAGGACGAACACCGTGGTGTCTGTGGCAGGAAATCTCATGGGTCATAGAGAAGATAGGCGGGGGTAAAATGAAAGTAGCAGGTATAAGAAAAATAACAGAGGAAAACTACTAAAATGGCAGAGGACAGAGTATGTAATTAACGTTTTGCGCCTTGGCAATACGTTTCAAATAAATATGTGGAGAAAGTGTAGAAGTTCGGCTCAATGGTGGAGAAGTGTGGCTCAATGGTTAGAGCAGGCAGACCTCGATGCAGAGCTCTGGCCAGGGACCAGGGTTCTATTCCTGCCCTGGTGGGTCTCGGGCTCATTAATTCCCCTGACCAGATATTCTCGCCTCAGTGCCTATTCTGATCATGGGTCCCACGCTGCAACTCTGGGCAATTGCTTGCTTAGTCTCCACAACGGCCCCCACAACGTGAGGGATGCCTGGTCTGCACCATGGGCATGCCCAGGAGTGGACACTTCACAGGGAAAGCCAGGAAGGGTTCCCTTGCGGTATTCGTACAAGCGCCGGGAAGCCCACTGCGGGTAGCTGTGCGCTGTACAAGTACAAAAACATTTACATTACATTTACATAGATAGAATATGATTATTAATATATTACAAAAGTATAGCTGCGGATGAGGCACATGACCCGGCAGAAGAAAGCAGCAAATTTAATACCTGAAATGAGGAGAGGTTTGCTTGGCGAACTTGAAGAAAAACAAAGAAGCGTGGGCTTGGAAACGAGGCTGCGCATGCGTAGAGATACGCATGGAGGTGGTTCCGCCCACATGGAAAACATATATGAAATTATTGGCAAATCAAACTCAAAATGACGTCAGTGGGGTGGAACTCCAAGGAACACAACTGTTCCGACGAAATACTCCGTCACCACTCGTGCCCCTCTGTCAGCTCTACCCCCCTGATGTCATTTCGAGTTTGATTTGCCAATAAACTTGTATATGTTTTCCGTGTGGGCGGAACCACCTCCACACTGTTAAGATCGATTAGATCTACCACTGCCTCCTTAGCAACTTATTAAGGTAAGGGGGGCTGTATTTAGGACTGGGACGGATAGATGTCCTGAAGTAGACCATTGTGACCTATTGATTGAGGGCACGCCCAGGTCGAAACATGTTGTCTCCAGCAGTTTAGGAGGGGTGTTTGAGGGTCCTTATCTCCTTCCTTAACACCAACATCATTTATTCATGTTTAATCCTGACCTTGGAACCTACGAATAAAGGAATATTAGGTATCCATGAGCTAGTTTTAATTCCCTATTTTGACTGCACGTTTTGTTCTATCACTGTACCCAGTCTTGTATTGACATATTTTGAGGTGATCACTGTTTGTCACCTTTGTGTTGTGTTTTGTCTGTGTACTGTATTTTATGTTCCCCTTTCCTATGCTCCGCTCTGTGTGTGGCTATGCCAGGGCGTCGTAGCAGACCCGATAATGAAGCATGTCACACACATTTGTGTGTGAGTGAGGGCAGTTTTTTCAAACGTATAACTGTGTCATCACTCATCTCCTATGTTAGATGTGTTTTTTTTCTCTACCTCTTTTTGTGTATATATGCATGTATATACATACATGTATGTAGAAAATAGTATTAACAAGGGGGGATTGAGATGTCTTGTGAGTTAGTGATGATGAATAGAGTTTATGTTTAGAATGCTCCGTTCCCAGTTACAAGCAGAGGAATAAAGACGTGTAACACAAAGTTCCGGGTATGGCAAATTAATTTAGAAGTACCCATGCTAGGGAGGACGCTACAGGACATAATGTCCTTTTAGTACAGGAGTACAACAGTAAACATTGTCAGCATGATGAAAAAGAAACACTGTTGTAGTGATCCCAGCATAGGGCCCCAGTGGTATCAGGTATCTGTCAGAAACCAATGATGTGCTAGAAGAAATCAGAAAAAATCAGTGGGGTAAGGTGACTGTGGATTGTGATGAAAAGTCCTCCGTGTAGAATTCTGATTCATTTTCTTAAAGCGTTGTTGCACAAAAAGGCATCATCAATGTTATTGTTGATTCATATTGAGGTTCATGGCAAACCAAAGCAACAGTTGAGAGCGTAGAATTTATGAAATTGCAGCAGCAGTTTCCTCTGTAGAATACGGATCTTGGTACAAAGCTGGAGACACAGTAGGGTCTGCAGTACCTGGAATGGGTCTCAGGATGCCCGCATCAATTTACTCTTCCTGGGGTAGTTCCTCCAGAGAAGGGAGAGAATTAGCGGTTGTACTCTGAAGGCACTTTGGTGTAAAAAAGGTGTCTGTCAAACAGAATCATACACATGATGCTTTTAATGTAAGTGATGGACAACTTCTTGTTTTTCTTTGAATCAGGCAGTGGAAGTAGGATTACAGCCCATGTGCCTTCTACCCCAAGAACTGGAATAGTTGGTATGGTAAGATAACTCAAATACTTGCTTATCAGGAATCTTTCCTTGAATGTCGATGAGACGACTGACAGCAGCTTTAGAAACCTTAATTTCCCAGGGATATCCAGAACACGTAAATATACTGGAGAGTGGATAATATCAAGCGCAACCACCTAATACTCCTCCAGGCAAACTATTTAATGCTCAGTCTTGCGTTGAATACCCCGCGGTCAGGGATTGTTGAACATATCAAAGCTCGCTCAACCAAATTATTGCTTACTAGTTAAAATAGGGAGGGGATTGCAGATAAACACCCAGAGCAGATGTAACATCCCTGTATGTCTCTGAGACGAATACCGGGCAAATTTTCAGAGTGAGAAGAATGAAAACTGCTCCAGTGGCTTTGGTACTACAAGTATTTTTGACCACCTAAGAATATCAGCATTTCCTCATGGCCTAAACCCGTAAGAATCTGGGGCCTGAATCAACAGTAACTAATATAAAATTATACTAGTTACATATGTGATTAGACCAATGCGGACCCACCAGCACTTTGCCCCCGGACCCCTGCCTGGAGGAGGGCGGAAAGTACTTCAATGCGGAGCAGGTCCCACAGCCGAGAAACCACTCCGCAACGCGAATGCACCGGCACTTTGCCCCCGACCCCTGCCTGCCCTGCACTGCGCACTTTGGACACTGCCCCTGGAGGAGGGCAGAAAGTACTTCAATCTGGAGCAGGTCCCACAGCGCTGGAGACCGCAACGCGAACGCACCAGCACTTTGCCCCGGACCCCTGCCTGCCCTGCACTGCGTACTTTGGACACAGCCCCTGGAGGAGGGCGGAAAGTACTTCAATCCGGAGCAGCTCCTGCAGCGCCGGACACGGGCGGTTTCAGCTCGAGCCAAGACCGGGCCAAGACAGGCCCATCTTAGCCCGTCATAGACCGGAAGAGGCCGGGCTGGGCCATGGCCCTTTACCCTGCATTTAAAGGTACTGTGACATTGATTATATGATAAGAGCAGGAGAATATTAAAAAACGCCTGAACTTCTACTGCTTCTTCCCTCCGAATACTCTGAACAATTTTGGTGAAATATAATTTTTACTCTATCATAGCAGGTCGGCAAACATCATATTTCATAGCTATACCCTGCCAATCTTGATTATTGAGGTTGAGTCGTGAGTAACAAACATATACACTTGATGCACAATCAAAGCCATGGGGAAGAGAAAAACGCAGAGTGCCAATGTTAAAAAACACTCTAAGCCAGGGGGATAGTCTTGTAAAACCTTATTAAGTTATTTAACTGGTGCACTGGGAGCCATTGAGCAGCAGATCATTACAGTAGAAGAGTCCCTGAACATGGGGGACCTGGGTGTAAAGGGAGGTGTAGGAGAGGTTAATATAGCTCAGGGGGGACCCGATATACATATTAACGCTCCCAGGAGCCCTTCAGGCATTAACGGTTGCGTCGTTGATATATCGGATCATATTTCAGGAAGTGACCAGGAGTACGATGCCCAACCACCGACTTAGCGTGGCAGAAACCCTGACCCTGACCCCCTGCCCCTCACAACAAATGCTCCAGGATCACTGGTTAGGGAGACCAACTTAAAAGCACGAAAAAAGCTGTAAACAAGGGTAAGACCATTTCTACACAGAAAATAGAGGGTAGGGAAAAATCCTTAGCTAGCTCAAATGCATGCACACAGAACGAGGTGGCAAATATAAAATCTAAATTGGAAACCTTAGACACCTTTCTTAGAGAAACACTGAATATTTTGATGTGAAGATTTGGAAAAATTGAAGAAGTTTTTTCTAAATGTCTAGAAACCCCTATGAAGTCTGGCGAGAAGTTAAAAGTTGGCCATGTAAATAACCAGGCCAGACCAAATAACACACTATGCCATATTACCAATCCAGCCCGTGACAGAAACAAAGACCCAACACAGGCATCACACATTATAGGACAACAGAATACTAACCAGGAGGTATTATCCGCTAAAACCTCCCCGGTCCTTGACAAGCCGATGTATCACTTAGGGCCCGATGTAGGTAAATCTAATTTACCACTTCTAAAATACCGAATCATACCGATTCGGTATTTAAGAAGTGGTAAATTAGAGGTGGGGAAATGTAGGTAATTCTGATTCTTTAAATACCAAATCTGTAAGATTCGGTATTTACCGATTCTGTAAATACCGATTCGGTATCCCCCATTGATTCCTAAGGGCCTTGAAGCCCATAGGAATCAATGTGGAATACTGAATCGGTATTTACCGATTCGGTAATTACCTATTCTTGCAAGGGTGCAGGGGGTGTCACTTTGACACCCTCTAGCACCCTAATTACAGTCTTGTGTGCCATGTGGCACACATACATGCCCTAAGGGCATGTCTGTGTGTCACATGGCACAGGTGTGCATGCACTGATGTGCATGCACACCTAGATTCGGTATTTTACCACCCAATTGGATTGCGTGGTAAAATACCGACAACTGAAGACCTGTGGCACTCTTCAGAGTGCCACCTACATCTCTATTTACCGATTCTGTATATTTACCGATTCGGTATTTTACCGAATCGGTAAATGTACAGAATCGGTAAAATTACCGATCCTGTACTTATGTAGCCCCCTACATAAGAAAACTGTAATACCGGTCGGAAACGGCCGAATTCGGCCGTTTCCGACCGGTATTAGGGCTCCTACATCAGGCCCTAGGTCTCCAATGGCAATAATCCCACCAGTACCCGGATTCAGAACGAAGGGTAGCAGCAAAAAATCTATTTGGATTACCACCGGAGGCCACCCCGTATGTAGTGGTACTAGCTAACGTACCGAGCTTACAATCTGGTATGGTTGAACCATGGGAGACAATAAGGAATAAATCACTACATTGGTTATGTGCTAGAACGGGCTTAACAGAGAAGCTATTCAAAGAGTTTAGGATGGTTAGGAGAGTGAATTGGATGGGTAGAAAACAGAAGAACTTGTCAGGAGACTGCATTGTGTTGACTTTTAAAACCCCCAGTTGGTAAGAATGATTCTGAACAGAGCAAGAAATCACATAATTTCGGAGCAGGATGTTAACTTAGTCCTACTAGGCTACTTCTATCAACCACTGCAACTAAAAAATGTTCCCCAAATCAGGGAACTCCATACAACGAGTTATTTACCCCAGTTTAACGTCCCTACTTTTAATTGCTATGAGACACTTACTAAACTCGAATTAGTCGATTGACCACGAATGGAGGAACCACCGAAGGCTGCAGTATCCTGCAACCTGGGTGCAATAACCGATAAAGGCACTCTGTCACCAAAATTGAATTTGGCTAATATCCTCCCCCAGGATGCAGTCACGTTAGTTAATGTAGATGTAGTGGCAGTCGATGATCTAGAACCTGGCATCCAGGCTGCTTCTATTTCACCTCTCCCTATACAAGCTAATCCAATATTGACTCATATCGATAGTGGGTGAGGAAACGGTTGTGGTGAAGTAGGGAAGGATAAGTGTCAGTTCCTGGTTTGCAGCATAGCGGGTTTAAAAGCTAAGGTGACCAGTACAATATGGATGGATTTTGTGAGTACATTTGATATTCTTACCCTGCAAGAAACTTGGGTGGTGGACCCCATCGATATAAATGGATATAAAACCTTCCATACCTCAGCGATAATATTCTCTTTTGGTAGGGCAAAAAGGGGGTCTTTGTACGTACATCTCAAATTACTTTGATGTAAGGAAAATAGTATTAAATTCTAATGAACCAAACTACCAAATTATTAGGTTTCACTTAGAACATGCTTTCTGTATAGTCATACTGAATTTTTACAACAATGCTTCACCATTGTTGATTGAGAGCATCTTGAGATCTATGAGCCATCGTTTGCATAACTTACAGTCCCAGGTTTCTAATGATGTATTTGCTATCTGGGGCAGAGACTTCAATTGTCCGCTGTACCAACATTCTGATAACGAGATTTGCAAAATTTCCTAAGGAAAAGGTTCTAGCTTTTCACATTTTCCTTATACATTGTATGGAAATCTTTTGAATGATGTTATGTTCACCTTGGACATGGTATTTGCTAATGATTTGTGTTCACCTATGACGCCATTCCGACCCACGTTCAATGGTCGTGGTATTTTCTCTACTATTGATTTTATTCTGATATCATACGGACATGCTACGCTTGTTAAGAATTTTAACACTCATGAGATTGCTCTAAGTGACCATTTTCCCTTGAGTGTAGAGTGATGGTGTACAATCAGGGTATAAACGCTAGAACTGTTCCATCTCACTCTGTATGGGATGTGACAAATAGTCCCTAAGTAGGCAAAATGGTTAGGCACTTAGATGGGCAAATATTGACTCAGCGAAATTTACAAAAAAAGCTGGGCTAAACTGTAAAGATATGTTTTTAACTTGTTTGAATGACAAATCGACCAATCAGGAAATAATGGAAAGTTTTACCACTATCTCAGAATATGTCAAAGATGCACTATGTGCGAAAGCTAAAGAACAAGTTACCCATAAACAAGGATGGTTCGATAATCATTGTACAAAGGCTTACACCAACCATAAACACTCCCTACATGCATCAGTGAAGAATCAAGAACATTGGTTCATAAAAAGGCAGAAGGTGTCGTTTTTATCAGTCCGAAATGACCGGGAGCAAGTGTTAAAGTCTTTTCTGACATATTTCCAACAGGAGTACCAATTTATAGTTTGATGACGATTCAATATCTCCAAATGGTGTTCTTTTCTATTAGTTTGAAGTGATCCGCATCAGGTTGCTACGCCGATTCGGCATATACCTATTATAGCCCTGACGAAGTTCCCACAAGGAACGAAACGCGTTGGCTGTGTGAAGTTCTCGGTAAAAATTACCAAAATAAAGAACTTAATTATTATTGGACTAAAAGAACTTGTGTTGGATTTCAATGAGTGCACCTTCCGCCTTTTCATGAACCAATTGACCGGAATTGAACCCTGGGACGACGGGGACAGGAAGTGTGCCGCACCGGAATTAGATTTCTTGATGATACTTGTGTTTTGGTTGTGCTAGACCTTGGTCTGTCATCCTGTTCTTTATTTTCTAAGAATCAAGAACATATTAGAGAGGCTAGAAGAGAATACAAGAGGGCATTAAAGGCGAGAAAGGCTGCACTAAAAGTAGAAGTATGGTGCACTATGCAAGAAGCCTCAGAAAATCGAGATTCCTCTGCTTTTTGGAAAGCAGTAAACACACCCTTTTTGGCTGATAAGGATATAGCAACTGTTGATATTGCTATTACCGAATCAGAATGGATTTCACACTACTTAAAACTGTTTGACAAATCAGCAATAGACATTCAGGGCAAAATGTCAAATATGACTGACAGTATGTCTGCTTGTGAACCCCTGGAACTAACACTTGATTTTACCCTTAGCGAGGTTATCATAGCAATAATTTCCAGTCTGGGCGGTAAAGCTCCAGGTCCGGATGGTATCCCGGTGGACCTTTTTAAATCCAACGTAGAACTATGGGGGCCACTTTTAACACAGGTTTTTAACGCATGCTGCTCACGAGGTCTTTTACCAACCTGGTGCGAATCCGTAATTGTGCCAATTTTTAAAAAAGGCGGCAGGACGATTCCAGCTTGTTACCGGCCCATCTAGCTGCTAAATTCTACAATTAAGGTTTTCGGGCGAATGCTAGTGGATAGAATGCAGGCATGGGCGGAGAAACATAAATGATCTTCATTGGGGCTTCCATAAGGGCATGGGCACAGTCGAACAGGGCCTAAATTTACAGATAGTACTAGATAAATATACTAGGGCAAAAGGGGGAAAATTATTCATGACCTTTGTTGATTTAATGGCGGTGTTACATTATATATAAATAATCTAGAAACTACTCTAGTTAAGGAGTGTAGTGTAACAGCTGCTAAGTGCCCTATCCCTGCACTACTATATGCGGATGACGCAGTTATAATGGCCTGCTTGGTCTCCAAAGGGTTGCTAACTCCTTCTCTAACTTTATGTCAAATCTGGGGTTTAGGATTAATGGTTCTAAAACTTTTTCAATGAACTGTGGGGTGGGTTCCAATAAGAAGATTAATACCCTGTTTATAGACTCAAGGCCCATCAAGTGTACCAAAACATTCTCCTATTTAGAGATCTTATTTAACAGATCAGGATTTTGGACGCAGGCAGTTAAAACTAGACAGTCGTTGTTTACCTAGTCTCCTATGGCCCTTATTAACTTTAGTCGCAAATTAGGTAGAAGTCCACCTGTGGAACTGCTATGCATTTATAAGACTAACCCCCACATGCATCATCCCGGGTGTTTGCGAATTCTAAATTGCGAAAAATAGCGATTCGCAATTTAGAATTCTCAAAACGGGATGCATGAATATTTTCGGTAAATTTATGCCATTCGGTAAAAATCGCAATTTTTACCGAATCGCATAAATTACCGAAATACAATTTGCGAATTCGCTAGTCCCATTGGTTCCTATGGGCCAAAAGGCCCATAGGAAGCAATGGTAAGGCATTAGCAAATTAGTAAAGGCATTGCAAATCGCAATTTGTTAATGCATTTCATGGGTGCAGGGGGGGGGTCCCCCCATGCACCCCTGAAATGTATTATTCGCATCATGTTTCACACACACATGTCCTAAGGACATGTGTGTCCGTAACATGAATGTTGAAAAAAATGCATTTTCAGCGTTTTAAACACTTTTTGCAAACTTACCGAGTGGTTCAACCACTCGGTAAATTTGACCCCCTAATTGCGATTTCGCAATTTTAAAAGTAATCATGCATTGCTTTTAAGAAATCGCAAATTTGCGATTTCTTAAAAGCAATCGCAATTTTAGAAATCGCAAAAATGTTGCGATTTCTAAAATTGCTTCATGCATCCCAAAAAGCACTTTTGGAATTGCAAACGGCCGATTTTAAGGAATCGCACCGTTTGCGACTCCAAAAATGCTTGATGCATGTGGGGGTATGTATGTGTCAATAGCCACTTGTGGAGCTGGAATCTGGGGCTATGCTGAGGTAAATGCCCTGCAGATTGCGGAAAATGTGTTTCTCAAGTTTCTCCTGGCAGTGCCGGACAGTACCTCAAATTATATCTGTCATTCGGAACTGGGCATGCCATATTTGGAAGACATGATTAAGATTGAACCTGTTCTCTTATGGCACAGAATTTGGACCACAGACAAAGCTGCTTTTAACCATCATATTTTAACTGATGCTTTAGCAATGGACGGGGCCAAACACATTAGATGGCTAGAATATGTCAAAACGTTTTTAACTAAACTCGCTCACAGAGAATACTTTGCTGAGCCATAAACTATGTGCAATGTGTCTAGGATTTTTTTTAAGCTAGCTGTATACATTATATGGGTGAAACCAGAGCTATAAATTAAATGGAAAAATCAAGTGTCCAAACACATCAACTTACGTTGTTGACCCCCAGCATACAGCCATGTATCTCCTTAATTATTGGCGATTATGATTGTTTCCTGTTGACACGCTTCAGACTGAACATCCTTTACAGATCCCTAAGTTTCTCAGAACTAAATGACTGGTCTAAAGATTTATGTAAGTGCCTGTGTGATGAAGTCTCCGCTCAGTTGAAATTGAAATTGAATAACATTTATATAGAGCATGGGTACCCGAAGGCATCCCAGCGCTTACAGTAACAGCAATGAGGTGTAGAGCCAGTTTAGGGAAAAAGTAGTGTTTTTAGGGATCTGCGAAAGGAGAGATGATTGGATTCTGCTCGCAGGAGGAGGGGAAGGGAACTCCAGAGTCTGGCGGCATTGACCGAGAATTGTCGGCCTCCACTTCTAGCCTTCCTGATCCTAGGGATAGTGGCCAGATTCAAGGTTTTGGATCGAAGGTTTCTGTTGGGCTCATAAGGCTGGATAATATTATGAATAATGGGGGGACCTGTTTTGAATAGAGATTTATGGGCGATACACAGGGACTTAAACTTGACTCTCTCCTGGACTGGAAGCCAATTGAGTAACTTCAGGGCAGGTTTGGCAACTGATGTTTAGGGGTGCCCAGTAGGAGTCTTGCGGCCCAATTCTGGATAGTTTGTAATGTGGAAAGGATGGCGACAGGGGCACCTAAATAAAGCACATTCGCATAGTCCAGCCAGGTTAGGATGAGGGCCTGGACCATGATTTTACTGGCCTGTAATGGCAGGCAGAGGAAGAACCTTCCGAATCATTTTCAGGACACCAAAGCACGAGGCGGCCGTCTTCCGTGCCTGGGTTTTGAATGTAAGATCTTGGTCGATCCAAACACCCAGACTCTTTAGCTGGGTCTTGAGAATGCGGGATGAGCCTAGGGAGGTGGGCCATATTTATTTTAGGTCAAGGGGAGAGCGATTACCCAGGATCATGATTTCACTCTTTTCCCCATTTAATTTAAGAAAGGAGTCGCTCATCCACCTCACAATCTCTTCCAAGCAGGAACACAGACAGGGGATGGAGCTTTGTGCTTTATTAAGCCCAATCACCAGCTGCGTGTCATCTGCGTAGGTGACTATGTGTATTCCAAAGTCAAATATTCACATATTATTGTTCTGTCAATACTACGTTAGACCGAGAAAGAGATGGATTTTGCACTACAATGGAGTTTTTATATTTTGTCAACTGTACTGTGCTTTTATGGTTATTTTTATGATAACCAAATAAAGATCTTTGAATTGAATTGACCTGACATTGTCAAGGGAAAGATCACCCTGAAAGGGCAATCAAATTTAGATACC
Organism: Lissotriton vulgaris; assembly: GCF_964263255.1. Lineage (NCBI taxonomy): Eukaryota > Metazoa > Chordata > Amphibia > Caudata > Salamandridae > Lissotriton > Lissotriton vulgaris. Next base: position 461,905,297 of record NC_141698.1, on the reverse strand, counting down.
ATTAACAAAGCTTTAGCTTTAGCACACACGTTTTTATGCCATCATGTGCAGAGGCATTAACCCCCTGAGCTGCCATGATTAAATATAACATAGCTCACTCTTCTAAGAGTAGGTTTCTCTTTCTCTCCCGGTTCAAAAATCATTAGAGTGTTATCTGAATTGAGGGTTTAGGAGTGATCCAAAGACTTATCTCCTCTAGAAGGTGCTTAAAACGCTGTTAAAATTTCTGTGTTGATCTTGGCTTGAGATCTGGTTACTTAGAAAGGTATGATGTGCAGCAAAGCAAAGTTTACCACACAGTTACCTTAAATGTGAATACCTTCACTTTTATGATCCATGATGAGCGGCATAGACCAATGGAAGCTTATTTTTGTAAGACAGCCATCTTCCCCATAATTTGCATTCCTTTATGGACTTACATTCTGAATCTCTGAATCTGTTTAGTCACCAATGTATGCTATGTACATTGCAAGCTGGAAAAGGGCATTAAACCGAATCCTATACTACTCTAGTGTCAGAACTGAAGGATCAGTTCTGCATATTGGAAATAACAGGCATTATGTATTGCTGTGCAGGGGGGGGGGGGGGTGTAGCGCTTTGAAGTTGCTAGCGCCCAAAGTGTCCTACACTACAATTCAAGTCAGCCATTGGCTATGGAGCCATTCACAGCTCTGTTATACTTGAATGGGTAAAACTATTAGGAATGGCTCATGATGTGTAATGCTTTATTAATATGAACGTTGTAAAGTAATTGCAAACAATTGCTGCTGTCACTATGTGAGATGAGATACAAACTTTGTATCGAGCAGCCTTCAAAAGAAGAAACGTGCTGCACCACAGACTTCTCTGTGGGGGAGTGAAGTTTGCTTTCAGCTTTAGAAATGTGATTAGTACAAGAATGAAATTTCTGTACGCACTTTGTGTGAATTCTGTGCATGTAGCCTGAACATGCCGAGAGGAAAAAACAGTGCTCAGTTTGTTTCGTCTCAAACATGTCTATTTCCATTCTATGTGAGATAACTGCACATTTCCATTCTATGTATTTTAGAAAACATGAGAAAAAAAATCGTTATAAAGGCTTCATTTGCTCAACAGAAATGTAGCAGGTAAACTCTCAAAAGTATGAAATCGCCTGCATGTATGATATTGTCTTTAGCATAGACTGCGTAATTATCACGTAATCCAGTGCTGGATAAACCTCAGCTGAGTGATATTATATTACAATAGGCAATGTTGCTTTCCTATGTGTTCATTTTGTAACAGTGTGTGGTTAGTAATGTTCGACTCTAGCAGGTGTTTAGAAAAGCCCATTATTATTTGTGATGTAAATCTTCTAATGTATGGATCTTGCTGTCATTGTGTTACTGCACAAATCAGGACTATTAATCTATATATATAAAAACGAAAGTATGTCTGTTTGTCCTTTCTGCATTACTGCACCATTCATCCGATCGGCATGAAACTGTTGTTGAGTACACTCCCGCGAAGGTTTCTGTAAAAAAAAAAAAAAAATGTGTTAAAAGTTGAGTACACTCCCGCGAAGGTTTCTGGCAAAAAAAAAAATGTTAAATATCGGGCCCCCGGACCCCCAGGGCCCTCATAATCTTTCCAATACTTGACGTTTACAGTTTCCGGTGCGACTCGCTTTTGCAATGAGCATCAACAAAGCACAAGGACAATCGCTGCAAGTGTGTGGACTAGATTTGGAGAATCCGTGCTTCTCACATGGACAACTGTATGTGGCCAACTCACGCGTCGGAAAACCTTCTGATTTATTCGTGTACGCACCAGACAGAAAAATAAAAAATACTGTGTATCCACAAGCACTCGAATAAATAAACTGAACACTTTAAAATGTTTTCCATATTAAAATGAATACATTTCAATAAAAATGACATAATGTAAATTGAATGTTATCATAGCAATTTTCCTTAAATTTCCTTTCTTCGGAGATTGCGCGACAGCTAAGCTAGTATCCCATAAATGGTTTTATATAGGAATCTAAAAATAAAACAAAAGTGGTTAATTAACACCTTTTAGATGCTATGTTTTTGCCGAAAAACCCATTGGAATTGTCCAGGGTTAATTTAAATGTATATTTTCTATTAGGCTGCTTTCTAATTATGTGTTGTGAGTGTGCATGTATATATGCATGTCTAAATTTATGTGATCCAAAACAATTTTTTAGGGTCTGCCACACCTATTAAAACCATAAAAAGCAGCATGCTTGTAATAGAACTGCAAGGCAATATAATACCTTGATATTGCAGCTAGTTTAAAACAGTGTTTGTTATGTTTACCTTCTTACAGTACTAAAGAGAAAAACATGGCATTATGATTAACTCCTCAATTTGAGATTCATATTTTTATAAAGACTGGAGGCCGGTCAACCTCTACAAAAGGCTTTGGGGGCTCAGACAAGCTAATTGCTCTGCTCTCGCCCGTTGCACACTGCACCTTTAGTAATCTGCTGCGATTTGTCTTAACGTACTGTAATTACATTTTTATCTGTTTTTAAAAACTGTGTGTCTTGCTTTTTAACCAGCGTTCTGGATTTAAATTGTTTTAATCTATTGGCACCTTAAACTCATTTGCTCCTACCAGTTCTGAGGGATTCAGAGCAATCTCGTTTCACTCTCGGTCCGGCAAGGTGGGGTGGAGACTCTGGGGAGGCTCCATCTTGGTAGAGTCACGTGCTCAAGTGGTCCAGCCCTCCCCGTACTCATGCGCCTAAATGGGGCCGCAGTGCGGACACGTCACTGACGCGCCCGCTGGACTAAAGGCAAGCCCATCTGCACCCATCAACGTCCCGGAAGTGACCAGCGCCAGCCACTATGTCGATACCCACTCCAGGGATTTGAGCAAAAGGAACGGAGTTCGCATCAATTATGTATGTAGTTCCAAGTGGATAATTTAGAGGTAACGCTGCATAATTGCCTTCCATTGAGGCTTTTACTGCTAGTAGCGTTTCTCCATCTATTTGTTTTTTAGAACGCTTTTTTGTAGCTACGGAAGCCGGTTGACCAGCTGCCGCTGTGGCTTTATTAGCCAATGAATTCCCTGCAACGTGAACGCCATCACGTTGAAGAGTCTGCGTATGTATCCCGTGAGTCTTTCATAGTTTTTTCTGTAAAAGAACTACCTGTTCCCATAGTTTTTTTATGTTTTATTGTGCCACCTGTCTCATCTTTGTAACCATTTTCAATCCAGGTCTGCATGGAATTATTGTAAGATTCGACGCAGTAATGCAAATCGCGCACTATTAGTGTTGGGAATTCGCCATCTGCATTTTCAAGCGCCATCTTAAAAGCCTGTAGTTCAGCTCTCTGAACTGTACAATTTCTGAGCGACTCAGTTTTAGTGATTACCTGTCTAAATTTTCCTATGTGCCAGCTACCTTTTACAATCGCACATGCCGCATTGTAAACTATTTTATCCACAACGTAGTGTTGTGCAAATCTGTCTGTGTAGTTTACACAGGTGAACTATTCCAGAGGCAGAATTTCAGTTGGCAGAGGACATTCATATTCGTATTGGAGAAATTCTTGCATTTTTAAGTTAGGATCAAATTCGTATACTACGTCTGATGCAGCAAGAGAATTAACCCATTGTATCCATCTCAGATGTAAGGCTTTGGCATTCGGAATGCTTGCTCTTGTTACTGCTTATGGAGCAGGTACCGGTGTAACAATTATTATGTGTTTTCCTTGTGCCAGTGCTCTTTCTTTTGCTACAGCAGTTTGTACCACAGTTAGAATCTATTCAGTGGAACTGAATTTAATTTCCGCTTGTGTGTACAAGTGTGATTTGTAAGCTATTGGTACCGTTTCTCCCTCATTAGAGGTTAGGTATGTAAATCTGCATCTTCCTGGGATAACTCGGATTACAAGGTTGCGTTCGTTCGCGCGTGTTTGCAGTTTTGTTTTAGTTACCATGTCTGTTTGTAATGATCGTAAAATTTCTGTGTGTTTCTGGGTCCAATTAATTGCTTTGAAATCAGGTTTGAATTAGTTTGAAGAGCGGTTTAACCCTCTCTGCATGATTTAGAATGTAAGTTCTTCTGAAGTTCAGGAAACCTAGAATTGATTATAAGTTTTTCAGCATTTTTGGAGCTTGGAGTACTGCACACTTCTCTAAGAAGTTGTCTGCTAGGCTTTTGCCTTCACTTGATAACTCATATCCTAAAGATAGGACAGTGAGGTGGGCAATTTGTGACTTTTTAAAGTTAAATTTGTACCATTCAGATGTAAACCCAAGTATTATGGTGTTCACTCTTTTCAAGTGTGTCTCCAGGTCATTATCTGTTAGATAGATATCGTCTACATAGGATAATGCCTCATCATCATACATTTGTAGTAACTCTGTTACTCTGGCTAAAAATAATCCTGGGCTATTCTTGAATCCCTGTGGGAGACAACAAAATTGCTTTTGGGCCCCCATACTAGAGAAAGCGGTCAAATACCTGCTTTCTGGTGCAATGTTTTGACAGACGAAACCATTTGAAATATCTAATGTTGTTTTATATTTTTTACGCACGATGTTATTCATCAGTGTTGCACTGTGTGAATTTTGTACTGCAAATGTTTTGCAACAAGAATTTAAGTGTCTGTAGTCCAATACTAGACAATATGAATTGTCTGGTTTGGAGACAGGAAACAAAGGATTGTTCATTTGTTAGGTGCATGTTTCAATCACCCCCTGGTACTCAAGTTGATCTAAGATCTCCCTGACTTGTTTTTTAGCTTCTTGCTCAACAGGATACTGCCTTTGTGCAGTAGGTTGATTTTTGAACTGGATTTTATGGGGAGGAGAATCCTCATCCCATCCTACATGATTTTTATATAATGCAGGAGCTTGGGCCACTGCCCATTTTCTAGCATATGTGTATTTTTTATGAATTGGAATGTGATTTGAGAAGGCAGGTATAATCATTTCTTCGCCATGTGGTCACTCCCTGACAAACTCTGGTGGCCAGTCTTTCTCTGCTAGAAGGATATCATACCCTTTAGATAGATTCTCCCAAAAGAGACCTCTTATTTTCTTAGTTTTGTCCCCCTCTATACGTAATGTTATTTCATATAATTTATGAGGTACACTGACTCTGGTGTCTGCAGTTTCCACTTGAATGTATTCATTCATGTCCACTGTCTCTAGAACATTCATCAGGATCTTGTGAGCTATGGTCACTTCTGCTGCGCTGTCTAGCATTGTCTGGGCCCATTCTCCATTCTTGAATTGTGTCCTCAGAATCCTCAGCATGTTTTACTTTAATACTGGCTACCTTCTTTTTGGGAAACTGTAATTTTTTACTTTGATGAGCAGGTTCTTTGTCTTTGGACTTGACGCGCTCTTCTTTATGTTCTGACCGTCCTCTTCTTTCCGATTTCTGTGAGGCAGTCTGAAAAGATCGAGAGGGGTGTGTATCAATATCTTGATATCTGTCAGGTTTTCTCAAATTTTCCCTATTTCTAAGGTTATATCTTTTTTCAGAGGGGTCCCGTTGTGGAGACTTGCCCCCCCGTCTGGAGATTTATCTCTCCGTTAGTGGAATTTCAACGTCCTCTAAAGGAACGTATTCCGCTGGAGGTTCCTCTGCTTTGTAGTAGTTGAACTCCTGTGTTACAGCATTTGCTGCTGGAAAATTTATCCATGAATAGAATACCTCTGTCTGCCGATATTCATGTGCCTCTACCACAAATATGACTGTACCACCGCTTGATGATACACCACTATTTATTAGTTTGTAGGTTACACTCTTTCTTACATTTACCGGGATGATTACTGCATCCGGGTTGTTTTGCTGAAGACTAGTATCCTCTGCTAACAGTTCAGTTGCTATTCTAGCTCTCTCCCTTTCGTCGTCACTTTCCGTCATTTTGCTGACAGAAAGTTTCATTTTTTTATTTTTTTTATTTTTTTATTATTGTTTTTTCCCCCTTTCATCCCGTGGTGGTGGGAAGAGATAGATCATCAAAGCATACATCAAACAAGAACATAAAGAAGAAAATTATGTAAGCATAATGAGAAAATAATAATAAAAATTAATTAATTAATTTGCAACCCATTTTTCAAATGGTGCCCAGTTCTTAGAGGCGATTAGGCGTCTTCTCTTTCCTCTGAAGGGCTGAACTGAAGTCTCAAGTTTATACCAGGCCAGCATCCTGGCTTTCCAATGACAAAAAGTAGGAGGTTCAGGATTTATCCAGAGCGACGTAACACAAAGTCTAATCATTGCCATAGATATAAAAAGAAAAGCTTGTAAGTGTCTTGTTTTTTCAAAAGCCGTAGAGTATTCATAGCCAGTGATTACCATTTCAGCGGTTATTTTAACAGAAATTTGAGTAATCTGCATGAGAAAAGTTTCAATTTGATTAAAAAAAAGATAAATCCGGACAACTGTAAAACATATGAACAGAATCTGCAGAAGGAAGTTTACATCTGGCACAGAATGACCCTTTACCCCCACAGACCACCCCCCATTTAACAAGTTTTGCCGGTGTGTAATACAGATTGAACATGGACATATAGCTTTGAGATCGAAGGGTGCCTAATACCAAAACCGACCTGGCTAATACAAGTGGATATTTTAGATCAATAATGGGTACTCCAAATTTTGTCGCCCATTTGTTATTCTGATAATTAAGATCGTCAGGAAGTTGGGATAAAAAGGTTTGGTATAAATTGCCAATTTTCATTTTCCTTCTGATAGATTCAACTATAACAAGTTTTTGAAACATTATTGGGTGTTGAGGAAGCTTTTTATCTAAAAAAACTTCTCAATTGAAGATATTTAAAAAAATGGTTAGAATGGAGATGAAATTTCTCTTTTAAAAACAAAAAGGAAGCTATTTGGCCTGAATCGGTTAAATCACCTATCTCCCTTAAACCAAGAGTTATCCAGATATTTGCCACCCCCTCTTGAAAGATCATTGGGAGTAGTCTAGACGCTGTTAATGGGGTATAGTACATGATCTTAGGAATGTGAAAATGTCGTCGGACTTTTTGCCATAGTGAAAATAATGCCCATAATACCTTAAATTTGGTTTTTTAAAATAACTAGGTTCGAGTATGCGAGTAAGTACCCCTTTTATAGGGTCTCCCAAAGATATTGAATATATTGAAGGAAAAAGATGAACTGGAAGTTCAACAACATCCCCTAGAAGAGGGACAGCAAAATGTTGAACCATGGTATTTTCCTCATCCCTTGAGAGCTTTCTGTGCCGAATCAATTTTGAGTTGTGGGTGTTTGGACAACTTCTGTTCACCTCTGGGCGGTGTTTGTTTTGAGACCCTCTGGTACACTTTGTTGTGTATAGAACCATGGCTGCCCAGTAGTAAAATGATAAATTTGGGACCGTCCACCCCCGTGGTCCTGTGGAAGGCATGTCCATTTAGCTGCCCGTCTTGGTTTGCTATATGACCATAAAAATCGTTGGCATATTCTTTCCGCTTTCTTCAAAATTAGAGGTGGTATTAATAATGGGATAGATCTGAAAAAATATAAAAATGTAGGGAGGACAAACATTTTAAGGATATTAGACCGACCAAACAGCGAGAGATGTAGGTGATCAAGCCGTTCCAATTTGTTATGAAGGGAATCAATAGTAGAAGAATAATTCAAATCTGGAATCTGATCTACATCAGGCGAGATTTGACCCCCAAGATATGTTGCAACAGCGGTAATAGGAACTTGTGAAATAGGCATAGCCATGGATTGTAAAATTTGGGTTTTTGCAATATTTAATTTGTACCCCGAGATTATACCAAATTGAGCTGCCAAAATCTCCAGTGCAGGAAAGGATTGGGGGACATTGTCAGTTAGCACTACAATATCATCCGCATATGCCAATGACTTATATTTAGTTCCATGCACTGTAACAGGGGTAATGAGCTGGGAGTTTTCTATTAAGGATAGAAACGGGTCAATAAATAAAGCAAATAGAAGGGGAGAACAAGGGCAACCTTGCCTGGTGCCCCTGCTAATAGAAAAATAATGTGATTCATTACCAGAAATACGGATTTTAGCCATTGGAGATATATATAAAGCTTGTAGAGCTTGGATAAATTTGGGTGCATAGCCCTTCCAGGACATAACGGACCACAAATACCCCCAGGAGACCCTGTCAAATGCCTTCTCGGCATCCAACAGGATCACGCCGAGGGTCCTTGCCCAATCCAAAAGTGCCACTACTCGCATAATGTGATCTGTCGTATCCCGACCGGGAATAAACCCGTGTTGGCGGATAGAAACCAAAGGGAGAATTGTTTGGTGTAGGCGACAGGCGAGTATCCTTGAATATATTTTACTGTCTGTGTTGATTAATGCAATCGGTCGATATGAAGCTGGGTTTAGTTCATCCTTACCTTTCTTCCTAAAAAGTACAATGGTCGAATGTCGCCATGAATCAGGAATTGATCCAGACTGAGGAAGACGGAAGACTTCTAACATTTGCTGCTTGAATAGATGTGAGAAAGTCTTATAAAATTCAAGATGAATAAGATCTGGCCCTGCAGCTTTACCATTGGAAAGAGATTTCATGGCCATCAGAACTTCCTCCCAGCTGATAGGTTCGGCCAGGATTTGATTCTGGTCATCTGTAACTCTCAGAGTATCCAAAGATTGAAAAAATTGATCTAGCCCAGTTTGTTGCTGTAAGGTTATATTGGTTTCTTCTGTATATAAAGTTGTGTAGAAGTCAGCAAAAACATCTAAAACACCGGGAATTGTGTCCTGAATAGTACCAGAACTATCTTTGACCTTAATAATCTGATTAGCTATGGCCCTTTGTCGTAGACGTTTTGCTAAGACCTTACCCGAATTTTCACCCAATTCATACATAGTAGTTCGAAATTGAAAGTATTTAGTTGCTACATCTTTATATAGTGGTTCTAATAGATTAGATTTGGCTATAGCAACTAATTTCATACTGGCTGCTATGTCTTCTCCCTTACGAATATTAGAAGTTAGATCCAATTCAGCTTGTTGGAGAGCTGAGAGTCTAATTTTTACAGCTTGCTGCTCAGTCTTCCAACGATAGGAGGCAAATCTTTTGGTTTCACCGCGTAATGCGGCTTTGAATGTATCCAAGACAATACCGACTGGAGCAGTACCAGTATTAATTGAAAAAAACTCTGAGATCCATGAGTTAAGTTGTTCTTGATATAGTTTGTCGGCTAAGAGTTTCCTGTCGAATGTCCATGATCTGATTTGATTATTTGGACGATCCCAGGGAAAGCTAAAGAGAATACGGTTATGATCAGATATTGTTCTTGGATGGATTTCAATCTTACCAGATCCAACAATTTGAAGAGAGGTGAAGACATAATCAATGCGGACCATTTTGCTATGAGGTATCGAATAATAAGTAAAACCCGCCTGATTTGGATGATGATAGTGCCATGTATCCGACAATCCATGTTCAACCAGGAGAGTCCGGAGTGCCTTATACACTTGAGGCTTCCGTCCAACATATATATTATGTTTTATTAGATATAATATTACATCTTTAAAGTCTCCACAGAAAAACAATGGGTGAGGCCACATAGCTAGCTCTAAATTTAGATTCCTTATGACCTGTGGGTCATCTAGATTAGAGGCATATATTGAGCAGATAGAAAAAAGACGGCCCTTAATTGATAATTCTACTATTAGCCATCTACCAAAATTGTCTTGTTTTACTCTTTTAACAAATCCTAGCCCAGTCTTTAAAATAATAGCAACTCCCCTGATTGTAGAGGTCTGTCAGGTACAGGCCACCAGCTCATAACCCAAAAATCTAAGACATGCCCGATTACCCCATGGAATATGGGTTTCCTGCAGGCAGATAATATCCACCTGCATTACCTTCAACAACTCATAGAAAACTCTGCGTTTCTTGGGATCATTCAAACCACATATGTTCCAAGTTACAAACTTCAATCTAGAGGCAGCCATAATACTTGGTGAAAGACTGAGAGCCCTAAATAAACATGAGACCTTTTATAACAAAAATGAATGCAGTCGAACAGTTTTTCACTGAAAAATATACACATTAATATCACCTCATATGCATTCGATGAGTGACACCAATAACGAAAAAATAGGATAATCAACTCTGAGCACCACCACCACCACCACCACACCACCACCCCACAACCCACCCCAATTGACCCACCCACCCTGCCACATCCAACCCCCCTACCCAAAGACCCCCACCCCCCCTCTCCCCCCAAGCTGGGCATCAGGACCAATGTCCTTGTGATGGTTGAGTTAGCGTTACACACACTCCGCTGAACCAATAGTGTTCCCCCGTTTTTAAATTACCGATGACCCTGAGACAACCTAGATAAGCAAAGAAGATTAGATCCATATATGTATCTAAGGGGTCATCGAATAAAGAAAAGAAATATAATACAGAATGAGGCACAAAAGAAATGACTACTATCATATGTAAATCAATCAGAAAGCATTTGCCTAAACTAAAGTTATATTGAGTCCAGAAACTCCTTAGCAACAATCTCCGAAATGAAAAACCTTGTCTGGCCTTTAAAAATGACTTTTAGTTTTGCTGGAAAAAGCAGAAAGACCTGGGCCCCCTTAGCCTGAAATAGTGGAATCTGTTGCCGGAGGTGCCAGCGGCGAGTAACCGTCTCTGAGCAAAAATCAGGATGCACAAAAAATTGACATCCCTTGGCAGATCGTTTCTTATTGGGTCTGGCGAGATCAAATATACGTTCACGGGCAAGGAAATTATTGAAGCAAATCAAGATGGCACGAGGATAGTTGTTTTTTGCGGCGGTGGATTGTTTTCTACTATTTAACGGAAAGCGATGCGCTCTTTGAATCTCAAGATTCCAGTCCCACTGAGTAACCTCGGGAAAGGCTTCCGTGAAAAGCTCCACTATAAACCGCCGTGGGTCGTCACCTTCTTTATTTTCATCTATCCCCAGGACGCGGAGATTTTTCCTTCTTGCGCGGTTTTCGAGATCAGTAAGCTTCCAGAGAATGTCCTTACGTTGTTCTTTGACCTCTGTAGCTAACTCTTTCTGAGTGGCAGCAGCATCTTCCAGAGCAGAAATCCTTTCTTCCGCTTCAGCAACCCTAGTAGTAGTCTCGGTACATGTTTTGATAACCCGTCTTAGAGAATTCTGCATTTTGCGACAAGCCCCCTGTGTTCGCATATTTTCTTGTTTGGTTGCCTCCCTATGCATAAGGATAGTTTGATAGATTGTTACTAATGAAACCTCTTCGGGAGCCTCTGGCATGAGTAAGATAGTACCTTCGCCGGATTTCTGTGAATTTAGATCAGATTGATCAGCAGACAAGCCGTTATGAGAGTTCTGCGGATTAGACATAGAAGATACCTTAGTACCGGAGGCTTTGCGAACTGTATTAGTGTTCAAATATTTCAGTGACTGATTAAGACGCCAGTCTGCAGAATCACATAATCAGACCACCGCAACTCTGGCAGAGCAAGTTTTAAGGAAACAAAGATTAGGTGCACAATATTTTGGAACACTGTATCCTTCAACTTTGACTAAACCAAAAACTTTTACATAGGAATCTCTTCCTACTAAGTTCTGGTGGATTTTAACCTTTTACCCACTCCAGACGTCTATTGGAGTCTTTACGGGAAAAAGGGGTCTGTATGAAAAGCACGACTGAGTTACTCTATTATCTAGCGTTAAATTATCGCCTTACCAAACGTTGGGTGCCATGTAGTGTAGTTCCTATATTCCCAGTAGGCTCTGCGCATTGGAATAACATAAACTACAGTGTAGACATAGGACTGAGGTCGACTAGGTCTCTATTGAATATGTTAGACTTAATTATGAAATACCAGCTAGCTCAGAGGTCACTAGAAACTTTCTCAAGTAAACAAGAAAGTGCTAACTTTTTCCTGAATAGACAAGAATGGATTAGTCTCTGACAACCGCATAAACATGACAACTTTGCTCCCCCAGAATAAGGAGTATATCTCCAGAGTCGTGGAAACAATAGATAGCTATTTCACTCAGTTAATCGTGCATGCTTAATTTCACCAGGAGTGCAGAGAAATAGAGAGACGGGCGTTTTCAATAAAAAGGTTATTTATTGAGCAGTCTTCTTTCTCATGCAAGAGAAGTGAATTGCCACAATTGCAATACTTGTCATAAAGTAAAGTGCGTACAGTAAAATGAGTATTATGAAATAATACTGTAAAAGCATTTATAGGGTTTCTAAGCCATAAGATACTTAAAATGGATAAAATACATACAATGATAAAATAATGACTAACCATACTCAACTGGTGTTTCTAAGATACGCCTACCCCAGTGTACCTAACCTAAGCCTAGTACAGGGAAGGAGTAGATGAGTTATCGTTTTTGCCAAGAATCTGAGTCAAGAATTATCTAAGGGTCTAATCAGCTCTGTACCTTGGTTATAGAATGAAGGAGGTCTTGTATCTCTTTCTCAGGACTCGATCTCCCAGCAACCCGCAAGGGTGACAGGGAAACACTGGAGCTGGATTTCTCTGCAGGAGAAAAGACAGCGTCTCTCTCAGTGTGTCAGCAGGGAGGGTCGGCTTCCTTCGGCACTCGCATCAGCAGGGCGTCGGGCAAGTAGATAGCCGATCTGCTCCAAACCACCGTGTGTTGCTTAAGGCAGATGCTGGTATATTTACACCTGGAAGCTGCTGAGCTTGATGTAAGGTTGGACATAAGACGTCACGAAGAACTCACAGTTTTTTCAGGACTGTAGGAGTTCTAGGACAAATCAATACAGAAGCAGGAGGAATTCCCGGGCTGCTGGAGGCTTGGTTTGTTTAAGAGCGCATTGTGCTTTCTATGGGAGTAGCCTTGCCGTATTTGGGCTGCATTGGCTATGTCTTAATATGGGTATGATTCTTATGCCTATATAAGGGTATGATTTGATATAACCACATAAGGGCATGAAATCGGGAATATTTACTAGAGTCCTAGAATCATTTACAACAAGACAGAGAAAGAAAGAGTGAGAGGAAGACAGAGAGAAAAAGAAAGAAAGTGTGAGAGGAAGACAGAGAGAAAGAGTGAGAGAGACGAAGAGAGAGAGAAGCAGTGAGAAAGAGGATGAGAGAGAGACAGAGTGTGAGAAAGAGGAAGAGAGAAAGAGGAAGAGTGTGAGAGAGAAAGAGTGAGAGAGGAATAGAGAGAAAAAGAAAGAAAGAGTGAGAGGAAGACAGAGAAAAAGAGAGAAACAGTAAGAGTGAGAGGAAGAGAGACAAAAAGAAAGAAAGTGAGATGAAGACAGAGAGAAAGAGTGAAACAGTGAGAGAGAGGAAGAGAGAGAGAAACAGTGAGAGAGAGGAAGAGAGAGAAAGAGTGAGAAAGAGGAAGAGAGAAACAGCGGAAGATTGAGAGAGAGAGAAAGAGTGAGAGAGAGAGAAAGAAAGAAAGAGTGAGAGAAAGAGGAAGACAGAGAAAGAGAGAAAGAGAAATAGAAAAAGAGAGACACTCAGTGTGAGAGAGAGGAAGAGAGAGAAAGAGAGAGAGAGAGAGAGGGGAAGAGAGAGACAGAGAGACAAACAGTGTGTGAGAGAGGAAGAGAGAAAAAAACGAAAGAAAGAGTGATTAGAAGACAGTGAGTACCCACACTGTGGACAAAACCCTCACAGCTCACCTTTACGTCACTGCTGTGTCTCCAACCACATGCCGGGACCTAGTGGAGCCCTTAAGCTCCCACATCTGAAACATAGTGCGGAATTAGTAATGCCAGAGTATATACAACTGCGTACGCCTAAATCGCTGTGCCGCCTTTGTGCATCCAAGCTGCTGCACCCCATGCATTCCCACCGCCCAGAGGTATTAGCCAGCCGCTGCGCACCTAGGCCTCATTGCTCACCTTTTAGGGGACAGGGCACCCCCCCCCCCCACATCATGCAGCCCCATCTCCGCAGGGCCAACAAGTTTTACATTTGGTGCTGCGTCTTGATTTTGCCATGGTAGAGGACATATTAGTGCACCTATCATCATCGCAGGCTGCACACTCACTCAGTCTTTGGGGTGCCACTAACTCAGTGACCAGTGAGGCCACACGCGTGGCGGTAGGCCGCTGCTGTTCCATGGGTGAGGCCTACACTGCGGTCCAGCAGGGCACACAAAATCTGAGGTGTCCGGACCACCGGAACGGGTCATCACTGTGGCGGTGTGCCTCTGCTGGCCGCTGTGCATGTGGTGTAAGCAACTCTAAAATGCCATACAGCCCATGTGCCCTGTCTTTTTTATTGGTAGTGTCACATGTCCTGTGACGCCTGTGTTGGATGGGTGTGGTGTGGGTGTTTAGCTGCCATGAGGGAGTGGCTGTGCCATACTAACAACTAGACCTGTGATCAGCAGATCACTACAATGAAAATCTGGACCATGTAGTGTTGATTTATTTCCCTGTAAGGTAAGCGGAGTGGGCTGGCCTGCTGTATGCCAATCTTCCATGAGGCTGTGAAGAATGACTCTGGAGCTATGGGCGTGGCTCTGTGGGGAGCTGTATGATGAATCCACAGATGTGTCGCAGTGTTGCCACATTGGGGTACATCATGCACAATTGGGCTATATTTTTACTGGCTGTGGGGTAAAATGTTGGTTTCTGCTAGCTGCCAGATTATAAATATGTATACAGAGCTCCAGCAAAGTAGTCTGTTAAATCGCTTTATTAGACAAATATTTACTTTGCAGCTTGCTGCAACATCAATTCCTTTTTTTATAACATATTTCTATTCAGTCCCCCCCCCCGTTTTTATTGTACAGAGCACATAGTCAATTGGCAATTCATTACAGTTTAACATGCAGGGTTTATCGTATGTCATACAAGAATATACAGGTATAACCAATATAAAAACAGCACAAAAGAAAAAAAATGAAGACAATATACAATAAAATAAGTAGTAGTAAAGGCACATCAAGGTAAGGTAAAAACAAGAGAGATATGTGGTTAAGTAAATTGTTTCAAGAATCCCTTTGTTTTTCCTATCCTACCCCTGATCTCTACCAACTCTGTATCGGATACCATATTTCCTTTCCTAATTTTTTACCTCTTACACCCCTCCTTGCATAGATTGCTTCCTCAAGGTTATAGGCAGCTAATAATTTCATTAGCCATTGGTGAAACGTAGGGGGTAAACGGTCCAGCCATGCTGTGGCAATACAAAGCCTTAGAACAGCCATAGCCACAAAGATAAAATATTCGTGATTACTCTGACTCCCATTATCCTCTATCCCAAGGAGTATAACTGAAGGTGTTAAGTTGACATCTATACTTAATGATCTTTTAAGAAAAACTTCAATTTCCTCCTGGGTTGTCTTTAAATGTGTGCAGGTGGCAAACATATGGGCTAAATCAGCCTCTGTGCTATCACATCTAGGGCACGTAATACCCGCTACCCCTCCCCATTGTGCAAACCTAGATGGAGTGTAATACAAAACATAAAGTGTCTTAAAATGTTGCGCCTGAAGCGGTGCTGAGCACAGTAGTTTCTGGCCCAATTTCAGTGATCTATGAAATTAGCTTTCTCTGCGCCCAGTTTCTGCATCCATCCATTTTCCTTCATATTTTAGTAAATCATCTGCTTGATGCTCTATTAATTCTGAATAAGACCTTTTAATTGTACAATCTTTACCATCCTGTATAGTATCCAGGATGGAATTTGCTGCGAATCCCGTAGGTCCTCCAGTTTTTGTCACCACAAAGCTTCTAATTTGTAGACACTTAAAAAATGGGTTGCATCTAAACCGTATGGTGCCTGAAGGCTACTAA
The DNA here is from genome assembly GCF_964263255.1 of Lissotriton vulgaris. Classification (NCBI taxonomy): domain Eukaryota; kingdom Metazoa; phylum Chordata; class Amphibia; order Caudata; family Salamandridae; genus Lissotriton; species Lissotriton vulgaris. The sequence continues at coordinate 461,889,549 of NC_141698.1, read as the reverse complement.
ACTGCAAGACCCCCTGCAGTCTTATCAAATCACCCATTCAAATGATCCCCTGTTTTCCCCACTCAGAAAACACAGCTCCTCAAAATATATCACCAGGAAAATTGGGATTATCACTCAATCTAGTGTAACCATTATGCCTACCTAGACCAATTTTGTTTGCAAAAGAAGTCCAGATCTTGTAAGCGGCCATGACCGTTTTAAATTTAGTTCTCTTAAAGTAGCTTTACTCTGTAAACTTCAGTAATAAATTCTCTGCCTGATCTCCCAGTACCAATGAATAGATTGCCAGGGTTCCCAACTCGTCATGAATTTCACTTTCCGCCCCTCCCAATAGGCCTGCCATGTATTGGAGGGATGCTGCCCAGTAATATAACTTTAAATCAGCCAGAGCCCACCATCCTCGCTCCCTCGGTAGTGCCATATATCTAAGCGCCCTTCGGGTCTTCCCATGTGACCACACAAATCGATTTACCAAGTGCTCAAGATCCTTAAACCACTTAGCTTCAAACAATAGAGGTATGACCCTAAATAAATACTAACCTTTTGGAAGAAGCATCATTTTAACTATATTAGTCTGGCCTACTATCGAGAAATGTATATTGTGCAGCCTATCTAAATCCTTCTTAGCTTTATTTATTATCGGTGATATATTTAACTCCACAAGGTTATCTAAATCAGGTGTTATTGTTACTCCTGAATATACTCCACTTTGTACCACCCGATGATCTATGCAGACCGCCTTATTGTTTTTAATAATCTGTGTTTTTGTAATGTTGAGGGCGTAGCCAGACACTTCTCCAAATAATTGCGCCTCTGCTTCAACCAAAATTATAGCTTCTGTGGGCTTAGGTGTAAGAATTCCCACGTCATCAGCGTAGGCCAGGATTTTACAATGGACCCTGCATGTCTCTACTGGACGAATATTATCGTTTAAGTCTATACGCCTTATATATGGATCCATGTAGAGGGCGAAAAGATGTGGGGAGCAGGGGCACCCCTGACGCGTACCCCTCTTTACCTGAAATGGTAACGTATATCCTGCATTCACTCTTATATGAGCAGTTGGTTCAGCATATAATACCCTTAGGGCTTTCATCAGGCCCCCACCATCTCACCCTTCCCAGAATAAACCGGAGAAAGTCCCAGGAGACCCGATCGAACGCTTTTTCAGCATCCAATAACATCACTGTGAGCAGGTCTCCTGCAACCTCTGCGGCATTAAATAAGGTGATGACCTTTCTGATATGGTGTGTGGTACCACTACCTGGCACGAACCCATGTTGATTAATACTAACCAGATTATCAATTACATTCGCTATTCTCTGTGCAAGTATCTTCGAATACACCTTTGTGTCTGCGTTCATAAGGGTTATTGGTCTGTATGAACCAGGTTGGATGGACGATTTGCCCTTTTTTAAAATTATTACAATATCAGCTCCCGCCCAGCTATTTGGGATCGATGTTCCTATCTGCGTCTGCTGCATTGTGGTGATAAAGTCCTCCTTAATTACATCCCAAAATGTTTTTAAAAACTCTAACGGAATTTGATCCGGGCCGGCTGCTTTCCCTGATGGGAGACTGGCTAAGGCAATTGATATCTCTTCTAAGGTAAAAGGTGCCTCAAGCTTGGCGGCCTCACCCTCTGATAGGGTAGCTACCGGTATATCTCGGAAATAATTACGCATTTTGGGCAAGTCACTCGAACACTCTTGGTCATATAGAGAAATATAAAATTTCCTAAAGACTTCACGAATCCCCTCAGGATCTGTAACTGTTGTTCCTGCATCGTCCTGAATCTCTCTTACTTGTCCCAATGACACATTCTGCCTTGTGCGGATGGCGAGGTTGCGGCGAACAGTTTTGTTAAACTCATAGCACCTTTCTCTATTCGCTAGGTATATTTTAGCTGCCTGTTGGCTATACTCTCCTCCGCCTCAATCTTAGCTTTTGCTATTCTAATCAAAACCTGCTCCCCAGTGGGTCAGACTACCGCCATTTCTCTCAAAACCCATAGAGATCAGCTGTGGAGTACCCAGGCTTCTTCTCTGAGCCCCACCCTCTTCAACGTCTACATGGCCTCCCCTTGCAGGCATCGTCAGAAGCCATGGACTCAACATAATCTCCTACGCCAACAACACCCAGCTGATCCTCTCCATCACCAATGAACCCACAACCATCAAAAATAACTTCCCCAGTGGAAAGAAGGCCGTTGCTACCTGGATGAAAGACAGCAGCCTCAAGCTCAACTCGGACAAGACTGAAGAACTCATCCTGGGACCCACCCCTTAGGTCTGGGAAGACTCCTGGTGGCAAACCGCTCTGGGATCTCCCCCCAACCCAACGGACCACGCACACAACCTATGCATCATACTGGACTCATCACTCACTATGAACTGCCAAATCAACACAGTTTCCTCAGCCTGTTTCCACAGACTCCACCTGCTTCAAAAGACATTCTGATGGATCCCAACAGAATCCCAAAAGATGATCACCCACACACTCATCACCAGCAGACTTGACTACGGCAATATACACTATGCCAGCATCACCCAGAAACAGCTCAAGAAACTACAGACTGTCCAAAACGCCGCAGCCAGACTGGTTCTCGACATGCCCCGCCACAGCCACATCACTTTACACCTGCAACAACTCCTCAGGTTCCCAGTCAACAAGAGAGCCACTTTCAAGCATCTCACTCTTGCACACAAAGTTCTAAATGACGAAGGACCAGCATGCCTGAACACAAAGTACTCACATTCCACGTACCCGCCAGCCAACTCCGATCCTCCAATCTCGCGCTCTCCTCCATCCCCAGGATCCACAAGACCAGAACAGGAGGAAGATCACTCTCCTAACTCGCTGCCAAGACCTGGAACACCCTGCCCCTGCACCTCAGGCAATCAGAGTCGCTGACTCAATTCAGAAAGGACCTCAAGACCTATGACTTCAAGTGATCCTCCACTCAGTCCAACCAGCAGCCCTCCTCTCACCCCCAGTGCCTTAAGACCCTCACACGAGTGTAGCCTTGCTTTACAAGTCCTTGAGTGGTTGACTCAAGGATTTGTTCATCCCCTGTTTAATTCTCATTCCAGGCAATGCTTCCAGCCTCACAGTAGATTATTCAGGATGATCTCAGTCAGCAGGAAGATGGATTTGTAGATCCAGGATAAAGGGTAGCAACCTCCTAATATTATAAATAGAAGTTGTAAAATGTTCTGCTTTTGTGGTACTTTTTTGTCAGTCCTCCGCTTTCCTCCTATAGTACTACAAATTGTATCATATAACGGAAATTAACTGGGTAGGAGGCCATTCTTCTCCATCAGGGCATTCAGTGTTTTTAGTTCACTGACCTCATAGCAGTCTATTGCTGTTGTTATGCCCACTATCGTTCAAACTGCCAACTTCCTAGCACTGAAGTATCCCTGGAGTTTGCACGCCCCAACGGCAGTAGGGCTGGGGCATATAGCGGCATGTGTTTGGCGTTTCTGTAAAGTGTTTACAAATAGGGGTGTGGCAGGTTACCACATGTAAAATAAACACACACACACACATAGGGAAAAGTGTGTAGGGTAAATACTCTTTATTTTTTTTAAAGGGGGTTGCTGAGTTTACACTCATAAAAGAGAATAAAGACATGCAAACACCCACATAACAAAACACACACACACACACATATATATATGTATATATATATTCACTAAAAAAACCATAGGTTTTACACACGTTATAGTTAGGAAGTAACATTTAAAAACCTATGAAATTCACTGAAAAAACCATAGGTTTTACACACGTTATAGTTGGCTGGACATTTCACTCATATAAAACCAATGAAATTCCCCCGTTATAGTTACTTCAGCTAACTATAACTCGCACGCCCGCAATGCACTGCTGATGATGTCACACATCACATCACTCATGACATCATCTATTAAATGGGTTAGTTTTGAAAATTACAAATATTTTATATATGTAGATCTGAAAGTTGCTTGAACAAAAATGTAGTATATAAGTGTATAACCGGTTGCTTTTTGGTGAAAAATAGATTCTATAACTGACTGATTAAATATATCTTAATGAGTACATGGGTTACTGAGTAATATTTAAGTATATACATATCTGTGTCTGTCTATCAGTTTCTATTTTAGTGGCTCAATGTGTTGATGAGTAGCTATATCACTGAAACATTATATCTATATAGGTTATTATTTCTTTATTATTTCCAAGAGTGTCTCAGTGTCTAAGTGTTATTATGCTACATTAGGAGATTTTACATATTGCATACATGCAAGAATCAGTTACATACTATTCCTATATCTTGTAGGCAGCATATGTCAGATATTAGATATTATCAGTGATGTCAAGAGTGATGTCACTAACCATGTGATGAGTGATGTAATATGTAACATCATCAGCAGTGCATTGCGGGCGCGCGAGTTATAGTTAGCTGAAGTAACTATAACGGGGGAATTTCATTGGTTTTATATGAGTGAAATGTCCAGCTAACTATAACGTGTGTAAAACCTATGGTTTTTTCAGTGAATTTCATAGGTTTTTTAAATGTTCCTTCCTAACTATAACGTGTGTAAAACCTATGGTTTTTTTAGTGAATTTCATAGGTTTTTCAAATGCTACTTCCTAACTATAACGTGTGTAAAACCTATGGTTTTTTCAGTGAATTTCATAGGTTTTTTGAATGCTAGTTCCTAACTATAATGGATATAACTAAAATGGAGATCGCTATAACAGGCTTACGTGCGCGACCGAGTGCGCGCACCCGCCTTTATATTTCGTGAAAGCTTTGCAATTTGAACTTATTGAATTTCTTCATAGACCCATCAAAGAACTTATAGTACGTCAAAGAGACGAAACCTAGGCTTCTTTTTTATTATTATGAAAATTTTCATTAAATGGAGCCGAATGTCTTTTTAAACTTTCATGAGTGACCGAATGTACACACCTTGGTATTTTTAAAAAAAATAAAAAAGGTTTTATAGTTTAACAATTGTATGCTTGAATCGAGCTCAGAAGATATATAAAATCCGGATATGTTTGGATTTACTCCTTTTCACGTTTTGTAACTTCGCTGAATTAGACCGCTACTTCAAAATAACGTACGTGACTAGATAGTATGATCGCGTGCACGTCCTGAGACGCGCATGTGAAGTCATGTGACTTGAAAACAACACTTCCAATTGGTTCTTAGTAGTTTCTATTCTGGAATTTACACGGAGCACTCCACCCACTTTCTTCACTATCTTTTCTACTCTCAAGAGAGAACAACGTCCAACATCTTTCAGAAGACTTTGCTGAAATGGCTTCCGTTCCGCATTCATCTTCCGAATCTGAAGAAAATGAGCGACTACCTTTGAAAAGAAAAAAGGAATCTTTCATTTGGCAATTTTTCACTTATCCTGAAGAACAAAAGAAAGTGAATGCGCCAAAAGTAACCTGCACGATATGCAAATCGGAGCTCTCAAGAGGAAATCCCCCAAAAAAATATTCCTTTTCCATACATACCATGCAGCGGCATGTCAAACAAAGGCACCCTGAGCATTATGCAAAAGCATCGACAAGAGCCCTGGCCACGCTATTACCATCAGAAGTGGCCAGCACATCTTCTGGTGGACGACCTGTATCTCCATCGAGTGCTGAGATGGACTTGAGACCATATCTTGCGAAGGTGCACATGAAATGCAACGAGTGTGGAGAAATTCTTCTGTACGGAGAGCAGAGCCTCATTCTTATTAAACTCAAAATTGAGAGTCATAAATGCCCCAAGAAAAGATAAATTTCTTCATTTCATTTTGATCCTGTGTTACACTTGAAAATGTCGTTGCAAGTTTAAAAAATGAAAAACAACATAACACTTGTTTCCAAAAAAAAAAGTTCTTTTCAGAACTAACTCTTTGTACCAAAAAGAGCTCCAGGAGCATATTATAAAGGGGGTTTATCTCCGCTTTATTGGCTTTGTTTCGTGCGCGACCGGGTGCGCGCACCCGCCTATATATTTCGAGAAAACTTAGCAATTTGAACTTATTGAATTTCTTCATAGACCCATCAAAGAACTTATAGTACGTGAAAGAGACTAAACCTAGGCTTCTTTTTTATTATTTTGAAAATTTTCATTAAACGGAGCCGAAAGTGTTTTTAAACTTTCGTGCGTGACCGAATGTACACACCTTGATATTTTTTAAAAAAATATAAAAGGTTTTATAGTTTAACAATTATATGCTTGAATCCAGCTCAGAAGATATGTAAAATCCGGATGTGTTTCGATTTACTTCTTGTTCACGTTTTGTAACTTTGCTGAATTAGACCGCTACTTCCAAATGACGTACGTGACCAGATACTGTCACCAAGTACACGCCCTGAGACGCGCATGTGAAGTCATGTGACTTGAAAACAATACTTCCAATTGGTTCTTAGTAGTTTCTATTCTGCAATTTACACGGAACACTCCACCCACTTCCCTGGAGAAAAAGTTTATCGCAAAACTGTTAAAGCCTCCTCTTATCAAACATTCGACATCGTTAACATAACAGGGTAGTAAATAAAACTAAATCCACCCCGTCCCTTAATTACAAGGGACACATTACTGTGTGAAAACAACTTTTGTTTTCACGCGATAATGTGAAATACTGAGCCTGTTACAGGATTTTCTATCACATATGTGTTCCCATTGATGTTAAAGCACTAACACCGTGGAAAATACCACCGATAGCGGTGATATTTTTAACGCCGAGCACCGGCGATTTTTATCGCTTAGAGGCATTGCTATTATGAAGGTTTATCTCCTAAGTCTCTGATTCTCAAACTGTGCAACGCGGCACCCCTGTGTGCCGTAATGAGGTGCTAGGGGCGCCGCGCACACTCTAGTGTGACTAAGCATCCATAAATTCCACGGACATCTCTACCCTGTTATCTTCAATTGTAAGTATCAAAAGGAGCTGCGCTGCGCCCCTCGGAGAGGCCTCACTCCCACTGCTACAGCGGCTTGGCAGTCGTCCAGATGCACAGAAACAGCCCCTCCGATCCATTGAACTTCTGTGTCGGTCTTAATGAAAATAAGCACTGAAGAATATTCAAGTATGTAGTACTCCTCCTGCTACAGCATACAGAATGCATTCTGTTAGGTATAAAAAAGTGAAACACCCACGCAACAATCATACAGAACACTTCCTCTAAAGAAGCCTGTGATTAACTTTAAAACATCAGGTTAACCTTTTTTCACTCTCTCATCATTGTTAAAGATAAGTATTTATAATACTATATTAAACAATGCCATGGTTCTTGCTTTTTTATTTAAAGAATCTTGCAATCATTCACAAATCCAATACTCATGGCTTCTTTTTCGTGAGAAAAATCTTGCAATATTATATATCTACATAGAATAACAGAAAAAACATAACACTGCAAAGGCCGAACACTCTACTAAATGCAGATTTGTAACAGATAGGGCAGATTTATGTTAACTACTTCATACCCAGATATGCTCCAGTTAATGTGCACCACAGTATACTAGTACTCCGTCACCCATGGTGTGCCACTTTTAAAATGTGGCGCACCATGGTACAAAGACAGCATACATGCGTAACACATCTGTGCTGACAAAGTAATACATTGCTAGAGTTGCATCGCAAATGTAATGCAGCTCCAGCAAGGCTCACCGGTGCACTATATTCACAATGCTGCGTCAATACCTACGCCTACTTCAAGCACATGCACAGTTTTGAAACAGCATGGGCCTGAAAGTCACTGAGTAAAATCTCATGGATTACAGTCAGCCACTTTCAAGACACATTCCTTCAGAGGAACACTTCCTTATGATACAGGGCTTTAGAATGTGACATATCTCCTAGATTCATTAATGTTGTGAATATGGTACATTATTTCCACTGTCACTGTATTAAATAAAGTGATGAAATTGTAGCGCAAAGAGACGCTACGTCAACATAAAGGTGCCACAATGTGTTTTAAAGTACCCTTTAAATTACAACCAATACTCTCTTTGAAGAGACCCCTCAGGTTTTTTTAACACCTGTTAAATCCTTCCATACTCATCACAGAGCCGCTCCATCACGAGCATCGCCTGAGCTGTCCTCAAGACGGACCACTTTTGTCATGGGCTTGCCGCTGTGCTTGCGCAGCACAACATTGCACCTCCATGACACGTTCTATTGACTAAGCAGAGCCATGACGGAACCGCTCTATCATGAACACACCTCAACCGTGGCTCATGAAGGAGTAGCTCTATCATGACCATACAAGTACCACTCAGCCCCCCGGACCCCTAATCCTGAGGCAGAATTGCCACTGCAACAAAGGACTTAAACTCCTGCAAAGAACACCATGTAACATTTAATATCATTTTCCACCAATGTTTTCATATATCAGTGTTGCTGAACTCATTCAGTGAAATGTCGCTCATTTCATTAAATCACTTTTAAAGCATGCCTTATAACAATGCACCCAATCCTATGTGGAAGTGCTTATATTAAACATGACATTGCTTTAACCAGGATAGACAAATAAATGACACAGTGATGTAAAAGTTTCTTTATTTTATATACTTACCTAAAAAATAGTAAAAAAGTAAAGTAAATTTCTTTTAAAAACGTAGTACCTGTGGAAGAAAAGTAAAAATAAGATTATAAAGTACATTTCATTAAAGAAAAAAAAATAGGAGTCAATAAGAGAGAGGCAGAGAAAACTCTCGGATATTATTAGTTGTACTTACCTTATAAATATAATAACTGTGGAGGACAGTAAAAAAATCTTTTATAATACATATTTCTAAATGCAATGTAACAAAATAAGTCAAACAACATATTAAATGGTTTATTTTTGCTGTCCTCAGAATACATTGATTTTCACTATGAACAGTGATTTCAATATTAATCATCATTTAACAGCGGGGAAAAAAAACACAATCAAAATGATTGTGGTTAAAAAACCCATACAAAATCTCCATACATATTATAAATACCTGAAAAAAACATGTCTGAAATGTTTTTCTCAAATTCGCAATTTCTTGAGTAAGCACACTACATCTTCCACAGTTACAAACTAATTAAACTATACGACCTATTTTTCAATATATCTCAACAAAGCTCCGTGCAAGTATCTCCTATAAAAAATCTATCTGAAGGATACATTTTCTTCTCTTATACCTTTCCGCGTGGCCAAATTGTATAAGCTAACTCATTATCTTTTAAATACCTCTCCCAAAAACTTGCGTCCATATAACTTCTAAAATAATTATCTAAAGTACTCATTTTCTTCTCTCATATTTTTCCAGGTGGCCAAATACTATGAGTTAAGAAGTTTTTTTCTGAAATTACTTAATCTTAGTCTTATCTATTCTTTTCTGAACCTTTACAGTTAAAATTTGTAACATGTTTTATACCATCAAACATTAAGAAAATTTGTACCTGATGTTATCACTATGCCAAACACAAATTTCATTTATAGATTTGTACACCCTCAGTCACATGATATTTGTAAACTAGAAAGTTTCATATCTTTACAGTATTCATCTTCCTACAGCAAGTCATTCTACTGAAATTTGGGTTCCAAAAATAACAGATAGGAGTTAGTTAAGGCAAAAGGCAAATGTTTCTTAAAAGTCAATTGGCTATCATTGCAAAGCGTCCAGCCACTTGCACACTTCAAATAAGCTGTATAATGTCCTGATGATGTGGAAGGCCCTTCATGAAAAATAATGGCTACAGTTACAAATGGTCTTCTAGAAATATATACTTGAGAAGCCACAAAATTTTTAATTAAAGTTCATAATTTACTCCCATCAGCTCTGCATCGTTGAAACATTAAAATTACATATTGTCCATATCTATGGATAAATAAAGTTGATAACATTTCAGACTTACATTGAGAACAGACCATGTGTTATGAGTACCTAAGCAGCTTACCCCCTTTTCAACCTGTTATGCTTGATAACGTGCTGGAATGCTTTAATTGAACATTTGCTTTTAGCAATGCTTGTTGTTTCACTACTTGGGCCTTTGGTAACGTTTGTCCTGTTGAATGTAGCAATGCTTGTTGTCATTGGGTGTTGGCTCGTAGGCTCGTAGATACTTAAAAGATGAGCCGGCACGTTGCACATGTGTTCAACCGTAACTCGGCAACACGTGGAAACCGCCGTCAGCAGTAAGGCTATAAAAGCCCTGCCTGAGACCCGAGAGACGCTTCGCTTCGAGTCGTCAGCGCCACCGCAAGATTCCAGCCACTCTAATCCCTTTCTTCCCCCTCTCCCTGCGTGTAACCTCACCTGAAGCCTTCTCGAGCAACACCCTCCTGAGCAGCGGAGTTCCGGAGCTTCCTTCTGATCTTCAGCGCCTTCTTGTCGGAGCCCCGAACTTCCGGTTGTACCATCGGAGCCCTTTTCCTCACCGGACTTGTCCTCCTTCCAAGGCTTCCCCCGAGAACAGACTTCCGGACCAGAAACGCAACAGTAAGCCTTTTTAGTTAGATAGAGAGGAACAGATCTAGCAAAAGAAAGAACAAACATTGGTAAAAGCAAATCGGACTTTTGATGCTTTTGATGTAGAACTAAAAGGAACAAACCTTGGTAAAAACAAATCGCAATCTTGGGTTATTTACTGACAATTTGATGTAGAACTAAAAGGAACAACCCTTGGTAAAAACAACTCGCAATCTTGGGTTATTTACTGACAATTTGTCTTGAGAGAAAGACTTTGGTTCAACAAACTAATGTAACAGTGACACTTAACTGTTGCCATTGAGAATGTTATTGCAGATTATAACAGTGGACATTTAACTGTTGTCATTGAGAATGTTATTGCAAAGTATAACAGTGACATTTAACTGTTGCCATTGAGATTGTTATTACATGTTGTAAGCAGGCATTTTGCAGGCATTACGAAGAAAACCTTTGACTAATCTTACGTTTAAGGGATTAAGAGAAAGCAGTTGGTTTTGTAGTTTCTCGTTTTCTCTTCTTTTCAGAATCCCTACTCAACGCCAGAACTTTTATCGCAAGGTAGGGAAATACCAGTTGTGCATGACTGTTCACAGTACTAACCCGCTCATTAATCAATTAAACGCAGTTTGTAGTGCATTGCTATTGTTGGCAGTATTTGATGCTTAATCACTGTATTGTTTCTGTAGGTAACAAGTTTACATTGAAGGACGCTATTACCTTGCAACTACGAAGTATATGAATGGGTTTTTCCTAGTTTGGGTACGTTATTTGATTAAGTCAAGAAAATACAGGAAACAGAAATGTTTAGTTGAATTGCTAATTAAAGTGATGTTGTGTTGTCAATAATTCAGCTACAGCAACAGTAATCAGCTCAAGCCAAACCACAACTGTAGGAGAAGCCCAGAATACTTCACGAGAAACAACAGCAGTATCCTCCCTTAAGAAGAGATCCTGTGTTTCTCTGTTTGTTTCTCTTCCACTTCCCCTTCCCTTTTGGGACTAAGTGGTTGTGCCAAGAGTTAAATCCTTGTCACGCTAGTTGGTTTTAGAAGGAATTGGGACTAGTCATCTTCAAGACGGAATATCTGGAAACTTGTGGTTGCACGCTTAACAGAAAGCGAAGCCTAAAAAAAATATATATATATATATATTCCCTCTTGGAGTTGACTATTTCCATGGACCTTGCTAACATGGATGTTACTCAGCTAACTGAGTTTGTGCGCAAGATGAATGATGAGGTACAGGAGCTACGCTTAGAAAATCATTCCCTTAGGCAGGAATTAGAAAGCACCAGAGCTGAGCTAGACAATACCAGAGATGGTTTTACATCTTGGAGAGAAAAGGTTGAGGTTAAAAGACCAATACTGACTCCACCAAAATTCAGAGTCCCTTTTCAGGGCCCTACCCAGGGGACAAGTTTTGGCCAAAGTCAACCAGTTCAACTTACAGTAGTGTCTCCTCAGCCTGTTCCCTTAGCAAATCCGGAGAGGTTTTCAGGAGATAGTGCACATTTTCAGACTTTCATGAGTCAATGCCAGTTACATTTCTTGTGTAAACCTAACATTTTCACTACTGACACCACTAAGATAGCCTTCATAATTTCTTATCTTGGAGGGGTGGCAGCTAATTGGGCCATGCCTCTAGTTGATAGGAATGATCCCTTACTGCATAATTTGACACACTTTAAAACCGCCATGTCTAGTCTGTTTGCCAAACATGTTTTTCTGCAAGCTTCAGATAATGAGTTGTTAAACTTGCGTCAAGGTTCCAAAGATCTAATTTCTTATGTGCCAACTTTTAATCGGTTGCTAGCAGAAACACATTGGCCTGAGGATAAAAGAGTGTCCTTGTTTTATAGAGGGCTCAGAGAGGAATTGAAAGACTCCTTGTCACATATTGTGAATTTACCCGAGGATTTTACCGAGTTTCAGGATTTAGTGATCAAGTTGTATCACAGGTTAGGCGAAAGAAAAAATGAACGACCAAGAAACGATTTTAGGGCCTTACATTTTAAAACCGAAAAGAAAAGTGCTGAGGATAAAAACTCCCAGATAGAACCAATGCAAATAGGAGGAATCAAGGGACCTTTAACGCAAGAGGAGAAGGACAGGAGAAGAAAGGCTAACTTATGTTTATACTGTGGGAAAGCTGGTCATTTCGCTAGAGATTGTTCCATAAGGCCAGTGAAAAAGAAGGTCTTAACTGTGATTCCAGATTCCACACAAGAGACGGGAAACTAATCGTCTCGAGGCGAGGAGGGGTCGATTCCTCGAGATATAGTTGTTTGAAGACCTCGCAGGAAGTCATAAGTATTCAGAAACAAATACCTCAACATTTCACTATTAGAGTAATTTTGATTTTAGACAATCAACAAAAGCACAGTATTCCAGTATTAATTGACTCAGGTGCTACAGGTAATTTCTTTGATTTGGGATTTGCTAAGAAACTGAATTTACCTCAATTACCCAAAAAAGAACCAGAACCGGTGCGGGCAGTAGACGGCTCAGCACTTTCTTCTGGTTTGATCAGATTCCATACTCCGCCTTTGCTTCTGGTATCTGATAACGGACACACTGAATTAACCAGTTTTGACCTTATTGATACACCAACCTTTGGTGTTATTTTAGGGATTCCGTGGTTGGAGCTCCACAATCCAAAGATTGACTGGGAGAAACGCACCGTGACCTTAGACTCAGTGTTTTGCAAGACTCATTGTTACCAAGAACATAGAGATCCAACCTATCTGCTGTTTTGTGCAAGTGCTCAGATTGACCCTCCAAAACTACCACCAGAATATCAGGATTTTTCTGATGTTTTTGATCCTGTGAAGGCCACAAAATTACCTCCCCATAGGGTGTATGATTGCAGAATAGACCTCGTGCCAGGAGCAGTTCTGCCATGCAGTCGAATATATGCCCTTACCGAACCTGAGAACCAGTATTTAAGATCATACTTAGACAAACTCTTGGAAATAGGTTTCATCCGTCACTCCACCTCGCCAGTCTCATCTCCTTTGTTTTTTGTAGCAAAAAAGACTGGTGATTTGAGGGCCTGTATAGACTATCGCGCTGTCAATAAGGCTACAATTAAGAATCGATATCCTCTACCGTTGATTCCGGTTCTTTTGAATCAAGTGAAAGGGTCAACAATCTATACCAAATTGGATCTTCGCGGAGCTTACCACTTAATACGTATCAAAGAAGGAGATGAGTGGAAAACAGCGTTCCGCACAAAATTTGGACTCTTCGAATATACAGTGATGCCATTTGGCCTTTGCAATGCTCCAGCAGCATTTCAATATTTTATTAATGAAGTGCTGCATGACCTTTTGGACATTTGCGTCATTGTATATATCGATGATATTTTGATTTTCTCAAAAACCCCTGAGGAACATGTAGGACACGTAAAAGCAGTTCTGAAAAAATTAAGAGATAATTCCTTGTTCGCCAAACTGGAAAAGTGTGTTTTCAACGCTTCTAAGGTTGAGTTCCTTGGTTTTTGGCTTTCTCCAGAAGGAATAGTCATGGACCCAAAAAAGGTGCAAGCAATTTTGGATTGGCCTTCCCCCACTTCTGTCAAGGAAGTACAAAGAATATTAGGATTTGCAAACTTCTACAGGAGGTTTATTTCAAATTTTTCTGAAATCGTAGTTCCAATTACTAGCCTTTTACAGAAGGGAAAGAAATTTCAGTGGAATGCAGGAGCAGAATCAGCTTTTAATGTTTTAAAACAAGCTTTCACATCTGCACCTATTTTGAAACATCCAGATCCGGACAGACCATACTATGTAGAGGCAGATGCTTCTCAAACAGCCATTGGAGGGGTCTTGTTACAAAAAGATGTAAACTCAGGGCATTTCCATCCGATAGCTTTCTTTTCAAGGAAGTTATTGCCTGCTGAACAGAACTATACTATTGCCGAGCGTGAGCTTCTAGCAATTAAAGCAGTCTTTCAGGAATGGAGACATCATCTCCTAGGAGCAAAACATACAGTGACTGTTTTTTCTGACCATAAAAATCTGCAGTTCTACTCAACAGTCAAGGCTTTTACATCTCAACAGATGCGTTGGCTGCAATTTTTTAGTGAATTTGATTTTCTTATCACATATAGACCAGGAACCAAACAATTGTTATCAGACACACTGTCACGATTGGTCTGTGATAAAAGCAAAGAGTCTGATGAGAAACTGAAAAGCATTATCCCTGTAGAAAAAATATGTGCAGAAATAACACAAGTAGATTTTCTGACTATGCTTAGAGATCAAACAAAAGAATTAGACCAAGCTGATTGGCTTTCACAAAAAAGGTCTACAATTTCTGATGGTTTATTCTTTCATAAGAATAAATTATTCGTGCCAAAAGAAAACTTGAGAGAACAAGTGATTAAATGGAATCATGAATTGGCTTTAGCAGCTCATCCTGGAATAAATAAAACCCTGGAGTTATACCAAAGACATTTTTGGTGGAAGAATATGAGGTATGATGTACAAAAGTTCATTCAGACTTGTCCAGTATGTGCTCGACAAAAATCTTCACATTCATCTCCCATGGGGTTGTTACAACCAATGGAAATACCGCCTACACCCTGGCATACCATTAGTTTGGATTTTGTCACAGACTTACCAAAATCATCTGGAATGACAACAATCCTAGTAGTTGTGGATTTGTTGTCCAAAATGGGACATTTTATTCCTCTACCAAAGCTTCCATCAGCAGTAGAATTCAGTGAAGTATTTTTATCTAATATTGTAAAACTTCATGGTTTACCACAGAAAATAATTTCGGACAGGGGCCCTCAATTCTTGTCAAAATTCTGGAAGCAGCTAAGTGGTCAGTTGGGCATTGATTTAGCGTTATCTTCGGCCTTCCATCCCCAAACTGATGTTCAAACCGAAAGGTTAAATCAATATTTAGAACAAAGTCTGCGGTGCTTAACTACTACTTTGTTTTCAAATTGGGTCGAGGCTCTACCTTTAGCAGAGTTCACATATAATAACACTTTACATTCTGCTCTTGGCTGTTCTCCATTTTATTTTCTCACTGGCCAGCACCCTAGAACCCTACCAACACTTCTTCCTGAGAAAACCATTGACATGCCTGCAGTTTCAGAAAAAATAGCTTGTTTGTGAGAGTTCCAGGAAAAAGTCAAACAAACTTTAGCAAAAAAGAAACTGAAAATGAAAACCAGTGCCGATCTACATAGAGTACCATCGCCAAGTTATAAAATTGGAGATCGGGTCTGGCTATCTACTAAACATATTCAAATTGAGGGACCTAGAAAGTTAAAACCTCGATTCATTGGCCCATTTACTGTAGAAAAGATTGTGAATCCCGTTTCAGTAAGGCTAAGTCTTCCTCAAGATTACAAAATCCACCCCGTATTTCATGTCTCCTTGATTAAACCTGTAGATCCAAACACCCGTCCTGATGAACCACCCCCTCCAGTTGTTGTGGGAGATCACATAGAGTATGAGGTCAAGAAGATTCTAGATTCAAAAAGAGTTAGGGGTCGTTTATTTTATCTGATCGACTGGAAAGGTTATGATGTTTCAGAAAGGTCTTGGGAGCCGGAGAATCATGTACACGCTCCACGCTTGGTTCGTTCCTTTCATGCCATGTATCCTAACAAACCTCGACCTATAAGGCGACCTTTGGGGGGGGGGAACTGTTATGAGTACCTAAGCACCTTACCCCCTTTTCAACCTGTTATGCTTGATAACGTGCTGGAATGCTTTAATTGAACATTTGCTTTTAGCAATGCTTGTTGTTTCACTACTTGGGCCTTTGGTAAAGTTTGTCCTGTTGAATGTAGCAATGCTTGTTGTCATTGGGTGTTGGCTCGTAGGCTCGTAGATACTTAAAAGATGAGCCGGCACGTTGCACATGTGTTCAACCGTAACTCGGCAACACGTGGAAACCGCCGTCAGCAGTAAGGCTATAAAAGCCCTGCCTGAGACCCGAGAGACGCTTCGCTTCGAGTCGTCAGCGTCACCGCAAGATTCCAGCCACTCTAATCCCTTTCTTCCCCCTCTCCCTGCGTGTAACCTCACCTGAAGCCTTCTCGAGCAACACCCTCCTGAGCAGCGGAGTTCCGGAGCTTCCTTCTGATCTTCAGCGTCTTCTTGTCGGAGCCCCGAACTTCCGGTATTACCATCGGAGCCCTTTTCCTCACCGGACTTGTCCTCCTTCCAAGGCTTCCCCCGAGAACAGACTTCCGGACCAGAAACGCAACAGTAAGCCTTTTTAGTTAGATAGAGAGGAACAGATCTAGCAAAAGAAAGAACAAACATTGGTAAAAGCAAATCGGACTTTTGATGCTTTTGATGTAGAACTAAAAGGAACAAACCTTGGTAAAAACAAATCGCAATCTTGGGTTATTTACTGACAATTTGATGTAGAACTAAAAGGAACAAACCTTGGTAAAAACAACTCGCAATCTTGGGTTATTTACTGACAATTTGTCTTGAGAGAAAGACTTTGGTTCAACAAACTAATGTAACAGTGACACTTAACTGTTGCCATTGAGAATGTTATTGCAGATTATAACAGTGGACATTTAACTGTTGTCATTGAGAATGTTATTGCAAAGTATAACAGTGACATTTAACTGTTGCCATTGAGATTGTTATTACATGTTGTAAGCAGGCATTTTGCAGGCATTACGAAGAAAACCTTTGACTAATCTTACGTTTAAGGGATTAAGAGAAAGCAGTTGGTTTTGTAGTTTCTCGTTTTCTCTTCTTTTCAGAATCCCTACTCAACGCCAGAACTTTTATCGCAAGGTAGGGAAATACCAGTTGTGCATGACTGTTCACAGTACTAACCCGCTCATTAATCAGTTAAACGCAGTTTGTAGTGCATTGCTATTGTTGGCAGTATTTGATGCTTAATCACTGTATTGTTTCTGTAGGTAACAAGTTTACATTGAAGGACGCTATTACCTTGCAACTACGAAGTATATGAATGGGTTTTTCCTAGTTTGGGTACGTTATTTGATTAAGTCAAGAAAATACAGGAAACAGAAATGTTTAGTTGAATTGCTAATTAAAGTGATGTTGTGTTGTCAATAATTCAGCTACAGCAACAGTAATCAGCTCAAGCCAAACCACAACTGTAGGAGAAGCCCAGAATACTTCACGAGAAACAACAGCAGTATCCTCCCTTAAGAAGAGATCCTGTGTTTCTCTGTTTGTTTCTCTTCCACTTCCCCTTCCCTTTTGGGACTAATTGGTTGTGCCAAGAGTTAAATCCTTGTCACGCTAGTTGGTTTTAGAAGGAATTGGGACTAGTCATCTTCAAGACGGAATATCTGGAAACTTGTGGTTGCACGCTTAACACCATGTTCTGATGCGCATCTTTAAATAGTTTATTAAAAGACACTTCTTTGCAGTCTGGTAATGTTAAATATATAAATCTTTCACTGTGTATATCAGTACTACTTGAAAATGAGCAATTATCACAGTTATGTTCCCATTTATAAGAAAGGCCAAAAAGACTATCAATATCTACACCTTCATCTTCCAAAACTGTAAACATATACATGATAAATTCCTGACAATCTTGCTGAATATTCTGAGAAAATTGATTTACTCCTGCACATATGTCTAAAACATTCCTTAGTTCTGAAACACTTGCTACTTCATTATCACCACTACTACATTTTTCAAATATAGAATTTAAGGAATAGCAAAATGTTTGCTCCTGATTTTCTATAATCTGTTCCTTAACATTTTTCAGAAAGAAAACAACATTAACTACTACATTTGCATAGCAGTTGACACCAGACCTGTTTTCAAACTTAAATCCAACAATCTCTTCAATACTAACAGTTTTCTTACACCTACCAACAACAGCTACATCTTTTTTTCGTCGTTTCTCGACTACTTCAGCACATTTCTCCTCATTTTTCCTTTTCTGACAAACCATACGCCTTTCAATTAAAGGATATTGAGGTAAACTTGGAGCATATTCTCTTCTTAACCTATTATACTCCTTCACACAATTTAAATCTGCACTAATCTTTGTCTCATCATAATCAATTAGATAAAGTCCACATAAAGTTCTAACTCGTGATAGAGCAACATACGCCATACCCTCTTTGAATACAGTGCTTCCAATATTTACCAAAGCACAATCTACACTTAAACCTTGAGATTTGTGAATAGTCACTGCATATGCCAAACAAATTGGAAATTGCTAACGACGGACATATAAGTCTTTCACAAGCAAAAAACGAGTTGAACAGCGACTAATTTGTTGAACTTCCTCAATTCCATCAAATTTTATTCTTAAAAATTCAATCTCATCTCTATGTGTATAATTGACAAAACCAACAACATTACCCATTGCTCTATTTAGCAATCCTCTTTCTACATGTAAATTTCTCCTTAAAATTATCCGACAATTTAAACATACATACAGATTTTTCTCTAAACCAGCAGTTTTAGATATAGTTTTTTGAAGAGAATCCAATTTTAACTTCAACTTTTCAGACAAAACAATAGTACTACCTTCATGCTCTATTCTATCTTTAGCTTCCAGTTTCTTAATTTCTTGATTTTCTAAATTCAACATTTTCTCATTAAAAACTGAACATTCTTTCAGAGTTGGCATCAAGCATATCACTGACTTATCTGCTACCTCTTTACTATATATTTTCTCAGGTACATTATCTTCATTAGGAAACAGCTTGGAAAGTAATCGTGTTCGTAGAGTGTGTTTCGCATCTTCAGTTAGTTTTCCAATCCTAATATCTTGAAGAATATTTCCATATTTAGTATCCTTTGCCTGTCGCATATTTTGAATCAGTTCAGTATATTTGAAATCTGACCATATATTAACATTTCCAATACTGCCGGGCACTTTCTGGTCTCCTCATGCGTAACAGTTTCAAATACAGGTTGTCCTTTCACAGGAGTTAGCTGCAGAAGATCTCCAAAAACTATGACATGTTTACCTCCAAATAACACATCATACTCTGTCTTAAGTATCTGTTGCATTCTTAAATGCACAAAAGCAAGCATTAAATTGGATACCATGCTTACTTCATCAATAATCAGAAGTTTCATTTTTTTAAGGACTCTAGAAACTTCAAAACAAGCTTCTCCAGATAGCTTGTGATATTGTAATTTATTTATTTTTATGTTCAACTGGCAGCATCAGTAAACGATGTGAAGTAATACCTTTAATATTATGTGCTGCCAATCCAGTTGGAGCATTAACAACACACGACAGTGTTGACTGAGTTCTTTGCTGTAAATTTGTAGTAATTCCTTTAATTAGGAAACTTTTACCAGTCCCAGCTTCTCCACTTACATATAGTCGAATAGGTTCAAATGACATACATGAGCAATCTTTTCTCTCATGACGAAAGCCATGCTCAATATGCTCTGTCACTTCATCATATATCTGTCTTTGCTCAACATTAAACTGCTTCTTTAATTCTTCTAAGTTGATTACTTCCTCTTGACCTTGCTGCATTGCTCATTCCACCTCATCCATGGCGGTGGCTGCTTCATTTTGGATAATTGGTTGTCCCAGTGGATCTTGACTTAATGAAGCCGAACTTTGACTACCTTGTGAACTATCTCTAGCAATCTCCGCTGCAATTGTCGCTTCTTGCTCTATTTCATCATTTGGAGATAATTACTAAAAACAGGACATTCAATACTACTTTTAGATGCATTGAATGAATCTTCATAACTATCAAAGTCTCCAAGTAGTTCCTCTTCTCTACGCCATGGTTTAAAGAGTTGCAAAAGAGCAAAAAAGTAAAATTCTCTTTTGTCAGGTGTTTCGCAACTCAGTTTCCGATGATTAATCAAGTGTCCTTTTCTTTGTTTCACCAGACATCCTTCATGTCCAATTACAGCGTGTACACCTTTATCAATGTTCTCTGTAACATTCCTTTTAAAAGTGTAGTTTTGAAGTATTTCATACAGACAAATGTTTTCAAGCAGAGTACTTCTATTGGGATAGTATGTATCCAACATATTTGTTTTCAGAATGTCTGTACTGTTTGGTTCTTTCTGGGCTAAATATTCAATTTCTTGCACAGGTTTCAGAACACGGTTTCGTGTTTCTGCAAGGCCCAAACTCACCCAGAGAATAGTCCTTGATTTAGCATAAAGACTTGCTGATGATAATCGGTCACAACATTCATATGCTCCAATTTCTCGATGAGACAACATCTTCAAACTGTACGTATACAATTTCTTGCTTAGGCTCTTTTCATGAGAAATGTCTTCCCACATCTCCTTCAGTTCCGTCTTTTCAGATTTCGTGATGTAAGACGTTACATATCGAGCCACAGCAATAGAATTGTCTGCAACATATTGTATGTCCATGTTAGCATTCCACATGGACAAAATGACTGGGTTATAGTCATTTATATATTTGGATTCTTCACCTCTTCTTAAATTGTACGTATTTTTAGGTGGCCTTCTTCTGATATTATGTAGCAAACATGACATCAAATTGTTGACTCTTTCTTTTGAAAGTACCGGTCGTGCAAATCCAAAACGACATTTGGTGTAGAATTTGCTCTTTGATTTGAATTTTCGCCGACAATATTTTCCACAACGATGACTTTGAAAAGTAACACTTTTCCTCTTAAGTCCTTATCAGTTGTACTATTAGGTATGTCACAAGTGGCATACTGTTCAATAAAAGACAGTACAGTCTCATCCGAGTCTGTTCCAAATTTAGGAGCATCCTTGATCCATAACAGCATGTGAATATGAGGAGCACCTCTTGCTTGATATTCTTTTCTCCAAAAGAAATCCAGTACTTCACCAAGAGGCGGATTTTTCTTGTTTGTAATGAAAGACATCATAGCTTCAAATCTATGATTAAAATATCTGCAAACATTAACTGGATCTAATGTACACAGTTCTCCAGGTGTCTTGTAGTTTATGTTTTCTATGTTTGCATTCGCCTCCCGAAGAAATTCAAGTAAATCTTCCCAAGCATACTCTGCACAGCTTAGAGTTAAAAACCATGTTGGTGCTCCTAAGTTTCTAAGCATGCACTTCAAATCTCCATGACGACGGTACCAATACTCATTAGTACCATGCTGACAAGCCATTAAATTAATTAGGTATTAATCCAAAACACTATCTTTCTGTTGCACTTTATCCATAAATTCCTTTGCTGAAATATTTTGCAGATGAACTCCACTTTTTAAGATATGGTTTACTGCATAAGACAGACCAGATAAGTCACTCTCAAACAGAAGATGAAACAAATATGGAATGCATTGGCGAAACCTCGGATCTTCTGCATATAATCTTGTTGTCCGGTATTCAGATGCAGGAATCTGCATAGGTCGATCATCATATCGTGTACCTTCACCTGTAGGGAATAACTGTGGAAAACAACGACCTTCCAAACTTTCTTCCCACACACTAATAGGATTTCCTTTCGCCTTTTTCATCTGAAATAATTCAATAGCATTCCCTATTGCTTCTTTGGAATGAAGTGGATGAACACTGTAATGTTCATAAATTTCTTCACTTCTGGATACGTCAACTTTTTCAATTTGTCCACTAGACAAATCACTGTCCTCTTCTTCACTTACATCTTCTTGTTCTACGTATACATCTTTATAGTACTTATTGTTTTGGACTAAATACAACGTTGCCTTTTTGACTTTTCTAACATCCACTAAATCTTGCCAGATTTTCTTACTCTTTGTAGGTACACCATTAACTAGAATAACTAGAGGTTCCTCTTCTACATTATCAACACCAACTGTTTCCATATTTTTTTTTAATCAAGTGGCAAATAAACAACTCTACCCTTTAATCCTCTTTGTAAATCTGAAGGATTTAATTTACCAGTCTTGGGCTCCATACGAACAATAGCCTGAAAAGGATGTACACATTGAATCAGAATAGTCTCATAAGTATTTAAATCCATCAATTCTGATGGAATATTTATCAACTCTAGATTATTATGAACAGCTCTAGCAGGCATTTTATTTTCATTTAATTTATTATAACAATATTTACAAATACGTTGCTCAAAACCCAAATCAAAATAGTTTTCCACCAACAAATAAGTTGCAAAATCTTTCCATTGACCATTACTTTCATCTTCACTTTTTAAATATAAATCAACTAACCTAGTTTGACTTTTGTAATGAATGCGTCGACAACAAACACAAGAAAAATTTGGTTTCTCACCTGCAATTACCTTAAACTTTATTATATCCTGTTCAAAATGTTCAATATTAACATGTCCAACATTTTCTAACACATTTCCTTCTATAATTATATCAGTTTCTGCATTGTCTTCCTCTGGACCAAAATAACTTACCTCAATTTCTGCACAAATCTTCTTAACATCTAATTCACATCCATGCAAAAGAGCACTATTTAACTGTTTAAGTTTAAGTGCTGGACTTTTTGCATAATACAACTTTCTCACAAATTTTCTCATTTCAGTATGATGCACTGCTAACATCCTGAAGTGATGAAACACACTCTGGCATATTTTTTTAGAAAGACAAGCCAGAGAATGACCTTGCAGACCTATTTTTTCTCGCACTCTGCAATGATCTAATTCTTGCAGCATTCCAATTTTTTTTTAGACTTTCTTTAGTGTACTTACGTAAGAAATTGCAAAAGAAATCAATTGAATCCTGTCGTACACTACAAATGCTACTACAATTCCAACTGTAAACAGGAACATTAGGACGTCCCTCTAAAGCTTCTCCAGCCATCACCTCTTCTGCATTTCTAACCACAATTTTCTCTTTGTCAATTACACAACCATCCTTCACCTCATATGCTCGACCACTGGTGTCAACTGCATGCAACAGATCGTTACTTTGAAAGTAACTCTCTTCATTGAAAAATGGCTCAGAAGTTGAAGTATGCATCCACTTCCCAGAAAACACTTTACAAAAATTACTCCTATTTATGTGTCTCTTCCATTTACTTTTACCTTTTAAAACTCGTATTGCCTTCTTTAGAGTATTTATTCTATTAAGTACTAAAATAAATAATTTTCTTTTTATCTCAAACGCGCGCTCAACAATACCCTCTATATATTGCTTCTTCTTAAGAAAAGCAGATCTTCTTTTAGAAACTTTCTCCTTTTGTAATAAATTCAAAACTACTCTGTTGTAAAACATACGCTTCCTGATTTGGCTAAATTGATTCGTCCGGGTTTTACTGTACTCTTTTTCCTGATTCCAGAAACATTTTTATCTTTGGTTCCATATCTCCTTCTCGATACTGATATCCTTTTCTTCTTCTGGACTTCAATACTAACATTTTTCCTTCCCAAAATTGCTTTCAAAAACTTTTTGGTTTGCTTACCAGGAGCACTCTTCTTTTTATCCGTCCTTTCTTCGTTTGATAATTGTTCAATTCCTTTCTTCTTCAAATTGTAAGTCCGTTTATAGAGCTTTCTTTTTTCAATTCTGGTCGGCACCTTAATTTAAAATTTTGATGAAATTGTCAATCTGTAAAACACAAACATAACAAATATTATAGTTCACTACTAGCATATACCGTACAAATTAAAACCACAGATTCATTTCCTAATAGAATAAAGAAAATAACAGAAAGTCTCTGAACAGAGTAGGAAATCCTGTAGTGAATGTTGGTTCTAAATTTATCACACTCCATATCTGTTTTAACATTATAGACGGTTTTTTATTCTAATTTTTGAAGCATACAAACAGTACACTTTTTTCAAGAACTATCGGTCATCGTAGATGTTTTAATCTTTTTTACTACAATCTCTTTTACACTTCATGAGAACATGTCTTATCACTCTCATAAAGCAGATCATCGACGAATAGGTCAAGAAAACTGTCTTCACGAATGCATTGCTATCAAATTTTTTTTTATTTATTCAAAAGTTCATAATTTAGAAGAACTTCCAGCATTAGATCATCAGGGACTTTTTCAAGTCCAAAGTCCTCATCTCCTTCTACCATCTCTAAGTAAGCTGAGTCTAAAGACATGTCCATAAAATCATCATTTTCATCTATTTCCTCTCCAAAGACCGCATCTAAAATTTCCTCCATCACTTCATTAATGATTTCAAAATGAATTTGATTCTCTTCTGAGGAATTCTCCATAACTAGACTCAGTTTATTCTTCTGTATCCTTTTAAAAAAATATAGAGACTAAATTATATCTTTTTTCATAAATGTATAACTTAAAAGTACCTTTACTAATTTTTAAACTACATATATTTTTATAATTTCTAACTTATTAACTCTATATATTGTAAGATACCACATTCCTCTTGTTTTGAAAACAAATTGGCAATATAACCCTAAACATTAACACTGATCTTTTTTTCCATTAAATAATTACTGATGTTAAAAGACATTTTACTGTAAAATTTATTTTTAGATTTTGTAGATATCAGAAATATTAATTAACTGTACAATTAATTTTTAGAGACCCATTTTTTGGTTCACCAGTACAAAGTGCAATATAAACTATATGCACTCTGAAGAGAAGGCTCACACTATACAAACCATAGCATTCACTTAACAGATTACTACTTCCCACAGAGACAGTTCCTTATATGTTTCAACAGCATACTCACCATGTAAATGTCATAGCATATACAAAATGTCATACTAAGCATGAAGAACCACCTCATAATAAACATCTGCATTAATATGTAAAACAGTGCCTATACATAGTATAATCACAGATATGCAGGAAAGATACCCATCAAAACCTAGAACGATATCATAATACTTCTCTGTAAATAAAGGAGAAAGACTGCCAAACATAATGCAACAAGATTTCAAAAATAATGAGCACTTCACAAGAATTAAGTAATGGAAACCTGAAAGAATTATACTCCAATGATCCGTAAATCTGAACTCCTTCCAAAAGAACACATGCACCAAGCCCATTAAAAGATAATTTCAACTGTCAGTGGAGAACATCTCAAAATACATATCTAGTATAAGCAGATACGACCCATGTGAAAAATTCAAGATAAAATCATGTTCCAAAATGAAATTTTACAAACATTTAAAAAAATATTCTTTATTATTTTCATGAGCACCCAAAAAAATTGCCAAAGCAAAAATACCAACTCACCTGAAAAAAAGAATATATTTCCTCAAATTGTATAATTCAGAAGGCAGGTTGTTGCTTTTCAGCACCAAACACTATAAAAAAGGAAATAATAAAATGTAATTAACTTATTACAGACATATTTCTTACACAACATACAACCATTATAGCAAAGAACAAGCATAACAGATAAATTCCCCAAAATCCTCTATCATTAGAATAAGATACAAAATGTCTCATTTATGAAAGCGTTGCACCACAGATATGTCACTTTTTCCCATGTTAAAACGGATGCACCAGCGACACTAGGCCTTCATAACAAAAAGCCCATGTGACAGAAAACGAGTGCATAGACAGAAAATACAAGGCCGGCCTTAGGCATATGCAAGCAATACACCTGCACAGGACCACCAAACCCCAGGGGCCACCATGTTAATATATATCCTCAATATAATAATCCTCTGAGGATGGATACATATTTGCGTGGCGGCCCATGCCAGAAATTTGGCATCCTCTTGCTCTGTTCCACTTCCAAACACCCTGACCCCCCCTCTTCACTGAAGTCCGCACTCCACCCCGCCCGGACCCCCTGTTACGAGGCCCCCTACCTACGCTCCCTGCCCAGGGCCACCATGAGCCTAGAGCCACCCCTGGAAAATTTATAAGACACAGCAATAGTAAAAGTCAAAGAATAGGCAACAGGCTCATAAACTAAACAGTAGATAAACAAACATATTTTTTAGATAACCCCATTGAAAAACATGTAGTGATTTTTTTAATCTACCATGCATCTGGCCCTCCAGGACCGCTTTGGAAACTCCTGCTTTAAACCTTTACATTTCATTTTGAAACCATACACACGTTTTTTTTCAAAGCTGCCTATGCAAAAAATACCAACTCACCTGAAAAAAAGAAAATAATTCCTCAAATTGTATAATTCAGAAGGCAGGTTGTTGCTTTTCAGCACCAAACACTATAAGAAGAGAAATAATAAAATTTAATTAACTTATTACAGACTTATTTCTTACACAACATACAGCCATTATAGCAAAGAACAAGCATAACTGATAAATTCCCCAAAATCCTCTATCATTAAAATAAGGTACAAAATGTCTCATTTATGAAAGCGTTGCGCCACAGATATGTCACTTTTCCCATGTTAAAACTGATGCACCTGCGACACTAGGCCTTCATAACTAAAAGCCCAAGTGACAAAAAAACAAGGGCCTTATTTATGAAGACCTTGCGCCGCCAATGCGTCACTTTTAACATGGGAAAAAGTGAAGCACCGGTGGCGCAAGCCCTTCATACATAAGGCCCCAAGTGCATAGACAAAAAATACAGGGCCAGCCTTAGGCATATGCAAGCAGTACACCTGCACAGGACCACTAAACCCCAGGGGCCACCATGTTAATATATATCCTTAATATAATAATCCTCTGAGGATAGATACATATTTGCGTGGCGGCCCATACCAGAAATTTGGCGTCCTCTGGCTCTGTTCCACTACCAAACACCCTGACCCCCCCCCCCCCCCCTCTTCACTGAACTCCGCACTCCACCCCGCCCGGACCCCCTGTTACGAAGCCCCCTACCTAAGCTCCCTGCCCAGGGCCACCATGAGCCTAGAGCCGCCCCTGGTAAATTTATAAGACACAGCAATAGTAAAAGTCAAAGAATAGGCAACAGGCTGAAAAACTAAATAGTAGATAAAGACACATATTTTTTACATAATCCCATTGAAAAACATGTAGTGATTTTTTTAATCTACCATGCATCTGGCCCTCCAGGACCGCTTTGAAAACTCCTGCTTTAAACCTTTACATTTCATTTTTAAACCATACACACGTTTTTTTTTCAAAGCTGCATATTAAACACCTAAACACTTTTCCCTTTTTAGAATCCGAAGCCACAACTGCAACATGACTAATGCACAAATTAATTAGTGTACCTTTTCTGTTTTTTTACTCTTTATATTCTATACGTTTCTACACATAAATGGATAGCAGCGGCTCACTACCTCCTACAGTCATAAAACGAAATCGCTCCCTTTCACTTGCAAATGCCTTTGAGACAGCAAAAAAAGTCGGGTAGATTTACAATCCCTCTACGCCACTTTGCCATCACTGTTAACATATCACAAGTGAAGCAAGTGCCAAACGGACCATGTTAATCTACCCCTAAATGTTTATACAAATAACTTTACTCAAATTTGTATTTAGTCTTCCACATGCAAACACTTTCAATTACATTTTTTATTTAAGTACAATTCCAGTAATGTTGCACACCTTTTCAAAAATACACCAGTGCCTGTTATTATAACGATTTTTTTTCATTCTTCATCAGTGATATTTTTTTTACATATAATGAAAATCACTATGACTTTTTAAACGAGAAAGCTAACGCGGTAAAAATAACTCTGCAGTTGCTTCCCTTTAAGAATGTAGTTTATCTACCCCACGCATGCGAACCTTGCTGTTTCCATCTGGCAGCGAATACCGACCTTGAATCCGAAGACATGAACAACAGCGTTATTGTCACAAATGGAAGTTACCGTAGCATCTGTTCACACACATATCTTTCACTTAGCTAATATTCACAGACAACAGCATTCGTAAAAAAAAAGTGACCTTCCTTTACAATTTGCTGAAATGACTCCCTTATTTTTTAACGCATCCTCCACTTCAAGACAGGCTATTTTTTTTTATAACTACTAAGCAATATTTAAGTGACTACTCTGCTAGAAATTTTAT
Organism: Lissotriton vulgaris; assembly: GCF_964263255.1. Lineage (NCBI taxonomy): Eukaryota > Metazoa > Chordata > Amphibia > Caudata > Salamandridae > Lissotriton > Lissotriton vulgaris. Next base: position 461,861,276 of record NC_141698.1, on the reverse strand, counting down.
CAAGTCATTCTGCTACTCTTCACTCCATAGCCGGCGACCTATTTCTGTGGACTTCCTGTTGAACTGGCAGTGCTGCGACGTTTGTGTTACCATCTTGTTTATTTCAAAATGGATGTCCCTCCTGTCTTCGCAAATGAGCCGAAACACTTACAACTATTTCGCCAGAGGATGCTTGACTACTACGGCACCTTAGCACTCTCGACTTTGAATACTTCATATCGATTATCATTTCGATATTCCTATTTCACCTGTATGCAGCCTGTATTTCATTGCCTGAGCTGTGATTTCATGTGGGCCCTGGACTTATGTCTCTGCAACTTGGTACCTCCTGAAGTGAATTACAATCACCTCATGAATCTGTTAATTGATCATGAACAGCTTTGTTACAACGGAGGGATTATGGCCTTTGCAGTGATACAAGGAGTTCTGGGTCATTGGAATATATTCGCAGCGGCGCAAGATTTCCTGACAGAGAGCTACATCGAAAACCCACCGAGCTGTCCTCTGATGGTAAAAGAGGCTCCGATAATAACAGATCATGAATGCTGCTTTCCTCTTTTCAATTGGATGGCTGACATGTTTTCAGATGATAACAGTGATTTCCTGTTAGAAGCAGTTGCTGCCTACTTTGCCTATACAATGGTAGGATGACTCTTATGCAAGCCATTGACGTCCACATTTCGTTTTGCCTCCCTATGTTCTTCACGTTCTTTTGGATATTTTCTTAACAAGAACAGACCTATTGGCTTTACTAGCAGTGGACATTATGATTTCGTGCTGGTTAAATTTTGGTCTTTTATATGGACTAAATTTTTTTCTTCAGCTACTCGATTTTCAACTTTATTTTTTATTAAACTCTAATCTCAACAATTCTATTGCATATCTTATCTTATGTTATTTCAAACGTACTCGAAGCAAAACTCGCTAATATATGCTACATGTGCCCTGATTAATGTGTAAATATAGAATGAGTTTTTTATAACTGTAAACGCCATTTCGCCTTTCAACTGCTTATTTCCGCCTCACATGCCTCTGCTCCTTTAATTTTCCATAAAATTATTTTTTTTAAATACATAAGAGAAAAATATATTCTTTCAATAATATTTCCATTGTTTTTCGTGCTGTATTTCAAATGCAATACTGCAACCTTCAAAAGATATCTCAATACAATAGTTCTTCTCAACACTGATTTGCAAACGATCCAACAGATTACATACCTCTCGCCATTTTGTCACATTTGACGTGTTTTTTTTCCCTTACACAGTAACATAACACAAACTTGATAGTGCTTCGCATGTAGAGAACTGATAAAGAGATGATGTATAACCACTAGCATTTTCATATATCGTTCCTAAACTGAAAGGCCAGAGACCTACTTCCATTTATTAAAATATAATATACTTCCTTATAAGAGTGTACAATTAATTTTGCGAAACCATATACATTTTTCATCAACTATAGTGTTTGTATTCCATGTATTACTGAGTATACCGATTACTTCATTTTTTGCAATGTCTGTACTCATATTAGATAAGGGACTTGCCTTGAAAACAGTGCATTTCTAAATAAACATTTCAAATATACACGTTCTCTCTTTTAATCCATAATCTCAACTGAAATGATTGTATATTGAAAGAGTATTCATGTGTTCCACGTAACCTCAGCTGTACTAACTTAATGTTTTCTTTTGTCGACCTGACTTACTGATACTAGAACCCACAAGCCTATAACGGCCCGTGAACTCTTTCTTAGTAGGTCGCGCACCGTACAGACAGTTGTACCTCTGTTAAAAAAAAAAATTATTATTGTTACCAAGCACCGCCGCAGTTCTGCTTGACTCAGAGTTAATCACTGCTCCCACGTTTCTACAGGCCAGACGCTATGTTGTATTTCACTCCTTATCACGCTTTCATCTCCACAATAACAAACACTTCTCCGACAGCCACCAGAGAACAGAGTGCAGATGCAGAGGCACTAACTAGTGAAATACGACATACCCTCTGCTCTGTGAAAGCAACCAAGCGGTAATTGTGAAAGAAAACATTCACTAGCGCTTCAAAAAAGCATGCAATTATATAATTATTTTTTAGAAAACGTTCCAACTACTTTGATAGGACTATCTGTGTGTGCCTCCACAGCAAACTTCCTCAGCCCGGACTGAAGGCAGACACAGACAGACACACACACAATAAGATAACACAGAGCAACGGAGACGGAAAGCAGAAGGGAGATTAAGATGCAATCAAACAGCAGGAGTCAGAGAGATATTTTTATACTCCGTTTGGTACCTCAATTTACGAACACATTTACTGCACAAATCTCTGTACGACCTCATGGTCAAAACTTTTCATTTTATTTTACTCGACCACCTCCCCTTCTCACCCCACCAGTGCAAGCAGCGGCCAGAAACCGCACTATAATTTTGTCGTCTAACAGAAACTTTGTGAATACCTTAATCATTACCACTTTGGCCCCCTTCCCCCTCCCTCTCGCCCCACCCCCACCAGTGCAGGCCACGGCCACCAACCACACTGTAATTTTGTCGTCTGACAGAAAGTTTACGAATTCATTAACCATTTGCATTTTTTGACGACGGTATCACATGTAATTTACCATTTCTCTCTCTATCTGCATTATCTATCTCTCTGCTAATATAATTTTTTCACTTCATGAACAACTTCTCTCATTATATATAAAGGCTTCAAAATCTCACAAATAATTACTCTCTATATTAAACATATTTTATACTGCATATTTCACCTTTAAATGAAAAAATTAGTTTTAGAAATACAACACATTATGACAGCCAAAAATTCGTTTTCTTTCAGACTACTAGGAAAATCAATCAATGTTTGTGACTGAACCATATTTTACGGTACATGACAAAACAAACTGTTACAGACTTACCTTTACCAATGCTTTGTACGATGTACAACAGTGACAGTCACAAAACAGATATTCGTTTGACGGAACTCTCTATTAAGCTTCTATCACTGCAACCAAAATTCAATGGCACAGATATCCAGTCAATACAGACTCATATAACTCTCTTCAGCCAATCATATTTCCTCCCGCAAAATTTTAAAATCAAATTTACATTTCAATTGGTTGTCCCTCACAATATTTTTAATGTCACATAAAAGTCACCCATCACCCACTGCCATCTCTGGCTGTTTCCATGGTAGCACCTCATTCTGCACCTGGCTGAAGGCACAGGTCAAAAGTTCATATCTCAACGTTCTACAGCAAACTAAGAAGACTGTTTTCCCTCCAGAAACACCTGCCAATCCACAGCTCTGTTACATGTCATTTTTTTCACACCCAATAGTACTTTTCCTTTAACATAAACATTAACATGCAACGTAGTCTTCAATCTTGAGGTATTGCAATCAACCAATCATTTTTATTTTTTCAACCACACCCAGCCTCATCCTTTTTCTTATCCTGACTTTCAGCTTCTAACTACCATTCCACTTCCAGAACCCATCTGAGGACTACTGCATATCCCTTGACAATGAAGGTTTGGCTTTTAGGACACAGCTATATTCACTGGAGTGGAAAATATGCAGCAAGCAGACGAATTTCCAACCTTGATTTAGCAAATGTACACATAACGTGGATTGGCCAAAGAGGATTGAAATGTCACCAATTGATTCCATTGGTTAAAACTTTTATGCATCTCCCAGAACAAGACCTTATACTTGTGCACTGTGGTGGGAACGATCTAGGCACAATGACTAGGGTAGGTCTGGAAATGCTTCTAAAAGACACCTTTCAACAATTGATGACACTTTTTCCTCGAACTGCCTTGGTATATTCCAATATATGCCAAAGACAGAAATCGAATTGGTCCAATCAACATTGTGCACAAATTGAGAAAGCAAGGAGACATGTAAATAAATCTGTTTCTGCTTTCCTCAGAGATTATAGCATGGGTTCTATTTACCACAACAACTTGCGTTACCACATGCAAGACGTCTATAGGAAAGACGGTGTTCATTTCACGGATGAGGGAAACAGAATCTTCCTCTGCAACATCAGGCTTTGCATCGGTACTTACTTATAAATGCAGAAAAAACTCAATTAACACAAGGGCTCTTTTCAGAGCCACCTTATATCTAAGCACTCAAACTTCTGATTTATCTCCATTTTCACACTCTTGTAAATAGGTGTGCGTGACCGGGTGCGCGCACCCTGCAACTTTAAAAAAAAATATATATATATTTTCGCGTTCAAGGGCCTTACTACACACCCTGAGAAAACCTACGCCGCAAGACAATCTCTACCTTTTCCCGTTTCCATGTTCCAACGCTTTGAAATGAACAATATATTTACTCGCAGTGACAAAATGGCGGTCAACACTTCCTGATTTTCTTCGAATCGAATGTTAACAGACGTCACGCAGCAAAAAAAAAATTCCGCTCAAGCGCAGCCACTTGGGTGCGCGCAGCTGCTTGGGTGCGCGCACCCGTGCGCGCGTATAGATATATAATTGACTTTAACTTACATTTTCTCAGCAACTAATGAATGGATTTACACCATTCCAAAAAAAGCGTAATCTGCGAACCGGACTCTACAGTTTTGCCAAATTTCTTATAAATCCATTCAGCCGTTCGACCTGTAGCCGTGTCTAAACGTCCTATGGAAAATAACATGGAGAAAACACGTTTTGGGACCCCCCTTTTATCTCAGCCCCCACTTGACCAATCCCCCCCAAACTTTCAGGGAAGGAGCGCAGCGGACCGAGCCATCTTCTTTGAGAAATTCGCAAAGATTCATCCACCAGGGCCAAAGTTATTCCAAATAGAATGTTGAGGATTTCCTATGGAAACTAGGTCCTAACTATAACTACCTACTGGCGACCGCCAGTAGGTAATATATACATATATATATATATATATATATATATATATATATATATATATATATATATATATATATATATATATATATATATATATATATATATATATATATAATATATATATATTTTGCAGCACAGGTTCTTCACCGCCATCGCTCCTTGTCGTCCCGGGTGCTTGGTCAGTGGTGGTGAGCCGCTATTATGTTATCAACACACTCCACTCCAATCCGGCTAGAATAATGACCAGCACACCGATATCTTCTGGTGATTTTCTTTAATTCAAGCCCCTACCCCCACAACAGACGCGTTTCGCCAGAAGGCTTCGTCAGTGTCAACCTGTGCAATGTTACACGGCGCCATTTAAAGCCACTTTTTTCTATTTGCATCAACAACATAGATGACGGTACGTTTGTAATAGAAAGGCTAATGCAGCGGCCATCTTTTAGTATGCAAATACACAAAACAATTCATTTCATCACAATGGCGCTATGTACAATAAAGTGCTCTAGTGCAAATTAAAAACAATTGTAGCAACAAGTTACTTTTTCATAATAAAGTGCGTGCATATTGAGACATGTTAATTCATCATTATGAGCAGTTTTCTCTAAAGGCTAGGGAGTTTACCGCCATGTTCCTACATTTATAGAATTCATCATCATAACCCCGCCTGTAGCATAGAAATACTGCCCTGAATGGGCCTGTCTAGGTTTCCAATTTGGACAGCTTGATTAAGCCCTGAATGGGCAATTTTGGTCCATGAAAACAGTCGAACATCACTTGTATCATTGTATCGCAAACATGTATCAATATGAATGTGTTATTGTGGTGAAAGATGTTATTTACAATGCAGTTACTGGAAAAACACGTAGGTTGACACTGACGAAGCCTTCTGGCGAAACGCGTCTGTTGTGGGGGTAGGGGCTTGAATTAAAGAAAATCACCAGAAGACATTGGTGTGCTGGTCATTCTTCTAGCTGGATTGGAGTGGAGTGTGTTGATAATATATATATATATATATATATACACACACACACACACACACACACACACACTCACAAACGTGTGTTTGTAAATTCATAATGATTTAAATGATATGTATACCCCAGTACACAAGTAGATAACAATATATGAACAAGCTCCCTTGTGGAGCGAAACGCGTCATCCTTATTCCAATAAAACCGTCTTCCCTGCTATCCATTTGGATTCTTGGTTGTTTGTGGCTGTATTTTGCTACTGGGCGCAAGGCTTTCGAGGTCCGGACCTACTCGTTTCCGCATTTACTGGACGGGACTAGGACTGCTTTCTCATATATATATATATTCACTGAAAAAACCATAGGTTATAGACCATATATAGTTAGGGATTAGCATTTACAAAACCTTAATTTACTCGCACAAAACCATTGAAATTCGCATATATAGTTAGTTGCACTAACTATATATCGCGCACCCGCAATCCACTGCTGATGATGTCACATATTGCATCATTCATGACATGGTCAGTGACATCACTGATGACATCACTGATGACATCTCAAATGACTTCACTGATGACATCACAATTAAGGTTTTGTAAATGCTAATCCCTAACTATATATGGTCTATAACCTATGGTTTTTTCAGTGAATTTTCAAGGTTTTGTAAATGCTAATTCCTAACTATATATGGTCTATAACCTATGGTTTTTTCAGTGAATTTCAATGGTTTTTTAATAGTAAATATTAAAAGCTGTAAAATGTATTCCTATTCTAATTCAAAAATATATTTTTTATTTTTTTGTATTATATTTTTTTAATTTAATTTTTTTTAAATTATTTTTTATTGTTTCGCTGCCGGTCCGCGAACCGGTAAAAGTACCGCGTTAGATAGCCACATCGTGACGCGTCGCGTAATCGCAACGTATCGCGTTACTGCATAATGCGCCTTATGACGCGCAGCGTTAGCGCACCCGGAAGCGCTCTGGAACGCGAACCAAGGCGCGAAACGCAGAGCCCCGGAAACGATCCGAGGAGCGGAGCGCGTAACGTAAGCATAACAGGTCATGTGACTAGTTTATAAAACTTTTCATTGGTTCATTTTACTTTTAGTTTCCTAATGATGGAAGGCTTGATCATATGACGTAAAATTAACACTTTTCATTGGTTTAGAACATTTTTTTTCCCAAATGATGAAAGTCCCACCTTTTTTCCTCACTCTGACTTTCATTTTTATGAGAGAAAGACCTGTTTCTGCTTGTTCAGTCATGGCATCTGTACTACCTGCAGCTGGTGGACCCCCAGCACCACCACCACCTCCAAGGAAGAGTGGACCACCTCCTCAGGTCGTCCTCCAACAAGAGGAGGAAGAAGAGGAAGAAGAGGAACAGCAGCAAGGGACAAGGGTTTTTTTAAAAGAACAGCCAAGGAGGTCCCATATAAAAGAAAATTTTATTTGGCAATTTTTTTCCTTTCCTCCACATGAAAAAAAGGTAAATGCCCGGTACGTTACCTGCCTCATCTGCCACGATGTACTCTCCAGAGGAACCGAAAAAAATATAGTTATGGTAATCATACCATGCATCGCCATATGGAGAGGTGGCACCCGATGAATTACAGTGGTGCCCAAATACGAGATTTGGTGGATAACCCCCGACCTGCCAGTGCATCCACCAATGAAGTGGCAGTGACGGAATCAGAGGCAAGGGAAACGGTCCCAAATCTTCAGAAGAACTTTGGAAAATGAAAATAACATGTTTAACTTGCGGCAAATTAATTTCCTGTGGAGAGAGGAGTGTAACTCTAATCAATAGAGCTTATGAACATCATCAATGTACAAAACGTCCCAGAAACTAAATTTTCTTTTTTTTTTGTGCTCCTGTTGAGCCCTTTCTAATGAATCATTTTTGTTTCCCCCCCCCAAAAAAACACAAAAAAATATAAAACAACAAAAATAATAAAAAAAAGTTCTTTTCAGAACTACCTTCCCTTTATGAAAAATTGCTAGAATGTTTAGCACTCTAGCAACCTCTATTTCTTTTGATTCGCTTCCCGGTTCGTGCGCCGGTACGCGAACCGGAAGCGAACTAAAAATTATTTTTATTTTTTTTAAAAAGAAGAGTAAGTAAACAGAGAGTAATGTTAAATGAAAGACAAATAGAGGGCGTAACACACAGTTACTGTTGAAAGAGGGACTGAGAAAAGGAGTGGAAAGAGTAGTATAATTAAGTCATAGAAAACCTAGGGGGTCAGGATACGTCTACCGTGCCCCCTTCTACCCATTCTGAACATTATTTACCCTCCATCTTGTATCTCAATTCTACCGAAACACAAAATGGAGGACTCCCGTATCATGCAGGTTCGCGTACCGGGACACGCACTGACAAGCACTCGCTCAAAAAAGGTGGGAAAGTAATTTACAGAAAAACCACTGGAGACACTTTCACCAATTATACATTAGCTCATACTACATACCAATCCCTACCATTTTCACAAATTTGGTTAGAATTCCATTTAGCTATTTAGCATGTAGACCTCTCTAAATTCCCTGAGGTAAATTACTTCACAAAACACATATAAAGTGTTGGAATTGACAACCAATTAAAATGTTACTTTTAATTTCTACTATTATATCATGACATTTGATTGGTTATGTACCTGAATATATATAAAGAAAGAGAGAGAAACACAGCCATTTTACTACTACTTCCTGAAGTGCATTTCAACTGAGAACTTAAACTTGTTTTTGAAAGGTAAGATGTTATTTTAAAAACTGAAGTATGTTGTGCACTTTAAGTTAATTAGGAAAACATTTTCTGATAGTTATATACTATCCCTCTGTAATAGTTATAGAGTAAGATAGACTTCTCTGTTATAGTTATGGATGGAGTTAGGCTTGTCTTGTATAATTATGAATTTACTTAGGCTTTATCACATACACTTTTTTATATTTCTACTTCCAGTCTGATACCATACACTGCCCAAAGATAAAATCACTGTTTAAAAAATAAAACTACCTGTCTGTACTTAAACCCAACAGTGCCCTATCTGTACTGATATATTTTTTTCAAATTCATTTTACAGCACAAAAATGGAAGGAGAGAACAAAACTAACTTGGAAATTGTTGCAGGAAGCAACACAGATACAGAAATTGACTCTGAATTCTATGATGAATCACGGGACTTTGAACTTCTGCAATGTGTAGAATCAGTAGATTTCCTAATTGAAAATGAAAAAAATTCTGACAATGAATTATTAGAAGTTCTTTTTAATTTTGAAAACGAATCAGAAAAATAAATTTATATTTAATAATTCAAAAATAGTTTGAGACATTATTCATTTTTATATGTATTTTGTAAACTACTAGCAAATTGATTATAATGTAAAGTCAGACTTTAAATATACTGTGCAACTTTTTTGTGTTACATAGTAAGTTTGCTCATAGTTACTTCCTTTCTTCCACTATATTATCTCCAATGTGTATTTAACATCTCTTTATCATCTCCTGCCTCCATATTGTTTCGGCTTTCCAGACAGACTATGGTATGAATTCCATATACCACAATAACTTCTGAAACAACTTGCAAGATATCTACAAAGGAGACGGCGTTTATTTATTTTTAGACTCTGCATTGGTACCTACATGTTGCTACGTAAATAAAAATAAACAAAAAAAACAACAAAACGAACAATCAATAAACATACAATATTTAAAAAGTCTATCATTCTTGTTTTTTTATAGTACGCTCTCCGGACCGCTTTCCGGTGCGCGTACCGGGCGCACCCCACGGAAAAAAAACTTTTTTTTTTTTTGTTGCCCCGCGGGGCCCTTTTAAAGCCTCCACATCAAACCTAGGGGGTCAGGGAGGATCTACTATGCCCCCTTATGGTCATTTGCCCCTTCATTTTGGCCTCCTCTTGTCTCTCGATCCTACCGAGAGACAAGATGGCGGCCGCTCCGGACTGTTTAGAATGTTGACAGACACCGGAGAGCCAATCAGCTTCGCTTCGCAAAGTTCGGTTACGCGAAAAGTACGCCAACCGGAGCGCTACCCGGGACGCTGTCACAGATATATCTGTTTTTTAAAATGTTAATTTCTCAAAATCCACTGGAGCACATATATTGAGACCCAGCAAAGGCACATCGAGCTAACAGTCCCTACAATTTTGCCAAGTTTCGTGCAAATCCATTCAGCCGTTCGAGCTAAAAGTGAGGCCAAACGCCCTATGGAAAAATGAATGGGAAAAATGCGTTTTGGGACCCCCCTTTTTTCTCGGCCCCCCCTTGACGAAACCCCCCCAAATTTTCAGGGGCTGCTCAAGATGTGCCATTTTCCTGAAAATTTCAGCCGATTCCGTCCACAAACGCCAAAGTTATTAGACATAGAATTTTCAAAAGTCCCATAGAGAAAAAATCCTAACTATATATACCTACTGGCCACCGCCAGTAGGTAATATATATGTATATATATGTATATTCACTGAAAAACACATGGGTTATAGACCATATATAGTTAGGAATTAGCATTTACAAAACCTTATTTTACTCACACAAAACCATTGAAATTTCATATATAGTTAGTTGCACTAACTATATATCGCGCACCCGCAATCCACTGCTGATGATGTCACATATTACATCATTCATGACATGGTCGGTGACATCACTGATGACATCACTGATGACATATACTTTTTGTGTGTCAAAATGTTTTCACGAAAGTCAAAATCTACTTTCAAATTCCCTGTTAAAATTCCCGGCTGGGAATCAACGCCTTACGAGGCTTTGGCCCGTGAGTGGGCCGATTCTACTGGTTTGAGTGAGAATTGGACTTCTTGTTTGGAACAGGCGGAGCCTGCTGATGTGGTTTCTTGCTTGCAAAAGGCTCCAGTAGTGAAGGGTGATGAGCTTCCTATTTTAGGACGCCGAGGTTGGATTGTGTTGACTGCATACAGAGTACTTCATGAGAAATTTGTGAAATTACAGAAGCGATTTGTGGATATGGAGGAAAAGTTTGTTGAAGTGCAAAATGCGCATACTCTTTTGCGGTGTCAAAATAAATTGCTTGCCGACAAACTTGAAACTTATCAGACTATAGCCGAAAGGGCTGCGGTCCGTATTGCGAAATACAAATATAGAAACCGTCGCGGTTGTGTTTCTAAATGGAAAGTGCGTCTGGTCGTGGCGAAAGCCGGACTGGATTGGAACCCCGACGAGTGGGATGGTAATATCTGGGACTCGAATGATTCTGGCTCCTCGGCTGAGGAGTCCGACAGACGCGAGTCTTCTCGCTCCGGACGTGATTGTAAATCTACTTCTTGTGACGAAGACGATGATTCTAGCGGCCGTGGTCGCTCTTCCCGTTCTGATGACGTTTCTCACCCTGATTGTTCCTCTAAATCTATGGACCGGGCTTCTTCGGCTGCTCGTCCGGAGGTTTCTGTGCACCCGGTTTTTCGGCGGAAATTACAACAGGCTCCTGGTAATCCAAATGGTATTCATATGGATAGTATTGAAGATTTTACTCAACAGGAAGTTAGTGACATTTTGCAACGATTTCGTCAACGGTGAGGCTTTGCTTACATGGATGGTGGGCCTTTATGAATTGGGTGCTGCAGGTATCATGCTAGATGCAGGTGATTGTTTACGTTTTTGCTCTTTGAGTTCTGATTCTACTGTACAAGACCATTTTCGAAATTTTAATGGTGCCGGCCAAATTAGTCTACTCCAGCTGGCGACTGATGGCTGTAATCATAAATACCCTACTGAGTCTGATTGGCCTGTCAATGACAAGCCGTGGTATACTTTGCGCGATGCGTCGCAGCGTTTGAAAGAGGAGGTGATGAAAACTGCGATTTTTCTCAGTACTGCTGACAGGTTGTTGGATGGCTTATTGACATCTTCTGTGCGGAATCGCATTATCCGTTCTTCCCCTGTTGCTTATAAGCAGGTTATGATGACTTTGTTAATTAATCAAACTGGCAATACTTTGTCTATAGTGCTTGAATCTGTCCGTCAGCTTGGTGAGTTGGGTGACTGGTTTAAACCTGAGAGACAGTCCAGACCGGAGGGTCGTACTGCTGGAGATTATAAATTCTCTAGACGTGATATGTTTCTTGCACTGTTGGCTGATGGTATGAAAAAGGAAGACATCGACGGTGAACCTAATAATCGCTTATGGGGCATGTTTCGTAAGCGTGGTTTTGATCGAAAGGAGGGTGCCCGTCGTGTGCGGAAGAATGATTGTGATCGTGGTTGTTCTGATGACAGTGGTGATGACAGACGTTGTGTGGATTCTGATCGCCGTGAAGAACGGCGCTATGAGCGTGATGATTCCCCTCGTCGTGAAAAAGTAAGGGTGAGAGAGGGGGAAAAAGAAAGGGAGAGAGATGATCGTGCCTACAACAGATATAGAGATGAAAGGGATCAGTCCCCTGAGTTAAGGAGAAGGGAGGATCGTCACAGGCTTTCTGATCGTAACTCACAGTTCTATGCAGATGACAAAAATCCATTTCGTAATGGAGATGGATATGAACAGGATATTTTGATACCCAAAAAACATGAGAGCATTTACCCTGATTTGTCCTGGTTGACAGAACGCAGTAAAAATGACTAGGAAATAGGTCAAGCTCCAGTACGTAGGTGGGCTCACAAAGACAATAGACCCTATGTAGTTATTGAAATTTTTTGAAAACATCGTAATATCCAAAGGGCCCGAGCATTGGTAGATACAGGAGCGGAGGCCACTTTAATTCATGGTAAATCAAAGAAATTCAAAGGCCAATTTTTCACGATTACTGGTTTAGGTGGAAAGGAGACTCCCGCAGTGCAAACTACACTTGAAATGAGAATAGGTAGAATTCCCCGAAGAGAATATTCTGTATTAGTTGTACCACTCTTGGAGTATATAATTGGAATTGATATTTTAAAAGGAATGACTTTGCATTTGGATGACGGTTGTTATCAATTTGGAGTTAAACATTGTATATCGCCCAGACCCGTACGGGTTGGTCGTTTACGAATGCCTCCCATAAAAATTCCCCAAGCTACAAAAGTGGTTTCTCAGAAACAATATCGTATTTCAGGTGGCCATGAAGAGATTAGTGCCACAATTCAAGATTTGGTTGACGCAGGAGTTATAACTCCGGTTACTTCTGCTTGGAATAATCCCGTTTGGCCCGTGCGCAAAAGCGATAATTCTTGGCGCATGACCGTTGATTATCGAGAACTGAACAAACACACACCCCCTTTGACTGTGGCAGTACCAGACATTGTTACTTTAATTTAAATAATCCGAAAGCATCCAGGTACATGGTATGCGTCCATTGATATTGCTAATGCTTTCTTTTCAATTCCGATTGCCCGCGAGTGTCAGGAACAATTTAGTTTTACATGGAATGGGCGTCAAATGACGTTTAGGAGTCTTCCTCAAGGTTACTTACATAGTCCTACGATCTGTCACCGGCTGGTGGCGGAGCATTTGTCTGAAGTAACGGTACACCCGCAAATTCAAGTGTGTCATTATATTGACGATATTTTAATTCAAGGTGAAACACGAGATCAAGTTCAGACTCAATTAGATCAAATCCTTGACTGCTTACGGGAAAAAGGTTGGGAAATTAATCCTGATAAGTTACAAAGTCCATCCCAAAATGTTACGTTTTTAGGCATCAATTGGCATGAAGGTCACAGAGAGGTGATCCCACAGGTTAAACGGAAAATCTTAGATTTTGCAGTTCCGAGGAATAGAAAAGAAGCTCAGAGCTTCATTGGCTTGTTTGGTTTTTGGCGTCAACATATTCCCAATTTGAGTCAGATATTGGCTCCTTTATATCGAGTCACTCGCAAAAAGAATGTGTTTGAATGGGGTAAACCACAACAGAATGCATTTAATTTGGCAAAAGAAGCGATTCAGTACGCCTTGGATCTGTGGCCTGTGGGCGAGGGTGCTGTGGATTTGAATGTGTCTGTACAAGGTCTGTATGCAAATTGGAGTCTGTGGCAAAAGCAAGACAGACAAAAAGTGCCGCTAGGTTTTTGGACTAAAAAGTTACCTGAGGCTGGTGAGCGTTATACACCTTTTGAGAAACAGTTGCTTGCGTGTTATTGGGCTCTGGTGGATACCGAGCAATTGACTTTAGGTCATGATGTGATTTTAAGACCTGAAATTCCTATCATGCGGTGGGTTTTGAGTTCGCCGAAAACTCATCGAATTGGACATGCTCTAGAGGTGAGTTTGATTAAGTGGAAATGGTATATTCAAGACAGGGCATGTGTGGGTCCGAAAGGTGTAGCAGCATTACATGAGCAAGTGGCGCAGGCGCCATCGAATGAGACGGGCAGTGATTGCTCCGTACCTATAGTACAGGAATCTCCTGTCAAGTGGGGTAAGCCATTTGATGATTTGTCCGTGGAGGACAGAAAACATGTGTGGTTTACGGATGGTTCAGCGAGGTTCATTAGAGAGAAACGGCATTGGAAGGCAGTGTCCTATAATCCTATCACACAGAAATTGCTGAGTACAACTGGTGAAGGAAAGAGTAGTCAATATGCTGAATTATATGCAGTTTATCAAGTTTTGAAACAGGAACTACCTGGCACATTTCATATTTTCACTGATTCCTGGTCCACAGCTAATGGACTGGCGGTATGGTTACCAACTTGGCATTCTCATAATTGGGAATTGCATTCAAAGGAATTGTGGGGAAAATAATTATGGCAAGAAATTTGGGAAATGCTCCCACAGAGTACTGTGACAATCTTTCATGTGGATGCTCATACCCCGATAGACTCCCTTGACAAATTCTTTCATAACATTGCAGATGAGAAATCTAAAATTGCTGAGGCAGTGGTGAACATGCAAGATCCTGATTTGGCAGGATTGGCGAAATGGGCCCACCAGAAAGCAGGACATTTTGGAGAGAGAGCCACTAGCAGGTGGGCCGCCGATCGAGGAATTTATATTCCTTTAAATTACATTAAAGATGTTATTATGCATTGTCCCATCTGTCAACATTCCAGACACCGAAAAGTACCACAAATTGTTAAAGGTCATTTACATCGAGGAAAATTGCCCGCTCAAATTTGGCAGATTGATTATATTGGCCCGCTCCCTATGAGCAAGAATTGTCAATATGTTTGTACAATTGTCGACACTTACAGTGGCCTTTTGGTGGCCTTTCCCTGCACTTGTGGGACACCCCCGTGCCGCACGGCCACCAGCTGCTGCATGTGCCCCAGTGCCTGCCTTCTGCCTCAGCGCCGGCCTCTCTGCCGCCTTGAGCGCTCCCCTTTGGTTTTCGCCGGTTTTTGACCTAAAGTTGTGCTTGTTTTCTTTGTGTGCCGTATGATTGTTTGTTTAACTGTTTTTCCTCCGTTTTGACCTGCATTGGTGCCTGTATTTTTTGTGCCGTTTTGCTTCGTGTTTTGCCTTCCATTTGTGCATTTGTGCTTGTCTCCTTCCTGTTTGCCCGCCTACCTCGCCGCCCTCCGCTCTCCCTCCCCGCTCCCGCTTCCCGCCACCGCCATTAGCCCCGCCCCTTTTCTCTTCTGTTCCCTCCCCGCTCCCGCCTCCCAGCTGCTCCGCCCACCCGCGCACTAGGCCTTAAATGGCGACCGTGCGACGCAGGTGAGTGTGACCCACTTGTGGGACACCCCCGCGCCGCACGGCCACCAGCTGCTGCGTGTGCCCCAGTGCCTGCCTTCTGCCTCAGCGCCGGCCTCGCTGCCGCCTTGAGCGCTCCCCTTTGGTTTTCGCCGGTTTTTGACCTAAATTTGTGCTTGTTTTCTTTGTGTGCCGTATGATCGTTTGTTTAACTGTTTTTCCTCCGTTTTGACCTGCATTGGTGCCTGTATTTTTTTGTGCCGTTTTGCTTCGTGTTTTGCCCTCCATTTGTGCATTTGTGCTTGTCTCCTTCCTGTTTGCCCGCCTACCTCGCCGCCCTCCGCTCTCCCTCCCCGCTCCCGCTTCCCGCCACCGCCATTAGCCCCGCCCCTTTTCTCTTCTGTTCCCTCCCCGCTCCCGCCTCCCAGCTGCTCCGCCCACCCGCGCACTTGGCCTTAAATGGTGACCGTGCGACGCAGGTGAGTGTGACCCACTTGTGGGACACCCCCGCGCCGCACGGCCACCAGCTGCTGCGTGTGCCCCAGTGCCTGCCTTCTGCCTCAGCGCCGGCCTCGCTGCCGCCTTGAGCGCTCCCCTTTGGTTTTCGCCGGTTTTTGACCTAAATTTGTGCTTGTTTTCTTTGTGTGCCGTATGATCGTTTGTTTAACTGTTTTTCCTCCGTTTTGACCTGCATTGGTGCCTGTATTTTTTTGTGCCATTTTGCTTCGTGTTTGCCCTCCATTTGTGCATTTGTGCTTGTCTCCTCCTGTTTGCCCGCCTACCTCGCCGCCCTCCGCTCTCCCTCCCCGCTTCCCGCCACCGCCATTAGCCCCGCCCCTTTTCTCTTCTGTTCCCTCCCCGCTCCCGCCTCCCAGCTGCTCCGCCCACCCGTGCACTTCGCCTTAAATGGCGACCGTGCGAACGCGCAGCGGTCACGCGCAGGGGGCGCGCCGATTGTGCGCCGAAGGCGCGCCAAAGGTAAGCCCGTCTGCGCCCGTCCGCGACCGGATCGCGACCAGCGCCAGGACCCCTGGCCCACGAAGACCCCGACCGACCCGCCTGACGTACTCTGCCGCCTCCCTCACCGCACTCAACACCGGCCGACTCCCAGAATGCCATCAAGCCACTCCACGACGTACCCACGGACCTTTCAGCTGCCACGCCTGTAAGTTCTCCTGCATCCGGACCAGCCTCGCACCAGCAACCGCCAAGTCGAACACCAGCAGCACCCACCTCAAGTGCATCCTGCTCAACACCCGCTCCGTCCACAGACACGCCATCGAACTCTGGAACCTTCTAGACGCCACAGCCCCTGACGTTGCCTTCCTCACGGAGACCTGGATGAACGCCTCTTCAGCTCCCGACATCGCCATCGCTATCCCAGAGGGCTACAAGATCGTCCGGAGGGACCGAAACGCCAACCAGATGGGAGGAGGCATCGCCATCATCCACAGGAACACCATCCATCTCACGACCAGCACCGACAACACCCTGACCAGCGCCGAACATCTGCATTTCCAGATCCACACCAACCCGAACACCACCCTCAGAGGCACCCTGATCTACCGACCCCCTGGACCACGCACACAATTCAGCGAGGACATCGCCGACTTCGTCAGCCCGCATGCCCTCCCCTCCGCTGACTACATCCTCCTGGGAGACCTCAACTTCCATCTGGAGAACAACAACGACCGCAACACCAGCACCCTGCTCGACAACCTCGCCAACCTTGGACTCAAGCAACTGGTGTCCACCCCCACCCACCTCGCCGGACACACACTCGACGCAGTCTTCTCTTCCAGCACAGACATCAACTTCAGCCACGCCACAGAGCTTCAATGGACGGACCACAGCTGTGTCCACTTCACCTTCAAGAGAACGACGACCCACCAACACCAGCAACAGGCCGCCCGCAGAAGCTGGAACAAGATCACAGCAGACCAGCTCGCCACCTCCCTGAGCCAGCACCCTCCTGCCAGCTCAGCGAACCCCAGCCAGGCCGCCGACAACCTCACGAAGTGGATCAGCAACTGCGCGGACAAACTCGCCCCACTGAAGACCCCGCCTAGCAGACCCGGCAGCAAGAAGGCCCCATGGTTCACCGACGAACTCAAGAGCTCCAAGAAGAACTGCCGAGCCCTCGAGAAAGTCTGGAGAAGGGAACCAACACCGGACAACAGGACCTCCTTCAAACTTGCCACCCGGAAACACCACCAGCTGATCCGCGCCGCCAAGAAAACAGCATTCAAGGACCGGCTGGACAACAACGCACACAACTGCAAGGAACTCTTCAACATCGTGAAAGAGCTTTCCAACCCCAGCGCAGGAAACAACGACATCACCCCATCGCAAGACCTCTGCAACTCCCTCGCCTCATACTTCCACAACAAGATCGCGGACATACACAACAGCTTCAACAACCAACCAACGCACACCATGACCGAACAACCACCCCCCACCACCACCCTCCACGCCTGGACCCCGATCAGCACCGAAGACACCATCCGCACGATGAACTCCATCCACTCTGGATCACCGACCGACCCCTGCCCTCACCACGTCTTCAACAAGGCCGACGCTGTCATCGCACCCCACTTGCGAGACATCATCAACACATCCTTCGACACCACCATCTTCCCTGAGAGCTGGAAACACGCCGAACTCAGCGCTCTACTCAAGAAACCAACAGCGGACCCCACCGACCTCAAGAACTACCGCCCCATCTCGCTCCTCCCGTTTCCAGCCAAAGTCATCGAGAAGACCGTCAACAAGCAGATGGCCGCCTTCCTCGAGACGAACGGATCCCTCGACCCCTCACAGTCCGGCTTCCGAGCCAATCACAGCACCGAGACCGCCCTCATCGCCGCCACCGATGACATCCGAACCCTGATGGACAATGGAGAAACAGCGGCCCTCATCCTCCTAGACCTCTCCGCGGCATTCGACACGGTCTGCCACCGCACCCTAGTACGGCGCCTCAGCAACATCGGAATCCAGGACAAGGCGCTGGAATGGATCATCTCCTTCCTCGACGGAAGAACACAGAGAGTCCGCCTACCACCGTACAAGTCAGAGGCCTCCGAAGTCATCTGCGGCGTCCCTCAAGGATCATCTCTGAGCCCCACCCTCTTCAACGTCTACATGAGCCCCCTCGCGGCCATCGTACGCAAACACAACCTCAGCATAATCTCCTACGCCGACGACACCCAGCTGATCCTCTCCCTGACCAACGACCCCGCCGCCGCCAGAGCCAACCTGCACGAAGGGATGAAAGAGGTGGCCGAGTGGATGACGACCAGCCGCCTGAAACTGAACTCGGACAAGACGGAGGTCCTCATCCTGGGCTCCTCGCCCTCCGCCTGGGACGACTCCTGGTGGCCTCCCGCCCTGGGCACCGCACCCAAACCGACAGACCACGCACGCAACCTGGGCTTCATCCTGGACTCCTCCCTCTCCATGACCAGGCAAGTCAACAACGTCTCCTCGGCATGCTTCAACATCCTACGCATGCTACGGAAGATCTTCTGGTGGATCCCCACCGAGACCAGGAAGACCGTCACCCAGGCCCTCGTCACCAGCCGACTGGACTACGGCAACGCCCTCTACGCCGGTACCACCACCAAGCTCCAGAAGAGACTCCAGCGGATCCAGAACGCCTCAGCCAGACTCATCCTCGACATCCCATGAACCAGCCACATCTCCGGACATCTGAGAGACCTTCACTGGCTCCCCGTCAACAAAAGAATCACCTTCCGCCTCCTCACCCACGCACACAAAGCCCTACACGACCAAGGCCCGAGCTACCTCAACAGCCGAGTCAACTCAACGCTCCCAAACGCCACCTCCGATCAGCCAACCACGCCCTCGCCGCCGTCCCCCGCATCCGAAGAGCGACTACAGGAGGAAGGTCCTTCTCCTACCTGGCCGCCAAGACCTGGAACTCCCTCCCGACCGACCTGCGCCTGACCCAAGACCACCTCTCCTTCAGGAAGAAGCTGAAGACCTGGCTGTTCGAGCAGTAGCGGCACCCCCCCCCCCAGCGCCTTGAGACCCTACGGGTATGTAGCGCGCTTTATAAGTGTCACTGATTGATTGATTGAGCAAACAAGCTACCCAAGTGAATACCATTAAAACATTGGAATAATCATATTATATTATGGTATTCCATTTCAAATTCAATCTGACAATGCATCCCACTTTCGTGGAAGATTGGTACAGGAATTTTGTGCAGAAAACAATATAGAATGGATGTTTCACATTCCCTATTATCCACAGGCATCAGGCCTTATTGAACGAATTAATGGTTTACTTGAAGAACAGCTGCGAAAGTTAACTGACGACAAATACAAAAATTGGCGGGATTATTTATTTCAAGCATTGTTAATTCTGAATAATCGTCCCTTGTTACATGCCGAATCTCCTTTGATGCGTTTGTTTCCCCCAAATGTTGATGCGAAACCCAACACCATTAGCAATACTGTAATGTACTGGGAAATTTCCCCCGGAGCTTTGGCTCCATGCAGAGCAACCCCAGGTTCCGCAGGCTTGGACCTGCATGCCATGAATGACACTGTACTTAAGAGTAAAGACCAAATCATTGTCGAGACAGGTGTTGGTGTCTGCATACCGCCTGGAAGTTTTGGACTGATTGCCCCTAGATCAGGCCTGGCCTTAAAAGGTGTTCAAGTACTTGGAGGAGTGATTGACAGTGATTATCAGGGAGAGATTAAGGTCCTCCTGCTGAACAGCAGTGAGGTTGATTTATCGATTCAGAAGACTGACCGTGTTGCTCAATTGCTAATCATGCCTGTTTTCAGTGGTGAGATTCAGAAAGGCACTGCCCCAACTTTACTAACTGTGCGTGGCCAAAAAGGATTTGGTTCCTCTGATAACCCTGGAGCGAGAGTGTGGGTGCAAACGCCTAAACATCCCCCTGAACAAGCTGAAATTATTGCAACCGGTCATGACAACACCATTTTGGTGATGAGACCAGGGAAAGTTAGCTGGGAAGCTGTCCCGGCTGACAAATGTTACCTACGAGAATGAATAATGCCTGTATTTGATTTTCTTTCAGATCATTCTCTGGACTGCTGCTGCAGGATGTGCCGGCGTTGGACTCCTTTTGGTCTGCTACGTCGGGAGAGGAGGGAACCCACAGACTTTGGTTGATTCGAGAACCCGAGTACCGCGTTCCTTCGCTGCGTGGGATTCATCATCGAACTTTTGGACTACTCTGGCTAAACGAGTTACTAATTCTCTGCACTTTTGCCTGGCACCCATGCGCTCAGTAACTGACATTTTACCGACAGCTTTTGGTTGCTGTCCCTGCCTCGTTGGAAACTTTAAAGCATATTTTTAATATATCAAATGCCCGACCTAATATTATTCTGGGCGATTTCGCGGCCCATGAATTTTGTCCCTAATGTGCTATCCTTTCGAAGTCTATTCCCCCGATTCATTCTCAGATTACTACGTATAATATCACGCAGGGTGACTTGTGTTTTTTCTTGACTTGTGATCCTAATGCAATTACTGAATGTGTTAAGTTAAAATTGAGAGCCGCCACTACTTTTTCAGCTCATGAATGATTGTTGTGCTCACGAAGACCCCCAAAATCATGTGTTTCTGTTAAAAATAACATGACCTGTAAAAGTATAGTATTAGCTCCTAGCCATTACCGTACAATGCTGTTACCTTCTGGTTGGCTCTTTTCATGCGGCAACACCTCTTGGCCCTATATTACTGCAAATATTTCCGGAGGCCCGTGTGCCATCACTAGACTAAGTTTATTAATGTTTTCCTCACATCCCAATACCTATTTCCGTGTAGTCCGTGATTCTATGATGTAACATGAGGACTGTGATTCTTCCTTACATCTCTATTCCAAATCTGAATACCTTAGTTTAGCTATTTCAATTATTGGTTTCCCAGCGTTGGCTGTTTCCAACGCTAAGTCCATTGGAAAAATGGCCTGTTGGATGGTAAAATCGATTAATCAAACATCTACCATTTTATCTGACATGCTATTAGATGCCCAGGGTGAACGCAGAGCAATTTTGCAGAACTGTGCAGCTATTGACTATGTCTTGTTAAAGCATGGACACGACTGTTCTGACTTTGAAGGTCTTTGTTGTTTCAACTTATCGGATCACACAAAATCGATCCAGGCCCATATTGACAAACTCCATGACTTGACTGCAGAGGTTAGACAACATATTGATCAGGGTTGGTTTGACTGGCTCTTCAATTGGTTACCTGACTGACATTCCCTACGACAGATATTAGGGGGTATTATGATTTCTATTTGTGCTTTAGTAGCTATTTGCTGCTTTATTCAGTGCATTCCTACCCTACTCCAATATTGTAGATTTGGCAAGAGGAATAGATCAGTTAGTTTTGTTTCCTATTATTCTTCCACAGATGTTAGTTCCATATAGCGAATGATTAATAGACTGGAGTCAAGGGTGAAGTGTTCTGACCGACTTTTTTGGCCCTCCTTTGAGGGAGAATGAGTGAAGGTGACTCCAGCCTATTATCCTTCTAGTGCTGGGATTAGAACTATAAACAGGGCCTATTCATAAGGCATAGTAATGCACTTCAGTACCCTTTTCCTTAGATCAGGGCTTATAAACTTAAGCTAGTGGATAGATTCATTAGTATTAGTGATAATCGGTCCTTTTGCAAGAGTGTTAGTATACCTTCTATGGAGTTATGCTTATTTCGGGCCTTGTAGGCCTCAAACGGGAGAGACTCCATCTTGCTTTCTGCCCCGGCAGCTTGAGAGGCTTCTAGGCCAAGTGTAATGTTTTAGTTTCGAAGTGTTGTTCGCTTGGAGAGAACCGGCTCAGGCTGGCCCTTATCGAAAGACTGTATTTTTCTCCACTCGGAAGACACAACTTCAGGCCGGCCGGCTGGGAACGTGTCCTTGGTACGGGGAGGTACAAGAATTTGGAGGGCGGTAGGTTACTGGCCGTAACTTTCCATGAAAGGACAAGCTTCCATATTAGCGAAAGTGTTAGGCTGTGAGTCAGTCAGTCTGTAGGCGGCAGCTAGCCGTTAGCATCAATACCATTAATTATTTCCAGGCAGACGGTCGCCATCTTGAAGTCCGAGAAAGATCATGACGCTGATACTCTCTGAGAAAGATTGAAGGAGAAGGAGAAGTAGCGCAGAGCGAGTGGAGACAGAGAGAGACAGCAGCTAATAAAGAGGAAGGTTCCAGTGACTTGGAGGAAAGTAGAGACGACAGAGCATAGCGGTGCAGACGTGTACTCGTGACTGCTGAGGTGTGATTCCGAGACGAGCCAAGGCACAGACGAGAAGGGAACCTAGATGACTGTTGAACCCCGACTTCGTGCTCACAAGGGGATCTCTGTCCTATAATGTGCACATTCTAACCTTTTACTTTTCTTTGCACGATATATGTTATAGTATAGTGCTGTGTTTATAATTGTTGTAATAAAATACCCCAGTTCTTAGTGAACCGACATGTGCCTTGTATTCTTGTTCAATCAGGGTAACCTGGTCTTCTAGTCAGACATCGTTTTCATGAACGGATGTAAATCCCGGTCAGGTAAGAGGTGACTGAATAATGAGGGAGAGAGGGACCATTTGATGCTGAGAGCAGAAGGTACATGATTTAATTTGGCAAGCTGTGCTAATTCCTGTTATTGTAGTATCAACCCGAGTAGCCAATGAGAGATTCCTTCCAAAGGTATTCATAGGAGAGTGATCGTCGTTGGTAAGCGGTGTTAATGAGAACACCAGGTGGGAGACTGGTGCTTAGATCCGCCGGATTGCGGATCTGGTTGTAAGTAAGCGAGCACTGGGAGGGAGACCAGTGTTTAGGTCCGCCGGATTGTGGACCGGATAAAAAGAGAGCACTGGGGCTGCAGCTCAGTGTGTATGGCACGCCGGATTGCGTGTCGAGTGAGCACTGATGGTGATCAGTGTGTAATGGTACATAATCAGAACTGCCCCAGGGTAGATTAGTCTGGGCCTAAGTGGCCGTGAGACTAGCTGGTATGAATGGGATATTGTAGAAAACCTATGCATGTGTATTGCTATTTTCCCCATCCTTAGGTACGAGATGTACATACATATATATATATCTATTGTAAATACATCCTAAGGAGGGAGGTGATTACGTTCCGACTGGGTTGGAGGGGCTCTCAGGAGCTGATCCCATCTGGTTCGAGAATCCGGTCGTTACAGCCCCATTCCCAAAAACGTCCCCTCAGCCTTGAAGATTCTACAACAGTCACCGGGACCCCCGACTCCCGCAGACTTCCGGTGGGGAGCGACTGCCATGATTGCTCGCGGAATGGCCACGACGTAGCCACGGGGTGCTCTCATGCTGACGCCAGCTTCAATCTGAAACATCCAGAAACACTGTAGACTACCAATTCGATCAGTTCCGGTGGAGCCCCAATGTGACCCGGTAGAGAAGAACTTGCCCTCCCCTCTTTGACTGAAGGTTCTTGTTGCCTGTCCCTTCTGTTGTCATTTAACAGAACTTTTTTGCCTGCTGAAAGGGGTTCTGTTCCGACCGCTGGTTGGTGGAGACATTTTGACTATATTCTGGACCTGCGTTGTCGCGTAATGCGTCATATGACGCACCGCGTTAGCGCACCCGGAAGTGCTCCGGTGCGCGAGGCGCAGCTTCCCGGAAGCGATCCAGGGCGCGGTGCGCAGCGCGTAACGAAAGCATAACAGGTCATGTGACTTGTTAATAAAACTTTTCTTTGGTTCATTTTACTTTTGTTTTTCTAATGATGGAAGGCTTGGTCATATGACCTAAAAATAACACTTTTCATTGGTTTGGAACATTTTTTTTTCCCAAATGATGAAAGCCCCACCTTTTTTTTTTCTCACTCTGACTTGTAAAGCAAAGGACCCAGATGCATTTACAGTTTATCACTAACAATGTTCCAGACTAATGTATTTTCCCGGGAAATTTACAACTGTCCTACAAGTAAAATATTCCTATTTCGAGAATAAGGGCGTTTCTTCGTCCCATGAGGGAGCAGTTGAACAAAAGAGGCTCGACCTGCTGTCTTAGTCGCTGATAGGCATGAATATCGGATTCTTATCGATCACTTTATGTGGCAGGAGTGGAAAACACAACAGCCATTGACCATTTATCTTTACTGCTTTCCTGCGTATTATACCTTTTAACTGTCATGTAATCGGGCTGCTTTATTTCACTTGCCTTTTACTGATTCGAAAACAGTGGCTATTATTCAAAACTTTACCAATCTAGGTACTACTACCATGTTTTGTTTTAAAAACCTTTATTGTGAAAATGTCAGTATACAAATACAGGCCTATAACCACGTGGGCCGGCCACGGAGCAAACTGTAATCGTATATGATGAGGGGACATTTACACTGTAGAAGAACGTAACGGGCGGGCCATTAGGTTGCAAGAACTAAGGTGTCTAACAGTTGCGGAATCGGTGGACGTACATTTTATAATTAAAGTACGACAGGGCCAGTTACAATAAAATTATCTAGATATACATTTGCGGGCAAGTACCATGGATGAAGTTAATTCAAAATTTCAATAGTACAGTAACCAATAACACATCAGAACTTAATATCAATAGGAATGTCCAAATGTTCAATCAGTACTCATCCCCGCCCGCCATGTGCTTCAAAACTGCATACGTATCTCGTGATATCAAGGCTCGGCAACCAGTACACAACAAGTAGTTACGAGTCCCATTTATACCGGCGCCATTTTGGGCGAGGCCGGGCAGGTCCAGGATATAGTCAAAATGTCTCCACCAACCAGCGGTTGGACCAGAACCCCTTTCTGCAGTCAAAAAAAGGTTCCGTTAAATGACAACAGAAGAGATAGGCAACAAGAACCATCAGTCAAAAGAGGGGATGCTTTCGGGAATGGGGCCCATGCCCTAGCAGGCAAGCGTCCGAGTTCCAAGGTGTCCTAGGGCCATTTTAGTTGACCAGGCCCAAATCCAAAGAGCCAGCCGCCATTTTGAGAGTCCTTTTGCAGCCGCCTATCGCTGCACCGCAAGAGTGGCCGCAATTCAGCTGGATGGTGGGCGAGACGCTGTAGCCGCAAGAGCGGGCCCAAATCAGCTGGATGGCGGGTGAGGCACTGTGCCGCAAGAGTGGGCGCAATTCAGCTGGATGGTGGGTGAGGCACTGTGCTGCAAAAGCGGGCGAAACTCAGCTGGATGGCGGGTGAGGCAATGTGCCGCAAGAGCGGGCGGAACTCAGCTGGATGGCGGGTGAGGCACTGTGCCGCAAGAGTGGGCGCAATTCAGCTGGATGGTGGGTGAGGCACTGTGCTGCAAAAGCGGGCGAAACTCAGCTGTATGGCGGGTGAGGCAATGTGCCGCAAGAGCGGGCGGAACTCAGCTGGATGGCGGGTGAGGCACTGTGCCACAAGAGCGGGCGGAACTCAGCTGGATGGCGGGTGAAACGCCAAGGGGCGCCCCACTGCAGCTGAGGAGCCTCCACCTAGGGAAGCGGGAGAGGCCCGTTCGCGCTGCCTCTCCCCCCCCCCCGGGGCACCCCACGCCGTCTTTCGGAGCAGCATTGTAGGATGGCCACACCAGTGCGGCAACTTGCTGGACACCACCTCGGTGCCATCCGGATCTCGGCGCGTTGTGCTGCCTTCGGCCTACTGAAGCCTCAAGTGCGGACGCAATTCAGCTGGATAGCGAGTGAAACACCAGGGGGCGCCCCACTGCAGCTGAGGAGCCTCCGACTGGGGAGGCGGTAGAGGCCCATTCGCGCCGCCTCTCCCCCCCCCCCCCCGGGCACCCCACGCCGTCTTTCGGCGCAGCATTGTAGGATGGCCACACCAGTGTGGCAACTTGCTGGACACCACCTTGGTGCAATCGGGATCTCGGCGCGTTGTGCTGCCTTCGGCCTATTCGCACATCGGTCCGCTACTGACGCCACCTCACTGGCCAACGGATTTTGTAGGCTTTTTATAGCCCAAAGCCGCATAACAGGTCATGTGACTTGTTTATAAAACTGTTCATTGGTTCATTTTACTTTTGGTTTCCTAATGATGGAAGGCTTGGTCATATGACCTAAAAATAAAACTTTTCATTGGTTTAGAACATTTTTTTTTCCCAAATGATGAAAGCCCCACCTTTTTTTTCTCACTCGTCAGTCCAAAAAGGTTCCGTTAGATGACAACAGAGGGGACAGGCAACAAGAACCATCAGTCAAAAGAGGGGAGGGCAAGTTCTTCCCTACCGGGTCATGTTGGGGCTCCACCGGAAGTCATCGAATTGGTAGTCTACAGTGTTTCTGGATGTTTCAGACTGAAGTTGGCGTCAGCATGAGAGCACCACCATCTCGTGGCTCCGTCGTGGCCATTCCGCAAGCAATCATGGCAGCCGCTCCCCACCGGAAGCCTGCGGGAGTCGGGGGCCCGATGACTTTTGTAGAATCTTCAAGGCTGAGGGGACGCTTTCGGAAATGGGGCCCATGCCCTAGCAGGCAAGCGTCCGAGTTCAAATGTGTCCCAGGGCCATTTTAGTGGACCAGGCCCAAATCCGAAGAGCCGGCCGCCATTTTGAGAGTCCTGTGGCAACCGCCTATCGCTGCACCGCAGGAGTGGGTTCAACTCAGCTGGATGGCGGGTGAGGCGCTGTAATAGCTAGAGCAGGCGCAATTCAGCTGGCCGAGCGAGGCACTGTGTCGCAAGAGCGGGCGCAAGTCAGCTGGTCGAGTGAAGCGGTGGGGTGTAGCTGAGAAACCTCCACCTGGGGAGGTGGGGGAGGCTCGTTCGCGCCGCCTCTCCCTTCTAGTGCACCCCACGCCGTCTTCTGGCGCAGGTATATGTGATGGTCGGACCAGGGCACCGCAGGACGTGTCTTCAGGTCAAACGGATTGTGGGACAAGGTGTGGAGCAGGCGCAATTCAGCTGGCCGAGGGAGGCACTGTTCCGGAAGAACGGGCGCAACTCAGTTGGATGCCAAGGGGCGCCCCACTGCAGCTGAGGAGCCTCCACCTGGGGAGGCGGGGGAGGCCCGTTCGCAACGCCTCCCCCCCGGGCGCCCCACGCCATTTTTCGGCGCAGCATTGTAGGATGGCCAGCCCAGTGTGGCAACTTGCTGGACACCACATCGGTGCCGTCCTGATCTCGGCGCGTTGTGCTTTCTTCGGCCTATTCGCACAACGGTCCGCTACTGATGCCACCTCACAGGCCGACGGATTTTGCCGACTAAAAGACAGACCAAAGCAGCCCATTGTTGCTTTGAGATGGATGTTGCAGCAGGCTGCCATGCAAATGGTTGTTTAAAATGTTTTTTTAACGTGTTTACTTTGTTGGTGCGTTGTATATATTTGTAAGTTATTAAAGTGTTATAATTTTACTACTTTGTTGGAGTGCTATATATTTTTAATGTGACACATAATTGTGAAGACTTTGATGTACAAAAAGGCATCCCTGGAATCTTCCGCTTCAGGCTCGCTCCCACACACCCTTACAGTGAGAATCCCCTCCCCAATCACAATACAGGATCGTTATCAGATATTAGGAACGCGTGTGGTGTGACGGATCTCATGGGGTGGGGGCCTTGATCTACTGTAACTCCTTTGAAGAGGGGTGATTCTTTACAGTTGGGGCCATAAACTACATCCGCAGGGCTAGGTGATAGCCTGGGACCGGCCTGGACAATCGGACACAGAGGAAGAGGAGTGTCAGAGGGTGCGGTAGTAAATAGGGTGAAAGGGAGGTGTTGGGCGGGCACAGGGTGTGATTCTCAGGGAAGAGCAGCGCAGATGGGAGGAGGTTTATGGCCCATGCATGAGAGAGAGAGCGTGGGTGACCAGTGCGTGGGGGAGATGCTTGCGAGGGTGGGGAGCCATGCTGAGGATCGGCGGCGTGCAGAGAGTGGGTCTGGTCAAGGCATCTAAAATGGCTGCCGTGCACGACAAACGTGTGGCATTGGAAAAAAGGCAAGATGGCGCAGACAATGTTTATCAATACGGATTAATTTTCCATAGAGAGAAAGGGGGAGGTCAGAGAGGGGGGGTGTTCGTAGCACCAGGGAGACCCGCTGGGGACCGGCGAGGGGCAGAGGGGCCATAGCGCTTTCTAAATGGCTGCTGCTTGCTAGAGCGTACGTGCCTCAGTGGGGACAACGTGGCGCCGATTATGTTGACATCGCAAACAAGATTTTAACACTTAGACATGAAAGTTAAAACTGCACCATTGCCCCCCCCCTCCGACTGACACCCTCCTTTGCCTCAGCTTGGATCATCATTTGCTAAAGTGTTCAAAGACCCCACCGTGAGTATAAGCACAACCGGGGCCTTTGTTGTATATGCATATCTACTACTATACATGTTCCAGTGTGGATTCATTTACTACAGCCTTACTGCACACCCTGAGAAAAACTATGCAGCAAGACAATCTCTACCTTCTCCCTTTTCCATGTTCCAACGCTTTGAAATGAACAATATATTTACTCGCAGTGACAAAATGGCGGTCAACACTTCCTGATTTCCTTCAAATCGAACGTTAACAGACGTCACGCAGCAAAAAAAAAAATTCCACTCACGCGCAGCCGCTGGAAGACATGTATCAACATATATGAGCATCGTCAGCCACCCTCAGAAAACATAGGGGGTCAGGATACGTCTCCCGTACCCCCTTATACCCATTTCCCACATTGTTTTTCCTCCATCTTGTAATTTAATTAAAACGAAACACAAAATGGCAAATTCCCGTTTCGCTACCGGTTCGCGACCCGGTTCGCGAACCGGGAAGCGCTTCTACCGCGAAAAATCTAATTTTTTTTATTTGCCCCACGGGCTTTAATAACCCCAACATCATTCCTAGAGGGTCAAGAGGGGTCTACCTTGCCCCCTTTCATTAAATTCCCCCTTCGTTTTTCCCCTCCTCTTGTCTCTCGATCCTACCGAGAGACAAGATGGCGGCCGTTCCGGACTGTTTAGAATGTTGACAGACACCGGAGAGCCAATCAGCTTCGCTTCGCAAAGTTCCGTAACGCGAAAAGTACGCGAACCGGAGCGCTACCCGGGACGCTGTCACAGATATATCTGTTTTTTAAAACGTTAATTTCTCAAAATCCACTAGAGCACATATATTGAGACCCAGCAAAGGCACATCGGGCTAACAGTCCCTACAATTTTGCCAAGTTTCGTGCAAATCCATTCAGCCGTTCGAGCTAAAAGTGAGGCCAGACGCCCTATGGAAAAATGAATGGGAAAAACGCGTTTTGGGACCCCCCTTTTTTCTCGGCCCCCCTTGACGAAACCCCCCCAAATTTTCAGGGGCTGCTCAGAAACAAAATGTGCCATTTTCCTGATAATTTCAGCCGATTCCGTCCACAAACGCCAAAGTTATTAGACATAGAATTTTCAAAAGTCCCATAGAGAAAAAATCCTAACTATATATACCTACTGGCGACCGCCATTAGGTAATAATATATATATATACACACACACACACTCACAAACGTGTGTTTGTGTGAGTGTTTGCAAATTCATAATGATTTAAATGATATGTATACCCCAGTACACAAGTAGATAAAAATATATGAATAAACTATCATATAATGTAGGTACAGTACTACAAAATAAATAGCCATTTGGTCATGAGTATAGGCAATTATATATTCAATTACAAATGACAATTTTGGAGTGAGTGCTCAAATCGCCATAAGGAGGGCTCTATGTATGGAATTAAATAGAGCTGTATTTGTAAAGTCGAAGCAAGATCCTGTATTTTTTTTCCTAAACATTTCCTGTTATCTGTTATTGTTTTTGTGGATATTTTTGCCAATGTGTATTTTTACTGAACACATACACCAAATTCAAGCCAAACATACTGACTGTGCCAATGCTTGTTTAGAAAAATTGAGTACAAGAAAAAGCATCCTAGAGTTAACAACTTAGGGCAACAAATAAAGTGTAATTAAAGGCCTCTATATGAGACAGGTTTAACAAACAATTTCTCTGACAATAACCTGCCAGAGAAGGCCTAGAACCAAACGTTCCGTTGTGGTACGACTTTCTAAAGAGAATGTCTTAACATATCAGTATTTAGTTCAGTGCAGAAGGTCAGGAGTCTCTTGTAGTTCCAGAGCATGGCATATGAATAATGAGTTAGAAGATGTGATCTTGGTTGTTTTAAACATTTCTAGATAGACATATGCTTTGCACTTCATGGGCAAGACCGCTAGCAAATGATGATCTTTTCACAAAGATAATCGGTTTGGTGGAGAAAGAGGGCCTTTAATTTGATACAGAGTACAGTGATGATGTCATTGCTTCCAGTGGGAGTTACTGTAGCTCAACAGGGTGCAGTGTGACATGGGAAAATTGTTACGGTCTCTTGATTGATTAAGCTGCAGAATGAAGAGCTTCTTTTATCGTAGCAAGCTTAGATTTAGCCAGACCTGTGAGGATGCTATTTCCTCTGTCCATGCTGACTGTGACAATTACTTGGACCTTCTATCGCAAATCTTCAATCAGAGTGGGTGGTTTGTTACTCCTGAGCAAGTAGTTGTGTGAAGTGCATGGTGATTATTTTAGTGATTTAGGTTTGCATATTTCTGTTGTTGTCAATGGCGACGTGGGTGTGGCAAACTAGATAAGAGTTGGTGTGTCTCAAAGCAGCAGCTAATGCTCAAACAACAATTGCATGTATGAATCACCCATACATACCTGTGTGTAAAAGCAGCTCAAACTTGGAATTGATGGGAAAATGTAACAATCCATTTTTCAAGGTTGGAGATTTAGTAACTCAGCCTATAAATGATTGCCACAGAATGCCCTCTGACGTGTAAGATTTTACTGAATGGTCATGCCACTGCCTTCTGGGATTAAAGACAACGGCTTTCCTTCTAGTGCTATAAAAAGTGGGCCCATGACTCAATCCCTGAAGTACTCTGTACATGTCCGCAGAAGTGCTTGGGGTCTTGAATCTTCAAGTTGTAGGGATTGGTTTATTTGGATAATGGCAGTGGAGGATCAATTCAATAAAGTACAGCCAATTTTGCTGCTGGTGGTTTTTGATAGATCGGGGAATCTACCAGAACAGAGTTGATAATATTGTTATTTATTTAATTCTGGAGTAGTTGCTCTCAAACATGTCTAAAAAATACAGTCATTCATTCATTTCAATCTTTATTTCGATCTACTTGGATCATAAAATATATGCATACAATTTAAAATCGGCTTAAAATCAATAACGAATGAAACAGAGATTAAAAACTTTAAGTTAAACATTTTGAAAGAATTATAGTACATTATTGTTAAAATCAACAGTGCATTTCATTATTCACAAATCAGTGAGTGACTTTATATGACGAGTGCGGGTATGCCACATCGCTGTTAGAAATTTAGCCACCGCAAACACAATCAGGGGTGATGAGTCCGTTTTTAAAATTCTGTATGCTAGAAGATGATGTCTAAAACCTAAGTTTTTTAAAAGTGGGATAAGCCAGTGCTTCCTAGAGCTATGATAAGTTTTACAGAAAAATACGATGTGCAGATCATTTTCCTGAGGGTGTGTGCATACCGGGCACTGTTCCATGGGCGAGGGCTGGCCCCAGCGTTTGGTAAAGGCCCTGAGGGGGAGTGTGCCGTATCGCCACTGCAGAAACAATTTCCTGGTCAAAACGGGACTAATGCCATCAAGGACGTGCTCTAAGTAGTATGAATCTTTAAATTTGATAAACAAATTAGTAAGGGACCCCTCCCGTGTACTCTCTACTGTAAATTTCGCTAGTAGAAACTCCTTGAGAGGAGTTTGCGTGGGATCCTACAGCATGTATTTCCCGGGTCTAGACATAATTCTGGTCTTCCTGGGCTCTCACAAGTTTGTTTAATGTATCTCAACCCGGGAATGTGTGTAGCATTTGGTAAAGATAGGATCTCTTGGAGCTCAGTCCTATAATTCATAAGTTCAGGCGTACACCAAATTCGATGCCAGAAAGTAACTGGTTTCAGTCCCAGCACCTCTGTAATTGGTCATAGACCCAGATCTAGTCTCAACGGGAGTAGCGGGGTACTTGAGGGTAGAGCTACCAGCTGCCTAATGAATTTATTTTCAGTGGACAACAGATTTTGAGCTGGTGTATGACCCCACAATTCCCCCCCGTAGGTGACTGCCCCCCTTGCCTGCTTTTTATAAATTTGGAGCACAGGACCGAGGGGTTTGTAGGTTGACCTATTCACCATCCTGCAAATGCCACCCGTTAGCTGTGCTAATTTCATGTTCGCCTTGGTCCGCTGCGTGTCCCAGGTCATGTTTTGGTTAATATTCTCCCCAAGATATTCAATACTAGATACCCTCTCAAGTCTCAGAGTGCCTTTGGTGGGATTGGGGCGTGTTGAGGAGGGGGGTTGAGGATCATGTATTTAGTTTTGAGGGCATTGATCTCAAGCCCCCACTCCACGCAAAATATCGAGAACCCATCCAAGACCCGTTGTATTCCCATAGGGGATTTGGACAGCAGCAGGGTATCGTCCTCAAACATAATGGCAGGCACCCTGCTGCCGTTGAGCTTTGGGGCATCGATGTCACCTATCCTAGTCAAATGGGCGATTACCCCGTTGACAAAAAGGCAGAACAGGGTCGGTGCAAGCACACAACCCTGTCTCACCCCCCTGTCAATGGGGAATCTTACAGAAAGTGCCCCATTCCTACAGCACCCAACACGTGCAAAATTCCCCTGATGCAATCTTATCAAGTTTGAGAGGATATCTGTTGGAATGCCCAACTCCGCCAACACGGTCCTTAGTCTAGCTCTTGGCACTAAGACAAAGGTGGCTCATAAGTCCACAGATACGGTGTACAAACTGCCACCTTCGATTACCGCTCTCTTCCAGAACAGAAGATTTAAGCAAAAAATCTGATCCATGGTTGAGACCCCCTTTCTAAATCCTGCCTGGTAGGGGCTCAAAATTGCAGATTTATCTATCCAAATTTGAATTCGGTCAAGTATCAGCCTACCAAATATTTTCTGGAGTACGTCTATGAGGCTGATGGGCCTGTAGTTGGCTGGGAGCAGAGGTGACCCCTTCTTGAATATCAGCGCAATCTCTGCGCCCAGCCAAGTACTCGGGACCTCAATACCCTTCAGGACAGCATTGAATATCAGCACCAAGTAAGGGGCCCATCCATCAGGCTCCGGCTTAAATAGGTCACCAGGTAAACCGTCTAGTCCGGGCGCCTTGCCCGATGTCAGCCCTGCAATGGCGGCTAGCACCTCCATCTCTGTAAAAGGTTCCCCTTCCGGTGAGCCACTGGTGGTCGGTTGTACTTGATTTGGAGCCCCATCTTCAACCATGTAGAGTGACTGAAAATGGTCCTGCCAACAGGGGCGTGGCTAGCAGCCGATCATGGCGGCAGATTAGAGGGCAAGCTCTGTGGTTAGAGCGGCCTCTACAACAATCCGTATACTTATCCGAATTAATAAAGAGCTCCGGAGGGAGGACCTGACGCCCAGGACCGGGCGGGACTGATGGCGGCAATTCCGACTGAAATCTGAAGCCGGGGGCCGGAGATGTTACTGACAGTGCCAGAGAAACATTAAGAATCCGGGGACTCCCCTTGTCGGCAAGCCCGGCCGGAAGTGACAGAGCCCTGGGGAATGTCTGACCGGAAGTGATTGGCCCCAGCCGTGAGGGACAGCGGCGACTCCACAGGCGACCCTGGGCATCGGACTGTAAGACCGGTGGGAGCGGATTTATAAAGAGGAGACAGTGTGGGTGATGCCGCAACGGAAACTCTGCCGGACTGCGGGCTGCGGAGCACAGAGGGGACGGCTGTGCAGTGACGGGAGTAGCCATCTTGGGGCGGCAGAGCCGTCGCGGAAAAAGAACAGTGCTATGTGGCCTGGTGAGGAGCGGAAGGCCACGGACAGCAGGCGGGTGCTACAATCTCGGGGGCTACAGGCGGCTTGAAATAATGCTCCCTGTATCGGCACTGAGTGTGTGAAGGGACCCGCACAAACTCTGACGCCGTGCCTGGCATCCTTAAACCGAGTCTCAACCGGTTCACTGCCTGGCTGGAGCCAGTGAAAGTACCACAGTACTACCATACCCAAGGCGCGCAACTGTAAGTGAGAGCTATTACGGGGAGAAAGATTGGGCAGGCGCACAAAGGCTGCGCTAACGGCGCAGGACTACATTTACGTCGACCAATGCCAGTCGGACTGTGTGCTGCATGCCGCTCTGCCTCGAGTGGAGTTTGAGGATTACAGTCTGCACAAATGTGTTACCAAATCTAAGACTCGGAAGAAGCTAAGTAGTAGCCTGAACAGTGGAGGGTCCTGTGCATAAGTATGACCGCCGGTCCCACATAGTCAGGTGCAGCGAGAGTGCGGGGCACAGTGAGAGACCCCCGTTGATAGTGGCGCAAAGGGGTCACAACGGAATTACTGGTGAGGCACTGCGCAGATTTGGCCAAAACGCACGCCGATTATACACTATTAACACGCTAGAGATTGCAGCAGGAGGGCTTCTTGCTGTTCCAGAAATAAGACACAGGAGTGCCACGGAATCCGGAGTGTAATTTTCTGACGCCCGTCTGAAGGCAGCTAAGCGTATAACAAAAACGCCCTGTCATCTAGTGGCATCAAAGAGTGGAGGGTGCTGTCACGGACTACGCAGATGATTTGGGGTGACCCTTCCCGTACCCTTCCACCCTATCACACCAGAAAGACGTGAGTGGCGATGGGAGGAATAAGACACTGTGGAAATGATAATGGCGGGCAAGGGCTCAAAAGGTGGCACCACGCAGACACGCATTGATAAGTATGCGTGCGACAGAGGCACCTCCTCTCCAATGGATAGTAGAAACACTGCCGGTAAGTCCGCGGATGGAGCAGGTGGCAAGAAGGCGACATTGGAAGACGTGATGCGGGCTTTGATGCAAGTACAAGCGACGGTGGGCTCGATTTCTGCGGAGATCACTCTAATCAGGGCCGACTTTCACAAAATGTCAGAGAAAGTAAGCACCATGGAAGTGGTCACGAAGTCGCTAGTAGAGGATTTTTCGGAGCTGCAAACGGCAATGGAACGAATGTCGGCAGAAAACAAGACACTGCGCGAGAGGCTGGATGACCAGGAAGGGCGCTTCAGGAGGAACAACGTCAGGATCCTAGGGGTTCCGAAATCTGAGGGGACCAGAGCAACAGACCTCTATGTGGAAGAGTTGATTAAAATGAAACTCCAGCCTAAGGGCCTGTCCACCTTCTTTTCAGTTGAGAGAGCGCACCGAGTCCCAGGGGGTCGGCCCAAACCAGGGGAAGCCCCGCGACCTATCCTAGCGCGGCTGTTCCATTTTAGGGACAGGGACGCCATCCTGCAGGCGGCGAGAGTGTCCCCCCCTGTCAAAATCCAAAATTCCACCTTGGCCTTTTTTCCGGACTACACGGCGGAGGTCGCTCGTCGCAGAAAGACATTCTTCGATGTGAAAAAGGAACTTAGGGCGAGGGAGATTCCGTACTCAATGCTGTTCCCGGCTAGACTGAGAATAGTGGCGGACAACAAGACCTGGTTCTTCGACACTCCTGAGATAGCCCGGGACTGGCTGGATGGATGGAGGCCGGCCACTCAACCTCACCGTCCGAATAGGACACATAGGAACCAGGACGCATGCAAACATTCCGATTCTCAAGCATCAGCACGGAGGGCAGAGGATGATTCGCCAGCAAGGGATGGTGTAGACGAAGAAGCTGGCGAGGAATAAAGGCCACACGGTGGAAGTAAGACACTGAACTGGTTATGTTAGCTGCTAAACGAACTGCCATTGGACACTGGGCTGTGGGCACCCGAGGAGGGTATGAGAGGCCGCCGACTCCGGAGAGTCCTACACCCCAACAAGCAAGTATTGTGTGTGGGGGATGGGTTAAGCACTCTGCTAAGTTGGGGGGGCGGGCGGTTCCATGTCCGTACAGCAGGGGGGCAGGGAGGGGGGGAGTTAATGAAGAGTTGATTTTTTGTTGTTTGTACTGGTTGACTCATGAAGCTAGGGTAGTAGTATCCCGGTCCAAACACAGAACCCTGGGCCCTCCCGATTCGGTGACTTTTTGGTAGCACAGGGACTGGTGGACTTATGGAGATAGTTACATCCCGAGACCAACAGTACACATTTTTTTCTGCCGTCCATGGCAGCCTGTCTCGTATCGACTATTTTCTTGCACTTGGGGGTGGTCTCCTCACCATAAGTGACGTATAAATTAGACCCAGGGGCATATCAGATCACTCCCCACTATCACTGACTTTACCTTGCCCAGAAATAGCTTGCAAACTAATTTACCCGATCTTCCCAGGCTATCTCAAAGTACCACATATACGCAGAGAGCTAAAAAAGGCAACCCGATATTATTTCGCTGAAAACGCGGCCTTGGTGACGTCACCCATGGTCCTGTGGGAAGCCTATAAGACTGTTCTGAGAGGGCAAGCAATTACGTCCATAGCGGGGTACAAGCGCACTCAAAAGAAGGAACTGCTAGCGTTAGAACTAGAACTTAACAAAGCAAATTTATCCCACATGGCGGACCCAACTGAAAATACACTGCATACGCTTCGGCTCTGTCAACGGCTCCACGACGACCATCTTCGTCGGAAGACGGTTGAGAGCATTGCAGCGACAGCGCACAGAGTCTATGATATTGGTGATAAGGCCAGAAGGCTCTTGGCCTGGTTAGACAAGAAAAAAGAAGGTACTAAAAAAATACTGCAGCTGAGAGGCACAGGCAGAGAGCTACATGCACGTCCGTCAGTGATAGTGGAAGCCTTGGTTGACCACTTTCATGAAGTATACACCCTTGAGGTAGACATAACATTAGAGGCGGCGGCGGAGGCCCTCCACGGGGTACTAACACAGACCCTATCACAAGAGGCAATGGAGGAGCTTGAAGCTGATTTTTCATCGGAAGAGATACAATTGGCCATTAATGCGCTGCATTCCGGTAAGGCAATGGGCCCTAATGGGATACCAATAGAGTGGTATAAGACTATGTCAGAAGCGTTGAGTACACCCCTGCGGGATATGTATACAGAAAGCTTGGAACAGGGGGTCCTGCCCCTCGACCAGCGTGGAGCAACTATAGTAGCGATTCCAAAGCCAGGTAAGCCACCCCCTGAGTGTGCGTCTTACCGCCCAATATCACTCCTAAATGCCGAGGCCAACATTTTAGCGAAATTGTTGGCCAGCAGGCTGATGCCTCATCTTGCACAATTAATCCACCCGGACCAGTCAGGCTTCATGCCGCACAGGAGCACAGCGCTAAACCTCCGTAGAATACACTGAGCTTTGGCACGGGCCCCATCGCTGACGGAAGCGGCAACCGTATTGTCATTGGATGCCAGGATGGCGTTCAACATGGTGGAGTGGCAGTACCTTTTTGCAGTCCTGGACCACATGGGCTTCAGCCCTAAATTTATCTCCTGGATTCGGCTCCTGTACACGGCTTCAGTGGCCCACGTGGCGGCGAACGGCCATATCTCCCGTGACATTTCATTAGCTAGGGGAACGAGGCAGGGATGCCCACTCTCGCCCTTGCTGTTTGCCTTAGTCTTGGAGCCGTTGGCCACAGTTATTAGAACGTCCCGATTGCTGAAGGGAATACGGTGGGGGAGGACTGGGAAGACAGAGTCTCCCTATACGCCGACGATATGTTAATTTATCTGTCGGACCCTGAGAGGGGCATTCCGGTATTATTGGCGCTATGTGATCAGCACGGGTGCACCTCTGGTTATAAGATTAATTGGACAGAGTCGGTCATTTATGTGCTTAAAGGCCCCCCTCCAAAACTTCCTACCGACTGTACGTTGACGGTAGCGGACACCTCCTTCAAGTATCTAGGGGTCCACATAACTCACGACGATAAGGCCTTCTATGAACTAAACCTATTGCCACCGCTCATTCGGCTGCAATCTGATGCGAGACATTGGAAGGCTCTTCCGCTGACGCTGCTGGGGAGGGCGGCGCTGTTCAAAATGATGGCACTGCCTCGTTTCCTGTATGTGTTAGAAATTACGCCTTCTTTGGTGCCGCCCTCATACTTTCACAGAGTGACAGCGGTGGTGGCTGAACTGTTATGGGGGAACCACCCGGCTCATGTGGCACACATGAAACTTGTGAGGGACTGGCACAACGGTGAAATAGCCCTGCCGAATGTACAATTGTACTATTGGGCGGCACACCTCAAGGTAATAAACCAATGGCTGCATGTCCCGCAGGACGACCCGGCCTATCTTGCGGATAGAGCACAGCTGGGCACACATAGTTTTTTTGGCCCCGCTATATAACAAGAGGCTAGCATCGAAACTCACGGACCCCACTAAGCACACTGTGGCACTGTGGCATAAGGCGCAGGCGAAGTTAAAGTGGGAGGGTGTCAAAACGAAGCTTACACCACTGTGGGACACCAAGGCATTGGGTCAATTACGACATAGTAAAGGGTTCACACAGTGGGATAACATCGGCATCTCCACGGCGGGGGACATGTGGACAAGAGATGGGGTGGT
Source organism: Lissotriton vulgaris (assembly GCF_964263255.1). Taxonomy (NCBI): domain Eukaryota; kingdom Metazoa; phylum Chordata; class Amphibia; order Caudata; family Salamandridae; genus Lissotriton; species Lissotriton vulgaris. The sequence goes on along the minus strand of NC_141698.1, from coordinate 461,822,329 downwards.
CTCCTTTGAGTATCTACAACAACAGTATAACCTGGGGCCCAATGACCCCTACCGTTATATATCCAAATAAGACATGCACTGATAACAGCGATAGAAACGGGTACAAAGGTCCTAGAATCTTCTCCGCTGGAAGACCGCCTCCTTACAGACTACATGCAAACTAGGGCCACTTCCCTCACGTACCAGAAACTACTGAACAACCTACCGGACCCCTTACAGACACTGAGGGAAAAATGGGAGAGTGAGATAGCGGAGATGGATGAGGCGGACTGGAATGCTGCGATGGCGTCCCCTAGGGAAGCCGGTATCTCAGCGCGATTTTGGCTGGTGCAGTTTAAGATACTGCACAGGGTCTACTACACGAGGACCACCTTGCATAAATTCCACAGGGCAGAACATCCATTTTGTCTCAGGGGCTGTGAAGAGGAGGGTACGCTGCTGCATACACTTTGGGAGTGCCCGATAATAGCTGAATACTGGCGACAGATATTGCGTACTATTTCACAAACTCTGAATGTCTCCATTACACCAGATCCGCGAGTATGCCTGCTGAATGTATGGGGGCCGAATGACCTGACGCGCCAGGGACAGCAATGGGCCACTGTAGGTATTATGGTGGCCAAACGGAATATATCGCAGAAATGGGGGGCGGCGGAAGCGCCGACCCGGACGCAATGGTGTAGAAATATGGATATGCTACTGGTGATTGAGCGTGCAGTGTACAAACAGAGGGCCAATCCTCGGAAGTGGAATGGAGCCTGGCTGCCATGGAATCGATATCGGGGGGGATCTATGTGAACCGCTACCAGAGGAGGACGTAGATAGCTCAGAAGATGAAGAAGATGTGGCTTAGATGACTAATTTGAGGGATAGCAGCACTTATAGGGTGGTAACACGAGGGTGGGTGTAGAGCTCAGCTGATGGTACGGGGCCCTGAAAACTGTGAGACGCAACAGAAGTGCTGAGATTGGCTTGCCGTTGTAGAGTCTAGAACTAGGAGTGCTGAAATGTATATTGCATATTGGATCTATCGAGTCATAAGTTGAGTTATGATTATAACATAAAAAAGTAAGATGGACTTAGATTCTACATAAGTTTTGTCCTGTTATCTGCTGCAGGATTGTTAAATTGATGTTGAATCATAAGTGGGCGGCTAGATGGAAATGTATTTTCTCTAAAAGTATCGAGCATTTGGCAGCCAGCCTCCGGGTTGTAGGCAAATGCTGTGTTAAAAATTAGCAGATGTAAATAAAGTCTTACGTCAAAAAAAAAATGGTCCTGTCAAGCCTCTGCTGAAATATTGGATTCGATAGCCGAAACTGGCTCCACGGACCCCGTATTGACAATGCACCAGAATTTGCGGGAATCCCTGCCAACTAATGAGGTGGCGAGATTTTCCCACTTCTCCTGTTCCCATTCACTCTTTGCGTTGGTGACCAAACGCTAGTAATCCCTCCTTCTGGCCTGAATCTCAGACCTGTCTGTACCCGCCTTAATTAAAATCAGCAGGTCTGATTTGGCCTTACGGCATGCAGCGTTATACCAAGTGGGGCGATTGGAACGGCTGCCCCCACTCTTTCCTGTGATAAATAGGACTTCCGCTACGGACTTAATGAGATCCTTGTGCGCCAACCACAGTTGCTCGTGTATGTCCTGGGTGCTGGCAAGCTCCATTAATGCACCCACCTTGACCAATGTCGGGATGACCCGGGGATAGAGCCCTGAAATCTTCTCTGCATTCACTGCTAGCTTCTCCCACCTCACTCTCTGTCTATTGTTTGTTAATGCCAGCGCAGACACTGGCGCGGGTGCCGCTTCCCCTCTGTCATCTAAGCCGGGGAGTGCATATTTCAGTTCGAGCGCATTATGGTCGCTATCTTCCCTTGGAATCACCTTAAAATCAGATCCTCTCCACCTATTGCTTCGACTAAACGCTTGAAACAGGATACTCCATCGCCAGACAAATCACCATCTCCTGTCTCTATGGAGCTGCTTCTAGAGGAGATTCGTGCCCTGCGGCTGTTTGTTGAAGCAACCAATGCTAAAATGCAATTTCTTGAGGAGAAGTGGTCGTATAAGGACAATAGGGTGACGTCCGTGGAACAGCAGGTCTCGGAGATACAAACTCAACGCATCTCTTCTTTGGAAAAGACGGTCCTTTCTCTTTAACAGCACACTGAGGACTTGGAAAACAGGAATAGGAGGAATAATGTATGTACTTATGGTTTTCCGGAATCCCAGGAAATGTGAAGATCCTGTAGCATTCTTTACCTCCTTTCTTCCTTAACTCCTGGACATGCCACCTACTACTTTTCTTAGTATCTAGAGAGCTCATAGGCTTGGTCCACATTCATCTGCTTCACTTAAGCCACAAGGTGTCATTATCCTCTTCCTGAAATTTACGGATCTTCTTTCAGTGTTTTTTGCCGCTAGATCAAAGTGTCAAGTCTCCTGGTTAGGTTAGAGAGTGTTCCTATCTCAGGATGTTTCTAATGCAACAAAGGCAAAAACAACAGGTGATGGACAGAATGCAGAACATTGTCATACATTCACCCCAGTACAGAGATCTGGGCCTAAATCCATAGTTTTTTTGCACTCCACACCACCCCAGGTCAGACATGGCTATATGCAAATCAGCCTGGACCCTGTGCCTCATGGGAACAGTCCAGCCCGAACTGCCAAGCCATTTCTTTCCTGGACCGGAATCAAGCATCCAAGGACCGGTTTCTGGCTATCAGCCGTCATCAGCCTGGATAGCTTGACTCCAGTGGTGTGGAGAGCATGGGACTCACGTCTGAGCATACCCATCCCACTCAGGCGACAAAGGCAAAAACAACAGGTGATGGACAGAATGCAGAACATTGTGATACATTCACCCCAGTACAGAGATCTGGGCCTAAATCCATCGTTTTTTTTTGTGCTCTACACCACCCCAGGTCAGACATGGCCATATGCAAATCAGCCATCACCCTGTGCCTCATGGGAACAGTCCAGCCCGAACTGCCAAGCCATTTCTTTCCTGGACCGGAATCAAGTATCCAAGGACCATTTTCTGGCTATCAGCCGTAATCAGCCTGATAGCTTGACTCCAGTGGTGTGGAGAGCATGGGACTCACGTCTCAGCATACCCATCCCACTCGGAAGACAAAGGCATAAACAAAAGGTGATGGACAGAATGCAGAACATTGTCATACATTCACCCCAGTACAGAGATCTGGGCCTAAATCCATCGTTTTTTTGTACTCCACACCACCCAAGGTCAGACATGGCTATATGCAAGTCAGCCTTAACCCTGTGCCTCATGGGAACAGTCCAGCCCGAACTGCCAAGCCATTTCTTTCCTGGACCAGAATCAAGCATCAAAGGACCGGTTTCTGGCTATCAGCCGTCATCAGCCTGGATAGCTTGACTCCAGTGGTGTGGAGAGCATGGGACTCACGTCTGAGCATACCCATCCCACTCGGGGCGACAAAGGCAAAAACAACAGGTGATGGACAGAATGCAGAACATTGTCATACATTCACCCCAGTACAGAGATCTGGGCCTAAATCCATCATTTTTTTGCACTCCACACCACCCCAGGTCAGACATGGCCATATGCAAATCAGCCTTGACCCTGTGCCTCATGGAAACAGTCCAGCCCGAACTGCCAAACCATTTCTTTCCTGGACCGGAATCAAGCATCCAAGGACCGTTTTCTGGCTATCAGCTGTCATCAGCCTGATAGCTTGACTCCAGTGGTGTGGAGAGCATGGGACTTACGTCTGAGCATACCCATCCCACTCGGGGCGACAAAGGCAAAAACAACAGGTGATGGACAGAATGCAGAACATTGTCATACATTCACCCCAGTACAGAGATCTGGGCCTAAATCCATCGTTTTTTTGCACTCCATACCACCCCAGGTCAGACATGGCCATATGCAAATCAGCCTTGACCCTGTGCCTCATGGGAACAGTCCAGCCCGAACTGCCAAGCCATTTCTTTCCTGGACCGGAATTAAGCATCCAAGGACCGGTTTCTGGCTATCAGCCGTCATCAGCCTGGATAGCTTGACTCCAGTGGTGTGGAGAGCATGGGACTCACCTCTGAGCATACCCATCCCACTCGGGGCAACAAAGGCAAAAACAACAGGTGATGGACAGAATGCAGAACATTGTCATACATTCACCCCAGTACAGAGATCTGGGCCTAAATCCATTGTTTTTTTGCCCTCCACACCACCCCAGGTCAGACATGGCCATATGCGAATCTGCCTTAATCCTGTGCCTCATGGGAGCAGTCCAGCCCGAACTGCCAAGCCATTTCTTTCCTGGACCGGAATCAAGCATCCAAGGACCGGTTTCTGGCTATCAGCCGTCATCAGCCTGGATAGCTTGACTCCAGTGGTGTGGAGAGCATGGGACTCACGTCTGAGCATACCCATCCCTCTTGGGGCGACAAAGGCAAAAACAACAGGTGATGGACAGAATGCAGAACATTGTCATACATTCACCCTAGTACAGAGATCTGGGCCTAAATCCATCATTTTTTTGCTCTCCACACCACCCCAGGTCAGACATGGCCATATGCAAATCAGCCTTGACCCTGTGCTTCATGGGAACAGTCCAGCCCGAACTGCCAAGCCATTTCTTTCCTGGACCGGAATCAAGCATCCAAGGACCGTTTTCTGGCTATCAGCCGTCATCAGCCTGAATAGCTTGACTCCAGTGGTGTGGAGACATGGGACTCACGTCTGAGCATACCCATCCCACTCGGGGCGACAAAAGCAAAAACAACAGGTGATGGACAGAATGCAGAACATTGTCATACATTCACCCCAGTACAGAGATCTGGGCCTAAATCCATCGTTTTTTTGCACTCCATACCACCCCAGGTCAGACATGGCCATATGCAAATCAGCCTTGACCCTGTGCCTCATGGGAACAGTCCAGCCAGAACTGCCAAGCCATTTCTTTCCTGGACCGGAATCAAGCATCCAAGGACCGGTTTCTGGCTATCAGCCGTCATCACCCTGGATAGCTTGACTCCAGTGGTGTGGAGAGCTAGGGACTCAGGTCTGAGCATACCCATCCCACTCGGGGCCACAAAGGCAAAACAACAGGTGATGGACAGAATGAAGAGCATTGTCATACATTCACCCCAGTACAGAGATCTGGGCCTGAATCCATCATTTTTTTGCATTCCACACCACCCCAGGTCAGGCATGGCCATATGCAAATCAGCCTTGACCCTGTGCCTCATGGGAACAGTCCAGCCCGAACTGCCAAGCAATTTCTTTCCTGGACCGGAATCAAGCATCCAAGAACCGGTTTCTGGCTATCAGCCGTCATCAGCCTGGATAGCTTGACTCCAGTGGTGTGGAGAGCATGGGACTCACGTCTGAGCATACCCATCCCACTCGGGGCCACAAAAGCAAAAACAACAGGTGATGGACAGAGTGCAGAACATTGTCATACATTCACCCCAGTACAGAGATCTGGGCCTAAATCCATTGTTTTTTTGCACTCCACACCACACCAGGTCAGACATGGCCTCATGCAAATCATCCTTGACCCTGTGCCACATGGGAAGAGTCCAGCCCGAACTGCCAAGTCATTTCTTTCCTGGACCGGAATCAAGCATCGAAGGACCGGTTTCTGGCTATCAGCCATCATCAGCCTGGATAGCTTGACTCCAGTGGTGTAGAGAGCATGGGACTCACATCTGAGCATACCTATCCCACTCGGGGTGACAAAGGCAAAAACAACAGGTGATGGACGGAATGCAGAACATTGTCATACATTCACCCCAGTACAGAGATCTGGGCCTAAATCCATCGTTTTTTTGCACTACACACCACCCCAGGTCAGACATGGCCATATGCAAATCAGCCTTGACCCTGTGCCTCATGGGAACAGTCCAGCCCGAACTGCCAAGCCATTTCTTTCCTGGACCGGAATCAAGCATCCAAGGACCGGTTTCTGGCTATCAGCTGTCATCAGCCTGGATAGCTTGACTCCAGTGGTGTGGAGAGCATGGGACTTCTGCTGAGCATACCCATCCCACTCGGGGCGACAAAGGCAAAAACAACTGGTGATGGACAGAATGCACAACAGTGTCATACATTCACCCCAGTACAGAGATCTGGGCCTAAATCCATCATTTTTTTGCACTCCACACTACCCCAGGTCAGACATGGCAATATGCAAATCAGCCTTGACCCTGTGCCTCATGGGAACAGTCCAGCCCGAACTGCCAAGCCATTTCTTTCCTGGACCGGAATCAAGCATCCAAGGACCGGTTTCTGGCTATCAGCCGTCATCAGCTTGGATAGCTTGACTCCAGTGGTGTGGAGAGCATGGGACTCACGTCTGAGCATACCCATCCCACTAGGGGCGACAAAGGCAAAAACAACATGTGATGGACAGAATGCAGAACATTGTCATACATTCACCCCAGTACAGAGATCTGGGCCTAAATCCATTGTTTTTTGCACTCCACACCACCCCAGGTCAGACATGGCTATATGCAAATCAGCCTTGACCCTGTGCCTCATGGGAACAGTCCAGCCCGAACTGCCAAGCAATTTCTTTCCTGGACCGGAATCAAGCATCCAAGGACCGGTTTCTGGCTATCAGCCGTCATCAGCCTGGATAGCTTGACTCCAGTGGTGTGGAGAGCATGGGACTCACGTCTGAGCATACCCCTCCCACTCGGGGCGACAAAGGCAAAAACAACATGTGATGGACAGAATGCAGAACATTGTCATACATTCACCCCAGTACAGAGATCTGGGCCTAAATCCATCGTTTTTTTGCACTCCACACCACCCCAGGTCAGACATGGCTATATGCAAATCAGCCTTGACCCTGTGCCTCATGGGAACAGTCCAGCCCGAACTGCCAAGCAATTTCTTTCCTGGACCGGAATCAAGCATCCAAGGACCGGTTTCTGGCTATCAGCCGTCATCAGCCTGGATAGCTTGACTCCAGTGGTGTGGAGAGCATGGGACTCACGTCTGAGCATACCCATCCCACTCGGGGCGACAAAGGCAAAAACAACAGGTGATGAACAGAATGCACAACATTGTCATACATTCACCCCAGTACAGAGATCTGGGCCTAAATCTATTGTTTTTTTGCACTCCACACCACCCCAGCTTTTTTTCGGTCCAGGGAAGGCATGGCTTGGCAGTTCGGGCTGGACTGTTCCCATGAGGCACAGGGTCAGACTGATTTGCATATAGCCATGTCTGAACTGGGGTGGCAGAGTGGGCTAAAGAACGGTGATGGATTAAACCCAGGTCTTTTGACTGGGTGTGAGTGTTTAATTGGTTCAGATGCTCCGTCCATTATCACCCCCTTTTGTACCGCTTTTGGCCGCCATAAGTGTGGCAGGGTATGCTCAGACGTGAGTCCCTTGCTCACTTTGCAAATGGATTCAAGCAAGCCGGGCTGAAGACGGCTGGAATACGAGAAACCGGACCTCGGAAGCTTGTTTCCGGTCCAGGGAAGGCATGGTTTGGCAGTTCGGGCTGGACTGTTCCCATGAAGCACAGAGTCAGACTGATTTGCATATAGCCATGTCTGAACTGGGGTGGCAGAGTGGGCTAAAGAACGGTGATGGATTAAACCCAGATCTTTTGACTGGGTGTGAGTGTTTGATTGGTTCAGATGCTCCGTCCATTACCACCCCCTTTTGTACCGCTTTTAGCTGCCATAATTGTGGCAGGGTATGCTCAGACGTGAGTCCCTTGCTCACTTTGCCATTGGATTCAAGCAAGCCGGGCTGAAGACGGCTGGAATGCCAGAAACCGGTCCTCAGAAGCTTGTTTCCGGTCCAGGGAAGGCATGGCTTGGCAGTTCGGGCTGGACTGTTCCCATGAGGCACAGGGTCAGACTGATTTGCATATAGCCATGTCTGAACTGGGGTGGCAGAGTAGGCTAAAGAACGGTGATGGATTAAACCCAGATCTTTTGACTGGGTGTGAGTGTTTGATTGGTTCAGATGCTCCGTCCATTACCACCCCCTTTTGTACCGTTTTTAATGCTACAGCATCAAGAAGGAAGGAATTTTTGAATCTCCGAGCTACTCTGCGTTCTCTAGGCGCTCGCTATGGCTTATTTTATCCATGCATTTTTAAAGTGACTCACCAAAATCGAACATGGACTTTTCAAGAGCCTGCTGAACTTAAAAATTTCATTTATCTTCAATCTAATAGCGGCATGGATACTTCCTTCTTACCTAGTGGCTGATTGTTTAACTGTTTAACTGTTTGACTGTTTGTCTTTTTCTTTCTGCAACATCTCTGTTAGTGTTCTACATATAATATGCTTTTAGTCATTTCTCATTTCTTGTATACCTTCTTCATTGCTTGTTTAATGTTATCCCCTCTGTCATGGTAAAGTTTCCGATTTCTTATGTTTTCACTTTGACTATTGGTCTGTTGCATATATCCTAAGGTTTTTCCTTGTTGTAAAACACAGATTAGTGGCTAATTGACTGTTTATTCTTGTTCTTCTTTCCTGTTACACTTCTGATAAAGTTCTATATTCAGGTTCTTTTTTCATTTACTGTTTATATGTTTAATCAGTTTTATGATGGTTCTCTTTTATTGCTTATTCTCCATTTGCTGTTTTCTCTCATTTGACATTGCAGTCTCCTAATTACCTTTGTTTTCGCATTGCTTGTTGTTTTATCACAAGTATTCTATATTACTTCCATATTGTTAATTGTTTGTTATGTTTCCTTCTGTAGGTTCATAGGTCCACCTCCCCTCAAATCATGTCCCTACCTTCCTTCATATTTTGTCCTGGTGTGGTCTGGACTCCCTTCTCCCGGGCGGTCCGTCTTGTTGAGTGTTGCCATTGCCTCATTGTCCTCTTGTATATTTCCCCCAGGTATGTTCCTTTCAGTCATCCTTTTGGATATGTACTGTCTCTTCTTGTATTTTCTTCCTCTCTTCCTTCCCCTTCCTCCCCTTTTCTTACCTTTTATTTTCTGGCTTCATTCATCTTTCTACTGTTGTTGCTCTTTCCATATTGCTTTTCACATTTGTACACACTTCCCTTTCTTTCCTTTATTTCACCCCTGCCCTCTTTATGATGTTACCTGTTATATGTGTTTCTTTCTACTCTTTCTCTTACTTTTTGGCTGTATGTTACTTATACACATTCTTGCATTGTTGTTCTTATTGATTTTTTGCTATCTGTAAATTCAGAGTGGTTTCCTGGAATGTAAATGGTTTTATTAATCACATTAAAGGCAGAGAGTCCTTTCCCATTTAGCCTCCTATAACCCTGATATAGTCCTTTTGCAAGAAACCCACCTTACTGAAATCGAATCCCTGAAATTAAAAAGAAGTTGGGTTGGTACAGTTTTATTCTCCCCCTTTAACAACAAAAATAATGAAGTTGCCATTTAATGTCATAGGAATTTAAAATGTAAAGTTTTGTCACAAGAAAATGACGCTTATGGTAGATGGATACTAGCTAAGTTGCTACTTAATTCTATACCTCTAACTGTTTTTAATGTGTATGGCCCTACTCAACCTGATTGCTCTTTCTGGCCTTTAATTACGAGCAAATGTATTCAACATAAAGATGAATTATTTATTTTAGAAGGTGACTGTAACCAGATCGTTGACCCATTCCTTGATCGTAAATCCACAGTTCGCTTCATACCTCACAAAACTCATAAACAATTTCTTGACACTATTTCGCAATCACATTTCATTGACTCTTGGCGACTCTCTCACCCTGATACTTTGGACTATTCCTTTTTTTCTCCTCCTCACACATATTTTTCCAGACAGTACTACATTTTCCTCTCTCAATCCCATTATCAAAACTTATTATCTTATTCTATTGAACCCATTGTTATTTCGGACCATTCCCCCATTGTAACAGATCTTGACTTGCTTCCTCCGTGTCCCAAGCCATCTCGTTGGCACTTTAACAGCGCACTTCTCACTGATCCTAATTTTTCTTCCTCTTTTCGCTCCTTTACTAAGGATTTCTTCTATTTAATTCTGACCCTAGTTCCCCCCTTATATTCTTTGGGACTTCTTTAGGGCCACTGCAAGGGTTTTATTATTGATTTAGTTTCTAAGAAAAAGAAGCAATATCTTCAGAAACGCAAAACTTCCCTAGCGCATATAACATCTTTGGAACATAAATTCTATACTTCTTCAGAGAAATATATGTTTCCATATCTTCTACGTGCAAAATTAGAGTTTAATAAATTTACTACTGATAACGCCTCTTCAATTCTCCTTTGTAGTAGTGTGCGTTATTATGGTGGTCGTAATAAGTCAGGGAAACTCCTAGCTAATTACCTTAAATCTCGTAAAGAGCGCACCCTTATAGAATCTATTTACTCTCCCGATAATACTCTTCTACATAAGTATGAGGAAATACTCGACTAATTCCAACTGTTTTATCAGCAACTTTATACCCCAGAACCCCCTTCTACCCCTTCTCTTATTCAGAATTATTTTAAGAAAATTCCCAATTCTCCTAATTCCCATCTCAACTTTCCAGACCTTGAACTTGACCTATCATTACACAAACTCTCTGTGACTTTGACATCTCTTACTAAAGGTACGACACCAGGTCCTGATGGTTTCGATGTTAAATTTTACTTCAATTTTTCTGATCTTTTACTGCCCAAACTTCTAACGCTTTTTCAGTCATTCTGCTCATCCGGCACAGCGGCAGGCATTTTTCAGGAAGCTACCATTTGTCTTATCCCAAAAGATGGTCATGATCCCAATTTCTTTTTAAATTATCATCCGATTTCTTTAGTTAATGAGGACTATAAATTATTTGCTAACGTGCTTGCGTTACACTTAGACCCCTTTATGCCACATCTCATTGGTAAGGAGCAATGTGGCTTTGTTAAAGGCAGGCTCACCTCTGATAATTCTTGCCTTTTCCTTAATGTCTTGAACAAGGCCTCATCTCGTTCCATTCCTCAGGCCGCTATCTCTGTTGATGCCGAAAAGGCTTTTGACAGGGTTGACTGGTCCTTTTTGTTTGCTTCATTGTGTTGGCATGGCTTTGGTCCCAAATTCATATCCCTTACCTTTCTGTTATATTCTGCACCCAAAGCCTCAGTGCTTGGGAACGGTCAACATTCCTCATCCTTTACTCTTCAACGGGGCGTTCGTCAAGGCTGTCCCTTATCCCCACTTCTTTTTTTCCTTGCTTTTGAACCTTTTCTGTCCTCTATTCGTAACAATAATTCCATCTCTGGTTTTCCCTATGGTAACAATCAATTGAAACTTTCTGCATATGCAGATTATATCCTTTTGTTTATCTCCAATCCAGAAGTGTCTATTCCCCCTTTACTATCTGAATTTGACTCATTCTCTCTGGTCTCAAGATATAAAATTAACTCAAATAAGACTGAAATTCTCCCTCTAACCAAAACTTGTCTTCCTCATCTTTTCTCCTCGACTAGCTTTGCCTGGAATAGCTCAAAGAATAAATATTTAGGTATCTGGTTTTCCAACTCCATTTCCTCTTCAATTAAATTAAATATGTCTGCGGTTTTATCCCGAATTGACCATTTGTTCTCCACTGGAACCCTCTTTTCCTTTCCTGATGGGGTCGTTTGGACTCAATTAAAATGATGATAGCCCCAATTCTAATGTATATCCTGTCTATGTTACCAGTTCATATTCCTGCACTTTATTTTAAACGTATTGATTCCTCCCTCTCGAAATTTATTTGGAAGAATAAGAAGTCTAGAATTTCTCTTACAGCCCTTCTTAAGTCTAAACCTAATGGTGGAGTTAAATTTCCAGATTTTTGGCTCTATCCTAAGTCCTTCCCTTTATGTCAAGCATCGTGCTGGCTTTCATCAGACCCTTCCCCTTTTACTCCTCTTTGGCCCCTTAGTGAACAAACCTGATTATTACCCTTTTCTTTTGCTGAAGTAGTCCGCTTCTCTACCAAATATCCCCATACTTCATTTCCCTTATTCAAACATACTTGTTGCCTTTTAAAACCTGTGGTTCTTCCGACTTCCATCACCCGTGAATCATTCTTAAATACCCCCATTTGGTATAATTCAATTATCCTTTTAAATAATAGACCCATCTTTTGGAACTCTTGGAGATTAAAGGGTGTCCTGTGGGTTAATCAGCTTTTTGATGAATTATTACCCTGCTCCTTTCCCCAATTTCAACTTTTATTCCACTGCCCCAGATCCTTTTTACAGAAATTTACAACTCTCATGGCAATAATTCTTGACCAATATTATTCTCTTCCTTTTTCAACATCATTAATGACTCAATCTCCTCTTCTTAAAATCCTCTCTACTCTCCTTAAAGCATCCATAATTTATAAATGTTTCTTTTTCCCTAATCCAATTTGTGCTAAACCTAAATGGGAACTTGCTTGGGAGGCAAATTTTGACTGTATTTTCTCTGATGCTCTCTGGGATAAAATCCGGTCCAGATCTTTAAAGATTTCTTGTTCTGCTTCTCTTACTCAATCTTTATTTTATCTATATCATAGACAATATATTTCTCCTCTTTCTTTATCTCGTTTCATACCCTCTTCTGATTCTAAATGCTGGACTTGTGGTACTTTAAACCCTAATCTTCTACATCTGTTCTTTTTCTGTCCTGTTGCTTCTGCTTTTTGGAAAAAAGTTTAGTTATACATTTCTCGTATTTTTACACTTTCTCTTCCATACTCAATCACTATCCTCTTTCTGGGTAGTCTTTCAGATTCCTTAGAACTCCCTGCACACTCACATTGTCTTTTTGATCTCATGCTTGCTCTTGCTTTCCAAAACATGGCTTCCAATTGGAAGTCCTTTAAACACATTTCCATACAAAGTTGGTGGAACACTTTATGTCATTTCCACAGGCTTTATGTCACCTTTGCCTCTTCCTATAAATCAATTTGTAACACTGATCTTTACTGGTTACCTCTCACTACATACCTGGATCGGTTGGCTGTGAAGAAAACTTCTCCTATCAATTATGAAAATGTTAAACCTCCTTGAAGGTCTTCTGCCCTCTCCTTCTTGTTTTTTTATTTTGCTATCTTTACAGATTTCTCAAGTTATATCACTTTATGCTGCACATTTTATATTAATCATTTGTACCATTTGTTTATCTGCTGTAATTTATCTTGGATTTTAATATTTTGCAATGCTATCGTTTTTCCCCCTACCCTTTCCTCCCTCCCCTCTTTTCCCCTTCTTTCCTTTTTCCTTTTCTCTAAAATCCCCACACAATGCTTTTTGTTTCTCCATCATTGATATTAGCACTGTTAATGTTCTATACTATGTTTGATCATATTTACTGTTTCTGCTGATATCTTTTTTTATTTATAATTTGCTTCAATAAAGCTTTTCAAACATAAAAAAGATCTCCATGGACATGCCCATATCACTCAACACACACATCAAAGATTAACTCTAGAAACTAGGTTGAATGCCTATATCAGGTCAATGAAAGTGACATAAAGTCACCTTTTCCCAATGACCACCACTTTCCAGGATAATAAGAGGCAAAAAAACCTGGTCAATGGTGCTTATCCAACACCTGAAGCCAGCTTGAAGGAGTGACAATATGCACTGCTTATCTATCCAGTTCTGGATCTTCAACAGCAAAGCTCAGGAGAAGACCTTCTGGACAGAATTGATTAGATAAATTGGCCTGCAGTTCACTGGAATATTCCTGTGGCCCTTCTTATATATTGATATTGTGTCGGGCTCCTTCCAGGACTCAGGAATGGGAGCACCATCAGCTATGGCATTAAAATGTAGGCTTATGTATTCAGTCCAGCTGTTCCTTTCGTATAGAACAAGGTCGCCAGGAATGCCATCCAGGCCCAGCGCCTTATGACGCACAATTGCCAGATCGAATAAGTTATCATTATACATCAATTGGAATGAAGGTGTTACAGAGATGGTGGTGACTTCAGAGTTAAAGTGAACTGAGCGAAGATTTTTCCCAGTGGTGTACCAGTGAAAGATTGCCTTGATTCCCCTGGGCTGGCCTGATAAAGGGCCTTGTGCACTATGCAGATGGCCTTGAAAATAATGCATTTTTTATTGGTGGCCAGTGCAGTTCATGCAATCACTTAGCCACTAACGGTTGCTTTGGACTACCCAAAATAAGCCTGTCCAATTCTGCACTACCTTCAGTTTGGCTTGGGTCTGTTGTTGGTAGCTAAATAAAGGACATTATAATAGTCCATTTTTGACATGACCAAGGCCAGGGCCACTTATTTCCGTGATGGCAGCATTCTAATAAGCCAGAAACAAGAGGACGCAGTGCAGTTGGCCTGCCAATCTAATGAGAGCTTGCAATCCAAGATCACCCCTAAATTCTTAGCCTCCTCTGTTGGCATAAGTAAGCTCCCTAACGTCTCAAGGCACCAGTTATTGTTCCAGATAGGAGTCTGTGTTCCAAATAGAAGCTCCTCTGTCTTTTACTCATTAAGCTTTAGGTAGTTTTTCCCATCCATCATGCTACTGCTGTCATACAATGATTGAAATTAGTTGCAGTAGATACAGTATCTTTCGTAATCGACACAATGATCTGGGTGTTGTCGACATAGGATACCACCTGTAGCCCAAAGGAATGTATGAGCCTGGAAAATGAGGAGACATACAGGTTAAAAAGTGCTGGGCACATAGGTGAGCCCTGCAGCACCCCACAAGGCACGGAAAATGGGTCCAATAGAAATTGGTGCAGCATCACCTCTGGGATCTGTCCTTAAGGAAGGAAACAGTATTTTTAAGGTGCTGCCTGTGACACCCAATTCCCGTAGGTATTCGACTAGCAGAAATAGGGATATGGAGTCAAAGGTCACAGACAAATTCAACAGGATAATTGCCCTGCCCTGCCCTGCATCCACTAACCGCCTCACACAGTCTGTAGCCTACACCGCGCTGCTTCGGTTTTGTGATATTTCCGGAAACCAATCTCGGAAGTTTTGTCCTACCAACTCTGCTCTTTCACATACACCATCAAGTGTCTATTGAGATGTTTTTCCAAGACCTTGGCTGGAACTGGGAGTAGAGAGATAGGTCGGAAAATGTTAAGGTTGTTGGGGTCCAGGTTGGGATTCTTGAGAAGTGTCTTCAATACTGCTTCCTTCTGCAACTGAGGGTAGCTCCCAGAGGAGATGCCTTTGTTCATCATGGATGAGAGGGAGTGTGCTACCAAGCTGACCACCACATGCAGGATTTTCGAAGCACATGGTTCAAGGGGCGAGCCCGACTTGATTTTAAGAAGGTGCAGTTCCACATGCTTGAGTGTGAGGAAAGGAAACACAGTGTGTCTATTTACAGTTTCTTCTGTAGATTCTGAAGCTATAGGAGATTCTGCCTGCAGCTCTCTGCTTAAGGGCAACAAGCTTTCAGCTACTGATATTGATGCTTCAAGCTCTTTGAAAATGTTAGCAACTTTTGATTTAAAGAACTCAGCTAGTTGATGACATACCTCTTGTGAGACTGAGGTTTCAGGAGACTTCAGGGGTGTGGATAGCTGCTGAACAATTTGAAATGAGGAATGTGTTGCCTCTATTTTGTTAGTGCAGTACTTAGAATTTTCTTTATTAAAGGCCACCTTATATTTTCTAATCATTGTCTAGTAAGCAGACCTTTCCTGTACCTCCTACTTTTTCCTCTGGGTACATTCCTGGTGGCAGCAGCCATGCCTTAGTCAGTCTGTCTGTGAATCAGGGGGCAGAAGGTACTTTTCTCCTGAGCTTGACTTTCCATATGGGAGCTACCTTGTACATGGCTGCACACAACGAGGCCGAGAGATACTCCGCTCTATTGTTCACGTCCTCCTGAACAGCGGAGGGTATGCTACCTAACACAATCACGAAAGATCCTGCCGACACCTCCTTCTAATCTCTCCTGTGTGTCCTGATGTGGGAAAGTGTGCCCCTCCCTGAGGAGGCAAGGTGAGTAAGGAGACTGCAGTGTGATCTGACAAGCTAAGAGGAAGCACAGACTGAAATGACAACTGGGGTCATTAGAGAAGATACCATCAAGGATATGTCCTTTCATGTGATTGGAGACTGTGATCAGCTGTGACATCCCAAGGCAGGTCTGCTAATACCTCTATTAGCATTATCCTCAAGATGAAAATTAAAGTCCACCAAAACGGTAATGCTGCCCTTACCTATGTAGGGCTCTGTGAGGCTCAACTTTCAGGCATGGAAGAAATCTTAGATCCTGGGGACCTGTAGATAAAAATTCTGGAAAAGGAGCTAGTAGGATATGTTTCAATCTTGAAATAGAAAGTTTCACACGAATTACTGCAGAAGTTAGTCTATAGGTCGCATTGCTACTGTGCTTTATAAACCACCACCTGACCTCCTCCTGGCGGCAGTACTCTGTTCAGTCTGAGGATTAAGAGGTCTTAGTGAATAGCATCTACTAAATTGGGGCTGAAGCATCGCTGGCCCCAGATTCCGTAATGAAGTCAGGGTCGGGAGACGACAGGAATTCTCCTAATTCAACTTTGCGTTGTAAGATAGACCTATCATTGTTTAGGAACTGATTAGGCATTGATTAATCTTTGACCTCCCCATTTCCTCAGATGTCATGGATTTTTTTTATGGTGTTATGAGAGATCTCCGGTGAGCTAGCAAGCGAGGTAGATGCCTTAAAACCACAGGTGCTGCACATGCTAGACTTAGAGTCATACATTTCTTCAAAGCCAAATGGCGTGCATGAATTAGTCTTACCCTCCCATTGTAGTTTCAGTTTCTGTTCTCTAAAGTATATCATGGATGGGGCATTTCTGAGCAAGCAGGACCAGGGGTTCTGGCACTGGGCGGAATCTGTATGTGCGCAGACCGGCTTGCCTTTGGCGCACCAGCGGTACTTCCACATACTCATGCTCCTTAAGTAGCGTCGCTAGCTTTAAAAATGCTCAAAAAAGATAAAGCCCCTGGCCCAGATGGTTTCACTGTAGAATTCTTTACTCACTTCGCTTCTTTGTTGATTCCCAAACTGCATAGCCTTATATATACTTTTTTACAATCCGGAGGCCCTACTGGATCTTTTTCCGATGCTCTTATTTGCCTCATACCTAAGGATGGTAAAGATCCTCAACATTGCAAAAATTACTGACCTATCTCTAAGCATGGGCGCAAAATCCGTTCCGCTCGCGGATTTTGCTGATTTTCGGTAAATCCGCAATCCGCGAACTCCCGCGAATTTACCGAAAATCCACGAATTTGCGAGCGGCGGATTTGGGGGGCAAAAGTTCAAGCCTAAAAACAGCAATGCTCTCGCACACACTCACAAGGTATAATACTGGTAGTAAATTAATGAAAAACATAAAGCATGTATACAAAAAGTAGACAGATGCAGAATCCCGGGTATATTTCTTAAGGTGGGTTGTTTAATGAGTCCACAACCGGCTTTGTACGGTCCACAACCAGCCGACACGTGTTTCGTCGTGTGAGGATAAGTCACAACGACTCTTCTGGGCTTGTGGCCCAACCTGCGCGTAAGCAGGTCAGAAAGGAAGAAATTCCTGAGGATAATATTCAGTGCTTAAATGGTATTGGATCTGTAGAAATTATATCTGATTCAACGTGTTTCCAGCGAACATGAATGTGTTCGACTGCCGACAATGAGCCCACAATGTAAACAGGTGCTCAATACATATACGCTTAATACGTGTGTGTATTAGACAGGTACCGGGAGGGATCCACCTCTTGTTCGTGACACAGCAAAATAGTTTAGCTCGCAGTCTCGGCGTTATGTTCAGATCTGTGGTATCCCTCCTCTTGTGTTTCCCGGTCGCCGTTTTCCGACTGGAAAACTCGGAAAAAGGCGACCGGGAAACACAAGAGGAGGGATACCACAGATCTGAACATAACGCCGAGACTGCGAGAGAAACTATTTTGCTGTGTCACGAACAAGAAGTGGATCCCCCCCGGTACCTGCCTAATAAACACACGTATTAAGCGTATATGTATTGAGCACCCGTTTACATTGTGGGCTCATTGTCGACAGTAGAACACACTCATGTTCGCTGGAAACACGTTGAATCGGATATAATTTCTACAGATACAATACCATTTAAGCACTGATTATTATCCTCAGGAATTTCTTCCTTTCTGACCTGCTTAAGCGCAGGTTGTGCCACATGCCCTGAAGAGTCGTTGTGACTTATCCTCACACGACGAAACACGTGTCGGCTGGTTGTGGACCGTACAAAGCCGGTTGTGGACTCATTAAACAACCCACCTTAAGAAATATACCTGGGATTCTGCATCTGTCTACTTTTTGTTACACATGCTTTATGTTTTTCATTAATTTACTACCAGTATTATACCTTGTGAGTGCGTGCGAGAGCATTGCTGTTTCTATGTAATGTGAGAGTCTTTCATGATTTTCTTCTGAACGGTTAAGGGCTTTTCCGTTTGCTCTACCACACCATACCTTTACCTAGCTATTAAGAACTTCTTAACGTAAACACTAGACAGAACGCCTTGCTTCTCTGAAATCTTTGGTCAAAAAAAAACCCTTGCAGCTGCATCAAAAGTTCAAGCCTTCAAGCTTGAAGTTGTAACTATTTTAGGATGGCGCCGGCAAGCTGCCAGCGCCATCCTAAAATAGTTACTAAGTTAGCTAAGTTAGCTTCATCAGGAAGCACTAATAGATAAAATAAAGCAGGTGCTCGAGCACCTGCTTTATATTATCTATTAGTGCTTCCTGATCGGTCTCTGACCTTTTATACACACAAGAGGCATGAACTCGCATGGAAGCCCCGCACGTTTGGTCCCGCTCACACACTCACGGTGTGCACCGTCTTCCCGTCATTTACCCACTATGATAGGTCACTCAAGGGACCCCTGCGCCCTTCGGGACGATTGCATAGTAACACACACATGGTCGCTGGAACTAGTTGAAGCTCAAATTCAGTGACTCATTCATCAGCCCAAAAACAATCGTGAGTGTCGTCGAGGCTGGGCAGGTGTGCCTTCTTCCCACATCTGCCCTCGAAAATCAGCTGTGATGCTGGATAGAGGCCTTGGTATCCTTGACTTTCACGAGCGCAATCACAAGAGGCATGAACTCGCATAGAAGCCCCGCACGTTTGGTCCCGCTTACACACTCGCGGTGTGCACCGTCTTCCCGCCATTTACCCACTATGGTAGGTCACTCAAGGGACCCCTGCGCCCTTCGGGACGATTGCATAGTAACACACACATGGTCGCTGGAACTAGTTGAAGCTCAAATTCAGTGACTCATTCATCAGTCCAAAAACAATCGTGAGCGTCGTCGAGGCTGGGCAGGTGTGCCTTCTTCCCAAATCTGCCCTCGAAAATCAGCTGTGATGCTGGATAGAGGCCTTTGTATCCTTGACTTTCACAAGCGCAATCCTCGTGCTGTTCCTGTGACCAGGAGCTTCTTTCTCTTCATCTGCTGCTCTGATCGGTCTCTGACCATTTATACACACAAGTGGCACTTGAACTCGCACAGAAGACCCCCCCATTTATAAAGGCCACAAAATCCGCGAATTCGCAATTCGCAAATTTTGCGGATTGCGAGTTCGCAAATCCGCAAATTCGCGAATTGCGAATTCACAAAATTCGCCCATGCTTACCTATCTCCCTAGTCAATAGAGATTATAAAAAAAATTCAAAAGCTCTAGCATTGTGATTGGAATCTCAGATGCCTGATTTGCTGGGGACTGAGCAATCCGGCTTTGTTAAGGGGAGACATATCACGGATTACACTTGTTTATTTTTTGATATTCTCTCCAAGGCCTCACATGTTTCTCATTCCTTGGCAGCCATAGCTTTGGATGCAGAAAAAGCTTTTGATAGAGTCGAATGGCCTTATCTTTTTCGTACACTTAAGTGGATTAGTTTTGGTCCCAAAATTATTGCTTTAATTTCTATTTTGTATTCCAACCCAAGAGCAGCTGTAACAGCAAACGCTAATATCTCCTCTTATTTTAACCTTGGTAGGGGAGTTAGACAGGGATGTCCTCTCTCTCCTTTTTTTTTTAATATTGCCTTAGAACCATTTTTGCTCCGGATTCGTCAAAACAATAACATTCACTGCTTTGCTTTTAAGGAGACCAGTATTAAAATAGCAGCTTATGCTGATGATGCACTTTTGTTTCTTTCGCAACCTCAAGTCTCTCTCCCTGCTTTTCTGGAGGAAGTGGAATCCTTTGCGTTCATGTCTGATATAAATTGAACAGGGACAAGTGTGAAATTGTACCCTTGACAAAATATACTTTTAAAGCTGACTTTGCTATTTCAGGTTTCTCATGGAGCCGCCAATTTATTAAATACTTAGGTTTGCATTTTACTCCTTCCATATCGGGAACGGTTTCACGATGCATTGAAAATTGCATACAGAGATTATCTTCTTTAACGACAAAGTGGCATCTCTTATACTTGTCCTGGTGGGGTTGCTTAGATACCATAAAAATGATGCTATTCCCCATAGTCCTATATACAATCTCCAATATTCCATTGTCAATTCCTCTCAAACATTTTTAAAAACGTAATTCTATCTTATCTTCCTTTTTATGGGGACACAAGAAATCATGTATGTCCATCCACAAATTAATTTGTTCAAAATCGGAAGGTGGGACGAATTTTCCTGACTTTCCTCTTGATCATAAATCCTTCATATTAAGTCAGTCATCATGTTGGCTTTTCAATCCTTCCATAAATTGTCCTCTTTGGACTACACTAGAACGATCTTTCATCTCTCCCTTCTCCTTCCAAGAATATTTATCCTTTACACACAAACCACAATCTGTTTCTACTCTCATCCTCAAACATACTTCCAAAATTATTCCAGCGATGCCTTTAACATCTTTTCTCAATTTTCCTTTATGGCACAACATACACATCTTAATAAATAATAAACCTATATTTTGGAAATCTTGGAGACAACGAGGGTTGATCTGGGTGAACCATTTATACAATCGGGATATGATTATACCTTTCACATTGAAATTAGGAGAGGCCAGAGGGGCTAGCCTAAAAGTAGGAGGTAACCAAATATCTTGCCTTCTATTTGCGGACGCCCTGGTGATTGTGGACCAGACAGAGCTAGGTCTCCAGAGAAAATAAAACGTGTTTAATGAATACTGCTTAAACAAAAAACTAGTAGTGAATATGGAGAAGACCAAAATATTATGTTTCGGTAAAAGCAGGACTAGGTTCCCTTGGTGCCTTGGCACAGTTCTTTTAGAGAGGGTGACAGAATATAGATACCTGGGAATATGGTTTACGAGTAACCTGTAATGGTCTACCCAACTGGAAGCTTTGAAAATGAGGGCATTGGCTACCGTGAAGGGCCTAAAAAGATTTAACAGCGTTTATGGTGAAATGTCAGATGGGCTGTTAATAAAGGCTTATTTAGCAATTGTTCCCGCACAATTTTTATATGGGGCAGAGGTACTTCTTTTAAGTGGGAAAGTATGTTGGGATAAAGAAAAGGGTAATATCCTGAAAAACTTGTTCTCCCTGCCAAAAGCATTAATGGTACAAGCAGAAAGATTAGAGCTGGGACTCACCTCTTGGGCAGTAACTGCCAACATGGCCCTAATACATTTTTGGCAGCGCCTAGGGTTAGGGGAGATTCAAAAAATCTCCCAGTGGTGTAGAGGTGAAATTGCCATTAGTGAGCTGTCCTGGGCAAAAGAAACAAGAGCCTCTTTGAAGAAAGTGTATGGAAAGCTGGGCCTAAAGTTATGCCCGCAGCTAGGTCATGCAATAATAGGTCAAAAAGAACTAAGGTTTCAAGGAGCCGACATCTCCCGAACAGGTGATCGAGAATATCTCTTGTGGAAAACATCGGTGGTCCATATGATACAGGTGTGGGAATTAGAAGTACAACAGTATCCCTATTTAGACAGGTTACCTAACTACCATCTAAGACGTGAGGTACTAAAAGTGAGAATGGGAATAAACCCCTGCAATGTAAATAATAGGGTTAAAAACCGCATGATAAATAGCGATGTAAATGTACTTGTATGTTAGGTACCCACTGTGATATTGTACATATTTTATTAGACTGTAGATCGATTATAGATATACGGAAAGAGATTTTATGCCCGATATTTAAAAAATATAGAATTATTAATAGGATGCAAGCTGCTAATCTACTAGTGGAATTGAAAGAGTTAGATGTAGTCTGTGCTTTGGGGAAATTTATGAGTAAAATTAGGGGGTTTCTCCGGGGTATAGAGTAATAGGTGCAGCAGTTACTCAGCATAAAAGGAGAGTGTATTATAAAGGTTAATAGTAATGTAGTGTACTTTGGAAGGATTGTATATATATGATTGAAACCGCTGTGATTTTAATATTTTTAAGAAGAAATCGGATCGGCACTTAAAGTAGCTGGGTTACTTTTTGTGCAAAGATTATGAGCTGCTTCAGTTTTTAACAATATATTATGATATGTGTTTTGATAAAGGTTTATAATATGTAAAGTGTATACTTTTATGGTTGTAACAAACCAAAATAAAGTTTTATTGACTGACTGACTGACCCTTCACACAAGCTAGTACTGTTTTTGTCTTTCCCTTAACTTTCTGTTCCAAATATTCTCTCTTAACACAAGCTATCCAATCTGCTATTTCACGACACACAACATCCCATATTAGCAATCCTCCTGAATCCACTCGTGCAGATAAATTGCATTCCTTATTACTTCATAAATCCAGGGCTTCCATTATATATACCTTTTTACACAGCTCATCTATTCCAAGAGCCAAAACTAAGGTAGAATTATTGTGGGAAAAGGAACTTGACACCTCTTGGTCTGTGGATTTTTGGGATAAAATATGGCTTCATCTTCGGAAATCGTCTAGAGTCGCAAACACGACACAAACACTCTTTTTTTATTTACAATAGGCTCCTATTATCTACCCTTGCCCTTAACACATATCATTCTGATACCTCACACAATTGTTGGTCCTGCTCGCTACCACATGCAGACTTATTCCATCTGCTTTTTACATGCAAGTTTGTTCGGATTTTTGGGGAAAAGGTGGGGTCACATCTCAATTTGATTTTTCATGCCAACCATCCCTTCTCTATTTCACATATCTTTTTAGGTAGTTTATCTTCCATATGGGAAAATTGTGACATCAATGTAAAAGTAATTGACCTGTTATTAGCAGTAGCCTTCCAACAAATAAATAGGAATTGGAAAGACTTCACTAAACTCTCATATCAAGCATGGTGGTATGCTGTCTGTTACAATAATAGGCTAGACACCACATTTATATACCCGACACATCTGTAACCCAAAAGTTTAGATTTGTGGACACCGTTTACACTATATATTGATACTGGTGCTAAATGTTCAGCTCTCCCTACACCTATGCAGCAAGAAGTTACTAAACCCCCATGACTTCCTTTATGTTATTATACAGTTATGTTATTATGCAGTTCTTTTTATATTTCACTATGTATTATCATTTTCTGTAGAACGTGTAAAATTCTCTTTCTTTTTTTTTCTTTCTTTCTTTCTCTTTTTCATATCGATGTAACATATGATATGGTTATACTGATTGTATACGAAATATTCGATTGACTATTTTATACCCTCCCTAGTATTTATTTAATCCAACTGATATATTGTATGCAATCTTCTTACTTTCACTGTTCTTATACTCTACACATTATTGCAACTCTTTATCCTAATAAACTCATCTTTGAAAAAGTAGCGTCTCTAACCAAAATGAATAGAGCGCTAATTTCCAATATGCCCCCCTCTCTTCCACCAGAAAGTAGGAAGTGTGAACCTTTTCCTGCCACAAAAATAGGTATAGATGGACAGTGGCGGACCAGGGAGAAGGTAGGATTAAGCAAAGTGCAATAAGGAATAGCTTTGGTTTCTTAGGTAGACCATATGCAGGCAGAGCGTTGACATTATGTTGAGGCAGTCATTTAAGATGGAGTTTGTTCTAGTACTGCCTCAGGGAGGGAATTGTCAACCAACTTTTAACATGGACCATCTTAACCAAAGGTCCACACACAGAGCACAGTAATAACTCCCAGATTAGACCATTGTTCAGAGTGAGACCTCTCAGGCAGCTTGAACCAAGCATATCAAGGTGGTATGTTCACAGGGAGCCAAGCCCTAATCCTCTCTAATTAACAGTAGTTTGTGAAAAAATACTCACCATAATAGCTTACACACAAATATTGCAATAAAACATCGTTATCCTTAAATCTCGTTGTCATAAACATCTTAAGCATTGAATAAAACGTCACAGTTTGGGACAAAAAAAATATTTGC
The DNA here is from genome assembly GCF_964263255.1 of Lissotriton vulgaris. Lineage (NCBI taxonomy): Eukaryota > Metazoa > Chordata > Amphibia > Caudata > Salamandridae > Lissotriton > Lissotriton vulgaris. The sequence continues at coordinate 461,798,065 of NC_141698.1, read as the reverse complement.
ATTTAAATATTTCAAAATAAATTTAAAGCACAGCAGTTGCTGTTATTTAAACTGATTAAAGTAGTACTTTCAGAAATCTTTCTGCATTTCTAAACATTAGGCAATTGGGAAGGAGACGCCCAGTTTTCAAATAGTTTATGGAGATTTAAGGACTTGGGGAATGTTGTGGCGTGCATATTCCCAGCATGCTTTTACAGAAGGAAGTGCACCACTGCCCTCAGGAACTCAAGCATAGGTTTCACTGGTGTCCTGGTCTTTTCTGCTCAGCGCACACAACAATCACAACAACAATCACACAACAATTGCAACAACAATCACACAACAATCACAACAATCATGCTTGTGTGCTGAGGCCTAAGCTGTGAAAGGTTCTGAGCTCCACTGCCCGGCTCTGCGGTCTATAGGGGCAGAACAAGCGTGCTTCCCTGGGACACTGATCTGGGACACTGATCTTAGTCCATATTACGTTATGTGATGTTATGTCATGTTATGTTATGTCAAGTTATGTTACGTTATGTTACGGTATGTCATGTTATTTTACGTTGTGTCATGTTATGTTATATGTCATGATGTGTTAAGTCATGTTAGTCATGTTATGTCATGTTAAAATATGTTATGTTATGTCATGTTATGTCATTTTATGTCATGTTATGTTATGTCGGTTTGTATCCCAGGTTTGCCCTGAGATGTAATCCAGGAAAGGTGGTAGCAGATCTGTGGTATCAAGTAGGCCTTTTTCCTGCGTTTCCAGGCCTCACTCAGTTAAATGTCCGCTAACATGATGTGCTTGAACCCTGTGCTGACTTCACCAAGTGAGTGTTCGTATATATGGTGATGGATAGTGCGAGCCCATTGGGATGCATGATTCTGTAGTATCTATTTTAGACTGGCCTTGTAAAGCATGACCCTCGGTGGAGGCTCATGGAAGCCTTCCCAGGCTGGTCAAGTGCATTCCTGGCATTCCTGAGTTTTGTGTTTAGCTGGAGACAGGGCTGTTTTAGCATCGCAACAGTAAACCTTTAGCAGAGGTCTGCCCCTTCCCGAGCACCACCATTTTGCTTGATGGCGGGAGTGGAGAGGTGGAGATAGTGGCTCCCTTTTATGTGCAGAGAGGACCATCAAGTGGAAGGGGCAGCCTGGAAGTGGAGACTAGTGGGACCGTGATGCAAGAGGCAAACCAAGTGCTGGAGAGCGTCTCCATGAATCCTATTCGGTGTTTATATCATAAGTGGCATGCTGCGTTAGAATGGGTGCTGCTTTTGCTTGGGCTTGTTCTCCGGCTGGAGCCTGCAGCCGCATCTGCTGACCGGTCCCGGCCTGTATGGCGCTCCCGAGCAACCTCGGAGGAAGGTGGGGCCGTTGCACGTGTACTCTCGAGTGAAAGAAAGCCCCGACCTTGGGACCCAGCAGCCTCGACGCCTGGGTAACCCCGTACCTTATTTTATTTATTTATTTGTGCGTTTTTATATAGCGCGGACTTTACCCGAAGGTGTCAGAGCGCTTCGCAATAGGAGTAGAACTGATACATGAGAACATGGCAAGTGAACAAAATACAAAAGCAAACGTTACATTAAATGAAGCAAAAAAGACAATCGTGAGTCAACAAAATACAAGAGGTAGCAAATGGTGCATTACAGGAGGAAAAAGTGACGTGTGCAGGTTGCAAAAGCGTACAAAGTAAACATAGAGGTATAATACTGCAATATATGGAGGGCACTCAAGCACAAGAACAAACATTACGTGAGCCATGGTGGCACTTGTGCAGGTATCGAAAATAAACAAATGTAAGAGGTAGAAAACAGTGTGTTACACGAGAAAGTGACTGGTGCATGTTACACACGAGTACCAAACACAGGAAGAAAGATGATACTGCAATAAATGGCAGACTCTCAAACCACAAGAACATACTGGGAAGACACTTCCATAGTCATGTCAAGTAGATTTTTCTATAGTGGAAGGGCTTCCTTCAGATAATAGAGAGGGCATGGATTACATTTGAAAGTGTCTTTGAAGGAGGAGAACTTTGAGGTTAGTTTTGAAAGCCTGGGAGGAGGTGGTGGTCCGGAGCTGTGGCGGAGGGAGTTCCAGATTCTCACCGCGTTGCCTGAAAAGGATTGTGCCATCGTTCTTTCCTTCTTGAAAGTGGGAGGTTCAAGCAGGAGATTTTCCGCATTACGTGATGGTCTAGAGCCTCCAGAGAGTTTCAGTTTATTCGCCAGGTAGTGAGGAGAGGAGGAGTGCAAGGCTTTGTGGGTGATACAAGCAGTCTTGTAGATGGCTCTAGCCTCGATTGGAAGCCAGCGGAGGGTGGATAACATTGGTGTGATGTGGTCGTTTCTTTTGGCCCCGTAGATGAAATGAGCAGCTGAATGGAAGACCGATTTAAGGGGGAACAGGTGGGATTTGGGGAGGCCAGTAAGAAGAGAATTGCAGTAGTCAAGTCTGGAGAGGACCAGCGATTGCACCAGGGTTATAAGGTCCTGCTCCGGGAAGAAGCGACAGATTCCCCAAAGAAGGCGCAGATGGTAACGAGCAGACTTTGCAATGGAATTGATGTGGGGGTTAGATTGAGTTTTTTGTCGAGGATGACACCCAGGGATTTTGCGCTGTCGGCAATGATGGGTTTAGTGTTCAGTAGATTCAACTGATCCAGCCACGATTGCACCGGGGGAGGAGAGATTGAAGAGGAGAAGAGGAGGAATTCGGTTTTGGAGGGGTTCAGAATCAGTTGATGAGTAAACATCCAGTTATGAATGGAGTCGAGAGTAGAGCTTAGGATCGAGAGATCGTGAGTAGAGGCAACCTTGAGGTAGATTTGAGTATCGTCAGCATAGAGATGGTAGTGGATCCCGGATTTACTTAGGAGATTTCCTAGTGGTTCTAAATAGAGGTTGAACAATGTGGGTGCAAGTATAGAGCCTTGAGGAACACCTTGACCTACCGCCACAGGAGATGAAAGACTGTTCGCTATTTTGATCATTTGTGATCTATCAGAGAGGAAGGAGGCAAACCATTTAAGCACAGTGCCCTCCATGACCATTCTCTGTTTAAGAATGTTGAGGAGGGTGTTGTGATTGACAGTGTCAAAGGCTGCAGAAAGATCAAGGAGAATTAGAAGACAGGACCCCCCCCCCCCCCCCCGAGTCGAGGATCCTCAGAGCATCATCAACCACTTGCAGTAGGGCTGTTTCAGTGCTGCAGTTTTGAATGAAACCAGACTGGAAATTGTCAAGAAGATCATTGTCCTTGATATGACGAGAGAGTTGTTTTGCTACACATCTTTCTGTAACCTTCGCAAGAAAGGGTAAGTTAGTGATGGGGTGGAAGTTGTTAAGGTCAGACGCATCAGCAGTTGGTTTTTTAAGAAGCGGGGTGACCTGCCCAGTTTTGAAGGAGACAGGAAGGGAGCCTTGATAGAGGGAGAGGTTGACCAGAGTGGTCCAGTAGGAGAAGGAAAGGGTATAAAAGTCAATGGCAATGGCACTGGGGATGGGGTCCAGATGATGGTTGGAGGGCTTTGTTTCGCGGATGCACTTGAGAAGGGCATCTTCAGATATGGGGTCAAAGTTTTGCCAAATGGCTAAGGACTTGCACTCCTCTGGAGGGGTAGGATGAGCGTCCTGATCCACAAGAGATTTCACTTTTTCGTCGAAGAATATAACGAAATCCGCTGCTCTCTTTGCAGAATCCTCCAACTTGGAGGAAGGGGGAGAGCGGTCAGGACTCTTGATGAGATCGAAGAGCTTTTTGGGTCTATTTTTGGCTGAGTCAAGGAGGGTTTTGAAGTGCGCCGCCTTCCCAAGGAAGATGTGTTTGTGGTACTTGGATCTAGCGGAGCGAAGCGTGGACAAGTTATCGGTGGAGGGCACTTGCCTCTATTGTTTCTCCAGTAATCTTAGCTGCTTCCTTTCTTCATAGAGGGATTTGTTGAACCAAGGTGCTGAGGGGGTGGGCCTTAACCTTTTGCTTTTGAGTGGAGCAACGTTGTTGATTTCATCTGCAAGAACTGTGAGGCATTAGGAGGTGAGATCGTCAACATCTAGGTTCGGGTCTAGCCTTGGAAGTGATAACAAAGCTGATTCACAGAGGGGAACGACATCAATATTTTTAACATCACAGAACCAGGAGATGGCCCTCTTGGGTTGGCCAAGTGTAATAGCGTGAGATAATTTAATAGAGAATGGGATGAGGAGGTGGTCAGACCAGTCTACGTGAATAGGGGTAGAGATGGAAAGCATGCCTGCTTTAGAAATAACAAGGTCCAGGATTGAGCCCTTAGAGTGTGTTGATTCTGTGCAGTGTTAGATGAGATCGTTAACAGAGAGGAAGGTGGCCAGGGAGTTTGCGGAAGAGTCTTGCGGTGAGCCCCAGTGGAGATTGAAGTCACCCATGAAGGTCTGATTGTCCTTTTGCCAGTATTGGTCATTGATGAAGTCAGTGAGTTCCTCCAAAAACGCAGGGCCGCTACGCGGAGGGCGGTAAATGACATGGAAACTAAGGGGTGAACGGTGATGCACTTGTAACTCAAAAGAAAGGCATTCAAAGGTGAGGAAGGAGCTGATAGGAGAGGCCTTAAGCTGAAGGGAGTTTCTAAAGATGACTGCAACACCTCCCCCCGTGTTTTCAGTTCTGTCATTCCTAAGTATAGAATAGCCTGTAGGTAAAAGGAGATCAAACATAGAATGCGAGGTATCTTTGAACCAGGTCTCTGTGAGGAAGAGCATGTCAATATTGTGGTGGGTGATGGTATCTGAGATTTCAAGTTTATGTTTTACTGCAGATCTGCAGTTGTAGAGCAGACAATGCAGCTCTGTCAGGACTGTTTTGGTGACTGGGGCACTTGGGCTCTGAAGGGTGATCGGGATGTTGTGCTTATGTGGGGGTGCTCGGGAGGGTTTCGGTGGTTGCTTGGTTCTGACAGAGGAGATGGTTGGAATAGTGTAGATAGTAGGGTTGTTAAGGTATGCAGGTTGAGGAAGGGCGGCTTTCAAAGGCTTGTGCGAATTAACAAAGTTTGCAGACGACTGATTGAGCTTGGCTAAATTGAGGTGAGGGGGCGAGGTGCATCTCGTTGATAGTTGGGACGGAGAAGGGGTGCACGGAAAGGTGGAAATCTTAGAGCTTAGCAGTGAAATTGCATCTGTAAGCTGGGAGATGTAGGCGATAAGGGAACCTAGCTTATTTTCCAGCGAGAGTAATGCAGAGCACAAAAGGTTGGTTGGATCGATGGACACAGGTTGGGGTGGAATTGGTGGTGGAAGGCAGGGCGAGGTGGGGGGATAGGAGGTGAGTTGGGGTGTAGGGTTCAAAAGTGGGGGAGAGGTGGAGGTTGAGAGCGGGAGTTAATGAATCGGAGGTTAAGGGAGAATTGCCTTTGTTGGTGTTGCAAGAAGGAGAGGAATTAGGGATAACTTTAGGGGGAGAAGGGTGCGGAACACAGCGGTAGGGAAGAAGGAGAGGGGAGGACTGTGTGGAGTCATGGGAATGAAGGAGGTTTGGGAGGAAAAGAGGTGAGGTGGTTGTGGAGGGCATGTCAGGTAGGAGAAGAGGCTGTGAGGGAAAGGGCATCTGGCAGAGTGGTGGGGGTTGAGAGAAAGGGAAGTTGGGGAAAGGAAGTGGTACTGTTGAACCTGAGGGAGTGAAATGGACAGGGTTACCGGGGAGAAAGAGAGAAGCATAGCATTGCTGGAGGAGTGGGAGGGAGGAGAGAGATGCAGTGGGATTGAGGCGAAATCCAAGTGAATAACGAAGGGAGGGCGAGGTGGACAGGAAGTATGAAGGAAGGGATAAGGGGAGCGTAGGGATAGTTCACTGGGGGAGAAGGTTGGAGGAGAGGAGGACTAAAAAGGGGGGAGACTGGAAGGAAAATGGGGGGGGGGAGAAGAGATTGGAGTACCGGGATGATGCAGATTGGAAGAGGAGCGCATTAGCTAGCGGTGAGGCTGGAGTGAAGTAGGAGGGGGCATATTGTGAGGGGAGGAATAGGAGAGGAGGTCACAGGGGAGGGAGCGGGAGGAGGTCCGACCTGTGATTCTTGAGAGTGCAGCCAATTGGAGTGTGGGGGTCAGGGAAGGAGAGAGGGAGTAATGGGTGGAGCTAGGAGAGTCGGGTGAAAACCCGGTCACAGCGGATGGGAGTAGGGAGGGGAAGAGGTGGTCAAAGAGCGAGAGACAGGTGTCATTGCCTTGGATCATGACAGTACCGTTGTTATAGAGTGAGATAGTTGTGGAAATTAGCAAAATTAATGTACCTAAGCGGCGTTCATTTGCCCTCTCCCGTCCCCCTCCCTGTAGACACCACGTATACCCTGAAATATTGACCGTATCACTCCGCCAGTAAAAGCCCGTGCCCATATGTACATGACAGCCATTTTAGGCACCTTGGCCTCTTGCCCACTCATTAGAATCACTGGCTTCCCTCCTGCGCGCATTTGAGCACCCCCCTCCCACTCTCACATGCATAGACCATGAAACCCAGCACTCTACGCGACCCTGCTATGAAAGGCAACCCTCCTGCTTGACCCAGGCACCCCCCCCCCATTTCCCTCTTGAAGAAGCATCCTTCGCCTCAGCTGACATAGCCCCCCAGCTGTATCTGACTGCCCCTGTTCTCTCATGTACGGGTCATAAGATCTCTCTCTCTGTGTGACTCTGACCCTGCGCCCACCCTGACCCCCCTCCTTCTCCCTCACATGGACAAGTCATAAACCTTCCTCCTCTGCAAGACCCTGTCCTTGGGAGTCACGGCCGCGCCTGACCAACACCTCCTTTCCTTCCATGAATGCCCCTCTGTTGACGAGCCTTCCCTCCGCGCTCGATTGTCCACGTGGCATGAATACCACTCCTTTGATGACCCCTTCCCCCGAGTCCGGCTGACCACACATGTCCGAGGCCATCGCCTGAGTCAGGAGATACCATTTACTGCCCTTATTGTATGCCACTATTGATCCTAGCCACGCCACCCCCTGGGCTATGATCAGGCGTACACATCCTAAACAGTTGACGAAACACTTAGCTGCGTGATTGCCCTCCCCTCTTATCAGCAGGTCAAGGGTCCCCATTGTGAACACATGTGGGGTAGGATCACCACGAGGATCATAGGGATGTTCTTCTCTTGCGTCATACAGCCCTGATTGTGTTATCGAGTGTTCTGTAAGGTATAAAACCAAGAGTCTCAGCTCACTTGTTAGAGCACCTCCCGATGGCACCTTGTTTCGTGTTTGACATGACAGGCTCTCCTCATGAGAATTAAACTCTGTTCTTGATTCCTGCTTCCAGCGCCCGTCTCTTTATTTTTGGCAACTATTCAACATGGGAACTAAGAGGCGGTTTGCGCCAGCGGCCTGGGCATCGATAGGATTCTGGGCTCTGTTTCCACAATTGGCGTCCCAACGCGGGGTCCATCAGTGACATAAGGTCCAGTAAGAGAGATCCAGACGATGAGGTGAACATCTAAATGATCGGAGTATACCTGCCTTGAGAGGGCCCTCGTCCGGCTGCCGATTGAATGAACTTCACCTATTCTGAACGGACCTCTCTTGAGTGACCTACTGTCCTGACTGGAATCCCACAGGACTGCTGCGGTAAAATCATGGAGTAAGAGAACGATCGGGCGCTGGAAGGAGGAAGGCGAAGAACTGCCCACACGGTCCGGTCCGGGTAAGGTCGCGTAAATGCGACAAATTGTGAAATGATTGTTTTGGATAATACTAGTATTACGCTTTGTTGAAACCTCTGGAGATTCACCGTCTGCAAACGGAGAAAACAACAGGCTCTCTCTTTGCAAGCAGTGAAGGATAGGTAACGCAGACTTTTGTCCCCATTGTAATCCGTCGTGCCTATCTTCCTCCCCCACTGTTTCCCGAACTGTCGTTCGTGGATTATTGTCTGGAGATTCTTTGTCTGCAAACAGGGAAGAACAAGGTCTCTCTTTGCAGGTAGAGAAAGAGTGGGTAGCGATAACTTTTCGTGCCCACTTATTCTCCCCACTGAATTGTTTGATTGGCCGATTGTTCGGTATTGGTTCTTTTGAGGTATTCACCGCCGCCAAACAACGGAGAATAGAAATATTCTGCCTAGTCTTTGCCCGCTGTGATAAGATAGGTAATGCAGACCTTTGTCCCCGTTGTAATCCGTCATGCCTATCTTCTCCCCACTGGTTGGTAGCCTGTTTAGCCCGGACCGCTTATTAGAGATGAACCATCCAGCTCCACTGGAGGGTACACCTAATAAGGACATGTTCATTAAGTGTGGACTAGTCGCTATAGCTTATAAATAGGTTATGGCATAAAAATACAAGAAAAAGAGTTGAGCGAAATCAGTAGGCCACTGATGAGTTATCAACTTCGCTAAAAATAAAATAAGAAATGTTAGAAATAACTCGCAATAAGAAACATAAAAATGGCGGGGGAAGACAAGCTTGACACCAAGGCAGCCACGAGGTAGCTAGGCTCCATTGCCTACTCCTGCTCCAAACATGTCTGCCTCATTGCCCGCCACGCCCAAATAACGGTCACATGAGATAGAAACAATTCAATAGGTACCTACCCCCATTCCGGAAGCTCCCGAAGTGCAACAGGTCCGCGGTTACGCCCATCCGGAGGGCGAGGCCTCGAGGCACGAGGGGCTCGCCTGGCCACGGTCAGGAGGAGATGATGTTGGGCAGGCGGTCCAAAGAATGGCAGAGTCCTCTCCTTCTCTCCTGCTCCCCTGCGGGCCACGGGGGGGGGGGCTGTCTTGCCTCAGCCACCGACCACCCCCCCCCCCCCTTCTGTCTCCCGCCTGGTCCGACCCACGAAGAAGGCCGAAGCCAAAAGCGAGAATGGCGGAGCTTGCAAGTAGTCCCGCCACATGTCAAATCCCTGGATAGTTACAGGTAGTGCCGCCACATGTCGACGCCTGGACAGTTCCAGGTAGTCCCGCCACATGTCGAGAGAAAAGGGGGGGATGTCTTGCCGCAGCCACCGACCCCCCCCCCATCTTCAATGGCTGGCACGGCCAATATCGAAGCGACGGAGCCGAGGAACGGCGCGGGGTCGCTGGAAGGGGGAGGTGACGCGAACGAGCCTCCCCCACCTCCCTCCAGGTGGAGGCTTCCAGCGACACCCCAATGCTCTTACTTAAAGAGGGTCAACATCAAAAAGCGGTCTTCTGCCCTGGACGGGCGCACGCCCCATGTCTGTTCTTCTCCTCAACCTTGAAGATTCTATAAGAGCCGGGGGGCACCCCGATCCCTCCGCATGGGCGCCCCCGTCCCCCTCACTGGGAACCGCGACATCGACGCACTCCTGCCAGCGCCAGCTTCAGTTTGGAAATGGCTAAGGTGCAGCCACGGCACAGACTTGTTCAGTTCCGGAGGAACACCAGAATGACCCGGTAGGAAAATTGTTGCCGCCCTCCCCACTCTTTGACTATCGTTAGACTGTTACCACATGATTCAAAACTTTTTGAACTTCCAACGGAAGGCCCCGGTCCAACCACGAATCATTGGAGACATTCTGACTGTGCTGGAACTCGCCTGACCCCACCCAAAAATGGCGCCGACACAAAATGAAACGTTTTTGAATAAACTTGTTGCACCCTGATTGCGCAGCCTTTTGTCCCGAGATATATGCGCAGTTTTTGGATAATGAAAGTAGATATGAAGGTTATTAAGTATGTGCTTGGACAATGAACTGACTTAGAGTGGGTACTGATTATAATATGGAAAATGAATTGGTGCAATTTAGGTAACGAATGAACTTGGATAATGAATTTATGAATTTATTAAAGATGAATTACTGACATGCATCATGCTTGCTCTGTAGGGAAGTTTAATGCGATTTTGTTGCACTGCTGCACTTTGTGCAATGAACTGCCACCAATTTCGTTCTTCTTATGTACAGTTTCAACCTGCTTTGTAGCCGGCCCACCGAGTTGCAGGCCTGTATTTGTACATCAACACTTTTTATTAAAAGTATTTTGAAAAGGAAAGCATGGTTGTAGCAGTTGCATTAATGCGTTTTGGATGTCTTACTACTGTGAGCGAAGAATAAGTATGATGAAGGATGTAGATCAAAAGGGATCAGATATTTAGCAGCTACATTGTGTGTCACAGGCAGCCAGAAAGGTGTTTTTGGATACCCTTAAAATGACACCACAGAAATGCCATCTGACCGCCACCCTTGCACCCGATAAAAAGGGGTTACGACCAAGTAGCTCATGTAGATACGCAGATCACCAGTGATTATCTATCTGACACCACTGGTCCCTCTGGGCTTAAACGCCGAGATGGTAAAAGAAAGGCGGTACGTGGAGATAGGTCGAGTAAGTGGTAAGTAAAAGCATTTTCGGACTACTGCATGCTGATGTACTTTGAATGCTGTCCCCCACCCCTTCTTCTTCCTCCCTTCTGCAGGTCACGTCAGAACGACGGCTGAAGTGTGGGAGAGCGACGGTCGAACCACCGACGAAAAGGGAAAGAGGGGATAAGTGTATAGTCCTCATAACGATAAGTTTTAAAAAGACGTAGACTTAAACATGACCGTTCCTCCTTAGAACATAGCGACTGAAAGGATAGACTGACATAGAAACTGGACAGGTACTGAATGACGAAAAATTGACTAGAAATGACATGTTAAATAATGTAACTGGACGCTTGACTAGGTAGGGAAAGGACAAAGCAAAATATACGGGTAAGGGTTGCCACGGCACCACCCGTCTAGGAAGTTAGAAATGTTGCTTATGTTCAAAATGCACTGCCCCCCTTTTTCACACTCTTATAGATATAGCCAAGCTGCCCGACTGTTCTCCCGATCAATACTTGCCGTTGCCTCAGCCTGGAGAACTTCCCACCAAAGGAAGGGACTGAAAATGGATTAAGATCCAACCATGGGTAAATAGCACGACCAGGTTAATTTCTGATCGACCAACCGAGGTGTAAGTATTGGCAATTGAGAACGCTCGCAGAGATAACTGGCGAGAATGAAAAGGAGGGAAGCGTAGAAAGAGCTAAGCACGTAGATAAATAGGGTAGTAAAGATACGTAGAACATATAAAACAGATCCTGTTGGCTAACAATTGTTTCCTGTCTTGTCGTGAATGTCTTATATATGTGTAATACATGTGCCGTCTTCCCTGTCTGAGTTTGTGTGCGTGTAATGTACGGATTTATGTCTTCCCTCTGTCCGTATCTGCGTGTTACCTGACCTTTGCTGTTCTGTGTTGTAAGCGCACTAAATGACCTATTTTCGTACACGTCTCTCTCTCTCTCTCTCTCTCTCTCTCTCTCTCTCTCTCTCTCTCTCTCTACCCCTTTATCTCTCTCTCTCCCTACATGTCATACGTGTACCGAATGGCTCGTTTAGATTGCGGACGACTCTCACTCTCTATGAGAGTCTCTCTATTTTCTCTCCCTCTTATTGGTAAAGTTGTGCCTCGCTGGCACTAGTCTGATTGGAAACTTATTGAACGCGAAGGTGTTCAGCGAAATTGACCGAAACTAAAATGATTGTATCTCGCCATATTACTACCTCTCCTTTCTGCAAAATGAATGAACTTGAATTGGCTGAGAAGGAAAGGACAGGTAAGACGACTAAGGTCCCCCAATCTGGCCATTTATAGGGGAACTGTATGTCAATGGCACCTTATTTCTGTTCATCAGAGACGAACGCCAACGTCTAGATTGACCCCCAATGCCCAGATTGCCCCACCCCCTTTTGCACCCAAGTGCGAGCGCCCGAAGCATCCCCGCCCCATTTGATAGACCCCAGCTGCTGTCCCGGATATAAACATGATGACCATGAGTAACTGTCGTCCCTCGAGAAAACCCTGTTTTACCTGACTCTCGATGATGGCACCCCCGCCCTGTTTGAAAAGGTTAGCCAGCCTTGAAGGGAAATGTTCAGAAATGTTGAATATGATGAAATGCACAGTTGATGGGAATCTTGTTTGTCCTCACTTGAGTTATAAATAGGACGATGAGTAAACTCGGCATGAACTCAGTAGGAATGCCGACATATGCACTGCTTGGTAATAGACCTCTGACTGTGACCGATGAGCGTATCTCCCAAATGCGTAGGATTAAGGGAGGAACTCACATGCATAAATGTCTTCGTCTGCCAGTTCTCTAAAGGCTTGTTTTGTACCTATTCAAAGATTCACGACCACCGAAGGAGAAGGGTCGGATGTGACGTACAGCCTGGCTGCAGATCTTGAGACACGTGTGACCTCGACCAAAGGTGGAGCTGCAGAGCAACAAGATGCGGGACGAGACAGCAATTTCAAACGTGGAAAATGAAACTTGACGGGCTGCCCTGAAGCCCTCCGTCTGCTAACCCACGTGTGCCTGGAGTCTCCGTCCCCCTTCTTTGGGCCCGATTGATGGGCCTGCCTGCTTGTTATCCTTTGCTCCCTTGGTCTCTTTTTTTGTGTCCCAGAAACTCTGACCCAACTCCTCCTCTCTCCTATCGACTGTTTGAACAACACACACCCTCTTTTCCATGTGACCTCACGCCAAAAGGAAGAAAGGCATTCAGGTGGGAATAGGGTGTTGCCACGGAAATATAGGTGCCGAGCATAAGGCGCCGCTAAACGGATTGTTTAGGGAACAGGACTGTGGTCTAACAGCAGAGGACTGACCGCACCCTGCAACGCGTAAGGATAGAACCGAGCTGGACCTATAGCTCCACCGCCGGTGCTCAACAGCGCCAACGAAAGGACACGGACTAGAGCCTACCAGTGATGGCTCACTGATAAAAGACACTGTGACGAAGAGACTTTGTATATTGAACTGAATTCCGCTCTCAACTACCTGGTCAAAAATGTTCATTGGTCACATTTTTAAGTCAGAAACATTTATGCTATGTAGTGCTTTTGAAATGATAGGAACTCGACAAATGCAATTTCCTATGTGCTGCATTCTGCCCATCACATCAACTGTTCATGATTTTTATGCAATATGTTAGTATTGACAAATGCTATTTCATCAACCACATGTTTATATGTACGCCCATCAACTAGGAAGAATAGGAAAATGAACTCGCTTATGTTAAAAGCGGCGACTGTGGAAATTAGCAAAATTAATGTACCTAAGCGGCGTTCATTTGCCCTCTCCCGTCCCCCTCCCTGTAGACACCACGTATACCCTGAAATATTGACCGTATCACTCCGCCAGTAAAAGCCCGTGCCCATATGTACATGACAGCCATTTTAGGCACCTTGGCCTCTTGCCCACTCATTAGAATCACTGGCTTCCCTCCTGCGCGCATTTGAGCACCCCCCTCCCACTCTCACATGCATAGACCATGAAACCCAGCACTCTACGCGACCCTGCTATGAAAGGCAACCCTCCTGCTTGACCCAGGCACCCCCCCCCCATTTCCCTCTTGAAGAAGCATCCTTCGCCTCAGCTGACATAGCCCCCCAGCTGTATCTGACTGCCCCTGTTCTCTCATGTACGGGTCATAAGATCTCTCTCTCTGTGTGACTCTGACCCTGCGCGCACCCTGACCCCCCTCCTTCTCCCTCACATGGACAAGTCATAAACCTTCCTCCTCTGCAAGACCCTGTCCTTGGGAGTCACGGCCGCGCCTGACCAACACCTCCTTTCCTTCCATGAATGCCCCTCTGTTGACGAGCCTTCCCTCCGCGCTCGATTGTCCACGTGGCATGAATACCACTCCTTTGATGACCCCTTCCCCCGAGTCCGACTGACCACACATGTCCGAGGCCATCGCCTGAGTCAGGAGATACCATTTACTGCCCTTATTGTATGCCACTATTGATCCTAGCCACCCCACCCCCTGGGCTATGATCAGGCGTACACATCCTAAACAGTTGACGAAACACTTAGCTGCGTGATTGCCCTCCCCTCTTATCAGCAGGTCAAGGGTCCCCATTGTGAACACATGTGGGGTAGGATCACCACGAGGATCATAGGGATGTTCTTCTCTTGCGTCATACAGCCCTGATTGTGTTATCGAGTGTTCTGTAAGGTATAAAACCAAGAGTCTCAGCTCACTTGTTAGAGCACCTCCCGATGGCACCTTGTTTCGTGTTTGACATGACAGGCTCTCCTCATGAGAATTAAACTCTGTTCTTGATTCCTGCTTCCAGCGCCCGTCTCTTTATTTTTGGCAACTATTCAACATGGGAACTAAGAGGCGGTTTGCGCCAGCGGCCTGGGCATCGATAGGATTCTGGGCTCTGTTTCCACATAGTGAGGTGACCGTTGAAACGTGTGGAGGGGGATATTTTTAGCTGTTTCCCATGAGGGATAGAGGAGGAGGAGGTGACGTTAAGGGACTTGTATAAGCTGGTGGACCAAGAGGAGGTGTCCTAAGTGAAGAAAATGAAATCATTTTTGAGCCTCCCAAAACGACTATTGTGATATTGATCAACAAAAAGGGAATCAGGGAAACGTTCAATAGTGTTATGCTTCAATCGTTTTGTTGCAGCTTTAGTCAGGCTGGGAGGATAAATGATTTTGAAGCAATTAGTTCCAACCTTAACTCGAGTGGTGGCCATGATGCCAAGTGTTTTCTCTACGTTATGTTAATCCACTGTGGTCTCTGTCCTTACTCTCTAGTGGTTTGTGTTTGTGTCACAAGCGCACGCACAGGAGGAGTTCGTCTAATTTACGGGATTTGGTCCGGTTTTCCAGTTTTAACAGCGCCGTGCAGGGTCGCGGTTTGCTGCCAGGCCCATCAGATATTGAGATTGGTTTGGAATTATTCTTGATATATGCTATCACATCAAGATACTCCGGCTTGGGACCTTTTCAAACTATGTACAGCCCGCTTGGTTGGGTAGGCTTGTGACCGTGGAGTTTGCGAACTATTTAGACTGCATTTTGCTGCAGGAAAAGATTTTGTTGCCCAAAGTCCTGAGGAGGCCTAAATTAGTATAGGCTGAAACGCGTCGACTGTTGTCTATATTGGCGCCATCAAAAAATACAGAATTGAGTTTGAAAAGACTTTGGGCCATATGTATGAACACATTTTCCCGTAGGCACAGAATGGGTAAAACCCTTTGATACATCGGACCCCTAGTGAGAGCCTCAAGTAAAAAGGAAGTACAAAGGATTTTGACCTTCCCCGGCTCCATATAAATATGATGTGGTGACCTATAAAAAGGAATAAGGTCTTATAATTGAGTGCCATAAATTTCCTTGTTTAAATAACTGGGCATTGAAACCACCAAAACGGTTCAGGAGAAAATGTTCTTGCTTTTTTGTGTTTGTCTTTATGTTTGTAGATATTGTAGATATTGTACAAATATACATGTTCAAAAATGTTAAATATGTTTATATATGTACAAAAAAAGTGAAGGAACAATCAGAAAAAGAACTAATTAAGAAAAGAAAAAAGATATGGTTTACTAAAATAAGTTATAGAAACCATTTTTTGTTTATTGGATTTATTGAATTGTTTGGATGGTGACGAGATGAAGGATGATAAAGTAGATCTTGAGATTAATTCACAAAGTATTTAAGAAACTAAAGACAGGTCATTTATGGTATCTGCCTTATATTTGATATTCCACAAAATATTACCATAGGCATCATTTTTTGTAAGTTTAGCTTACTCCCTAGTGGAGGCCTGCACCGTCCACTTTAGTAGTTAGTGGAAGGGCTGTGCATACAGCCAGACCCATGCCCTCAATAGCTTCTCCAACATCGGACATAATTAACTTGGACCCAGAGAACAATAGCTCAGAAAATAGTCACTCTTTATTTTCTTGACCATAAAAGATATATTTATATTTTACCATATGTGGCATAAACTAATATATACACAGACAATGTCAAATACACATTTACTATTCTAAAAAATACAGCATGGATCTGAGTCACTAATATTTGATCCAGAGCATATTAGCAGCTGCCACGAACACAGATAAACCCCCTTTTAACATATTCACAATTTTGTTTCTGGTCAGATCTGAGGAGGCCCGGAGCACTGCCACAAGCCTGATCATTGAACACATATAGACCTTCTTACACCTGTTGTCTGGGCAAACATGAGAAGTAGACCAGCCATGAATGACTGTGGTCGCCCTATCTACTGAGAAAGTGAGTGCCATAGCAGCTGGGTCATTGGTATGCCTGCCGGTGTTAGGAGGGTTAAGGAGAGCTGGATACTCACTCCATCGGGTCACCTTGGGGAACATGGCCTAGTGAGAGTGAGATATGTGATAGATAACCCGGAGCAACAGGAGGGTAGTGGGACTGGCTACAAGGTTTGACAGTACGTCACAGGATCTGACCGTGATCCATGAGAAGAAGAGGTGGCCTACTCTGTCCACTCGCGAGAGATCACTCGCTTAATCGCCTGCTCCCTCGAACCACTCCAAGGACATTGAACGGGCGCAGAAAACAGCACCGTGGAAAGGGCCCTGGGAAGGAGATCAGTATCTTGGCCAGACATGCAGGACGCCCTAGTGCCATCAAGCCGATTTATGTGCCAGGGATTTGGGCAACATTCTACCTTTCTTCCGGGGAGGGTGTAGTTCTGAGTCCTGCAGGTCTAGCAGGTACGAACATAAATGATCTTCAGACAGACTTCTTGGGCAGTCCAATCCCTTCTTAAGCTTGCTTTAAGAAAGGATTAGAGGGAGTGTCCACTCACATGGACCTACAGTCACACACTGCCTCTCCCACAGGACTGGTAATGTGCCCCGCACAAGGAGATGAGCCTAGAGGCAAGGGATGCCGCAGGGCCAATAGGACAAGGGAGGCACAGGGAGCCTGGTGAAAAATAACAGAGGGATCCGACTGAAAGACTATTCTTACACTCTCATACCTTGCCTAACCTCGAGTGTTGTAGCCACTAGAGCTGAGTGACAATGAATGCAGAAAAAAAATATGTCAACCTCGGCACTCTAGTGCAATTATAATAGCCGGTTCAACGCTTAAATCACACAAGCTGTCTATTCCTAACCATATTGCTACTCTGTCTTAAATTTAAATTTTGTGATTTAAAAATGTTGTGATACATTTATAATAAATTGTTACAGCCAGAACAGAATCAATGTCCTGCTGGTGCTTTGAATTGGTTAAATAACCATATGAATTGATATTATAATTGTACAAGAGTGTCGAGATTTACATATTTTTGTTCACGTTTTCACTGGGTCCAAACAGGCACCAGTGTTTTGGCACCTTAGGTAGTGGGGTGCAGTTAGCAGAACCCTGAGGGGCACCAATACTTGGATTTATAGACTTAATGCACAAAGAGAATTGATGTGTTAACCAACTAAACCACCACTGCAATTTGTAAATATTGACAATGAATGCAGCCCGACCTATAAGTATTCTTATGACCCAGAACAGTTATCAACAAAGGTCTTCTTAGGCCTAACCCCCTGATGAGGGTCTGTTCTTTGTCATCCACCTTGGGACTGTAGACCACACCCACAGAATGTACAGCCACTAATGATGGAGAGTTGGCATAAAAGTGATGGGAGGAATGTTTGAATTAATGTAACTGGTAATCACTATGATTTGCATTATAGTCTATCATTTATGTCCACACTGTCCCAATTCAGACAGGGACACACCTTATGCAAATTAGCCTAGGTCCTGTATCAATTGAATACGTCAGCACAAGCTCCCAGGCCACTCATCCTCTGAACGGGAACGGTTTCAGCTTAATTGAGTCTCATCAGTAAAGTGTTTCTGTGGGAGAAGGACCAAGGCTGTTAGCATATCACAGTGACCACAAAGATGGACTGGAATGCGGCTTCTGCCCATCACGTTTTTGTATTTCTACACCTACTGAGCTAGTAGTCTTTAGGGAGAAAGGACACAGTTCCTGGACTGATAAAATACCTGATGGAGAAGCTTTGTACTAGGACTATGGGATAAATGGGATGGACACCAGGAGCCGTAAAGTCCTTATATGCCACCTATTCCCGGGACTGGAAAGACACTTCTGCAGGGGCGGCCTTAGGCATGTGCAAGCTGTGCACCTGCACAGGGCCACCAAACCCCAGGGGCCACCACGCCAATATATATCCTTAATATAATAATCCTCTGAGATTGGATACATATTTGTGTGGCGGCTCCTGGCAGGGATTTGGCGGCCACTTCCACTTCCAAACACCCTGACCCCCCCTCTTCACTGGCCTCCGTGCTCCGCCCCGTCCAGACCCCCTCTTCCGGGGACCCCTACCTACACTCCCTGCCCAGGACCGCCATGAGCCTAGAGCGGCCCCTGACTTCTGTTACACAGTTTGCTCAGCTTGCTCCTTCCTTACTGGGACCGCCCTCTAGCCCCGATTCAACTTTACAAGAACCTAAAACGGGGGCTTCATACGTATCTAAATATCTTTCTGCAAATAGATTTTTATAAGAGGTCTTGCTTGACTAGCTATCTGTCTCTCTCCAACTTTCACCCTACTTTTCGTCACTCGGCAGCTCTACAGATTTTTTATTTCAAATATTGTACGTTTGGTGTAAAAAATGTATATGACAAGGACGTAGCTTGGCAGGCTAACTTGTACTTCCAGTTGTAGGTTTTCATCCAGAGGAATGTGGATATTTGCTCATCGTTCTACTACATAAAGTGAAAAGTTCTTTTGGGAAAACTCCCTATAGTTCTGGTTCTGTGTTGTCCCAGTTTGGGGGGCTGTGGATCTCATGCCAAGAGGTTCAGGTCGCTTTGCTGGCAAACACGAGCTTGCTATGCTATGCTATGCTATGCAGTTTTCCATGCTTTTCTCTCACACTCCAATCAATGTACTCTCTTTTTCTTTTTTCTTTCTGTCTCACTCGTCTGCACAGATTGCAGATGTATCTCTCTCTCTCTCTCTCTCTCTCTCTCTCTCTCTCTATTTCTCTCTCGCTCTCTTCCGTTTCCTTTATTCATCCTTTAACCACACCTAAGCTCCAATTTTTGCCTCTGGTTTGATCGAGGACATTATTTATCTGCTTCCAAACACCCAGATCCTGCGTGTTTGAAGCCATCCCTGCACTCGGAGCTTCTCTTTACTTCTCTGTGTTGCCTTTTGCCGTGGATTGTCCTATTATTTCAATAGCTGTACTCATGTTTTATGAACACAACCTATAGAGTTAAATAGCAAACTGGAACTCAGTAATTGGGCGATGGGCTACATGGACTGCTCATTTACATTTTTTTGGGAGTTCTGAGAGCAGAATAGAACGCAGCGTAGCCAATGGGATTTTCAGAGCCCTCAACATGTGGGAGTAAGTGCTAGAGAGAATCTTGGAGAATGATATTGAGGTGTTAAAAACCGTCCTTCTACCACTGTAGGAATACGTCTCAGTCTGTGAATATGAACGCCATCATTTAAATGGCAAGTCTTTGACTTCCGTGCTCAAGGGATGGAGGTTTTAGGATTTTTTCTGGACTTGAACACATTTAGAAAAGTTTCACCTGAAGCACAACCTTGACTCTCTTAGGACGTATGTGGCATTTAAAGTAGGAAGTACTTACTGTGCGTCAGACTTAACAGGCGAAGAAAACCTTTAATCATATCTACCATGGTAACCAGTTACAAACTCAGTGTCCACCAGGGCTGTCAGACTTTGTAGAATGACATATTTCAGGACGTTTGTAACCCTGTGTTTTGCACTAGTTTGTCAGAGGGCCTGCAGGACTACACACTTACAAAGGTTGCCTCCCCAGACCAATAGGCCCAATAGGAACAGATGCACATTCACACTTGTTGCACATACTGCCCCTATGTGTGTGTGTGTGCACATGTGAGGAGAATGGCAACACAGTATGACAGTTATTGTACTAATACAGAATGATTCTTACTGGTACACAGCCTGACAAGTGATATGTGCTGGGCACCGTGGGAGGACCCTCTAGGTCTCCATTCCAGTGTGCATAGCTATCCACTAACCTCGTATCCTGCACAACACATTTTTCGGAACCTGGCATTTTTGCTAACAGAACGTTGCATTCTGGGAATTGTAGTATCGTATAGCCGTAAGTATGTGATCAGAAATCTTGCTGTATAAATACCAAGACCAGCTGAAGCTTTCATCTATGATATTGGGCTACTTGGAAGCTGTCATCCCAACGCCTATCGTGCTTCAAACTTTTAGGGATGTTTTACACATGCCCTTCCTTACTTAGGATTCATAGACACAGAGCTCCTTCCATCCCTCCTGGAGCTCATAAGGGTTACACCTACTCAGGGTCCAAGGTGATTTGAAACACTTTATGGAAGCATCAACATGGACCCATCAGACTGTGCAGACATCCACAGAATGCATCACCTCCTGGCACACTGGCCCGAGGCAGAGCCCAGTGCCTGAAGTGTACAAGTTATCTGGCACTTTGCTTCTATATTGGAAGCCACCTCACCGTCCATCCAAAGCATGAATATTTAAGTTCAGCAGGCACTCCATTGGCAGGTCTTGGAACCCATCACCCTGGGCGATGAGACCTTTGTCCAAGAAGTCTATTTGCCACTGTAGAGCTTCAGCTATGTCCAGTGTCTCTCAGAATATATGCCCTTCTCCTGAAGTTAAGGGATGCAGGAAGGCCTTGAGATTTCAGAAGGTGTCCCCAGTGGTCTCTGCCCCAGCTCGCACCCATGCTGCCTTCCATTCTCCTCGTTCATCTGTGACACCTCCGTGGAAGCGGCTTCGAAGCCAGGCACAGTGTTGGCCACATGCACCACATGGATCTTGTTGCGTCCCTCTTTCCGCAGCAGGCAGCTGAAGACCTTCTTGAAACCCTTGCGGAAGTGCTTGGAGACCAGTGCATAGACGATGGGGTTGAGACAGGAGTTGGCATAAGCCATGCAGTGGGAGAGGAGACGAAAGGCATAGGTCGCTTGGTTGAAAGGGAAGTCACCATACAGGTAGCAGAGAACCACCACGTGATACGGCAGCCAGCAGAGGCAGAAGAGCACGGTTACAATGATGATCATCTTGGTCACCTTGCGCTTGGCTTTCTTGGATTCGGACATGTCCTCCAAAGGGTCCACAGCCGTCCAGAGGAACTTGATGGTGCGAGTGTAGGACAGGCTGACAACTAGCACTGGTAGGACATATCCCAGAACAAATGTACCTGTATCCATGAGCTTGCGGTTCCAGGGCACCCAGCCTGGCATGCAGAAGTGACTGGACCCATACTCCAGCAGGTCATAGTAGCTCAGATAAGGCCCAGCCAAGAGCACAGAGAGGCCCCAGATGACTGCCATAGTTGCCACAGCATTGCAGGGAGTGCGCAGTTCTCGAGACCGCAGTGGGTATCGGATAGCCAGGTACCTGTGGATAAAAAAACACATATTTAAAGCAAGCTGTCAATTTTTTTGTTTTTGCATCAGCAAAGGTGCTCTTAATTCAACATTTCCCACCAATTCCTCCTCTCTTTGTAATCCCTCCTCTTTGTAATCCCTACACACGTTCTTACTTTTTTCTCACCTGTGGTGCTTTTTACCTTTCTTTTCTCTTCTCTATCTCCCTTGAGGGGCATCTTCTCTTAGTTGCTCATTTCTGGTTATTAATGTCTATTCCTTGTTTACTCCTCCACAAGAATTGTCACTCACGGTCTTCTCCTGCCAGCCCTTTTTCCGATTTTCAATTTGAGGTCTAGCTCCCTCCTATTCATCCTATGAAACGTCTTTATTTATACTCTCTCGTAACGATATTAGGTTTCTCTTCTTTCCACTTCTGTGTACCTTCTAATTTTATATTTTGTCTCACTACCTCTTGTCAAATTCCTTCTCCTAAAATGCATTACACTTTCATCATTTTCGTTCTTTAAAAAATTGAGCCTGATGAAATAGGCCCATTA
Source organism: Lissotriton vulgaris (assembly GCF_964263255.1). Taxonomy (NCBI): domain Eukaryota; kingdom Metazoa; phylum Chordata; class Amphibia; order Caudata; family Salamandridae; genus Lissotriton; species Lissotriton vulgaris. The sequence continues at coordinate 461,776,308 of NC_141698.1, read as the reverse complement.
GTAAACCAGGCTGCAAAATTTGCTCATTGAATGGTTTGTGAGTAGATGAATGGTATGCAATTTGCAATTCAACATGTGCACTAAAAGGTTACATGGTAAATTGTCCATATGCAAAGATTTGCAAAACGACCTGCTTAATTAATATTTGAGCCAGGGAGAATGGGTTTGGATATGTGCAAGGAAGTGATGGCGCTCTGCGTGTTCCTTTGGTTTTGATAGTTGCTATGACAGTGAAGAGTCCGGTGCACTAGGTCAGGGGAAAAAACCCAACGGAAAACCAGCCCCTGCAACGGTAAGGAGATGCCCTTCCTGTACGGAATAACATGAACAAAGTCCTGGGCACACGAAAAATTCGAGTTGTCTCCAGGTGGAGACTTCAATTGAGCAGTGTTAACGAAAAGATTCAAACGATTCGTCTGGTAACAATATAGAATTTTATCGTGGAATGAATGTTCAGTACATCCAAGTAGCAAGTTGTAGACAAAATTAAATGAAGCCGACACGTGTTTCGTCACAGCGTGTAGCGGCTGTGACTCATCAGAGCTTAGAGATATAAACAGATTGCACGGGTCCATGCAGGCATTACCATCGGCATCCGGGTTGTGGACAACACGTCAGTGTAGAGTGCAGTGAGGTATTCTGGTGACTTAGAGAGTACTAGTAAAAAGTGGGATAGCGTAAAGTTGAGAGATATAGAGTGGAGTGTCATAGTGAGGAGTGGAGTGTGTTACACAGAGGAATGGGTGGCCCAACTCAGGAATGGCCGCTAGTTAACCCGCTCCCTTGATCGCTACCAGTAATTCAGCAAAATCCTGCCTCAAATAATCACTGAATACCCCCGCAAGACAGGTCGCTAGTTCACTGTTGAGAAGGGCTGTCTGAGAAAACCACGTAGACCCGAGAACGCAGCCACACAGTGTGAGCCACTGATGGAAACGGCCGCGGCGCCATCGGTGAGAGCAGGGTCCTTGCAATACGCAGTGCTCGCTATCCGCCTGGGCCTGGGGGCCGAGAGTGCTGACGATCCCCCAAGAGCTGTGGTTGAGGGACGTGGGCAGAGCACTGCATTAGCCCAAGAGACAATTTTCTGTGCCGTGGACCTCGGAGGGGACAGCGCCTGGTGCAGGCGGCGGAGACCAAAGTCAAGGACGTGGTGCCTGTGGGTGAGAGCCGTCAGCTCTACAGGTGATTCCACTCCTCCGGCCGGTGGGTGCCCCTGCTTCCTGGGGACATGGCCTCTGCCTGTATTCGAGGCATGGGGATCATGTACCTGGGGAGATTGCGTCAACGTGGGAACCAGCCGCTGGATCAGCATTAGCTGAGCAGGAGTCGACGAGCCGGTGAGGAGTGCAGCTTCCACTGGTCCTGCAATTGAATTTCCCTATGTGGCCCCTCCCTGAACTGTGCCAGTGAGCTTCTCCTCACTGAGGGTGCTACTTGTTCCCACCTATTCCCTTGCCTGCACTGCACTGCACAATAATAGCCAAAGGGAACATATGGCACACATGTACTGATGGTAGGGCCTTGAGGAGCGCTGTGCCCACAGAACACTGCTGTACACTGCGGGAAGGACCCTGAATCGATTTGGGCCACTCAGGTATTTTTCTGGCCTGGTGTGGAGAGAATTGGGATTTAAACTACCAAGAGCGAGTGGCCCGTCTGTGCCCGTCAGAGGCCGAAGGAGGCTGGGCAGAGCCATGCCATTTTCCACTCCTATCCCGGAGGTCATATAGACAAACATTGTGCCCAAGAAAAGATACTGTTTGGTAGGCTGGGGTTTACTCATTAACCTGACCAACCTAATTGACTTTAATTGACTTTGCCAACTTTATTGATCAGTTTATTTTTGGTGTTAGGGGAATAAGTCATGGCCGAATCCAGAGTAGGGCAGAAGGGTGGTAGGTATGATGGATGCCTTCCTAATAAGAGCAGAATCGACACTTATACATGAAATAGAGCTAACAGAACGTAGACTGTCATGGTCCATGGATCCCTCTGCTCTACCGGTACTGATATTTAATAGCCCTGGCATTGTAGGGTTGCCTGCAGGCCAGGATGACTGCCAATCTCATTCCCAAGGTAGTGGGTTGTTTTCTCAAAACATAATACCAGAGAATGTCACGCCACAAATATCTAAAGAAGTCCAGCCAAAAATTATAACTAGAGGCCAGTCATTAAAAAATAAGGGGGGAGGGAGTAAGGTCCCACAGCCAAGGAAAAAAAAGGGGCGGGTAGCAACTAAGCATCCTAAATCGACCGATGTACTACCTAGGTCAGAGAGTGATCAGCGTGAGCACGTAGACAATGACCATAATTGGGAAGCCAATAGGTCTATATCGCAAGTAGATGTGACCCCCACAATAATAGCACCATCAGTAGAAGGGGGGCTTTTTGGGAATAAACTACAAGCGGTATTAGCAGCCCACTTAAATCCTATCCTCCTAAAACTGACTGATATTGGGAATAGGCTACATTCACTTGAGGAGAAAATCAATGTACCCCCACATTCACTAGCTTACATGCATAAGCCAACAGAAAATGCTGTTGGGACTGAAAGACGGACCATGACTCCCCCAGTTGAACCACAGTTACAGGATGGCTTAGACCAAAGGAAGGCCCACCCATATGATAGCCATCTAGCATTACAGATTCAGGATCCCATGCGAAGAGATGGACAGCCCATAAAAAATACATTTTCTGATATGCAAAGGGTAAATCCGGAGCACACTAAATCAGTTACCAATCCATTAAGTCAAGGCCCTACTAAGGGTCAGCAGAATGACAATTTGATCACAAGTAATACTGATATTAATTTGCACCTCCCGGCACAAGCTACACCTTACATCATCATCCTAGCTAATGTCCCGGCATTACCGTCGGGTCAGAGGGAACATTGGTCCTCATTGAGGGCTAGGGCTTTACATTTTCTAAACACAAAAACAGGATTGGCTAATAAATTGTTATTTGCTGACTTTAAAGATGGCCCGTAGGATTAGGTGGGTGGGTGGGCGCAACAACCAAAAATCTAGCAGGAGATTGAGTGTCGTGCTGACCTTTAGTTCCCCAGGCCTAGTCAAATCAATACTTGACATGACGACAAATCAAAATCAAACTGGGTATAATCATACTATCTCAGTACTTCCGTTGGGCTTTTTTTATCCTCCATCTAAACCAATAAATCATAATATGGAAGAGCGAGATATATTTCGATATACAAGCGCCCTAAGTACTTCGAGATACAACCCTGGTTCCATAGAAACCGATTTGCCCCATTGAGCGATTTGGCTGAAATAGATTGACTGCCAATCAACGGGGATAGGTTGGAGGAAAATATTCTTGATCCCCATAAAACTGGTGTGGGTGCTGTGGTACCTAATGCTGGTTTTGGGCAACATCCTTCGAAGTCGAGTCACGGGTTTGATAAACGCCCTTTATCCCAGCCACATAATATGAGTGAGAGTCTGGGAGGACTGGGTTTAATTACTGCCCGATCCGTCCAGACTCCAGGCAGCCCTAATGAAAAAGCCATGCAAGCACCTTGTTCCCAGCGAAATTGTCACCAGCTACGCCTACTGTTCTGGAATGTAGCAGGGATTATTCCAAAGCTAACAGGTGAGGTCTGGGTCCAGTACATTAAAACATTTGATATCATCTGTACCCAGGAAACATGGAGTAGAACGGACATTAATCTAGATGGATATTTGTCGCTAAATGTCTTAGCGGAACCATCACTGTCAGGGAGAGCAAGGGGGAGATTTGTAACCTTGATCTCAGTGGGTTCTGAGGCTTTGTAATCAAAAAGGTAATTGATTCACCCTGGTACCAACTGATCATGTGTTTTAATATGTTAGATGTAAGGTTACTATTAATCAATTGGTACTGTAACATTTTTGACGAGCAAAGCACAGGGGTCATAAATAACCTACAAGATGAAATTGATAAAATAGCACAAAAATTCTCTCCTTTATGTATTATCTGGGTTGGAGATTTCAACCGTGCTCTATATCAGCAAAGTAGTAACAAAGTGTGCGGGTTGACTGATCTTGATGATTCACCGCTTGCCCATTTTAAACATACTCCCCAGGGGGACGCATTAAACTCAATTATTCTTGTTAACGACTTATCCCCGGCGAATAATCTAGTGGACAGTTTGGTGGCATATTTTCTGACATTTCAGGGCCGGGGCAGAACCAGCACGATTGATTTTATGTGGATTACCAGGAGGTATTCCGATCTTTTAGAAAACTTCCTGGTTGAACCGAACCCTGCCAGTGACCACAATCCTCTAATAGCCTCTCTAAAAATCAAGGCCCCGAAGGGGATGGCCGTGGACTGTCCTATAAAATATAATTACAATCAAGGGGTAAGGTTCAAATGGAATACTTTGGATCATGTCAAATTTGAAGAGAATATAGTTAAGTCCAACTTAACTGACATGAGGACCTGTTTAACCTATTTAGCCCCCGGAATCCATCATAGGGAGCTTTGAAATCATATGTGAAGATGTGGCAAAAAATCTGCTTAAATCAGGAAAAAAAATGAATCGCCCTGAATATAAATGGTTTGATTTGGAGTGCTCAGTGGCAAATAGAGCTTTAAAAACAGCATTACGCACAGTACCACGGGACAGTTCCTTGATTAAAGAAGCTAGACAGTCTTATAAAAACACAACAGAGCTTAGAAAAGAAGAATTGAGACACCAGGCCTGGGAAGACTTAGAAAAGGCAAGAATGCTGAGAGATTCTAGGTCTTTCTGGGAGGTGATCAATTGCCCACTTTTCACGGATGTAAGCAGGAATGTTGAAACAAATATAACGGGTTTAGCTTGGGAGTCACATTTTTCGAAGATTTTTAACCCAAGTGATATTAGTTCACAGGTCAGTCAGTCAGATATATTTTTTAATCCTGAGTCAGACCGGCAATTAGGTGTATCCCTTACTTTAGATGAAGTGGAGGAGGCCCTTAGAAAGGGCATTGCCTCCAAAACCCCAGGACAAGACAGGCTATCTCTGGACCTCCTTAAAAAAAAATCCGGTACTCTGGGGCCCGTACTACTAAATGTTTTTAGAGCTGTCATAATGGTCCAGACCCCACAATCTTGGAAGAAAGCCGTTAGTGCCGATATTCTAAAAGGGAAATAGAAACAACCCGACCTGTTACAGGCTGATTTCCCTTATAGATGCCACATGTAAGGTGATGGGGAGGGTAATTGTGGCACGCCTGTTGTCATGGGCTAACAAGGCTGGGCTAATATCACATACCCCATATGGCTTTAGGAAGGGTATGGGAACTGTCGAGCAATGCCTCAACTTGTCAATGATCATGGGCACGTACATGAAGGCCAGGGGGGGCGTCGATCCACCTGGCCTTCATGGACTTGTCTAGTGCCTTTGACACAGTGTGTAGGAGCAAGTTGTGGGCGCTGATGGATGATCTGGGCTTTGAAAAACCACTTGTCACTCTCCTCCACAGACTACATGCTTCCACCTCTGTAGTTATCCGTTATGGCCCAGGGGGAGAGAAGACGAAGCCCATCGTTTCAACAGAGGGGGTCCGGCAAGGCTGCATTCTAGCCCTGTTTTTATTTTTGGTCTATACAAATGGGCTGGAGCAGTTTCTATTAAACAAACACTTGGACTTCCCAAAAATAGCAGGTGCCCAAGTACCTTTATTGTCGTATGTTGACAATATGGTTTTGATGGCCTTGACTGCCAATATCCTTCAGGGATGTTTGGAAGCCTTCACCGAATATATGACATCACTAGACCTGAAGGTGAATTATAAGAAATCCTTAGTCATGGCATGTGGGCTAAAATTAACAAAAAACACAAAAATACACCGTGAATGGGACAGTTATTGAGAAGGTAAACAATTTTAGCTATTTGGGGAATGTTTTTAACTCTAACTTAAAGTGGGATCAACTTTTAGTATCCCGAGTGTAACAAACTTCAAGAGTCATTGAGGGGTTGTTTTGATTTGCGGCCAAACTTGGCCATAAGCCTTTTGCAGAGCTGATAACCCTGTATAAACAAAATGTCTGTCAGGAGCAACTTACGGGGCAGTAGAGTGGGAATATCAAAAGATTACTCAGATTCAAATAATCGAAAATACATTTTTGAAGACACTCTTATTTATCGAGTCCAGCTCCCCTACATTATTTTGCCACTCGGAGGTGGGCATGGATTATATCACACCCAGAATACACATGGCACCCCTGCTATTATTAGGGCAAATTTGGTCCTCAGAGGAACCTAATTTCTCCCGACTTATCTTAAAAGATTGCATGAATTTAGACAATGCAATGGCGGTCCCCTGGTTACTCTACATCAAACAAACTTTTTTACAAGATAGGATTAGAAGATTTTTATGATAAGCCTGATTGTATACCGCCAATCATGAAAATGTCCATAAAAGAATCTTTTGGATCTGAGTTGAGTATATCATCTAGGCTTACAGATAGACGAGACCCACCTTTCTTAAAACAGCAACAATTTTATTAGTATTTTAGCTTGCAGGGCAATGCACGCTTTTTAATGACAAGATTTCGCTTGGGCACACTGCACTTTATTGTGGCTTTTCCAAAACAGGTGGGGTGGTGTGAGAGGCTACCCCTCTGTCCTTTTAATAGCACAGCCAAACAAAATACTATGCACCTCATGCTATTTTGCACATTATATATAGACCCCAGGGTGCGCTTTCTTAAACCAATTTTAAACAAAAATTGTTTCCGCTCCCATAAAGAGTGTTTCAATTATTTTCATTCCTTAGCAAATGCTTCCATTTGCAGCTCTGTGCTTAGTTTTATAAAAATTGTTTTTATAATAAGGAAACGATATGCAATGTAAAAGTATGCAATTAGGTGTTCAACTGTCTCCGAAGATATTTGTTATGCTCTTTTGTAAACATTGTCTTATTTTATGATTGTTTGTTTTTCTTGTGAACTTTTATGATTCATCTGGCATCGAATGCAGATTTTTGACTGGCTAGAATGGAGTGAAATTCAGTAGAGTGACATAGAGTGTAGTGGTGTAGAATGTAGTGCCTGTACTGTGGAATAGTGGGCAGTAGAGTGGAGTGGAATAAGTGGCATAGGCTGGAGTGGGGTACAATGGATTGGTGTGGAGTGGAGTGGAATAGCGTATGGTGGAGTGCTGTGGAGTGTAGTTACTTAGAGTGGAGTGTGGTAGAGTGCAGTAGTGTTCAGTGGTAAAGGTTACAGTGGAGTGGGGTAGAGTGGTGTTGTGTAGCGTGGAATAGCATACTGTAGAGTTGCATATGATCGAATGGCATATAGTGGAATACCGCAGAGTGGAGTGAGGTACAGTTTAGTATTGGTGTAGAGTGGAATTGCATACAGTGGAGTGGCATAGAGTGGAGTGTTGTGTAATAGAGTGTTGTAGAGTAAAGTAGCATAGATAGATAGATAGATAGATACATAGACAGATAGATGGATAGATAGATAGATAGATAGATAGATAGATAGATAGATAGATAGATAGATAGATAGATAGATAGATAGACAGATAGACAGATAGATAGATAGATAGATAGATAGACAGATAGATAGATAGATAGATAGATAGATAGATAGATAGATAGATAGATAGATAGATAGATAGATAGATAGATAGATAGATAGATAGATAGATAGATAGATAGATAGATAGATAGATAGATAGATAGATAGATAGATAGATAGATAGATAGATGGATAGATATTTATTTTTGCTTGATTAATTAAAATCTTTGCAAATATATAACAAAAAAAATTCTCATTGTCCACAGATAAATAAAGTTAAAAGCAATTAAAAACAACATAGTATAAAACAAGGTCATCAATTGCATATTCCTAATTTGTACAATTTAGCTGTTTTTAAAGGAGATTCTCATAGACTCTTACGTCTTAAATATTACTGGCAATAACTGCCACAACTTCTCAGGGCAAATGGCACAGCTTAACCAAGTCCATTGTCCAAGTTAGAGGTTTGATAATTAGAGTGCAAGTATGACTCAAACAAGATAGAGAGTTAATATTACATTAAAAAAGCATATTAGTGTGTTTCGGTAACAACAGGGTTTTAAGTCACTTCGTTGCTATCTCAAAAAATGTTGTTACCCGACAGTTGAGCTGGACGTCAGTGGGGTTAAAGCAAAGCTTCACTGCCTGCCTACATGTGCGGAAACCGTAATACCTAAAAAAAGGACGTAACAAGGTGCATCTTATGTCCTTTAAGTTGGGGCAGTTGCAGATGACATGAATAATGTCTTCCTTCCCACTTCATAGACCACAAGTCTGAGGGCCTCCTTTTCTTTCCCATGGTGGAAGATGGGGTTTATATCGCAATGACCCCCAAGCGCAACCTTAGAAACTTTTACTTCCAGCTTATCTTAAATCCAACATTCAAGTAGGCTTGGGGTTTTGGCCTTGCATAGTCACTGAGAACTATCCAGCTGTGTCCCTTTTTAGTAAGAATTGCTTTATCTTCTAAAACTGATAGCATAGATGTTGTTTTTTTCACTGCTTTTTTAAAGGATAGATGATCCGTTGGAACGGCCCAGAGTTCGGACAGGCCTAGTAACTCAATCAATTCAGACAAATAATCCCTTGCTAGACAATTTTCTTGATTGTGCAGGGCTTTCCAAAGGTGGGAGTTTAAAGATACTGCCTCAGCATTTCAGGTTTTGTGCCAACATTTAACGTAGGTGCTCCTTCTTTTCACCGCTTGTCATTGAATCCCAAATTCTAGCCGGATTTGAGCCAGGGAGACCTATTTAGGGAGATGGGAAATAGCTCTATAGGAATGAGCTATTATGGCATCTAAAACTGCTGCATCTTTACCTTTTAGGGCCTCACTCTTGTATGTCAATGTCGGCAGCAACTTATCCCTCAAGACCTGTAAGACGGGATCAAGCGTAAGGTCGGGTAGCCGTCTCTTCAGTGTCTTCTATGATAAATACGTTATGGTCCCTTTTCTTTGCATGGCCTCTAACTGAAGTTTGAAAGAGCATTTGTCATCCATTAATATTCCCAGGTATTTATAGCTTTGTACTTGATCCAGACGTTGGCCGTACAGAAACTAGCAGTTGGTCTTCTTTTTATGGTAATTGACTGCCATAATTTTGGTCTTCTTGAGGTTTATTTTAAGAGAGTTCCGGTTAGAGAAACTGCCTGTTGTATTTAGTAGGTGCTGAAGGCCAATTGGTGTCTGGCTAATTAGAACCAAGTCATCAGCGTCTAACAGGTTTGACATTAGCTTGGTTCCCAGTTTTGGTGCATGGGATGCACAACAGTCCAGCTCCCCAGATAGATCAGCCAAGAAGAGATTGAAAAGTATCAGGGCAAGGACACACCCCTGCTTGAGGCCTTTCGAGTTCATGATTCGTTTTGAGATGTGTGACCCTGCGCCTAGTTTCACCCTGATCCAAGTGTCTGTGTGCAACTGTTTTAGTCGCTCCAAAAGTGTGTTTGGTATACCCCACTTTTTCAGTTTTTCTCAAAGTTTGGAACGATCAACATGGTCGTACGTGGCTGTGTAGTCAATGAAACACAAGAAGAGAGACATTTTTGATACTTTGGCTGCATCCATTAACAACGTGATAGCCAGAATATTAGTTGTAGTTCCTTGGCCACTACAGAAACCAGTTTGATTAGTGGGGATAATGAAATTATCTGAAGCCCAGGTTGAGAGCTCCTCCAGGAGTGTTCCGGCATAGTATTTGGCATCTATATCAAAAAGGGCAATTAGTTGGTAGTTATTTCGGTCATTTCTTTTGCCTTGTTTAAAAATTGGGCTAATAATTGATCCTTTCCATGATTCCGGAATGGTGACTATGGTGTTTAAGCCCTTGAAGACTGGTATTAGAGCCTTTGGTTCAAAAGAAAGTGTTGTGTTTACACAATATCGGTGGGATCCTGTTTGGGCCAGGCGCTCCCATGTCTCTACCCTTGGCTATTAAGCCTTTTATCTGTTTTTCCATAGAAGCATATCCTTCCACGTCAGAGGAGTCTGTAGAGTCTAAGTCCCCAACCAAAAGGGACCCCTGTTGGTTATAGATGCTATTACTTCTGACCAAGTGAGCTTTGGTGGTACGGATTTGTATCGCATTTTCCTTATTAGGGGGTTCAATGTCCGATACTGCAGTCTCAGCACCCTTATTTAGTTTCCCTTCCTTGTTGTTAAAATGGGCGGAGAGGTACTCTACCCAGACAAACTCTGTTATATTGGAGCTAATTCCTGGATGGTACAGTCGTTCTAACTTGTGGATTGTTTGCCAGAACTTGGCACTGTTGCATTGCTTGGCATCACGCAATAATTTAGACCATATTTCGTCATTCTTTTGCCTTATATTTCTCCACTTCCTCCTTCTCAATAGGGCCTTTGTTTGTCGAAGGGTAAACTGCAGCTCCAGGTTCCGTGGTGTTTTTCGCAACACAACACCACATAGACGAACGCACGTGTTAAAGAACACTGATCATAACTATTCGAACAAATAAAGACTACAAATATCTCTCCCATGCCTGTGATAATGGGGCCTCTATAAAACATCTTATAACCATCAACATTGCCATTATATAGATGGGTCAGCAAGATTTTAAGAGAGATGGTGGATGCATTGTTATTAGAGTCCATGACGATTTTGGAAAATAAGGTCCAATTGGACCTCAACTGTTATAGAGAATGCCTTTCCCAGCCAAAAACATAATATTGAGGAAATTGAATCCTTGAAATTATATCCATTTGATGATTCCAGCCTGGAGGAAAAGCATCCTTTTCAGTCAGAGATAACCCCACGTCAAACAACTTACATAACCCCCAGGCACCTATACGGATTTAAGGAAATGTATATTTATTTGGTCCTGAAGAAGGTGATATAAATTGTCTTTCACCGAAACGTGCGTAGACCATCCGTTACACATATGGGAATCCTACCCAAGATTCAGACGAGAGAAGAATCATTCAGAAACAACTGAGCACATTTCTGAATGTTAAAATCATGTTAGAAAGTAAAAGCTAGTAGGATCATGCTAAAGTCATGTATTTTATTGTTATTTCTTGTGTGGCATGTTTGATAGTATGATTGAAGAGAATGAGAGGTGAGAATGGAGGTATGATGGTTCTGTATGGCGGTTACCACAACTGAGAGATCTAATCCCTTAATGTCTAATCAAACACTAATGATTATATTAATTTGTTTATATTTGCAAATGTTTTTATGAATATATGAGCACAAAAAAGATAAAAGTTATATACCAAAAAAAGAATGAACACAAGTGTTTTAATAAATAATAAAATCATAAGAAAAATCATATGTGATGAGATTATGTTCAAGGGGAAAAGTCATTTTTTCAGTGATTACCAATGTTGAAATCAAATAGGTCGTATAAGAGGTTTGCTTCAAGTAGAGTGGAGTTGCATACAGTGAAATGGTGTAGAGGGGAGTAGCATACAGTGGAGGGTTGTACATTGGAGTTGCATACCATGTAGTGTTGTAGAATGCAGTGACAGAGTGGAGTGTCCTCAATCAGAATACCTTAGTAACATAGCATGGAGTGGCAGAGACTGGAATAGCATAGTGTGCAGTGTCATACAATGTAGTTGTGTAGAGTGGAATATTGTAGATTGGGGTAGCTTGTAGTGTGTTGTGTTCAATGTTAGATTCAGAATGAATTTCCCGATTCATGCCCTTATGTAGGTACAATTCACAATGCCCTTATATAGGCATAGAAATCCAATCCTTATTTAGGCATAGCCCATGCTACCCAAATAAAGGCATGGCTACTTCCATCCGTTCATCTACATCACAACGATTTCTTGGAAAACCAGACTCTTAAGCCGGTAGGGACTTCCCCTTGCTTGAATATTGATATCTCCAGGTACTCATTATTATGCATGAACATCTATTCCTTAGGGGTTCATTCATGACGTTCATATGCCCAACATTACACCAAAGCTGGTATTTCTAAACACCTTCAAGGTATAAATATACCTTCACTTGCTATGGCAAAGCACGGTGTGGTTTGGTGTAGTTCAACTACCTACTTGCCCTACGCAGCTCACTATAGCAGGTGCCGAAGGAAGCCAATTCTCCTGCTGTCGCACTGAACAGAAGCTCTCATCCTCCAGCCGAGAATCCAGCTCCAGTGTTTATGACTCCCCTTGCGGGTTGTTTGGAAATCGAGTCAGTGAAAGAGATACCAACCTCTCTCAGTCTAAGGTATGGAGCTGATTAGAACCTAGAGAATCCTTTGGAAATTCTTGGCAAAACTAAACCTATGCTAAAGACAAACACTTACTTCTTCCCTTGTACTAGACCTAGGCTAGGTACATTGGGCTAGGCGTATTTTAGAAGCACCAGATGAGTATTTTTGCCTATGTTATTCATGTATGTGTTTTTACATGTCATAGCACAGACAATGCTATTGCAGTATTATTTTATATTACTGTTTACGCTGTACACATTATACTTTGCATTCTGTCTAACGATTGTAGCAGTTCACCTCTGTTGCATGAGAAAGAAGACTGTTCAATAAACCCTTTTATTGAAACGCCCGTCACTCTATTTTTATGCAACTCTGTAGAAACGAAGCATGCATGATTGACTGAGTGAAACAGTTATCTATTGTTTCCACGCCTCTGAAGATACGTTTCGATTCTTGGGGAAACAAAGTTGTCATGTTTATGTGGTTGTCAGAAACGAATCCCTTCTTGTTTACTCAAGAAAGTTTCTAGTGATCTCTGAGCTAGCTGGCACTCACAATTAAGTTTAGTATACTCGATAGAGACATACTGACCTCAGTCCTATGTCAAATCTATAGTGTATATTATTCCAAAGCGCAGAGCCTATTGGGAATCTAGGAAATTCACTACATGGTGCCCAATGGTTTGGTAAGGCACTAATGTAATGCTAGATACTGGAGTAACTCAGTTGTGCTTTTCTCAGAGACCCCTTTTTCCGTAATACTCCAATAGACATCTGGAGTGGGTAATAGGATAATACCCGCCATAGCTGAGTAGGACGAAAAATCCTATGTATTAGCTTTATAGTTTTTTCAACGTTGAAGGATACAGTGTTCCAAAATATTGTGCACCTTATCTTTGTTTCCTTGAAACTTGCTCTGCAAATTTTCATTAAACAATGTCGGATAACAGCAACAACACCGAGGCCGGTGAGCTGCGGCTGACCAAGTCGATGCAGCTTTTAACTTCACAGGTTTCCAAGAAATGCTATATAAGAGGGTGCTATATGCACTCCTCTAAATTTATGGAAAGCCTTCACTATAAAACTTATTAAACATGGCCTAACATCAAGAGGTGGCAGGGCAGTTTTTGTGATAGAGGCACATGAATATCAGCAGAGAGAGGTATTCTATTCATGGATAGTCTTCCCTGAAGCAAATCCAATATCACATGTGTTTCACTTCTACAAAGAAGATGATCCACCAGAGGAATATATTCTGTTTGAAGATATTGAAATTCCACTCACATTCTAGGAGCATGAGCTCTGGTTTAAAGGCGCCCTAAAACATTTAAATCACACTACCAGGCTCGGTCCACTAGGTATACCAGGGGCAACATGGCCAGTTTTAGCCAGCTATACACCACATCCTGGCATTAATGACAGGTCAGATGTAAACGTACTAGCTCAACTCAAAGAGTTAATAAATATGTATAGACAATTGGTTCAATATGTCATGCAGACTCTCACAGTCCAACCTGTAATAGTTATTCTGCAGCATACCTCTCACCAGTGGAATACACTAAAAATGACACCACAGACTCTCCACTTTGTCATTGGTAAATTACCTGCAAACCGGGAACAAATTCCATTCTGGGTAACTCAAAACAATTACTCAAATCAAAGCCATATTTACTAATACTAACCCTCATGAGAAACACAGAATTTTAACAATCTGTTTACCAATGGGGATCACACCACATCTGGATGACTGCACCACTTGAGGTAAAGTCTTCGCTGCAATCTACACTAAAACACATGGTGTTCCGTCCATGGCGGTAATACCTGATGTCCTGAAACAGATTCAAAATGAATACAGGGCAGAGCCTGCTTTAAATTTGGGTATGAAACTACTGAAAGATTTCAAACAGGTCTCAGCAATATTATTAGCTAATATTAAAGGTGAAGCAGCATCAGTGGCGATCCGCCAGTAGTTAAGGGAATTTGATGTTACTGAGCAACCACAGACACTAGCCAGAATAATTGAAAAAATCCTATGAATAATTAAGTAATGACAGTTTGGGTGGTAAACCAGTGAAACCACAACTTTATGAAAGTCTTGAAAAGGTCTTTACTAAAAACACTCCTACTCCTTCTAAAAATAAGTGGGAAAATAGCAAACAAACTTCTAAAGCAAAGCCTTCTCAATTCAGAGGTAGGTCTCCTCAAAAGGAGCCCTCTGAAAGGAGGTCTAACCTCAGGAATAGGGATAAATTGAGAAAACCTGATAGATATCAAGATAATGATACATGTTCCTCTCGTACCTTTCAGACTTCGTCACAGAAATCCGAAAGAAGAGGACAGTCAGAAAACAAGGAAGAACGCGTGAAGTCCAAAGACGATCAACACGTTCAGAAAAACAGGAAACCTCAATTTACCAAGAAGAAGGTAGCAGTTCTAAAAATCGGTCATGCCGAAGATCTTGAGGACACAACTCGAGAACGAAGAATGGGCTCAGACAATGTTGGACAGCGCAGCAGAGATCACAATAGCTCGCCAGAACCTGAAGGATCATCTGGAGACAGTGGATTTGAATGAATTTATCCAAGTTGAAACTGCAGATACCAGGGTTAGATCTCCACATAAGTTATATGAAGTAATGCTCCAGATGGAGGGAGACATACCAAGAAAAGTGAGAGCACACTTTTGGGAGCGACTTTCTAAGGGTTATGACATTCTTCTAGCTGAACAAGACTGGCCATCAGAATTTGTCAGGGAATGCCCACATGGTGAAGGCATCATTATGCCAGCCTTCTTTAATCATATTCCAATTAATTTAAAATATACCTATATCAGGAAATGGGCAGTTGCCCAAGCTGCAGTATTATACAAAAATCATGTAGGATGGGATTAGGATTCCCCTCACCATAAAATCCAGTTATAAAATCAACCAACTGCACAGAGGCAGTATCCAGTTAAGCAAGAAGCTAAAAAAAAGGCCAGGGAGATCATAGATCAACTTAAATACCAGGGGGTGATTGAAACTTGCACCTCATCAATGAACAATCCTTTATTTCCTGTCTCCAAACCAGACAATACATATAGTCTAGTATTAGATTACAGACATTTAAACTCTTGTTGCAAAACATTTGCAGTGCAAAATGCACACAGTACGGTATTAATGAATAACATTGTTCGTAAAAAATATAAAACAACATTAGATATTTCAAATGGGTTCTTCCGTCAAAACATTGCACCAGAAAGTAGGTACTTGACCGCTTTCTCGATAATGGGGAAACGGCGTCACTTCTGTCGTCTCCCTCAGGGATTCAAGAATAGTCCTGGGTTATTCTCAGCAAGGGTAACAGAGTTACTACAAACGTAGATCACGAAGCATTGTCATATGTTGATGACATCTATCTGACAGACGATGACTTGGATAGGCACTTGAACAGAGTGACCACTATTATATTGGGCTTCGCCTCCGAAGGGTACAAATTCAATTTTAAGAAATCAAGAATTGCCCATCTCAACATTCTTTTCCTAGGATATGAGTTATCAAGTGAAGGCAAAAGCCTGGCAGCCAACTTTTTAGAAAAGTGTGCGCTGCTCCAACTTCCAAAAACGCTGAAAAACTTACAGTTGATTCTAGGTTTCCTGAACTTCGGGAGAACTTACATTCTAAATTACGCGGAAAGGGTAAAACCTCTCTATGAATTAATCAAACCTGATTTTAAATCAGTAAATCAGATAAGACTTTTCCAGGCAATGAACAAGGTCTGTTGCTTGTTCTTTCAAAGTTCTTTTTGCTAGTATTGTTTCAGGTTTGCTGGGATCCTCAGAAATTGTATCAAAGTTAATGAAATAGCCAGAGGCAGTTCTGTCAATTGTTGGGATTGCATAAGGATTCGTTTAAATCACTGGAACCACAGGATCACTTGTTACGTTTGTGTAGATACATGTTACTTCGTTGTAGAGAGGTGTTTCTTGATGAACTATTATTTGGGTCTCAAAAGGTACAAGTTCCATAGCTTTGTTGCCTTGTCCTTCTTTTCGCACTGCAGATTCCTCAAAGGTGATGAGTCTCTCAGTTTGAACCTCTTGGATTGTAGCTAGAGCTGGGCGTCTGCTACATTGGCGGAGTCCACTTGGCCTACTGCTTGTTATCAGCCACATAGTGTGATTTTATCAGATCGATAGACACAAACCTGTTCTCCTTCTTACCAGCAAGGAGCGGCAGTAATACTTTTCTTGATCCGTGGATTGCTAGGACAGGTAAAGGTTGTTTGTAAGAATGCCAAAATTCCTTCTTGCCCGCAATCTTTTCTCTGACCAGATCACCAAGCTTTGGGATCCATAGAGGCCTTTCTGGGATAGTCGGTTTTTCCCCAGTGGTGGTTGGCTTCAGGAACACGTTGCTTTCTTTCGTTCTTATTTCTTATATGTCCTGGAAAACAGCCAAACGATCTTTGATATTAAAATCTTTTTGGTCCACCACTGATGTCTGATAATCAAGGTCTGCAACAAGCATTCTTGTCCCAAAAAGGACCTCATATTGAGTGATAACCCCTAGAGAACTTCTTGGTAAGTTGTTAAGACTACGTAGACACTTATGAGATGTTTGACCCACCCGTCACCCGAACCTAATACCCTAGCTGTTATAGATTGCTTTATGTCCCGTTTTCTTTCTCTCCACTACTGAATTTCCTTCAGGATGGAATGGACTAGAGTACCGCAATGCAACGCCGAAATTGGCCATGGCTCAAGAGCTAAACGCAGGACCATTGTCAGAATGTAGCGTGCCGACTGCGTATGTAGCGATAAAGACGTGCAAATCTTTTATAACAGTTCGAGCGTCAGCCAAGCGCTGAGGCCACATCCAAATGAACCTTGAACACGAATCCACTGCGACCAGGATATATTTATAATTACCATCCCTTTGTAAGGGACTGCAGTGGTCAAGGTAAATGCAAGCTAATGGCTTATCTGAGATTAACAGAGGCGTCTGTGCATCTTTTAGCATATTTCACATTCCAAAACATAGTTTCTGGTTTGTTTGTTCATGCGTGGTCACCAGTATTTCTTTGGATTGTGTTAGGTATATTTTTTCTTCTACTTTGGTTGACTGTGGTAATAACTCTGGGAATGCTGATCAATGGAAGATATGTCAAAATGGACACAGCAAGTAAGAATGTCAACTTACTACTCAAGCCACACAAATCATCCCATCGTGAACAAAGAGACTTGTCATCAGTGAATATCACAGCCGTTCCTATACATGGTGGTATAGCTTGGGACAAAACGGATTATAACATTTTTGGCTAGTCGGAGCTGTTGAAGATTCCACCCTTATTCAAGATTTCATTAAGTGACTTTGTTTCATCTAGTACCTTTTCTGATAATTGGGACTTTGAGACTTTTAATAATATGATGTCAGACCTAGAAATGTCTGCAGTGTTTACAAATATTTAGAAGGTTCATCAGACTATGAACAAACCATTATGGTCATCATTTCTTGCACACATCTGCAAATCCTAGAAATGTATTAATGTATAACCAATGGGAACATTGTCCTGCGCCACCAAAGGGTAGCTCAAAAATGTTTGCTAGAAAATTTCCGTACTTTTCAGGGTTCAATGTGTCCGATCCAGAATCGTTTTACCTTAAAAATGTTAAAAAAGCAGCCATGAAAAGTATGTTGACAAATACCAAACAGATTTATTCTGCGACCTTTTATGCCCAACTGTCTAAACTAGGTTTCGACTTTTGGAAAGACAACATTGAGAAAAGAAATGTCTGGGGTAGAACAGATTGGCAGGTACAGGGAGTAGAAGCTATGTTTAGAGCCTGTATCATCCCTGAGCAAATTATGTTTTTGAATGACACTGTCCAACAGACGTCTTGTCTTGTGTTAGACAAGATCAAAGACCTGAACAATCCATTTGTACCTACACCTGATAGTGATGACACTTCAGAGGGGGAGGTCGGCGTACATACTATTTTGCTTCACAACAGAACAGACCCAGGTTGGAATTAATGGTTAATCTGGCCCACAGATAAAAACAACTGTCAAGATAGATTCCTGAACAAGACACAGGGTTTCACATTCAATAGGCCAGACCCAAGATATGTTCAAAGACAGCATCCTGGAATAGTAACAACATACAGTGTACGGAAGCTCTGACTTGATTGGCTACACAGATCTACACTGAAGGATGTAAAGCAACACTTATCTTTACTTAAAGATGGCGCTGATTTTACGGAATTCTTGCTAGGACCAAGAACACCGCGTCATAAATGTTTTATATATGCCGGCATCTATGCTGCTTATAATGAAGCATGGAAGATTACACAAGCAGAGACTGCAGAAAGAATATGAGAAATTGATTGTATCAATTTAGAGAAAACTCTCTCTGTGGTTGACAATGGGTTAACGACTCTGTAGTCCAAGATATATTCATTGGACAGCATAGGGTCTTCTGCCATAGACATCATGGAACAGGACTTGGTCATGCTGCAACATGGTTAGTCGCAACTATGTTCTATCATGCCATTAGTCTGGACGTTGAAAACCTTTGTTCAGGCTATGTGCCTTGGCATTTAATTAATACTACGTCACTGTTTTCAGAATTCAATCTCACTGATAAACAGATCAAATTGGCACAAAGTGGAGCAGACCATACGGTGCTGAGTATTGAAAAACTGGAAAGATTGCCATTTACAGTAGCAGAAAAAACAGCTATTGAATGGATAATACATGGAACAATCCCTCTGCCTGTTACAATTTTCCATTTTCAGAATTGCCTAAAACATATACCAGCAGGCACATATGAATGGTTGGGTAAAGAATACATCAATACATCCTGGGAATTACCGTACACACACAGATGTCGGAGTGGGGGACGTGAAGTGTTTATTAGCAGAAAAAACTGTGAAAATGCACAAAGCGGTTCTCTACTTTGTCAGGGTATAAACTTACATGGGGTCTGTGATGGTTCCTCAAACAATTTATCCTGCCTACCTGCAAGGTTCACCAGCTGCAGTGATTGATCCAGTTTTTGGACAGCTCTCGAATGGGAGTTACCTCATGTTGAATGATCACGGCTGCTGTGGCATTTTGCCAGGCATACCAAATCTAGTAACTGTGTCAGCCAGGGTCACTGGCTGTATGCAAGTATTGTTTCCTAAAACCAAGACAGACAGGGAGTTGCCTTTATGGCCTTCACTGAACATCTATTCTATCCAAATTGATACTTTAAGCAGAATGAAAGCCATTCTTTTGCAAAAAAACTGTGCCGCTGACCTCGGTAAAAGAGACCTATGATCTACAAGTCGCAAGGACTTCTGCCGCGATACATGCCCTCTTAAAGACAAATTGCCCCATACATTTCTCAGAAATGTTAAGTCGTATCTTAAACATGTCTGATACAAGCATTATTGTACATGTATTTAAGACCGTATTTTCTGGACTGTTAGCACCTTTTGAAGCAGTCCTAGGAATATTTCACAACTTCGTGCACTCTGTGTTTGGAGGACTGCCCCTCCTTTTGGGACGCGTTGCAAGGATACTATTTTTGCTCCTACTGCTGCGATACGGGAAGCCAATTCACCAGCGACACCCAGTTCTCCATGGAGACAACTCTACCAGTGATGAAGTGTCTTGAGCGCATCGTCCAAATTTTGGGACTACCTCGTCTACGAGAATTAAATACCACATGGTTTCTATCATTCAGACCAATTTGGCAAGATTGCATCTTACCTGTTTTATGCTGCCTGCTATGCGGAGAAGAATGCGTGTTAGACACATGTCTCCCACTCCCATCAGTCATGCCAACAGATGTTAATACTTTGCTTCAACCAGTAACGGCCCATGCTCTGTCATGTCCCCAGCGGCTACCAATTCTGATGGCAGCATTCATTGAGATCTCACTTATGCAAATTGCAACTGCTGAGGTAGAGAAAAAACAGGGGTGCAGGTACCATCCATTACGAACATTGCTAATGGAACCAATGCTGACAGCAATGCTTCACATCTATGTGCGGTTAATCTTCTAAACAAGGTAATACAACTTTCACCTACAATGGTAGATTAATTTTGTCAACAGACTTAGAAGATTTCATGTTTTCTCCAAGCCCTAACACTGACCTTTGAATTTGGCACACAGGGTTCTGAGAGACTTTGAATTTGACCTTCATTTTTCAAAACAGGGTACTATCTTTGGAAGTCTTTTTCCTATGAATTGTATTTTTCATTTTTTGGCACAAGTAATCTGCTTATAGTAGAACTATCCCTAGAGAAGAAGAAGTATTTAAATACTTCCAGAGACAATATTTGACCGTGTCCACATACAAACAGTTTTATATCATCTGACATGAAATGGTTTTGGCACATTTTCTTCTGTATTTACGAGCCATTTCATAAATGTATATTTTCATGATTCATTCAGTTAGCATTTCAAATGTCAAAAACTGTGCTTCGAATGAAACATTGCTTTAAATGCGTACAGCACCTATGCTTATTTCTGTGTACAACCAGTACCATTGCATTTTAATGAATTTTGGGTGGGTTTTTAACACTTCATGTGTAGATATGTTTCAGATATGTTTCAACATGTTTAGAATGTAGTAACGTCGTACATAAGAAAGTGGAGTGGGTGTTATGTTCGATTTTAGATTCCGAATGAATTTACCGATTCCCGCCCTTATATAGGTACAATTCGCATTGCCCTTATATAGGAATGGAAATCCAGTCCTTATTTAGGCATAGCCCATGCTGCCCAAAT
Organism: Lissotriton vulgaris; assembly: GCF_964263255.1. Classification (NCBI taxonomy): domain Eukaryota; kingdom Metazoa; phylum Chordata; class Amphibia; order Caudata; family Salamandridae; genus Lissotriton; species Lissotriton vulgaris. The sequence goes on along the minus strand of NC_141698.1, from coordinate 461,755,348 downwards.
ACAGGCATGGCTACATCCATCCGTTCATCTATGTCACAACAATTTCTTGGAAAACTAGACTCTTAAGCCGTTAGGGACTTCCCCTTGCTTGAATATTGATTTCTCCAAGAACTCATTACTATGCATGAACATCTACTCCTTAGGGGTTCATTCATGACGTTCGTATGCCCAACATTATGTCAAAGCTGGCATTCCTAAACACCTTCAAGGTATAAATATACCTTCACTTGTTATGGCAAACCACGGTGTTGTTCGGTGCAGTTGAACTACCTACTTGCCCGACGCAGCTCGCTACAGCGAGTGCCGAAGGAAGCCAACTCTCCAACTGGCGCACTGAACAGAAGCGCCAGTTGGAGCCGAGAATCCAGCTCCAGTGTTTTTGACCCCCCTTGCGGGGTGTTGGGAAATTGAGTCCTTGAAAGAGATACCAACCTCTCTCATTCTAAGGTATGGAGTTGATTTGGACCTAGAGAAACCTTTGGCAATTCTTGGCAAAACTAAATCTATGCTAAAGACAAACACTTACTTCTTCCCTCGTACTAGACCTAGATTAGGTACATTGGGGTAGACGTATTTTAGAAGCACCAGTTGAGTATTTTAGCCTATGTTATTTATGTATGTATTTTTGAATGTCATAGCAACAGACAATGCTATTACAGTATTATTTTATATCACTGTTTACGCTGTAGGCATTATTCTTTGCATTCTGTCTAACGATTATAGCAGTTCACCTCTCTTGCATGAGAAAGAAGACGGTTCAATAAACCCATTTATTGAAACCCCCGTTTCTCTATTTTTATGCAACTCTGTAGAAATGAAGCATGCACAATTGACTGAGTAAAATAGTTATCTATTGTTTCCACAACTCTGGAGATACGTATTATTCTTGGGGAAACAAAGTTGTCATATTTATGCGGTTGTCAGAAACGAATCCCTTCTTGTTTACTCGAGAAAGTTTCTAGTGACCTCTGAGCTAGCTGGCACTCACAATTAAGTTTAGTATACACAATGGAGACATACTAACCTCAGTCCATTGTCAAATCTATAGTGTATATTATTCAAATGCGCAGAGCCTATTGGGAATATAGGAACTACACTACAAGTGGAGCGGTGTGGAGTGCAGTGCCTTATTCTGCAGTGTCATAGAATGGAGTGTGGTAGAGTGTAACAACATTGGTTTAGAGCATGGTGGCACAGAGTGGAGTGTGGTAGAGTGGAGTGGCATACAGTGGATTAGCATAGAGTGCAGTGGCATGTAGAGGATTGGTGTAGAGTGGAGTGGCATGTAGATCAGTGTCGTAGAGAGTAGTGGTGAAGAGTATAATAGCGAATAGTGCAGAGGCATAAAGTGGAGTGTCATAGAAAGGAGTAGCATACAGGGAAGTCTGGTACTTAAAACAGTCATAGCCTGAAAGTGGGTGAACCGAGTAGGAATATTGATTATGAGATGTAAATGCAAATTTTTGGGAATAGGTGTATAGAGTGTAAGTAGTCTTAATGTTATAAGTGTTAAAATACTTAGTAATATATTGTACTGAGGTATTCCGTGTTAACTTCGTGGTATACCAAGGTAAATGCCAATAAAAAGGCAGTATCTGCTTGGCTAATGGCTACCTTTGCAAAATGTAAAAAAGTCAGCCATGTAGTTTTCAGCACACCTTTGCTGTGTTCTAGGCTAGGGCCTTATTTATGCGAAAGTATTACGTTTTACATTTGTTTGCTACCTACTATCACAAAAGTGATGATAAATTGAGAAATGCATTTATAACTTGCTATATATTTTGTCAGCACTTTAGAAAGAACTGCGTGTTTAAAAAAATGCTTTTAAATAGCGTGGTAATTTTTGGGTATTTCTGCTGTACTCCATAGACTTTTCTGTGAGGATTTACATGTCAAAAAATGGAAATACACCGTAGTGAACTATGCGTCTGATTTTGAGGTAGGTCGACAGGGTTACTCCGTCACAAATGTGATGGATATACTGTCTGCCAAATTACAATTCCATTATATCCCATGAAACTTGCAATACAGCGGAAATTATATCCGTCACGTTTGTGAAGGAGTATACTATCCACCACACTTGTAATCAGGCCCATATTTGTAAAATATAGCGCCTGATTTCGATTCTGGTCGAACTCTCATCCGACTGGTACCATGGCAGAAGCAGGAACTCTTGACTAGAAGTTGGAAGTCCAGCTGTCCGAATTTCGATGTGACTGCCTTCACCGTGGTCGCAATGTATCTTCACCGTGGTCGCAATGTATATATTTTCTATTGCGGCATGTGGTGCAGACAGTCTGGTTTTCAATGTCAACTGGTTAGCGCCTTTGGTCAGTTTCTATGTTGTTTATTCACCTCACAATTCAACCTTTGTATGACAGTGTCTTCTCATCATGACACATTCAATAGGTTTTTGCTTGCCTACATCTGGTTACATCTCACAATTTGTGAATCAATTTCTATATGTATGACGTTGTACAATATTTATGTCATGAGAATGTTCTTCTTACTCAAGCATCACCTCTCTATCAAAGTGTTACAATGCATGCCTTGCATTTGTATATGTAGTGTCAATGTTTAAGAGAAATGAGCTTGTGAATTTCAGAATCCAGGGTTGGGACCAACCATTTTTAAATCAGCATTAGCACACATATGCATATTCTCTTGTTGTGTCATTTTAATTATTTATGTTAATCTAAATACATCAGAATTTATACCATCAGATATTCATTCCACTACTATTAATTCAATGAGGTCACCTGATCTAATGACTATCTGAATAGCACACAGTTACTTTAACTGCATTTCTCCTGACAGCTACATCTAGCTGCTGCGGGTAACCGTGCACGCCGATGTACATCGCTCCGATGTAGGGCGTACCAGCTCATTTTCTTCATGTACCGGCACTCAAGCACTTCCACTGGAGACTGCTATTATTGAAACTGGAGCGCTCTGGTCCATCAGGTAAGCGGATGAACTTCACAATGTGACATCAGCAGGATGTCTTAATGGGAGCATTTCCTCTCCAGCTTTTCAATAATTTCACCCTCTGCATTGTATATTGATGCCCTATTTCATCCCCCTATTTGTCAGGGACAATGTCAACGCATCTCCACTGGGTGAGGAAATGCTCTGAGTAAAAAAGAGAGGTAACTTTTTTTACTTTAACGGTTTAATCGCTAAGGTGATTTTTTCCACAACAATGTATCAATTACCGTATACGCTTTCATTCGCATTGTTTGCAGATCCGCCCTTGTTTGCAGATCCTCCACTGCAACAATCCACTGTCAATCAGGTAAGGCATTGCTGATCCGCAAATGGATGATGGCCTACTTACTGTAACTGATCACTTTTTAAAAGCAAACACTACTCTTTAGTTTCAGATCCCAAAGGCAACCTTTTGGTGCCACCCGCTGTCTTCCTATACCCTAATCTATTTAGGTAAGACTTTCCCTCTCACTGGCCCCCTTTTTTGCAGTGACCTGTCTAATGATTCACAGGCTTCCTGTAGAAGTCACCACTCTAATGATTCACCCTTGATTGTTTTAGGGGCTTGACTTTGACTAGAGCCACGTTGCGCTCTTGTTTGGTCCATTGATGGACAACTTGATCAGTGAGTATCCTCACCCAGGTACCACTGTCACTAATTTGATACCTTAAGCTGGAACATCCCTGACACATCTGAATTAATTTCCTTTTAGGCTGTCTGGGTATTCTCTTGTTCTGAGGAAGACCCAACATGATGCTCTATTAGTCGCGTTTATGTCAGGGTCGAAACGTTTGCAATCTATAGTGGTCCAGTTTCACTGGGGTCACTGGGTCCAAACTGTAAAATATACTTGCACCCCAACAGAGGCACTTGATTGACCAACAAACTGGCCGCATCAGAGAATTGCTTCTTCTGTTTAACTTGTACATAGAATTTATGTTTTGTCTTCACCAATGTGTATATAACACTCGTTCACCCATGTAACTTAAGCACTTTTGTTACTTGAACGTACCGTCACCCTGTTTTTTATTGAATTTTAGACAGCCACATGAAAAATTCTAAGACATTTTTGGTTCAGAAAAAGCGTAAATTCGTATGACTCTGCATGTATCGTCCTTTTTTGTGCCAGCTCTTTTGTGCACATGTTGCATTTAAATTATTTGGATGATTCATTCTGTAATATGTAAGCAATTTCCCATACCCGATGGAACCATTGTAGCTTTCTACTACATGCACCCAGGTTCTGAGGGACATTGTTAATAAACTTTTAACGTTTGTAAAGGCAGTCACTAGCCAATCACGTAATGACTTGTCATTGCTATATACCACAGTACTTCCGCAAAATACTGCAACACTCCATGAAATTTCACAAAAGTACTGTAACAACAGATATCACTAAGTTAAAATGGCTCATTACTTAAAAAATATGTTCCCTAATTACCTGTAGTACCCCAAAGGATCATCTGCACATCATAATGTTTAATCCTGCCTAATGTCACTAAAATCCGACTGGGTGTTTGGCCGCTATGCAGGAGAACAAAGTCCATAGAAGAATGCATTGGTGCCCAAAAGTGGTTTGGGAACCCTCTTTGATCTTTACTCTCCCCTAGACCAATCACCGTGAAACTTTCCATACTCCATCAATGTAGAACAAATAATAGGTCTGGAAAGTTTTTGGGAGATTTGTTGAATGGGAGCTGTTAGTCGGCAGGGTAAGGGAGTCACACAGATATAATAACCCCTGCTCACCCCCTTGGTAGCTTGGCACAAGCAATCAGACTTATCTCAGAGGCAATGTGTAAAGTATTTGTACATACACACACAGTAACACAGTGAAAACACTATAAAATGAGACCACACCAGTTTAGAAAAAAACCCATTATTTATCAGAGAGAAACATGAACAAAGTGACAAAAATCAAACATACACAATTAATGATGTCACTTTTAAAAAGTTCAAAACAGTTCAGTCCATAGGAAACTATGGATGCTCACTTTTATCACAAAGTACCTGGGATGTGTAAAAATCAAAGATAAAAACAGGCAAAGGGAAGGTGATTTGCAGAAAAGCAATCCAATGCATTGATTCCTTACTCCCAGGGGAGGTGATGCATCAGTTCCTTAATGCAGCGCAGGGGAGGTGATGCGTTGATTCCTTACTGTCTGGCAAGGTGATGCATCGATCTCCGGACCCGCAGCCTCAGTTCCTTACTGCTGGGCAACATTGATGAAGAAGTAGGCGCACAGGGAAGATGCTTTGAGAATCCAGACAAGCTTGGTTGATGCAGCGGGACAGGCGCTGCGACGATTTCCCAGCCGCAAAGCAGGTGATGATTCTATTTCTTCATCTGCACAGCAGAGACTGCGTCGAAGTCGGATAGTGTGCCACGGACGTTGGTGACATGGTGGTGGGACAGGGGATGCAGCAATCTTTCAGCTGCACAGAAGGCACTGCATCAATTCTTTTGCCGCACAGTGGTGATGCACAGGTTTTTATACTGCATGGCCCAGAACAGAAATTGGCACCAGTTAGCAGGTCAAAACTCCCAGCAGAGGTGTTCAGGGGCTGCAGGTGAAGTCTTTGATGGCCCTCTGATTTCTTAACTGGAGGCAAGCACACAAAAGCCCTTGGAGAACCTTGGGAGAACCTTGGGAGCAGGATAAAGAAATCAAAATCCAGTCCTTTGTCTCCAGAACAGAAGCAGCAAGCCAGCACAACAGATAGGTAGAGCCGCAATGTTGCATTGACCTAGGGGTGCAGAATGACTCCATCGAAACTGTTCACCGAGATAGAACACACACAGTGGGCCAATCCTGGCCAATCAGTGCAAGGTTGTTTTTTATAAGGCTCAAGTATATATGTATGTATATATACATATATATAGATATATATATATATATATATATATATATATACATATATATATATATTCAATGAAAAAACCATTGGTTATAGAACATATATAGTTAGGAATTTGCATTTACAAAACCTTATTTTACTCGCATAAAACCATTGAAATTCCATATATAGTTAGATGCGCTAACTATATATCGCGCACCCGCAATCCACTGCTGATGATGTCACATATTACATCATTCATGGCATGGTTAGTGACATCACTGATGACATCACTGATGACATCTCAAATGACATCACTGATGACATCACTGATGACAACATCCAGTGACTGTATGTTTCTGTAAAGTTAAAATATGTCTTACATATTGAAGAATGAGTGGATGTATAAGTGTCTGGATGAAGGATTTAGTAGGTGCATGACTGACTGTATGAGTGAGTGATTAAATGTGTCTCACTGAGTGCATGGGTTAGTGACTAAACTGTTTTAATTTGTGCATCATTATATCTGTTGTTCTACAAACTGCTGCATATGTTGATCAGTAGCTATATGAGTAACTGTATGGGTTATTCATTGGTTGTCCAAGTATTTGTATGGGAAACTGAGTGTGTGTGTATGGGTGGCTGGGAGGTGTGTGACTCTGTACATAGATGTGTGAGTAGTTGATTCACTATATGTATGGATTCAAAAGTGTATGTGGAAACAGCTGTATGGGCGGTTGACTGTGCATGAGTGTATTAGTGAGTGAATGGATATCTCAGTGCTATATGTCAAAGTAAGTACATATGTAAAACACAGTACATGTGAGAGTTGACACCTATAAATAACTGTGCATAAGAGCCAGTGAATGTGTGAGTGGCTGTATGCATCATTGTGAACATGTATCAGGGATTGTATAAGAGAGTAAAGTAAATATGTGTTAGTGTATGTTTGAATAAGTAAGGTGTGTATAACTGTATAGTTGAGAAAATGGAGGTGTGATTGATTTTTGGCATAACTGACTAGGTGTGTGAGTAACTCCATGGATGAGTGACAGTCTGTGACTGTCTGTTTACACTGATTGTATCTAAGGTTATATTAGAGTCTGAAGAGGTTCATGGTATTATCACATGAATGATATCATCAGTGATGTGATCAGTCATGTCAAATGAGATGTTATCAGTGATGTCATCAGTGATGTCATTTGAGATGTCATCAGTGATGTCATCAGTGATGTCACTAACCATGTCATGAATGATGTAATATGTGACATCATCAGCAGTGGATTGCGGGTGCGCGATATATAGTTAGCGCATCTAACTATATATGGAATTTCAATGGTTTTATGCGAGTAAAATAAGGTTTTGTAAACGCAAATTCCTAACTATATATGTTCTATAACCAATGGTTTTTTCATTGAATTTTCAAGGTTTTGTAAATGCAAATTCCTAACTATATATGGACTATAACCTATGGTTTTTTCTGTGAATTTCATTGGTTTTTTAAAAGCTAACATCTTCTTCTTTAAAACCCAAAATATATTTTAGATGGTTATTGATAATTTTTTTAAAAATATTTTTTTTCTTCGCTTCCGGTAAGCGAACCGGGAAGCTTTCTGTTAGCTCATCTTGATGCTGCGATCTAGTACGCGAACCGGTAAACGTTTCGTTAGCGGAACTGTGACGCGTCGCGGAAGCGCGACGTATCACGTTGTCGCGTAATGCGTCTTATGACGCGCCGCGTTAGCGCTCCCGAAAGTGCTCCGGACCGCGAACCGGAAACGATGCGGGACGCGACGCGCACCGCGTAACGTAAGCGGAACAGGTCATGTGACTTGTTTATAAAACTTTTCATTGGTTCATTTCACTTTTGGTTTCCAAATGATGTATGACTAGGTCATGTGACCTAAAAATAACACTTTTCATTGGTTCAGAACTTTTGCTTTTCCCAAATGATGAAAACCCCTCCTTCTTTCCTCACTCTGACTTTCATCTTGGTGAGAGAAAGACCATTTACCTATAATTGAGCAATGGCTTCTGTACTTGCTTCAGCTGGTGCACCCCCACCACCACCTTCACCTCCTCATGGGAAGAGAGGACCATCATCTCGGTTCATTGCCAACACAGAGGAGGAGGAAGAGGATGAACTTGAAGAAGAGGAGAGAGAAGAACAAGAGTTCATACAGGAGTTGCCCCGTGTTTCCCGTCGGAAAACTAGTTTTATCTGGCAGTTTTTTTCAATCCCTCGAGGGGAGAAGAAAGTCAATGCAAAATATGCCACCTGTCTTATCTGTAAAAAAAAGGCTATCAAGAGGCACTGAAAAAAAAATATAGCATGGGAAACTATACCATGCATCGCCATATGACCAGGTGGCATCCACTCAACTACAGCCGTGCTGAGTTGCGTGACCTGCAGGATAATCCCTCAACAACTCCTGTGGCCAGGTCAACCTTGCATATCTCTCTGACTGGAGGAGAGGCACAGGAAACCGTGCCAAACATTCAAAAGAACTTCAAACACATGAAGCTAACCTGCTTGTATTGTGGGGCATTGCTTTCATGTGGGAACATGAGCGTAAACTTAATGAACATTGCTTACGAGAATCACAATTGCCCTAACCCACCCAAACAGTAATTTTTTTTTTGCTCCTGTTGAGCCTTTTTCAATGCCTGTTTGTTGTTGTTTCCCCTCCATCAAAAACAAAAAAATATATAAAACTGTGCAAAAATACAAAAAAAACAAAAAATGTTCAGAAAAAATAAATAAATAAATAAAACAACAAAAACATTTAAAAAAAGTTCTTTTCAGAACTACCTCCCCTTTCAAATAAAATTGCTAGAATGTTTAGCACTCTGGCAAGCTCTATTTCTTTTGGTTCGCTTTCCAGTTCGCTGCCCGGTTCGCGAACTTGAAGCGAACCAAAAAAATATTTTTTTTAAAAAAAGAAGAGTTAGTATAACGGAAGTAAACAGAGAGTAATGTAAAAAGAAAGACAGCTATAGGGAGTAAACCAGAGATACTGTTTAATAGATCTATTTATTAATTCAGGATGACGATAAGGTGTGATGTCTCCTGAGGTTTGTTTAAGGTGAGACCTACTCAGGGTTACAGATCAATTTTACACTTGTTGAAGAATACAGAGCAGATAAAGCATGTGAAGGCCTACCAATGAAGTAAGTCATGTCCTCTTATTACATCATTCATGACATGGTCAGTGACATCATCAGCAGTGCATTGCGGGTAAAAAGAGTAGAAAACATTTACCTTATAATTCTTGTTACCTTTTTTAAATATTTTTTCATACTTTCAATCTGTAAAAGAGAGAACAAACATTTCCAAAAATATTACAACATGTATTTAAAAATTAGAAAAGAAAAGGGAAAAGGTTCAAGAAGAAACAGTTTTTCAACAACTTTGACATTTACAGAAGCCTCTGCTTCTCTACGTCCCCTACACAATCCTAAAGATATATATTTTAAACAAACAGTATCTTCATGCTGATGAACTGAGACCTATTTTGGAACATGGTACTTCTTTTGCACTGCTGATGTCTCACAATAGTGATGCAATAGCAGCGCAAAAAAGATGTAAAGCCATCATAAAATTGTGTCTAATATTTTAAATGATTGTTTCAGGATGCAAATAAGATGTGTGCTTTCAAGAGCTTTCTTTGAGGTGAGGCCTATTCCTTTTTTTAAAAAAAACAGTACCCAGAAGTACAGCACTGTAAGCATTAAAATTGACACTTACAGAAGACTCAGTTTCTCCATATCTACCTCACATTTCTAAATGTATATCATAAGTACAAAAAGCAGAACATTAATTATACATGTTAAATGGTTTATTTTTGCTGTTCTCAGAATGTATCAAATTTCACTTAAATCAGTGACTTGAAGGTATTCATCATGTAACAGCGGGGAAAAAAAAACACAATCAAAATGATTGTGTTTAAAAAACCCATACAACCTAAGAAATCTGAATTCAAAACTCCTTAAAATTAACTTACTTTCAATGACGTCGAAGGATCTCCTATGAACAGCGTCCACTCTGTTGTGCTATAAATATTTTCAGCCCGCCACTTTCTGAAAGAAAACCTCCATCGATTCGAAAAATATGTTACATACAAGAAAAGACTTCTCTCATTCTATCACATGTTTCCACTAGGCCAAATCATGTTGCCGCGATTCTCAACTCTTGTAATTCTTCCAATCAAATCCCAACATTTTCTATTTTCGCAACTTTCAAAAAGAATACATTTAAGATTATTTTCACAATCCTGGACTACTAATATCTTACCCTTCTTTGTCACTCATGTTCTCCTTTTCCTATGACACTGATACTGCTTACTATGAAGCAGACTTACTTGCATCAGGTTTATATAGTTGGATTTTTAAATTGACATTATAATTAAAAGTTTTGGACCAATAATCTAGACAGCATTGCAGACTTACATTCCCTCTACTTGATGAACCTTTTGCAATTCTTCACAGGAAATCCCGAGATTCTTTCTTTAAAATTTTGGTTTGAAAAACACCAGGTAAGAATTTTTAAGGTCAAACGGCAATTTTTTTTTGAAAGTTACAACGGAATCATTGCAGAATGACCAGCCGTTTCGAGACTTTAAATAAGCTGTATAATGTCCTGATGTTGTTGAACGACCATCGTGATAGATAATTGCTACAGTTACAAAAGTCCTTCCTGATATTGAAAGCTGAGAAGCCACAACATTTTTTATTAAAGTTGACAATTTTGATCCATCAGGCCTACATTGTTGGATCATTAAAATGACATACTGTCCATATCTACGTATAAATAATGTTGACATCATTTCAGATTTACATTGGCTACACTCCATGTTGTGATCCGCTGCATTTACTAGCTTATTAAAGGAGACTGATTTACTGTCTGGCAAAGTTAAATATATAAATCTTTCTGAGTCTACACTAGTAGTACTTGATACCCTACAATTCTCGCAGTCATGCTGCCATTGATAAGAAAGCCCAAACAGGTGATCTACATCTACACCCTCATCTTGCAATACATCAAGCATATACATTAAAAACTCCTGACAATCTTGCTGATTATTTTCAGAGAAGTCTGTTTGACCTGAACATTCATCTAACAGATAACGAACTTCAGACACACTTTCTACTTTTGTTCGATCAGTGCTACATTTCTCGAAAACAGAATTCAACAAACAGCATAAAATTTGTTCTGAATTCAACAGAATCTGTTCTTTTAAACTCTCTAGTGAAAAGAGAACATTAACCACTACATTTGCATAGCAGTTGACACCAGAACTGTTTTCAAATTGAAAACCGACAACATCTTCAACAGAATCCACTTTCTTTCTGCTAACAATTTTCGGTTCATTGACTTTTAGTCTTTTTGCAACAACCTCCCTACTATTACTGATATTTCTACGTTTCCGGCCTACCACACGTTTCTCAAACAAAGGATATTGAGGCAAATGTGGCGCATACTCTCTTCTTAACCTATTGTATTCCTTAACACAATCTAGATCCGCACAAATGTTTGTGACATCACAGTCAATCAAGTACAATCCTGATAAAGTTCTAACTCGTGACAATGCCACATATGCCATACCCTCCTTGAACACAGAACTGCCAATATTCACCAATGCACTGTCTACACTTAAACCTTGCGATTTATGGATTGTTACCGCATATGCCAAGCAAACAGGAAACTGTTTATGGCGAACATATAAGTCTTTAACAAGCAAAAACCTAGCAGAACAACGACCAATTAGCTGTACTTCCTCAATGCCATCAAATGTAATTTTTAAAAATTCTATTCCATCTCTATTTCTGTACTTCTCAAAATCAACAACATTACCCATTGATCCATTTACCAGACCTCTTTCAACATGTAAATTCCTTCTCAAAATGATTCGGCAATTTAAACACACATTCAAAGTCTTTTCAAAACCCGCTGTTTTAGATATAGTCTTCTCTAATGAATCCAATTTTGATTTCAAATTCTCTGACAAAATAATTGTTGATCCCATATGCTCTATTTTGTCAATAGCTTCAAGTTTCACAATCTCTTGCTTTTCTAAATTCAACATTTTGTTGTTGAAGATGGCACATTCTGCAAGAGTTGGCATCAAACATATTCCGGATTTCTTCTCAGTAATTTTCTGAAAAATATTCTCAGCCACAATCTCTTGTTCGGGATATAAATTTGAAAGTAATCGTGCATTTAAAGCTTCTTTTCCATGCTCGGTCACTTTTCCAATTCTAATATCTTGCAGAATATTCTTGTAATCTTCATCTTTTGCCTGACGCATATTTTCATGCAGTTCAGCATAATTGAAGTTTAACCATATATTGACGTTGCCAATGCTCCCTAGGCACTTCCTGGTATCTTCATGCGTGAGTATTTTGAACACAGGTTGTCCTTTTACTGGTGTCAGCTGCAGAAGATCTCCAAAAACAATAATGTGTTTGCCACCAAATAACACATCATATTCAGTTTTAAGTACTTCTTGCATTCTCAAATGCAAAAAGGCAAGCATGACATTGGAAACCATGCTTACTTCGTCAATGATAAGTAGTTTCATTTTCCTCAAGACTCTTGAAACTTCACAGCAAGCATCCCCAGATAACTTGTGGTATTGTAATTTGTTGTCATGCTCCACCGGCAGCATCAGTAGACGATGCAAAGTAATACCTTTAATGTTATGTGCTGCAAGTCCAGTAGGAGCGGTGACAACACAAGACAGCGATGACTCAGTCCTTTCCTGCAGATAGCATGAAATTGCTTTAATGAGGAAACTTTTTCCAGTTCCCGCTTCTCCACTCACATACAGTCGGACAGGCTTCAACGATGTACATGAGCACTCTTTCTTCTCATGACTTAATCCATGCTCAATTTGCTTGGTAACTTCATCATATATTTTCCTCTGCTCAACGTTGAGTTGTTTTTCCAAGTCTTCTAAGTTAACTGAATCCTCCTGAGCATGTGCCATGGCTCTTTCCACTTCATTCATAGCAGTGGCAGCTTCATTTTCGATAATAGGTCCTCCAAGTGGATCTTGACTCAATGAAACAGAACTCTGACTGTCCTGAGAACTGTCTCTGGCAATCTTGGCTGCAATCGTTGCTTCCTGCTCAATTTCCAAAGTTAGCATTTCTTGATATTTGGGAAAAGCAGGACATTCTATGGTCTCCTTAGCAGCAGTGAAAGAGTCTTCGTAACAGAGGAAATCTCCAAGCAGTTCCTCTTCTGCACGCCAAGGCTTGAAAAGTTGCAAAAGTGCTAAATAGAAAAACTCCTTTTTTTCTGGAGATTCGCCACTCAATTTTCGATGGTTTACTAATTGGCATTTTCTTTGCTTGACCAGGCATCCCTCACTTCCAATTACAGCATACACTCCTTTCTCAATATCTTCTTTGATGTTCCTCTTGAATATATAATTTTGTAGAACCTCATATAGACAAACATTCTCAAGGTGACTGCTTCGATTTGGATAATATGTATCCAACATGTTGGTCTTCAAAATATCGGTACTGTTTGGTTCCTTTTCTGCCAAATATTCAATTTCCCGGACAGGTTTTAGAACTCGATTTCGTGTTGCAGCAAGACCAAGACTCGCCCAAACAATACTCCTGGATTTGGCATAGAGACTTGCTGAAGACAATCGATCTGAACATTCGTAAGCTCCGATTTCTCGATGCGACAACATCTTCAGACTGAAACTGTACAACTTCTTGCTGAGGCTCTTTTCATGGGAAATGTCCTCCCACATATCCTTGAGTTCTGTCTTTTCTTTTTTGGTATTGTAAGATGTCACATACCGAGCCACAGCCATACAGTTGTCACCCACAAACTGTATATCCATGTTAGCATTCCACATGGACAAAATCACTGGGTTGTAGTCGTTGATGTACTTGGACTCTTCGTTCCTTTTCAAACTGTATGTATTTTTGGGTGATTTCCTCGTGACATTATGTCGCAGCGAAGACATCAAACTGTTCACTCTTCCTTTAGAAATCACCGGTCGTGGAAAGTTGAAACGACATTTGGTGTAGAACTTGTCCTTGTTTCTGAATTTACGACGACAGTACTTTCCACAACGATGGCTTTGGAAACGTAGAACTTGTTCTCTTAGGCTTTTCTTCTCCGTTGCATTTGGAACAGCACACGTAGAATACTGTTCTATTAAATTCATCACTAAATCATCCGAATCTGTTCCAAATTTAGGTGCATCCTTGATCCACAACAACATATGTATATGAGGAGCACCTCTTGCTTGGTACTCCTTTCTCCAGAAGAAATCCAACACCTCTCCAAGAGGTGGATTCTTCTTATTTGTGATGAAAGACATCATAGCTTCAAATCTATGATTGAAGTACCTGCATACATTCACAGGATCCAAAGAACACAGTTCTCCAGGTGTCTTGAATTCAATGTTTTCAATATTTCCATTTGCCTCTCGTAGAAATTGAAGTAAGTCTTCCCAGCCATACTCGGCACAGCTCAGAGTGAGGAACCATGTCGGAGTTCCTAAGTTCCTCAGCATACATTTTAAATCACCATGACGACGGTACCAGTACTCATTAGTACCACGCTGACACGCCATGAGATTAATTAAGTGAGAATCCAAAATACTGTCTTGGACATTGACTTTATGCATAAAGTCCCTTGCCGAAATATTTCGCATCTGTATACCACTTTTTAAGATGTGGTTCACTGCATATGACAGTCCAGACAGATCGCTTTCAAACAGGAGATGAAACAAATAGGGAATGCATTGACGAAACCTAGGATCTTCTGCATACAATCGTAAAGTCCGGTATTCAGACGCAGGAATTTGATGAGATCGCTCATCATATCTTCCTCCTCGACCTGTGGGAAATAGCTGTGGGAAACACCGAGCTTCCAAACTTTCCTCCCAAACACTAATGGGACTCCCTTTGGCTTGTTTCATTTGAAACAACTCAATAGCATTCCCAATGACTTCCTTGGAATGCAAAGGATGAACACTATAATGTTCATATATTTCTTCACTTTTAGAGGCCTCTACCTTCTCAATTTGGCCAGCACACAAATCGCTATCCTCTTCATCACTTACTTCCTCTTCTGCAACATATACATTCTTATAGTACTTATTATTTTTCTTCAAATACAATGTTGCTTTTTTGACTTTCCTAACATCCACTAAATCTTGCCATATTTTCTTATTCTTTGTCGGAACACCATTAACCAAGATAACCAGAGGTTCCTCTTCCACTTTTTCTACTCCAATTGTGTTAATGTTTTTATTCAAATCTAGAGGCAAATAAACAACTCTTCCCTTTAATCCTCTCTGTAAATCTGCTGGAGGCAACTTCCCTGTCTTTGGCTCCATTCTTACAATAGCCTGAAAGGGATGGATACTTTGAATCAAAATAGATTCATAAGTATTTAAATCCTTCAATTCAGAAGGAATCTCAACCAATTCCAGATTATTATGAACTGCCCTAGCAGGCATCTGGTTTTGGTTTAATTTATTACAACAATAAGTACACACACGTTGATCCGATCCCAAATCAAAATAATTTTCTACCATCAAGTATGTGGCAAAATCCTTCCATTCACTATTATTTTCCCTTTCACTTTTTGCATATAAATCCACTACCTTAGTCTGATTCTTATAATAAGTGCGTCGACAACATACACAAGTGAAATTAGGCCTCTCACTTGATTTGATCTGAAACGTGGCAATTTCCTTCTGAAAATTATCTGTACTGGAAACCTGTACATTATCTTCAACATTACCCTCTACTTCAGGGTCAATTTGAACATTCTCATCTTTACTACTAAAGTAACAAAACTCAATTTCTTCACAAATATTCTTCACATCTATTTCAGAACCATGCAAAAGAGCAGCACATAATTGTTTAAGCATAATTGCTGGACTCTTAGCATAATACAACATTCTCACTAATTTTCTCACTTTATTATGATGCACTGCTAGCATCCTGAAATGATGAAAAACACTCTGGCATACTCTCCTGGAAAGACAAGCCAGTGAATGACCACGCAAACCTGTCATTTGTCTCACTCTGCAAGGATCTAAATCTTGCAACAACTTCATTTTCTGCTTCAAACTTTTCTTATTAAATGTCCGTATAAAATCACAAAGCAAATTGATGGAAACCTGTCGCACACTGCAAATAGAACTACACTTCCAAATGTACACAGGACCCTTAGGACGTCTTCCTAAAACCTCATCACTTAGCGCCTCTTCTGTCTCTGTTGTCACAAGTTTTTCTTTTTCAACTGGACAACCATCCTTCACTTCATAAGCTCGACCACTGGTGTCAACTGCACCAAATCATTATCCTGAAAATAACTCTCCTCATTAAAAAATGCCTCAGAACTTGAACTATGCATCCATTCTCCGGAAAAAACTTCACAAAAGTTACTACGATTTACTACTCTCTTCCATCTACTGTTTGTTTTGAAATCAGAAATTACCTTGCTTAGTTTCCTAATTCTATTGATTACCAAAATAAACAACTTTCGCTTAATTTCAAAAGCATGATCAATAATTTTCTCTACATTTTTCTTCTTCTTATAAAATGCCACTTTCTGTTGGCATTTCTTAATATTTTTTAATAAATTAACTATTATCCTGTTACGGAACATTCGTTTTCGAATGTCCCTAAACTGTTCTTTCCTTCTACTATCATGCACAGAGTTATCTCTTCCTCTACCAGTAACATTTTTGATGGGTCTTTCCTTTCCATTTAAATTACTCTTCTTTTTCTGAACTGAAACATTTTTGCGATAAATACTTTTTTTACTAAAAATATTTTTTAAGAATGATTTTGTGCTCTTACCCGGAGCTTTCTTGGTGTTTTGATAAGTATTTGGGGAAGAGGACTGCTGCAATAAAAGATCATCCTGCTGTCTTGGACGTTTTCTAGCCTTTCTAATTCTATTTTTCGTAGGCATTTTTCAAAATATGAAAAAATCTGCAGTTGAATCTGTGGAAAAATATAATAAAAAATGTTAATAACCACTATTACCAAACAGTAAATGAATAACAGTCATCAAAAACTTAATGCCCTACTTATTATTTAACATAGCAAATCTTTTGCACCAGCACTGCATCACAAAAATGACACACAGTGCTACAAAACAGGCATACAACAATCATAAATCTCTCCCTAATATTTTAAATGATTAATTCAGGATGACGATAAGGTGTGGCCTATCTAAAGGTTTGTTTAGGCCCAGATCTTTGGACTGGGGTGAATGTGTGTCATTGATCCTCATTCAGTCCATCGCCTGTTTTGTTTATTTGAGGTGAGGCCAACACATGGTTGCAGATAAGATTTTCACTTAAGAAAACAAAGGAGATAATACATGTGAAGGCCTACCAATGAAGTAAGTCATTATTTGAAATCAATTACATTTCTGGATATGTACTGCTAAAGCTTCTTAGGTTGTTTTGGGTCATATTTATAAGGCATATGAGTGTGTATGATGTTATTTTTCCTTTTTAAATGGAAAGCGTTCTTCATGGTGCAGGTTTCTTGTAAATACGCTCCCACCTACGAAACGGAACTTTGCGATGCGAAGCTGATTGGCTCCCCGGTGTCTGTCAACATTCTAAACAGTCCGGAGCGGCCGCCATCTTATCTCTCGGTAGGATCGAGAGAGAAGAAGAGGTGAAAAACGAAGGGGGAATTTAATGAAAGGGGGCAAGGTATACCCCTCTTGACCCCCTAGGAATGTTGTTGGGGTTTTTAAAGGGTCCCGTGGGGAAAATAAAAAAAATATATTTTTCACGGTAGAAGCGCTTCCCGAACACCGAACTGGGCCGCAAACTGCTGGCGAAACGGGAATTCGCCATTTTGTGCTTCGTTTTAATTAAATTACTAGGTATAAGGGGGTGCGGGAGACCATTTTGTGCTTCGTTTTAATTAAATTACTAGGTATAAGGGGGTGCGGGAGACGTATCCTAATCCCTTATATTTTCTGAGGGTGGCTGAGGAGGCTCATATATGTTGATACATGTATTCCAGCGGCTGTGCGTGAGATTTTTTTTTTTTTTGCTGCGTGACGTCTGTTAACGTTCGATTCGAAGGAAATCAGGAAGTGTTGACCACCAATTTGTCAGTGCGATAAAATATTTTGTTATAAATGAATCCTTATTGATAAACATTGTCTGCGCCATCTTGCCTTTTTTACAATGCCACAATTTTGTCGTGCACGGCAGCCATTTTACATGCCAGGCCGGTCCCAGGCTATCACCTAGCCCTGCGGATGTAGTTTATGGCCCTAGCTGTAGAGAATCCAGACATGCCAACCCTCCCGATTCAGGCGTCAGACTACTGATTTCAGTGCTACTCTCCCGCCTCCCGATTCCTGCAAACAAAAACCCGGGGGCATATTACCAACAACTAGCGATAACTTGTTTAGAGACAAAAATTATCGCCGCACATCGGCGATTTTTATCGCAGATAAACCTTGCTATTAGCAAGGTTTATCGCAAATGCGATAAAAAACGGCCGCAATGCATGAATATCGCTGAAAAGTCAGCGATATTCATGCATTATCCAGCAAATGCTCTTAGCCATGTTATCCACCTCCCATTGGATAACATGGCTAAGAACTGCTCGCAAATGCGATAAAAAACGGCCGCAATGCATCAATATCGCTGAAAAGTCAGCGATATTCATGCATTATCCAGCAAATGCTCTTAGCCATGTTATCCACCTCCCATTGGATAACATGGCTAAGAACTGCTCGCAAATGCGATAAAAAACGGCCGCAATGCATGAATATCGCTGAAAAGTCAGCGATATTCATGCATTATCCAGCAAATGCTCTTAGCCATGTTATCCACCTCCCATTGGATAACATGGCTAAGAACTGCTCGCAAATGCGAAAAAAAATGGCCGCAATGCATGAATATCGCTGAAAAGTCAGCGATATTCATGCATTATCCAGCAAATGCTCTTAGCCATGTTATCCACCTCCCATTGGATAACATGGCTAAGAACTGCTCAGGGCCCCATGAGGAACGCTTTCCATTTAAAAAGGAAAAAATAACATCATAGAAAAGAATCGTTTTTAAACACAACATATAAATCAATTGTATACCTGCATTCAAGAGGAAATGACTGAAAATGTCCTTGAGACACATGAAAGCGTTTTCTGGAATGCCCTAGCACCATTTTTTGGACATTATTAACATGGCTATGTAACTCCCATAATCAAAATCTAAATTTGCCAAGCGCAGGTGGGAGCGTATTTACAAGACACTTGCCCCATGAGGAATGCTTTCCATTTAAAAAGGAAAAAATAACATCAAAGACACTCAAATGCCTTATAAATATGACCCAAAACAACCTATGAAGCTCTAGCAGTACATATCCAGAAATGTAATTGATTTCAAAAATGGTTTTTAAAAACAACATATCTGTTTCAGCTTACATAAGAGACCATGGAATGGGCTTCATATACAACAATAACTTGTGTTACTGCATGCCAGAATGCTACACCGAATATGCAATTACAATTTCTCAAAGTAACAAAATCTATTTCTATATCACTACAGACAAAGCCACAGTTTAAAAACACAGCTTTCTTCATCATTTTCTCCTTAGCAAGGTTTATCGCAAATGCGATAAAAAACGGCCGCAATGCATGAATATCGCTGAAAAGTCAGCGATATTCATGCATTATCCAGCAAATACTCTTAGCCATGTTATTCACCTCCCATTGGATAACATGGCTAAGAACTGCTCGCAAATGCGAAAAAAACGGCCGCAATGCATGAATATTGCTGAAAAGTCAGCGATATTCATGCATTATCCAGCAAATGCCCTTAGCCATGTTATCCACCTCCCATTAAATAACATGACTAAGAACTGCTCAGGGCCCCATGAGGAACGCTTTCCATTTAAAAAGGAAAAAATAACATCATAGAAAAGAATCGTTTTTAAACACAGCATATAAATCAATTGTATACCTGCATTCAAGAGGAAATGACTGAAAATGTCCTTGAGACACATGAAAGCGTTTTCTGGAATACCCTAGCACCATTTTTTCGACATTATTAACATGGCTATGGAACTCCCATAATCAAAATCTAAATTTGCCAAGCGCAGGTGGGAGCGTATTTACAAGACACTTGCCCCATGAGGAACGCTTTCCATTTAAAAAGGGAAAAATAACATCATAGACACTCAAATGCCTTATAAATATGACCCAAAACAACCTATGAAGCTCTAGCAGTACATATCCAGAAATGTAATTGATTTCAAAAATGGTTTTTAAAAACAACATATCTGTTTCAGCTTACATAAGAGACCATGGAATGGGCTTCATATACAACAATAACTTGTGTTACTGCATTCCAGAATGCTACACCGAATATGCAATTACAATTTCTCAAAGTAACAAAATCTATTTCTATATCACTACAGACAAAGCCACAGTTTAAAAACACAGCTTTCTTCATCATTTTCTCCTTAATTCATACTATTCTCTATCTAAAATAAATAAATCTTTTCTCACCTTAGCAAATACTTTTTGAGTTTTGAAAACAGTCTCAGAAATACAGCAAATTGTCTTCAGCAGAAGAAAAAGGATGCACTCCAGAGTCTGCAGCTATTGAAAGCACAGAAATACAGATATTCATTTCACATATCTCTCATATTAGCCAATCATAACTCTTCCCTCACTTTTTTCAAATAAAAACCCTTCCCCCCTCTGCCCTCTCTGCCTTTTTTCCATAGCAACGACCTCCTGGAAGACCTCTCATGTTTGCAAATTCACACAACAATGTTTCAATTGAACTCTGAACTCTCAGTGCACCTGCGTATCCAGTGCAATCTTTCATTAAAAGTTTCTTCCTTGACCATACAAATTACATCTTTCAAAGAACACATCCATGCACCCTAACTTTCTGTTTTCAGAAATGGAAATGCACCAATCACTGCTAATGAATCATTAGCATTGGAAATCCACAGTTTTTTTTCTTTACAAACTCCTACTGTTTCAACTGCCCTTTCATTACCACACTTCATCTGACTGCAGCCCAACCTTCTCCCACCATGTTTAAGGTCTGGCTTGTTGGACATAGTTACATCCACTGGGCTCAAAGGTATGCTGAGAACAGAAATTTACACAACCTCAATTTACAAGATGTGGAAATTAAGTGGTTGGGCCAAAGAGGATTAAAATGTCACCAATTGATACCATTGGTGAAAACCTTTATGCATTTGCCAAAACCTGACCTGTTAATAGTGCACTGTGGAGGTAATGATTTGGGCACTTTGACAGGGGTAGGTCTGGAAATGCTTTTAAAGGACACCTTTGAGCAATTAATGGCACTTTTTCCTCAAACTGCCTTGGTATATTCCAATATATGCCAAAGACAGAAATGGAGGTGGTCCAACCAATTTTCTCCACAAATTGAGAAAGCGAGGAAGCATGTAAACAAATCTGTTTCAGCTTTCATGAGAGACCATGGAATGGGCTCTCTGTACAACAATAACTTGCGTTACTACATGCAAGATATCTACAGAGGAGATGGAGTTCACTTCTCAGATGAGGGCAACAGAATTTTCATTCTGAATTTAAGACTGTGCATTGGTACCTACTTATAAGTACCTAAATGTACCATAAACCCAAAAGCTCTTCTCAGAGCTACCCTTCATCTGATCACTCACAATTATTATTTTTTTCTAACTTTTTTCACTAATTTTCCACAAAATACGCTCCCCGGGGCGCTACCCGGTTCGCTAACCGAAAGCTAACCTCGCGGAATTTAAAAAAAAAAAAAAAAAAATTTTCCGCACATATAAGCCTCCTCAGCCACCCTCGGAAAACCTAGGGGGTCAAGATAAGTCTACCATGACCCCTTCTACCCATTCTAAACATTATTTGCCCTCCATCTTGTATCTTAAAGCGACCGAAACACAAAATGGTGGACTCCCGTGACGCTTAAGGTTCGCTAACCGGGCCGCTTTCCAGAAAGCGGTCCTAAAAAAAGGTGGGAAAGTAATTTACAGAAAAACGACTAGAGACACTCTCACCAAATATAGATTAGCTCATACTACATACCAATCCCTTTCATTCTCACAAATTTGATTGAAATTTCAGTTAGCCATTTAGCCTGTACACCTATCTTAAAACCCTGAGGTAAATTACTTCACAAAACACATCTAAAGTATTGGAATTGACAACCCATGAAAATTTTACTTTCATTTTCAATTTTTATTACCTGACATTTGATTGGTTTTATACCTGAATATATATAAAGGAAGAGAAGGAAACACAGCCATTTTCACTGCTACTTCCTGAACTACATTTCAAGAGCCTTTTCACCTCCCTGTAAAGTAAATTGATAATTTGTAAGTGGCACTTTAAATTAATTTGTAAAAACGTTTTTTGATAATTATTTACTGTCCCCCTGCTATAGTTATAGATACAGATAAGCTCCTCTGTTATATTTATTGATTGACTTACACTTCTCTGCTATAATTATGAATTTACTTACTTTAACTTCACTGTTAAAAAAACAGAACTACATGTCTGAACTTAAACCGAACAGTGCCCTAACTCTTCTAATATAATTATTTTTTTATGCAATTTACAGCAAAAAAATGGAAGGGGAGCACGAAAAAATCAATGTTTCCTTCGACATTACAACAGAAGAGATTTTAACTGAAGAAAATTTGGATGAAGATTTTATGGATGAATCTTTTGATGAACAATTTATTGAAAGCTTACAAGACATAGAAACATGCATGTTTGAGGAGATTCCAGATGATGTAATGCTGTAAGTTTTAATGAACTATGAAAATTCTGACCCATACATTTTTTTTTAATCAAAATAAATAAATAAATAAAAAAAACGAACAAAAACAACAAATAATTAACATACAGTATTAGAAAAGTCTATCATTCTTTTATCCTTATAGTACGCTGCCCAGAACGCTTTCCGGTTCGCGAACTTGGCGCTTACCTCCTGGGCCCTTTTAAAACCTCCACATAAAACCTAGGGGGTCAACGAGGATCTACTATGCCCCCTTATGGTAATTTCCCCCTTTGTTTTGGCCTCCTCTTGTCTCTCGATCCTACCGAGAGACAAGATGCCGGCCGCTCCGGACTGTTTAGAATGTTGACAGACACCGGAGGGCCAATCAGCTTCGCATCGCAAAGTTCCGATACGCGAAAAGTTCGCTAACCGGATCGCTGCCCGGAGCGCTGTTACAGATATATATCTTGATTTAAACGTTAATTTCTCAAAATCCACTGAAGCACATATATTGAGACCTAGCAAAGGCACATCGGGCTAACAGTCCCTACAATTTTGCCAAGTTTCGTGGAAATCCATTCAGCCGTTCGGGCTAAAAGTGAGTCCAACCGCCCTATGGAAATTAACATGGGAAAAACGTGTTTTGGGACCCCCCTTTTTTCTCGGCCCCCCCTTGACGAACCCCCCCCAAATTTCCAGGAGCTGCTCAGAAACAAAATGTGCCATTTTCCTGAAAATTTCAGCCGATTCCGTCCACAAACGCCAAAGTTATTAGACATAGAATTTTCAGAAATCCCATAGGGAAAAAATCCTAACTATATATACCTACTGGCGACCGCCAGTAGGTAATATATATATATATATATATATATATATATATATATATATATATATATATATATATATATATATATATATATATATATATATATATATATATATATATATATATATATATATATATATTGCCACAGCCCGTTTCCCTCTCCAAGAAAGTAAAACTAGGGCGCACTCCGGATGCAAAACCAACCATCTTTATTTGCGGGGGATCAGCATGACGCGTTTCAGCATTTCGCCTTCATCAGATGCACTCCCCTGCCAAGTGCCACCGCCACTGCGGTCTCATGTACAAAAGCGATTTGGCTCTCTGAAGTAGAAAAGTGCACACCTGTGTTTCGTTGGGGGAGGGGTCGCTTCCGTAGTCCAGCACATGAAACTGCAACTCCCAGAGTGCAGTAGTAGTCCTCAATGCGCTGCAAGCGACGTTCCTGTTTACCAGATTTTTCAAACCCCACAATTGAGGCTGGTCGACAACGAATTCAGGTGAGGGGTCAGAGTGTTTATTCTGGGCGTGCAGCCGGTTTTGATCCGTACTTCCCACCTTCTACACCGCCGTAGAACACAGTCCGGGACATCACTCAAGTAGCGGTGTCTCTCCGTGTAGTCATGGACTTCCTTTGAAAGCGGAGTAATGTTCTTGAGTGATGTTAGGCTGTACCAGTGTATTCCCTTTACACCGGTCATTTCGGAAGGTGCATCCCTTGCACGGCTCTCACTCCGCGCCAATGTTGCCACAGCCAGTTTCCCTCTCCAAGAAAGTAAAACTAGGGCGCACTCCGGATGCAAAACCAACCATATTTATTTGCGGGGGATCAGCATGACGCGTTTCAGCATTTCGCCTTCATCAGATGCACTCCCCTGCCAAGTGCCACCGCCACTGCGGTCTCATTTACAAAAGTGATTTGGCTCTCTGAAGTAGAAAAGTGCACACCTGTGTTTCGTTGGTGGAGGAGTCGCTTCCGTAGTCCAGCACATGAAACTGCAACTCCCAGAGTGCAGTAGTAGTCCTCAATGCGCTGCAAGCGACGTTCCTGTTTACCAGATTTTTCAAACCCCACAATTGAGGCTGGTCGACAACGAATTCAGGTGAGGGGTCAGAGTGTTTATTCTGGGCGTGCAGCCGGTTTTTATGCGTACTTCCCACCTTCTACACCGCCGTAGAACACAGTCCGGGACATCACTCAAGTAGCGGTGTCTCTCCGTGTAGTCATGGACTTCCTTTGAAAGCGGAGTAATGTTCTTGAGCGATGTTAGGCTGTACCAGTGTATTCCCTTTACACCGGTCATTTCGGAAGGTGCATCCCTTGCACGGCTCTCACTCCGCGCCAATGTTGCCACAGCCAGTTTCCCTCTCCAAGAAAGTAAAACTAGGGCGCACTCCGGATGCAAAACCAACCATCTTTATTTGCGGGTGATCAGCATGACGCGTTTCAGCATTTCGCCTTCATCAGATGCACTCCCCTGCCAAGTGCCACCGCCACTGCGGTCTCATTTACAAAAGTGATTTGGCTCTCTGAAGTAGAAAAGTGCACACCTGTGTTTTGTTGGGGGAGGAGTCGCTTCCGTAGTCCAGCACATGAAACTGCAACTCCCAGAGTGCACTAGTAGTCCTCAATGCGCTGCAAGCGACGTTCCTGTTTACCAGATTTTTCAAACCCCACAATTGAGGCTGGTCGACAACGAATTCAGGTGAGGGGTCACAGTGTTTATTCTGGGCGTGCAGCCGGTTTTGATCCGTACTTCCCACCTTCTACACCGCCGTAGAACACAGTCCGGGACATCACTCAAGTAGCAGTGTCTCTCCGTGTAGTCATGGACTTCCTTTGAAAGCAGAGTAATGTTCTTGAGCGATGTTAGGCTGTACCAGTGTATTCCCTTTACACCGGTCATTTCGGAAGGTGCATCCCTTGCACGGCTCTCACTCCGCGCCAATGTTGCCACAGCCAGTTTCCCTCTCCAAGAAAGTAAAACTAGGGCACACTCCGGATGCAAAACCAACCATCTTTATTTGCGGGGGATCAGCATGACGCGTTTCAGCATTTCGCCTTCATCAGATGCACTCCCCTGCCAAGTGCCACCGCCACCGCGGTCTCATTTACAAAAGTGATTTGGCTCTCTGAAGTAGAAAAGTGCACACCTGTGTTTCTTTGGAGGAGAAGTCGCTTCCGTAGTCCAGCACATGAAACTGCAACTCCCAGAGTATATATATAACAACCTCCGTCTCCTCCCGCAATCGCTCTCACTACGATCACGCTGTGGACACAGACACGGACCAGAGTTTCAGATGCTGGTTAGATTTTATTCAGTTGTCGCCATAACGTTTCGGCACAAAGCCTTAATCACATGACAGCGTCACCACATTTTACGTGAGTTTTTAAAGTGCACAGTGCTGTTTCGTGATTGGTCTAATCTTAAACATAAGAATAAAGGAAAGACTCTTTATCCCCGGCACATCGTACCTATACATACAGGTTCGAAATAACTAGTACATAAAAACTTTGCCAGTACTTAGTTCCGCCTTTACAATATAAATATACACATTTGTGGTGAACAATCTTGGGTTAAATCCCTGATCATATTTACAACTTATTTATACATTTTCAAAATTGTGGGATAAATCCCTTAGTTGTAAGTATTGCACAAATGCTCAATTAATGGTCTTGCCCTGTGAATTAACCCCATTACCCAATACGTGTAAAGTGCTTTTGTGTGCTAATAAATATTAAATAAATGTACAATTTGTCAGAGTAGGACTGAGCTTCTTATTCCAAAGCCTTTAATTTCTTCAGTTCTGTCACTACTTACATTGTCCCCATCCTCTCTTGTTGTACAGTACATTTCATTATTTTATCTTTAAGCTTCCCTTGCTTATATATATTACCTACTGGCGGTCGCCAGTAGTTATATATAGTTAGGACCTAGTTTCCATAGGAAATCCGCAACATTCTATTGGTAATAATTATGGTGCATGTTGATGAATCTTTGCAAATTTCTCAAAGAAGATGGCTCGCTCGGCTCTTCTACTTCCCTGAAAGTTTTGGGGGGATTAGTCAAGTGGGGGCTAAGAAAAAAGGGGGTCCCAAAACGTGTTTTCCCCATGTTAATTTCCATATGACCTTTAGACACGGCTACAGCTTGAACCGCTGAACGGAATTACACCAAACTTGTCAAAATGGTAGAGTCTGGTACGCAGATTACGCTTTTGGTTAAATAGTGTAAATCCCTCCAGTAGTTCCTGAGAAAATTAAAAGAGAAAACAATTATATATCTGTAAGCGTGCACCGTGCGCGCACCCCGCGATTTTTCAGAAAAAAAAATTGGGGGGGGGGGGGGCCTTGGGGAGCTTCTCTATTTTATTTTAATCTCGAGGGTGCCCACCCCTCGTTTTGCCCCCAAGATCACTGCCGCGGCCCGAGCTGCCTCAAGATGGCCTCCACCTGGTTGTGGGAGGGGCCGGGAGGACGTGGTTTCCGCTTCCCCCTCCCTGGGGGAAGCCTTCGATGTGCCCGTCCGGTCTCCCGTGCGAGGGGGAGACCGGGTGATGCTGCCGGCCCGAGGAAGAAGTGTGGGCTGGTGCGGGGCTCCTGTGTGCTGAGGGAGCCCCGGGAAAAGAGGAGACGCCGCCGGTACCGCAGCGGGGCCCCCGTGGTGTTGGGAGAGCCCCACAGCTGCCGGCGGAGAGGAGAAGGAGAGCCACAGGAGAAGAGCCCCGCCGCACCTGAGGAGTCCTCCTCCGTACCGTTGAGTGCGGGAAAGTACTGTGTGGCCCAGCTGGTCTAGCTGAGTTTCCAGGCACGCTGCAAAGGAGAAGAGCCCCGCCACACCTGAGGAGTGCCTCCTCCGTACCGGTGAGTGCGGGAAAGTACTGTGTGGCCCACTCGGCTCTCTAGAGTCAACAATTCTCTTAAAAAACATTTTTACCAGGACACTTGAAGCGCGTACAAACCAAATGGTGTCAAAAACAAAGGTGATATGTGTGTCCTGCTGCAGAAAAGGTATCATGAGTTACCTCGAAACTGTGAAATGGCACAGTGCTCCCTTCGTCTCCCAATATTTTTGCAATTCAAGGTGTTGCATGCTGAACAGGTGCTTTAGTGAGGATCCCTCAGTAGACAGAGGATGCAGATTCTGGGTAACTTGCAACAAGGGCAAACTTTAAAAGTGTTTCCTATAATCTCTGAAATGAGTCACTGTCATATGACCTGACCCCAGGCTATTCTGTCTAGTTTGACCTCTGTAACTGTTCGTTGTTGTAGTCGATGTCTTAACGTCTGTTATGCAGCCCTCCAGTGTGTCGGAAACGCTCTTAAGACCCAGCTTTAACAGAGCACTTGAAACAAATCTAAACCTAATGGTGCATTAAACTATCAGAGTAGCAGTCTGTGTTTTACTGTGTTGTTACAGAAGATATCCCGAGTCACATCAAAACCGAAAGGGCCTCTTCAAGGGGTGAAACAACTTTCAATATTCCTAAACTAACACGATATGCAATGGTTGTGCGCAGCATGTGATCTACAACAGCACATGCTGCAAACACCAAAGTGGTAAGAAAATAAGAAAACGCATAATTTGTTTCCTATTTTACACTCTGCTCAATAGTCCAGTTGCTCCCTCCTTTCCCCCTGGCAATTGTCTTTTAATCTGAGTATAAAGAGGCTAGAATCAATGTAGGTAAATATGTCTGAGATTCTACAATCTATGGAACTATACAAATATAGGGAGCTCATAATGTATACACCTACTGGATTATGATGAGTCCATCAACCATGGAACTATGGTAATATAGGAGCATGCTCCATCTGAGCTACAGAAATGTAAAGAGCTCTTAGTCTATAGTACTACATTGGCACACAGAATCTAGAGTCTAAGGAGATAGAACATTTTAAAATGTCTATGGGTCACAGGAGCATAGCTGTATATAGAACGAACTGTTGACAGGGCTTTATAAATTGGTGGAGTCCATGGAGCCAAAGAAATACAGTAGGTCTATAGCTACTAGAACTACAGTTTGCCATACTATAATTGTTTACGAAACTAAGTAAGGAATAGTTATAATTTTATTTTTTATTTTTATATAATATCTCAAAAAATACTCAACTGATTTACACCAAATCATGTATATAAATACACATATATATATATATATATATATATACACCCATTACACCCAGGGCAGAAGCAAGAAATACGGCACAATCAGGGGGGCAGAAGGCAAGAAATACGGCACAATTAGAGAGCATCTTGCTCCGGTCCAAAAATCGGATCCCTAGGCAGCTCAGGTGGTCCCACAAGGATATTAACATATTTAAACGTTATCCACTAATAGAATTAGCATTTTAAAAACCTTGCAAATTCACTGAAAAAACTATAGGTTTCAGGCCTTATTTAGTTAGGAATTAGCATTTAAAAAACCTTGCTTATTCACTGAAAAAAACCTAGGTTTCAGGCCGTATATAGTTAGGAATTAGCATTTAAAAAACCTTTGAAATTCACTGAAAAAAACATAGGTTTTAGGCCGTATATAGTTAGGAATTAGCATTTAAAAAACATTTGAAATTCACTGAAAAAAACATAGGTTTTAGGCCTTATATAGTTAGGAATTAGCATTTAAAAAAAATTGAAAATTCACTGAAAAAAACCTAGGTTTCAGGCCGTATATAGTTAGAAATTAGCATTTAAAAAACCTTTGAAATTCACTGAAAAAAACCTAGGTTTCAGGCTGTATATAGTTAGGAATTAGCATTTAAAAAACCTTTGAAATTCACTGAAAAAAATCGTAGGTTTCAGGCCTTATATAGTTAGGAATTAACATATAAAAAACATTGAAATTGCTCCTATATAGTTAGTTGGACTAACTATATTTGGCGCACCCGCAATCCACTGCTGATGATGTCACATATTACATCATTCATGACATGGTCAGTGACATCACTGATGACATCACTGATGACATCTCAAATGACATCACTGATGACATCACGGGTGACATCTCATTTGACATCACTGATGACATCACTGATTACATCATTCATGTGATAATACGATGCACCTCCTCACACTCTAATATAACCTTTGATACACCCAGTGTTAAATACAGACTACCATTCTTGAAACCATTGACACACCAATACCAGTTACTTCATAGGCACTCACTGATTCCTAGGTCTACACACACATCCACTCATTCACCCATACAATCACTCATACATACAGTCACTTATCAATGCAACAGTATCATATGCACTCATACACCTATGCAGACACTCACACACTGCCACTCATCCATGGAGTTACTCACACACCTAGTCAGTCATGTAAAGAATCAATCACACTTCCATTTCCTCATCTATATAGTTATACACACAACACCTTACTTATTCAAACATATACTAACACATACTTACTCTCTTATACAATCACTGATACAAGTACACATTGATCTGCACAGTCACACATCTCCCAGCCAGCCACACACACACTCAGTCTCCCATACAAATACTTGGGCAACCAATCAATAACCAATATAGCCACTCATATAGCTACTGATCAATATATGCAGCAGCTTACACAACAACAGACATACTGATGCACACATTCACACAGTTTAGTCACTAACCTATGCATTCAGTAAGACACATTTAATCACTCACTCATACAGTCAGTCACGCACCTACTAAATCCTTCATCCAGACACTTATACATCCACTCATTCTTCAATATGTAAAACATATTTAAACTTTACAGAAAAACACAGTCACTGGATGATGTCATCAGTGATGTCATCAGTGATGTCAAATGAGATGTCATCAGTGATGTCATCAGTGATGTCATTTGAGATGTCATCAGTGATGTCATCAGTGATGTCACTGACCATGTCATGAATGATGTAATATGTGACATCATCAGCAGTGGATTGCGGGTGCGCCAAATATAGTTTGTCCAACTAACTATATAGGAGCAATTTCAATGGTTTTTTATATGTTAATTCCTAACTATATAAGGCCTGAAACCTATGGTTTTTTCAGTGAATATATATATATATATATATATATATATATATATAATATATATTTTATATTTTGGAACAAAGGACGCCGCACGCTGCAACTTCAATTTTAGACTTTATTCAGTGCCCAGTCTGACACACCAACACGTTTCAGCCTTACGGCCTTGTTCATGGTAGGTGGCACTACTTTTTTGCTACTGTTTCCTCTTTAAGTCACTCCCAGGAATTCTGGGACATGTAGTTTCAAAGTTACTTACACACAGATCACCTTATGGCAGACATTATCCTGTTGTAAAGTAAAATAACGCCATTGTACTTCACATTTCACAGTGATTAGAAATGAAAATTAATGTCAAATAAGGAAAACGGGAAATTCAATCCTACGTCACATTCTTTCCTATTTCTAACAGAGGGAGAAAGGAGCCACAGATTGGGCCAGATGTAGGTAAATCCCATTTACCGATTTTGAAATACCGAACTTAACCGATTCGGTATTTCAAAATCGGTAAATGGGATGTAGGTACCAACATCTGGATTTTTTACCGATACCTTGAAATTTGGTATTTACTGATTCGGTAAATACCGAATCGGTATTTGCTATTGAATCCCATGGGCCTTGAAGCCCATAGGATTCAATTCAAATACCGATTCGGTATTTACCGAATCGGTAAATACCGAATTTGTCAAGGGTGCAGGGGGTGTCACTTTGACTTTTTGTAAAGTAAAATAACGCCATTGTACTTCACATTTCACAGTGATTATAAATGAAAATTAATGTCAAATAAGGAAAACGGGAAATTCAATCCTACGTCACATTCTTTCCTATTTCTAACAGAGGGAGAAAGGAGCCACAGATTGGGCCAGATGTAGGTAAATCCCATTTACCGATTTTGAAATACCGAACTTAACCGATTCGGTATTTCAAAATCGGTAAATGGGATGTAGGTACCAACATCTGGATTTTTTACCGATACCTTGAAATTTGGTATTTACTGATTCGGTA
Source organism: Lissotriton vulgaris (assembly GCF_964263255.1). NCBI lineage: Eukaryota > Metazoa > Chordata > Amphibia > Caudata > Salamandridae > Lissotriton > Lissotriton vulgaris. The sequence continues at coordinate 461,723,885 of NC_141698.1, read as the reverse complement.
AATACCGAATCGGTATTTGCTATTGAATCCCATGGGCCTTGAAGCCCATAGGATTCAATTCAAATACCGATTCGGTATTTACCGAATCGGTAAATACCGAATTTGTCAAGGGTGCAGGGGGTGTCACTTTGACACCCTCTAGCACCCCCAAAACGGGCATGTGTGCAATTTGGAACACAGACATGCCCTAAGGGCACGTCTGTCTGTCACATGGCACATGTGTACATGCACAGATGTGCATGTACACAGGAATCAGTATTTTACCATGGATTTGTATTCCATGGTAAAATACTGATTCTGAAAGGCATGTGCCAATGGAAAATTGGCTACCCACATTGCATTTTCGGTCATATTACCGAATCGGTAAATATTACCGAATCGGTAAATTTACGGATTCGGTAATAATAACGATTTGGTAAAATTACCGAATATGTGCCCCTACATCTCCATAGCCCTTTACCGATCGGAAACGGCCGAAAATCGGTATTTTCGGCGGATTCCGATCGGTAAAGGGCTACCTACATCTGGCCCTATGTTCCTAAATTGTATCAATATACTAGAAAACTCATTATTGTATAGTGCATTACATCATTGCATGAAAATAGTGGAGAAGTGTGGCTCAATGGTTAGAGCGGGCAGACCTTGATGCAGAGCTCTGGCCAGGGACCAGGGTTCGATTCCTGCCCCGGCGGGTCTCGGGCTCATTAATTCCCCTGACAGGATAGTCTTGCCTCAGTGCCTATTCTGATCATGGGTCCCACGCTGCAACTCTGGGCAATAGCTTGCTTAGTCTCCACAACGGCCCCCACAACGCGAGGGATGCCTGGTCTGCACCATGGGGGTGCCCAGGAGTCGACACTTCACAGGGAAAGCCAGGAAGGGTTTCCTTGCGGTATTCGTACAAGCGCTGGGAAACCCACAGCGGGTAGCTGTGCGCTATACAAGTACAAAAACATTTGCATATATAATTTTTTTTATTATTGAGACACATTTGAATCATTGTGAGAAGCATGGCAGAATTTTCTAATTCATTTATATTTCTCTGTTTTAGGAAAAACTCACATGCATTTAGCCAACTGAGTGTTTCAATAGACGTGTATAGAGAGACTACGTCAATCGTTACTAGATTATATGATGGATTCCATGATATATTTGAAAGAATGCGAAGAAAGTCTCCTGTGTCTTGGATGTATGACGTTAAGTTTGTAACCATAGGTGCCAAATAATGATCAATGTATGATGAAATATTTTCATAGGCTGAGTGGCATGAGGACACAATTGATCTTCCAGGATGGTTTATTATTGTTTTATGCACTTTTGGCAAAAAATAGATTGTTGGAATAGTGGAATTCTCCTTGAATAGGAATTGACGTTCCCCAGTGTTTAGGAGTTTGTGTTCATGCCATTCATTTAGATTATTCCAAATTTCATTGATCATTTTTTGTATTGGATTTATGGATAATTTTCTGTATTTGCTAGGATCGAGAAGTTGACGATGTGCCTCTTTTTTGTAATCATCCACATTTTGTATAACAATGTTACCACCCTTGTCTGCGGGCTTAATCACTATTTTGGTGTTATTAGCCAATGCCTCGATTGCTTGGTTTTCACAGATTGATAGATTTTCTCTTGTTTTGATATTTCTCAATCTTTCCATTTTATCGATTTCACTCATAATGGCTTCAGAGAAAGAATCTGTCTAGTTGTGGACAGTATTTTGATTTCTTTTTCAGTCCACTTTTTTCATGCTGTTTTGTCTGGATCTCTAAGTCTTGTAGTACTGTGATTTCTGTATTCTCATTGTCTTCTAGCTCGTTTGCTAGATCATAGAGATTTTTCAGATGAGGTATCTCTTGGATTGTTAGCAAAATGTTATCCATGGGTGGCTCATTTGAAGTATTTTGTGGTTGGCAACGAGGTGGTACTTTAGTTGTATGAACTTTCGCAAGTTTAAGTTTGTGTACAAATTTATACATATCGATTTGTATATGTATAGTTAAAATGTTTTTGAAGGAAGAATGAAAGTCTTTTATTAAGTGCTTGATGTTCTATCTGTGTAAGATGATGGTCTGATAGGTTGATTACTAGATCTTCTGACATCAATTCCTCTTTGTGCGATTTCTGAGAGGAATTGATATCAGAAGATCTAGTAATAAACCTATCAGACCATCCCCTTACACAGATAGAACATCAAGTACTTAACAAAGGACTTTCATATTCAAAGATCGATATGTATAAATTGCTTTATATTAACCGCTGATAACCTCTCATGTGTACATTGTATATAGGCAGAGTCTTGATCAATTGACATGTCATCTGTGATATCACTAACCATGTCATGAGTAATGTAATATGTGACGTCATCTGCAGTGCATTGCGGGGGCACGAGCTATAGTTAGCTCTACTACCTATAACAGACACATTTCTCTGGTATTGTACGAGTGAAATGTTCAACTAACTATAACGTCCCTGAAACTTATGGTTTTTTCAGTCAATTTCTAAGGTTTTTTAAATGCTAATTTCTAATTATAACGTCCCTGAAACCTATGTATTTTTTTGGGTGAATTTTAAAAGGTGTTTTAAATGCTAATTTCTAATTATAATGTTCATTAAACCTATGTTTTTTTCAGTAATTCTGAAAAAAAAACTTGATTTTTTGTAACTTTAATATCCTTAAAATAGTTTCTGTCATTTTTTGTGTTTGTTAATAAAAGTATATAATGTCTTCTTTTTTATTAAATACAAAAATATTTTTTGGTTGGGATAAAAAAGTGGAGTTGCGCACCCAATAGTGTACCTGTCTCGGTGGGTGCGCGGATTCAAACCGCCATATTGGGGAAGCCATGAAGGACGCGTGTTTCAGCCAGCCCACTCGGCTTACGCTTACAGGGAAGGAACGACAACGCAACATGTCCCAGGTCTTCCCTGTAATGATCTGGTGATCACAGGTCTAGTTGTCAGCATGCCACATCCACTCCCTTACGGATGGTTTACTCCATACCACACCCATGCAGCACAGACGTCACAGGACAAGTGACCCTGCCAATAAAAAGGGCCGGGAGCACGTGCTGGAGGCCATTTGAATTCTCTCCCATGACTTGAAGTACACAGAGTTGGTGGTAGCCAAGGCACTTTGCCCATCACGGGCCTCCAGCCATGTGGCAATGACTTAAATTCCATTGAGTTAGTGCCACCAGAACTGAACGGGTGTGTAGCCTGCGATGATGCGTAGGCCTCGATACACCATCCTGGCAATCAAGACCCGATTTGAATCGTGAGCTCGGCTTGACAGCGTGTACGCCACAAACAGATGAATCCTCAGCGCTTTGCATTGATATTTTCTCGGCCATTGCGATATCAAGACCGAGAATCAAATGTGCAACCTTCTGGCTGCCAAGGACACAGACCCCGGCTTTGGCGCTCACTTCAGCACATGGTAGGCCCTCTTGGACACACGATGATGTCAGAAGGTGAGCAGAGAGGCTTGTTTGGTGGGAGTGGATTGTGTGCAGTAGCTTGGATGTGTTTGCTCAGTGGCAGCAGTCACCTCTGGGCAGTGGGAGTGGATGGTGTGCAGCAGCTGGGTGCGCAGGGGCGGGCAGAGACCTCTGGGTGGTGGGAGTGGATGGTGTGCAGCAGCCTGAGTGCGCAGGGGCGGGCAGTCACCTCTGGGTGGTGGGAGTGGATCGTGCGCAGCAGCTTGGGTGTGCAGGGGTAGGCAGACACCTCTGGGCAGTGGGAGTGGATTGTGTGGAGCAGCCTGGGTGCACTGGGGCAGGCAGACACCTCTGGGCAGCAGGAGTGGATTGGGTGCAGCAGCCTGGGTACGTGTGGACCGGCAGACACCTAGGGCAGTGGCAGTGGATGGGGTGCAGCAGCCTGAATGCGCAGGGGTGGGACAGCGATGAAGGCGTGTATAGTTGTATGTAGTCTGCCATTACTGATTCTATATTATTATGTTTCAGAAGAGTGAGCTTGAGGGCTGCAGTATGCACCGGCACGTGGTTGGAGACCGACCGGTGGCGAAAAGGTAAGTTGTGAGGGGTTTGTCTGCAGTGTCAACACTCCCTCTCCCTCTCTATCTCTTCTTTTCTCTCTCTCACTTTTTCTCCCTTCCTCACTTTCTTCCTCTCTCTCTCACTCTTTTTCTCTTTCTCTCTCTCTCTCTCTCTCTCTCTCTCTCTCCATTGATGGGCGTATGACGCACAATCTTGATTTTCGTTTTGCAGGCTGTGATTCACAGATTGTCGAGGGATGACACGCATGACTGTACCTGCTTTTATTTTGTCGTTTTTTTAAATAGAATGTTTTATATGTAAATCCATAGATGACTGTGATTCTCATTTTTCCAACCTCACATGCATCTTGGTTGTTATAATTGTGCCAAACACAGAAAAGGTCCCAGGGGTAAGTTTATAGACCCTATCTGTTAAGCCCCCTGAACAAAATTGACACCAACCCAAAATTAACAGAGAGTCCAAATTGAACAATGTACCTAAATATACAAGGAGGAAATGGTTCTAACTAGAACGAGTTCCCATCAGTCCACCATCGAGACCGCCCTTCATCATCTGGGATCTCTTATGTAGTTGTAAATCACAATCAGGGGTAAAAAAACCTGTGCTGGAAGGTGAATACACCATGCACAGGAAAAACCGTGTTGATGCTGATGTGATAGGAATAGCGTATCTTGTGGTGAACTGAATAGCAGTGCTTAGAAAATAGTGAATGTGTGAAAAGAGAGAGAAAAGGCTCTAACAATAGGTCGTGATCGGGACAGCAATTTTAATAAACACCCTCACACTCCTAAATCAATGAAAACAGTGCAAATTAGTGGTATAGCAAATGTCCACTAAAAAAGGATATAAGGTCGACATGTTTCTGCAGACTAGTGAGGTCTAGAGATCCCCTGCTGCTTCTTCAGGACCATTAGTGCTACTGCTGAATTAGACCATATCACCTGAGAGTGTATGTGCGATCATCTTCTCATCCTAGACCATAAGGAGGAAAATAATATATATAAAGGTACAGTGTCAAAAAATGCAATTTAGCCAACATAACATGCACTGAGTTACAAAGTTATGTAGGATATACTGGTCATGGGCAAACAATGACCAGCATTTGGACTGTCAGAGTCGGTCAACAGTCACTATATTAAGTGTGTTTTACAAGTATAGATTCACTCACCCACGTGATGGGAAGGAACAGCCCCACCTCACCTGGCACGAGCTCAGGTAGTGGATGCACCGCACTATAAAAAAACAATGAATAAAAGATGTATTTACATCTATATATAATCCCTAGTCAGACCTGTCTTAGCATGCGCCACATCCGCGTCACACACCCACAGATACATAGGTACGTCACCTGGTCAAGTTATTTCTTTATCGTACAATGGTCATGATAGTCTTTAGGCTAAAGAGCCAATAATAGCCAGTCCACACATGACCCACACAATGACTCACCTCTCCGTCGGTGCACCGGTCGTCCCTCTAAGCTCTATCGTAGGGAGGAACCGACTCGGTGCACCCACAAGGTTTTTATGCCTTGTTCTTCTTCCGCATTAGGCGCCGCGCTTATTCTGACGCACCTACTACGTGGTGACGTCGGGCGCGCTAGTGCTGGTGGGCGCGCTGTTAGTGTCGGGAATAGTAGTTCTTAGAGCCCGTTCACACTCGGCGCCACGCACAATACATGGTGACGTCAGGCACGCTAAAGCGGACTGATCGTGTCGGGAGTTGTAGGTCCCGTTTACGTGTGTGAAATTTACATCCTCATTCTGGGAGTATGGGTGTGAAAACATTCCCCAAAACCTTGTGGCTCAATAAAAAAGGTTAGTCCTGTACCTACGCTCGCATGGTACTTGGACATGCTCATAGCCTTTTGTATATCGCCTGTACTGATGACAAAAGAGAAAAGAACCTCGTGGGGGATACTTTTGCCTGTCACTCTTTAAAAGCGATATATGCTAAAGTCATATAATATCTCACATTCAGATAAGGCTATGATCACTGGTGATGAACAAAATCATGGCATATAGTATCACTATGTTGAATAAAAGGTTCAAACAAAGGTTGAAAAAATGGCTATAAATTAAAGAGACATCCATGGGATTTCTTCATTCAATCCGCATATATCGCTGCGAAGTCTATAGACCCATTTTTGTTCACATTTGAACAAAAATTTTGCAATGTCGGTTACAGAGGGTGGAATCCATGGTTGATCTAGTACCGTCCACCTAATGTCAGTAGGTAGATGGCCCACTTGCAAAAAGTGATTCGTCATTTTTGTGGCTTGTTTACAGCAGCGAATTGAACTTTTATGCTCTGAAATTCTGAGCCTGATTTTTCTAGTGGTCATCCCCACATAATTCAATTTGCAAGGACAGGTTATTAAATAGATCAAATTCAAACTATTACAGTTCGTGAACCGTCTTAGTTGCCAAGGTCTATTAGTGCCTATGTCTATAGTCAATGTTTTGTTAGTTTGGGGGCAAGCCGCACAGCTACCGCAAGGGTGGTGTCCAGTAACCGAGGGCATGTCCCACAGGGTTCCAATTGCCCTTGGAAGTGTGGTTTTGGGTCTGGTGTGGACCAACTGATCTCTCAGGTTTTTGCCTCTCTTAAAGGCGAACAGTGGAGAAGGTATGGAGTCAGTGCCTGTTTTCAGGATCTTCCAATGTTTTTTAACTATTTTCTGGACTTGGTTCGAGAATGTGCTGTAAGTATTTACACATGTAATTCTCTCTTGCTGGGTTTTAGGGGGGGCTGGTTCTAACAAACCTTCCCTGTTGTTGTTAGCAGCCCGCTTTTTTGATTGCTTGATCAGGCGTCTCGGATATTTCTTGTCTTGCAAGTTTCTCTCTAAGGCTGAAGAGTGTGTGCCGAAAGCCATTTTAGTGGAACAATTCCTCTGGATACGGAGGAATTGCCCAAAGGGCAAATTATCCCTTAATGCCTTCGGATGGAAACTATCATAGCTAAGCAAAGAATTCCTTGCCATTGGCTTGCGGTACAGCTCGGACTGTAAGCTCCCACCTGATGCCGAGATTAGCAGGTCCAGAAATGCTAGTTGTTGTTTGTCAAACTCAATGGTGAACCTCAGATACTGATTTCTCTCATTTAACCAAGAGTGGAATTGGCGGAGTTCGTCTTCCGTTCCCCGCCACACGACAAAGATGTCATCTATATACCTTTTCCATACTCGCAGACACTGAAGATGGGGGTTAGTGTCTGCGAGTACGTGTGTTTGTTCAAAGGTATGAACATACAAGTTAGCGAGACTAGGAGCAAAAACACTCCCATGCTCGTCCCACTAACTTGTAAGTAGATGGATTCCTCATATTGGAAGAAATTCTCAGTCATGGCGATGGTCGCCAGAGTCATGATAAAACTGACTGGGGTGATTGAATTAAGATCTCTGTCGATTAAGAGGGCTTCAATGGCCTCTAATGTCTCAGATTGTGGGATAGATGTATATAAACTCTCCACATCAAAGGACACTAGAAAGTCAAGATCTGCATTGAATTTAATGTCAGGCAAAATCCTTAAGACATCCTTAGTGTCCTTAAGGAAGGTGGGCATCTCCCGCACGATGGGTTGCAGGAAGTAATCTACAAAAGTAGATAAAGGTTCCAGCAGTGAGCCTATTCCCGATATGATGGGTCTACCGGGTGGGGGGCCTTGTGGCTTGTGAACTTTTGGAAGTGTGTAGAAGTACGGCATTTTGGGGTTGACCGTGCGTAAATATTGGGATTCTTTCTCTGTAATCCATCCCTCCGCAAGGCCTTCCTCAACAATATGGCCTATGACTATGGTCAGCCTATCAGTAGGGTCACTATCTAGTTTGCGATACGCCCTAGTGTCATTAAGTTGGCGCATACATTCTTCACGATATATGTCCACATCCATTAGTACGGTGGCACCACCTTTATCGGCAGGTTTGATGACTACCGATGCCAAATTAGCCAATGTCGTCACTGCCTCCTGTTCAACTTTAGACAGGTTGACAAAACAATTCTGGGGTTGGAGATACAACTGACTCGGGTCGTAATTCACGGCTTCTTCAAAGGCCTGTACCTTAGCCGGTAACCCTACTATACTAGGGTTAAAAGTAGATGGTCTCTTGAGGCCTGTATTCTCTATGTCCCCACTTTGTGTGACAGTCGTCTTATTGGCGAACAGGTAATGAAGCCTGATTTTGCGATAGAATTTTGCCATTTCAGTTTGTATAAGAAACGGATCGCCCTTATTAGTTTTCACAAAGCCTAGTCCTTTATTTAGGACCAGTTCTTCGATGTCAGTTAGAACATGTTTGCTTAGATTTATCACGAGGCTTAGATTTATCAGTGGGCTTATTGTTAACAATGCCCCCCGCTTGTTCCTGGATAATAAGGATTTCTGCAGAGACTGGTACCTCATTGCGTGGAAGTGCACGCGAGATTGGCTAGTGTTGATCATCAAAACTGCCAAAAAGAAAGCCGATGAAATATTGGTTGAAATTCAAACTTTAGAGGGCCAGGGAAGGGAAGGGAAGGTTTGTTAGAACCAGCCCCCCCTAAAACCCAGCAAGAGAGAATTACATGTGTAAATACTTACAGCACATTCTCGAACCAAGTCCAGAAAATAGTTAAAAAACATTGGAAGATCCTGAAAACAGGCACCGACTCCATACCTTCTCCACTGTTCGCCTTTAAGAGAGGCAAAAACCTGAGAGATCAGTTGGTCCACACCAGACCCAAAACCATGCTTCCAAGGGCAATTGGAACCCTGTGGGACATGCCCTCGGTTACTGGACACCACCCTTGCGGTAGCTGTGCGGCTTGCCCCCAAACTAACAAAACATTGACTATAGACATAGGCACTAATAGACCTTGGCAACTAAGACGGTTCACGAACTGTAATAGTTTGAATTTGATCTATTTAATAACCTGTCCTTGCAAATTGAATTATGTGGGGATGACCACTAGAAAAATCAGGCTCAGAATTTCAGAGCATAAAAGTTCAATTCGCTGCTGTAAACAAGCCACAAAAATGACGAATCACTTTTTGCAAGTGGGCCATCTACCTACTGACATTAGGTGGACGGTACTAGATCAACCATGGATTCCACCCTCTGTAACCGACATTGCAAAATTTTTGTTCAAATGTGAACAAAAATGGGTCTATAGACTTCGCAGCGATATATGCGGATTGAATGAAGAAATCCCATGGATGTCTCTTTAATTTATAGCCATTTTTTCAACCTTTGTTTGAACCTTTTATTCAACATAGTGATACTATATGCCATGATTTTGTTCATCACCAGTGATCATAGCCTTATCTGAATGTGAGATATTATATGACTTTAGCATATATCGCTTTTAAAGAGTGACAGGCAAAAGTATCCCCCACGAGGTTCTTTTCTCTTTTGTCATCAGTACAGGCGATATACAAAAGGCTATGAGCATGTCCAAGTACCATGCGAGCGTAGGTACAGGACTAACCTTTTTTATTGAGCCACAAGGTTTTGGGGAATGTTTTCACACCCATACTCCCAGAATGAGGATGTAAATTTCACACACGTAAACGGGACCTACAACTCCCGACACGATCAGTCCGCTTTAGCGTGCCTGACGTCACCATGTATTGTGCGTGGCGCCGAGTGTGAACGGGCTCTAAGAACTACTATTCCCGACACTAACAGCGCGCCCACCAGCACTAGCGCGCCCGACGTCACCACGTAGTAGGTGCGTCAGAATAAGCGCGGCGCCTAATGCGGAGGAAGAACAAGGCATAAAAACCTCGCGGGTGCACCGAGTCGGTTCCTCCCTACGATAGAGCTTAGAGGGACGACCGGTGCACCGACGGAGAGGTGAGTCATTGTGTGGGTCATGTGTGGACTGGCTATTATTGGCTCTTTAGCCTAAAGACTATCATGACCATTGTACGATAAAGAAATAACTTGACCAGGTGACGTACCTATGTATCTGTGGGTGTGTGACGGGGATGTGGCGCATGCTAAGACAGGTCTGACTAGGGATTATATATAGATGTAAATACATCTTTTATTCATTGTTTTTTTATAGTGCGGTGCATCCACTACCTGAGCTCGTGCCAGGTGAGGTGGGGCTGTTCCTTCCCATCACCTGGGTGAGTGAATCTATACTTGTAAAACACACTTAATATAGTGACTGTTGACCGACTCTGACGGTCCAAATGCTGGTCATTGTTTGCCCATGACCAGTATATCCTACATAACTTTGTAACTCAGTGCATGTTATGTTGGCTAAATTGCATTTTTTGACACTGTACCTTTATATATATTATTTTCCTCCTTATGGTCTAGGATGAGAAGATGATCGCACATACACTCTCAGGTGATATGGTCTAATTCAGCAGTAGCACTAATGGTCCTGAAGAAGCAGCAGGGGATCTCTAGACCTCACTAGTCTGCAGAAACATGTCGACCTTATATCCTTTTTTAGTGGACATTTGCTATACCACTAATTTGCACTGCTTTTATTGATTTAGGAGTGTGAGGGTGTTTATTAAAATTGCTGTCCCGATCACGACCTAATTTTAGAGCCTTTTCTCTCTCTTTTCACACATTTACTATTTTCTAAGCACTGCTATTCAGTTCACCACAAGATACGCTATTCCTATCACATCAGCATCAACACGGTTTTTCCTGTGCATGGTGTATTCACCTTCCAGCACAGGTTTTTTTACCCCTGATTGTGATTTACAACTACATAAGAGATCCCAGATGATGAAGGGCGGTCTCGATGGTGGACTGATGGGAACTCGTTCTAGTTAGAACCATTTCCTCCTTGTATATTTAGGTACATTGTTCAATTTGGACTCTCTGTTAATTTTGGGTTGGTGTTATAATTGTGCGACATCAGCCGATTTGTTGCGTTCCAGATTTCGGAAGATTGTTGTCACATTTGTTTGTCGGGGTTATGGTGGATGGCAGACAAGGGGGTGGTGGCGGGTGGTGTCAGGGCACTCTTGGGTGTCCGAGCCTCTTGATCATTGGCTCCATGGCATCTGTTCAGGTGTGGCTGTGGGCTGGGCTCCCTTTGATGTTGCAGGTTATAGTCCGACTTTATACCAGGTCAGAGCAGGTGTAAACTTCCTGGTGTTAATGCACTTTATCGTCTATTTTGTGTTCTCTTCGCCGATCTTGCTGGTTGTTGAGAATGTTGCAAAGTGATGTGTTCGCAGCTTTGTGCACGGGAACGCCTACGCTGCATCTCATTAGCGATATTTGGCGGGGTTGTCCGAGGCAATGTTTTTTTGAGGCTGCTATCGCTGATAAACTGGTGATATGGGTAGTTTGCACCAGCTTGTGAATGATGCGTTAAAGTTATCACCATTTTGGTTCCTGATTACCTCCACCAATTGTCGCATGACTAGCGACAACTAGACTAAATTGTGTGGAACGGTCCCGATATACCAGAGGTATAGGTTGGAAAATATGCTGTCATAGTGTTACGAGACGGAATGATGATGGAACACGGACTGACCAGGACGAAGGAGGGAGGGAGAGGGAGGGGGGCATTTCAATTTTAGTTTTGGATATAACAATACCAATACATGATAAGGTACCTTGGAGACAGTAATAAGTAAAATGGATGATTCCACATGTCTCGTTTATTGCATTATAAATGTTTCTTATGTTTTTTTTCTTTCTATTTGTTATGTAATTGATGAATGGGACGATCGTTTATTTATTTATTTTGTATTTTATTTTATTTAAAAGGTTTTGTATAGCGCTACTGGACCCAAGAGTATTAGAGCGCTTTACAGGATAATTTACACATCGAGAAAAGATCAACATATGGCAAATTGTTAACATAGGATAAGGCATTCGAGTCATACGAGTGTAAAAGGACAAAGAAAGAGTAATTCAGAGATCAGGTAAAGGAGAAGAGGACTGTTGAAAAAGTAGATAGGAAGAAGTTGAGTAGTTAGTTTGAAGATGAAAGAAGGAGAGAGAGAATAGGAAAGGTAGTAGTTGGGAGAGAGTAGAGGAATGCAAAGAGTAAATGGACAGAGAGTTCAATAAGAGTAAGGACCCCAATATTTGTTGAGAAGCAGCAGCTTGAGGCTTTTCTTGAAAAGAGGGTAGGAAGGGTTGCAACGAAGATCTTTGGGAAGAGAATTCCAAATAGATGGGGCATTACCTGAGAATAAACATGATTGAGTCTTTTTCTTTTTGGTCTGAGGGGGGATTAGGACAAGGGCGTTAAAGCTCCTCAAACATCTAGTACACCCTGCTTTTTGGAGTTTGTCAGAAAGGTACGAAGGGGTGTTTTGGTGAAGGGCTTTGTGGGTGATACACGCAATCTTGTAGGTGGATCTACCTTCGATTGGGAGCCATTTGAGGTTTTTGAGGACCGGGGAGATGCGATCATAACGCTTACAGTGAGAGATAAGCCGGGCCGCCAGGTTGAGAACAGATTTAATCGGGGCAAGATGGACTTTGGGGGTGCCAGCAAGGGTGGAGTTGCCATAGTCAATTCTGGAAAGGACAATTGTTTGTACAATGGTTTTAAAGTCGTCGGTTGGAATAAAGGGTTTAATTTTTTTAAGGTGATGTAGAGTGAAGAGAGCACCTTTAGCCACGTTTTTAATATGGGAGGTGAGATTGAGATTCTGATAGACGCTAATGCCGAGTGATTTGACAGAGTTGTAAGTGGTGAGAGGGCACTTAAGTGCTTTGATATCTGCGATCCAGTGTTGGAAAGGCGTTGTTTTTGGGAATGGAAAAGATGATTTCAGTTTTTGGGGGATTTAGTCTGAGGTGGTTAAGATGAAACCAGGCTTGGATTTTGGTCAAGGCATCATTGAGATGTAAGATGTCGTTGTGTGATTTGATCTTCTAATATAGTTGAGTGTCATCGGCATAAAGGTGGTAACTGATTTTAGCTTGTTTGAGAATAATTGTGAGGAGTTCCATGAAGAGGTTGAAAAGAGTAGGAGAGAGGATAGAGCCTTGTGGGACACCCATTGAGACAGGTTGAGGTTTAGAGAGGCAACCATTCAGTTTAATTTGTTGGGTTCTAATATGGAGATATGAGGTGAACCACTAGGGGACATTGCAGTCGAAACCGAAGCGGTCTCTGAGAGTTTTAAGTAGGGTGAAATGATTAACAGTATCAAAGGCCGCGGAGAGGTCAAGGAGGATGAGGAGGGAGGATTCACCTATATCCAGAGAGCGGTGAATGTCATCAGTAATGTTGAGCATCGCAGTTTCCGTGCTGCATCGTTTTCTGAAACCTGATTGGAAAACCTCAAGGAGATTGAATGTGTCGATGTGGTTATCCAATTGTGACAGGACGCATTTTTCAAGGGCTTTGGAAAGCAAAGGAAGGTTTGAGATCGGGCGCAAATTGTTTAAGTTATTAGGGTCCGCTGCAGTGTTTTTGACGATGGGGGTGATTTGACCTAGTTGGAGGGAAGCAGGAACACTACCAGTAGCCAAGGAGAAGTTGATAATGTTGGTCCATAGAGGGGCAATGATGTGCTTAAGTTCCTGAACCAAGTGAGCGAGAAGAGGCTCTTTGGTATGAGATGTTGGTTTGAGTTTGGAGATGATGTTGAGAACATCATTTTCAGCGATTGGGCAGTATTCACTCCAAGAAGCATTGTTTTTTGGCTGGAGGTCAGTGGAATTGGTGTCATACTGGGGGGGAGAGAGGAGGGTTTGAGGGGGTTAGGAGAAGGGAGGGAAGTGGGCAGAGGTACAGTTGGAATGCTAGGGGGGTGTTGGCTGAGGGGAGGCGCATATGAGGGGGGTGCTGGTTAAGTGGAGGGGTTGGAGAAAAATAGTTCTATCTTGTTGACTTTATTAGAGAAGAAGCTAGCAATTTCTTCACACCTCTCAACAGTAGCTAATAGTTTTGGAGGGGCCAGAGGAGGTTTGTTTTTTGACAATGGTAAAAAGTTCTCTGGGACAGTTTCTAGCCTGGTCAAGTTGAGGTCGAAGGAAGGAGGCTTTTTCGCTGAAGATGTTCTTTTTGTAGTTGACTCTGGCATTTCAGAGGAGTATCAAGTTAGAAGAGGAAGGTTTATTCCTCCAATCACATTAAGACTGTCTGAGGGCACGTCTTTAGTTATTTAGGTCAGAGTTGAACCAGGATTTGGGTGGGGTGTTTTTTTGTGGTTTTAGTTTAGTTGGGGCAATTTGGTCAAGGGTTTCGAGGATAGAAATATTGTAATGATCAGTTAGGTCGGTGGTTTTATGGGTGAGAGGGGGGAGTAGCAATTGAGATTTAATTGTAGATTCCAGCTTGCCAGGAGGAATGAGGTGAAGATTTCAGGTTTGATTCTTTTGTAAGCTGCAGCTTGGGGTTGGACGAGTAATAGAGCTGTTCATGGTGAAGAGGATAAGGTGGTGATCTGACCAGTCAACGGGAATGATCTTGGAGAGGGAAGCCAGATCTTTGCTAGTGATAATAGCATCAAGGGTGGCACCCTTAGAGTGAGTTGGAGATTGGCAGAGTTGAGTTAAGTCTCTAATATCCATACTATCTTTAAAGAGGTTAATTGCAAGGTTCCCAGTTTTATTCCAATGAATATTATTATAGTCCCCTAGGAAGAGATTCCTGGAGTTGGAGAGCGACGCTTGGACGATGAGGTCAGATAGCTCCTCGGCAAAGGAGATGGGATTACCGGGGGGTGGTAGATGGTATGTAGGCAGATATTAGGGGAACCAGTAGTGGTAAGATCGGCGCAGAGGTATTCAAAGGTGGCTGGGTCTTGAAGATAGACCTGCGCAAGTTTTAGTTTGTCTTTAAAGATTATGGCAAGGCCTCCTCCTACTTGATAGATTCTATCTTTCTTAAGGATGGAATATCCAGGAGGGATGAGTGGGGGTTGAGACATGTTTCCGTTAAGAATGCATTGTGGATGCTTTCGCTGAGAATGGTTTCAGCTATTTCCATAGCGCGGCAAGAGGCAGATCAGCAGTTAATCAGCATGCAGCTCAGGGGTACGGTGTCGGTGTATAGAGTGGAGGGACATAGGGGGATAGACATTAGTTGTTGCGGGGGCCTGGGTGATGGAGGGTATAGGGGGTACCTGCTCGTTCCCAAGAGAACTGGGATGGCAGAGTGAGGGGGGTGGGGATCACAGAAGGGGTAGGGGGTGGGAGGGTATTGAAGGGATCGGTGGGGTCATGGGGTCACGGGTCACGTGGGGTTGGATGGCTAGGGAAGGGAGGAGGGCAGAGTGTGCTGAGACCATCAGTCAAGGGAGAGACAGGGGAGGTCATGGTCTTGTTCATTCCCAAGGTCACTGGGCAGGACGCATGATGAGGGGTAGGTCGACGTAGCGGTGAATGGAGGAAGACATTGATAAGATCAAGGGGGTCTGGTGAGAGCTGGTTGTTCTGATGGAGGGGTGGGCTGAGCTCTAGAAGGAGAGGTTATTGAGGAGGAAATAAGAGGCGCTTTGAAATGAGGCGCATTGAAATTATGGGAGGGACCGTGGGGTGGGTGAGATCCGGAAAGTAGTTCCTGGAGAGGAGAGAGACGCCAATTCTGAGGGAGGAGAGTTCTAGACAAGTGGCCGAGAAGTGTAATTCAATATTAAGGGGTGATTGAGTACGAAGCGAGGAATAGAAGGGGTCAATTGGATTCAGGAGGTGTGAGGAGTCAACATTTTTTGGAGAGGGTGACTGGCATAAGGGAGGGGGGAAGCCTAGGGGAAGAAAGAGGGGAGTTACAGAGGGAGGGAGGATTTAGAGAGGGGGAAAGAAGTTGGGATCCTCGGGTTTTGTATTGAGGAGGAGGGGACCCGAGGAAGTCAGGATGGTAGAGGCATTGGGTTTGGGAGTGTTGGTTGGGACATGGGGAAGAGGGATAGTATAGGACGGTATAATGGGGATCACGGGAATGTTTGGGAGAGTATGTGATGGTTTTGGCTGGGGAGGCAAAAGGGAGGTAGGGTGAGCCGTAAGGGGAGTATGTGGGGGACTTACAAGAGGAGGTAATGGATTTTGTGCAGCCGGGGGCATTTTAGTGCAGAAACAAGGAGGGGAAAGGAGTAGGGTAGATCGTCGATCATTAGAAGGAGATGATAGAGGAGGGTAAGTTAGGGAGGCTCGTGGAGTTGAGGAAGAGTCATAAAAGGTAGGGGATGGAGGAGAAGAGTTCAGGGAGGATCACAGGGAGAGGGGCATACAATAGTGCCTATGGACTTGTGGGTTAGTGAGGACGCGAGAGAATGGGAGCGAGGAACAGGGATTTAAAAAAGGCTAGAAGAGTCAGGGGGAAGGTTTTACAAGGGTCCGGGGGTAAGGGGGCAAGGGAGAAGAGGGGAGTGGGGAGGGTTGCAGAACAAGAGTAGAAGACAGGGGGAGGGCATGGGAGGCATAGGGGAAGTGGGAGAATCAGAAGAGGGTACGGATGAAAGAGAGGCAGTCACTGTTTGGGATTGGGAGTTGGGGGTGTCATTATTGATTATCATATTAAGAGCTAGCTTAGTCGATTGAGGTTGGGTATAGACAGGAGGGTTAGGGGAAGAGGTAAGTGAATCAGTGAGAGGAGAAAGGGGGGCCTGGGAGTGCAGGGGTAGTAAGGCATCTAGGTGTTGAGGGGGCGGGAGGTAAGGGTTCAGGGTAAGAGTGAGATTCTGGAATAGTGTGCTGAAGTAGTGTTCAAAAATGTTGATGTGTTTTTCCGATGCTTCAATAAGTATGTTTCCCGATTTGAATATTGAAATGTCTATTTCACCAGGAGTGGGGGAGGAGTGAGTGGTGGCGAGTTTCATACCATACGAAATTTTGCGGGAGTTAGTGATAGGGAGCTGTCGGAGAAATAAGCTTTTCCATTTGGATGGGCGTTTAGTGAAGAAGATGTAGTTAGTAATAGTGGAGGAGGTGAGGCTATTATGACTGCCGGCTAATAAAGTTTCTTGATGGAGAATAAGAAGTTTGTGTTTGAAGTTTTTTTTACCATGTTTGGAGAGATGGGGGGGGGTAAAGGATGGACCAAGAGTTAGGGCCAATTTTAGGGATAGGAGATTCAAAAATCGTGGGCAAAGGTATGAGGGGAGGCATGATGAGAGGAATAGTGCATGAGAATAGAAACAAATAGATTTACACCACATGTACAGTAAAAACCAGGGTATAAAGTGCGGCCTAGAGAAAGGGGGAGTAAAGTTAGGGTAGGCTAAAGCAGTAACATTTTAACATTTGAGGTGGAACATTCAAAGGAGCATCATATAGGTGAGCAGAAGGGTGAGCAACATAATCGTAAAGAGTAGTTGAGATGGATAAATCTTTCAATAAACGCAGAATTTAAAAAAAAAAATAAAAAATGATAAGAGTCACATAGAAAGTGTGAGGGGATGCATGATGAGAAGACTAGTAAATGAGAGTAGAAACAAATGGATTAAACCACATATACAGTGAAAAAAGATTATAAAGTGCAGACAAAAGAAAGGGGGAGTAGAGTTAGGGTAGGCTAAAGCAGTAACATTTTAACATTTGAGGTGGAACATTCAAAGGAGCATCATATAGGTGAGCAGATAGGTGAGCAACGTAATCATAAAGAGTAGTTGAGATGGATAAATCACCCAATGAACGTTGAATAAAAAATAAAGAAATAAAAATATTATGAGTCACATAGAGAGAATAAACACCAAAGGAAGGGGGGCGAGTAGCATAGTTAGCACAGTAACATGGGTAAGACAGTGTAAGCATACAGATCGTAGTCTGTAACCTTGATTACGGGATAAGTCAAGTTATAGATACCAAAAACTGAAAAATGCCATTGATGGTTGATACTATATAATGTACTCTGACTAAGGCTCAATAAAGTTTTTTTTTTAAAAGTTATCACCATTTTGGCTGTGATAAAGTGCCGTTAACTCAGCAAAATGTCCTTCAGAATACGCCCCTCAGTGTTGTAAAGACCTGAGATGTACTCGAGTGCCACGCTGAGACCCGCGTACCCAGCGCGTTCACACTAGGGGACTGCGCAGGGAGCCGCGTACCCTTCGTTTTCCCACTAGGAGGCCGCGCGGAGAGCGGTGCACCTTTCGTGTTCACACTAGGGTGCCACACTAGGGTCGCATCTCCAACCTTCACTTTCCTTAATTTAAATTTGCCTCGGGACCCCATCCCCTGAGGCATGCCCATATTTACATAATAAAACATTTTTTTTTTATTTTTTTTTATTGAAAGTTCATGACAATAGCATATCTAACATAGCAATACCATATAAATATACATACAGGAAGTTAAATATGCATAATAGAGTTTCAGCTTGTAGTAGGGATGTTCAAACAGATTAAAACCATTAGTGTAGGAGAAGATACAATAAATGTGTTAAGAACAAGAGGGAATATCTACATGGATGTTAAAAAGCTATAGGCCCAGGGTTTTTGACCGCCTCCATGATGCCACGGGTGACCAAATCCTTAGTCCCATGCCCCTGGATTTCGCTCCCTTCAGTGCATACAGCTCCGACTCGATGTTATGGATCCCAAGTAGCCTACAAATCCACATCTGAAAGGTTGGAGCCCCGGTGTCCTTCCATGCAGCAGCAATTAATATTCTAAAGACAGCTGTTGCTATAAAAACAAGTGCCTCAGACTCTATGCTTAAACCCAATTTGGCGTCATACCCAATTATTAAAAGTGTAGGGGATAGGTCAATCCTGACAGCTAGCAGCCCCTCTAAAAACTTTACGATTTCGTTTTTAATTGGCCCTAGTTTCTCGCAGCTACAAAACATGTGAAGCAGATCAGCAGGGCCCTTACCACATCTAGGGCAGTTGTTATCCGCTCTCTTTCCCCAATCAAACAATTTTGCCGGTGTGTGATATAAGTTAAATAGGGTTTTAAAATGCTGTGCTCTTAGGTTTGAGGATCGCAGGAACCTTTTATCCATAAGAATGGCTCTGTCTAAATCGATGTCGGGGTCACTCAGTTTCCCAGCCCAGGTAGCCTCTGTCTTAAGCATATCATCTGGCAGTGTTCCCAGGAATAATGCATATATTTTCCTTATGCGACGGCCACCTCCCTTCATATAATCTAAGAGTGTGCATTCTTTTGATATATCTATGGTGGGTCTTTTGGATTTAATTGTGTTGGTCAATTGTATATATTTAAAATCTTGGGAGCCTTGAAGTGCATATCGTGACTTCAGAAGATCAAGGGGCCTCAGAGCATCCTTTACCATCACTTGGCCCAGTGTGGTGATTCCCTGTCTTTCCCAATGTCTCCAGGAACCTTCTCTGCTTAAGTGCGGGAATAGCCCTGAGTTCCAAAGTGGAGTATGTTTGTTAAACTTCGGAATGGTCTGGTTCTTCTGTATTGCCAACCATACCGCCCGGATATCTTCCAATATTTTATAACCTGAGGACTTGAAGAAACGTTTATCATAGTTCCTTAGCAATACCCCATATGCTTCGTTCCCTAATACTAACTGGTATATGGATGGAATACCGCATTGGCAATGTATCATGTCAGCAGGGAAGAAAAGTATAGCCATATCTGTGAGGAGACAAGACCAGTGGTATAATTTTAGATTAGTTATACCCAATCCACCCTGTTCCTGGGGTAGAGACATAAATTTGATTGATCTCCTCACCTTACCATATTGCCAAACAAAGTTCATAAAAATTGCCTCCATTTCCCTAATCAAGATATCGTCTATTTTAAAGGGGATGGACCTAAACTTATATAAGATTTTTGGAAACATTGTCATTTTAATGACATTGGCCCTGCCTATAATTGATAAATGAAGAGTATCAATTCTTTTTAGATCCTGTTTCATTTTCATCAGTAATGGTGAGAAATTATCTTTAATAATTTCCTGTGTCTGGGCATTGATTGTAATTCCCAAATAGACTACTGAATCCACATATCTATCATCCAGTTTGACTGTTTTACTTGAACATAATACCTGTGTTTTTGCCACATTAAGTCTATATCCAGAAGCACTCCCAAAATCAGAAGTGATGTTAATTAATTCCCTCATAGCACTAGCGGGATCAACTGTGGTGATAGCTATGTCATCCGCATATGCGAGGATTTTGGTTTCAAGTCCATTGGTGATAATTGGTTTTATATTGATATTGCTCTTAATGTGGCAAATCAGGGGGTCGATATACAGTGCAAATAGGATAGGTGAGCACGGGCACCCTTGTCTTGTCCCTCTTGAAATATGGATCAGGTTGGAGCCCTCGCCCATTAACTGAATGCTAGCTATTGGATTGTAATACATGGCCTTGATTGCCTGCAGAAATCGGGGGCCGAATCCTTTGCCAGCCATCACTTTCCAGAGAAAGCTCCACCTAACCCGGTCGAACGACTTCTCAGCGTCGAGGAGGATCATCGCAATCCCCCCCCCCCTCCCCAGCATGCATATCAAACAGAGTTATGGCTCTTTTAATATGGTCGGTGGTACCCCTTCCAGGAATAAAGCCATGCTGCCAGGGAGAGACGAGGCCCGCGATAATCCTCCCCATCCGTGAAGCCAGTATTTTAGCATAAAGTTTGTTATTGCTATTTATTAGTGATATAGGCCGATAAGAGCCCGGGCTCTCCTTGGGTTTGCCTTTTTTGTGAAAGACCACTATATTGGTTTTAGTCCAGGATTCTGGTATAGTGCCTGTATTAATGACCCCGTTAAATAAGTCTAGCAGGAGAGGGGCCGTTTCTTCCCTCAGGCATTTATAGACTTCCAGGGGTATAAGATCAGGCCCTGCTGCCTTACCTGCAGACAGATCTTTCAGTGCCTGCAGGAGCTCCTCCATAGTGATATCCTGTTCTAAGGATTCCCTCTCATTGGACATCAGATTGATACCTGTATCCTGCCAGTTTGTACCCGGGTAGGCTGTGTCTGCCTCCTCCTTATAGAGAACCTGATAGAATCGCCTGAAAACCTCTAAAATTTCTGTTGGCTTTTTATAGGTCTGCTCGCCATCTTTAATTTCAGTGATGATATTTTTTGAGGTGGCTTGTCTTATCCGAAGCGCTAGGGCCCTGCCTGCATTCTCGCCTGTTTCATACATACCCAGTCTACGGGTCTGATATTCTGCTGCAGCTTTCTTTGCCAATTGCCGCTGGATATCTGCTTTTATAGTATTTAAGCTTTCTAGGCCCTCAGACCCCTGGATCCCGTGGCATACATCTCTCCTATGTTGCTCCTCCGCCTTCGCCAATTTAGCCAAGAGACACTCCCTATCTTCCTTCATATTTTTCCAAAGCCGTGCAGAAAAGCTAATTGTCTCCCCTCTTAAACCAGCCTTGAAGCTATCCCAGACCATGCCACGGGAAGCGCTATATCTATTAGCGTCAAAGAAAGATTGGGACCACCCCTTTATATGTGCTATATAGTTACTATCCACTAGAAGTTTTCTATCAAAGGACCAAGGTCTCATTTTTTCCCTTGGTTTGGTGACAGACATATTCAAGACAAGTGGATTGTGATCCGATATTAGCTTTGGGAGCATTGAAATTTCAACATTGCTAAGTTGTGTGGCTGATACTAAAAAATAATCCAATTTTGTATATTTATTAAATGGATGTGAAAAGTATGTAAACCCAGGTTCATCTTTCTTTTGGTTACCCCAGACATCCTTCAGGCCATAAGAATGGATTATAGAGGACACCGCCCTAAATACCCGGGGCTTACGGCCATTATATGGGGTGTTACCTGTAAAATCGGCTGAAATATTGAGATCACCGCAAAATACCATAGGTGATGGCCAGTTAGTGAGCTCCCGTTCGATGTAATCCATCACCCCTGGGTCGTCCAAATTGGAACCATACACTGAGCAAAGAGTGATGCCTAGTTTCAATTCACATATTGCCCATCTTCCCAACGGGTCAGCTTTTGATTTTTTAGCCCCCAGTCCTACCCAGCCTATGATGGCTACCCCCCTTACAGTTGAGGTATGTGAGGAACAAGACAATATTTCATACCCCCTTATGTTCAACCAATGTTTCTTTTTCCATGGTAGGTGAGTCTCTTGTATACACACAATGTCGGGCCTGATTAGTTTAACATACTCCTCAAACTTTTCCCTCTTTTTCCAATCGTTCAGACCTCCTATATTGAGGCTGATTATCTTAATCCTTGACATACCCCTGGAAAGAAACCAGCCAACAAACTAACCAGTCACATTTTATCCTGAATCTAGCAATGACAAGTGTAACCACTTTCAACATCTCAGATATATCAATAAACATATTTATTGCATGAACTTTCTTTTTGCTTCTTTTTCCCCCTTCCCCCCCCTCCCACAAGAGTCCCCCCCTCCCCACCCCCCTGACCCCAACTCACTCCCAGGTGAGGCGCGCAGACTGAGTCTGTGCGTGTGATGGGTGCGGCCCGGCAATGGACACAGTGCAATCAATAAATCCAACTACAACCTTGACCTTATGTGTACCCACAAGTCTCCCACAAATCTCCCACAAATCTCCCTAACGTGACACGCTTTCCTCTGTGAGATTCAAACTTGAACTTAAACTAAGCTAAACCTAAGACTTCATCCAGTAACAGAAATTGGGACCTTTGCCTTTGTTGGCTTATATGAGTAATGAAACATGTTATAGAGAGTCTAGAAACTCCTGAGCCTTGATTTCCGAGGAAAAATATATGGTCTTGCCTAGGTGGATTATCTTTAACTGAGCAGGATTGATGAGGTAAACCTGCACTCTTTTGTCCTGGAAAGGTTTGAATAATTGCCTTAATCTCCATCGTCGTTCCACGGTGGAGTGGCAGAAATCCGGCCTAACAAAAAAGGACCCTCCTTCAAAGGTTCTTTTGGAGTCTGGCCGAGCTTTCTCTGATATGGACTGACGAAGAAGAAAATTGCCTATGTAGATTAAAATTGCTCTAGGCTTATCACCTTCTCTGGCGTTTTTTCTCAATCTGAAGGGTGTCCTATGTGCTCTCTGTATTTCAGTGGTCCAGTTCCAACCGGCGATGTCTGGAAAGGCTTTCTCAAATGTTTTAACAATGAACATTTTGACATCCTGACCCTCAGCCCCTTCCGGAATACCCAGGACCCTGAGATTGTTCCTTCTTTGCCTGTTCTCAAGGTCCTCCAGCTTCCACTGGACGTCAATTGCTTGAGCTCCTAGCGTTTCCACTTTATTTGTGGCTGCTTCGGTGGCGACTACCCTCTCCTCTAGATTTGAGACCCTGTCTCCAACACTTGCCCAGGCTTTTGAAAGCTTCCTGACCACTGCTTTCATCTTTCTTATCGCAGCTTGGGATTTAAGGCTGTCTGACCGGGTTTCTTCTCTGTGTGCAGTTATTCCTTGGTGAATTGATTCCATCATCGTCATCATTGACAGCTGCGTAGTCTCCTTGTGCCTTGCGTTGCCCGTTGCCGGGTTAGAATTCCCTTGAAGAGATGTTGTAGGAGAGTGGTCCCAAGTTAGTGCTGTGTGGTCCCCTTGAGGGGGCACATTTTTGATAATAGATGATGGTAACCCTGGCTCACTATCGCTCTCTGTTTCCGGATTACTACCATCAATATCTGAGCTATGTGGCTCGTCATCCTCCTCTGACCAGTTGGCCTCCTCTGTGACAGAGAAGAAGCACTCGCTGGGGGTCTTTTCCTTTTCCCTCTCACCGTGAGTGGCCCCGGAGTGGATTGTATTAGCTTTAGAATTGGCAAGTAGGCCCCTATGAACCTCTGGGGCCGTGGTAGGGATGATACTCTCTTTGAGTATTTCAGCTGTAGTTGAGCCTCCTTGATCGCCCTCACTGTTAGTTGGTAGGACTACTGTCACTTCAATTGGAGGGTTCATCACATCTTGTAAGGGTAGTGGGGAGGTGACCTCACTGTTGTTGGCAACACAGATATCGCCAGACCCCAATACAGCAACTAGAGACTCTGAATGTATCATCAAAGACGTGCCCCCGCCTGCGACGTCATCCCTGGCTTCCTCCTCCTGACATGACTGAGGGATCTGTGTCTGCGGGCGAGACTGCTGTGACTGCTGTAGATTTGGAACTGATTGTGCTGCTAGTTGCAGTGCCGGATCTATACCAGGATTCTCAACTGGAGTAGTGGCCGGTAATGGTGGAGCGAGCAACTCAAGTGGCACAGGAAGCACAGGTAGCACAGGTAGTACAGATGACCCCGGTAACCCAGAATTCGTGGCTGCTGAGGCTCGTTCAATATCCTTCAATTTTCTTTTCTTTTCATTCCGATTCAGCATTTCCACCACACTAACAGTCGCGGTGGCTGTAGCTTGTCGGGTTCTGACTGAAGGAGGGCGCATCTCCTTAGGGGTGTTCTGCCCTGTGGGCGGTAGCAGCTTTGCCCGCCCTGACCCAGCTTCTGGTGCTGCTCTCTCCATCCCGGTGTTTGCCACAGAGTCCATGCTTAAGGTGTTGTCTGTGTTGCCAGATACAGAGACACCATCAGCCATGCCTTTCTTTTTGTCTTGCCCCCAGTGTTGATTTTTGGGGCCATAGATAGTGCAAATACTATGAGCAGAGAGAACCCCTGCCTCACCTTAACTGGACCGCTGCAGCACCGAACCTCTCCGCCTCCTTGTGCCGACCTGTCGGGTCTGTCAGGTCTAACGGGTCTGTCGAGTCTGCTGGAGCTGCTGCCCTTTCCGCTCCGCTTCCCAGGTCCCGCCGTCTTTGTGTGGCCCCGCCTCCAGGCTTCGCGAACTCCGCGAGCTCTGCTGGGGCTGCTGTGAGCCAGCCCGACTCTGAACGAAGCTGTAGCTGTAGCCAGGAGCCTCCACAGACCCGTGCAGGGCAGCCTACTGCAAAGATCGCTGAAAAGCATCAGAGTTCCATCAAGGTTCAGGGAGGTAACCACCAGTCGCTTTGGCCGCCGCTGTGCCTCTACGGCGCTTTTGCTCTATCAATGCGATGGCTGTATATCACCGCCGCAATCTGCTATTGTGATGCGCCGTGTGTCTTGGAAGGTCATGTAGCCTCGAAGTTTCGTAGCCTTTCTTTCTTTAGTAATCCAACGTTACTGGCATGAAAAGAGAGAGCCTGGGTGTCGAGGTTACATCAAAGTACATCACTCCATATCTGCGCTGTGTCCAGTGCTGCCGCTCAGCCGCTTGTCACGGCCGCCATTTTGCCCGCCAATATTTAATTTTTAAAGGGGAGTGTGGCTGCGTAGGCCCCCTCCCAGGTCACTTCTGGCCTCTCTGTTTGGGACCGTGGGGGGAGCCCCAATGCCCCTCAGTCCCGCTGGCTCCCCACCTCCTGCGGGAGCTGGCATTGCTTTTGGGCAACGGGAGCTGGTAACATGCAGCTTCCCTTGCCCAAAAGCAATTCTCCTTTCCTTTTTTGAAGCGAGAGGAGGTTTTCCTCTCCTAGCTTCAACGAAGCAAACCAGGGTTTGCTATTACAGGGTAGAAGCCATGCTCCCGCCCTGTCATACCAATTGGCAATGCCCCCTGGGACATTGCAGGAGCCCCCCCTGGGGGGTGGCAGTCCCCAGGGCCATCAAGTGCTCCAGGATGGGAGCGGCATGCCCCCCCTCTATTTTCAAAGCCCCAGGTGGTGGTGGTGGTCCCTGGGGCTGCGGGAGGTGGCGGTATATTTATACGATTGTCCCAGGACCTGGCCCACCTGGGGGCTCATTTGAATGAAGTGGGGAGCCCCGCTTCATTTTTTAAAATGTGTTTGTCAGCATTCGCGCATTCTGACATTTAAAATAAAAATTGGAGGTCCTTGTGGGACTCCCTGAACAGGCTAGGGGGTCAGGGTGTTTTTACCCTGCACCTTTTCTTTGTTTTTCACTTTCTTTTACTGTTCTACCGAGTCACAAAATGGCTACCAACGCTTCCTGGTTTGGAGTGTTGGCAGCCAATTAGAATGAAGCTCATGGTCGGGAGGGTTAGCGAACCCACTGCACCCCTAGATATCGATATTATTTGATTTTCTCAGCCACTACTGAACAGATTTACACCATTTTAAAAAAAGGTCTCTTTCTGAACCAAGAACTAACTTTTTGCCAATTTTGGTGTAATTCCGTTCTGCAGTTCGGGCTGTAGCCTTGGCTAAAGTTTCCTATGGGAAATTGATTTTTTTTACTTTTATTTTTTTTAATTTCTAAGCAACTACTGAACAGATTTACAGCATTTGAAAAAAAGTTTGCTTTCTAAACCAAGCGCTACCTTTTTGCCAAATTTGGTGTAATCCCTTCTGCAGTTCGAACTGTAGCCTTGGGTAAAGTTTCCTATGGAAATTAACATGGAGAAAACACTTTTTGGGACCCCCCCTTTTTTCTCAGCCCCTGCTTGACGAACCACCCCCAAACTTTCAGGATAAGAGCTGACCTGGATAGACTTCTTTTTGGGAGAATTTTGCGAAGATTTGTCAAACTACGCCAAAGTTATTAACAAATCAAAAAATGCTTTTCCTATGGAAAATAGGTTCTAACTATAAGTACTTACTGGTGACCGCCAGTAAGTAATATATATACTGGGAAACACCAGTAGGTAGTTATAGGACCTAGTTTCCATAGAATTTTTTTTTTGCAAATAACTTTGGTGCTGTGAATGAATCTTCACAATATTTTTTAAACTAGTTTGCCACTCACTTCAGCTGCTGTTTTGAAAGTTTTAGGCTGATTCATGAAGCAGGGGCCAAGAATAAGAGGGGAGCCCCAAAATGTGCCATCCCCATGCAATTTCCCATGAGGATTTTAGACACGACTGCAGCCCACAGAGCTGAGCAGAATTACACCAAATTTAGCAGAAATCTTGATCTTTGTCCAGAAAGATTACTTTGTCTAATATGGTGTAAATCTGTTCATTAGTTTTTTGAGCAATTAAAAAAACTGTTTTATGCATATCTAGAGACGCAGATCCACATTGAATCCATCACAGTGGATCTGTGAATCCACGTGTCAACAACAATGCCTTGATTGGCTGTCACCACTTTATCCAGGAAGTGGTGGCAGATATCTTGGGACTCGTAACTTAGCCCAAGTCCCAAGAAAAACACAAAATAGGAATACCCTACCCCCTGGGCCTGGTGGTTGACCACCTACCTGGGGCCAAAAACATATATTTTTTTTATGTTGCTGCAAATTTTTGGAGGATCTGCAGTCAAATATTTTCTTTTAAACAAACGCAGTCTCCCAAGCCTGTTTTTCTTTATGCCTCCCGGGTAAGCATGAGCGAATTTTGCGGATCTCGCGTTCGCGAATTTTGTGGATTTGCGGATTCGCAATCCGCAAAATCCGCGAATTCCCGCGAATTTGCGGATTTTTTTTTTTTTGTGTTCGCCCGTGTTTCTGCCAGTTCGCGAGGGTTTTGTACACTTTCGCAAATTGCGAACTTACCTGTCGGGTCGCAAGTTTCGCGAACTTGTTGTTTCTACGTGTCCAGCCTGTTTGGGACACTCTTCTTCATCACTGCCACTCTCTGTCACCACTGCCACTCTCTGACTACTCATGCCACCCTCTGGCCCACCCATGCCACCCTCTGTTTCATCACCACACCCTCTGGTTGTCCAGTGTACATTATTTTCGGCAAAGCAAAGCACACCTTCCCTGCCTCAAGTGACCTGAATTAATTTGGGGCTGATTAATGTGTCACAGAATATTTTTTTAGCTGGCACCTGCTTCCTTAGTGCGCCCTGATTAGTGATCTTTTGCACTTGCTAAGTGCTTTCATTGTTGCAAAATTAGTTACAACACCTGCCCTGCCCCAACTGACAATAATGAATTAGGGGCTGATTAATGGATTTTAACTTCCAGCCTGGCTCCTGCTTGTCTCCCTTAGCTGTAATTCAGGACCTTTGTGGCATATGTGTAACTATTCTGAGGTTCAGAGCAGGGTCACATAATAGTTTCAACTGGCAACTGAACTCTGGAGGGGCCCCTCAGGAAGCACTACAGGAAATGGCTACTAATGATGAGCCTGAACTTTTGAACCTGGTAAGTAGTTACTTTCAGTTTTGCTAAGATCGTATTTCTGCAATTTTGCACTTATTCGCGGGGCGCGAACTCACGCGAACTCACGCGAACAGTGCGAGCAGTGCGAGCAAAATCCGCTGCTCGCGGATTTGCGGATTTTGCGGGAGATTCGCAAATCTCGCGGATTGCGGATTTCCCGAAAATCCGCAAAATCCGCGAGCGGAACGGATTTTCCGCCCATGAGTGCTCCCGGGTGGGACAGGTTCCAGGGAAAACAATATATATGTTTGGGGAGAGGAGGGTACACATGGCACCCCTCCCCAGGCCAATTTCAGCCCGGGGACCCCACCCTCCAGGGTTTGGCCTTTTAAATAAAGTGGTAGGGTCATGCGGCCCAACTGCCGGGCCAATTTTGGCCCCAGGAACTACAACCCCGAGCCTGGCCATAATTAAAAAGAGGGAGCAAGCTTACAGCATCCCTCCCTGGGCTGATTTTGGTCCTGGGGACCCCATATTCTGGGGCACAACTGTATAAGCAATGGCGAGGGGACTACATGGCCCACCTCCCCAGGCTGATTTTAGCCAATGTGGACCCCATTCCCAGGGGCTTTGACTTCAATTACAAAGGAGAGCGGGCCACGCGGCCCCCTCCCAGAGCAATTAAAAGCCCTGGGGAACCAATCCCATCCCCCAGGGCAGCTCATATGCTATGTCCTGGGATGCATACCACTGGGTTATAGCAGATTCCCTGCCCACACTGGAATAGGCAGATATACTTTTGTTTGCTCTTGCTTGTCAGAGCAATTTTAAAACTCTGGCCAAATGAGAGCAAACACTAAGTCCAATCCCAGTGATCAGGAAGGAGAATTAAAGATTTGCCTACCCACTGGAAGCAGACTTTTCATCTGTTCCCCAGCCCACACTGAAGCAGGCAGGGAAAAGAATGACAGAATTGCTCCTACCCACAGGAAGCAGCATTTTTAGCTGCTCTGTGGGGGCAGTAGCAATAGCAGCCCTGGCTGGAGGTAGGGAGCTGACTGGGGCTGCAGGGGCTCTGTAACTCCCCTGTGGCCTCCAACCATAGTGTGATTGGGCACCAGTGCACCCACCTTTGTTCGCTGGGCCTGAAGGAATGGGATCTCCATGGTGGAAATCAGCATTAGAAGGTGGACAGTATGCCCCTCCCCATTACATATGGTGCAGGGACACAGGGAATGGGGTCTCCAGGGCTTAAATCTGCCTAGAAAGGGGGCACATGCTCCCCTCCTCCACAGATTGGGCCAAACCCCGGGGAAAGGGTCCCTGGGACTAAAATTAACCCAAAGGGGGGCCATGTGCCGCTTCCTCCATAAATATGGTTCCAGGCCCCGGGGATGGGGTCTCCAGGGCCACAAATGCCCTGGATAAGGGGACCATGTGTCCCCCTCACCCTGAAATATGTTGCCAATAAGTATGGGCAAATTTTGTGAATCTCACGTTCGCGAATTTTGCGGATTTGCGAACTCGCAATCCGCAAAATCCGCGAATTCTCGTGAATTTGCAGATTTTTTTTTTCATGTTCGCACGGGTTTCTGCAAGTTCGCGAGGGTTTTGTACAATTTCGCAAATTGCGAAATTGTACAAAACGCGTGCGAACTTGCAGAAACCCGTGCGAACACAATGTGCCCAGTAGGGTATGTGCCTCTTGTGTGAATAAAAGGTCAGAGAAAGATCAGTTCAGCAGATGAAGAGAAAGAAGCTCCTGGTCACAGGAACAGCACGGGTATTGCGCTCGTGAAAGTCAAGGATGCAAAGCCTATCCAGCATCACAGCTGATGTTCCACTGTAGATTTGGGAAGAAGGCACACCTGTCCAGCCTCGACGACGCTCACGATTGTTTTTGGGCTAATGAATGAGTCACTGAATTTGAGCATCAACTAGTTCGAGCGACCATGTGTGTGTTACTATGCAATCGCCCCGAAGGGCGCAGGGGTCCCTTGAGTGAGCTGCAGACCTGTGCCCAGCCATGCAACTATTTTACAATGGCGCCAGCAAGCTGCCAGCGCCGTTGTAAAATAGTTACAAAGTTAGCTTGCACAGGAAGCACTTAGATAAAATAAAGCAGCACCTGCTTCGTTTTATCTAGTGGTTCCTGTGCAAGCTAACTTTGTAACTATTTTACAACGGCGCTGGCAGCTTGCTGGCGCCATTGTAAAATAGTTGCATGAGTGGGGGTTCAACTTTTGAACCCGTTACGTTCGCGGATTTCTTTTTGCGGATTTTGCGGGAAATCCGCAAAATTCGCGGATTGCGGATTTCCCAAAAATCCGCAAAATCCGCGAGCGTAACGGATTTCCCGCTCACACCTAGTTGCCAGGTCCCGAGGGATGGGAGTTGAAGGTGGCCAGGAGAGAGGGTCCATGGTTTGGCTTCGTTTGGGGGTTGGCCACAGGACCTGGCTGCAGTCCAGGCCTTGTGGCCAACTCCACGCTGCCCATGGTCAAAGGCAGTACACAGCGCACAGTTGGCTGTATGAGACAAACCCCCTGCTGTTCTCCTGCAAAGGCCGTGTTCAGTGTGGGGTTGGCTGAATGCGAAGGGTTGGCCGCAGGCCCTTTGGCCATGCGCAGCAGAGGTCTGATAAACTATGGTAATTTAAATATTACTTTACAATAAGAAAACTATAGAAATACAGTGAAAAAAACAAAGGTTACAGGGATGTCATAATTAGGAAATAAGATTTCAGAAAATTTAGAAATTCGCTGAAAAGTTACAGGGACATTACAGTTAGGAATTAGTATTTAAAACACCTTGGAAATTCACTGAAAAAAACAAAGGTTACAAGGACTTTTTAGTTCGGAAACAGAATTTAAAAAACATAGAAATTCACTGAAAAAACAAAGGTTAAGGGATGTTATAGTTAGGAAATAGCATTAAAAAGTGAAAATTCACTGAAAAAAATAAGTTACAGGGAAGTTATGGTTAGAATAAAAAGAAAACGTAGAAATTCACTAAAAAGACAAACGCTTCAGGGGCATTATAGTTAGGTTCAGATTTTACACACATAAAACCATGAAAATTCAGCAGTTATAGTTATAATTATCTCACGAAACTATAATTCGTGCCCTAAGGTCACTATAACTGGTGCACCATCGCCATGCATTGCTAATTGCCCCACATATTAAATCTGTCAAGACATCTTCTTTAACATCATTGATAATATCACTCCAACATCTGCAATACAATTATGGATGAGAAAACTGTACATGGCTGGGGCGTGAGTTATAGTTACCTTAGGGTACGAGTTATAGTGTCTTAAGATATTTATTACTGCTGAATTTCTATGGTTATATCTGTGTGAAATCTGAACTTAACTATAACACCCCTGTAACAGTTGATTTTTAGTGAATTTATAAGGTTATATTTATATCTGGAGCGTATGGGCCTCCAATGTGGGTGTGTTTTTTCTTGTTGGACATACCAGCGGCCTGCACCAGGTCGCGGAGAGTCCCGCCACGGACGAGCGGGTCCGGTACCTTTACTCTGAAAGGCACTTATGGAGCAGCGTGTTTTTCCTCTGGGGGAAAACAAAAGATAAAGGCAGTATTCACCCACAACGTTACGAGCAACCCACTGTGGCATTTTATTCTTTGAGGAGTAATGGGCAGCCTGACCTACTAGAGGGGAAGAGCAAGCAAACTTAAGAAACTGCAAGTACCAGACTGCATCCGCGAAGTAGGCGGGACTACTGAACGTTATTTAACTCATCTATCAGGCTGCCCTTCTCACATGCCATTTGCCGAGATGAAGGGCGCGGTGACACCCAAAACTAATTGGAACTTTATTGGCGATTTTTGCTCGTGATTGTGTGGGTGCTAACTGCACTACCAGAGCAAATGAAAGAATTGAACAAGGAAGCATGTGGGCCTCCAATGTGGGTGCGTTTTTTCTTGTTGGATATATATATATATATATATATATATATATATATATATATATATATATATATATATATATATATATATATATATATATATATATATATATATATATATTCCAAAACCATGACGAAGTTCTGCCTGCGCCTCATTCACAGTGGCGGGCCTCGACGGGGTTTCGTCTTACCCCTTAAAATCCAAGAAGACGCTGTCTTTTGCTTGCACACGACAGAAAGTCAAGGCCCAATTTTGCTTGTTAAAGTGATTTAATCGGCAACAACACCCAACGCGTTTCGCAGCCTTCGCCGCTTGCTCACGAGTGACAGATAATGTTCTTTCAAATAAAGATATATACAAAAAAGATATATATACAAGCAGATAGCTCCAAGAACGGACCCAAACTAAGTGGAAAAAATGGTTTTTACTCCATATTACTATAGTATATATATCAGCCTAAACGTGCTAGTATGGTCACAAGAATATAAAGGAATTAAGACTATTACTTTGCCTGGAGTGCCCACCTCTGCTCTTTTTTTGTTAAGAGAGTTCTGAAGAATATTCTGACCAAGGTGCATTGGATGCATCAAAAAGCGTTGGCGTTTGTGCCTCTGCCTTAATTAAAGAAGCAACAAAAAACTAGACTGGAATGCTGTAGGATCCATTCTTTATTGTTTGTGGAAACACTTTTGGTATATATATATATATATATATATATATATATATATATATATATATATATATATATATATATATATATATATATATATATATGTATATATATATACAGATAGATAGATAGATAGATAGATAGATAGATAGATAGATAGATAGATAGATAGATAGATAGATAGATAGATAGATAGATAGATAGATAGATAGATAGATAGATAGATAGATGGATAGATAGAGGGATAGATAGAGGGATAGATAGATAGATAGATAGATAGATAGATAGATAGATAGATAGATAGATAGATAGATAGATAGATAGATAGATAGATAGATAGATAGATAGATAGATAGATAGATAGATAGATAGATAGATAGATAGATAGATAGATAGACACACTGAAAAAAGCACAGGTTTCAGGGACATTATAGTTGGGCTGACATTTCACTCGTACAAAATCAGAAAAGCTCGGCCGTTATAGTTAGCTCAGCTAACTATAACTCATGTTCCTGCAATGCACGGCTGATGACGTCACATATTACATCACTCATGACATAGTCATTGACATCACTGAAGACATAACTGATGACATCTCAAATGACATCACTGATGACATCATCCTGTGAGTGTGAGTGTTTCTAAAATGTTTAAGAATGTTTCATGTATATACGCCAAGATGTATTGAATAATGAGTGGGTGTATGAGTGTCTGTATGGATGATTTAGTGGGTGCGGTGAGTGACTGTATAAGTGAGTGATTAAACATGTCTTAGTAAATGCATGGGTGAATGACTAATCTGTGTGAATGTCTGTATCAGTCTGTCATTTGGTGTGTAAGTGGTTGCATGGGTTGGTGAGTAGCTACATAAGTGTCTATATGAATTAATGATTGGTTGTTGCAGTGCCTGTTTGTGTGGGTAGGACATGTGTGACTCCCTGCATGGATGTGTGAGTGGGTGATTCACTGGGTGTATGGGTTCATGAGTGGATCAGTGAGGGGATGTGTGGGTGAGTGAGTGTGTGTTTGGCTCTGTTGGTGAGTGAATGGATGTCTCAGTGGTATATGTGTGAGTAACTACATATGTGAAAGGCAGTATATGTCAGTGCTTTTGCACAAAGAGAGCTGCAAACATGCAGCTCCTTTTGCCCAAAAGCAATTCTGCTTCACTTCATGGAAGCAAAAGCAGGTTTCCTATTCTCGCTTCTATGAAGCAAATCAGAAGTTGGCAATGGCAGAGCGGAAGCAGTGCTCCTGCCCTGCCATTGCAAACTACAATGTCCCGGGGTAGGCACCCTGGGACATTGCTGAAGCCTTCCCTGGGGGTGGTGGTCACCAGGGCCTTGGAGGGCCCCAGGAGGTGGGCTTCGCAGCTTCCCTCCAACATATGTTTGAAGCCCCGGGGAGGTGGTGGTACCTGGGCAGGGGGTCCGCAACGCACCCCCATATTAGAATAATTAGTGCCCCTGGGATGTGGAGGTTCCTGGGGCATTGTGGGAGGGCTAGAACCCCCCCACACATTGTTTTTCAATTAGGCCCCTTGGAGGTGGCGTTACCTGGGGCATGGGGGGCATGTGAGGCCCCCACCCTAATTAATTAAAGCCCCGGGGAGGTGGCAGACCCCGGGAAAGCATGGGGGTGCAGGAAACCCCCACTCATTTTTTTTAACCCCTTCAGCGCGGCGCGAATTTTCGCGCTGTGCTGAGGGTTCTAAGGTTCTAACGGGCTCATGACGGAACGGTTCCGTCATCAGCACAGCTCACCCGTAGCTGATGACGGAACCGTTCTGTCATCAGCATGGAAGGGGTTAAACATCCCCAGGAGGTAGTGTCCCTTTGGGTGTGGAGTGCACGTGACCCCCGTATACTATTAACCATTCCCCTGGGAGGTGGTGATCCCCGGGGCTGCAGGTGCCCCCACATATATGTTCCGTATAGCCACCGGGACCTGTCCCAACAGGGAGAATATTAAAATAAAAGGCCGGAGCCACGCTTCGTTTTTATGTTCATATTTTTGGCAGGATTCATGCACCATATGTGAATCCCGCCAAACAAAATGCATTATTTGGCCCTGGAGGTCCCTGTGGGACATCCTGAGTAGTCCTAGGGGGTCAGGGTGTTTCTACCATGCCCCCTTTTCTTCATTTTCTTCATTTTTAACCTTTTTTCTTTTGACTCAGTTCAACCAAGTCGCAAGATAGCTGCCAACACTTTTTGGTTTCGGAGTGTTGACAGCCAATCAGAATCAAGCTCGTGCTCATGAGGGTTCGGGGATCCACCACGTTCACAAGATAGCAATATTTTTTTATGTATGTATTTTTCAGGAACTACTGAACAGATTTACACCATTTAAAAAAAGAATGCTTTCTGAACCAAGAGCTACTTTTCTGCCATATTTGGAGGTATTCCGTCCAGCAGTTATGGCTGTAGCCTTCTCCCAAATTTCTCATGGACATAAACTTGGAGAAAATCCGTTTTGGGAGCCCCTTTTTTCTCAGCCCCCCTTGACGAATCACCCCGAAACTTTTAAGACAGGAGCTGACCAGAGTGCCCCATTAGATTTTAAAATTTCATGAAGATTTGTCAACCGGTGTCTAAGATATTGGCAAATCAAAAATATAACATTTTGGATATGGACCAAAGGCCATGTTATATATTACTCCCCCGTGTGTAGCCGTTAAAAGCAGGGATTGATGGTTTTGCGGCCATACATAACATAAAATTATAGATGGGTAAACAGAAAACTACAGGTATGTTTTTCACCTCTGGGTTATTGACATCATACACAACTTGAGCTTTGATCTGGGTAAACAGAAAACTACAGGTATGTTTTTCACCTCTGGGTTATTGACATCATACACAACTTGAGCTTCGATCTTGTTCAATATTTGATGTCACTCAAAACTCCTCAGTAAAAAACAACCTAGTAATTCACTGTTACAAATTTTTTGAAATGGGGTCTGTAGTTGACAGAGGTTTGCACCCTGTCCAAGCATGGACCACCACTGCAGTCAGAGAAAGTCAGCTACACACCCTAAATTAACCTGTGCTTATCCTCTGGTAGCTTGGCACAGTGCAGTCAGACTTAACTTAAGAGGCAATTTGCAAAGCATTTGTGTAACACTTAAATTAGAGTAACTCAATAAAAACATCCCGAAAAGACTCCACATAACTTTAGAAGAATAGAGAATATTTATCTGATTAAAACAAGTCGAAAATTACAGAAATTCAATAAGTAGAAGCAGAGATATAAATTATTTAAAGATTAAATGTGAAAACAGTACTTTGAAGTTGCTACGGGTCAAAAGGTTACTTGAGTTTGTGAGGGACCGGAAACAAGTCAAAGGGCGGCTACCTGCTATGGAGGGCAGGTCAGTATAGGACCTCGATAGGTTCTACTGAAGAAATATCTTGGATGGAGCTTTCAGTGATGTCAATAGTCCACTTTGTCAATGTCGAGCCATGTAGAGAGGGCTCTGCATTGTTGTCGGCTCTGTTGAAGTAAATGCAATGCTTCATTGTCAAGCAGCCTCTCATTCACTGTCGAGCCGCGGAGACGGCAGATTCTTTGTCATCGAGCAGCCTCTGCTTCGGGAGCCAATGCATTGGGAATTCTTATGCAGTTAATGCAATAGGTCAGTTTTTGCAAAAATCAGCTGCAGAACCCACTTCTAAAGCCCAGGACTGGAGGGGGCACATCAGGCAATGGTCGGACTCACATATGACAGAGTTCAGCAACACCAGCAGGATTGCAGGAAGTCATTTGTGTCCGTTAATACAGATGTGTCTCCTGTCACACCCAACTCTTCCTGTGTTTGTGGGTGTCTAGGGGGAATGCACAAAGAGTAGCTGTAACCCAGCCCAGACTTGTATTGGAGCCACGCAGCCACACAGCGCAAAGTTTAGAAAAGAGAAACGTCCACTTTCTAAAAGTGGCATTTCTAGAATTGTAATGTCCAATCCAACTTTAGCACTAAAGAGGATTTATCACAACCGTTCCAAAGATATTAAACATGAAATATCAACTTTTTTCCAATCAGGAATTACAACTTTAAAGGTATTTTAAGGAATCCCCAATGCTAGCCTTTGGAAGGAGGAGGACTCACAGCAGTGAAAAATGAATGTAGCTGTTAGTCACTGCCATGACATGTGAAACTTAAAAGTACATGTCCTACCTTTTATTTACACAGCACCCTGCCCTTAGGGTCACTTAGGGCCTACCTTAGTTGTGACTTTTGAGTAATAAATGGGAAGTTTAAGCCTTGGCAAGTGGTTTTAAATGTCAAGTCAAAGGGGTAGTAAACTGCACATACAGACCTTGCAAGGCAGGCCTGAGTCAGGTTTGAAAGGCTCCCTTGTGTGGCTGGCACAACCAGTGCTGGGGGGCCATTAGTTGCATTTAGATTACATGCCCTGGTTACATGGTGTACCACTGTACAGGGGATATTTAAGCAAACTAAATATAACAATCAGGTATATACCAATGTCAACTTGTTTTAGGGGAGAAGCACCTTCATTTTAGCACTAGTTTGCAGTGGTAAAGGGCTCAGAGACCTAAGGCCTAGAAAATGATACAGCAAAAATGGGAGGGAAACAGATGGGGGAAACACCACCCTACGGATGACAGGTCCAACAAGAATCTTGAGGGTTTAGTATCAAATCATGAAGCCCAACATTACAGAACCAACATAAATGTGCACCCAAAAGGCTACTTCTGTCACAATATGTGTGGTAAATCCCCGAAGATTTTTCCCCTGAATTCGTACATCTTTGAACTTCTACTTCTGGCACTGTGGAAATCAAAGTGGAGTCTAATGTAATAGTCAGTAATAGTCAGGGAGAAGATGACTCCAGCCTCATAGATGATTTAAATTGCACACTCAGATTGCTCCCCAAAGATGAGGAATATGGCTTTGATGAGTAATTTTTTCCCACAGCAGACTGGTTTGTTTACGAAGAAACAGTCTCTCAGCAGAAGAAAAGTCTTGCGGGATACGTTTTCCCCTCATACCAGTCCCCTTGTTGGTATTTCAAAAAACTTTAGTGCCCAGGAAATGCCATTAAGTTCGGTTTTTGCACAGGATACTGCTAAGTTAATTTCACAAAATTCCCCATAATTTTGTGTAATTTTCAAGCGTATCTCAGTGTGAGCCACGAAGAGGTAGTATGATAAACCAAACATGATATCATCAAAGGAGTAGGTATAAAATAAGAATTTAAATGTGCCTTGCTCAGAGCCCCATAGAGCATTAACAGGATGTGAGGTTGAGGTGAGAGGAAGTTGCACCGAGACTCATATAGCGTGCAGTTTGAGAGGGTACAGAGCAGGAATATCGTCGTAAAAATATCGACTAACCTAAATATCGCTGCAAAAATATCTACAGGAAGAAATATCGATGACAAAAATATCGTCTGACCAGAATATCGACAGACAGGTAAGTAATATCGTTAACATTAATATAGTTGCAATAAATATCGTTTACAAAAACATAGTTTACAATAATATCGTTTTTTAAATAATTATAAGTAATGTAGTGTTTTTAATGAATATTTGTAGTCAAAGTAGTATTTTTAGTAGTATATTATTATTTAATAATGTATTTTCAGTTGAATTTAGTATTAATAGTTCCGTAGCGGGTTGTGGGTTTATCGGGGAGTAGGGTGGGAAGTAATTTAAATATAATGAAATAATACATTAATTAATGTTTTAAATGAATATAAATAGTGTAATAAATAATAATTAATTTCAATTAGTTAATTGAATAATAATTATGTAATTAATTATGTTAAGTTTTTTAATTAATTTTAGGTGTGTGTACAGGATTTTTTTAGTGAAAATGTTTTTGGGTAAAGGGGTATTTTTAGGGTTCAGGGTCAGTTTTCAGTTTTTGGGTAAAGTGGTATTTTTAGGGTTCAGGGTCAGTTTTCAGTTTTTGGGTAAAGGGGTATTTTTAGGGTTCAGGGTCAGTTTTCAGTTTTTGGGTAAAGTGGTATTTTTAGGGTTCAGGGTCAGTTTTCAGTTTTTGGGTAAAGGGGTATTTTTAGGGTTCAGGGTCAGTTTTCAGTTTTGGGGTAAAGGGGTATTTTTAGGGTTCAGGGTCAGTTTTCAGTTTTTGGGTAAAGGGGTATTTTTAGGGTTCAGGGTCAGTTTTCAGTTTTTGGGTAAAGGGGTATTTTTAGGGTTCAGGGTCAGTTTTCAGTTTTTGGGTAAAGGGGTATTTTTAGGGTTCAGGGTCAGTTTTCAGTTTTTGGGTAAAGGGGTATTTTTGGGGTTCAGGGTCAGTTTTCAGTTCTTGGGTAAAGGGGTATTTTTAGGGTTCAGGGTCAGTTTTCAGTTCCTGGGTAAAGGGGTATTTT
The DNA here is from genome assembly GCF_964263255.1 of Lissotriton vulgaris. Classification (NCBI taxonomy): domain Eukaryota; kingdom Metazoa; phylum Chordata; class Amphibia; order Caudata; family Salamandridae; genus Lissotriton; species Lissotriton vulgaris. The sequence continues at coordinate 461,685,083 of NC_141698.1, read as the reverse complement.
TAGGGTTCAGGGTCAGTTTGGGGTTTTTGGGTAAAGGGGTATTTTAATTATATGTATGTATTATTGTTGTTATATAAAGTAATGTGTAAAATCAATTTATATGTCCACATTTATTAAGTTTATAATTAAAAAGTGTAGTAAATTTTTTGGAAATAGTTAAAAAATAAAAGTAATGTAATGTATTTTGTTAATAGTACTTATATTTATTTATTATTTAATGTAATTTTAATTATTTTAAAAAGTCGATATTTTTTACATCTATATTAATTACAACGATATTTTGGAGTCGATATTTATGTACTTACCTGTTTAAGTATAGGGTGTCGATATTTTTGTAAACGATATTTTTACAACGATATTTATGTTAGCTATATTTTTGTAATCGATATTTTAACACCCTACCGTTTGAGAGATAGAAAGAGAACCATTCAAGGTCAGTACTCGGATGTTGCTCCTCTTTTAACTTTTTTAGCATGTCCTTACTTATAGTTTGTTTTTCCAACTCCAGGGTCCAGATGAACAGAAATTGTGTGCTGGGTTTACGTTGCTAAGGTTTTTAAAATTTACTTTCTATCTCAAAACTTGTTTGCGCTGGAAAGTTCCTTCAAAGTAGTGGATAGCAGCTCTTTTTGTTACTCTGCATCGACAAGGGCGTTCCATGGGTTGTGCCTGGGCGTTCCCATGCAACCAACCATAGGTTTTGATGTGAAACCCTATCTACTAACAGTAGTAAATAGGTTTTTGTGCCAAAAATAATGGTAATTTGAAGCAGGTGTTAAAATTGAGACATGCTTTTCCCCCTTTGCATGAATGTTGCACTGTACAGCACACATCCAATGTTAGTCTAAGCATAGTATTTTGTAGTAAAAGAGAAACCTTCCAGTACTGAACCTATAAAAGACTGATGCAGACACTTTGCACTATGGTGCAAAGGTGTATGCGTGGCACTAAACTGCCTGCTTGTGCGCGAAACCTCAGGAGAAAGGAGGTGAGTGCCCTATTACTGTAGATATACATAGTGCTTTTCTGCACTCTCCTTGACACTTAATGCGGTGCAGCAACTTCGGTTGCTGTGCTGTGTTAGGTGGCACTTTTGATGCATACACAGGATACACAGTAACTACAAGAAGAAAAAATGTATTGAGAGTGGCAAGCATGTACACTTAAGAATGGTAAAGTTCCAATTAAGGCATGTGAAGTGTAATGTAGGTATCTTTGCAATAACTAGCAAACCTACAGGCACTGAAAATATATTTATATTGCTTCAATCTGTTTGGAGCCACGCTTCCTTTACTTGTCCGTATGTTTTCACACACAATAGTAAGTCCTGCCATGCAGCGTCCTACCTTGTACAGGCCTGGATTGGGAAAGTTATCACGCATGACATAAGGCACTAGGCAGACATGCTGGTTCTCTTGCTGCTATAGCATGCTGTACTGTTCAGAACGGGATGCCTCGGGGATTCATTTGAGCCCATCTGTTCCCCAATGCTAAAGCATGGAAATACTGGTTGAATAAACATGCACAGACTGACTGTGTCATGTATCACAGCAATAGGCATCTTTTAGTGCTTCTTACGCCCCTTGTAAACCTAAAGGTAGCAGAGACCCCTGCAGTTTTCAATGTAAACATTTTGTTTTTGAGCATTCATTCATGCCGCAGTTGGACTTCTTTCCACTTTCCCATTCATTCTTAAGCGCCTCTCCTCTCTACCCTGCCAGCTCCTTCTCCTCATTCATATCCAGGTGCCCTTCTGCGGAGCCCATTGATGCGAGCCCCCCTCCTGTGCTTTGAGATAGCAGGGGAGCTGCTGATGCTCCCGGCCACTGAACGAGAAACGTCACGGCGGGAGGCTGCCAATCAGATCTTTGGTACCGCAGTTATTTCTGAGCAGGCGGATTTCAAACAACCCAGGGTGTTTTATCAACCTCATGCTTCAGTAATTATGTAGGACTGCACTCCGGCGCACTCCCTGAGGTAAGCGCCGGGCACGCAGGCACGAAAGTAGCGACAGTTCCAAAGGCTCCCCCCTCCTATTCACAACAAGCATTTGCAATGCAATAGTTCTCACATTTATGCAAGTTTGAGCTATTCACATTGCAAATAACAATGCCTTTTATTTTTGTTTTCGTTTTTAAAACTTAAAGAAAAGGCATTCTCATTTACAATGCCAATAGCTTAAACTCGCATAAATGCGAGACCTATTGCATTGCAAATGCTTGTTGGTATATTGTTATCTGTGGGCAATTGTCATTTCTGTAGTGTACTGTTAATTTAAGACACACCTGGAGTTTTTCCACATGTATCTCATAAATTCAATAAAGAGATGTTTGCACACCGACTCCCCTGACACTCCTCTGGGATCGCCAATGAGATGCTTCTTACAGCAGTGCACTTTCTCCCACCTGGCAGAACTTCTCCAGCGTTAACTGTAGGTGTGCGAAATTTTGAGACATTTCCTATTTTTACAATGTATGACTTTTGCAAAGTTTCCTAGTTTAAATTCTGTTTTGTCCGTGTGTCATTCACCGTAGGCTAGATCTGTATACAGGTTGAGGATATGAAGCCTAGCAGAAGGTGAAAGTGGACTGGTGGGGGGCATGAAGAACTAGAAGCAACACTGGATGCAAGAAAGTGCAAGGAAATCTACCAAGTGTTTCTGACTGCTCCTACAGCAGGAAATCTTTGAAGATTTATCAGCTGCTCTTCTCAGACAGTAAGCATTTGCAAAGTGGAAGCTTGACATGTATTACTGTTGTCTATTGTCGACATAAGGGAACAGACAGAATGACTGCATGCTCTCTTATTTGTCCATTTAACAATGTGCCACTTTTTTATGTATTGTGGTCCCATTTCTTCTAAGTGGCAATAGGGGCACTTTGTAAAGGAAGTCGTACTCTGATGTTTCTTGCATCTCCCCATCACAATGGCAGTTGTTTACAGTACTGCCATGAATTTTGGAAATTTTTATGAATGGAATCTGCGTTGTGCAGCATTGATACATCCAGCATAGTGTAAGGATTTGGCCAGGTGACATATGCAGCAAGTAATGACTTCACTGCATGACAGAACACATACCGGGGTTGGAATTGTGTGTTACAGCACATGTTCCCATATGCTACACTGCTGATCTTCATGGCTAGCACTTCTGTTGCTAGTCTACCCTCTGTGCCAGGTGACCTTACCAAGCTCTCTGTTCTCACTGCATACATTACAGCTCTTATAAATGTAAATCCGTATTTGTAAAGCGCTAACTACTCACCCTTTCAGGTCTCAAGGCACTGGGGGCCGTCGTGGAAATTAATTGAGCTTTCTCCCAGAGTCACATGGTGCTGAGCTGAGCCGGGGATCGAACCGTGAACTCTGTGCTCCGAAGGCAGCTGCCCTGGCCGCTGCACCACACCTCTCCACTTATCTCAGGTTAGGGAAAGTAAATGGGGTAGCTTGTTGATTCTCCCCACCCACAACCCTCAATTGGCCCCCACAACCCCCTTCTATCACCCATTACTTCTCCACCCTGCCTCCTCCCTCTGTGTTCCTTTCACCCCCACGCCTCTTTTTATTTGTTAACGCCCAAAAACACAGATCTGGAACTAGTTCCTACCTATTTGTTTTTTCCCACGAAAAACGCGAAGCTATCCACATTATACCACGCCACACAATTGAACTCTAAACATTTCAGATCCATACCATACAATTCAACACCAAACCACAAAACTCAACAACAGAATTACACAACACAATGCATCCAATCCACATCCCAAAATTCCACATCATGCTACAAAATTCTACAGTGGGCTACAATAACTTGTTACTACACGTCTCATTCGCAACTGGGCATGAGTACCACTCACTATATAAGTAATTGAGCCCTCTATTTCTCTCTTGAAATGCAGGAGTTTTGTTGATACTTTGCAGCACTTTTATACCACCACTTTAATAGATAGGTATTTGAAATTGGTACACTCAATTTCTCATGGAGTGTGATTTTGTAAACCTGTTCATACAGTTGCATTGTCTACTTTATTTATCCTGCACATAGAGCATCCTAGCATGCTTATCAACACCATACCTGATCGGACTGACTCCCTTTTTCTTTCAAATGTCCAGTTTTAATGTGTTATAAGAAATGTTATTTGAATGCTTTTAATGTTGCAGTGTCGAAGCATGTTTGTATTGATTTTAAGTAATAATAAAATAAAGAGTTTCCCATGCTTTATTTATCACGTAAATAAAGTCACAGGTTTAATTCACCTCCAGCAAGTGGTCTTTTTTTAACTTGATATAACACTTTATTTCTCACTTCCACTCCATTCTAGTACACTATAATAATAATAATAATAATAATAATAATAATAATAATAATAATAATAATCTTCATTGCGTGATTTAAAAGTAAACCATTGCAAGTACAAAACATTTAAAAGGTTCAAGATTGCATTTAGAATGTTAAATTCATTAAAAGTCAGTATGTATAGATGATAACAAAAGAAACTTCCATTTAAAAAGTCATATTCATAATATAAAAAGCCAGTAACAGCAAGTAAAATTTGGCAGCATTATTCCAATGGGGGGTCACAAACTCTGGGCAGCTCAGTGAGTTTTTTTGCAGCGCGCTCCATGAATCTTACTAGGGCACAATTTAATTTAGTGCTCCTAGGGTCGAAACAGGCCAAAACTGCTGCTCTACAGCTTCTAATCATGTTTCTATTCCAATGATGCTTGAGTAGGGCCCGTCTCTCTGTCAATAGTAGAGGGCACAGGCATATGATGTGTATGATGTCTTCTTTGTGGGTCCCACAAAGTCGGCATTGAACTTTTCCATGTTCTCTTATCCATTTTGGCCAATGAGTCAACAGGTTAATAACTCCCAGTCTCAGTTTTAAAAAACTTAGTTTCATCCAAGCACTAAACGATATGGTAAGGTACGGCTGTGGAATTAGCAAGGCATAGGATTGAAGGGTCATCCACCCATGACTTCTTTTGGCAAGGCTGGCTTTGTCTTCCACTATTGATAATTGTTTGGTGCTGATTTTCGCTAGCCTTTTAAATTCCATCTGACTGGCGTGCAAGTTCCAGAGGTCATTTAGGCACAGGGTTTTTAAGCCTTTTGACCAGTATTCATGTCCTGTTCGCCATGAGTTGTTATCAATGCTGGCCCACAAATGGTATCCTAAACTTCCCTCCTTTGATAACCTCAATTTGTGACAGCACACGAGGAAAGACATGACTCTGGCCAATCGTTGTTTGCAGATGCCAAGTTCCAACCTAATTTGTGCTGGTGATGTATGGTTTGGTAATTTGAACACAGACCTGTAGATCTTAGTAATTATTTTGTCCAGATGGTCACTGTCCAATCCTTTTAAAGCTTCGCTGCCGTAAGTTAAGGTAGGAATAATTTTTGCCTGAGCCACCTGTAGTGTGGGTGCAAGAGTAGGGCCTTGTAGTTTCTTTTGAATTAGTCCGATTGCAAAAGTGAGTGCCGTACCCTTCCTTTTTTGCTCTTCTAGTTGGGATTTGTATTTTCCATTGTTGTTAAAAGTGACTCCAAGGTACTTTTGGTAATTTGATTCGACAATGCTTTCATTATTCAAAGCCCAAGACAGTTTCTTAACTTTCCTTGAGTGCACCGCTAACATTTTCGTCTTCCTGTTGTTGATGCGAAGCTCATTGTCGTTTGAATAGTCGGAAGTAGCATCCAGAAGTCTTTGCATTCCGATCTTTGTTTTACTTAACAGTACCACGTCATCAGCATATAAAAGATTTGTCAGCGGCAAGCCAGATAGTTTGGGAGCGTGGGAGTTGACCTTGTTAAGAGCTTCAGGGAGGTCAGCTAAGAATAGATTAAAAAGTGTCGGGGCCAAGACACAACCCTGTTTCAAGTCAAGTCAAGTCATAAAATTTGTATAGCGCACTACATACCCAGAGGGTTTCAAGGCGCTTAGGAAGGGGAGGAGGATTATTTATCAAATATCCACGTTTTAAGCAGCTTTCTGAACGCTAGGTGGTTCTGGGTGAGGCGAAGGTAAGCGGGGAGTGAGTTCCATGTTTTAGCAGCCAGGTATGAAAAGGATCTGCCTCCCATGGTGGTCTTGTTGATGCGAGGTACAGTGGCGAAGGCTTGGCTGGAAGAGCGGAGTTGGCGGGAGGGGGTGTAGAAGGACAGTCGAGAGTTGAGGCAATCTGGTCCGATGTCGTAGAGTGATTTGTGTGCGTGGGTAAGCAGTCGGAAAGTGATCCTCTTATTGACGGGTAGCCAGTGGAGGTCTTTGAGGTGACCAGAGATGTGTTCGTTGCGTGGGATGTCTAATATGAGCCTGGCTGAGGCGTTTTGTATTCGTTGTAGTTTCTTCTGGAGTTTAGCGGTGGTACCTGCGTAGAGGGTGTTTCCGTAGTCCAGTCGGCTCGTTACTAGAGCGTGGGTGACTGTTTTCCTTGTTTCGGAGGGGATCCAGCGAAATGTTTTTCTGAGCATGCGAAGAATGTTAAAGCAGGAAGAGGATACGGCGCTGACTTGTCTGTTCATTGAGAGTGAAGAATCCAGGATGACGCCAAGGTTCCGTGCGTGGTCTGTCGGGATGGGTGCTTTTCCGAGGGCTTCCGGCCACCAGGAGTCGTCCCATGCAGAGGGGGATGTACCTAAGATGAGGACTTCTGTTTTGTCTGAGTTCAGTTTCAGACGGCTTTGTTTCATCCATTCGGCGACTTCTTTCATTCCTTCGTGTAAGTTAGTTTTGGCGGTGCTGGGGTCCTTGGTGAGAGAGAGGATCAGTTGAGTGTCATCCGCGTAAGAGATGATGTTGAGGTTGTGTTGGCGGGCAATGGCCGTGAGGGGGCTCATGTATACGTTGAAGAGGGTGGGACTGAGTGAGGATCCTTGAGGTACGCCGAAGATGACTTCAGAGGCCTCGGACTTGAATGGTGGGAGGCGGACTCTCTGGGTTCTTCCGGTGAGGAACGAGGTGATCCAATCGAGTGCTTTTCCTTGGATTCCGATGTTTCTGAGGCGTTGTAGAAGGGTGCTGTGGCAGACTGTGTCGAATGCTGCAGAGAGGTCGAGGAGGATGAGGGCGACTGTGTCACCATTGTCCAGTAGAGTTCGAATGTCGTCTGTTGCTGCGATGAGGGCGGTCTCGGTGCTGTGTTTGGTTCGGAAGCCAGATTGTGAGGGGTCGAGGGATTTGTTGGCTTCGAGGAAGGCGGCGAGCTGGTTGTTGGCGGCTTTCTCGATGACTTTGGCCGGGAATGGAAGAAGCGAGATGGGGCGGTAGTTTTTGAGTTCGGTGGGGTCTGCTGTTGGTTTTTTCAGGCCTTTTTCTGTCGGAATCGGGCGAGACAGTCTTGAGCCGTCCCCGATCTTAATTCTGACCCATGTGTCCTGGTGTAGGAGTTGTATGGCTCTTAGGAGGGCCTCTGGAATGTTAAATCTGGACAGCTTCTGCCAGAGTTTACTTCTGTTGACATTGTCAAAAGCTGCTTGGTAGTCAATAAACCCCATATAAAGTGAACAAGAGCAGAATTTCGCTTGGTCAATTAAGCATGAAAGGGTCATGAGATTGACTGAGGTACCGGTGTTTATTGTGAAACCTGTTTGATTCGGAGGAATTATGGAGTTTTCATCAGCCCATGCCCTAAGTGAGTTGAGCAGCACTCCCGCAAAATACTTTGCTTCGTTGTCAATGAGTGCGATGAGACGGTAATTCCCTGGGGATTTTTTGTCCCCGCCTTTGAAGATTGGTGCAAGGATGGATCCACGCCAGGAGGGCGGTATGGTGTTGTTTTGCAGACATGTGTTAAAAAGGGGGCTTAGTTTCGCAGCCCAGAGAGTTGCATCTTCCTTGAACAGAGCTTGTGGAATTCCACCTGGACCAGGCGCGCCATCCTTACATCCCTTTTTTATTATTTTTTCAATTTCGACCTTCTGGACTGTCGCAAAATTGGCGCAGCTTCGGGTCGAATGACGTTCTTTTGTTGGTGTCATTTTGTGACCTAGCTTCTTTAGGGAGTTTGAAATGTTCAGGAGAGGTTCCGGGACAATCTCTGTTTGTGTTAATTATTATTATTACTTTATTTCGGCCAATTTGGCCATAAAAGTCACATACATACATAAAAAAACAAACATTAATATAACAATATTTAAGAAAGTGTTATACGGGCAAGGAGTAGTGTTGGACCTAGATTACCCAAGCCTACATATGGTAGCTTGGCACAGTAGTGGTCTACAGCTAACTCCAGGCGTTGGTTAAGTACTTACAAGTCTTACCCACAGTAACACAGTGATGAACCACTAAAATAAGGACACAACACCTTTGTTTGGAAAAATACCGTTACCTTTTATAAAAATAATGTGACTCTTTGAATTCAAATAGTACAGGTTACCACATCAGTTTCATTCAGACATAACCGTTACACTTTTGTTTTGGGAAAATACATGACGCTCTTCTTGCTGTGGAAAAATTACAGTGAAACAGATTCTTTTGGCAATGGATACGGTGATGAATGAATAACACTCTCCTGGAGTTGGGAATATTCCAAGGGAATTACTCTATGTAATATCACTCTACATTAACAATCAATTTCATCAACATTTTATGACTTGAACCAGCCCAAATCCCTGATTGTTTCCTTAACAAAGGGTTAAGAACTCTCTCCCCTCCTCTGTACTCTCACACAGATCTAGGAGGGACACTTACAGTCACCTACAGGGCTATCACTGCCTATAGATAGTTCCCCAATGGCTAGCACTGTCAGCGCTCTACTGGGAGTAGTTTATCTGTAAAATAACCTATAAAATGGAGGAGGGGGTTATAGGGTTGCTATCCCCCCAGCTATTATGGCACAATTTCGAGTTTGATCAGCCTACACGTCAGGGCACCTTGTTGTACATAAGATCAGGTAGTTTGTTTTAACATAAGCCCCTAAGGCACAACACCTTCCTGTTTCTCCCCCCTCTCTCCTTACTGTTACCGTGGCAGATTCGCCACAGTTCTCTTTTCTTGCTTGCCAACCGGCCCCAAAGGGCTTCGCCCAGCTCCCCTGATTGTCTCCTCAACTCGAGCTGGCGCTGGGGCGGTTGATGTCACCCAGGAGGCTAATCGGGGGAGTCTCTCCCTTTCTGTTGCTTGGGGCGTTGTTCTTTGGTGCGCTGTGACCGGGACAAGGCGGGGCACTCACGGTGTGGAAGCGCTGAGCAGGCTTCCCCGACGATCGTCTCCTCGGTGTCCGGACGTCTCCTGCGCGCTCCGGCTCGTCTGCGCAGCTGCGGGAAGGAAGTGCTCCGGCGGGAAGTCGGCTCGGGTCACCTGACGCGGACGCGTCTCCTTACGGCGGCTGCTCGTAGTTCAGACACGCCTCCCAGAAGCCTCGCCTCTCCTGATCCGCCTCCTCACGGCCAAGGCTAGGACAGCGCGGGCGCGAGGGATTAGTATTCCCGCCCGGCGCTGCACTTTCGCCGCTTTGCCTGTCCAGTCTCTCCCCTCACCTGGCACCACGGGGATCACTTCTCTGAAGCGGCGACTCGCTCCTCCAGGCCGCCAAAGTTCTCTTGACACGCGCCTTCTTTATGGCGCGACCAATGACACTGGTCACAACGTGGGGCCCACAGCTCCTCCTGCAGACTGTAAGGTGAGCGTTGGCAAGGGGGAAATCAACGATGATCCTCAATAGAAGTGTCTTGACAGCTTCCACAGGCGCAGAGTGGGAAGGGTCTCCCTTCACAGTCAGTTAGCTGTTTTTCTCCGCAATTAATGTATGGGGAGGGATTGGTCAGAGGCTAAAGGGGGAACAACCCTCTGAAGAAACTGTCAGCCTCAGAGACAAACTAGCTGCTCTCAGTGTGTCCACCTCCTCGCACCACTGCCTCACTCCTCCACTCTTGGGTCAGCACAAAATGGCTGCTGGTCACTGGCCTTATATAGGGTGGCCTGAGACCTGCAGAATCCTCTAGTGTATTCTAGAAAGTTCCCTAATGTTAACCTATGGACCTGTCCTCCAGTGGTGTCCGTTATGGCAGTTGGTGGGCACCATCTTAGGTCTCTGGAGATCCCTAGATTTTCAAGGGGGCTGACTAGGCCTCACAGGTTATGAGGGAAAAATGGCGTCATCGCCAAGGAGCACCTAGCCTCCTGACAGCATTAAAAAAAACTCCTGATGGACATATGTAAAAATAAAAATAGTAACTCTGGGAGGCTAAGGGGGACAAAAATAAATCATGGTGGTTAGAGTCTTCCCAGAAACAGACAGGTCTAACACGCGTCCCCCCCAGCTGAAAGTGGGGAGAACTACCCAACCCCTTGGGAGTCCTCATCACTAAGGCGGAAGTACCTAGATAGACCGTCTGCGTTGGCATGGTCTGCCCCAGGTCTGTGTTCCACCCTAAAGTCCATTCCCTGTAGGGAGATGGACCACCTTAGCAACTTGGGATTCTCCCCCTTCATTTGCATCAGCCAACGAAGGGGGCGATGGTCAGTCTGAACTAGGAAGTGCGAACCAGACAGGTATGGTCGTAACTTCTTCAGAGCCCAAACCACCGCAAAGGCTTCTCTCTCAATTGTACTCCACCTCCTTTCCCTGGGGAGTAGTCTCCTGGACAGGAAGACCACGGGTTGATCCAAGCCCTCATCATTTAGCTGCGATAACACTGCCCCAATGCCATGTTCTGACGCATCTGTTTGGACAATGAATTCTCTAGCAAAATCAGGGGCCTTGAGAATGGGAGCGGAACACAATGCTTGTTTCAAGGTCAGGAAGGCTCGCTGGCAAGCCTCCGTCCAGACTACCCGTCGGGGTTGCTTCTTGGAAGTAAGCTCAGTGAGAGGGGCCACGATAGTGCCATACCCCTTCACGAAGCGACGGTAATATCCAGTGAGGCCCAGGAAGGCTCGGACCTCTGTTTGAGTCTTGGGGGGCTCCCAGGCGATGATAGCCTCAATCTTTGCCTGGAGGGGCTGCACCGTCCCTCTGCCCACCAAGTGACCTAGGTACACCACCGACCCCTGGCCGATCTGACACTTGCTGGCCTTGATTGTCAATCCAGCCTGTTGCAGGGCATGCAGAACAGCTTGCAGATGCTGCAAATGGTCCTCCCAGCTGCTACTGAAGACAGCAATGTCGTCCAGGTATGCAGCAGAAAAAGCTTCCATTCCAGAAAGGACCCTGTTCACCAGCCGCTGAAAAGTGGCAGGGGCATTCTTGAGCCCAAAGGGCATCACGCGAAATTGGTAGTGTCCCTCAGGTGTAGAGAAGGCTGACCTTTCCTTCGCCTCCTCTGTAAGGGAAATCTGCCAGTACCCTGAAGTTAGGTCAAAGGTACTTAAGTATTGAGCAGCTCCCAGCCGGTCAATCAGCTCATCTGCCCGTGGGATAGGATGGGCATCAGTTTTGGTTACTGAGTTCAAGCCTCGGTAGTCCACACAGAATCTCAATTCCGGTGTGGTGCCTGGTGGGGCAGCCTTTGGTACCAATACCACCGGGCTAGACCAAGGGCTTCCAGAAGGTTCAATCACTCCCAGCTCCAGCATCTTGGCGACTTCACTCTTGATGCTAGCCTTCACCTTGTCCGACAGCCGGTAGATCTTAGACTTCACAGGTGGGCTGTCTCCTGTGTCCACGTCATGGGTACACAGGTGGGTCCTACCCGGGACAAGGGAGAACAGAGAAGAAAATTGCTCCAGGATCTGGCGGCAATCACTCTGCTGTTCAGGAGTTAGGGATGGCGAGAGAATTACTCCCTCCACCGACCCATCCTTTTCTTGGGACGAGAGAAGATCAGGGAGAGGTTCGCTTTCTTCTTCCTCTGCTCCATCGGTTACCATCATCAAGACAACCGCGGGCCTCTCATGATGTGGCTTGAGGCGATTGGCATGCAGCACCCTGTGGGGCTGCCTCGGGGCCTTAAGATCCACCAAGTAGGTGGACTTCCCCTTCTTTTCCAACACCTCAAAGGGGCCTGTCCAACGGTCCTGGAGGGCATTTAGCTCTCCAGGTTCCATCACCCACACCTTCTGTCCAGGCTCCAGTTCCACTGGGTGAGCGTTGTGGTCATACCACTCTTTCATCACTGCTTGGCTGGCCTCCAAGTTGTCTGAAGCTTGCTTCCACAACTTAGCCATTTGGCTCCGGAAGGCCAGCATGTAGCTCACCACGTCCTGGGGAAGTTTTCTGGGAGTCCGTTCCCATCCATCCTTCACCAGGCTGAGAGGTCCCCGTACAGGGTGCCCGTACAAAAGTTCGAAGGGGCTGAAGCCCACTCCCTTTTGTGGCACTTCCCTGTAAGAAAACAAGAGACAGGGTAGGAGGATGTCCCATTTCCTCCGCAGGCTCTCAGGTAGACTCCTGATCATACCTTTCAAGGTTTTGTTAAACCTTTCCACAAGACCATTGGTTTGTGGGTGATAAGGAGTGGTAAACTGATAGGTAACCCCACACTCCTTCCACATAGCCCGCATGTACGCTGAAAGGAAGTTAGTCCCCCTGTCGGACACAACCTCCTTGGGGAAACCCACTCGGGTAAAGATCCCCATCAGGGCCCTTGCCACCACAGGTGCAGTGATGGTCCTCAGAGGTATGGCCTCTGGGTACCGTGTGGCATGATCCACCAAAACCAGTATGAACCGGTGGCCAGCTGAAGTTGGTGGATCTAATGGCCCAACAATGTCGATGCCCACCCTCTCAAAGGGGGTGCTAACGACAGGTAGTGGTTCCAGGGGAGCTTTAAGCTTCACTCCTGTTTTCCCACTAGCTTGGCAGGACACACACGTCCGACAGTATGTGTCAGACGCCACTTTCATTCGAGGCCAATAGAAGTGGGGGACAAGCCGGGCAAAGGTCTTGTCCTGTCCTAGATGTCCTGCCAATGGTATCTCATGAGCCAATTCCAGTAGAAAGGCTCTAAAGCATTGAGGGACCACCAAGGCTCTGGCTGAACCGTGGCCAGGTGCCTTGGGCTCACTGTAGAGGAGTCCATCCTCCCAGTAAATCCGGTAGCTCCCTTCAATGTTTCCTGCTGCCTGGGCGTTGGCCTGTTGGCGCAGCCCCTCGAGAGTAGGACACTCTTTCTGAGCTGCACAGAATTCTTCCCTGGAAGGACCTCCCTCCACATGCCATTCTGTAGGGATGGGTAGGTTCTCCAAGGAAGCAACATTCTCCCCTGTGGACTCCAGATCCACCTCCGCAGGTGGTCCAGCTGTCTCACGAGGCGGAGATGTCGAGGCAGGGTCCTCCGGCCTCTTGTCCTTCTCCTCTCTGGCAGCCGGCTGGGCCATTGTTCCAGGCTCCAGCGTAAGCAACTTTTCCCTTCGGGCAGTTGCTGACCTTGTGCTGACACAAGTCCAGTCAGGGGGTCCCAGCATCTCAGAGTGAGTCTGGTACTCCACCCTCCTCCAAGCATTGTGCTCCATATCATTCCCTAACAGGCAGTCAACAGGCACGGCAGGGCTTACGGCAACTCGAAGTGGACCTGCAACCCCTCCCCACTCAAAGGGAACCTCAGCCACAGGGTAGTGGCCCAATCTGCCGTCAGCCATTACGGCGGGATGGAGTACATCTGGGATGACCTGCTCTGGAGACACCAGCTGACTCCTTACCATAGTCATGCTGGCTCCTGTGTCTCTCAGAGCCTCCCCTCTACGGCCATTGATGGTGACCCACTGCTCATACTTAATAGTATTGGAGGGCAGCTGGGTCTTGGGAACCATCTCCTTATCTCCCAGGGACACTAAAGTGACACCCGCCCGCTCCCCTCCATTAACCAAAGGCATCTCCTCCCCGAGCACTACACTAGTGATTCCCGGGGCTTTTCCTCCAGTGGGAGGGGGTGGTCTTTTTGGGCATCTCACATCTCCTTTATAGTGTCCCACACCACCACACTCAAAACAATGAACAACCCTTGGCTGCTGGCTTTGGCCAGGGGTAGGGTTGCGAGGGGGGTTACTCTTGGGGATGAATCCTCTGCCCCTTCCTTGCGAAGTATTTTGTGGCCCTTTAGAGAACTCCCTCTTAGTTTCCCCTCCCTCTTTCTTCTGGGGGGGCGCCCTGTCCTGGCTTCTGGGAATTCCCTCCAGTCCCCTTAGTCGACACCCGGGTACTAACCCAGATGTCCGCCTCCTCAGCAAGCTTCCTGGGGCTGGTCAGCTTGCTGTCCACCAGATGCTGTCTTAGCTCGGGAAGACACTTCTCGAGTAGGTGTTCCTTGAGTATGAGGTCATATAGTCCCTCATAGTCCCCTACATCGCTGCCTCTTACCCAACCCTCCAGGGCCTTCCTGGAGTAGTCCAAGAAATCTACCCAGTTTTGCGTGCCCAGCTTGTAGCTGCCCCGAAACTTTTGTCTATATTTCTCAGGGGTCAACCCAAACTTCTTGAGCAGTGCTGATTTCATAGCCGGATAATAGGTCTGTTCACTCGTGTCAAGGGCCAACAAAGTATCCCTGCCAGTGGGGGGCATGTATTTGTATAACCCACCTCCCCAGTGGACTTCCAGAATCCCATGGGCCCTCAGCGAGACCTCGTAGGCGGCTAACCATTTAGCAATGTCGTCGCTGGGTACATAACAAGCCATAATGTCTTTTGGTAGGTACGGTCTAGGTTCTCGGGTGTTGGTTTGGTTATCGCTGCCACCATTCTCTGGTTTGGGGGTACGTAAGTTTAGGGCTTGCAAGTCCATCTCCTTGATGGTCCGCTCATGCTCCAACCTCTTTTCCTCCCTCACCATGTCCATCCTGGCTAGTTCTATTCTCATCCTCCTCTCCTCCCTCCTGTCTTCTAACTCGGCGTCAGTCAGGCCCCTCTCTGACACACTACTGCCCACTCTAGAGGGTGTTCTAGGACCTGTTACAAGGTTCTCCCCTCCCGCCTGGTACAGTGTTGTGGTCTCCAGGACAGTGTCCTTGTCACTCTCTTCAGGATCTACCTCCTCCCCGGAATGAGCCTCTACCCATGCCCGAATACTGGTCAGCAGCTCAACTTTTCTGGCGCCTTTCTTGAAGAACACCCCCTGCTGCTGACAC
This sequence comes from Lissotriton vulgaris, assembly GCF_964263255.1. Taxonomy (NCBI): domain Eukaryota; kingdom Metazoa; phylum Chordata; class Amphibia; order Caudata; family Salamandridae; genus Lissotriton; species Lissotriton vulgaris. The sequence continues at coordinate 461,670,079 of NC_141698.1, read as the reverse complement.
CATTCTTTCAATTGGTTCACAGTATAATTGTCTAGCTCTTCCACATTTATCTCCATTCTTATTTGAAGTATAAAATGCTATACAGGAGAAATCCACAGAGTGACCTGAGGTCAACCTCCACCCACCGCCAGAAGTCAATTTAGAAAAACCAAAAATGTAAATTAGGAGGGCCGCAGGGAGAAAACTCCAGGTGGGGTCTCGTGGTTGGCACTGCGTTACTACTAAGTAAGTGTAAGTACAAATCCGCTATCCCACCGCTGAAACACCAATTATGTTGGACCTAGATTACCCAAGCCTACATATGGTAGCTTGGCACAGTAGTGGTCTACAGCTAACTCCAGGCGTTGGTTAAGTACTTACAAGTCTTACCCACAGTAACACAGTGATGAACCACTAAAATAAGGACACAACACCTTTGTTTGGAAAAATACCGTTACCTTTTATAAAAATAATGTGACTCTTTGAATTCAAATAGTACAGGTTACCACATCAGTTTCATTCAGACATAACCGTTACACTTTTGTTTTGGGAAAATACATGACGCTCTTCTTGCTGTGGAAAAATTACAGTGAAACAGATTCTTTTGGCAATGGATACGGTGATGAATGAATAACACTCTCCTGGAGTTGGGAATATTCCAAGGGAATTACTCTATGTAATATCACTCTACATTAACAATCAATTTCATCAACATTTTATGACTTGAACCAGCCCAAATCCCTGATTGTTTCCTTAACAAAGGGTTAAGAACTCTCTCCCCTCCTCTGTACTCTCACACAGAGCTAGGAGGGACACTTACAGTCACCTACAGGGCTATCACTGCCTATAGATAGTTCCCCAATGGCTAGCACTGTCAGCGCTCTACTGGGAGTAGTTTATCTGTAAAATAACCTATAAAATGGAGGAGGGGGTTATAGGGTTGCTATCCCCCCAGCTATTATGGCACAATTTCGAGTTTGATCAGCCTACACGTCAGGGCACCTTGTTGTACATAAGATCAGGTAGTTTGTTTTAACATAAGCCCCTAAGGCACAACACCTTCCTGTTTCTCCCCCCTCTCTCCTTACTGTTACCGTGGCAGATTCGCCACAGTTCTCTTTTCTTGCTTGCCAACCGGCCCCAAAGGGCTTCGCCCAGCTCCCCTGATTGTCTCCTCAACTCGAGCTGGCGCTGGGGCGGTTGATGTCACCCAGGAGGCTAATCGGGGGAGTCTCTCCCTTTCTGTTGCTTGGGGCGTTGTTCTTTGGTGCGCTGTGACCGGGACAAGGCGGGGCACTCACGGTGTGGAAGCGCTGAGCAGGCTTCCCCGACGATCGTCTCCTCGGTGTCCGGACGTCTCCTGCGCGCTCCGGCTCGTCTGCGCAGCTGCGGGAAGGAAGTGCTCCGGCGGGAAGTCGGCTCGGGTCACCTGACGCGGACGCGTCTCCTTACGGCGGCTGCTCGTAGTTCAGACACGCCTCCCAGAAGCCTCGCCTCTCCTGATCCGCCTCCTCACGGCCAAGGCTAGGACAGCGCGGGCGCGAGGGATTAGTATTCCCGCCCGGCGCTGCACTTTCGCCGCTTTGCCTGTCCAGTCTCTCCCCTCACCTGGCACCACGGGGATCACTTCTCTGAAGCGGCGACTCGCTCCTCCAGGCCGCCAAAGTTCTCTTGACACGCGCCTTCTTTATGGCGCGACCAATGACACTGGTCACAACGTGGGGCCCACAGCTCCTCCTGCAGACTGTAAGGTGAGCGTTGGCAAGGGGGAAATCAACGATGATCCTCAATAGAAGTGTCTTGACAGCTTCCACAGGCGCAGAGTGGGAAGGGTCTCCCTTCACAGTCAGTTAGCTGTTTTTCTCCGCAATTAATGTATGGGGAGGGATTGGTCAGAGGCTAAAGGGGGAACAACCCTCTGAAGAAACTGTCAGCCTCAGAGACAAACTAGCTGCTCTCAGTGTGTCCACCTCCTCGCACCACTGCCTCACTCCTCCACTCTTGGGTCAGCACAAAATGGCTGCTGGTCACTGGCCTTATATAGGGTGGCCTGAGACCTGCAGAATCCTCTAGTGTATTCTAGAAAGTTCCCTAATGTTAACCTATGGACCTGTCCTCCAGTGGTGTCCGTTATGGCAGTTGGTGGGCACCATCTTAGGTCTCTGGAGATCCCTAGATTTTCAAGGGGGCTGACTAGGCCTCACAGGTTATGAGGGAAAGATGGCGTCATCGCCAAGGAGCACCTAGCCTCCTGACAGCATTAAAAAAAACTCCTGATGGACATATGTAAAAATAAAAATAGTAACTCTGGGAGGCTAAGGGGGACAAAAATAAATCATGGTGGTTAGAGTCTTCCCAGAAACAGACAGGTCTAACAAGTAGTTTTTACAATTCATTTTTACATGGAGAATCATGCATTATATTTCATTTCACAGAAATTCTAAAAGGTTATGTTAAAAAAAAAATATATCACAAATGCAAGGGTTAAGTAAACATATACACTTTTCCAACTCAGAGACAATGTCCTTGTTTTTCGCGGATTATGTAAACAGAATATAGAAATTTACTTATACTAAATACAATGAACTGGGTTGAATTGCTTTTCATGATCCTAAAAGCTATTGAACAGGACCTAGTCCCCAGAAGGTTACACATTGGTTTCAGCCATTTCTTTCTAGGTTTCGTGTATGCGCTACAAACAAAGAACATGTGAACCTCATTCTCGGAACAGTCAATGGAGCACATAGGGCAGCACTTGGTTTTAACAGACAAGGCTCCCAGTTTTTTTTGTGCCCATCTTTCAGTATTGTAATTCAGCATAAGTATCCCATATCTGAACTTTAAGAAAAGGGTTTTTGCGATGGGTGGCTCAATCTCGTCCAGGAATGGTTCGAAACAGAGCTCGTCCTTAAATAATAAAAAAGCCTGGACTGCGGAACCAACACTAACTCCATCCACTAGCTTCCCACTTATGTGGGTCCAGAAGGCTCGCTTAACTACTAGTTTGGAAAAGGTAGGCATTTTGTCTGGAGTCTCCCACATTGAGTATAGGCCCAAGAGTATAAACCATTTTTTAATGTGCACTAGCCAATGGATGGAGTTAAAAGAATCAAGCGTCATCAGTTCTTGCAGGCCATTTCTATAATCTATCAACTCAGGGGTAGTCCAGATCCTAACCCAGAATAATAATGGTCTTAAGATGACTAGATGATCTGTTCTCCTAAAGTTTAGGTCAAGTTGGAGTGGTAAAAGGGGTGTACTAATAGGAACCCTTACAGAAGCCCGCATGAATTTGTGGTCCATAGTTTGAAAGCTATTCTTTGCCCATGGGCCCCATATCTCTGCTCCATATAATACAGCAGATTGTATTTTAAATTTAAAAAGTTCTAAAACCGGGGTTACACTTTTGCTTGTACTAGAATTCATTTTGCATAAAATTGGTTTGACATTTTGGGCATATGTTATCTTACTTTTCTCGATTTGGGGTTTCCAGCTTTGCTTGGAATCGAGTACAACACCCAAATAGGAAAAGTTATCCACAGTATCTAGTTTTTGGCTGTTCAGGGTCAAAAACCCTCTGTCTGGCATACTGGGATTAAGTGACATGCATTTTGTTTTGTTTGCATTGATTTCCAAGCCCTTTGTCTGGCAGTAGCAGCTGAAGGAGTTAAGGAGTGCCTGGAGTCCCTTTTTTGTTTGGGATATGAGTATAGTATCGTCTGCAAAGAGCAGCGCAGGCACCCTTACACCATTGAGCTGCGGCGAATCATTAACACAAGCATTTAAATAATCAGGGACATCATTAATAAACAGAGAGAATAGGGTAGGGGCCAGGACACATCCCTGGCGAACCCCACGTTCAATAGGAATGTTGCGAGTCAACTCGCCATTAGGGCCCCACCTGATGTTTGCGAAATTGTCAGCATGCAGCTCAACTATTTGGGCTAGGAGGCATCCCGGTAAACCAATTTCTTGCAAGGTTTTCCAAAGTAGACTGCGTGGGACTAAATCGAATGCAGCCCTCAGGTCAACGAAGGCTACATACAGATGACCTTTTTTCAGCTGCACATATTTCCAAATCAAACAGCAAAATCGAAAAATTTGGTCTGTTGTGCTGGTCTTACTCCGGAAACCAGCTTGGAATTTGGAAATTATATTCGAGGCTTCAAGCCAATCGTTGATTCTGAATAAGAGGTGTTTGCCGTATAGTTTTTGGAGTGTGTCCATCAGACTAATTGGTCTGTAATTGGAGGGTGTCATTCTATCCCCCTTTTTAAATATTAGCACAACCTCAGCTGCCCGCCAGCTGTCAGGAAAGTTGCAATTTGAGGATAGGGCGTTGAACAGACGGTTCAGATAGGGGGCCCAGACGTCAACTTCATGTTTATAAAGATCCCCCGGTATTCTGTCCGGACCAGGGGCTTTAGAATTTTTAAGTTCGTTGATCGCCCTTACTGTCTCTTCCAATGTGAAGTTGAGTGGTTCAATAGGGGGAGGGGATCTTAAGCTCCATTGGCTATCACTATCGTATTGCTTGTAAAGGTTTGTAAAGTGAGTTACCCAGGTCATCTCATCCAGGAATACATCTTTCACAGCTCTCCCAGCATGCCCCCCGTTAGCCACTAGCCTCCAGAAGCCAACATTGTCATTGGTTTTTGCAGCAGATAGCATTTCGGCCCAGATTGATTCCTCCCAAAGTTTTTTGGATGTATCTAATGTACGTTTGTATTCCACCCTTGCAAATTTTACTTCTTCTTTAGACTTGTTTTTAATGGCAAGCAATAAGTTTGATTTGGCAGTTCTACACGAGTGGTCATACCATAACTTTCCGTGGTTGGCCACTCTTTGGTTTTGCTGCTTCTTTCTCGGCATTTTTGATAAGTGCATTTTTAGTTCGGAAAAGAAGACTTTGTGTAGATCAATAAAATGTTCAAAGTGTTCGGGTAAGAAGGCATAGTCAGCTATATGTGCAAATGTTTGTTCAAAAAGAGAATAAACCAGCGCTAAGGCATTACCATCCGCCAAAACACGTGGCCATCTTACTGCACGTCTGTTGTTGTTTATGTGGACGTCCTCACATAAGCTGACTTGGGTGGATTCAGTTGTAGTTAAAGTGGTGTCACTAACCATGCTCTTGTTGATGTAAAGTTCCAAGGGGTAGTGATCACTTTCCCCCCTACTTACTACTTTCAAATCTATCATAAAGTGCCAGATGCTAAGAGAAACAAGTACAAAATCTAAATTGCTTTTAGCTTTAGAGAAGGTTGGTTGTTTTTGCAGGTCCGATGGGAGACGGCCATTGCCTGCTCTAAGGCCGTGGTCTGCGGTAAGTCTTAGTAGTTGGCTGGCCAATGTTGAATATTTAACAAATTTGGTGGTTTCGAGCTGGGGGATGTTGTACGCTGAGTCCTCATCTTTGAACACTTCAGAGATGCCCAGAACAGGTTCAAAGTTACAATTTAAGTCTCCTCCCAAGATGACAGGGATATCTCCAATTACATTTTTCAACAGGAGCTCCAGGGCCTCAAGTGTTGTTGACACCTTGGAGTGACTGGTCGGTCTGTTGTAAACATTGACGATGAACCATTCGTTGCCGCACGGTGGAGTGACCCTTAGGGCTAAAATATCCGGAGAGCCTGTATCTACAATTTCAACCTGCATGACCAGGGTGATTTTTAGCCAAATTAATAGACCCCCTGATGGTCTTCCTCTGTCAGACTGAACTGCCTTAATGCCATAAGTTTTGTATCCTACCCGGTGAGGAACTTCTATAGGCCAAGTTTCTTGTAGTAGACAGATGTCACAGGTGTCAATGTAGTTTGCCCACTCAGGGTCTTTTAGGTTCTTACAAACGCCTGCGATGTTCCATGATAGGATGAGTAAGCAAGGATCAGTATTCTGATTGACAGGGGGGGAATTAACTACACGCTGATTGGGCCGGTTGCCTACTTGCAGATTTGTTATATCTTTCTCTGCAACCTTTACTTTTTCTCTCACTGCAGTAATTAATCTCCCATCCCGACCACCCTCAGCTGTGCAACAACGTACATTTCCAGCCTTGTAAAGTGATTCCGTTTTCTGGGGATCTGGGTTAGTCCTGTGCAGCATATTCCTATTAGTCTGGTCATCGTCATGCAATTGTACGACATTTTTAGGTTTGGAATAGCCTTTGCCCAATCTACGGAAGGTATCATATAATTCATAGATGCAGTCAGGCATAGTGGCAAGTCAATCCACAGCATCTAGGCAGCTAAATCTATTGAAGGTGGGAATGCCAGACCACATATTGTGATCACCATGTCGAGCTATGTTTGGAGCACCAGACCACATATTATAATCACCATGTCTAGCCAAGTTGGGAGCACTGTCATAGTACTGGTTGACAGGATTCCAATTGGGGACGTGATGGATAGGTCTTGGTGGAGGGTAGAAAAATGATAGTGGTCTGTCTTCAATAGGGGGATTCACACCGTACGATTTCCAATTGCAGATTTGTTCAGCACTCTGGGGTTCTTCAAAGGATATGACAATACAATCGCCCGTGATTGTTTTTGCCGTTGGCCCTACCCATGGTACCCTCCTAACCATAAGGATCTTACTTTTCATCTGGTTGGGAATGGGTTTATATTTATTTAGCCAAAAAATCACTTTATTTTTTAGTGATTGAAAATTTTCTTCATATTGACTATCCAGTTCTACACCAAGCCCACAGCACGTAACACCCTCTTGATGTACGATAGCTACCACCCCCGTACTCAGAGAAACAGCATACCCTTCAGCCAGTTCCTTCGGCTTCGTCGGAATTGTACTGATTCAAGGGATTTTGAAGCTCATGCCACTGTAATGAAGAAGAAATTTCTCGATAGGGGATACCCTAATAGGCTTATTAGGGACTCTTACAAAAGAGCCAAATATTACAACCGGGAGGCTCTTTTGGAATCCAAAATCAAAAAAGCGGATGACAAGTTAGTGTTAGTTACTACCCACTCTAATTTTAATGAGAAACTTCGATTTGTTATCAACTCACAGTGGCATCTTCTTAACCTAGACAAAACTATGGAAAAATTTGAGAAACCTATTTTTGCGTTTCGGCGCAATAGGAATCTCAGAAATGTCCTGGTTAGAGCCTCTCTGCCTGATGTGCCCACGGTCAATCAACGCAGCATCACTGGGACGAATCCCATTACTGGGAGTCATAAATGTGGCGGATGTCACGCTTGTGATAACATCATAACTGTCCCTGAGTTTTTTTGGAACAAAAAAAGAATTGTGTTGAAAGATATGACGAATTGTAGGACCAGCAACGTTGTATATTTCATCACATGTCCGTGCCCTAAAGGCTATGTAGGAGAAACAGGGAGGGAGTTCAGAACCAGGTTATCGGAGCATAAATCATGCATTAGAAACCTGCGCCCTGGAGCACCCCTTGTCGCACATTGGAAAGCCTTTAATCACACCTTGGAAGACCTTAAATGGCTTATTTTGGAAAAAATAAAACATCCCAAAGATGGCAACACTGATGCCATTAGGGCCAAAAGAGAAGTTTTCTGGATTTTTTATCTTGAGACGGCTGTCTCAGGACTTAATGAATCTATTCCCTGGGAGAATGCCATACTGTAATTTGCCTGTAGATCTTTCATCCCCAGGACCTCTTTCATGTCTCTCTATATTCTTTCAGCCTTTCTTTTGGCTGGTTCTGCGTTAGAAATGAGCTGCTTGTAGGATAGACCTTTCTTCTGTATTTATCCCTTTGTTTGTTTTTAATTGGTTGTTTTTATGTATTTGGTTTAAGTATCTACCTTTTCTTTCTCTCCCCTTTCTGCAATTGGTTATTGTTTTTACCGGCTCCCGACCTGTGTATATTTCTCACTGGTAGTCGGGTCGAACAGTCTGTTTTCGCTGTTTATTCCTTGTTGTTGTTAATCCTCCTAGTCCTTTGTTTGTGTCTGTTACTCGTAAACACTTTGCTTGGTCCATCGTTTATCTTTATGACACACAGGTGCTCGTCATTATCCGTTTAGGCTTGTGTATTTAATCCCGCCCTCCCTTCGTCTTCCTTTTACCGATGAAACTCTCACGCTGCAGGGAGAAGGAGCTCCGCGGTCTTCATCTTTGAGGACGCCACTTTTCACTCAGACCTACGGGTCTTATCAGGTCAGTTTAATTAATCCTGCACTTCTTTCGCCTTCTTCTACTATGCCTCACGTTATCTGTGCCTGCTCCTTCTTACTATTATGGAGTCTTGAAATTCATTTATTCCTTTGAATCTAGGCCCCCAGTACCTTTCTTGAATCGATGTCCTGCACTAGCTGGATACTTCATGTCTCCATTTTGACCGCTGACCAAACGCTTCTGAGTACCTTCTATTGAGGTACGGTGTAGTTTACTGCACGTTTGTCTTTTTATTATGTTAGAAGCATGACATCCCTACGTTTTGTGTAGTTTATTTATCAGTCTTTTCATTCTTTACTTTTCAGGTCGTTCTTATTTTCCTAAAAGGCATCTTCGTTATCTCCTGTATTAACAACAGTTCTTGCTATTCTCTTTGAGGTATTTTTCCACATGTTCCTCTCTTTTTTTCTTTACTCTGCTTTGCTTGCTATCCTTAGAGATGTGTTATACCTGTATTTATTTTTTATGTCTCTATTAGACACTTGATGCTCTCTGCGGAATTGTTTTTGCACTCTTGCTCCTTGTGAACGCCTGGATCCCCTGTGGGGCTATTCTTAAATTGTGACCCCCTGACCTGTGGAACCTGGAGATTATTTTTCGAATTTATAAGGTCTCCCATTTATCTACAGACCCTTTTATATATCTCAATTGGTCTCGTTTACCCTAGGCCTTCTAGGTAGGCTACTCCATTTTAAAATTGGTTCAAAATATGGGTGCACCTCTTCTTCTTTTTTTGGTGAATTATTTGTTACATGGTTTTACCTGGCTATATACCTTTCTGTATCTATTCCTCACTTTGTTGCTGGGTTCTATAACTTGAGGGATATAAGGACAGTCTTCTTTTAGCGATATGTATGTATTTGGTTGACTGAATTTTTTGTCTTGCCGACTCGTTCTTTCAGGCCACCTTGTTGTGTATCAACTCTATATGGATTAGTCTTGAATTTATCTTTTTCCCCACAGATTACCCTCCCTCAGCCTTGCTGTTACCTAGGACCGCCTTTCAAGACCTTGTTACAGACATCATTTCTGTGTCTGCCCATGTCTTTCCAAGTGCGCCCTGATGAAGGAAGCCTCTAATGGCACTTGTCCGAAACGCGCGTCGGCGCTTTTCTTGTTCTTGTGTGTAGTGATATGGATGTGAATACCTGTGTGTGGAAGTGACTGTATAAAAGTGATGTTTGCATGTATGAGTGGATGTATTTGGTGCCCTTCTTTAATTGACATTGCGTGTCCTAGTTTTTAGACTGTCATTGTTCATTTATGATTATGTCAATTTTTTCTAATGTTTTCTACTGTTTAATGAATTTATCTAAAAGAAGTATTTCGATATTTATATGTGCAAAAAATGAAAATTAAAAACTTTTTTGAATAAAATCATCTGTATTATTATGTATGGGTGAGCTGCTGATGTGGGTTGAATTTTTGAATCCTGTTTTTCTAGGGAACACCCCTTCATGTTTTCCCCTTTTGTTCTCGCCCTGGCGGGTTGTTCCCCTTCTGCAGTATTTCCTTAGATACAGGGTCCCTCTTCTGTTTAATTATTGATTCCCGGCACAGTTGCCGTGAGGGTTAGATAGGTCCCTCTCCTTGGCCTTGAGTCGAGCAAGACTGGTTTGTTTGTGGGACCATATAAAAAAATTTTTTTGTGGTTCTGTCACCCTTGTATGACTGTGTTTTCAAGGTTTACGTTTCCTCTTTTTTTCATTTTACCCACTTTAGAACCCTTTTTTCCTTTATTGGGTTAGAATATTCTGCTTCAACATATATCTAACCTATTTTGCCCTCTCTTGTGACATCTTTTTTTCCCCTTGTCTCTTGATTTTTGGCTATGGATGCCATTAAAACCTTTGGTTTCAGTGAGGAAGACTTCACCAGGTTACTTGGGCCTACTACCTCATCTGAACAACCTTTGACGCGTAGCAATGGTGCAAATGATGAATGGCTCAAACTTCTTAACCTGAAAAAGAAATCAAAAAGGACAGAGTCCCACGCAGACTTTATGATTAAATATCTAAAAGCTGGAGTCATACCCAATGGGTTGCGTATTAGAAATATACCAGGCTTGTTCGTTGAATTGCGCCTTTTTCTAGAAAGATGGTCTTTAATAGCCAATCGTTGTTCTAGAGACCTCATGCTACTCATCATTGAGACAGCCAGAGAGGTAGTAGCTGAACTGCTTAAAGAAATTACAGCAATGGAAGAGTCACTTCTTAAAAATGATGTAGTTGGCGATGCCAAACGCAAACTTGAAGAAGTTAACCTAGAACTAGACTCATTTAATGAATATATAATCAAAAGGAAGGCTGAGAAGCTTAAAAAAGATATTCGATTTTTTTCAGAAGAAAGAGTTTACCCCTATTTACATGCCCAATACTACACTACTCGGGACTCGTACCAACAAAATGACCGACAATATTGGTCAAATAGGCAAGTGCGGACTTTTTCAAACACCTCGGAATCTGATGAAGGTGGATCCACCTCCAATGAAAACCCTCCGGACAGAAGGAACAACTATGATGGCCCTCAAAGATCTCATCATTTTTTAGGGAATCGCCGAGGGACGAATCGTGTGCGATTCAGACCATCGGAAAGGGGACGCTATCAGAATACAGGTTTCCATCAGACGGAGAACCAGCCACGTTTTCTGGAGACAAGACAAAATCGGTATTGGAGAAATTAGAGATTTCCACCAATCAGTCTCTTATCCCCATTTTTAACTTGTCAAAAAAAACCCTAAAAGAAAGTACTGTAGCAGTTCTATCCCGTGGATTATCCTTTGTACCGAGTGCCTCTTTCAATGCATTCGAACTTAATAAGGACATACAAGCCTTCTTTCGAAAAGTCCGCCTCAAGAAGTTCTTTTTGGGAAAAAATTTTGAAGGGGAGAATAACATCTCTGGTTTTCGACCTACTTCAGTTTTTACGCCCACCATTGAACAAGTTGGTCCCGAGGTGGGGATATTTGAGAAAAGTGTCAGCTCTAAAATTTCCAAACTTATCAAGTTTGTCCCCAAGCCATCCTATAATCTTAACTATGATGAGTACCAGGCCCTCAAACAACTGTCGACTGATCGCAGTCTTACTGTGAAACCATGCGACAAGGGGGGTGGTATTACAGTCTTGGATAGTGACTTTTACAAGGAACAGATCCTGCTCATGCTCAACAACCAAGAACACTATCTTAGAGTGGCCAACTACCCGTCTAAAAGAATAATGACTGAGATTTCAACTGTCACATACAGTGCCCTGCAACGCGGGTCTATCTGCAAACAAGAATTTGATTTTTTGAATAAATCTTTCTTCAAAATACCAGTCCTATATGGACTGCCCAAAATGCACAAAAGCCTTACTCGTCCACCCTTTAGGCCGATTGTTTCAACTATTGGGTCGCTGACCGAACCCCTTTCAAAATTTGTTGATTCTTGCCTCTCCCCCATTGTGAGTGGCCTCCCTGCATTCGTCCGTGACACTGGACACCTTATTACTAAAATTGAGGGACTAGAATTTAACATCGATTCCGACCTACTTGTCTCTATGGACATTGAGGCATTGTACTCAAATATTCCCCAAGAGGGTGCCCTTCAAGCTGTTAAGGAAATTCTTAGAGACTCTGAATGCCCCTCCGAGAAACTTTTTGTCCTTGAATGCTTGGGTATTGTGCTTAATGAAAACTATTTTGAATTTGACAAATCCATCTATAAACAAGTTCTTGGGATCAGCATGGGGGCGGCATGTGCTCCTAATGTGGCTAACTCCTACATGGGGATTTTTGAAAAGAAGCACATCCATAATGAGATCGCTCCGTTTTTTGAAAATGTCACGAACTATAACCGGTTCATCGATGACATTTTCTTTATCTGGCGAGGCACTCGAGACCAACTTGATGAATTTATCCTATGGATTAACCTCTGTGATTCCCATCTTAAATTCACTGCTAACATCAGCTCCTCTAAAATTGAATTTTTAGACATCTGGATCCAGGTCATTAATGGACATATAGAGGTTTCCCTCTACACCAAGCCCACAGCACGTAACACCCTCTTGATGTACGATAGCTACCACCCCCGTACTCAGAGAAACAGCATACCCTTCAGCCAGTTCCTTCGGCTTCGTCGGAATTGTACTGATTCAAGGGATTTTGAAGCTCATGCCACTGTAATGAAGAAGAAATTTCTCGATAGGGGATACCCTAATAGGCTTATTAGGGACTCTTACAAAAGAGCCAAATATTACAACCGGGAGGCTCTTTTGGAATCCAAAATCAAAAAAGCGGATGACAAGTTAGTGTTAGTTACTACCCACTCTAATTTTAATGAGAAACTTCGATTTGTTATCAACTCACAGTGGCATCTTCTTAACCTAGACAAAACTATGGAAAAATTTGAGAAACCTATTTTTGCGTTTCGGCGCAATAGGAATCTCAGAAATGTCCTGGTTAGAGCCTCTCTGCCTGATGTGCCCACGGTCAATCAACGCAGCATCACTGGGACGAATCCCATTACTGGGAGTCATAAATGTGGCGGATGTCACGCTTGTGATAACATCATAACTGTCCCTGAGTTTTTTTGGAACAAAAAAAGAATTGTGTTGAAAGATATGACGAATTGTAGGACCAGCAACGTTGTATATTTCATCACATGTCCGTGCCCTAAAGGCTATGTAGGAGAAACAGGGAGGGAGTTCAGAACCAGGTTATTGGAGCATAAATCATGCATTAGAAACCTGCGCCCTGGAGCACCCCTTGTCGCATATTGGAAAGCCTTTAATCACACCTTGGAAGACCTTAAATGGCTTATTTTGGAAAAAATAAAACATCCCAAAGATGGCAACACTGATGCCATTAGGGCCAAAAGAGAAGTTTTCTGGATTTTTTATCTTGAGACGGCTGTCTCAGGACTTAATGAATCTATTCCCTGGGAGAATGCCATACTGTAATTTGCCTGTAGATCTTTCATCCCCAGGACCTCTTTCATGTCTCTCTATATTCTTTCAGCCTTTCTTTTGGCTGGTTCTGCGTTAGAAATGAGCTGCTTGTAGGATAGACCTTTCTTCTGTATTTATCCCTTTGTTTGTTTTTAATTGGTTGTTTTTATGTATTTGGTTTAAGTATCTACCTTTTCTTTCTCTCCCCTTTCTGCAATTGGTTATTGTTTTTACCGGCTCCCGACCTGTGTATATTTCTCACTGGTAGTCGGGTCGAACAGTCTGTTTTCGCTGTTTATTCCTTGTTGTTGTTAATCCTCCTAGTCCTTTGTTTGTGTCTGTTACTCGTAAACACTTTGCTTGGTCCATCGTTTATCTTTATGACACACAGGTGCTCGTCATTATCCGTTTAGGCTTGTGTATTTAATCCCGCCCTCCCTTCGTCTTCCTTTTACCGATGAAACTCTCACGCTGCAGGGAGAAGGAGCTCCGCGGTCTTCATCTTTGAGGACGCCACTTTTCACTCAGACCTACGGGTCTTATCAGGTCAGTTTAATTAATCCTGCACTTCTTTCGCCTTCTTCTACTATGCCTCACGTTATCTGTGCCTGCTCCTTCTTACTATTATGGAGTCTTGAAATTCATTTATTCCTTTGAATCTAGGCCCCCAGTACCTTTCTTGAATCGATGTCCTGCACTAGCTGGATACTTCATGTCTCCATTTTGACCGCTGACCAAACGCTTCTGAGTACCTTCTATTGAGGTACGGTGTAGTTTACTGCACGTTTGTCTTTTTATTATGTTAGAAGCATGACATCCCTACGTTTTGTGTAGTTTATTTATCAGTCTTTTCATTCTTTACTTTTCAGGTCGTTCTTATTTTCCTAAAAGGCATCTTCGTTATCTCCTGTATTAACAACAGTTCTTGCTATTCTCTTTGAGGTATTTTTCCACATGTTCCTCTCTTTTTTTCTTTACTCTGCTTTGCTTGCTATCCTTAGAGATGTGTTATACCTGTATTTATTTTTTATGTCTCTATTAGACACTTGATGCTCTCTGCGGAATTGTTTTTGCACTCTTGCTCCTTGTGAACACCTGGATCCCCTGTGGGGCTATTCTTAAATTGTGACCCCCTGACCTGTGGAACCTGGAGATTATTTTTCGAATTTATAAGGTCTCCCATTTATCTACAGACCCTTTTATATATCTCAATTGGTCTCGTTTACCCTAGGCCTTCTAGGTAGGCTACTCCATTTTAAAATTGGTTCAAAATATGGGTGCACCTCTTCTTCTTTTTTTGGTGAATTATTTGTTACATGGTTTTACCTGGCTATATACCTTTCTGTATCTATTCCTCACTTTGTTGCTGGGTTCTATAACTTGAGGGATATAAGGACAGTCTTCTTTTAGCGATATGTATGTATTTGGTTGACTGAATTTTTTGTCTTGCCGACTCGTTCTTTCAGGCCACCTTGTTGTGTATCAACTCTATATGGATTAGTCTTGAATTTATCTTTTTCCCCACAGATTACCCTCCCTCAGCCTTGCTGTTACCTAGGACCGCCTTTCAAGACCTTGTTACAGACATCATTTCTGTGTCTGCCCATGTCTTTCCAAGTGCGCCCTGATGAAGGAAGCCTCTAATGGCACTTGTCCGAAACGCGCGTCGGCGCTTTTCTTGTTCTTGTGTGTAGTGATATGGATGTGAATACCTGTGTGTGGAAGTGACTGTATAAAAGTGATGTTTGCATGTATGAGTGGATGTATTTGGTGCCCTTCTTTAATTGACATTGCGTGTCCTAGTTTTTAGACTGTCATTGTTCATTTATGATTATGTCAATTTTTTCTAATGTTTTCTACTGTTTAATGAATTTATCTAAAAGAAGTATTTCGATATTTATATGTGCAAAAAATGAAAATTAAAAACTTTTTTGAATAAAATCATCTGTATTATTATGTATGGGTGAGCTGCTGATGTGGGTTGAATTTTTGAATCCTGTTTTTCTAGGGAACACCCCTTCATGTTTTCCCCTTTTATCCAGTTCTGGAACCCCTGTGAGAACAGCTACAAATGTACTAGCGTTTGTGTTAATGTGTCCATGAGAGGGGCATTTGGACGGTTAATGAGCAGTTCCTGGTCATTAAAGTGGGAAAAAAGAAATTCAACCCACTCTATTTCAAGAATGCTCGAAGAAGCAACTTTGGATGTGCGCCCAGATGCACTATTGATTGTGCGCCAAAACCTGGTAGAGTTGTTTGTTTTAATGTCATGCTGCAGTTTGACCCAAAACAGGTTCCATTGGTTTGTGCGTAGTTCACGTTTTGCTTTCTTGAGGTGATTGCGGGCCTCTCTCAATTTTATTATTTTACTGGGATCCATTGGATCAGTTTTTAAAGCCTGCCATAAGCGATTCATCGATCTTGTTGCAGATAGTATCTCATAATTCGAGCGCGGCGTATACTTTTGATCAGTTTGACTTATGTGTTTTGTTGGTTTCGCGAATCTGTCAGTAAGTTCGGTAGCAAATGTTGACCAGTTGGCACATATGTTGTCCGGGCACGTTTGGCGCTCAATTATTTGTTTAGCCTCTGCTGATATGAGTTGGAGATTCTTAAAGGAGCATTTGATGCGTTTAAGGTTGATTGTAGGGCTCTCAGATGGCAAGTCCCTTACCTTTTTGTGTTGTGTAAGGCAAGTCCTCAGAATAATTTCTTGCGGGCAGTGATCACTTTCTGTTCTGTTTCCAAGACAGTATCCTGCTACTTGATGGAGCAATGAAATGCTGACGAAGGTATAGTCAATTAATGAAGTGCCTTTTTTCGATAGATAGGAGAATCGAGGTGGCTTGTCAGCAGGATAACGCCCATTTAAGGCTCTTAGGCCCAGATTTTCAAGGTTACCTTGTAGAGAACTTCCATGTGGATCGTCCTTGTGCCAACCAGGCTTGGCTTGCGGTGGGTTCACCCAGATGCTATCATGTGATTTGGTGACCTCATTTTTTTGAAGGACTGACATTAACCACATGTTGAAGTCACCAGTGAGTAGGATTTCTGAGTTTAGAAAACCTGTTTCCACTCTTACTACTGACGCTGTTACTTCGTCTACAAAGGATTTCCTGGATGCTGTGTTTGGGCGGACGTAGGCATTCATGAAGATTAACCTCCAATTTTGGACATTGTTCAAAATAAGAGAGATTCCCACACATTGGAGGCGATTTGATGAGCCCGGCAGGTCCCAGGAGGTGACTGCATTTTTTGTTGATATATAGACTGCAAGACCGCCACTCCCTCTTCCTGGACGATTCAGTTTATGCGCTGGAATATGGCGGGTTTTAAAGCCTTCTAGGTGCTGCGGTGCCAAAAGCCATGTCTCTTGTAGTAAGAGTATGTCAAAACCCCGAAAGTAGGAAATGGTAGCGTTGTCCTCGAGTTTGCTCGTGAGGCCATTTATATTCCATGAACATTCTAGTACACTGGATGAGGTATCCAACTCTTGGCTTCTTTATAGCACACGTTCTCTCTAAATATATGATCTACTATCTTACAGCCTTGAAAAACATTCCTTTGACAAAACATGTGTTGGTTGTTTCCTCATATGGTACTTCTATCAGGATTGACCATGGCTTTAATTTTAAATACAGTGAACAACATCAATGCCAACCAAAAGAAAACCTTTGCACAGCTTTTATCTTGGCAATTATTTGAGAAATATCAACATTTTTACTATTATATATTGGACATCTCTCATCCTTATGAAGTTTTATAACAAACATCAAACAGGTTTGAAGTATATGTCCAGAGCACAAGACTCAAGTCCAACTCAACTGAGTTGGCCTAATAGCTAGGGCGCTCGACCTCGGACCTGGGGATCTGGGTTTGAGTCTCGGTAACGACACCAAACATCTTGTGATTATGGGCAAATCACTTTATTTCCCAGTGCCTAACAAAAATGAATGTGTGCCCTCATGTAACGTAACTGGTGCTATGTAAAGCGCTCTGATACCCGATTCGGGTCAAGTTCGCGCTATATAAAACTCGGCAAAAAAAAAATGTTGATGAATTGCTTCTGACTAGAACTGTGTATCCTTAAGGATAGTTATTTATGTTAAACTGTCTGTTCAGTAGCATAACACAAAATGTTGGGCCACTCCTTGCAGAATGTGTTGAGGAGCCCCCGAGTCTCCCATATACCACACAGCTGTGCCTGGTGGAATTTAAAAGTGGTAGGGTGGAAATTTGTGAGGGTAGAGTGATTGAGCACAAGCTGAAAGACAAGGTGTTGAGTGAAGCTGGTGGGATGTTCCCCCTGCAAATACGTTTTTTGAACAAAAATAAATCAAATGGTGGCATTTTCAGAATACATATAGGTATTGAAATGGGGTATTTTACAGAATGTCAATAAAACATTAAAAGCAAAGCTAAAAACATACCACAGGAATAATACTTTATTGGCCTGTTTGAAAAATGTCCCACAACCCCCAAACCCAGCACACACCAACCCACCCAAAAAATACATGAGCACCCACAGTGTTTCCTACCTGTGCCCATTTGTCAATCAAGGTCAAGACATGTTTTGAAACAGTACATGCAAATGTTTTAAAAAAATTAGATGGTAAAAGATAGAACCATCCATAGCATTTCACCTTTACACTTTTGAAGTCCACATACTGTGTATACTCTGTTACGTCAGGGCTGCCCCTATAGACTGTAGAAGGCATGGAGAAACAGTAAAACCCTGGAAGCATGCTCCTACTACCCAACGGCCATCACAGCACACCACCAACTCATCAAATCAATAAAGAAAAACTTTGTCCATAACAGAATACTCCTCAGCTTCCACAACATAACAGGTGTATATGTAAAGCGCACGATTATCCGTAGGTGTCTTGGCGCTGAATAACAGATGTTTATTGTTACCCAACTCAATGGTACTCATTTTATCGACCTCAGATAGATGAAAGGCTGAGTGGACCCGCCGGAATATAAACCTGTGACCATGAGGTCGAACACATGCCCCTGCAATGGACGCATTTGTCCACTGAGCCACCAGACCCGGCTTCAAGGAAATATTTGCCATCTTACAGGAATTCGCCAAACCCAACAGTGAAACAACCAACGTCCATCCATCCCAGGACCTCTGCAACAAACTCAGCTCCTTCTTTCACCACAAGATCAAGAAACTCTACGACAACTTCAACTAACAAGACTACAGCACTGCCTCAACTCCCACCCCCAATGCTGTCACCCACCAGACCCTTCTCTCCTGGACCCCTCTCACCACAGAAGACACCTTAAAGACAACGAAGAGCATCCACTCCGGAGCCCCTTCTGACCCCTGCCTGCCACTCATCTTCCACAAGGCCGCCACTGGCATCATACCAAAACTACGCCAAACAATCAACTGCTCCCTCGAGACCGCCACATTCCCTGACATCTGGAAGCACGCCGAGGTCAGCCATCTCCTAAAGAAGCCCTGCGCAGACCCAACAGACCTAAAGAACTTCAGGCCCATCTCACTGCTTCCCTTCACAGCCAAAGTCATTGAAAAGGCAGTCTACACCCAGCTAGCTCACTTCATATAATTCAGTGACATCCTGGGTCCTCCCAATCTAGATTCCGCAGCAACCACAGCACAGAGACTGCCCTCCTCGCCACCACTGACGACATCCATTCCCTCCTCGACAATACACACAGCAGCCCTCATCCTCTTTGACCCATTAGCAGCCTTCAAAACTTACTCCCACCGCACACTAGCCACCAGACTCCACGAGGCCGTATCCAAGACAAAGCATTAGAATGGATACGATTCTTCCTCTCATGCAGAACACAGAGAATAAGACTACCGCCCTTCATCTCGGAACCAAGAGGGATCAGATGCGGAGTCCCCCAAGGATCCTTCCTCAGCCCCACACTCTTGAATGTCTACATGGCCCCCCTTGCAACCATAGTCATAAACGACGGGCTCAGCATGGACACCCAGCTCATCTTCTCCTCCACCAAGGAACCAATACCACGAGGCACAACTTCCAAGAAGGGATGAAAGCCATCACAACCTGGATGAGCAGCAGCTGCCTGAAGCTCAACTCGGAGAAAACAGAAGTTCTCATCTTCAGCTCCACCTCCTCCGCTTGGGACAACACCTGGTGGCCCCCCACCCTCGGAACCCCACCCACTCCAATGGACCACACAACCTGGGTATCATACTTAACTCTTCACTCACCATGAATCGCTAGATCAACAATGTGTCCTCAACATGCTTCAGCATCCTCCAATAACTGCGTTAGACGTTCCATTGGATCCCTCGACTCCAGGAAATCCGTCATCCATAAACTCATCACCAGTAGATTGGACTACAGCAACGCCCTCTATGCTGGAAGCGGCAAAAAACTCCTCTGAAAACTCCAGTCCGTCCAGAATGCCTCAGCCAGACTTATACTCGATATCTCACGACACAACCACATCAACCAACAACTCCGCAACCTCTACTGGGTCCCCGTTGAAAGAAGAATAACGTTCAAGCTGCTCACGCACACCTACAAGGCCCTCCACAACATATGACCACAATACCTCAAGGACCAAATCTTCTTACACACCTCTGAGAGAAACCTTCGCTAACCCAACTTCTCCCTAGCCACCGTCCCGCACTATCACAGGACCAGAGCAGGTGGAAGATCTTTCTCCTACCTAGCAGCCACGTCCTGGAAAGAACTCCCTTTTCACCTTTAAAGGAGCCCAACATTGCCCCAGTTCAAGAACGACCTCAAGACCTGGCTCTTCAACTGACCCCGCCAGAGCAGCCCACCCCCTCCCCTACACCTTGAAACGCTCACATGTGAGTAGCGTGCTTTAAAAACCCTGATTGATTGATACAGTTTCTTTAGTTGATAATTCATTGTGGTGCAAAGTACCCTGTCAGAGGATGCATGTTAGACTTGGCATTTTTTGGCTTGTTTCCCCTGAGTTTTTGCTTTCTGACCTACCGGTTTTGACTCTGTTTTTGCTGTCTTAGTGTCTCAGCACAGTTTCTCACTGCTGATCAGTGTTAAAATGCAAGTGCTCCTGTTGTAAATTGGATTATAGATTGGTGTTTTCATGATTGACATATTTGATTTTCTTGTCAGTCCCTAGTAAAGTGTACTGAATGTACCAGGGCCTGTAAATCAAATGCAGTTAGTGGCAGCAACACTGGATTGTGCCACCCCTGTAAATGTAACTCTGGCCTGCCATTGCAGAGCCTGTGTGCAGTCTGGGACTGCCATGTGGACTTGGCAAGTGTACTTACTTGCCAGGTCCTTTCCTTCCCTTTTCTTATATGTCAGTCACCCCTAAGGTAGGCCCAAGGTATCCCTGTGGGCAGGGTGTGGTGTATGTGAAAGGTAGGACATGCCCTGGAGTGTGTGTGGGCATGTCCCGATAGTGAATTACTGCCAATTTTGTTTTTCACTATTGCAAGGCTACCTGTTTCTATAGGACAGACTTGGGAGTTTGTTTATAACTGTCATGGTTCCACTTACCCCTAGCACACATATCCTGAGACATGTGTTGATTTCTCCCTTATGAAAACCCACCCCTGTCCCGTGCTCCACGCACGCTTCTAGTCAGTGTGATTGGGTGTTTACATATACTTCTGCTGTAATGCATGTTTATCTCCTTCTTAAGGTTTTGCTAACCATGCCTTTACTTGTGCCTTTTTGCTAGTAACTATTGTATTGCCTTGTGTGGTTATTGAAGTTTAAGAGCGCAATATATTTGCATTATGACCTGCGCTTATGGCTCCGTGAGAGACAATGCCCTCGCGAAGGTCTCTCAGATCTCTCCTCGCATCCCTACACGCTACCTTTCGGTGCGCGCTAGAGCTGGGACTGCATGCAGCGTCCCCGCGCACGTTCACAGAGCGTGACTGGGAGCGGCTGGGTGCGGTCCAGTATTTAAACCGCACCCAGCCTTCTGGAAGGCGCTTTGCCTTCGGATTTCCCTCGGAGAAGGTCGCGTCTGATGGAGGAACTCACCTGAAGGAGAATTCTATCCTGGCAGGACTCCACGGCGGTGCTTCTTATTTCCTGGAGTTTGAAACCTCAAGAACTAAGTTTGAAAGCTAAGTACTTTTACTTGATTTAAGGCGCCCTTCGCAAGAAAGGTCAACAGAATTTTTGGAACAATTACTTTGTGAAAGCCTTCGCAAAGAAAGAGACTTGGGACATTTTATGCCTATTAATATTTTGAGAACTATTTGCCTGCTCTTTATGAGTGTTGATTTGTGAAGAGATTTACAAGGAACTTTTAGATTTTATTTAAAGAAAGGTGTGATAGAAGAAAGATACATAGGATTTGGTGTGTCTTTGTTTTATGCTTCTTTTTTAGCACAAATAACAGAACTAGAAACCCGAGACCAAGAAGCAAAGGTTAATGGCAAGTAAGTCTTAGGAAGAGAAAGAAAGAATGCAAAGGGCCTCTTAAAAATAGTAAATTAATCCTTCCTTTCTTTTGTGTAAACTTCCAGACGAACAAGCTGACATCACACCAGTTAACCAACTATCCTAGAGGACATCTGACGACTTCATCACAACTACCCTACATCCCTACAAAGACATACTGGGCGAAGGCCTACAACTTGCTGATTGCAGGTAGGGGGACCTCTGAAAAGCATCACTTGATTTTAGGAGCTCTAATTAGATAGAGATTGTAGTGAAGGGGATTAGGAAGGTTTAGGAATATTGAACCCTAAAACGGAATACTAAAGTCTTGGTGCTTGTTGCTTCGCAGGTCGACAGCAAGAACCAAAGTCTTGTCTTCAACGCCCAGTACCGGCCCTCCTCCCTAATTTCTAGTTTAAACCTTGCTGTGCATATTTAAGTCAGTGAGTTTTAGTTAGTGATTAGGGAAGTTGGTCCCTTGCGTCCCTGCGAAATCATCCACGTCTTCCAAGAGAACTTCAGTCAAGACAAGGTAAGGGACGACGTGGTTCGTTTTGACAGAAGGCAAAGCCCACGTAGATAATTTCGCCCGGACGCAATGGATCAAGTTAACATGCAGGATTTGGCAGCAGTTTTAGAAGCTATTAGGCAGGATAACGCAGCCTTACGTAGGGATTTATCCTCTCTTCAGGACTCAATTCAGCAAAAACCAACCACTTTCTAGAGTTCTTTGTCCAGTGCTGATACCAAGACTCAGATCCAAGTGGTAACTCCGTTCCCCACCCCCTTAGCCCCACCAGAAAGATTTTATGGGGATTGTAATAAGTTTTCTGTATTTTTACAGCAATGTCACCTACATTTTTTTGTAAAATTTTTATTTTGCAGAATATCAGTTGAAACGGAAAGGGGGTGGGAACAGTAAGAGGGGAATCAGAAAAAGGGAGAAAGACAGGCGACATGCCGCCACTCAACCCCACACAGGGGGCGCAGAAATAGGGAGGGTGCATGCAAGAGAAAAAAAAGAAAGAAGGGGCGACAGGGCTCCACAGTCCACAGGTGGCCAACAACAGTCCGATAAGCAACGAGGGAGTATCCACCCCGTGTAGCATCCAGTCCAGAACAGGCATCCGTAGATCAAAAGAACAGCCCAAGTTCGCCCGGTGTCCAGCAGCCCCCCCTAATCACAGCCAGTCGTAGCAAGAGAGAGAAGAAAGAAAGGAAAAACACAGGATGATTACCCCAACTATCCCTCCACCCTCAACCCTCCCCAACATCACCCTCCCCCCCGGTGGCGGCGACCAACAAACACACAGTGCTATGCCTACATTCTCGTATTCAGAATTGGAAAAGATGAAGAGACCGCAGTGTCGGCGGACACACAGCCGAAGGTAAGCCTCGGGACAGAAATCTCACAAGCGAGCCCCAGTTGTACATGAAATTTTTAAATTTCCCCAGGAAGATGTCAGAGAGGCGTTCCATGCTCAACAGACGCCACAGACGGGCATGCCACAAGGAAAGAGCTGGGGCAGACGGGGACTTCCACGCAGCTGCCAGAGTCAACTTGGCCGCACCCAAACACAACCACATAACACGCTTATCCGCTCTGGTCTGATGTTCAAGCAGCGGATCCCTAAGCCCCAGTAGAACAAAGGCCATGGTGGCCGGGATCGGGTAACCCAGGATATCCTTTACGTGGGAGAGAATCTATGCCCAGAATGGCTTGATGGCGGGACAGTCCCACCATATATGGCTAAAGTCTCCTAACATCCCACAGCCCCGCCAACACCTATCTGAAGCAGTAGGAAATATACGGTGTAATTTAGAGGGATACAGATACCAGTCAAAGACGAGTTTCATATGCGCTTCTCTGAGGTCAGTAGAGTGATTATGTGTTGTCACATCTCTCCATAAGGCCTGCCATTCAGTAGTAGAGATGTCCCTCCCCAGTGTGGCTTCCCAGTGGTCCTGATAGCGCGGTCGTGGTGCCACGGTAGAGTCTAACAGTAGTTTGTACAGGAAAGAAATCGTCCCCTTCATGGTGGAGGTGTGAAGAATGAAGGATTCAAATTTTGATAAGGGCCTGGTAGCCGCGTCCACTACGGCAGGCGACGTCGCCCAATGCAGGAGTTGGAGATGTCTGTAGCGTTCTGTCGGGAGGACGCCGTAGTCCCTCATGCAGTTGTGGAAAGTGAGGGGTTCGACGCCATGGAATAAATGGGTGAGGGATCGACAGCCACCCTCCCTCCAAGCATCAAAGGGGCCTTCCTCCAGAGCCGGGGTAAAAGCCGGGTTGAAATGAATCGGGGTGAATGGGGACGGGAACGTGGTCCAGCGGTCATCACCGCTCACCGTGTCCCAAACCTTCAATACAGTGCTCGTGGGAGTGCTAATGTAGGCATTTTTTGGCCGGTCTGCTTTAGGCTTCCAGGCCAAGTCCCAGATGGAGCGACCCGCAACACTCCGATCCATGTGGAGCCAGTGCTTCTCCGATAGCTGTTGGGACCACTCTACGATGACCCTCAGTTGGGCGGCTTTGTAGTATAAATGCATGTCCGGAAAGCCAACCCCACCCTCCAAGCGTGGGCGCCGCAGGACCGAAAATGGGAGCCTCGCCCGGCCACCCTGCCAGACATATTTCAGCATCATAGTCTTCAATCTGCGGAAGTAATCCAACCCTATCGGAATAGGCAAAGCCTGAAAGAGGTACAACAGTTTGGGAAGAAGCACCATTTTAAGAGCGTGTATCCTGCCCAGCCACGAGAGGTATTTAGGCTTCCACCTTTCCAGTTCCGCCCTAATAGTAGAGAACATCGAAGGGAAGTTAGCTTGGAACAGGGCATTCACAGAGGGGGTCAATCGCACGCCCAGGTAAAGCAAGGACTCCGACGCCCAGGCGAGTGGGGTGAGCGGCCGTGTCAGCCGTACCTCCCCTGCCGACAGGGTCAGATTCAGGATGTAGGATTTATCAAAATTGACCTTGAAGCCCGCCACTTCCTCGTAGACGGAGAGCACCGAGTGGACATGCGGGAGCGACAGCGCAGGTTCCCTGATAGACAACAGAACGTCGTCCGCAAAGAGCGAGATCTTGTGCTGCTCTCCCGTGAAGGGAAGGCCCAAAATCCTCTCATTGTCCCGCACCGCCATAGCCAACGGCTCAATACTAAGAGCAAAGAGAAGGGGCGAGAGGGGACATCCCTGGCGCGTCCCTCGGGAATGACGGAAACTCGGGGACCTATGGCCGTTGACCAACACTCGGGACATAGGGCCGCTGTAGTTGGCCTCTATCATCCTTACAAAGGGGGGCGAGAAACCAAAGGCCACCAGCGTCTTGTGCAAAAACCCCCAGTCGACGCGGTCGAAGGCCTTCTCCGCGTCGAGCCCCACTAGCACTGCAGGCATGCGAAATCGTTCCGCCTTTTCGATGAGGTGTATGACGCGGCGCAGGTTATCATGGGTCTGCCTGCCTTTAATGAACCCCGATTGATCAGGATGAATCAGAGTAGGCATCAGATCTTGCAGTCTACCCGCCAGAATGGAAGAATATAGCTTGGCGTCTAGGTTGAGAAGTGCGAGCGGCCGGTAGGATGTACAGAGAGTAGGATCCTTCCCCGGCTTGGGAATGACAGTGATCAGAGCTTCGGCCATAGAGTCCGTGGTTCTGCCATCAACCGCCATTGCGTTGAAGAGGGAGACCAAGTAGTCACACACTTCAGAGGCGAACGTTTTGTAAAAGAGGGCCGTGTAGCCGTCAGGCCCGGGGGCCTTGTGCAGCTTCAGGCCTTCAATGGCATCTAAGACCTCTTCTCGGGTGATGGGGGAAGACAGTGAGTCATTCCATTCTGTGGAGACTTTCGGGAGGGGCAGACCCTCCAGGAATTTGGACTGCGCGTCAGGATCAAGAGTGTCACTCGAGTAGAGTGCCTCATAAAAGCGCCCGAATACAGTCGCTTTGTCAGCATCTCTGTGCTGGACAGAGCCCACGTGGTCGCGAATACCCCCTATATAGTCTTTCTCGCGTTTGTCCCGGAGTTGTCGGGCAAGATGGCGCCCGATCTTGTTGCCCTGGGAGTAGGAGGTGCGCCTAAGACGCAGAAGAGTATACTCCGCCCTGTTATTGTAATGGGCCCTCAGTTTCCCTCGTACCGCCGTCAAGGGGCGTAGAGTCACCCTGGAGGGATTCGCCTTGTGGGCCTGCTCTAAGGAAGCCAGTTCCAGTTCCAGAGCCTCCCGCTCCTTGCGCCTCAGCTTGTTCAAATTTGCATTGAGGGCGAGGCACGTGCCCCGCAGAGAGGCCTTGCATGCGTCCCACGTGGTATACACCGACGTGTCCGCAGGCGGATTGAGGAGGAAGAAGTCACCAATTGCCTTGCGCAGAGCCTTACATGATTCCTCATCTCGCACTAGCGCCGCCGGGAAATACCACTTGCGCCAACCATCCCCCCCGGTGGCCCAGTGCAGTCCCAGAACCACGAGGCTATGGTCCGATAGCGAGAGCGGAAGAATGTCAGCTAATTGGATGTCCCCCCGGAGGGCCTGACTAACCAAAACATAATCAATGCGGGAGTATGAGTGATGTACATTGGAGAAAAAGGTGTAATCCCTGGTCTGCGAGTGGAGGGAGCGCCAACTATCAATCAGTCCCATGTCTCCTATCTGACGTTTAGTTTCATCCGAAAAGACCCCAGAGTCTGCCCTGCGGCCCCCAGAGCTATCCAGACCCCTATCCCATACCATATTGAAGTCTCCTAATAAGAATAAGTGACCCTCCACAAAGTCCCCCATCCTGTCCAGCAGCTCCTGCAGAAAGCCATTCTGTCCCGCATTAGGGGCATACAACACAGCAAAAGTACATAGGCGTCCACGCAGCAAACCCTTCACCAGCAGCCAACGGCCTTCCTTATCCCCTCTAACCCCCACAGGTTGAAAATGCAGGGAAGCCCGGAAGAGTAGGGCCACCCCTCTATGCTTCGTGGCCGCAGACGCCCTGTAAATAAGGGGGAACTGCCTATGACGAAGCCTCAATTCATCTCTCCTAGCCAGATGTGTTTCCTGGAGGGCCACCACATCTAAATGGTGATCCATGATATACTTCCAGAGTTTCTGCCGCTTCTGCGGAGAGTTAAGGCCCTTCACATTCCACGTTCCTATGCAGACAGGCATAAGAGGCAACACAGAGTCCACGCCATGTTCACAACCAGACAACCTTGGTGCCCGCACCGGCCCCGCACAGGCATCAGGGCCCAAGCCCACGGAAGGATTCGGGGGAAGGATCTCAGCCACATCCACTCTAAGAGACCCACTTGGTCATATCGCAAGCCGCGCCCGGCATTCACGCTCCGAAGGCACATAGGGGCCATTAAAAGGCATAGCCCAAAACAACACCCAAACGTATAGGAGAATGACATCGAGAATATCCCCAGCATACACTTCTCACATATCGCCGCCGCCACCCCTCGTAACCCCAACCCCAAACCAAACCACCCTGCCATGACACCCATATGCAGAGCTTCAAGTGGTCCACCCTCTCCCCCCCCAAGAACAAAGAACAACAAAATACAACTCAAGGCACTGAACCTGAACCTCGCAGTCTTCAGTTCCAGTAAGTCGTGGTTCAGAAGTCTCTCACTGGACTGGGTTCGGGGCGGGGGGGTCCACCTGGGGACCCCCAAAACGACGACCCCCAGGTCCAAGGTCCGGGGTGTCTTCTCCAAAAGTACCAGTATACCCCGGGGACCTCAGGCCAAGAGCCCCTCCGACGCCTTGCCATGATGTCGGGGTCATGCTGCTCCAGAGCCCAACTGGGAGTCCGTCGTGGTGGCAGAGGCCACCGAAGACACAGCGGCCCCTCTTTCCTGCTCTCTAGTCGCTGGGTCCGGTCGTTGTCGCTCTGGGGACGGGCCCACCCTGTGCCAGGAAGAAGAACGTCGCCTCCGCCGGAATGGTGAGCTACGAGTCTCCCGAGACGGTTCCTCCTCCTCGATGCCCAGGAGATCCTTCGCCTCCCGCAGGGAGTTGAGCTGCCGTAGCCTGTTCTCCCAGCGAAAGATAATGCGGAATGGATGACCCCAGGAGTAGGGTATCCCGCGCTCCCGGAGGAAGGTGGTGACAGGCCGGAACTCCCTCCGTTTCTGCAAGGTTGTCGCCGCCAGGTCCTGGTAGAGCTGGGGGTGATGGCCCCTAAATTGCAAGGAGGTGATGGTTCTAGCTTTCCTCAAGATCCTTTCCTTGATCTGAAAATCGTGCACACAGACGAGGATATCAGGTGGCGGGCCCCCCCCCCTTCTAGGCAGCCCCACTCTATGCACTCTGTCCATCTGGATGTCCCGCGGCTCCTCATCCTCCAGGATTTGAAGAAACAAGGCTTGGACGTAACCCCGCAGGTCACCCGATTCGCCATCCCACGGTACCGCCTTGATGCGAATGTTATGTCTCCTGGAGCGGTTCTCCAAGTCTTCTGTGTGGGTTTGCAAACTCAGATTCTGCTCCGTAAGCCGTATGATGTCCTGCTGGAGCTGGTGCACGTCATTTGCCAAGCTAAGGTCATGGTCCTCCAGCGTCGCCACCCTTTCGCCAATCCCATCTACGTCCCTCCGCACCTCCCGGAGGTCCGATGCCAACTGTATCCTGAGTTCGGAGATGTCCTCTTTTATAGTTGCGAAAAGCTCCTTCATGAAGGCTTTAGTTGCAGGCGCCTCATCATCTGATTGCCTGGAGGATCCGCTGGCTCCAGGCGACGCCGGTTGCTGCGAAGACTTGGAGGCCACGTCCTTCACCGTCCTCCCCCCATTGCGCTGCGAATTGGACATGGCTGCGGGTCGCCGCCGCACTCCTATCCCCAGGCCCCAGGTGGTCGCAGCCGGGGGGACGGAGGGCAGAACAGCGACCTTCGGGTACGGGATACCCCGTCAGTAGCGCCGCGTCACTCCTCCAAGAGTGTCTTCCGATCAACCAGCGCCGCGGGCACCGGGGGTCCTCTCCAGTCCAGATAGCAGGGAGCGGCCGGCAAGATCCTCACCTCGATGCTGGCGTCTGAGGGAGAGATCCCGGCACCCCCCCGCCTGCGCTCTCGCCAAAATCCAGGATCAGTATCGGCCCTGTATAGGCCACCACGCAATGCCCTTCAGCAACAGAGTCTCGTGCACACCCAGGGACCCTCAGGCTCTGCCCTCCAAGGCTGCTATATAAGGTCCTTCCGAAAGAAAGTCTTGTGTGTCTCCGCGTGAGGAGACCGTCACCCGGGCGGCTAGGTAACCCGGTACTCCCCAATCTGGTCCCAGTGGTCTCCAGCGGCGGCCCCCCTGCCAAGAACTGGGCGAGACGGTCACCACCACGGGGCAGCCAGCTAAAGGCACGGCGAGGTTGCGGCGCGCTCCTCTCAGCTAGGAGGTAGCCGAGAAAGTGTAGTGCTGAGTGTCCTCCAGGGTCTCCCCAAAATGGCGCCACTGGGTTGTCCTCTGAGTCTGCTTGTCCCCGGCAGCACAGCGGCCCGGCGGCCCGGCCCGTCCAATGCGCTCCCTCGAGCAAGCGGCCACTATCACAGGAAGCCTATCTTGAGCGCAGATTGCGGGGGGGCCGAGAGAGCTCCCTCGTTGTCACCAGCCGAGCTTCCTCCCATCCAGTCCAGGACGCCTCTCTCGGTCTCCCCCTTCGGCCAGGCCCCCCGTTGCAGCAGCGCACCTCACGCCTTCCTCCGGTTCCGCTCACCCCTCTGTTGCTCCGTCGCTCCGGCTCCCTTCCGATGTGTCCCGGTGGTGGGAGCAGCCGGTCACGCGCCCAGCCGGGTCCTCTCCGCCGGTGCTCGGCCAGCCAGTCCCCGATCTCCCAACGCCGGAGTCGCCGTGTCTTCCCTCCACGCCGCACTGTGCACCGCGTCCCTGCGTGTGCGATGCGTCCGGTGTCTTGCAGGACTCGGCCGGGATCGGTCGCAGCGAACAGGTTCACAAAGGCCAGGCTCCGGTCAGGCCGAGGGCGGACCTCCCGCACTCGAGGCCGCTGCTTCACAGGCCGCAGTCCGTTTCCGCGTTAAAAAACGCCACAGGCTCCAAATCGCCCCACAGGCGGCACCGGAGCACTCCGCCAGCCTTCACTCTCCAGCAGGCGTCGAGCAGCCTTCCCGGGACCCCGCTGTTCGAAGCTATTTCGGTGAGGCGTCGGAGAGGCTCAGAGAAGCGTCCTACTCCGACGCCATCTTGGCCACGCCCCCCCGTCACCTACATTTTATAGCTAAGACTACAGCCTTCCCAGACGATTCTTCCAGAGTAGCATTTATGTTATCCTATATGGGTGGAGATGCAGCTCTTTGGTCAGTTCCTTTAGTGGAAAATGACGATCGAATTTTGTATAATTTTAAGGATTTCGAGAGGGTCTTAAAGAAGATGTTTGCAAAACATCTTTTCGTTCAGTCTGCTGACAATGAGCTTTTAAGTTTAAAGCAAGGATCTTTTGATCTGATACATTACATATCCACCTTTAACCGTCTGGTTTTAGAGGCTGACTGGCCATACGACAAAAGAGTTTCCATCTTTTACAGAGGACTAAGAGAGGAATTAAAAGACATGATAACTCAGATTCTTGAACCCCCAGATGACATAAGTGAGTTCATTGATTTAGTGGTAAAACTTAATCATCGTATTTCTGAGAGAAAAGGAGAAAGAGGGAAAACTGAGCATAAGGTAGTTTTCTTTAAGGAAAAGTCAACCTCGAATCGAGAATCAGGTCCAGAGTCTGACTCTGTCGAACCCATGCAAATTGGTTCGATCCGTGGTCCTTTAACTAAGGAGGAGAAGGATAAAAGGCGACGTTTAAACCAGTGTTTATATTGCGGAAAGACAGGACACTTCGTAAAAGAATGCCCTACACGACCTAACAAATTTAAAACCAAAACTTCCGATTTGGCCATCACACAGGAAAAAGTCGGAAAACTAGTACACTCGGTAAAGGGAGAGGTCAGTTTATCGGGTGGTCTTTCTAGTTTGGCCTCAACTCTTCCTCCTGCAGGTTTTAGACACTTTTCAATCCTAGTAGAACTCCGAGATCTGCTTCCTGAATCCCACACAAGAAAGGTGGAAGCCATTATAGATTCCGGGGCTACAGGTAATTTTATTGATTCCCAATTTTTCTTACAGTTAGGCTTTCAGTCCGTGTTTAAAGATCACCCAGAAACCGTCAGAGCAGTTGATGGTAAAGAGTTGACTTCAGGGTTGGTGAACAGACAAACTGAACCTTTAGAGATGGATTGTTCTCCCATACATCGAGAAAGAATACAATTTGACATAATTGATGTCCCTCAATTTAAAATGATCTTGGGGATACCTTGGTTAATAAAACATAACCCAATCATAGATTGGGTAACCAGGTTGATTACCTTTAAGTCATCCTTTTGTGCAGAGCAGTGCTTCCTAATCAATAGATCTAAAGACTTAGTTCAAGGTTTTGATTTCGGAATTGAATCACCCAATGTCCTGCTTTTGTAAGGGGTCCCATCGGTTTATAACGACTTATCTGATGTGTTTGACAAAAAAAAAGCCAATACTCTACCTCCACATAGAGATTTCGACTGTAGAATTGATCTCATGCCTGGAGCAACCTTGCCCTGCAATCGCATTTATGCTCTTACAGAGGCAGAAAACACTCATCTGAGAGCATACCTTGACGAGTATCTTGCAAACGGCTTCATTAGGCACTCCAAATCTCCTGTATCTTCAGCTCTTTTTTTTAATCCAAAGAAGGGAGGGGAATTGCGCACGTGCATAGATTATAGGGCATTAAACAACGTCACCATTAAGAACAGGTACCCCTTACCTTTGATTCCAACACTTTTGGACCAAATTAAGAAGGCTAAGATTTATACAAAACTGGACTTGCGAGGAGCTTACCATTTAGTCAGGGTAAGAAAAGGAGACGAATGGAAAACGGCCTTCCGCACTAAGTTTGGTCTCTTTGAATATCAAGTCATGCCTTTTGGACTGTGTAACGCTCCTGTCGCCTTCCAGTTTTTTATAAACGAAGTGTTGCATGAATTT
This sequence comes from Lissotriton vulgaris, assembly GCF_964263255.1. Classification (NCBI taxonomy): domain Eukaryota; kingdom Metazoa; phylum Chordata; class Amphibia; order Caudata; family Salamandridae; genus Lissotriton; species Lissotriton vulgaris. The sequence continues at coordinate 461,638,566 of NC_141698.1, read as the reverse complement.
ATTGACATCTGTTGCGTAGTTTATATAGATGATATTCTCATCTACTCTGACACCGAAGAAGAACATGTACAACAGGTCCGCGCCATTCTTCAAAAACTACTCTCCAATTCTCTTTATGTTAAATTGGAAAAAAGTCTGTTTCATGTCTTCAAGGTGGACTTTCTGGGTTACATAATTAGTCCCGAAGGTATCGAAATGGATCCTAAAAAGGTAGAAGCTGTAACAACCTGGCCCAGTCCAACTTCTGTGAAACAGATTCAAAGCTTCCTAGGCTTTGCAAACTTTTACCGTAGATTCATCCAGAACTTTTCTCAAATAATTACACCCATAACCAAGTTACTGAGAAAAGGAGTGAAATTCTTGTGGAACTCTGATGCTGAAGAAGCCTTTCTAAATTTAAAGAAGAGGTTTACCATGGCCCCAATCTTGTGTCATCCAGACCCCAATCAACCGTTCATTGTAGAAGCAGATGCATCTCAATATGCATTGGGAGGAATTCTTTCACAACGAAATTCAGATACAGGCCAAATGCACCCTATAGCTTACTTTTCTAGGAAGTTGTCAGAGGCAGAACAGAATTATGCCATTGCCGATAAGGAATTATTGGCAATTAAGGCGGTTTTTGAAGAATGGCGCCACTACCTGTTAGGGGCCTGTCATCCCGTAACTATTTATACAGATCACCGAAATCTTCAAGCTCTAAGATCTGTAAAAGCTCTGACTGCTAGACAGTTACGTTGGTCTATGTTCTTCAATGACTACACTTTTTTGATAACTTATCGTCCTGGAAAAGAGAATTTGAAAGCGGACGCTTTGTCTAGAATAGGTGAGAAAGGCCCTGAACAACCTGAAATTGTCCATCCTGTAATCCCGACTTCTTATTTTCAGGGAAGTTTATCCACGAGTAACATTATTAATGACATCAAGGAGGCCTTGAAAGATAAGGATGTTGAGATGTTGAAAAAAGATCATCCTTACCTTCAGGAGAAGAATGATTTGATGATGGTACATGATTTGATTTTCGTTCCTACTGAAAAGATTCAAAAATCCATAATCCAGCTTCACCACGATACTATGTTATCTGCTCATCCTAGCATCTTGAAAACTATGGAACTTATAAGACGAACCTTTTGGTGGCCTTTGATGTTCAAGGACATTCAGTTATTTGTAGAAACTTGCAGTGTTTGCATTCAACATAAGACTTCTCATCAAGCTCCTAGCGGTTTGTTAATGCCTCTGCCTATCCCACCTGAACCCTGGCATACAATATCGCTAGATTTCATAGTTGAACTACCTGACACCAAGAAGGGATTTAATACAATTTTAACAGTAGTGGATCAGTTCACGAGAATGGCCCATGTCATTCCTTTAAAGAAACTTCCCACTGCTTTAGAGCTTGCTCATCTAATTATGTCACACGTAATTAGATTACACGGTATTCCGTCAGTGGTCATTTCGGACAGAGGCTCCCAGTTTATTTCTAAGGTTTGGCAAAAGCTGGGTACATTGTTACAAATGGACGTTTGTTTGTCTTCTAGTTACCATCCCCAAACAGATGGTTTAACTGAACGAACTAATCAAACAATCGAACAATATCTCCGATGTATGTTGCCCAATGTTCTTGAAGAATGGTCTGATCTTTTAAGCCCTTTAGAGTTTGCTTATAATAACTCCGAACATTCATCTATCAAAATGTCTCCGTTCTTTTGTAATTTTGGATTCCATCCCAAATGTATTCCTGAAAGTTCTACTAACTATGATTCTGTACCCGCAATTTCTGACTATGTATCCAAAGTGTTTTCCATCCAAGAAGAGGCTAAATTCAACTTGGCAAAGGCGAAAGAATCTCAGAAAGAGATCAAGGACAGACATCGATCTGAACAACCTCAATATAAAGTAGGTGATAAAGTATGGCTGAGTACGAAAAATTTGAAACTTAGGGGAAACCGGAAATTCAATCCGAGGTTTATTGGTCCCTTTCCTATTGAGAAGGTAAGTAACCCGGTTTGTGTAAGGCTGAGTCTCCCTCACAAGTACTTGATACACCCAGTTTTCCATGTCTCTCTGGTTAAGCCATTTCATCCCCAGACCCGTATCTCTAAATCTCCGCCTCCCATCATGATTGATGATCACCCTGAATTTGAGGTTAGAACTATCTTAGATTCCAAAAGAGTTCGAGGAAAACTGTTTTACCTCATAGATTGGAAAGGTTATGGCCCAGAGGAAAGGTCATGGGAACCTTTGGACCATCTAAAAAACTCTCCTAGATTGATCCGACTCTTCCATTTAAGACATCCTGAGAAACCAAAACCCATTTCAACTGTTCTTGGGGGGATCTTGAGGAGGGAGTACTGTCATGGTTCCACTTACCCCTAGCACACATATCCTGAGACATGTGTTGATTTCTCCCTTATGAAAACCCACCCCTGTCCCGTGCTCCACGCACGCTTCTAGTCAGTGTGATTGGGTGTTTACATATACTTCTGCTGTAATGCATGTTTATCTCCTTCTTAAGGTTTTGCTAACCATGCCTTTACTTGTGCCTTTTTGCTAGTAACTATTGTATTGCCTTGTGTGGTTATTGAAGTTTAAGAGCGCAATATATTTGCATTATGACCTTCGCTTATGTCTCCGTGAGAGACAATGCCCTCGCGAAGGTCTCTCAGATCTCTCCTCGCAACCCTACACGCTACCTTTTGGTGCGCGCTAGAGCTGGGACTGCATGCAGCGTCCCCGCGCACGTTCACAGAGCGTGACTGGGAGCGGCTGGGTGCGGTCCAGTATTTAAACCGCACCCAGCCTTCTGGAAGGCGCTTTGCCTTCGGATTTCCCTCGGAGAAGGTCGCGTCTGATGGAGGAACTCACCTGAAGGAGAATTCTATCCTGGCAGGACTCCACGGCGGTGCTTCTTATTTCCTGGAGTTTGAAACCTCAAGAACTAAGTTTGAAAGCTAAGTACTTTTACTTGATTTAAGGCGCCCTTCGCAAGAAAGGTCAACAGAATTTTTGGAACAATTACTTTGTGAAAGCCTTCGCAAAGAAAGAGACTTGGGACATTTTATGCCTATTAATATTTTGAGAACTATTTGCCTGTTCTTTATGAGTGTTGATTTGTGAAGAGATTTACAAGGAACTTTTAGATTTTATTTAAAGAAAGGTGTGATAGAAGAAAGATACGTAGGATTTGGTGTGTCTTTGTTTTATGCTTCTTTTATAGCACAAATAACAGAACTAGAAACCCGAGACTAAGAAGCAAAGGTTAATGGCAAGTAAGTCTTAGGAAGAGATAGAAAGAATGCAAAGGGCCTCTTAAAAATAGTAAATTAATCCTTCCTTTCTTTTGTGTAAACTTCCAGACGAACAAGCTGACATCACACCAGTTAACCAACTATCCTAGAGGACATCTGACGACTTCATCACAACTACCCTACATCCCTACAAAGACATACTGGGCGAAGGCCTACAACTTGCTGATTGCAGGTAGGGGGACCTCTGAAAAGCATCACTTGATTTTAGGAGCTCTAATTAGATAGAGATTGTAGTGAAGGGGATTAGGAAGGTTTAGGAATATTGAACCCTAAAACGGAATACTAAAGTCTTGGTGCTTGTTGCTTCGCAGGTCGACAGCAAGAACCAAAGTCTTCTCATCAACGCCCAGTACCGGCCCTCCTCCCTAATTTCTAGTTTAAACCTTGCTGGACATATTTAAGTCAGTGAGTTTTAGTTAGTGATTAGGGAAGTTGGTCCCTTGCGTCCCTGCGAAATCATCCACGTCTTCCAAGAGAACTTCAGTCAAGACAAGGTAAGGGACGACGTGGTTAGCTTTGACAATAACACCTTATAAATATAACTTGCCCTGGGAACAAGGTAGAGAAGTTTGGTGTGCCTGTACTCAGAATCTAAAGATGCATCTTTTAGTGAAGATGATTGTTACATCTGTGTTTGAAAATACCACTTTTAGAAAGTAGGTATTTTATTACTCAGCCATCTGGTAGGCCTCTGCTGGGTTTGTGGATTGACTGTTTGGTTTTTGGAAGAACGTAGTGGCTCCAGAGAGCCTAGATGGGTCTGAAAAGGGCTGAATTGACCTGGGCTGCATTTAGAGTAAGGGGAGGAGATTTCCTTTCACCTGAATGGGCCTGGTCTGCCTCTGACGATGAAGTCAGTCCAGGAAGCTACACCAGAGAGGCAGAACTGGTTCTGGCTGGGCACAGACACTCTCTGCTTGGGAGGACAAAGGATGTTGGGCTATAAAAAGTGGGGCCCAAACACCTGAACTGTAGAACTCTTTCGGACCAAGAAGATTGCCAAGAAGACGAGCTGGAGAAGCTGTGAGTAGGAACTACAACTTTGTTGAGTGCTTTGCTGTGTTGGCCTGCAGTGGCTGCTTCTGTCTTGGGCAGTGAAAGGACTGGACTGCATGTTCTGCAACTTCTTTCTTTGAGTATCTCCAGGGGCTTGAGGTAGAGTGTGCCCCCTGTTCAAGAAGTCTCAGGAACAGAAAAAGACTTCAAGTTATTCTGCCATCAGCATCGGGGGCTGTGTGCTTTGTAATGCAACAGAAGAAAAAGCAACCCGACACCATCTACAACACTGCTGTCAACCCCATGTCCTGAAGGCACCACAGAGGGCACCGCAGACCCTGGTCTAACGACGATGCCATCTGATGCCACCACCGAGCCGCTGCACGCAACGCGATCTGTGGGCAACGCACTTCACGCCGCTGCCTGGCTATCCCCGCCGCTGCTCCATGCCGAAACGAATGCCGTTGCTTGCACTGTGGTTCAAGGGTACCACTCGTAAGTTACACAACGCTCCGTTCTCATCCCACACCGTAGCCTTGCCCTACCGACAGCGGCGCCATCAACTCCAGTTCGTCAGCCGACGACAGCGCTTCAGCATTGATGACGCTGCTGCCTGCACCGTGACCTGCCAGCACCGCGACGAGCACTGTGTCACTTTGCACTGCGACCCTGATCTCACCGCAACGCAACTCACAAAAGGCGAATCTTGAATCCGGCAGACCACGGGGTATAATCGTCTATGGTGAAGGCTCCCGATTAAGACGCTGGCAATCGCATTTACAGGACCACGCCTGAATATTAGACTGGCGTTTTTGGGCTAAATTATACCCCGTGGTCTGCCGGATTCAAGATTCGCCTTTTGTGAGTTGGATACATTTTCTATTTTGTGCCTTTCCAGTGAAGGAATAGCACTACAACCAGTGTTAAGCAATTGGAAACACTTGGGAATACCATTAACTGGTGGCCACCCTCATCAATGGGGCACTGTCTGCCTGCAGTATAGGTTTATTCCCTTACCACGTCCTGAGAAAGACTCGTAGCTGAGGTGCTGATCTACCCTCTACAGCGCCAGGGTCGAAACGTCGACCCCCCCTTTTTTTCTCCGATGCCTGTACCCCATCCCCTGCCCTTTGAAAGATTATAATTAAAACGTATGATTGATATACGCGGGACAGGCTCTGTACTAAGGGAATAGAACCTTAGCCTTTTTAGAATCTTTGGATTATATTTTTTACTCATTCTTTCTTTCTTCTCACTTGAGCACAATAACTTTTGCACTTTCTACTGCGCCTGGCAGAACTCCCCCAACTTTTTTGTGATTTTTTGTAAATATGTATATATGAATACAAAAAAATTGCTAATTCATTTTGCTATAACACTTAATGTTGTAGAGAGTCTGTTTGGGTACTGGTGAATAATACTGCTAGCGTATATAGCTTGTGCGTTTTTCTTGTTTTTTCTTTCAGGATTAAGTCGTAAAATAAGTAAAAATGAATATTTCATTGAAATGTGACTTATAAATCTGTGTCTAGGACCACTCGATTGGAGAAGACCTGCATGACACTTCACAGCACAGCATATTTAAAGAAGATTGTTTTGTCTGCTTAGCATACTATCATACATTGTACTTTATAATGAATAAAAGTGTTTCATAAAATGACATGCACTGATGGCAAGATGTGCAATGCATAGACAGTTTAACAACAAGCCCTTCTGAAGCTCAGTTCATACCTGCTGGATGAATAATGTCCCTGCTGTTAGTGAGCGACGGCGTAGTCAGGGTCTACTGAGACTGGAGCCCATGTACCAGCCATGATGGGTGGTATGGTCAGACTTGGCATCTCTCTATGGCTGGGATGCCTGGCATGCAGACAGTGATGGGCTGGGCACAGTGGTGTGTGGGTGTGCTATTGAAACTGGTGGTGGCTGTTGTAGCTCAACAGTCTGGTTTGTTTCCTGGTGGCTGGGTCATGCCTCACAGTGACCCTTACATGTTGGGAGACCATGTTTATGGCACAGTGTGTCTGATAATGGGCTGACCGCTGCTGATCACAGGTGCCAAAGCCTAGCCACAGCACTGAGGCCAGGTAGGTATACAATTTCACTTGTGGGCACCACAGCAGGTGTCAACTACTGATCACAGGGCTCTAGTGTCAGTACTTTTATGTGCCAAAGACAGATATTGTTCCTCTCAAACGAGGACATTCACCGCCCTGTTATGTTGCCCTTCTGGGTGTGGTGTTTGGCCTTGGTTAAGTGAGGCCTTCATGTAGGATGGTCGACCATCCCTCATTTTATATGTTTGTTCTGGGAACGTGGCTCCCATCCTGCATCCCGCAAATAGGTACTACGGCATGTCAGTTGCCTCATAATCTGCTTCCCTGGCACTTTTAACTCTCTCAAAAGACTTTCATTCTTTCAGCCCTTTGTGAGCTGTAATAAAGGTAGCTGGAGGAGGCTGGAGGGAGGAGCTGAAACACAGGAAAGGTCCTCTACCAAGCAGCTTCCAGAGAAGGGAAAAGTTTAGAGAAGCGAATCTAGCCACATGCCAATAAACAGCCATGAATGTGTGAATGGAAACCATGGGGAGTTGATTATCGTGGAAGCATACCCATAGCATGTATTTCTTCCATTAATCATGTTTCCAAGTGCTTACATATTGTCAGATGAGTGGAGAGAAGCACAGGGAGAGTATGACCTGCTCAGGATCCAACAGTTTCTAAAGTAGTAGACCAGAGACTGTAGCACTTACTTGCTACAAAGGCCATACATTCACTACTGTATTGCACTTTGGTGAATCTACAGCGTGAATTGGCACGGCTTCGTTCTACATATGATATCCAGTCCTTTTTCTTTAACCACATACGTATCAGCAACTTTTGCATTGATTCTAAACACTCCCAATCTTGCCAAAATGGGAGCTGTGGAATAAGTGCAGAAGTAATTGCTTAAAAGTACACAATTTGGCCAAATGGAAGACAGGGATTAGAAACTGTATCTCCTGGCTCCATATTTTCAACTAATCCACTAGACCACAACTTGAGTGGCAGTGATTATGATGGCAAGGACAAATGGCTGCCCTTTCCATGGAAATCTAAATGTGTTGAGGCCCTTGCCCAACTGTAGAATACAGTGTTTATTTCCATCATATTTAGGTGTAGTGGTAGAGCTGGAGATTATATGTCACAGATCCTAGTTTTGTTTACTAAAACATATTCAATGCACCAGGTCCTGTGGATACTTGGCTTTATTCACAGCAAATACTGATGTTCACCATGGTGTTTCAAAAGTTTTAGATTATTTCATTCCGTTTGCATATCACAGTTGTTCATTTTCTTAACCGATCTCTAAAAGGTGTAATATTGAGCATTCAAGGCTTACTGCAGGTAAGGTAAAGGGATAAGAACTCAAGTACTTTAAGAGGGAAGCAAGATGGCGTCTGACTGACGGCAATAACGATCACTCCCTTTGCCGACAGAACTCAACTTATCTGAATCGATGTGCTGATAAGATTTGAAAGATTTCGCAATGGAGAAACGTACCCTTGATGACAGAGCAATACCATGATGATCTTCTTTAGGTCCTCAGGGAGCTTTTTACGGAAATCCTGACCGCAGCGCTGGCGGTGTTGGCGGAGCTGCGGGGCTGCAATCACGGACACAGAGGGAGAGTCGGCGGAGCCTGCGGAATCGGCGGAGGCAGACAGGATAACGGAGCCCAGAGCACTGCAAGCAGGTGACTCCTGCAGATTCTGACGGTGACGGCGATATGTTCTGAGGCGACTGGGGTGACTGTAACTGTCATAACTGCGAGGATGCCACTGAAAGTAACCCGCAGAGGACGGGGGAAAGCTGCAGACTCGCTGGAGCAAGGGGCAGCCCCTCCGAAAGGGTTTGGGATTATACAACCCAAAGATTCAGAGAAAGCTATTGGGAAGGAGGCTTGAAGAGATGCTGGACTGACCCCAGGTGAGAGCATTGATAGGCAAAAAAAGACAGACTGCCAGCTGCAGCAGCAATAAAAGGGGGAGAGGGCAAAAACCGGGGGACAAGAACGCTGGGGGTCTGAAGAGTATAACTGGTTTCTTTTCTCCAGCCACCCAGTTAGACCTTTCTAAAAAGGGCTCACCGGCCCAAGCTAAAAATCCTGCCCCTGCTCCTGTTAAAGGGAAGGACGGCTAGAAAGCTGCACAGGAAACTTTGCAAACAGGTCCATCAACCCCTAATGGGGGTGCACAGAGAGCCATTATTCCTGGAACACAGTGGGGGAGGATATTGAAGACAATGAAGGCAATTTGGATCAAGATAGAGGGGGCGAGAGTAATGATGTCAATCAGTCCCATAAACCTGCCCAGGAGCCCCGAGTTTCAGGAGAACTTTTTGGGGGAGAAATCGAAGAATTGAACAAAAACACTGGGGTATCAGCTGATCCAAAAGACGGAGCACAATTGACTACGAACACGCTAGTACAAGAGGTTACTGCTAGCAGCGGACCTAGTGGCCCGAGGACACTCAGGACCTTGGGGATAAGTTCTATTTGGTTACTGATGGGTCTGAGGTCACCCCCTCTGAGGCTGAAGATAGCTGCAATGCGTTGCTCTCTAGTCCAATCTCCAGCTCTGAGGCTGGTACTGGTAACCCACTGAAGGATACTGTTGTAAGAAAAAAGAAACTGTCAAGGAAACAGAGGGATTCCCACTCCCTGGAGAAAGCTAGTGGTGAACGCCAACGGGCTAGCAGAGACAGCTCTGAGCCGATGCTAAAATGGGATAATTTGGCTACTAGTAGCACTTATCCAGAACATACAGGAGAGGTGGTGGCAGGGGCGGACGAGGATGCCCCCTCTCTCCAGACTATACTTGAGTCAATTAAACAGTTCCAGGAAGAGTCAAAAATGGACGGCAAAAAGAGTATGCTGGCAACCAAGAATTTACAAAGGGCTGTAAGGAAAGTAGCTAAAATATGTACCGATACTAATACAAGATTGGCCCAATTGGAAGACCGTACAAGTCTCCTTGAAGATTGCCAGGTGAAAGACTCAGTTAAGTTCAGTACCTATGATAAGCACTTCACAGAAGTGCAGTGGAAGCTGGAAGACCTCGACAATTTTCAGAGACGAAATAATCTCAGGATCCTAGGGATTGAAGAAGGTGCAGAAGGCGATGACATCAGGGCCTATGTCCTGAAACTAATGAAGGGAGCCTTTCCAGAATTGCACTGATGGGATTGGGAAGCAGAAATTCAAAGGGTCCACCGTTTTCCACTGACTCTGAAGAAAAGTCAACCAAGAACTCAGGAGGGGACATCAATGCCTAGAGCGATCCTAATATATTTTGGGAATTTTCTGTGAGAGAAGAAGTGTATTCCAAAGCTCGTCCGAATGCTAAACGTTCTTTCGAGAAACAGTCATTCTTTACCACCCTTGATTATTGCCAAACCACAGTTGAGAGACGATGGCGGTTGAGGGAGCTGGTGGAGCCATGTTGACTGATGGGCCTGCAGGCCTATCTAATGAACCCAGCAAGGCTGAAGATTATCTACAAAAACAATTCTAGGGTTTTTACATTTGAAATTCAAGCTAAGGCCTATAGGGACACGCTGAAGCCAGGAAATGCAAAATCCACTCCCTAGTGAAAAAAGTGAATTTCTCTCTCTCTTATAAAAAAAATTGTGTGAAAATGTGGAAGAATATATTTAAAAGGGGGGAGGGGAAAAAGGGGTGGGAGGAAAGGGGAAAAAATGGGGAGAGTGAACTCTAGTGCAATTTAGAACACAAGGGTGAGGGGGAGCTGTAGGGATAAGGGCTATTCAGCACATCATCCAGGCTAAATCTAGGTAAACAAAGCGGCAAAGGGAGGCCGACTCTCAGACTCTATCATAGAGACCTTAAGTCCGCTTGCTTCATTTGGCAGGGTGTAAGGTGGAGGGAGGCGAGAGGGGGGATGGCAGAGAGGGTGGAGTATGGGTGGGGGGGTTAAGGGGAGAAAAAATCATCATCATTTAGCAAAGAAAATCAGATCAAGATACACAGGAAAATAGTAAGAGAAATTTAAAAAATGGTATGCAGATAGTCACTATTAATATATGTGGGCTTAATGATGCGTGTAAACGTAGGAGCGTGAAAGAATATCTAAGAACCCTCCGCGCCGATGTCAAATGCCTACAGGAAACTCATGTTGAGATATCAGGCAAATTCTTATTGGAACAGCTGGATTTTCAACTTTTAACATGCACCACACAAGGAACTAATACACAGGGAGTGGTGACACTCACTCGGGCTATGGCTATAATAGCCAAAAAATGCCTCACGGACTCCTGCGGCCACTGGGCTATGGTAGAGTGTCGAACACCAGGACTGAATTTTCCCTTATGCTCGATATATGCCCCAACAGTTGATGATCCGACGATATTTAATCAAATCAACAAGCAGGCCTCTTCCAATAATAATGTGCAGAGATCTTAATATTAATGGACTAAATGGCTTATGGAAATATGACCCGATAAGTTTGCAGGACGAAAGAGGAAAAGCCATAGGGCTCTAATTCAAATCATGAATAACAATGGGATTATAGATATATGGGATCAACAAAAGGCAGGCGGGGGCGGCAGCACATATTATTCTGCACCACATAAAGCAGTAGCACGATTAGATTATATTCTGATCTCTCCTACACTTCTCTCTATCTCCAAAATAAGTAGGTTGCCACGCATATTATCTGATCACAATCCCCTAGTACTAGAGATTCTAATCCCACATTTTCAGATTCAACCAACTAGCTGGTCATTTGAGCCAGCTTTACTACAAGATAATAAATATGTGGCACACATGGAAGGCTGGCTGAAGGATTTTCTCAAAATAAATAGAGGGACTGCGCAGGCTGGGATAGTTTGGGATGCCCTGAAGGCCGGTATCAGGGGGGAGACCATGAGCTATTATATAAGACGAAATAAGACAGAAAAGGCTGAGATGGAGGAAAAGGTAAGGCTAATTGCCACATTAGAGGAAGAATTGGTCAGAGCGATCAGCTCTAATCGCAACATAGAAGAGATAGTCCTGTAACTGGCTCTAGCTAAAGCTGCGGCAGGGGAATCGATTGCTACAAAAGCGGCTGGACATTTTTTGGCCTGGAAGCAGGATCAATATGAATATAGTGAGCAAGTAGGGCGCATTCTAGCAGTCAAAACTCGACAGGCAACAACTAGAGGGGATATATCAGAGCTGGTCTCAGGCACTGGGGTTACTGCTACCACTCCTAAAGAGATCTGCATGGTGTTTCAGGAATTCTACCAAAACCTATATGACTCAGACAGGGACGCGGGCAGAGAGGAAATAGATCACTATCTTGAGCCTGCATTAACTGAGAAGTTCGCCATGGAGGACATGGCAGCTATGGAGGCTTGTTTTTCTCGAGGGGAGATTCTGGGGGCAATTAATGATTTACCTGTTGGGAAGGCTGTAGGGCCTGACCTTATTCACAATTGAAAACATTCATACATCCAAATGCGAGTTTGTATGAGAAAGGGACTCCATCAGCCCGCCCCTTCCTAATACTGAATCACAAACCTGCAGAATTTCAATTCAGTAATAGGTTACCGAATCACTATTTGGGTTTGCTACATGTCAAAATGCCTTTTTATGTATACAAATGGGCCAATTCTGTGAATCAGCCTATTTGGAACTGGCAAAAAGGCTTGTACATGGGGCCCCAAGTGATTTGCCCAGAATCAAGGATTTTAGCTAACGCCGAAACTCAAACCTGGTTTCCCAGCTACATAGTTTGCAGCTGTGGCCCTAAAGCGACATTCTCTCCAATGAGGACAGCACATTGTCTCCCTAGCCTCTGCCTCAGTTTCACATTTTATGATTATGGCAAAATCACTTAAGCTCACCATGGCAGCCCACATTTGCTGTTGGTGCCTGTCCACCTCCCACCCATTGCTGCTTGTCCCGCAAACTCAGTTGCACAGATCCTATACTCCCCAACCATGCTTTTCACACTTTTTGTCAAGTTATATATACCGCCAACATCACCCAAAGGTATTGGAGTGCTTTACATCAACACCAGTTACTTTGCAGGAGGACACCGTAAACGTAGACAACTCACTTAATTGCCCAGTGGCAGTTCACATTTGCTGTTGTTTGCCCATGAACCTCCTTCCTTTTACTGCTTGTCCATGCTGAACTCCAGTTGCACAGATCCCTTCTTCCCATCAATCCCCTCCTCCCTCGACTCTGCTCTTCACATTTATTTTTTTGTGCAGTTTTATGTAGCACCAACACCACCTGAAAGTATTGTAGCACTTTATATTAGCACTAGTTACATAAAGACACTTTTATTTGTTTAGGCACTGGGAATTAAGTTATGTGCCCAGAATCAAGGATGTTAAGCTGACGCCGAAACTCAAACCTGGTTTTCCAGCTACGTACCTGGCAGCTCTGGCCCTCTCCCAAGGGGTTGTTACATTGTCTCCCTAGCCTCGGCCTCAGAACCATATTTTGTGATTGCGGTCAAATCACTAAATCTCCCCGTGGCTGCCCACATTTGCTGTTGCTTGCCCTTCCACCACCCGCCCTTTGCTGCTAGCCCCGCTGAACTCCATTGCACAGATCCCCTCAACCGACTCTGTTTTTCGAATTTGTTGAGCAGTTTTATGTAGCGCCAACACAACCTGAAGGTATTGGAGCACATTACATAGGCACCTGTTACTTTTTTGTTCAATTTTATATAGTGTCAACACTACCTGAAGGAATTGGAGTGCTTTACATTAGCACCAGTTACTTTTTTGTGCAGATTTATAGAGCACCAACACTACTCAAAGGTATTGGAGAGCTTTACATGAACACCAATTATTTTTTTCTGCAGTTTTATATAGCACCAACACCTCCCAAAGGTATTGGAGCTCTTTACATTAGCATCAGTTACATTAGACAAGTACATATTCATTTTTGTAGGCACAGCAATTTTAAGTAATTTGCTCAAAATCAAGGATGTTAACCAGACGCTAATGCTAAAACATGGTTTACCAGCTCCATAGTTTGCAGCTCTGACCCAACACCACATCCTCTCCCGAAAGGGCGCCATATCATCTCCCTAGCCTCTGCCTCAGTTGCACATTTTGTGATTTTGGATTAATCACATAATCTCCCTGTTTCTAAAAACAACAAGCATTGGCAAAGCCAGTAGCTTTCGCCTGTGCAAGATCTTTTGTTTTTAGGTCTTGGCTAGACAGTGCATATGTTGTCCTGAAACAACGTGTTGTTTTCTGTCTGTGGGTTTACAAGCTGTCCATCTCTTACCATTGGTAAACCTCAGCGTCACTCTAATTTTCTTTGATGCCATTCGTCATGACCTGCAGGCGTCATGCCCACTTCTTGTATTTGAACCTCCCATAGTGCATGGACCAAGTACATATCTTCTTACACTGCTCCTGGTTTGCACTGCTATTTTGTCTGTTTTCAAGCACTCCATAGGAGTACTTGTGTTTTCAGGCCATCTACCTTGTACACATACACAAGTACCACTTAAATGCATGCTTGTGTACATAAACAAATGAAATTCTTAAAAATTTGGTAAAATATAAACAGCATTTTTTTTGCACAATCAATAGTATTAGAGCGCCCGCGACATCCTCCGTCTAGCTAAAGCACAAGCACGAGCCGATGATATTGGACCGCTTTTTAAAAAATTTTTTTATTGAGAATTTATGTAACATAATAACAAAGCAATATGAGTAAATTTGACTGAAAAAGACTTGATACAGTGTAGGTAAACCATAAAAATTGACAATAAACAATAACATAAAATAAAAAAAATTAAAAAAACATGGTGTGTAGAGGTCGGTTAACGAATTACCTTGCTAGTATCCGATTGAAGTTGATAGTTATAAATCATGAGATTTATTGATATAGATATTGATATTGATATTGATATGTGTATGAAAAACATAGTACCGGCTAACACATACAGAAAAGGAAAAAAAAGGAAATATAGCAAGTAAGAGCATTAGGGCATTGCCATAGCCATAATTCTGGGCAGCAGCTCGGAAAGCACTGGCAATCTCCAAATATAATCACCACCCCACTCTGGAACTCTGGTCTCTTTCCTAATTTAAGTAATGATGGGTCCTGGAGACACTGGGCGGGAAAAGGTATCCTGACACTGGGGCAAGTTATTTTGAGGGATGAGTGCAGAACTCTGGAAGAACTAAGACAAAGGTACTCCCTCCAGGGTATACAAGATTACAAATACGCTCAGGTGGTCAGTACAATCAGATCAATAAGGCCCCGAATTATCTTAACCCCTTCCCTGCTCATGACGAGCTCAGCTCGTCATGAGGCACAGTTGAGCTGTGCTGATGACGAGCTGAGCTCGTCATGAATATAGGAGAATAGCAATTCCCAGCACAGGAGGGGAATTGCCTTAGCAGCCAAGGTGTTAAGGGAGAGGTGCAAGATATTGGACTATCTGAAGGTGGGTGAACCTAGAATTATTGGTGTTTACAGGCTGTTTTTGGAGGAATCCCAGGACGACATGGGCAAAACCGAGGCAGCCTGGGCTACAAAGCTGGAGGATCCGGATATTGACCTGGACAGAGCCCTAGAAATGGATAGAAGATTCCTACGCTCCTCCAATTTAAGAGCTCAACACTTTAAAACATTATTCAATCTTTATTATACCCCTTCTAAACTTTATGATTGGGGCAAGAGGGAGAACAGTAATTGCCCCAGATGCTGCAAAGGCCCAGCTGACATTATCCATATGTTTTATCAGTGCGAGAAACTAGAATCAATCTAAATAGAGATTGAATCATTTTGGTCAGGACTGCTGGATGCTCAGATAACCTTGTCTCCGACACTCATGATTATAGGATGCCAAAGTCAATTGAAATTAAATACTGAGACTGAAGCTTTCATTTTTATCTCCACAGCTGTACTCAGAATTTTAATTTCAGCATCTTGGAAAGATACTGAGGCCCTAACCT
Organism: Lissotriton vulgaris; assembly: GCF_964263255.1. Classification (NCBI taxonomy): domain Eukaryota; kingdom Metazoa; phylum Chordata; class Amphibia; order Caudata; family Salamandridae; genus Lissotriton; species Lissotriton vulgaris. The sequence goes on along the minus strand of NC_141698.1, from coordinate 461,623,280 downwards.
TTCAAATGTGGTTATCCAGATTATTGGGTATACATAATGTGGAGGCGGCCTTGTATCAACTCAAGGGTAAAAAATTAAGAGAATTGGGGATGAAGATATGGGCACCAGTGGCTGCTTGGCGCACTAGTAGATTGTAGCAAACTCATTGATCTTCAGAATTATGGCTATGGCAATGTCCCTAATGCTCTTACTTGATAATGGACCACTTTAAGTGCCAACCAGTTACATTCCACAATGACACATTCATTATTGTCGTTGATCCTGCTTCAATTTAGAAATTCTTTTACCCTTACAACATTGTTGATTCCTCCTGTCCTCTCCAGAAATTCCATGCACATGTCCACATCCCCTGCAGCTCCTCTGCTTGACCCACCCCCCCACTACCTCCCTCATCACTGCTGCTTTCATTTTTTATTTTTGTTCTGTTGGACCTGCCCATACTGGCTGTACCCCAACCTCGTATACCAGGGCAGCTCTGGTATCCCTGAGCTCAGGCATGTGTTCCACTTCCTGTCTCTCTGTGGGATAAGGCATGGTAGTCCTAGTCTGTATCTTGTGTATAGTACTACTCTGCTTGGTATGGGTTGGCAAACGTTTACGTCCCCCTCCTTACTCATTTCTTCTTAGACATCCTGGGTGAGGCTCTGTTATTCTTTTATATTGCGGTCCTCAGGTGTAAATTTGTGACTTCCTGGTTTGTCCTTTTGCTGTGATGTGTCCTTTTTGCAGTTTCTATTTCTGTGCTGTGTCATGTGTCATGGTAGGTGACCTTAACTGGTTGTGTGGTCTGGCTGCAAGTATGGACCATTCTGCTCCTCTTCGAGAGCGTTAGTCAAGTTGCTAGGTCTCTCATTTTTGTCTAGTTGTTTTTAAACAATTTTTATTGCTTTTTTTAGTATACATATAAGTGCGTGTGCATAATACAATCAATAATCTGAATATTAGTCAGAAAGAATCATCACATATCTTTATGTGGGAAAAATTATCCATTAAATAATGTATCCTAAGGCCCAGACGTATCAATGGAGAGTGACACGTAAGAATACAGTAGGTCCGCAGTTGCCTGGGAATAGTTTTCCAGAAGTAGAAAACTACAATAACAAAAGGAATGTATAATAAACCACGACTGGCCTGCTCTATATGTAAGCAGAATATGAGCGAGGGTAAGTGAGGGTAAATCAAGTTCAAGTTCAAAAGCTTTTATTCGATTTGTACATACAAATCATACAAGCAAAACACAATTAAAATATTAAAAATCACGAATAATCTTTCCTGAAAAAGGGGAAAAAGCTGAAGTGCAGCAAGTAGAAAATAAACGTGCCTCTATAGGTCGACATGGTCTTATAAAATACACGACATTCTTACATGAACTACCTAGGAGTCAGTAGAAATTACTTACTAGGCCTTTACTGGGAACTGTATGTTAAAAATTGTTAAATATTCATTCAATACTGTGGAACACTGTATAAATACCTTGATACAGACATTGATATAAAATTCATGGAGAAGTAAAACATATATATACAGACAGGGATAATAACATTAATTTCATCATAGATAAACCCTGGCAGCTGTATAGCACAAGTACAGACAGGTCAGTAAACAATTTTTTTTTTTTTTTTTTTTTTAAATACAATACTTTTCCTGGCAGCTGTACATTTTAGAATAAAAGTAGCCAAGAAGAAACAAATCTCCTCGTTCACTAGTAAGGATAAAAATGTCAATGCTGTTTGTGTGGTACAGATATTGTATTTGATAAAAATTGGTTTAAGGTATTTAAGCCTAAAATACTGGTAAAATTTACAAAAAAGTAGAAAATGGCAACTACTCTGACGCGAAATACCGTCACACGGACAAGGTGTGTTTGAACTAGTCTTTGTGTTTGGAAAAGCAACCAAGTGGTGTACAGTACCCAATCTGACCCGTGTTAAAACATACTGGTGAGAAGGGCGGGTCACAAACACAAGATAGGATTGCAATCCAGGAGCTAAATTTAAATCTTTGTAGAATTTCAAAGTAGCAAGATTTCCAACAGCTTTGTCTCGCTCGGCCTTTCGAAATTTAAGGAACGTTATCTTAATTTCTTTTTTTGTAATAGATACAACCTTTTCCGGCTCACGGAACACATTAATGTTAAACAAAAGTAGATACCAATGGTGGATGTATCTTAACCATAATACCCGTGAGGAATGATCCAAACCTATACAATCAAGGATAATATCCTGAGTGAATCGAGTCTCCGACTTAGCCCAAATAGATCGCCACAATAAAAGTGGCCGAACTGCTGCTAAGTCAGAGATATACTCGATCCCAACTTCGTCATGGATCAACTGTATGGAAGCGGAGGGAGGAACGCATAATAGCCTCCTTAAGAACTTGTTTTCCTCCTTCTGCAAGAGAATACCCTCACAGTGACCCCACACCCCTGCCCCATACAAAGCAGAGGAAACACAACATACATTATATATGTTCATCATATCATAGATACTTCGTGAGCCAAGTTTAGAGGCAAAACGAAAAATGCTACTGGTGGACCGTAACATTTTTATTTTTACGGCATCAAATTCCGCATTCCAGGACCCACTGTTACTATATGTTATTCCCAAATAACAGAAAGATTTAACAGAGATCAGCTTTTCCTTATCTAGGAAGAAAGTATGTTTTACCTGCTTGGCTGCCTGACCACATGACATTACATATGTCTTAGTTTTATTCACACGAAGCTGCCTAGTTTGTATAAACTGCGTGAAATTATCAATAAGGCGCTGTAGGCCCAACTGTGTTCGAGATAAAAGAACAGCGTCATCCGCATAGAGTAACAGCGGAACAGGTTTACCGCCAATCAGGGGGGCATCTGCTAAAATGTTGGTCAGGGATCGGTCTACACCATTAATAAAAAGGGAAAATAAAAGCGGGGCTAAAACACAACCCTGACGAATGCCCCGAGACACTTTAAAAAACGGGGTACATTCGCCAAGGGTGCCATAGCGGACTTTACATGAGAGTTTTTCGTATAGTCTGGCTAAAAAATACACTATTTCCCTTGGTGCCCCTGCATCAAGCAGAACCTCCCAAAGAATACTATGATTAACCAAATCAAATGCGCTGCTCAAATCAGCAAAACATAAAAAGAGGTTGCCACTTTTGGCCACAGTATATTTACTGATTAAAAGGTCCAGGTTTACGCATTGGTCCAGTGTACCCAGACCTTTGCGGAAACCATATTGGACTTTAGTTAAGATGTTAAAATCAGTTGCCCAGTCTTCTAGCCTCTTTAGCAAAATCCTGCTCATCACCTTTACAGAGGCATCCAATAGTGAAATTGGGCGATAATTAGAGGACTCTGACTTATCGCCCTTCTTATGTAAAGGGATGATAATCGATTGACCCCAGGTAGAAGGGAATTCATTTTCGGCCGCACAATTAAAAATCCTTGTCAATATGGGAGCCCATAACGCTGTTTCATCTTTATATAAATCCAGCGGGACCCCATCGGGGCCAGGTGCCTTGCCTCCTTTACTCAAAGAAATTGCTTCCTGACATTCTTCCAATGTTATAGCCAACGAAAGGGGCAACCATGGATTTGTATCTGGTGGTGGTAACTCAGATGTTGGCCCTTCAGGGTTAAATATTTTCGAGAAATGATTAACCCAGTCGCTACATGCCACATATGAGGTCAGTTCTGGAACATTTTCTCTACTGAGAAACGGACTATTTATCGTTTCCCAATAGAGTTTGCTGTTTTTAGTCTCAGCAGCCTCCCTCAGCTTGTCCCACGCCTCAGACTGTAAAACCTTTTTCCTTTTGTTAATGGCTAATTTATAACTAGCCCTGAGGTGTTGTATCACAGTCTTAACGCGTGGTTTGGTGCCTAGCGCTTTCTTTAGGTTGCGGAGGGCGACGATACATGTCTTGTCAAACCACCCCTGCTTTTGACTACTATTGGCTGACGGGGACTTAGTGAAGATACCCTCAATAATGATATTCAGAGATACAAAACATTCTATTAAATAACCAGAATCACTGTCATCATCCAGACAATAACTAATTTGATTCTTGCATTGGGTGACAACCTCCTTCTGCTTAACTTTGGAATTAGTACTGGTCCATTTAACCCTAAGGCCCTTTGGTCTAGTAGGCACTATATCGGTTGTACATTTACCACCTGAAGCTGTTGAGGTGCCATGGCCCAAGAGGGTAACCCTTAAGCTGTTATGGTCACTGAGACTTTCCTCATTCACATATAAATCAGTGTAGTCTCCACTGCTAGACAACAAGATATGATCAATAAATGAACCTGCATCTCTGCCCGTGAATGTAGGACATGTTATTGCCCGGTTGTTGACATTGCAGTTTAACAGGGTCATATCTAGCATGGCTAGCATATTGTTTAGGGTGGAACCATAACTACAGTGTTGAAAATGAGGGGAATCCTCCTTCCCCCCCTGATCTCTCCAATGACTATTTAATGCTACATCAAAGCCACAGATATTCCCGTTAGATAGATGGCAAGGCTGCAAGTTAAAATCCCCAGCCCATACCACCTCAGCCTTTTTTTTCGAGAAATCTAAAGCTTTAATGATTTCCTTTTCTAAAGGCAGTAAAATATCCCCCCTAGTGGCATCAAAAATGTTGTTATAAAAGTTAACAATAACTAAGTCAATGTTCTTTCTGCATTCCACCCTTATAACTTGGCTGTGTGTCCCCACGGTTGTACTATATTTAACCGTACAGTCACACAGCCTAGTTGACACTAACAATAAAAGGCCTCCCTTAGCCCTGCCCGAGCTGGATTTGGTTGCACTGAGACAAAAAGATACATACCCTTCAATATTAATAGGGTCTGGACACCAAGTTTCCTGTAGTAAAATTAAATCAAAACCCTCGTCCAAAAAGCTGGTCCAAAAGGGTGTACTCAATTTACTAGCGAGACCGGCAATATTCCAGGAAATAAGGGAGATTCCTGCTGATTTCCCAGCATTACCAGCAACAGATAGCTCCTGCTGGTTTACTGGTGATAATAAAGCAGGACCCTCTTCCCGAAAGATGGTAACCGGACTTAGGCTGGGGCTAGCACTAGTTGTACATATATCCAGGCTACCCTGATTGCCTATGAGCTGGGAAGATCTTAATGAAGACAGTTCAATAGAATCATAAGGTACGACTGGGGGCTTGGCAGAGGGAAAGGAATACTCCTTCTCAGAATTAGGGTTATTAATATCCGATGCTTCTAGTAAGCTAAGTCAATCTACCTCATCTAGCACGGCATATCTATTTGGGTGGGCGAATTGTGAGGACATAGGGTCTTGAGAGTGGGGCGGGTCCTGCCACGTTTGTTGCCAGGAATATTTATCCAGTTGAGGTGGCTGAAAAGATTGCGGCCATTGGTAAACTGGCTGGGGTAAAGGTGGCGGGAAGTGAAAAGGGTGTTGCCAGTGGGCTTTTGCTTGATGCATAGGAAAAAGTGGGGCATTTGGGGGCTGCTGCTGTAAATTAACATGATGAGGAAAAAAATGGGGCGGATAAGGTGGTTGCAACCAAGATTTAGCAGGTTGCTGTGGAAGATATCCAGGTCCACTATTGCTTTGAAAGATGGGACAGGGGGTGTTAGGTCGTACAGGCTTTGATAGAAAATAAGACAGGGGAAGTGGGTTAATTTGGGTCGCAGGACCACTATTGGGTGCATTACACACGTAACTTGCTGCCCCTACATCCCTAAAATTAACAGTTATTACGTCCCCTACTATTGATTTCTTGCTTCTGCCCACCCAATCCCCTCTACGTACGGTAAGGATTTCACCGTTCATGTTATTAGGTAGGGGTTTATGTAGATGAAGCCATTGAGCACATTTGTTCCTAAGCTCGGTAAACGATTCTTTTACTCCCTCCTTTAATGGGGGAACCGCCGTCAACACGACTACAAACGGGGAAACCTCTGGTGGTAGGTTTATGGACCTAAAACGTGTCTGCTTTGGTTTCGGCACTTCAAGTTTGTTTATAATAGGAGGTGCAGAAGTTGAGTTAGGTTTCCCTGCTACTTCTTTGGCTTGAATAGTGGGGGTAGCAATATTAGTAGCAACAGAAAGTTGGGTCGCCTGGACAGGAGTATTCCCTTTTGTAATATGGACAGTCATTGGTTGTGCGGGAATATTTCCTGTTTGCGGCTTTGAGGGTATAACTGGGTTCCCCTGGACTGCAGTACCTTGAGCCGTATTTGATACACCTTTGGGAGCCTGAGTACTCGTTGGACATTCAGTGGTTGATTCCAGGGTCCCTTGTGACTGGACAGACACTTGTACCTGCTTTTTTTGTGGCCATTTAGATTGTATTAAAGAAGTAAGCCTATCCACTTTAGAAATTAAGGGCTTTATTTGAGCTGCTAAAGTGGCTTCTAGGTCTAGTTTTAAGTCTATTACCATGTTTTGCACCCAGCACGGGATGCCTGATGTCAATTGTGGGGTAGGGGAGATCAAATTATGATTCCTTGCTTTACTTTTACCCTTCAATGTGGCCTTATGGGGTTTAGGAGCCCTTTCCCGTGAAGCAATGGGTACAGAAACTGTATCCACAACCTTATATCCACTCAGACTCGGCTCCACTTTGTCAGGTGACTGACAAGTTTCGAGATCTGGCGTAACCTCCAGGTCTTCAAAAGACGGGTCCGAGTCTGATGGGGCAACCGATAAATCTACAGTATTCGGTACAGTCGAAACATGATTAGTGGGCAAAGTTATAGGTAATGAACAATTATTCACAATCTGCGAAACAGGAGATTTAGCCTTTGCCAAAGGGCCCAAGGATGAACGCCTAGCGTTAGCGAGGTCCATAGAGACTCTTTTTTCCAATAAAACAATACTTTGATCAATAGTCTCATGTACGCGTGAAATAAAAAGATCAATAGGACCAGTCACCTGGGCTACCGCCGTAGCTTTTTTCGCGCAACTTCGAGTTCTGTTGCGTATGGTCGACATCTTGGGTATTGATTTTCAGGGGTGAAGACGCAAGAGTTCTGGGCCAGGGCCGTCCTCTGCCGTCCTTGAACGGCCTTAAACGGCCCGCTCTTTGCCCGGTCTTCGCCCCGGTAGGCGCCCCGCGTGCGTCCCGCGTGTGCGTTAGGGCTGGACTGGTTTATAGGAGGAGCAAATAAGGTGGAAGGGGCGGGAAGAGGACCAGCTGCGGCCGATCAGCGCCGCGCTGCACGCTGGTCCTCGCAGTCCCGCCTCGAGGAGAAGGGTAGATGTTAACTCTTCAGGAGTCGCGTTGGTGCTCCTGTGCACTCCGCAGTGACCTCGGGCAGCTCACTTCGGGAAAAGTCTTGCCTACGAGCGGCGCCCGCGAAGCGGGTGCCGCGAGGCGTGGAGAAAGTGGCAGGCGCTGGAAACAGTGATGAAAGATGGAGGGCTGAATGGCAGGCAGGCAGCACTCGCAGCGTCCAAAGGCAGAACCCACACTCCTACCACACCGCTTGGTCTTTATCGGTGGAAGGGGCGGGAAGAGGACCAGCTGCGGCCGATCAGCGCCGCGCTGCACGCTGGTCCTCGCAGTCCCGCCTCGAGGAGAAGGGTAGATGTTAACTCTTCAGGAGTCGCGTTGGTGCTCCTGTGCACTCCGCAGTGACCTCGGGCAGCTCACTTCGGGAAAAGTCTTGCCTACGAGCGGCGCCCGCGAAGCGGGTGCCGCGAGGCGTGGAGAAAGTGGCAGGCGCTGGAAACAGTGATGAAAGATGGAGGGCTGAATGGCAGGCAGGCAGCACTCGCAGCGTCCAAATGCAGAATCAAATTCCTAGAAATAGAAATAGCGTGGTGTATATGAACTGAGTTGTATAGGCATCATCAGGGTCCACTGGGTGGTAGCAATACCTGTTGACTAGTGTCAGTGTGGTCCGCTATGTATGGATATCATTGGGGTCATTGGTGACGCAGGCTTTGAAGATAACAAATATCTTGTCCCATTGTGTTGTGTTGCGTTTGGGTGGATACGAAGATCTTTGGCCTCCTTGTACCTGAGTTCCATGGCCCAAATTCGTCCCAATGGGTCACAGTGGTATGCCGCTGAGGCATTCGGTCAGGGGCTCGGCATCCATCGCATGGTGAATGCCCTTATTGCCAGGAGGAGGGCCAAATCTAGAAACCTGAGGCCATATGAATAAACATTAGGAATTCCAATTTTCTTCTTACGGTTCTCTCTCCGAATCACAATTAGGAAATCTGCATTTCTAATGTGTGAACCTCATTGAGTTTCAATTAGGGATTCCCAGTGAGTCACAAATCTACCTACCTTATGAATATTAATAAAGTAGGTTGCACTATGCTACCCATTAAGAATCACAGCCATCACAGAGATGGTGGCCTGCTGAGGTCAGCAGACCACCATGTCCGTGATTGTTTTTTAATGAAGCAATCTTTTTTTTAAAAGTTGCAGTCCGTTTTCTTTAAAGGAAAATGGGATGCATTTCAAAAGGAAAATAATTAAACCTTGACGTTTTATTTTTAAGATAGGCAGTTGCCTGTGGGACCACTACCTGCTCTTTACAAATATTTGTATTTACATTCTCCAAGTGGAAAGAGGGCCCTCGGGGACCCCTTCCCTCTGTGAATGAAAGTATTACTGTTTTTCGACCGGAATTGGGTCGCAAAACAGTAATACATACAGTACAGATTCACTATTTGAAAGGTAGGCCCTAAACACACCCCTTCCAAATACCAAATGGCAAATGCAAAATGTGATTTGGTGAAAAGTCTACCAAATCGCATTGTGCACATTTAAAAAACCATCTTTCTGGTTGCAAATGGCCCGATTCTGTGATTTATTTTGTTGCTTTTAAAAATCCTTCTAATTATATACTTAACGTTCTTCGTTGTGCTAGCTGAACATGCAGTATCTAGCATATAACCTTGCACCGGGTCTGGTGGCTCAGTAGGCTAATGCGTCTACTGTGCCGCCTGTGTCTGTCCTCATGGTTACAGGTTCAGTTCCCGGTGGATTCCCTAAGCTTTTCATCCTTCTGAGGTCACTAAAATGAGTACCATTGAGTTGGATAGCATTAAACATGTTATTCAGGGTAGATGTGAAAGTGCCCTTTACATATACACTTGTTAAGTTACACCAGCCAGGTGGTCACCTATTAGTAGAGTTACCCTGTCCACCCCCACAAACGCAGTATATATCATTCAGGGCCACAATAGTCAATAGCATAAGGAGAGCTACATTCTCAGTGCTATCTACAGCATAATAAGTAAAAGCTTAACACAGAAAATTAAATTTTTAACCAGAATTAAAATTGATATTTATATGCATAACACTAATTACTTATACGGTGATTCATTATTTGTACCTTGTCTGTCTTTATAAGTCGTTTGTTAGTGAAGTAATTATATATTCAGTAGATCAACTCCAATCTTGCCGTCACCTTGCTTAACAGCTACTACACTACCATGAGATAACCTCGCTGCCATCAAAAGATTCCTCTATTACTAACTCGGAGACTTTTAGAATCACGCACACCGGCACACACAAATATAGCTGCACCAATTAGGCAAAAGATGAACTAGCCTTGGTACCTCAGCAATTTAAATTTATGGTGTTCTTGGCTTTCAGGGTGCATGATCCGTTTATCAGGCAATAACTGAAATTGTCGTTTCCACAAGCATGCGTAAACACCATGTTTTGAGTACAGACTAACATTTTAGATTTTTTGAGTGTATAAAGTTAATGCTGCATTAACATACATGGTTTATGCTAAGTCTGTCTACCATAACAGAAGTAGCATGTGTTCTGAGATCGTCACCCACCCAGAAATTAGTTCTCCATTTACAGTGACTTTAAACAAATCCAAAACCAACTCTTGCAAGTTTATATGGGTGCTGACCGAAAAGGAGACTGATCTTATATAGGTCTATTCTGAGTGACTTCAAGTTCTTATGTTGAATTTGACGTTTAACCAGCTTTGAGCAATGTATGGACAGAATTTACTTACAAATTGTCAAAGGCCATAAATAGAGTTGGATGAATGGGCTACTCCTTCACAAACGAGATGGAGATCCCGTCTGTAGTTTCACAAGTGCTACAATGCCTACTCCGGGCCCTACATTTTTACCACATTAAGAATATAGCACATGTGGCTGGAAACTGAAAAGTAGCTCTTCACTTCGCAAATGTCCAAAATACCAACTGAATTGAGGATGCAGAACTACACAAATTCAAAGGGAAACACAGTGAAAAGATAGATATTTTAGCAGTTAGGAACTATTTTTTTAAGGTGTGGTCTAAATAATACACTATTTTAAATCCAGTATGGTCAGTTTAATATACGCTGGATGAAATAAGAAAACAGTGTTTGCTAAATGCATATGTATTCTGTAATAAATTGTCAGTCACATACGAAAGGGATTCAAATAAAGGCTGTTTTTTTTACAAATATATACTGTACAAAATAGGAAGACACTATATGTAAAATATAATCTGGTCTTCATAAACAGACTTGTATAAAAACACACACCGGTCCTCATAAAGCTGTTTGCTGTCTTTATGTGGTGTGTAAAAATGGTCTTCATAACTCTTGGATACGGGACATATGCGGTCCTCATAAGGGGGTGATGTCAGAAAGTCTCAAAACTATTCCCATAATCATTTTTTGAAAATCTGTTATAACTTTCGTACTGACATTAAATTATAAACATAAAATGTATGATCATTTTGATTCTCTGATGATCAGAAAGGGTGGCCCTCATAATGTAGGTTTTTTTCACTGGTCTTCATAGAGTAATATAAACACGTATGTGTGTTTGTGTGCGTGTGTGTGTGTGCATGTGTGTGAAAGAATCAGCACTAAATAGCACGTGTGTGAGTTGGTCCTGCCAGGATGTGAACTGAAGACCTTAATTACATAACTGAAGATGTCAGCAGTGAGCGTTTAAAACACAGAAAAATATTGCTGTGAATGTGTGTGTGTGCGTGTGTGTGTGTGTGCGTGCATGTGTGTGAAAGAATTAGCACTAAATAGCACGTGTGTGAGTTTGTCCTGCCAGGATGTGAACTGATGACCTTTATTACATAACTGAAGATGTCAGCAGCGAGAGTTTAAAACACAGAAAAATCTTGCTGTGAGTGTGTGTGTGCGTGCGTGCATGTGTGTGAACTGATGACCTTTATTACATAACTGAAGATATTGTGTTTGTATCTAGGAACCTAAATCAATATTACTATTTTATGCCCTTGTACGGCTATAATCAATAATATCCCTATAATGGCATAAGAATCAGATCCATATTTAGTAAATAGCCCTTGCAGTCCAAAGCACGGCAAAGGTACTTCCTCAGATTCCTAGAAAGCACAATGAGTTCTTTCAACACACCAAACCTCCAGCAACCTGGGAAATCCCCACTTGCTTTTGTTTTGATTTCGTCCTAGAACTCCTGTGAAGCACTGTAAGAACGGCCAGTTTTTAGTGACATCTTTATTGACGTCTTATGTCCAAACCTTACATCATACTTGGCACCTTTCAGGTATAAATATACCAACGTTGCCTTATGCAAACACACTGTGGTGGTTTTGGAGCAGAGCAGCTATCTACTTGCCCAAGAGCCCAGCTGATGCGAGAGCCCACGGACGCTGCCCCTCCTCTTTGACGCGCTGAGAAAGACGCTGTCTTTTTCTCCAGCCGAGAAAATCCAGCTCCGGCGTTTCAAGCCTACCCTTGCGGGTTGCTCGAATATCGAGTCCTGAGGAAAGAGATACCAGACATCCTACATTCTATTCCCAAGGTACGGTGCTGACTAAACCCTTAAAGAGAATTATTGAATCAGATTCTTGGCAAAACCAACTTAACTTAAACTGCTACTTACCTACTCCTTCCCACGTATTAGGCTTAGGTCAGGTACTCCGGGGTAGGCGTATTTTAGAAGCACCAGTTGAGCACTTTAGTCAATGTATATATGTATGTATATATTTCATCCATTTTAAAGTGTCTTATGGCTAAGAAACCATATCAATGCTTTTACAGTATTATTTCATAATACTCCTTTTACTGTACGCACTTTACTTTACATTAAGTATTGCAATTGTGGCAATTCATTTCTCTTGCATGAGAAGGAAGACTGCTCAATAAATTATACCTTTTATTGAAAAACACCCGTCTCTCTCTTCTCTGCACTATGGTGAAACTAAGAACGCACAATTGACTGAGTGAAATAGCTGTCTATTGTTTTCACACGACTCTAGAGATATACTCTTATTCTGAGGGAGCAAAGTTGTCATGTTATATGGTTGTCGGAAGCTAATCCCTTCTTGTCTATCCAGGGAGGTTAAACTCCTCCTCGTTTATTCGAGAAAGTTTCTAGTGACCTCTGAGCTAGCTGGCAAACCTTAAGTCTAATATAGTCAGTAGAGACCTAGTCGACCTCAGTCCTACGTCTACACTGCTGAATATATTATTCCAATGCGCAGTGCCTATTGGGAATATAGGAACTACACTACATGGCGCCCAACGGTTGGTAAGGCGATAAAACTAACGCAAGACGTTAGAGTAACTCAGTCGTACTTTTTCACACAGACCCTTTTCCCGTGAATACTCCAAAAGACGTCTGGAGTGGGTAAGAGGTTAAAATCCGCCGGAACTTAGTAGGAAGAGATTCCTATGTAGAGTTTTGGTTTAGTCAACGTTGAAGGATACAGTGTTCCAAAATATTGTGCACCTAATCTTTGTCTCCTTGAAACCAAATCTGCAACCGAAAACTTTCAGTCAGTAAAATGACAGAAAGTGATGAGGAAAGGGAGCGAGTAAAACTAGCAGCTCAACTCTTAGAGGAAGACACAAGTCTTCATGAAACCGAACCGAATGCAGTACTCATTCCGGTCAATCTAAGAAGAACTATAACTCTAAAACTTATAGAAAATGGCCTGACACCGCGAGGTGGTACAGTCATATTCGTGATAGAGGCACACGAATATCGGCAGACAGAGGTATTCTATTCATGGATACAATTTCCAGCAGCACACGCTACGACAAAAGATTTCCACTATTACAAAATAGAGGAACCTCCGGATGAATGCACTCCTTTCGAGGAGATTGAGATCCCATTAAAATACCAAGAGCACCTGCTCTGGTTTAAAGGCGCCCTAAAACATAATAATCACATCACCAGGCTCGGACCCCTAGGTAGACCAGGAGCAACGTGGCCGGTTCTAGCCAACTACACACCACATCCAGACATTGATAAAATGTCAAGCGAAGAACTCTTAGTTAAAATAAAAAAATTAACAAAGGCATATAGAGAATTAGTTCAATTGGCAATGGAGGATATCACTTACCTCCAAAAATTAAAGGAAACAGATATAATAGACCAACCAATTGAAGTTGCCAGAATCATAGAAAAATCCTATGAAGAACTTGGAAGAGATAGTTTGGGTGGGAAACCGGTAAAACCCCAACTAACGAAAAATCCTGAAAATATATTTATTAAAAATAATCTAAACACTCCCAAAAAGAGCTGGGATGGAAATAAACAATCCACTCCCAAAGAGAAAAGATTCCAGTCCAGAGGAAGGTCTCCTCGACGGAGAGAAAGATCTCCGGACCGAGAAGACAAGTCTCCCCAAAGGGAGCCCTCTGAAAAAAGATACAACCGTAGAGATAGGGATAAAATAAGAAAACCTGACAGATATCAAGATACTGATACACGTCCCTCTAGATCCTTCTAACACAATCTTTCTCAATCTTCCTCGCAGAAATCAGAAAGAAGAGGACGGTCAGAACACAGAGAAGAGCACGTCAAGTCCAAAGACAAGGAACCTGCTGATCAAAGTAAAAAATTACAAATTACAAGAAAGAAGGTAGCCAGTATTAAAATAATCAAACATGCCGAGGATACTAAGGACACAGCTGGAAAACGCAGAGTGGGCCCAGACAATGCTAGACAGCGCAACAGAAGTGACAATAGCTCGTAAGATCCTGATGAATCATCTGGAGACAGTGTACACGAATAAATACATTCAGGTTGAAACTAAAGATACCAGAGTTAGAAAACCCCATAAAATATACAAAATAACATAGAGGGAGATAAGACTAGGAAGGTAAGGGGTCTGTTTTGGGATAACCTCTCAAAAGGCTATGACATCCTATTAGCTGAGAAAGACTGGCCACCAGAGTTTGTCAGGGAGTGCCCTCATGGCGAAGAAATGATTATGCCTGCCTTCTCAAATTATATTCCAATTCATAGATAATACACATATGCAAGAAAATGGGAGGTAGCCCAAGCCCCTGCATTATATAGGAATCATGTAGGATGGAATGAGGACTCCCCTCCTCACAAAATCCAGTTAAAATGCCAACCAACTGCACAAAGACAGTACCCAATTAAGCAAGAAGCTAAAAAACAAGTCAGGGAGATCTTAGATCAACTTGAATACCAAGGGGTGATCGAAACATGCACCTCTCAAATGAACAATCCTTTGTTTCCTGTCTCCAAACCAGATGACTCATATCGTCTAGTCTTGGACTACAGACACCTTAACTCCTTAACTCATGTTGCAAAACGTTTGCAGTACAAAACTCACACAGTGCAGCACTAATGAATAACATCGTTCGCAAAAAATACAAAACAACATTAGACATCTCTAATGGATTCTTTTGTCAAAATATAGCACCTGAAAGCAGGTATTTAACCACTTTCGCAATAATGGGGACACAGAAAAATTTCTGTCGACTCCCACAGGGATTCAAGAATAGCCCAGGATTATTCTCAGCAAGAGTAACAGAGTTACTACAAATATATGATGATGAGGCATTATCTTATGTCGATGACATCTATCTCACAGATGATGACCTGGATACTCACTTGAAAAGAGTGAACACCATAATACTTGGTTTTGCAGCTGAGGGTTACAAATTCAACTTTAAAAAGTCACAAATTGCCCATTTAACAGTCCTATTTTTAGGATATGAAATATCAAGTGAAGGCAAAAGCCTAGCAGACAACTTCTTAGAGAAGTGCGCTGTACTCCAAGCACCAAAAACGCTGAAGAACTTGCAATCAATACTAGGTTAAACCTCTCTATGAATTCATAAAACCTGATTTTAAACCAATCAATTGGACTCAGAAACACACAGAAATTTTGAGATCATTGCAAACAGACATGTTAGCTAAAACAAAATTACAAACTCGCGGCAACACACGCAACCTTGTAATCCGAGTCATCTCAGGAAGATGCGGATTCACGTACCTGACCTCTAATGAGGGAGAAACGGTACCGATAGCTTATAAATCACATTTGTACACACAAGCTGAAATGAAATTCAGTTCAACTGAAAAAATTCTAAATGCGGTTCAGACTGCTGTAGCAAGAGAAAGAGCCCTAGCACAAGGTAAATGAATAATAATCGTTACACCGGTACCAGCCCTAGAAGCGGTAACAAAAGCAAGCATTCCAAATGCTAAGGCGCTATATCCGAGAGGGATCCAATGGGTTAATTCTCTTGCTGCAACAGACGTGGTATACAAATTTGATCCTAATTTAAAAACACAAGAATTTCTACAATATGAATATGAATGTCCACTGCCAACCGAAATCCTGTCTCTAGAACACTACGGCTATATAATATATACAGACGGATCAGCACAACCCGCAGTTGGTGGTAAACAAGCTTACAGTGCTGCGTGCGCGATTGTTAAAGGTCGTTGGCACAAAGGAAAATTTAGACCACTGGTCACTAAAACTCAATCTCTAGGAGATTGTACAGCTCAGCGAGCTGAACTACTAGCATTTAAGATTGCGCTTGAAAATACAGTTCGCGAATTCCCCACACTAATAGTGTGCGATTCATATTACTGCGTTCAGTCTTATAATGAATACTTGCAGAATCGGGTTGAAAACGGTTTCAAAGATGCAAAAGGTGGCACAATCAAGCATAAAATGCTTTGGGAACAAGTAGTTCTTTTACAAAAAGAACTACAAAAGACTCACGTGATACACACCCTGAGTCATCAACGTGTTGGCGTTCACGTTGCGGGGAATTCATTGGCTGATGAAGCCGCGAAGGCAGCTGTGCAAACGGCTTCGGTAGCTGCTATCACCTGGTCTAAAACAAAAATAGACAGCGATATATTGCAAGCTGTCAGTGCGTCAGTAAAACAGGACAGAAAAACCCTCCCGAAAGGCTTTCCAGTAAAGTACTCATACATAACTGATGCGAATAATGTTCCTTTTGCTCGAATCCCTGGAGTGGGGGATAGGGCAATTCCAAACATGGAACACAGGTTAGGACTAGTTACAGCGGCACACGAAGGTCTCGCTTCTGCACATGCTGCTGTTTCCGCCACAATATCATTATTAAAACAGAGATATTGGTGGCCACGCATGAGAATACAAACTAGGAGATATGTTCTTGAATGCGAAATATGCCAAAGAATGAAAGTATCAACAGTGAAACGACCAGCACAGACGCCCCTTCTAATTTCAGATAGACCTTTAGCTTGTGTTTACCTGGACCACTGTGGTCCCTTACAAAGGGAGGGTAACTGTAAATATATCATGGTCGCAGTGGATTCCTGCACGGGATTAATTTGGATGTGGCCCCAGCGCTCGGCTGACGCCAGAACTGTTATAAAAGATTTGCAAGTCTTTATCGGCACATAGGCAATTGGCATGCTACTTTCTGACCAGAGTCCTGCTTTTAGCTCTCGAGCTTATAAGGAGGCCATGACCAGCATGGGCATTGCATTGCGGTACTCTTGTCCCTTCCATCCTGAGGGAAATGGGATTGTGGAGAAAAAAAAAACGAGACATAAAGCAATCTATAACGGCGAGGGTATTAGGTTCAGGTGATGGGTGGGTTCAACATTTAACAAGTGTCCAACGTAGTCTTAACAATCTGCCAAGAAATTCTCTAAAAGGTTTCAGCCCACACAAACTATTGTTCGGAACTAGAATGTATATTCAGGATTTAGATAGTCAGACTTCAGTGGTAGAAGATAAGAAAAAATGCTTTGACATCAAAGATCGTTTGGCTGTTTTACAGGACTTAAATGAAACAAGAAAAGCCCTGAGCAACATAAAGTTAAAACAGCAGCCAACAGCCACTGAAGATAAACCACCTGTGCCAGCAAGGCCTGTCTGGATTCCAAAGATCGGGGATCTGGTCAGAGAGAAAATCGCGGTGAAGAAGGAATTTGGGCCTTCTTACAGAAAAGCAGTACCTGTCTTAGCCGTCAGTGGAACAAGATCAGTCGTACTACCGCCCCTTGCTGGTAAAAAGGAGAACCGAGTTGTATCCATCGACCTGGTAAAACCTCAATCATGTGGCCAATAATAAGTAGTAGGCCCAGTGGACTCCCAAGAAATAGCAGAATACCAAAATTTGCTACAGGTTCCAAGAGGTTCAAACTGAGAGACTAATCACATTTAATAAACTTGCATTGAATAAAAAAGGACTATGCAACAATGCCATGGAACTTTTGCCTCTTGAAACCCAAATTGCAACAGTTCGTCAAGAAACACTAGTCTACAACGATGTAGCCTCAGACTAGGCTAATGAAAGAAAAATTGAAAAAGCAAAAGAAAATCAGGAAGCTATTCCAACAATTGACAGAACTGCATCTGGCTACTTCATCAATTTCGATAACTTTTCTGAAGATCCAAGCGAACCTGAAGAAACGCCAACAACAAAAACTTTCAAAAATAAAGTAACTGAACTCTTTCACCAACTCAAAGAAACCTATCTGATTTCTCCATGGATTGAATTTTGGATTGTGTTAGGTGTACTTTTCCTCCTGCGTTGGCTCATCATGGTACTCGGAAAATTCATTGAGGGAAAATACAGTATAATGGACACAGAAAGTCAGAACATCAACTTGGTCCTAAAGCCACACAAGTCATCTCACATCGAGAAAAGAGAACTATCATCAGTGAATGTCACAGCTATTCCAATACCCAGTGGGGTAACTTGGGACAAAACGGGTTACGAAATCTATGGCCCGGTTGAACTCTTGAAATATCCACATCAGTTCAAGGTTTCATTAAGTGACTTTGTAAAAAAGTTGGAAGGCAAAGATGGCGTCAGCGTGAGCGGTCGCAGCAGCAGCAGCGGCGCTCTGTGACACTGGGCAGCTCCTGACTTCGGGAAAGAAAATGCTTTTCTGCACTTCTAAAGTCTTTTCAGATACCACGACATGATGATCGGGAATCAAGATTCGAGTCTTCGGAACCACTTCCCTTAAGTGGCCCTGAACATAGGAAATTGGACATTGGACGCTGCATTTAAAAAAACTATTCTATGGCCGCAGCCGCCATCTAGTGAGAAACTGACATCAGTGTGATGTGAGCTGTGGGGGGGGGGGCGAAGAGCGCATCACCGCTTCACCGCTTCACCGCTTTGCAAGGTACTGGACCACACGGATAACGCAGGCAATAGAAATACTTGGTCTGACTGTGAGTTATGAACTGTCGGACCCCTCTCGGGTAACTTTTGACATTTGTGACATTGCACCACGCTGTTACGCTGTACGGGCGCTGAACTAAGCACAGGTATACTGTAAATACCCGAGTAGTAGCGATACTAGATACTAGATACCAGGTATGGGACGGCACGTAATACCCTCTGTTGTTACGAAGCTACATCTCTCTTACCTCTGCTTGATCGTCCTCTCTGCCCCACGTTATCACAGGAGTTTCTGGTGAAGACGGCTTTCCCTTTCTCTTCCCTTTGAAAAAAACCACCGACTACCCGTCTCTCTTTCAAATCAGCGCATCACAAGGGGAAGGCTCGCCCTTCCCTTCCCTTCCCCTGCTTCACCTCCGAGGTGCCGGTCTCCCGTCCTCTCTGGACGCTTCCTGACACGTCATCTGCAAACTAGAGAAACGGCCTTTTAACCTCACGCACGTTGCGTAGCCCACGTATCCCACGTTGCCAGGGGAACGGACAAAGCTACACAGAAGAGGGAAAAAGGGAGGGGGAACTGGGAGAGAAGATCTATCCAGACAGGCAAAGGCAGAGGTTTAAGGGAGCGAATGATTCTTAGAATTAAACTGAATTTCCAGAGGAGGGGGTGTACTGTGCAAGCATATACTGGAAGTCAAACTGCAATTAGAAAAGACACTGGAACTCAAGCTATTGTTCCATTGGTCTCAATTTCAATTGAAATACCTACCCCATCTACCCTATCTACTACAACGTTGTATGCAGTACTTTCTACATCATCTACAGCATCTACAGCATCTAGGACATCTACATTAGCATCCAGTATCTCAGTGAACTTCCGGGAGAGGAAACCTTATCCTCTCATCGCTGGCATAACAGAAACTTCAAACAATACAAGCAATACAAGCAATACAAGCACCACAAGATTTACAGGAACTACAGGAACTACAGGATACAGGCTCCTTACAGGCTCCTTACATAGTGAGCAAAACAACCATTGGAGGAAGGCTCTCCACAAAGGCGTTCAGAGGAAACGTAACACAGATTTGAAAACTCACTACTATTACAGGAGCAAGAAAAAAGCACAAAGGGGTACTCATAGGGGGTCACAAACGCTTGGAAAAAATTGGATTTGGACCACCTCGACCTCCTCGACTGCCACAACATCCCAGTCAATTGTAACGACAACTACAACTACAACTATGGAAGGAGGAGAAGGAGAAAAAAAGAGGGGACGGAGGACAGAATATACAGAATATTCAGAATAATCGCACAATATCAGCAGACAGTACCGCCCTAAACAAAGAAAGGATGGGTGAAGAGGGAGAACTACCACCTGGAGTGACTCCAACATGTCAGGAAACAACATACACAGAGACAGACAAAGAGTACGCAATAAATCAAGGAGACCGCCAGAACTTTGAAAAAAACGGAAGACGAGGTGGCACCCACACTGCATACAAAGAGCAGACATAGAGGCCCTGAGACTAGAGGAGTCAGGGCAAAAGAAAAGGAAAGAGACCTGGCAAAAGACCAGGTTAGAAATGAGACTCAAGAAAAAGGAAAAATCAAAGATAAAAACGTTGAAAAAAAACTGGAAAAGGAAAAAGCTAAACGAAAGGAGAGGGAGAAAGAGAAAGAACAAGAAAAGGAGAAAGAGGCGGGTTACAATAAAGAGACTTGGAGTGAAACAGAGGAAGATGCCAAACTGGAACTAATGGCCAAAAAAGCCCAAAGGCTACAGACTATAAAAAATCTAAAAGCCACTGCAAAGAATACCGCCCTATCAGCAACATCCCAGCCAAGAATCTCCAACATATTCAGCCCCCTGCCCAGGGATTCTCAGAATGAAGTGCCAACTGAAAATACACCGATTCAGAATCAGAGGCAGACTAAGAATATTGACAAGGGGAATGAAAGCTGCAAGGATTCTCAAAGCACTCCCCCAACTAATCTGGAAGAAAGACTTACTATAGGTCAAGGGGAAGGCATCAATAATGCCGAACGCAATATGAGCAGCACAGAGACATCGGCACCCTTAGAAACGGGCACAATAACTTCTAAACAAAGAGAGCAATATCAACAAATTGATCAAAAGAACTTGAACCCGAAAATGGTGGACTCACATCCCTTTTCCGACACTCAAACACCTTCAGCCGGGAATGAACGGCGCCCCTCTCATCACTCTCTCTCCGACGATAACTCTGACTCTGATTTATACGAAACAGGGATGTCTATCTCAAGTGACTCTAGTAAAGCCAGCAACTCAAGATAATCAAACCTACAAAGGGACACCGTATCTCTGGAGATCTCTGGTCCTAATGACTCAGGATCAGACAGTGAAATCAACTTCAAGGAAAAAGTGAAAAAAAGAAGTGGGGGGAAGAAAAAAAAAAAATAAATAAAAAGGAACAACATTTTTTGAATGAAGAAACCACAGATCCTGGCAACAACTCGGACTACATCAAAGATAGGCCTAATTCTTCGCGTAGAAGCCCAAGGATTAAATCAGGAGAAGCATCAGGCCACAATGCTGAAATACAAGAGAATAAAGACTTGTCTAAAAAATCAAAAGAACCCTTGCTGAGTCAAGTTCTTAGCTCGATCAAAATGTTTCATGAGGATGTGAAGAAAAACAGCCAAAGAAATCATACTGCTATCGAAAAATTACAAGGAGCAGTAAAAAAAGTAGGCAGCATTTTCTCTGAAATGTCTAAGAGAATGGTAATGGGCGAAACTCGCACCGAAAATCTTGAAACAGACGTTGTTTTGCTACAGAAAAAGGAAAAAGATGAAATAATAAGGGATCTCATGGCCAAAGTGGAAGACCACGAAAATAGATCTAGACGAAACAATCTAAGGTTTCTTGGTATCCCAGAAAACTTTGAGGGAGAAGACGCAAGAGGGGCAATGATCAATATCTTAAGAATGTCATTTCCTGAACTGGAAGCCTGGGACTGGGAAAAGGAAATACAGCGGGCCCATCGATACCCAATGACACTAGCAAAACATCCTAACAAGCAAAACCAATATCCAAGGGCCATGCTGGTCTACTTCGGTAACTTTCTTCTCCACAAAACAATTTATGACCTTGCGAGACCTAACACTCAACGAGAACATAAGGGGTTTAAATTCTTTGCTAGACCGGATTTTGCACACGCAACAGTAGAGCGAAGATGGAAAATGCGCCAGCTAATCGAACCCTTTCAGAAACTTGGAGCAAAAGTATATCTGCAAAACCCGGCATGCCTGAAAGTCATATATAAGAGCTCCACAAAAAGCTTTACCAGCGAAATATTGGCGGAAGACTACCTGCGTCAAATCTCAGGGACAGGATCCAGTAACCATGTGAAACAAGATAAACTTGATAAAAAGACTGAAAGTAGAAATAGATAAGCAGAATTAACTATTTTTTGTTATGTATTGATTTAAAAAATATTCTTTAGGGAAATGTGGATAAGTAATAAGTTAGATGACCTGCTCAGGTAAATCTAAAAACTGAAACAAAACGAGATTATCTAGGCCATGATTTAAATGAAACTAGATAAGCATATTAAGTATCTTAAGAAAATTAGCCCAGACCACAGGGCCCGCATTTTCGGACGTCACATCCCTGGCCGAAGGAAGACCAGGTAACCTTCAAAGGTGGTGGTGGGTGGGGGGAGGGAAAAGAGGAGCGGGGAAGGTAGGGCAGGTCAGATATATTTCGGGTAAATTAGTTATGGAATGGAAAGGAAAAAACTCACATAATCAATACAAAAAAGAGATATATAGATGGGGATGTTAAAAATACTGTCATTAAACATTTGCGGTTTAAACGATATTAAAAAAAGACATATGGTGGCAGTGGGTTTACAGTCAATGGGTGCCAACATAGTATGCCTACAAGAAACTCATATTGAAGGGTCACAATCACATATTTTGAGATCTCTTGGGTACAACGTGGTCGGTGCAACTACACAAGCGGGCCGGGTTAGAGGGGTAGCTCTCCTAGCTAAAGGTGCAGGGATTAAATTTAACAGAACACAATCTGATAAATTTGGCAGATGGGTTATTACAGAATTACAGACGGGGCAATCTTCAACGATGACCATCTGCTCAATTTACGGAAATAATAACGATGACCCCTCAGAAATTAATTATTTATCTAATGAGCTTACCAACTGGCCGCTACCAGTCATAATATGTGGTGACTTCAATATAAATTTTCCACATAACTGGTCAACTAAAGACGATTGGCAATATCAGGGCCGAAAACCAAGAATCTTTAGAGCTATTAAGCAGTTATGTACCACTCATGGGTTGGTAGATGGGTGGCAGACATCGAGTCATAATCCTAATGATCCTGGCTATACTTTCTACTCTAATCCTCACCAGACACATGCCCGGCTGGATTACTGTTTAATCTCTAACTCATTAAAATCGTTATTTAAACTAGAAAAGCTACCTCGTGTCCTTTCGGATCATAACCCCCTGGTATGTACAGTTGATACAGCTTCTTTAACACAGAAACAACAAGGTTGGACATTTGATAGATCATTGCTACTTGAGAACGAATACTGCAATCACATGAGAAGCTGGATACTTGAGTTCCTAGCAATAAACAAAGGAAGTACAACGGTAAATTTTGTATGGGATGCCCTAAAAGCAAGAATTAGGGGAGAAACTATGCAATATTCCTCTAGGATTAACAAACATGCTAGAGAATCTCTAAGACTGCTACAGGACGAATTAAAGAGGGTGGAAGAAGATCTTATAAGGGCGACAAGGGGCCCCTCCAATAAAGAGGAAATAGACAATATCCAGCAACAGGTTGCAATAGCCAGAGCATCAATCACAAATGAATACACCATTAAGGCAGTAAAAAAACCTACAGCCCATCGCCAAATAATGTATGAAGTTAGCGAAACAATGGGGCAACAGTTAGCTATACAGATGAGACAGCAGATCGCACAAAATGTCATACTCGAGATCGATGACCCGACAGAAGGTAGGGTAACCGACTCAGGGAAGATCAGAGAAGCATTCTGGCGATTTTACAGTGCACTATACACAGAGGAGGGAGAAATAGACCTAGACATGACCACCGAATATTTAGAAGCAGATATCTGCAAGCAATTAAACGTAGAAGATCAAGAAAGACTAGAAGAGCCCCCCACTCTTGATGAATTAATAAAAACAGTGAAGGATCTCTCCCGTGGAAAAGCAGCGGGACTAGATGTTATTCCATTAGAATTTTATATAGCATTTCAGGACCCACTCCAAGAAATATTGTTAGATTTATGCCTACATGTATTTGGAGGAGGACAGCCTCTAAATTCATGGTTGAGGGCAACAATTGTGATATTCCTGAAAAAAAACAAGCCCCCGGATCAGATGGGCTCCTATCGCCCTATCACCTTAATAAATGCTGACTCAAAAATGTATTCTAAACTTCTGGCTAATCGCATTTCAACAATTATTCATAAATTCATATCCAGTATCCAACATGGCTTTATCCCCGGGAGAGAAACCACAAATCATATACGGTGGGTAATTAGCCTTTTTGATAGTACTCAAGTAGCAGGAGACCCGATGGCACTAATATTTCTCGATGCCGAGAAGGCTTTTGACAGGGTCTCCTGGCAGTTCCTCTGGCAGGCCATGTCCCGGGTGGGATTTAAACAGGTTTTTATACAGGCAATCCAAAAGCTATATAATAATCCACGGGCCATGGTAATGGTTAACGGCTGCCTTTCTAAAGAATTGATATTTACGAGAGGAACTAGGCAGGGATGCCCTTGTTCCCCATTGTTGTTCGCCATTTATATTGATCCGTTTATTCGCAGACTAGAAGGCAGCAGGAACATAGCCCCTTTATCGACACAAGGCTACCTAACAAAAACCCTCGCTTATGCCGATGACATTGCCATCGCTACATCTAATCCAAACTTGGCTATGCCTACTATTGAGTCAGAGGCCAAAATATTCGGAAAAATCTCAGGGTATGCACTAAACCAGGGGAAAACGCAGATTATTGATAATAATAACTGTGATATGACGGACTCGCGTATAACAGAATCTGCTACCTATCTAGGGGTGACCATCACATCTGATTTAGAAAAACTTGTCGATTTAAATTTGAAACCCGCATTGAATAAAATGCAGAAAGATCTCCTCCGTATTAATAATTTACACCTCTCATTGATTGGAAGGGTCAATGCACTAAAAATGGTCTATTTTCCAAACTACTGTATATATTTACAGCCATTAATCTTGAAATTTCAGACCGCTGGTTTAAGACAATGGAGCGTACCTTTACAAACTTTATCTGGTCATACAAACAACCCCGCCGCTCATACAAACTGTTGACACTCCCCAAAGAAAGTGGAGGTCTAGCGCTCCCAAATCTTAGAACATACTATTGGGCAACAGTCCTGTTATATAATCAGGAACTCTTCCATCTTGAGGGGATAGAGGTAGGGGAAGTTAACGAGGTCCCATCAATTCACCGGATAATACTGGGGGATAACAGCACAGGCTATCTGTGGAGATATCTATTCGATAGCTATCATAAAAAAGTGAGTTTAAAAACGCTTATAGGAGCGTTTAAGGTATGGAAATCTGTGAAGAAGATGGCAGGTTTAGGTCGTTTATCCTACTATACACCAACTCAAAACAATCCCTCCCTACCGGAAATCTTCAAAGATAGCTGCATTAATAGGTGGAATGCACTTGGGATCACTCATCTGGGATGCTTTTTTTCCTCAGAGGGGCTACACTCCTTTGGAACCTTGAGGGATAATTTTCATCTGGAATGGAGAGACTTCTATAAGTATCTTCAGATTAGAGACTTTTTGTCCAGACATACAATGGGAAAGGGTATCATCCGCAAAATAGACATAGCTGATATGTTAAGCCACTCACAGAAAAAATTCAAGATCGGGGAGATTTATTCTCTATTACTGAAATATTTTGCGGATGATATTCAAAAAATCACCCAGAAGTGGCAAAGTAAAATCTCAATCTTCTCTGAGGAATTTGAACACTCGTATGGGCTATCACAAATGATCCTTATGTCTACTAAACTTCAAACCCAATTCTATAAAATATGTTTTTTTATGTATTATACTCCGGACAAAATATCCAAATGGGGTAGTGGGAGAGGTACATGTTGTTTTAGATGCAATTTACAAAATGCGAACTGTATACATATCTTTTCTGCCTGTCCCGTTTTAACTCCTCTTAAAACAAATATTGCACGCTTTCTGACTCTGGTCCTCGGAATAACAATTAATTTATTTGGTGAAACCGTAGTTCTAGGTGTTACAAACCCTGCTAACCACAAAGCTGGTCGCGAATTGATTTTTATTTCGATGGCCGTAATGAGAATATGTATAGCCTCGGCTTGGCTAGATCCTATAGCCCCAACATATCAACAATGGTTTGCAAGATTGTTAGCAATTTTTATTTTAGAGATGGCGATATACAAAAACAAAGGCAGGAAGAGTCAGATTAAAGGAGAAAAAATTTGGTCTCCCTTAACAGAGTGGTCTAAAATGCAATGATATATACAGCAATAACCAGTATGTTTTGCTTAAGCCGCAACTCAACTTTGCAATCTCACGAAATTGAATGTTAATGCATTAATTTAACTTGTAAATTTTCCTTTTCAGTATTGTTTTGTATAGCTACCAATGATTTTCGATTTGCCAATTTCTTGCTTTCTGATCTGCTCGACCGGGGAGGGAGGGGCGGGGTCTGTGTTATTTGTTGTATTGTCTTATTGTTGTAAAATCAAATAAAAATATATTTTTTTAAAAAGTGACTTTGTAAAACCAAGTACATTCTCTGATGATTGGGACTTTGAAAGCATAAATAATATGATGTCAGATTTAGTAATGTCAGCAAAATTTACAGAACATGATTATTTACAGGGTTCATCGAACTATGAACAAATGTACTGCTATAACCACTTTGCACATCACTATTTGCATAAATCTGCTCAACCTAGAATTTTTTTTAAGTATAATCAATGGGAACATTGTGCATCTCCACCTAAAAGCAGTTCGAAAACATTTTATGAGAAATTCCCACACTTCTCAGGGTTTAACACAAGTGATGCAGAAACATTTTATTTTAAACTGTTAAATAGGACAGGGATAAAAAATTATGTTGACAAATACTAAATTGATTCATTCTGTAACATTTTATGAAAAAATGTTTACATTTGGTTTTGATTTCTGGAGAAAACAACATTGAAACGAAAACCATCTGGGGTACAAAAGAATGGCAGGTCAAAGGTTTTGAAGCATTATTTAGAGCCTGCATGATCCCAGAACAAATAATGTTCTTGAATGACACTATCCAACAGACTACTTGTCTTGGCCTAGCTAAGATTAAAGACTTAAACAAACCGTCTATTCCAAAGCCAATACCTGATAGTAATACTGCTACAGATGTTGAGATAGACGTATCCCATATTTTACACCAAAACAGAACACATCCTGATTGGAAAAAGTGGTTGATCTGGCCAACAGACACAAATATCTGTCAAGATAGATTCCTGAACAAAATTCAGGGGTTCAAAATGACCAGACCAGACCCTAGATACTCCCAGAGACAACATCCAGGGATAGTAAAAACATACAGTGTAGGGAAACTATGCCTTGAATGGCTACAGACATCCACACTGACAGAAATTAAGCAACACTTGACTTTACTTAAAGACGGTGCTGACTTGCGTGATTTCATCATGGGACCTCGCAAACAGCGTCAAAAACGTTTCATAGCGGCCAGTATATACGCGGCGTACAACGAAGCATGGAAAGTAATGCAAATTGAAACAGCAGAAAAAATACGAGAAATTGATCGTATTAATTTGGAAAAATCACTTTCTGTTGTGGACAATGGGTTAATTACTCTGTCCTCCAGAATATATTCACTGGACAGTATTGTATCATCTGCTATCGATATAATAGATCAGGACTTACTAATGTCAGTCCCAATTACGTTCTATTGTACAGCTAGGCTGGACGTTGCAAAATCTGCGTTCAGGTTACGTGCCATGGCGTTTGATAAACACAACGTCATTATTCTCTATCTTTAACCTTACTGATAAACAAATCAGTTTGGCACAGAAAGGAGCAGACTATACGATCCTGAGCATTGAAAAACATGAGAGATTACCATTGACAATGTCAGAAAGACCTGTCATTGAATGGATAATACACGGAATAATAACAATTCTGATAACAACTTTCCAATTTAAATACTGCCAAGAGTATATACCAGTGGGCCAGTAAGAAAGGTTGGGTAAAGGGTACATTAAGTCATCATGGAAATTGCCTTACACACACACATGTTATAGTGAAAGGAAACAGAATGTATTTCTTAGTGGTAACAATTGTAAACATTCACTAAGCGGTATACTTGTGTGCCAAGCTATTAATCTGCATGGGGCCTGTGAGGGGTCTTCAAATAACCTTTCGTGTCACCAGCACGGCACACCTGCAACACAAATAGAGCCATTCTTTAGACGGCTTCTAACTAGAGTTACATTCTAACAGTGGACCACAGCTGTTGTGGCATGGTGCCAGGAAAAGCCTATCTCGGAAGCGTTAGTTCCATGTTCACTTGCTGTATGCAAGTATTGTATCCAAACAGCACTCCAGATACAGAGGCGACGATTTGGCCTTCTTTGAATATGTCTTCTATTCGAATTGATACTTTAAGCAGAATGAAGTCTTTTCTTTTACAGACATCCGTGCCTTTAACGTCATCAAAAGAAACGTATGATCTTCTGGTTGCAAGGACAGCGGCAGAGATACATACCCTTTTATCAACAAATTGCCCCGTGCATTTTGTAGAAATGCTAAGCCAAATCCTAAATATGTCTCATACCAGTGGTATCCCACATATATTTAAGACAATTTTTTCGGGACTGTTAACACCCTTCGAAACAGTTCTGGGCATTTTTCCCAATTTTGTCCATTCTGTCTTTGGCGGCCTACCACTACTTTTGGGAATCGTAGCAGGAATTTTATTTTTGGTCCTTCTGCTCTGATATGGCAAGCCAAGTCGCAGACAAGACTCCAGCAACAATGGAAGAAACGATCCTAGCAATACGCTATCGGGACCGCATAACTAGAGTCCTTGGAATAGCCCGGCTAAGAGATCTAAATATGACCTGGTTTCTTTCATTCAGACCAATCTGGCAAAATTGCATCTTACCTGTGCTTCGATGTATGCTATGCGG
Source organism: Lissotriton vulgaris (assembly GCF_964263255.1). NCBI lineage: Eukaryota > Metazoa > Chordata > Amphibia > Caudata > Salamandridae > Lissotriton > Lissotriton vulgaris. The sequence goes on along the minus strand of NC_141698.1, from coordinate 461,594,631 downwards.
AGAAGAATGCGTGTTGGACACCTGTCTTACACTACAATCAGCAGTACCAATGGATATCGATACTTTGCTAAGTCCAGTAATGGCTCATGCATCGTGTTGTCCCCAGCGGTTACCAATCCTGATGACGGCATTCGTTGAGACTTCACCATTACGTTTAGGTGGCAGTGAAGTACGAGATGAGAGCAACATCACCCAGGTACGACCTTCTGTGAGCATTGCTGATCCTGACATCGATGATAGCAATCATTCTCACGACTGCACTGTTGCGGCATTTTCAAACTTGGTCGAACTCTCACCTGAATATGTAGACCAAATTTTTGCGAGTCTGTCTGAAATTATGTTCTCCCCTGAACAGAAAGAATAAACTTTTAAGCAACGAGCACACAGCGTTCCCATGAACTCTGAATTCGGCCTTCGGCTTTGATAAACAAAAGCTACTGAAAACATTTGGAACTATCTTTCTCCCCTGAAAGCAAAATTATTTTTTTTGAACTTCCAAAATATTTACCTTTTTCTGGCACATGTACTCTGCTTAAAGTAGAACTATTCTTAAAGAACAGAGCTTCTATTTTTAGGAACTCTAGAGACAATATTACCTCAGCCTCTAGCACATTTACAGCAACTGTATTTATATGTGATGGAATGGTCTCGACCTTCTTTTCTGTATTAAGAGCCATTTCATGTGAAATTTTCGCAAATCGTTCAGCTAATATATATAAGCATGTTTAACTGAATGATTACACTGCTTGAAAAGCATACAGTACCAATAATCACTTTCGTGTATTTCGCATATACCATTTCAAATGCAAAAATGTATTTTGGGGTGGGTTGGAATACACATGCCCTTTAAATGTTTACTATTGCTTAGTTTTAGTAATGATGGACATTAGATCGTGGAGTGGGTATTGGGGGGCATATTATCAAGGGGGTTTATCTCCGCTTTCTTGGCTTTAAAAGCCAAGAAAGCGGAGATAAAATTATCTCCCTATTACCTAGCTGTCGCTAACACCAGTTAGCGACAGCTAGTAGGAGATAGCGACCATCTTGGGCCCCACTTTGCATGTCAGTGATATTTATCACTAATGACATGCAAAGTGGGCGTGCCAAGATGTTAGCGACTGGAAACAGTCGTTAACATCGCTATCTCCTATTACCAACTTTTGGAGATATTCGCGCTAAGCGCGAATATCTCCAAAAGTTAACACCTGCCCTGAGCAGTTCTTAGCAATGTTATCCAATGGGAGGTGGATAACATGGCTAAGAGCATTAGCTCGGTAATGCATGAATATCGCTGACTTTTCAGCGATATTCATGCATTGCGGACGATTTTTATCGCATTTGCGATAAACCTTGGTAATACCAAGGTTTATCTGCGATAAAAATCGCCGCAGCTCAGAGGTAAATTTTTGTCTCTAACCAAGCAATAGCGATAATTATCGCTATTGCTTGGTAATATGCCCCAGTGTTTTTATCTAGGAACCTAAATCAATATTACTATTTTATGCCCTTGTACGGCTATAATCAATAATATCCCTATGGCATGAGAATCAGAACCATGTTTAGTAAATAGCCCTTGCAGTCCAAAGCACAGCAAAGCTACTTCCTCAGATTCCTAGAAAGCACAATGAGTTCTTTCAACACACCAAACCTCCAGCAACCTGGGAAATCCCCACTTGCTTTTGATTTGATTTCGTCCTAGAACTCCTGTGAAGCACTGTAAGAATGGCCAGTTCTTAGCGACATCTTTATTGACGTCTTATGTCCAAACCTTACGTCAAACTCTGCGCCTTTCAGGTATAAATATACCAACTTTGCCTTAAGCAAAATCACGGTGGTGGTTTTGGAGCAGAGCAGCTATCTACTTGCCCGAGAGCCCAGCTGATGCGAGAGCCCACGGATGCTGCCCCTCCTCTTTGACGCGCTGAGAAAGACGCTGTCTTTTTCTCCAGCTGAAAAAATCCAGCTCTGGCGTTTCCAGCCTACCCTTGCGGGTTGCTGGAATATCGAGTCCTGAGGAAAGAGATACCAGACCTCCTGCATTCTATTCCCAAGGTACGGTGCTGACTAAACCCTTAAAGAGAATTATTGAATCAGATTCTTGGCAAAACCAACTTAACTTAAACTGCTACTTACTTACTCCTTCCCACGTATTAGGCTTAGGTCAGGTACACCGGGGTAGGCGTATTTTAGAAGCACCAGTTGAGTATGTTAGTCAATGTATATATGTATGTATATATTTTATCCATTTAAAGTGTCTTATGGCTAAGAAACCATATCAATGCTTTTACAGTATTATTTCATAATACTCCTTTTACTGTACGCACTTTACTTTACATTAAGTATTGCAATTGTGGCAATTCATTTCTCTTGCATGAGAAGGAAGACTGCTCAATAAATTATACCTTTTATTGAAAAACGCCCGTCTCTCTCTTCTCTGCACTCTGGTGAAACTAAGAACGCACAATTGACTGAGTGAAATAGCTGTCTACTGTTTTCACACGACTCTAGAGATATACTCTTATTCTGAGGGAGCAAAGTTGTCATGTTATACGGTTGTCGGAAGCTAATCCCTTCTTTTCTATCCAGGGAGGTTAAACTCCTCCTCGTTTATTCGAGAAAGTTTCTAGTGACCTCTGAGCTAGCTGGCAAACCTTAAGTCTAATATAGTCAGTAGAGACCTAGTCAACCTCAGTCCCTACGTCTACACTGCTGAATATATTATTCCAATGCGCAGAGCCTATTGGGAATATAGGAACTACACTACAAAGATGTCAGCAGCGAGCGTTTAAAACACAGAAAAATCTTGCTGTGAATGTGTGTGTGTGTTGGGTGTGTGTGTGTGTGTGGTGTGTGTGCATGTGTATGAAAGAATTAGCACTAAATAGCATGTGTGTGAGTTGGTCCTGCAAGGATGTGAACTGATGACCTTTATTACATAACTGAAGATGTCAGCAGCGAGCGTTTAAAACACAGAAAAATCTTGCTGTGAATGTGTGTGTGCGTGCGTGCATGCGTGTGAAAGAATTAGCACTAAAACAGTGCTTTATTCTCAATCGATCACTGATCTGTTTAGACAGGCGGCAGAAACCAAAAAAAATCGCAGGCAGCAAGCTCAAATCCAATAATCTTTCTATTTCTTGTCAAAACCATTTATACAGCATGTCTTCCCAAGTTCAGAACTGCCCCAATTTGCAAGCAGGGGGCACTTTTTGGCTATCTAACTTACAAATGGGGGCAAAGTTTATTTGGTGCCCATGACTATTTTTCTGTACCAATTTGAGCCTGTGTGAGCGAGACGGAGTAAGAAAACAGAGTCCCTGACACCGAGTGAGTTTAACAAATTAGTCCTACAA